>NC_132999.1:49134700-50464700 GCF_048564905.1 Vicugna pacos | reverse complement strand
TTAGGCTTTTCATTTTTAGGGTTCTGCTAATTTCTTCATAAATTTTCTAGAACTAGTAAAGAGAAGAGGTAATTTCTTTATCCCCTTCATTTATATATTTGACATTAAAAGCTGCTTGGCAGGGAAGCAATATTTCTGGAGTTAGGCACAAATCATCGTGGTTACTACTTGACTATTGATTCACCAGGTCTACTGTTTTACTTTGAGTTAGGGAAACTACTATTGAGATGGAAAACTATCTTCTGTTCCAAAAAAGCTATCTTACGCAAGTTTGATACCTTTTTTTTCTCTTCTGAAGAGAATATTTCTTTACTAGTTATTTTTCTGGAATACGTAGACACTACCTGATGAACTCTGGTGGAATCTGTCTAATCCAGACTCTGTTTTGTTGGATTTGATTTATTATTCTGGTGTTTTCCTCCCTTTTAAGCATCTTTTTCCTCTGAAAAGTTACTCTTTGGTCTCCTCATCTCTGGGAATGATTTAAGAACCCAAGTCTAGAGTCTTCAGTCAAGCAATCCTCTGTTATAACTGGTATACTGGAGAATGTTACTATCCTTCATTTGCTTGTTTTTCTGTTTTTCTCTTGGCCCTTTTCTTAAGTAGATCGGATAGGATATCTTATTTCTGTAGAGAACTCAGATATAAATAGCAATGGTGTAATTAAAAAGATTAATCTCACTTATCCTTTTGACCCTCTTCCCCAATCCACATTATTCCAAAAAAACCTGAAAAAAATTGCTTTCATCCTAGACGCAAATCCAGATCTCCTTCCCCTAGAAGACGATCTTCCCCTGTCAGGAGAGAGAGAAAGCGCAGTCATTCTCGATCTCCCCGTCACAGAACCAAGAGCCGGAGTCCATCCCCTGCTCCAGAGAAAAAGGAAAAAACTCCAGAGCTCCCAGAACCATCAGTGAAAGTAAAAGAACCTTCAGTACAAGAGGCCACTTCTACTAGGCAAGTACACAAAAATTCACTTATAAATATCTTGGGTTTAGGCCGTTAAACGTAAATATGATACGTCTGAGTTAAAAACAAATTTACTTGATTGTTCCTTTTAGATACTTTTTAAATTATAAAATTAGATTGTTGGGGAAAAAATCAAATTGTATAGGAAATTATAAGTATATGCCCCAAAGGTGACCACTGCTATCTGCTGGTTGTGGTGTTTCAGGTTTTTTGTGTACTGTAACTTGCTCTTTTCCGCAATACTGTGGACAGCTTTGCACTTTAAAATTGTATTTGGTTATTGTTAGTTGTTCACTGGTTTTTCATTGATATACAAAATATACTTAAAGGCTCACATTTTTCCTGCTTTATATTCTTGGCGTTTGTTGAAATGGAGTTTACATGTACTTTTTAGAAGTCTTCATGGATTTTGAAAACTTGAAAGAGAGAAATAACTTTATTATTTCATTGTACTATGACTTAGGAATCTCAGTAGGAGAGGAGACAAAATAAGCTTTTTATTTTTCCCACAGTGACATCCTGAAAGTTCCCAAGCCTGAACCTGTACCAGAGCCTAAAGAACCTTCTCCAGAGAAAAATTCCAAAAAGGAAAAGGAAAAGGAGAAGACCAGGCCAAGATCTCGGTCACGTTCCAAGTCAAGATCCCGGACACGTTCTCGTTCTCCTTCTCATACTCGACCTAGACGGCGTCATAGATCCCGATCAAGGTGAGTAGTTGCTTTAGTATCTGCGGTAGATCCTAGTTTTATGTGCTACTTTCCTTGGTAGGGTTAGGTAAATTATTTAAAAGCAGTAGAAAACAGCACAAATGTACTTTGGACTTCCAGAGAGAATTTGACACTTTCTCTGTACCATAAAAATCTCTACATAAACAGAAAGTTGTATCCCTTGAAATCCATTTTTTAATGTGGCTGTTGAGAAAACTATGTCAAGGAATTCATTCCTTCCTCATGATGTATTCAGCTTCTAATTCTGTTCTCAGATCATATTCACCTAGAAGGAGGCCAAGCCCAAGAAGGCGGCCATCTCCTCGAAGAAGAACTCCGCCAAGACGAATGCCTCCTCCACCAAGGCATAGAAGGAGTAGATCTCCAGTGAGACGGTGAGAGTTTTTCTTTTTCTTTTTCTTTTTTTTTTATTTGGAAGTGTCAGGTGTATGAAAGTGCACCATGTGTTTGCTTCAGGCTAATCTTTGAATTAGTGTCCTCCTGGATAAAAACTCACAAGTAATGGTAGATAATGTAAAGAGCCACCTCATTTGAGGTGTAACACTGTTATTTATGCAATAATAAATGCTATTCCAGTGTTAGAAAATAAAAAATAAGAAATTCACCATCTTATTGGTGATTCTTGTTAACTTTACCCTTTTGGACCATACCAAGAAATCCTGTCAAGTAAGGGAATTGGCCACCTTCCCTGCTTGGCTTTCAGTTACCACCTAGCTTTTGAATATAGATGACTGAGAGTCAGTAAACTGCTTTACCAGTAATGAAGTAATCTATTTGCATCATACCTTTTAAAATATTTTTTAATATTAAAGAACTAATGAGTACTTATTATAAACAATTCAAACAATGTGAATTGAAAATTACCCACAATCCCACTCCATAGATATAACCATTATTAGCAGTTTGGTGTCTATATTTGAAGAGACTAGGCATAAAGGTGTTCTTTTTTAAAATTACTTTTAAATTAGTATAAGGTAAAATGTTTGGATCATCCGATCACTCTTAAAAAGATTGTTGCTACATCTCCCCAAAGTAGAGGCATGGTTCATTGGTAGTAGAGTTTTGTACCTTCTTGACGATGCATTTCACCTGTGTTTGGAAGGAACTGATGATTGCTCTTCAGATTACATTAAGGACAGAATATTTTGTATTTGAGTCTGTAAGGTTTTTTTCAGGGCACTGAGTCAACTTAGAAATAAAAGGGGAAAAATAAGTTCCATAATTTTTGTTGTTGTTACTGCGTTCTGAGGTTTTTCAGAGTCCCTTTTTTTTTTGAAAGTAATACTTTTCTTTGGGGAGGGGTTGTCAGGATATATTGAATCATTTTTTTATAAGAAGTACTAAAAATTGTAGAAATAATGGTACTACCGATAAGTGACTAAAGATGTAAATGTCAGTTTAGGCATCACACTTTTTCTAAAACTGATCTTTTCTCCTTAGGAAAGAAGTAATACTGATGCTTTCTAGTACGATATTAATGGAAACAGCTATTTCTTATATTGGAGTTTTGCAAACAGCATGTTTTAATTGCTTGCTGAGCCATTTAGCAGTCAAAATAATTTGCAGATTGTGTAAGATTCCCTTTCAGCCAGTTTTTATCTCACACTTAAGGTAGGGTTTCTTTTTTTCAGGTTCTCAGGAATTCTTCCGCCAAAGGTGAATTCTGCAGGTACACATAATTGCAACAGAACTTACCACAAAAATTTTGCCGCAGAATTCGAGAGGCCCCTGCTTCTAAGTTTATGTAGCTAAATGAATTCCTAATCTTGCACATCTTTTTTTTTAAATGCAGCCCAGAGGTTGCTTGACATTGTGTTACTAAGTGGAGAATACTTTGCTGGTCAAATTTTGTATGCAAACTCCAAAACACTCATTCCTGAGGAAGGAAGAGACTGGTTTAGTATTGTATTACAGCACTCAACTTATTTTATAACTGGAAAGGCAAACAGAAGCAGTTATCAGAATAAGTTATTTATAGTTGGTCTCAGAGCTAGCTGTTTCCTGTTCTAGGTTTTGGTTTTGTTTCCCATTTTTTATTTAAAAAAAGATCATTTATGTGCTTAGCTACATAAACTCAAAAGTTGGATAAAAATAGCTGTATTTTTGTATAAACTGTACATGCCTGTAAGGTCATTATCTGTAAGTATGCAGTTAATGAGTATGAATACTTTATTTCACAGAAGGCGACGTTCATCAGCATCCTTGTCTGGGAGTAGCTCGTCTTCATCTTCATCTCGTTCCCGGTCACCGCCAAAGAAGCCTCCAAAGAGGACATCCAGCCCCCCTCGAAAAACTCGTAGGTTATCTCCTTCAGGAAGTCCTCCGAGGCGAAGGCATAGGCCATCACCTCCAGCAACTCCACCGCCAAAAACTCGTCATTCCCCAACACCCCAGCAGTCTAACCGTACAAGGAAAAGTCGTGTTTCTGTTTCTCCAGGGAGAACTTCAGGTAAAGGTAAAAATCACATTCATAAAAACAGTGTATTCTTTCTTTCTTCATTTGGCTACAAAATACCTTGTCAGTTGTTGCAATTCCCTGTTCTTCAAAGTGTGAAGTAACTGGGTAATACTTGTATGCCATGGGGTTTTTGGTAAATACGCTTAGAGGCTCACCTTTTCTTTCCTGCTTTACCTTCACGGTTTGTTGAAATGGAGTTTGCATGTAAAAGTGTTTTGTTTTTAGCAGTGCCCTCTGGCGTTGAGTGGGTGGAGAAATGTACACCGTGGGCTGTTTGAGTTGGGGTAATTTAACAGTCTGCTGTCATGGTAAGGGATCATTTTGTTACTATGAGACCAGTTAACTTTTTTTTTTTTTAACCCTGAAGATTTTTTTGTTTGATATCTTATTTAAGGACTTCATATTCTGTTTTAATTCTTTCTTGGCCACATTGTACTCCCTAGGGAGGGACATAGTGTCCTCCTAAAGGGTGATTTGTTTTTTCAATTTAGGCTCTAGGCAGAGTTCTTCTGAGTGTTGTCCTTGTTTTATTCTGCAGACTGATTTCTGAGAAATTTATGATCTGTGATCTTGCCAGGCAAGTAGAATGTTTAGTTAGTTTGAGTGAAGGTTGCGATCCATGGGGTTTATTTCTTTAGTATTAAATACCCATGGAGGAAAACTATGGTATGCATTTGAATTGGGCCTCCGGTGCTTAGGGTTGGAATGATAAACACAGCCTGATGATGGGTAAGTAGTAGGGGAGGGGGAGGTCTTAAAAGGACTATTAACAGTAATTGGGTTTTAAGGAGCAATATGTGGGTTATTATATTCTGGGGTTGCTCTAATCATATTAAAATTTTCAGGTTATAAATGAAGAAAATGGGGATGGGCAAAATCTTGACTGTTTTTATGAAATTGAAAGCAGTATTTTTTTTCTTTAAAGGGGAGTAATTAGGTTTGTTTGTTTGTTTATAGGAGGTACTGGGAATTGAACCCAGGACCTTGTGCATACTAAACAGACACACTACCACTAAGCTATACCCTCCCACTACAGAGCAGTATTTCTAATCAGCACCCTGCTTCTTTCTTTATGTTCACCCCACCCCCACCTCTGTCCCCAGAATCCTGCAATGTGGTAATATCAGAAAGGCAAATTTTGCTTTTTTGAATGAACTCTATTACTGTGAGGTATAGACAAGCTATCAGAGTGAAAGGAAGAGTGGGGATAATGGTAATTTGTAAAGAGTAATGTATAGGTTTTCTGAATTTAAACGGATTAATTTGCTGATAACATTAAATTTTATGTGGCCATTTTTGTTGCATTGGCCCTGCAGACTTAGGCAGCTGGATAAATATAGAGAAACCTTTTTAGATCTTCAGGTTCAGGCTTAAGTATGGGAGGGGGTGTCTTAGGATTGCTTATTTTTGTAATACCATGTCTCATATTTTTGTTCAAAATAGTTAATAGTCAGTTTGTCCAAATCTGATGCCTCTTGTCCTGACCTATTTTTCTTTACTGTGAAGTTTATGCACTTCTAAGTATTTCTTTTCTTTGTCTGGAGTCAGAAAGTTCTCTAGTAAAAAAAAAATATTATGAATGTTCCCACCTGTTACATTGCAAAAACATGTCAAATTACGGTTTTTCTATTTACATCATATAGCCAAAGGGTAATAAAAGTACTGCACAAAACTGAATCCTTGTTTAATAGGTTGATTATTAAGTATTACTTGTTACCTTTGTAAGAGTCTGCACAGGTGCCAGCCTCTTGTTTTTGATATATTTTCAAGGGGACTGGGCTGCTGCCTTTTTGGAAACAAGTCATAGTGGGTATGTACATAGGAGAGAAGTCACAGTGAAAGACAAAAGATTAGTTACATTCCTGTGAATTATGGGACAGGTCTTCCGTGTTCAAACAAAACCCAACCGAAGAGATAGACTGTGGGCAGTGTACTGAGAGGCTACCTTTTATTCACTGAAGCTGAGTATTGATTCTAACTACTTGGAAATAGCTTTTTATAGTAAAATGATCCCAGCCTCTGTGATGAAATTTCAGAGCTTGGAAAGACTTCAGAGATTGTCATCAAGAAACAGGTTCTCAGGTTAAGTGATTTGGTCAAGGTCAACCAGCCAAGACTAGAATTTGGGTTCTCATTCCCAGTTGAATAATGTAGACTTAGCCCAGCTTTCCTGCCCCCAGATGCCTGTCTTGATTGCTAGAGGAGGGTGATAGAAAGCAGGGTAAAATCCTTTAGCTTCTGTATCTGGTAGTATGATTTCAGAAATTCCTTTTTTGTAGTCTCTATTGCTAATAAGAGCAGTGATACCATTGAAATGTGATAAATTTTACTTTTGTATTTCACGTTGTCACCAATTAGGGCTTTAAGATACTGCTGTTGATAGTGGGCAAATGGAGTGGGAGGGAGACAGGAAAAGTATTTCAGAGAATTTAGAGGTAAATTATTAGGAGTACAGTATACATTCTCATCTCGAAAGGATCTTCAGGAAGCATTTTATAATTGATGGCATGTCAGTTGAATTGGCATTATCTTAGTACGTAAAGAATGCTTTGAGATCAGTGGAATATTTAATGAAGTATGTTTACAGAGGATCTATACCTGTGGTGATGGTAATAATTTTGAGTTTAGATCAGTGTAGTTGTATAAATTGTGCTCTATAGACAATGATTATTTTACTAATTCTAGTCATAAAGTGACTTATCTTTACAAGTGATCTTTTGAGCAAGTCTGCAAGATTAATGATTAATAGGACTGTTGAGGTAAATTTTAAAATTCTGGTTTTCCAGTTGACTTGGGAGATTTCTTCATGCTGGAATGATTCTGCCCTTTGAATACTAAAAATAAAACAACATTGACATAAAAATCTTTTTAAAAAAAACTGTTTAAAATCGTATGTAGACATGCAAACATTGAGGAAACATTTATGTTACTGGTGCTGTGATTCAATCTATTAAACCAGAGTTGGTTTATAATGGATACTTACCTAATCATATTGTTATATAAACAACAATTAAAGACTATTTTAGCAAAGGCATTGTTGAGAGATTAAATCTGGAGAAAACTCCAAATAGGTGTTTCTGTGGAAGAGTGGGGATGTAATGTTATAGTTCAGTTGTATTATTTACTAAGTAGGCATTTGCCAACTATATAGCACATATAACCATATTTTTAATGTTTAAGGGAAAATGCATTCTAACATCCAGACAACCAGCTTCCAACCAAACAACCAGCTTCCAAGCACATTCTCGGCTGTTTGGAAATACATTCTTCCAAACACATTGCCAGTTCTCTAAGGTGGTTCTTGGACGTGTGGGTTTATAGATAACTGGATGTCTATAGTATCTTCAAGAATTGAACATTAGACACTTAAAAATGAGAATATTGACCCAAAAAATAGCTTCTAATCTTTAAAAATTCAAAGGAATTCCTATTTCATTTCTTTGAATTTGTTAAAATACAAGTTTTAAACTCAAATCTTGCTGCTGTATTTCATGATAACTAATTAAGACCACTGGATTCTTTACTCAATCCAGTAATTTGTCCAAAAGGCTTATTATGTAGAATTATTAATAAAATGCTGTTAATTTTTAAAGTATACTGGTAAATTTATCTGTTGGATTACTTCAGCAGATGATTAGATTGCTAAATTACTGCCATTTAAAATAAGCCTTTACAGAATTCTGGACACAAGTGTGTGTCAAAGGAAATGTATCTAAATTCTAGGCTAAACATTCCATGGTCATTGCTTTAATTAAATAAAACAAGTGTAAGGATCCTGAGGGGATCATATCGTAAGAACATAACTTGTCTTCAAGTTTAGTTATTAGAGGGATGTTATCAAATGATGTTTCAGGTTAATCTAGGGTAAGATTAATGATTATATATGTATATACTTTTGATTTTAATTGAAGAAATGGATGAATAGTGTAAATAGACAGTAATTGTTAGAAATTAAATCCTATGCCATAGAAATAGAGTCTTGGATTCAAATCCTAGTTCACTTAAATTATCTATGTGGCTTTGGTTGGGGTTTCTTTTCTTTCTTTTTTTAATAAAGCTTTGGAGAGAATCCTCCAGCCTAAATATTTGATATTTTTGCCATTGTGAACGTCTACTTTTTCACAGGTAGTTTTAAGTCCTTTATGTATTGGGAAGGTTATGCTCTACATAAAGAGGCTTTAATCTCTTGGGTGACTAATTTGTTCCTCTTCTGAACCAGATATTAGAAAACTTGTGAAAGTTTCATCAGATTTTATGTCTTAATCATTTATCATCTATATTTTCTAAACCCACCTCTAGTGGGTGCTTAAAAGCTCTTATGTTGATGAAGTCTCTGTAATTGAGTTGTGTGTGTTTTAGGTTGTAGGGGAGCACACAGAGGTTTACTTTAATGAGCTGGGTGTTACACATAGCGTAAAGATTGTTCTACACAGAAACAGCAGCTCCCGATTTCTCTTAACTGTTGTTTCTCTTGGGAGAATCTCATTTGAAAATTAAAAATCATTATAGAACTTCCTGAGGCTGTTCACCAAACATTTACAAATCCTTGCTTCCACTTCGAAGAGGAAATGACAACAAGGTCTTATATAACAAGGAACTTTTTAATTGTCAATAAGTTATTTATGAGAATAGTGTCACTTCTTTTTGTACTATTAAGAATATATCTTGTTGAACTTTTCTGGCCAGGCTTGTTTGCAAAGGCTCTGGCCAGTGTCAACATCAGGAGCCTCATCTGCACCGCAGGGGCTGGTGGACCTGTCCCCTCTGACACTGCTGCCCCAGCTGAGGAGAAGAAAGTGGAAGCAAAGAAAGAAGAATCCGAGGGGGATCTGATGATGACATGGGCTTTGGTCTTTTTGACTAAAGGTCTTTAGTAACACATTGAATAAAAATGAGTTCTTTGGTGCTGGGAAAATAAGAAAAGAATATATGTTGTGTAGCTTTCTTTTATATACGTAAATGTTTTTTTTTTTTCCCTCTTACTCGTTTTAGTGACAAAACATAAAGGTACTGAGAAAAGAGAGTCCCCTTCACCAGCACCCAAGCCTAGAAAAGTGGAGTTATCTGAATCAGGTAAGTTTTTTGTGTGTTTTTTATTTGTTGTTTTGTTTTTTTAAGCTGAATTAGATTTGCTGCACATTTGGTCATTCCCTTCTGGTTAAAGATTAATTATAGAATATGGCTAGGACTTTGAAGTCAGACCAACCTGTTAGAATCTGTAGCTCCAATCCTTAACTGGTCTTTGTTTTAATTAATTCTTCTGAACCTTATTTTTTTCTTTTTTCATCCCTGAAATGCAGATAACAGTATCATCCTTTAGGTTTTTGGTGATTAAATGAAATTGTGCTTACAAAGTGCTTGGCACCAGCCTGAACTGTCGCAGATGGCTAAATAAGTTTATTTTTATTACATTTGGTGAAGATAGTCTGAATTAGCATTTAAATTGGCATTTTAAGCTCCTTTATTTAAAACAAAAACAGAAACCAAAAAAACCATAGTAGCTGTATTGCTTTACCTAACCAGACAGGTTTAGGAGGCCGTCTCCCAATTCAAGTATGTCACATTTTCTGTATGCGTAACTAAAGAAGCACCTTCTAAATGCATCCATCTTTCAGAAGAAGATAAAGGTGGCAAAATGGCTGCGGCAGATTCTGTGCAGCAGAGACGCCAGTACAGACGACAGAACCAGCAGTCTTCCTCTGGTACGGACACTGGTTACATTTTTCCTATCTGCATATCCTAATAAAACTACTTAAGGTGTAAATATCAGTGAGTGTGCTTAGAATTAGTTTTGTTCCTTCGTAGAAACATGTTAGAGGAAGGGAAGTGTTAGTTTTGGGGTTTTGCTTTTAAGTACTTTCTTAAAACTTAATTTTCCTTTTAAATTGCTGTAGAAGTAATCGATCTTTAAAGTACAACAGTAAAACAAAACAGGAGTAAAAATTGGAAAAGTATGTTTCTCCACTGCCCCACATCTTACTCCCCAGAGGTTTTATTCAGAAATTTTCTGTGTGTATATAAGTATCTGTGATTTAAAAAACAAAACAAAATCCATAGAGGCTCAAGCTGCAGATTATATTGCCTGCCTTTCTAACTTAATACAGCCTGCTAGTTCTTCAGGATCTGCCTCATTTGTTTACTACTGCAGCACTTTTTATTGTAACACTATACTATAATCTGTTGAGCCACTCGTCTGTTTGGATATTTTAGGTTGTTTCTACTTTGTGTGTATGTGTACTTATGCAAGTATATCTGTAAACTAATAGAAGTGGAATTAAATTTAATTTCTGAATTAAAAAGTATGTGCACAGAAACTGATTTTTAAACCAAGTGTTCCGATTTTATTAGCTCAGTTGGTACTTGTGACTGAATCTAGGCACTGCCTTTGCTTTTCATTTATAAAATGGAAACCAAAGCATCCCACAGTGGCATTAAGTCTGTTAAAAGCTATGCAGCTTTTTCAACTCTTTTTTTTTTTAAGGTGACATTAATTGTGGAAATGTTTGAAAATGCATTAAAGTTTTAGACTTATTTTTTATACTTGGGACTTAATATTTTAAGTTAAGGAGACTGTGCAAACAATTGAAGTTTTTCTCTTTGCAGTCTTGGGTTACTACCAGGACTATAGGAAATGTCATGTACATTTTGTTTGATAAATGATACGAATATGGAAGTAAATTATTCAGACCCTAATAAGACTTTCAGTAGCCTTAAAAGGTGCGTAGAGTAACAAGAATTAAGTAATTGCTTGAGATGCTTTTTAAGCTTTACCTAGTTATTTGGAAAGTTACAAGATTCTTTTTCTTTGTTTTGAAAGTCACTAGATTCTTAAGGGACACATGACTTGATGGATTGTGCAGTGCAGATGATTTGTATAGCTTAATTATATAAGGTATATTTATGTATACTTGGCTTTCAAGTCATTGGACATATATTGATACTGCCTTTGTTCAGAGCTGATGGCTTGTATATGTGCTTGCTTATATTAGTGGACTTGATTTGCTAATATGGACACTCCATCTTCCAAGATTCAGAGCATAGACTCTTTTAAGCACAGACCTAATGTAAGTTTTTGTTTACTGTGTAATTATAGATTCTGGCTCCTCCTCTTCCTCAGAAGATGAGCGACCCAAAAGGTCCCATGTGAAGAATGGTGAGGTAGGCAGGCGGCGGAGACATTCCCCTTCCCGGAGTGCCTCTCCATCACCTCGAAAACGCCAGAAAGAGACTTCCCCTCGGTAATGTCTTTATTGGTGTTCTGTGGTTGTGATAGAACTTCATAACGTAAGGAATGGGCTGTGAGCTTACTTTAGAATTTGGTTAACTCCTTCATTTCAGGGACTCACTGTAGGAGATGGTCAGATTTTGGGGTATTTGGTTTTCTTTCTTCACTATTTAATGAGAACTTTTTTTTGTACCAGCTTGTCATATGGGTGCATGACTAGAATAGACTAGTTAAATCATAGCATTCACTCCTGACCATCTCTGAGCATCTAAAAAAAAATCTCCATTAGTGATACTTAACTCCATTAAAGTAATTAATTTTATGAATGGAATTCTTGACATTTGTTTTTCTCCACTGCTCTCAGGATGCAGATGGGAAAGCGATGGCAATCGCCAATGAATAAAAGGTTGGTTAGCCACTATTTTTAAATTAGGTTTACATGTCAGAAGTTTTAGTGACTTAATTTACTGTTTAGGTAACCTTATCCCATTTCTGGGTATACAGTGGGTATGGCTGTGAAGTTCCTCAGTTGTTTTGGTTTGATTGTATTTCTTTACACATTGGATTAATGATGAAAGTGTACACTGTTCATTTTAGAGCATCCTTTGAATTTAGATTTTGTGTAGTTATGGTATCTGGATATTTTCCAATAGATAGGTTAATAATGGTTCCTTAGATTTAGTGGGGAGGGACTTTGTGATGACTTTAGGGAAAGCAAGAACTTGGGAGAGACTTTTTAAAGATTTCAAATGACTCTAGGGCTTTGACTCTGTTCAGTGTTTCCTATAGTAGAAAGATATTTTGCATATCTTATGAATCCTTTTTGATCAGCAGTATCCTTATCCTTGTAACCATAAAGCCATAACATTTTAGAGTGAGATGGTACATAGAAATCTCTAATTCAGGCATATCATAAATGAGGAGAAGGCCCAGAGGTAGTGAAGTGAGTTTCTTAGGGTTACAAAGTGACAAAGCCAGATCTTAGATCTGTGCCGTTGACATTATACCAACCATTTCACCATAACATTATACTGTTTTTTTGCTAGTCCTCTGCTGTTTGGGGTCTTAGCTGCCACCAAGTTTCTAAGCATTTATCCTTCCCGAAACTTTCACATTGTCCTCCTTATAGCTCAGTTTTTAAATCTGTGTTGTTTTAGGTAGTCTCACTGATGAGAGTGTTTTCTTGGAAAGGTTCTTTGGAACCGGTCAGCAACCTTTATGTGATGGAGAAAAACAGTGTGTTTATGCTGTGGAAGTAACTAACTTGACAAAAAGAAATAAAAAAAATTTTAAAAATTTAAATGCAAAGGTATTCTGTTCCCGACTATAATTATCCCTGGCTTCTGTAAAACTACTAGTACAGCAGCTAAAAAATTGCTCTACAAAATCTAAGTGATAAAGCTCCCCACCATTATGGTTAGTGACTTTAGAGGTTACCATCAGGTATCTAGGAATTAAGAGTTGGAGAAAGAATTACTTGGAATCACATTTCATTATTTACTGTAGTTTTAAGAAGCAATACAGTCTGGCTTTGAATATTTCATATATAATGTTTAAAGATTGAAAAACACAACATTTACTGTGCTTCTAAATACTTGTCTTTGGGTATGGAACACTTCTTCCTTAATAGATAAAAGGTTGTTTGTCATACTTAGTATAAAAAGGTAGTTGTATCTGTAACTTCTTGTCTTTGTTACCAGCATGGCTAATGAAGTGAGGTTGCTCTGAAGAGGTCACCGCAGAGATAGCAAGCTCCTCATTCTGCTAAGACTTGTCTGTTCCTACATACTTGAGGACTGAGGGCGCCTTCATTTTCTGAGGCTTACTGAAACTGGTTCTCACAACTTGGGTGGGGGAGACTTCTCTACTCAGCAGTTTCTACACACAGTTAAAGGCTTGGGTTGGCATTTGTATTCAGAGTAACTATAAAATGTTTAGCTTTCTTCTTTTTTTTTTCTTTTCTTTCCCTTTCTGTTTTCTCTCTTTTCCTTTCTTTTTTTTTTTTTTTTACCTCTGAAATATGTGCCTTATCAGCTCAAGTAAGAAACTATAGCCTTCAGGTAATAGAGATTCCAGTTTTAAGTGATTATCAAAATTTTCTTGTAGTTCTGTAAGTTATGCTAGTCAGGTTATGGTTTTATTTATTCTGTTTGGTTATTTTCTCATATGGAAGCACAGGACATTGAAGGTCATCACTGAAAGGGACCTTTTAGTTACTTATGATAAGTCTTTCATTTACAAATGAAACTGAGACACAGAATAAATACCATTAGTGTATATCATAATAGATTTGAGTCCATTTTTTTAATGAGAGTATTTTTAGAGAAGCCACATAATAATAATAGCCTCTTATGCTGTTATACCTACTGAAAATACATTGGGTGTTCTTTGTATCACATCCTCAAAGTTTGTGAGTGTAAACCTTTGTTTTTCTTCTTTTTGAGTCAAAACCCAAAGACATTTGGGTTTTGACTCAAAAAGAAATCTTCATTGCCTGTTGAAACAATGCTGTAGTCCATACTGTTTCTCTAGGTCCCATAGTTGTCAGATTAACCCTGCTAGTAAAGTGGCTTTTCCTTTTATTTTTTTAATTAATAGCTTGATGTCTACATATTGTCTGAAGCTTATCTGTCTTTTTTTTTTAAACTTTTTTTTTTTGAGTTATAGTCATTTTACAATGTGTGTCAAATTATCTGTCTTGATATATTGCCTCTTGTGGTTTATATTTTAAATCTGTTCAAAGTGAAGTCCTGGTCCCCACAAGGCATAATAAGCATATTTAAATTGAAAATTAAATGTCATACTGAGTTTCACAATTTTCATTGTCTGTTAATAAAATTCTCCTTGGTTTTAATGAGGAACCAAGACTAGTAAACTTTAGAATATATTTCCAGATTCACAGGAAGCATCAATCCTGTACTGGGCAAGAAATTCAGAACTAATTACAGTTGACCCTTTAACAATATGTATTTGAACTGTGCATGTCCACTTACACACAGATTTCTTTTTTTTCTTTCATTAAATACATACTACATGATCCTTGTTTAGTTGAATCTGGAAATGTAGAGTCCAGATACAGAGGGTCAAATGTAAAGTTATATACAAATTTTCAGCTGCACAAGTTCAATGCCCCTAGCCCCCCACATTGTTTTAAGAGTCAGTTGTACATTATTTGACTACTTGTATACACAGACTTAGCCAGTAGGTGGCAAACTGGCTTGAATTTACTTTATCCACTGGGAGACTACTATGTTAGTCCAATTGATAGAATTGTATTTTTTTCAGGTGTGCTTTTCATGTTGGTTAAGTGTGTAACAGAGCTCAGAATTAAGTTCTGTGATTCTTATGTATATTTTAACCACATTGCTCCCAGTGATGGCTTTAGTGCTCACACAGGTTTGGTCCTTTGTCCTTAGATAGTGTTTTTAGTTAGTACTATGCAACTCTTAAACTATAGGGATATATTCCCCTCCCCCCCCAAAAAAAATCAAGAACTTTGAGCAGTGACACCCAGATTTGGGGTCTTAAATCACTGGTGACTATTAAAATTTTAAATTTCTACATTAGAACTTTGAATTTTTCTGGCTTTAAAGCAGTTGTTCCTAACAAGGAATCAAAGTTACCTGGAGAACCTTTTTAATATATACTGGCTAAACTGTAGCCCAGACCTGGTAAACAAAGTTCACATGAGCTCCCCAGCTGTGTCTGATGTGCATTCCAGTTAAGCAACACTCTAAGGCAGTGTTTTCAAACTTTTTTTCACCCTGCATCATGTTAAGAATGTATTATGTCATGACCTAGACAGCATATTTAGAAACAAAAATTTCACAAAATTTACCCTTACCACCACAAGGAAACATTCTTTTTCTTTTCTTTTTCTCTTCTTCCCCCCCCCCCAAATCTTGGTTCTCATCAGGGTCTTAAATACACTGTAGCTTGAAAAACGTTGCATTGAGATATAGGGTAACAGTTGCTGCACTTTGAGTTAACAATGATTGAAACTAAATCATTTCAACCACTTAATTATAAATGCTGCTGAATTGGAATCAACTGTAATTCTTCTTTGGTTTAGTGGTAGACGGAGGAGAAGCCCCTCCCCGCCACCCGCCAGAAGGCGGCGTTCTCCTTCTCCTGCTCCTCCTCCTCGACGCCGCAGGTCGCCCACACCACCACCGCGACGAAGGTACCTTCTCATGTGTGCTAATTATTGGGAGCTGGTGAGAGCAGCTTTGAGTCTTTGTGATTAAAATATCTTATTCCAGTGGCATTGCTCCACTGTTTACAAAATGCCATCCACATACTGTACAATTCCACTTATACGAAGAGTCCAGAGCACCCACATCTATAGAGATAGATTAGATGTGCCAGGGTGGGATGGGAATGGGGAATGATGATAGTTGCGCAGTTGTGAATACAGTTGACCCTTGAACAATGTAGGGGCGGGTAGGGGTATGGACCCTCTGTGCAGTGTAAACCCAAGTATAACTTTATGGACTATGGAGTTGACCCTCCATATCTGTGGATTCAACCAACAGTGGATTGTGTACTATTACACTATGTATAAAAAAAAATCCACATAGAAGTGGACCCACGCAGTTCAAACCCGTGTTCAAAGGTCAACTGTAAACTAAAATGTTTGAAATGTATACTGCAAATGGATGAATTTTATGGTATGTGAACCACATATCAAAAAAATGTTAAGTAAGTTAAAAGGCAAAATCACTAGTGATTACAGAGGGGAAATTACTAACTTTACAATGGGGTATTCTTAACAAGGAATCAAAGTCAGCATTCCCAGTAATACATATTGGCATCACGTAATCTCTATAGTATCCTCCCCAGTTATATAGAACCTCAGTCTAATTATTAGGAAATACAGTCACCCTTCTATCCAAGGGATTTTGGTTACAGACCCCCCTCCCCCCAATTTCTAGGTTCTTTATATGATACCTCATACAGTGTGAATACTTTGTAAAATAGTTTTAAATACAGTGTATATGCTTTATAGTTATTAGTGTGTGGCAAATTCAAGTTTTACTTTTTGGAACTTTCTGAATTTTTTTCCTCTTCAGATATTTTTGATCCACAGTTGGTAACCTGTGGATAATTAAGTCATTCTACAAAGTAACTTGCCAGTACTCTTCATAAAATGTTAATCATGAGAGACAGACTGAGGAACAGTTATACATTGGCAGAAACTAAGGATGCACAACTAAATGCAACACAGGATGCTGGGTTTTGGAACCTGAAACAGAAAAAGGACATTAGTGGAAAACCGGGGTGGTTATTAGTATTATAGTTAACACCAAGGTAGCACTAAGGTTAATTTGATAGTTTTAATGATTTTTCTGTTAATGAGATACTAAGTGGCAAGTCTCCACTATTTTTATAGCTCTTCTGTAAATCTAAATGATTTCAAAATGAAAAGGGAAAAAATTTTGAAGAGCATTGCTCAAACACATTACCAAGTGGCTATTAGCGCTGCTGAATGCCTCTTATCTGCCAGGTAAAGGGTTAAGAGCTTTATATGCTTCATCTCATCCTCAGATGATCTTGCTTGGTAGATGGTATTCACATTTTTCAGGGGAGGAAATGGCTGTTCAGAGTTATTAAATAATTGCCCAAGAGCAAAATGGAACTGCACTCTACAGTGTTGCCGAGTGTATGGCCTATTGCAAAGCTAATTTTAGGCACGAAAATATTTTGAACTCAAAAGTCTGAATATTTCAGGAGAAAATTTAAGCATTTGGAACTGAATGTGATACTCAGGTTTAATTCCTGAGAGGCAAGTTAAGTAGGAATTAAGCATTAAGAGGAAGGCCAGGTTGGACTTTCACAGGGGTGCATTCTGCCTGCCAGTAGACTTCCACTGAAAACGTCTTTTGACAAAATGCAAGTCTCTTGGTGGCAGACGGTTAGAGATACCTTTTAAAGCTAGTACCTGTGAGTCCAAACAGCAGTTTAGAGAGGGTACCACATAGAGCTCTTTAAAGCTCAGACTTCATGAGTGCAAGTTTGAATATGGTCAGTAGTCTTGGTAATGCAGTTATCTAGTTACTACATGGTGGTAATGGAGAGTCATAGTTTCTTTAGAGCCATGCAAGATTCTCTTCTCAAAAAGCATTAAATTGACTCTTTGTGGATTGTACTAAGTGACTTGGCAGACTTGAATTTAGTCTGAAAACTCTAAGTTTCTCCATTAACCAGAATGTTCTATTTGTATTCATTCTAGGAGAAACAGGAATTTACTAAGTGATTTTTTACTTTCAATGAGGATAAAGGCATAGCATTTCCACTTAGAAATATTCTCTTTGTCTGGTGCCATAAGTGTGTAGGTTTCTTTGCATTCTATTGCTTTTAGTCTCTTAGACTTTTCAGCTTACTGATGTATTTTTCCTAGGACTCCTTCACCTCCTCCCCGTCGGCGCTCACCTTCCCCAAGAAGATACTCTCCTCCAATACAGAGGAGATACTCTCCTTCTCCGCCTCCAAAGAGAAGAACGGCTTCACCCCCTCCTCCTCCTCCTAAACGAAGGGCATCACCATCTCCACCACCAAAGCGTCGGGTCTCCCACTCACCACCTCCCAAACAAAGGAGCTCCCCAGTCACCAAGAGACGTTCACCTTCATTGTCTTCAAAGCATAGAAAGGGGTCTTCCCCGAGCCGGTCTACCCGGGAGGCCCGGTCGCCACAACCAAACAAACGCCATTCGCCCTCACCACGGCCTCGAGCGCCTCAGACCTCCTCAAGTCCTCCACCTGTCCGAAGAGGAGCATCGTCATCACCCCAAAGAAGGCAGTCCCCATCTCCAAGTTCTAGGCCCATTAGGAGAGTCTCCAGGACTCCGGAACCCAAAAAGACAAAAAAGTAAAAATACTTAATGCTTTTCGGTTAGGAACACTAACTTGCATAGCTCTTTATGTTTGGAAGCTTTCCCCTCCTCCGCCACCAAAATCACAGAAAATAGCTGTAAAATACAAATTTTTAAGGCAATTCTGGTTACTATTCATAGATATTTTTCTGTTTCCAGGGTAGTTCGTAGCATAAGCTAAGTATCATAGAAGTTTACTTGGCTCTTATGAGTATCAGGTTTATTAATACCTGTAAGAACCAAGGGATGTGCTCCCAAACCTAGTTCTGAAGTATACATAGACTATTTCTTGCATGTCTATGTAAGACTGATAAAGGCAGTCTTAAATATAAGGAGCAAGCATTATTAATTTCATACAGGAAGAATCATTAACAGAATGAATAGAGGATTCTGGGGCTTGAACTACTCTCCAGGAGACTATTTAAAGTGTGTGATCTGGTTGTATAGTGGTATTTGGTTGTTTTCTCATAAGAAATATGAGATTTTCGGATATTAAATTTTTTTTTTCTTCTGTTTCTAGAGCTGCCTCACCAAGCCCTCAATCAGTAAGGAGGGTCTCATCTTCCCGATCTGTCTCAGGATCTCCTGAGCCAGCAGCTAAAAAAGCCCCAGCACCTCCATCCCCTGTCCAGTCTCAGTCACCCTCTACCAACTGGTCACCAGCGGTACCGGTCAAAAAGGCTAAAAGCCCGACACCAAGCCCATCACCGGCAAGGGTACGTCTGCCCTGGTTTGGACATCCTTTATAATTGGGTATGGGTCACTTGGAAGTGGAGCATTATTTTCTGTGGTTCAGATGGACTTCAAAAGGAGGTGCAAGTTAAGTGATGGTGGTTTCATCATAGTCTGTGTTTAATATTCTAGATATCTACTAATTTGTGATGTCTAACACTATTAAATTCTGTCATCTTGGTGGTGAAGATTGGACTATATAGAAAATCTAAAAAATTAAAAAATTACCCTTGATCCTATTCCCTAAGGGGAAAAATGGGTTAAAGCATTTTTCCTGTTTTCTCTAGTGTTTGACAGGTTTTGGGATAGTTGTGATCGCACAATCAATTAAAGTTTCAATCTTAGATCATGTCTATTAATATGATTCCACTTTTATAAAGGAAAGATACATCATAAGGAAGAGATCAAAATGTTGACAGTGGTTATGTGTCAGAAGGAGAATGATGAGTGATCTTAATTTTTCTTCTTTACCCATGCTCTTTTTCCTATAGTGGATATACATTATTTCTAAAATAAAAAGTGAACCTTGTAACTTGTGAAATATTAGATGAAATGAAAAGTGCTTTATTGGCCCATATAATAGCCCTGTCTTTGGCTAGCTACATAAATAAGAATAAAACTCTTGTTTTTACCTTGTCATGTTTGAACTGTTTTCCCCCCTTCTGTGAGACATTAATCATGGCAGGTTCCTATAATGTTTGAAATTAGTGATTAGATATCCATCTTAATAGGATTGAATTGTGCAGACTAACTGTATGGATTGAGAAGTTTTAACCAATTGCTTAGAAATGTGAAATTTAAAAATCAAAGACAAGATTGGGTTATAGTGGTGCCTACACGTTCCATGAATTTGGAATTTATACAGTGAACAAACCACCTGCATTCCACAGACACGACATTCACACAAGCTTGTATTTAGAATGTTGGCTATTAAAAAGCCTGCATGTTAGGCTGGTATTGTGGGTGATTTACAGATATTCCCATTTAATTTTCATAACAGCTTTGGGGATTATTATACCCATTTTGGGTTGATTAAAAGGCCTCAGAGCAAGTCAAGCAATTTGTCTGAGGTCAGATAGTTGAATAGGTTTGGAGACTAGAATTCAGCTCAGGCCTAGGTGAGTCCAGAGACTTTTCTTTCTACTGTGCATGTTGCTTGTGCTTGTGTCTGGAGGTAGACCCTGACTCATTCCAGTCTTGGATACCTGACTTGTGGTTGAGAAACCTTGGTTTAATGTGAAGTTAGTTTTTTTCTTGTTGTTTTGTTTTGTTTTGTTTTAATTTATTTTGGTGGGGGGAGGGGAGGTAATTAGGTTTATTTATTTTTTTAATGGAGGTACTGAGGATTGAACCCAGGGCCTCATGCATGCTAGGCATGCACTCTACCACTGAGCTATACCTTCTCCCCAGTTGAGGAAATTCTGAATAATCATTGACCTTCAAGGTCCATTTAGCTCTTGAAGTCTTTGCTATCTGGTGGTTCCTGTGTTTAGGAATACTTGGTGGTGATTGGGCCCTTTTCCTACCCGAATCTGTGGGAAATCCTAAGATTGGTCCATTTGGTTATTCCCTTGAGGAAATAAAATGTTTAGCTGGATAGGATTTTAGTCAGGTTGATTTTATTGCTTTTGTTTTCCTGAATCTCTAGAATTCAGACCCAGAAGGAGGTGGAAAGAAAAAGAAGAAAAAGAAGGACAAGAAACACAAAAAGGATAAGAAGCACAAGAAGCACAAAAAACACAAGAAGGAGAAAGCTGTGGCTGCGGCGGCTGCCCCCGCCGTGGCGCCTGCGGCTGCCGCTGCTCCCACCACTGCATCAGCGCAGGAGGAGCCGGAGGCAGAGCCGGAGCCCAAGAAGGTATTTATGGACGCTGGCTTACAGCGCATGCAGATAGCTAAGCTGTTTGCTTTTGAGAAGTAGCTAAATAGTTTTTTCTTTTAATAATTGGATTCTCAGCTGATAACTCCCTTCTGATCTGCTTCTCCGTGACCACCTACCAAGAGCAGGGGTTTGCTAAGGCTAAAGATAAGAATATGAACGTCATTTAAAAAGCTTAATGTATTTTTTTTAAGAGAACTTTGAGATGTACTTCAGCATACCATATAATTCACCCATTTGAAGTATATGATTTTATGGTTTTTAGTGTATTCATTAGAATTATGCAGCCATCATGACAGTTTGATTCTCCTGTGTGCTCGGCATCTTCCACCAGTGTCTTTTAAGACTTAATGACATGACCTTTCTGGTTTTTTCAGGAGACTGAAAGTGAGGCTGAAGATAACCTTGATGACTTAGAAAAGCATCTGCGTGAGAAGGCCCTGAGATCAATGCGGAAGGCTCAAGTGTCCCCACAGTCCTAGGTGGAAATGTTTGTTATGATGTAAATTTTATTTGGTTTGTACGCAATTCAATTTCAAAATTGCTAAAATGTGTTTGAGCTTTAGACTATAACATTTGTTGTAATAATTGCTAGGTTGAAGTTCACCATGTAAAAAAAGGGCATGGATTTACATTGCAAAAGGTGTCCACAGTGTATTAGTGACATTCTTTCATTGACAGCTGACATAAATTCATTTAGCGTGAACTATTTTAAGCCAAAAAAAAATCTCCTTTTTAAAAAAGGGGGTTTAAATACTGTTGGCATTCATATGGTTCCTTTAAATGCCCCTGGCTATTCCCAGAGGTTTTTCTTTCTTCTTTTTACCTTTTCTTTATTTCTGTCTTTTTTTTTTTTCCTCATTTGAGTCTTAGCACCCGTTTAAGTTATGATGCTTCCAACCTTGTATGGTTTGCAAGCTTGCCCAGAAATAAGACCACTGTTGAACTACCACAAAAGTATAAATGAATATTTTAATGCCACAATCTTTCCTGTTGCCTGTGGAGTCTCTGCTGAAATGAATCAGGATTTGAGCTCTAGGATGAGACAGAAAATGAAAGCATGTTGTTTGCCAGGACACTGTGGGTTTATATTGATGTGTAACAAGTTGATTTGGAACACTGGAATTTCATTCTATTCTGTTGTGTTTTTTTGTTTAAGGCAATTAACTAGCCCCAGGAAGGATCCTTCAGTTATATAAAATTTTGTTTAATGAAATGTCATGGCTCCATTCATAATTTTGTCTTGTTCTTCCAATTGGTATACACAGCTTTCAGAGCTCTTGTATTTGGAAGGCTGGAAGGGCCCAGACTTTGAAATAGTGTCTTGTTTTCACTGTTTTGTTTTTGTTTTTTGTTTTTTTTTTTTAAACTAAAGCTATATAAAGCTTGTGGATTAAACAGAATAAATTTCTAAATTTAAAAATATTGGCCACTCACTTTTACTTACCCATCTCAATAATGCAGGAAACTTATCTTAGAAATCTTACAGTGCCTATATGTTTAACCCCTTGGCACCTTTGGCAGCGTGAGGGTTGGGCAAGGGAAATACAAGGTGATGAGATTGTCTTGCCATCTTTATGTTAATAATGATAAGTGCTGTGAAGGGAAAGTGAAGTGAGATTGGAACTATATAATGGACAGGACAAGTCAGCCAGGCACAGGGGAAGAGTTGAGTTTCAGGCAGAGCAAACAGTATCTGTGTATACCCCTAGGCAGAAGGAGCCTGGCACATTCCAGAAAGTGAATGAAGGCTATGAAATGACTGGAGCATCCTCCCTTGATCATGAGTGGGGTGTGTGTGTGTGTGTGTGTGTGTGGGTGTGTGGGTGTGTGATGTTAGGCTACGAATGACTAGAGCACCCTCCCTTGATCATGAGTGGGTGTGTGGGTGTGTGTGTGATGTTAGGCTACGAATGACTAGAGCATCCTCCCTTGATCGGGTGTGTGTGTGTGAGTGATGTTTGGCTCTCCACAGGCCTTTGTTGTATTTAAGATTTAGCAGGAAAATATAATTTGAGGAATCTTGGGAACTGATAACATTGTATCGTAAAACAGCATTCGAATAAAAGAAGGAAAGGAATTTTTGACAAGTGAATCTAAGCTTACTTAGCAGGTTGACACATGAGCAGCTAATTTGATTATAATTTCTGGTAGTTGAAGCAAAAAGAGAAAGACAATGCCTACATATCTCAATTTCAGGAAAACTTAGGCAGAAGGTGGTTGCTGCTGACTTAAGCCTTCCAGTGTGAACAGACCAATGAATCTCACAGGGGTACTTCTGTCTGTCTAGCCATTTACGCATTCATTCATTCAATCCATTGTTTCACGTACCGTTTATTCAGTATGCTTTCATTCCTCCACTTGACTGAACTGCTTGTCAAGGGTAGCAGTACCCTACACTTTACCAAAAATGAATAATCGGTTCTCTATCCTTTACTAGCCCTCTTGGCAGGATTTGACTCAATCGGTCACTCCTTTGTTAAAACACTTCCTTCTCTTAGGTTCAGGGAGGCAACACTGATTTCCCTTCTAGGTGCAACACTAGTTCCTCCTACTTCACTTGCTGTTTCTTTTATCTCTGGTGGATCCTTTCAAGTGGGAAGTGATGGAATTTGTCTTTGTCCTTGGTGGCTTTCCCTACATTTAATCCCTAGTCCTTTGACTATCATCTTTTTGTTGAATGTCAAGTTCTTTGCAGTCTAACCTTTCTCCTGACATTGACTCCTATCCAGCTACCTAGTTAACTTCATTTGGATGCCTAGAAGGCATACCAAACTGAACATGTCGTCTGATCTTATCCCTGTCTCATTTCAGTACCTGTCCCTCATTTACTCAAAATTGAGTTTATACTGTCAGTGGCAGTATTGTCCACCCTCTTAACACTCATGCACACAAGGCTATTCTGTTCCTGGCAGCCTGAGTCAGATCATAGTACTGCTCAAAACCCTCAGACTGCCCTTCCTTGGTAAAACCCACATTTCTTCCTGTGGCCTACAAGACCCACTAGCATCTGTACCTTCGTCTCCACTCCTCAGTCTGCTCAAACCACACCTGCCTCCCTGCTCTTCCTTGAACCAATCAAAGTTGATCTCTCTCAGGGTCTTGATATTCACTGTTCCCTCATCCTAGAAGGCACCGCCTCCCAATCTGGCCTGTTACTCGGTTTTCTTCAGACAGGCTTCCCTAACTTCCTCTCCTCCCTTTCATCTATAGCTATTATTACTACCTGAAATGATGTATTTTTTGGATCCCTAGGAACTTGGTCTTGTTCATGACTATGTCCTCAGCGCCTGGTACATTGTAGAAGTAGAAATGCTTGATGAGCAGATGAATAAATAAGCTTGACTGACCGGCACTGCTAGAGCTTGAGGTAGAGAAAATTAAGACATGGTGATTGCTGCCCTCTAGTATTTGCCTACTGGGGATAGAAACATGCAGACAACAATTTGGAGTGGACAGACGTGGAGTCTGGGAGACCAGGATTTCTATTGGAACTTTCTAGGGTGTGACCTTTATCAAGTTACTTGACCTCTGAGTGCTACCATTTCCTCTTCTGAGTTAAAAAGTGGCAGAATCCACCTCAGAGTTGTGTTTGAAGATTTAAATGTGTTAATGCATACAAAGCAATGATAGTATAAAGAGAAGTTCTGCTTTCTTAGCTAACGTAGTATGCATTCATTCTGTTAATCATGACAAATGTTCGTTTGGATGTCAGTAAGACCTTCATCGATCATAGCCCTATTCAATGTAATTTTTCCTTTTTTAAAAAAATAAAATTCATTTTATTTCTTTCCTTTTTAAAAATTATTTTCTTTAATCTTTTAAAATTCACCATTTTAAAGTGTGCAGTTCAGTGGTATATACATCACCGCTACCTATTCTAGAACATTTTTCATCACCCTAAAAAACTTCAGTCATTTCCCAGTCTCCTGACTGTCCCCTCGGCCCCAGCTCCTGGCAGCTACTTTATTTCTATAGATTTGTCTATTCTGGACGTTTCATTGGAATCATATAATACGTGGCCTTTTGCGTCTGGCTTCTGTCATTTAACGTAATGTGTTTAAGGTTAATCCATGGTACTTTTTTTTTGATCGCTTAGTAGTGTTCCCTTATATCCATATACCACATTTTGTTTATCCATTCATCAGTTGGAGATTTGAGCTGTTTTTACTTTCCAGCTATTATGAATAAAGCTGCTATAAACATTTGCATAGAAGTTTTTGTGTGGACATATATTCTTTTGGGTATATGTACGTAGGAGTGGGATTGCTGGGTTATACAGTACCTCAACATTTTAAGAAACTGCTAGACTATTTTCCAAAGCACCTATACCATTTTAACATTCTTACTAGAAGTATAGGAGGATTATAATTTCTCCACCTCCTTGCCAGTACTTGTCATCTGTCATTTTGATAGTAACCATCCTATTGGGTGTGAACTTACATCTCATTGTGGTTTGATACTTATTTCCCTGATGGCTAATGATGTTGAACATCTTTTCATGTGCTGTAAAGTGATCTGTAGAACTTTGATACCCATTGTGGAGGTTGGGGTTGGGGCACTGTGGCCAAAAAAAATTGTTCCCATTTTGTAAGGAGTATCAGTGAGAGTGTGACTTACTTAAGGTAGATGCAGGTCTAGTTAATATTGTCCCTCCTACCATCTGATAAATAACCCTATTTTTCTCAATATACCTCTCTGGTATTATAACAGTCACATAAGATGATGAATGTAGAAACAATGGCCAAATATGTGTGGTTCTTAGAAGAGCATTGGAATTAAGGATGCAGCTTACTACCCTGAAAAATCCAAGTTGAGACCCTGAAAATTGCAAGGCATTAATATTAATTTTGAGGACCTAACTCTGCTCATTTCCCTTCCGAAGACTTACCTTTTGAAAGCTTATTTGTGGTATTTTTCATTTGAAAGGCCCACCTTAGCTCAAACATTGCCTTTTGGCTCTTAGGAACTCAATTATTGTTGTACTCCTAATTGGTCTTCCATGCAAATCTGTTTTCAAAGGAAAGGATGATAGGATCTGAAATACAGGTTTTTTTCCAAAGCTCTTTGCAAAAAACCTTCCACATCTGTCAGTGTGTAGTAAGTTGGTTGGCTTTCACATCATAAGGAGTTTTTGCCAACGTGCCCTCTTAGTTCAGGTGTAGCACGGGAGGAGCTGATGTGCTGATTCCCAGGAGTGGGCCACGGGTACCTCTCACTAGACAGGGCAGTTGTAAACTCTACCTTAGGAAGTGTTTTGCAGACTGCTGATTGAGACTCAGTAGTGAATTATAAAATTGAATGGGTCACAACCAGCATTGAAAGAAAAAAATGAATGAGTAAATTTACATGTAAATCGCATAGAGTAGGTTAAGTATTACTTCATGAAGTGTGTGTGTGTGTGCTTGTGTGGGCATGTGTGTTTGTGTACTGGGCTCAATGTAAAATGTACTCTATGTGATTGATAGTCAACACAATGAAAAGCTACTACCTTACAGACCATCTGGTCCACCAGTTTTTAAACTGCCCTGCAGAGCCCTAAGTGGGGATAGTTATGATTCAGACTTTCTGTAGGACGGGGCCTACTAAAGTATGTATCTTTGTTGAGGGACTGAGAGATGATATGGATGAGCTTTGCAAGGACTTTGTTCTGCCTTTTTTTTTTTTTTTTTTTTTTAAAGCTCCGGGCTTCCCTGTTGGATCCTGTTTGATAAAAGGATCCACAACCAAAACCCATGTGAAAACCTCCCAACCAGCCTAGGCTTTGTCGTCGACATGTAAAGTCTGAAGAGGGGAGCTGACTGCCCCGAGGTGAAGCCACGGCTCCCCAGGTGCCTTCCTGCCTCATCACTACCTTGGCGAGGGGGCAAGGGGGCTGTCGAAGGCACCCAGCTTCAGTTCTGTTGTAGTGAAAGGGAACAGACTTGAGAGTAGCCAGGCACCTCTGAAGCAGGGGTAGTAGCTTTCAGTGAACTGGAGATGTGGAGGGAAAAGCCCTAAATAGGAAAGGATGTGCAAGAATGGCCTTTGTGAACCCCAGAGTCCCACACGTAGGTTCTTTCAAGAACCTCCCTAGCACATGACTGGGTAGGGACCCTTCTAGCATTTTAAGCATGGAGGCTTCGGTTTACATAGCTAACAAGAGCAGAGAAGGGTGGTAAGCCTGATGAGTCTTGGGCCCTGCCCCGAGGGAGAAGCCCGCCCCGACCAGCAGGACCCACCCAGCCAGCCAGGATGTGCTGAACAGCCGCCAGGGCTGGTACCCTGCGATTTCCCACTTCCGTTCCTTTGCTTTTCTCTTGCTGTTCTCTGCCTGGGATATCCTTTCTTGTCTCCTAATGTCCAAGTTCTTTTTGGACTCATAAATGTGTTTAAGACAATGGTTTCAAATTATAAAAGAAAATACACACTCACTTTTAGAGAATTTGGAAAAAAAAATTGGCAATTGCATCATACAACCAAAGACACCTACCTTCCTGTCAACCCAACCCACACTGAGCTCCCCTCCTCTAATGGAACAAACCAGGTCCCCCCCCCATATATGTATAAATACCTATGTAGCTACAATCAGAATCAAACCATGTATATAGTGTTTAATGCTCTTTTTTCCATTGGGCATATCATGAACTAAAATTGCAGAATACATTTTTAATGTTTTCTACAACCAGGAAATTTGGAAACTAGATAAAAGAGTGAATTACCCCATGCCAACATCAAAACACAGTTCTCCTTTCTGTATATTATCTAGTCATTAAAAAAAGTTAGATGCTTCTATTAAACTCTTGGCTCTAGAGGTAAAATGGTAATAATGGCACCCACCTCATAGGATTTTGAGGAGGATTAAATGAGATGAACAAAAGTCAGTCCCTGCTCCAGTGGAGCTCATGGTATATGGCAGGGGAGGGGGTGGGAGCAGAGGGGCAATCAAAGAGTGATAAGACCACATGACTGGGGACATAAAAGGAGGGGAGCCGTGCAAGGTAGCAGTGGTCCGTAACAATGTTCTGCAGCAGCGTCTCAGCCGCAGACACACTGTGAGGCTAGGCAAGTGACTTCACCTCCCTCAGCCTGTTTCCAATTGTGTTTATGTGAAAATTTTTGCACATATAGATGTATTTTTGATGAGTTTGTATCAGGGGAGGTGAGCTCCACATCCTCCTCCTCCTCCATCTTGGCCCACCTCCAGCCAGTTTCCTCTTCTGTAAAATGGGCATGGATTCAATAAGATGATGCATGTAAAGAGCTTAGCTCGTGCCTGGCGCATGGTGAGCGCTTCATCAATAGGAGTTAGGACCACATTTCATCAAATCTTGGATGCTGGCAATTGGAGGTTACACAACCCACCATCTGTTAAACTGTATCATCCCATTCGTTGTACACACTGTGATTCCAGAGAGGTCAAAATGTGGGGGAAGAAAGTCTTAACATTCCATATGATAATGTATATATATCTTACGTTATGTGCAATGTTATGCACAGAAGGGTCTGGAACGCTGAAGAAGGACGACACGACGCTCTCAGCTCCATTTTGTCTCACTCTCTCCTGTTTCAGCCGCTTCTCACTTTATTCCACTAGGTGGCGCCCTGGCCCTGGCTGCCTGCAGAGGAAGCTGACGCCCTGGAAGTCAGTCTGTCCCTCCCGCTAACCCTTTTTCTTTCTCTTTACCTTTCTCTCCATCCCTGTCTTTTTTCCTGGCAAGGAGAGGCCCGGCCGAGTGGTCAGAGGCTCTGGGAGGGTTCCAGAGCTTGAAGAACAGCCACAAGGCCCTTGCAGCTCACTGGCCCCACCCCACCCATCCCAAGTTGGAATTCCTTCAGGGCCAGCCCCTAGCTATCTCCAGTTCTCACTTGCATGCCTTTGGTGATAGGAAACTCACTACTTTATGAAGATCCTGTTCTGGAAGGAATCTATGTAATAGTCATGCACTCAGGCTCTGAAGATAAACCCAGCTGGGTTCTAATGTCCCAGCTTTGCTCCTTATTCAGCAGGTGACTTAAACCTGTGTCTGCTCTGTTTATGGGCAAACCCATGGGCCTAACACAGGAAAGACTCATCTGGCAAAATGAGTAAGTAAATGGACAAGCTCAGTTGCCCTCTGCATCAGTTTGCTCACCTGTGAAATGGGTAGATTATAGTATATATCTCCTAAGTTTGTGAGAATTAAACGGGATCTGAAACAGCCTTAGTCCCTGTGCCTGGAACATAGTTAAGTCTTCTATAAATATTTCTTTCATTTTCTTTTGGACCTGTGAATCACTCTACTATTATCTGAAAATTTTCTTTTAGAGCAAATTGAATCCTGATTCCTAAAACTTCCACACACATGCTTTGGTCTTAGCCCTATCCCTTGGAGCCACAAAGAACATTTACTTCCTTTTTCAAATGATTCGACTCAGCAGCCTCGGGTGCCTACTGTGTGCCCAGCACTGGGGTGCCCACAACAAAGGCATGACCATAGTTGCCTCGTCTGGGTACCTCTCTGTCTAGCCTAAGAAAGAGACAATTAAGCAACAGTAGGTGCCCAGTGACTATTTTAAATGAAGATTAAGACATTTATTGAGCCTTTACTGCACCTCATTTCATTTTTCCACCTTCATTCCTGGGCATCTAACCCCATTTTAGAGGTGAAGGAACCAAGGCACAGAAAGGTCACATAAGCTGGTGAGTATAGAACCCGGATTTGGGTCCTATCTGATTGCAGAGCTCACACCTTAACCTCTAAGCCCTGTCATCCCTGAATTTCCTGTTCCTGAGCATCCCACCACCACTACTGTCATGGCTATTATGTGGCTTCCTAGCATCTGTTCCCCATCTCTCACACCATCAGAGCTGTATTTGGCTCTACTGAAATCCCATGTAATTGACCGGGGTCAGGGGTGGCACCTCCAGCTCCAGGGTGGGCTCCGATGGCTTAGAACCCAGCAATGCATCATTCCCAAATCCTCAGTCACAAAAACAGACACTGCCTCAGCCAGAGCCAGTGATTTGTCAGAAGAAGTCAGCAGGCTTTTAGCAGGAGAAGCCGCTTTTTGCTTCTGCAGAAGTGCTGGGAAGGATACTGTTTCCTGGAGAGTGTGTTGAGGGGACGTGAGAGCTGGAAGTGCAGCAGCTCTTATGGCAAAAGAGGATTTCTTCTGAGGAGGAGGCAAATATACAGAGGAAGGCAGAGCCCAGAGACTGCATGGAGAAATAGAACCCAGTCTGTCGTTTTATTAGCTACTATTGTGTAACAAATCACCCTAAATTTAACAGCTTAAAAACAGTAAACATTTATCATTTCACACAGTTGAGGATTGGGAATTGGGAGAGGCCTTGATAGGTGGTTCTGGCTCAGGTCTCTCAGGAGTTTATAGGGAGGTGTTGGCTAGGGCTGCACTCATCTGAAGACTTGACTGGAGCTGGAGGATCCGCTTCTTAGATGGCACACTTGCACAATGGTTGGGAGGAGGCCTCAGTTCTTCACCCATTGGGCCTCTGCATGGCAGATGGCTTCCCCTGGAGGGAGGAGGGGCAAACTTTGCTGCTAGAACCTAATCTCTAAAGTTGCATGCTGTCATCGCCAAAGTTTTCTGCCTTCAGGGAAGTGAGTCACTAAGCCCAGCCCACACCCTGGAGGGGGGTGGGGTGTGATAATTGGGCTTCTCTGAAGGGAGTGTCAAAGAATTTGCCGGCTAGTTTTAACCCACCACTGTAGTGCTATCACTTGAGCTGCTGGATCAAGCTCACGCCTGAGTCCCCATCTCTGAAAGTTTAGATACATCGTGAGCTGCTTCACTCCTCTTCTTGTTGAAGCCAGTTTGAGCTGAGTTCTCTGATCCATGCAAACCAAAGAGCCCCAGTTAGTCCCCCCAGTGCCTCACGGGAAGCGCCTTCGTCTTCCTCTTCTCATTCTCCAGAGCTGCCTTGTCTGTGTCCCTCTTAAGTGCAGTGGTGGGAGCCGGACCCAGGCTCGGGAGAGAGTCCTTATCCTACCACAAAGTATATACCACGGTTCCACAACCACCAGTGAAGTTGGCCGTGGAAAACCACACCACTCTGTCAATTCATAACCCACTACATTCATTCTTCCACCAGCTGCTCCTGCGAAGACATGACTTTTCCATCCTGGACCTGCCCTTAAACATTGGCAACAATTTCCAAGTCCCTCCTTTGGGGAGGAGAGGGTCAGAGGAATCAGTCAGATGACCACCTCCGCCCTCCCTGCTGTGTGACCTTGAGCAGGTCCCTCCTCCTCTCTGGGCCTCAGTGCCCTCCCTTATGAAAGTAGAAGGTTGGACTAACATGTCTGAGCATGCTTCAGGATTTTCTTATTTCACGTCTGTCCAGAGGAGACATGAAAGTAGTTGCCTCACTCAGACAATCTGGGTCGTGTGTGGTCACTGGTATCTTAGCAGAGATCAGTGCATAGGTCCATGCCCTTCGCCATCTGCCATCTCATTTGATCCTCCCAGAAGCCAGTGAGGAACAGGACCAGGCACACCTGCAGGACAGACATGGTCTCGCCACAGGGCCTGTGACAAAATGACCACTGCTGTTGACCGAGCCCTTTCCACTCGCTGGGTGCCAAGCACTTCATATGTGATCATTTTGCTTCATTCTCACGTCAACCCTGATGAATAGTTACTATTGTTACCCCCTTATACAGATAAGGACAGTGAAATGTAGAGGAGTGAAGTAACTGTCCAAGGAAAAGGAAGCAAAATTAAGCAATGGAGCTGGGATGCAAACCCAGCTGGAATGTCTCAGAGCTGCCTGTGTTTTCCATCACACAACACTCCCTCTTGGTATTAACAGGAACACAAGGGCGGGAATGGGGTGGGGCCAAACTAGGCATCCAGAGGCTTGGGTTCCGGAACAAACTCTGAACACTTACTAGTTCTGTGGCCAGGGCGAATGTCTCATCTGAGTCTCCGTTTCCTTATCCTTAAAATGGGGATAATGATTCTCACTTGAATTGTGAGGCCTAGGGAAAAACATCTGTAGTGGGGGCAGGTAAGCGAGTGTCCCTTATGTGCTGCAAAGAGCTGTCTAAATGGAACAGTGTTGTTTTTCTTAACCCCAGAGCAGGAGCCGGGGCAGGAAGTCGGCAGGCAGAACGGGTGGGCCAAGTGTCCCAGAGTGGTTGTTTCCATTCTTGGCATACAATAGTTCCCTGGAAAGGAAGGGGCAGGGCAAGAGGAAAGACCAAAGCCCTGAGTTCTTATCTAGAACTTCCCTCCACCCCAGGACTGTCCTGGGGAAGAGAAACTCTGGACTGTCACCAGTGAGTTCCAAGCATTCCAGAGGGCTCAGTGGGGAGGAAGCCTGTCATCGCCTGACCCAGCGGCAGCCAGAGAGAGCCCCGCATGGGTTGGCTGGAATACTCTCCTCCCAGCCTCCGGCCTTGCCCTGCCCTGGTCTCACTGTCCAGGACGTGGCCCAAGGCCCAGTCTAACCAGAGCCTCTCCTACCAAGAGGAACAGCAGACTCCAGCAGTGATGACCAACCGCCCAGGCCTCCTGAGGGGCAGCTTTGGAGGCACCTGGGATTTGGAGGCAGGACGCCCAGGTTCTGGTTCTGGTTTAGTCCTCTCCCTTCTCCGGGCCTCAGTGTCTCCTCTGCGAAATAGGAGCACCAGCTAAAGGTACCAGCGCACTGCAGTTCTGGGGCTTGTCTCCTCCTGGGGTTAAGCGCTGCACTGTCGCAACGTGCTGCTCACTCCACCCCCTGGGCTGCTGGGGAAGCCGCTTCCTCCACACACCCGGCCCTCGTGACTTGTGGGTAACAGCCCAGTGGTTCCACGCTCAAGCCATCTTTATGATTTTTGTCTCTCTGATTCTTGCTGAATTCCAGGTCTTTCTTGCTCCCGGCTAGACTGAGAGGTCCTAAAGGATGAGAGCCTGGGGCCCGCTTACTTCTGTGCTCCCCTCGGAGCCCAGTGGAGGGCTGAGCACAGTGAACCTCAGATCCGTTTACTGCTGGGCTGTCCCTGGGGCTCTTGATGAACCCCCAGTGCCTGTTGGAAAGGGTTCTGGCCGCACAGGGAGGAATGCCGCCTTCTGCCCCCAGCTCCACTCCATCCCGCCTCTATGACTTTACACAGGGCCCTTCCCCTCCCCCAGAAGCATCTGCGGTTCTCCAAAACGTGCTCAGCGGAGACCGAGTGGATTTGCAGCTCCAGATGGAGAGCAGTGGCGGGTCCCCAGTGGCGGGGAGAGGCTAAGAGCGCGAGCTGGCACCCCGACCCTTACCCCCACCTCCCAGAGCTGCTCTGTCCTTCACTGTTAACTTTTACACGTTGGGCTCTCATGTGAGATTGTTCTGTTTTGTTTTTAAGGCTTTACTGAGGCAAAACTGGAGCACAATAAACTGGCATATTTAAAGTGTACAGTTTGCTAAGTTTTGACTTACATGTATATGTGCTTGTGAACCCATCTGCAGTCAAGTGAGCGAGCGCACCCCTCACTACCAGAAGTCTCCTCGTGCTCCCTTTCAGGCCCCCTCGTTATCCAGGAACAACCAGTCTGCTTTTTGTCGCCACAAACTGGTTGGCATTTTCTAAAACTTTATATAAATGGAACCACACGATATGTACTCCTTTTTTTTTTTTTCGGTCTGGCTTCTTTCACTCAGAATAATTATTTTGAGATTCACTTATGTTGGCACAAGTTTCAGTAATTTGTCCCCTTTTAATGCTGAGGGGTATTCTGTTGTACAGACACACTGCAATTCGTTTATCCATCAACTTTTTTTTAATTAAGAAAAAAGGTTTTTTGGAGTGGGTAATTATATATATATATATTTATTTTAAATGGAGGCACTGGGGATTGAACCCAGGACCTCGTGCATGCTAAGCACACACTCTACTACTGAGCTATACCCTCCCCCCATTATCCATTGACTTGTTGATGGGCATTTGGGTTGTTTGCATCTATTACAAATGAACATTCCCATGATATACATTCTTTCACATAAGATTTAATCTGAAGAAGTTGCACTATTAAAAAAAAGCTAGACAAGATGATCCCCAAGGTCACAGGCTTTGAAGGACTGGAGGGCTGTCATGGACCAAACTGGGGAGTCAAGGACTAAGGGAGCTGCCTTTTTTGAGTTCCTGCTGGTGCCAAGCACCCGACCACATTTGCTCATTTACTCATGTCTGGGAAGCAGGTGCCATTGTTATTCCCAGTTTGCAGTGAGGCACAGAGGCATGAACAGAGCAGCCTGATGACACACACCCAGGCTGTGGCAGAGCTGTGACTCAGCCCCAAGGTCTGGCTGCCTCTGAGCCCAAGTCCGTGGCCACTACTCGCCTGTGAGGAGAATCAGCCCTGGTTCCTTGGCTTACTTCAACTCACTGTGTGGCTGGGGTTGATACTGGCACTGGCTGTCTGTGCGCTGGGCCCACTGGGACACCCAGTGAAGCCTGGGAGGCACGGCAGGGAGCTGGGGCCAGAGCAGCAGCAGGAAGTGAGTCAGCCACGTTCCTGAGGGACCCTTTGTCCCGGGCCAGGCACGGAAAGACCAGAGGGAGCCCCTTGTCACATAGAGGCCACTAGACTTTCCAGACATGTTCTCACCTATAATGTTCACGGTAATTCTGTGAGGTAGGAGTGAGACAGCAGGGACGGGAGCAGGGCACAACCATTACAGAATGATATAACTGTTGAGGACATGACATAAACTGGTTAGAACAAACTAGGCCCAAGATGGCAGAAGACTTGACTTCCAGTACACCGTGAGCCTCACTACAGTCTCATTGTAATGTAAGCATTCGAAACGACACAACCACAGGCGTCATGACAGTTCCCAGGCTGACCATAAAAGGCCAAAATGAGGGCAGGGGGACCCAATTCCTGGAAATCCCTGCCCCTTCCCCAAAATAATTGGAATCATCCTCCCACCCCTGAGCATATGAAATTCCCGAGCCCATAAAGATGAAACGCCTTGGCCCCCTGGGGCTGCTCTCACTTTCCCAGATGACCCCACGCCCAGGGGCCACGCTCCCTTCTGACACAGACCACCTTCTGCTTCTGAGATGTGTGCCTCCTAGGGCTGCTCTCACTTTCCGAGAGAATCGCGTCTCCTGGGGCCACCTTGCTTGTCTTCTGGGACGGCCTGCACTCTGTCTAAGGAGTGTGCAGCTTTCTGAATAAATCTGTTTTCACTTCACCATGGCTCGCTCTTGAATTCTTTTCTGTGCAAAGCCAAGACCCCTCACATGGAGAGCGCGTCCCAGGGACTCGCCTGAGACCCGGGATGTGATCATCTTCTCATGTCTCATTTTCCTGCAACAGGAATGAGCATCTCCATTTTATAGATGAGAAAACTGAAGCTGAGGAGAATCTATCAGTTAGATTCCTGTCAGCTTCAATAACAGAGAAGCCAGTTGAAAGTGGCTTCAACCATAAATATATTTACTTGACAAAACCCCCAACATTCTAGGTTTGGCAAGTCCCAGCTTGTTATCCAGGGTCCCCACAGGCCTCCAGGACCCAGACTCTTTCCCTCATCGTGGGCTCCATCCTCCACATCTTGGCTCATCCCTCCTTCACAGCCCCCAAGATGGCGGCAATGGCTTCAGGGGCCAGAAGCCAACAATGGCATCTGAAGGCAAACAGGGAGCCCTCTCTTCCCTTGACACCCCTTTGAAGAGGGAGGAGACCCTCCCTGAGGCTCCCAGCAGACCCCCCTCCACCACTTCTCATTGGCCAGAATTACCTAAACCAATCACTGGGTTCGTGAACAGAGCCCTCACCCCGCAGCCTGTGTGGCTCAGACCCCTCAGGAGCCACCTCCCAGGAGAGGCCCTCCTGGAGGCCGGGTGCTGAGAGAAGGGTCTGGTTCATGAGGAAGAAGGGATCTGCCTCAGAGGAGAAGATTCTTGCTCAAGGTCATCTGGCAGGTCAGCGGTGGAGCTGAGCCCTAAAACACAGAGGTGATTCCCTTTGCTTGTTTTCCTTCCAACATCTTTATTATCCTCATTCTACAGAGGAGAAAATTGAGGCGCCTGTTGTGGAAACCAGGACCTTCCTTCGGCAGGTCCCACTGCTCCATGAACACTTTATGTGCCAGCCATCTATTACACCACCCTACGAAGTCAGGTGTAATTATTTTACCCACTTTACAGAGGCAGGCACAGAGGCACAGAGAGAATAAGAAGCTTGCCTGAGATCACATAGGCAGAAAGTGGTGGCCCTGGTATTTGAACCCTGCCTGAAATTCCAGGATCCCACTACACACAAATGTCAAAGGTGAGGCATGGGGGAGGCCAGGTGGGTGAGTCAGAGGGCGGGTGGGGCAGCCCCCAGGCCAAATAGGGATTGTTAAGCAGTGACAGGTGAAGGCCAGCTGCTGGGGAAGCCCAGTGGCCAGAAACGGGGCTGGAGCCAGGCCAGCTGGCAGGCCAAGCCCAGCCCAGCCTGCAATACAAGCCCAGGGGCCACCTCCAACCCACCTCGCCTGCCTCTCAGGTTTCAGGTCTCTCCCCCGGGCCCCTGCAGGAGGCTGAGGTACAGATTCAGGTTTTATGGGTAGCAAGTGCTCCCAAGATAGTTCAGCAAACCACGGATGCTTGCAGTCCAGGGGAACCTCAAGGGGTTTTTGGTCCAAAGCTCCACTTTCCAGATGGGAAATCTGAGGCCAATCTTGCACAAAAGATTAGTTTGTTTTTATCTGTTTTATTCACTGCCTTATTCCCTAGTGCCTAGAACAATCCTTGGCACATAGTAGGCCTTCAACGAACATCTGTAGAATGAATGACTGATTCCTTGAATGAATGTGGTTTCTTCGAGGCACTTAGCACTGCAACAAGAAGCTGGCTGTCAGAAGAGAAATGCTGATATCACACGTGGGAAGTCCACCGACCACCCAGAGTCAGGGAAAAGTGGCTTGTCCACAATCAAAAATACACCCTCACAAGGCACACAGGCTCTCACAGACACAATAGTTACTACGTTTTCCCCAACACCCAGACACACACACACACACACACACACACAAACACACACACACACACACATCCCTCACTTTAGTTACAAGGACAGAACCCCTTCAGCCTACTTAAGCATAAATGGGGAGTGGGAGGCTGGGAGGGTTACTGGCAGGATCCTTGTGTAAGAGCAAAGGCAGGAGAAGCAGCTGTGGCTCCAAGGGACCAGGAACAAATCCAGAAAATAAAAAATGACATTACCCCCACCGCCTCTAACCATCTCGCCTGTGCGCCCTCTTTTCTCTCCCCTTCTCTGATCTCTAGCTTTCTCAGGACTCCTGGCTGCCTCAGCCCCAGCTTTACAGTTCCTTTCAGTTCAAATACCCAACAAAGGCCAGTGTCTAGGTTCCAATTTCATATTCTAAGAGTGTGAACCTGATTGGCCAGCTGGGTGGGGAGCCGCCCCGGTCCAGGGGCCCCCTGCCATGGCCCAGGGTCATGGGAGCAGACCCTGAGGATGGGGGCATGGTGCCTTCTCAAAGAGCAATGTGGAGGGGACGAAGTGATGCCTCCCCAGTCCAGTCAGCTGATCTAATCCCTTCACCGTCCCCATCCCTCAGACAAGAAGTCTTGAATATCTCCCATGACGGTGCTCTCACTACCCATACAGCACAAAGTCATCCATTGTCTCTTATTACTCATTATTGACTAAGGGATCTTAAGTCATCCCTTCTTTTGAACTAGCCATTGCTCACCTGCTCACGTCTGTGGCTGCAGCATTTACACAAGTTTACATCAAGGCAACCACCTGTTCCGTCATTCTGCTTCTTTGGTGGCTATAAACAATTTTTACACCTTGTAAAGCCAAACCCATATATGAGAGGATCTGATTGGTTCTCTCACTCACCAACTTGTCAGGGCGAGTTGGAAAGCCCTGCTGGCCAGAGCATTCATGCCAGGCCCACTGCTGCTTGCTAGCCAACCAATGGGGTGGCTGTCCGAGGACCAGAGGCCCGCCCATCCCTGGACAGTGATGGCTGGGGTCATTGTTTAGCTTTGGCTTTTGCAAGTGTTTTCTCCTCTTATCCTGACTTTCCTGTGGGCCCAGACCAGTTCCCTATGCTCCAACCCTCACCCCAGTTCTTTGTTCATTGTTTACAGAGGCTTATTCTTCTCCTTCCTGGAGTTTCCCCCACCTTTTTCCTGCCTATTGCATGTTTTGGACACAGCTCTGCTCATTTCAAGCAATGGCTATATGTATTGCTCTGTGCAAGTCTATTCCCCTCTTTGAGCTTCAGTTTTCCTGTGTGTGTCCTAGAGCTATGAATGCCCATCTCACCGGGTTACTGAGAGGATGAAAGGAGTCATGTGTGGGTGAGCTCCTGCCACAGAACTGGACCCCAAGCAAACTCAGTGTGAGTCCTTCCTCTTGGTGTCAGCCCTTAGTTAAAGCGGTCAAAAGACCTGAGAAGCAGAACTGGACCAGGAGAGAGAAGAGGCCTGAGTTCATGGCTCAGCGGGGATCTGACTTGCTATGTGACCCTGGGAAAGTCCTTTCCCCTCTCTGGGATCAATTTCCCCATCTGAGGGATTGGACTGGAAGAGAATTTCCCAAACTACAAAGCAGGGTCAACAGCACACCATACACAAAGAGAGATTGAATCTCTGGCCAGACATGTTGGGAAAAGCCGCTTAACATTTGTTCGATATGAAAGGCTCTGGGGGCGTGTTCTCCAGTATGGTGACTGTGTGACTAGATCGATTACTTAAATCAAATAATCAACCGCATGTCATTATCTAAATTAAATAAATTTAAATGAACTAGGATTTAAAATTCACTTTCTCACCAGCCCGGTTTCCAGTGCTCAGTAGACACATGTGGTTAGTGGCACAGTGTTGCACAGGTGCGATCAGAGTCTTCCCTTGATGGCAGGATGGTGTCTGCTGGGGCTGCTGTCAGGGGAGGTCTGCTTCGCTTTAACGCAGCGTATTTCCCACACACGTTTGATCGCACTCTCTCTACAGGACATCTATGACCTGCATAAGAAGTAAAACTCCTCCCAGGAACATGGTCTGGAAGATGTTGAGCCAGAGGATATCTCAGGGTCCCTCCAACCCCAAGAGTGGAGAAGGGGAAATGTTCTGGCAACTGAATTCCTCTTAGGGGAGGGAACCACCTGTTTCCAGCAGTTCTCTTGGCTGAAAAGACATTGTCATTGTGGGAAGAGGGGCCCCTCAATGCAGCTGGGATGCCCTGGGAAGGAAAAGGGCAGAGAACCTGGTTGTTCAGGGTAATAAAGGAAGGGGACTTGGGAGGGGGAGATGAAAGAGGAGATGAGAGTGGGTTAAAGGTGAGAGAGGGTCTGGCAATCTGGTGGGATGATGGAGCCAAGGCAGGAGGGAGGACCGGGGGCCATGATGGCTGAAGGACACTTGAGTACAGAGAGCTCTGATGTTTAAAGTCGTCTGTACACAGATGCGTTGCAGTGCAGCTCCTCTCGCCCATCACCCGTGATGTAGGTGTCTACTGCATCTTGACACATGACCTTGGGGAAAGTTTTTAAAAGGGCGAATGGGGGAGTGCTATGTTCAGCCTTTGGGCTGCCAGTGGAGTGGAAAGGGCCTCCAAGGGAGTTGAGAGCTGGAGGAGATCAAGAATTCAGCAGGAGGAGTTGGAGAGGCTGACTAGGAGAAATAGACCCCCTTTCTGAGAGTCCCCCGAAGGATTGGAAGGTGTGGTGGTTCTAACACACAGCCTCCAAGTGCTTTATACTCCTCCCATTGAAATGTGGGGTTTCATGTGCCCTCCCCTTGAATCTGGATTTTGTGACTGCTTGACCAATAGAATGCAGTGGAAGTGACCCAAATCTTAAGAGACTAGTAGGTTCCATTTCCTATTTTGAGGAACACCTGCTTATTCTTGGAATCCAGCTGCCATGCTGTGCTCAGGGCACACTGAGAGGCCACATGTAAGTGTCCTGGCCAACAGTCCCAGCTAACATCCCAGCTGACAACCAGCGTCAACTGCCAGACATGTGAGTGAAGAAGCCTCTAGATCATGCCAAATCCATTCACCATCTGATCGCAACCACATGAAAAACCCTGAGAGAGAACTCAGCTGAGATGAGCCCAGTCAACCCATAGATCCCTGGGAAATAGCAGTAAAATGCTACTGCTTTAAGCTACTAAGTTTCTTGGTTGATTAATTTTGTAGCAATAGTTTACGTGGAACAGGAGACAAGCCATGAATCCCATCACAGTGGGATGGGATAAGAGAGCCAATCTCTTGTGAAGTCTTGAAGCACAGGGGGCCCTCAGCAAGCTGTTATACTTGGAGAATGACAAGGGTGACATCTGGATAAACTGGATGTGAGATACAGTTTCTGCTGTGACCTTGAGGAGCTGGCTCAGTGACTGGCCAGGTGAGAGAAGGAAAGGTGTCAATGATGCCTCGGAAGTTTCCATCTCGGGCAGCTTTCCTGTCCTCCGTGACAGCAGGAACCGAAACTAAGAGGAGCGGGAGAGGATGAGCAGGTTTGGAGGAAGGTGACGAGACCAGTTTTGGACATACAGTTGCCTTTGCCAACTGTTTTCTGTACATACCAGAACATGCTGATAGGCTGATAAAAAAAAAAGAGGAATTTTTGCTAGAAGCTTCCGCTCATGTTCCCAAAGCAAATATTGGAGGAATCTGAACCCCAAACCTCACTCATAAATACCCACATTCATTTATTCCTTCATTCACTCATTTAGTAACCCATTCAGACAGGTATGCTTAAGGAAACAGACCCTAGAGCCTGACTACCTGGGTTCAAAACCCAACATGACCCCTTACTACCTGTATGGGCGTGGGCAGGGGACTTAATCTCTCTGGACATCAGCTTCCTTATCTCTAAACGGGAATGATAATAACAGTACCCATCTTATTATAAAGATTAAAAGAATGTGTACCTGGAAAACCTCAGAACAGTGGTTGGACATAAGTACATATGACATGTTAGCCATTAATATAGAACAGATACTTTTTGAGCACCTACCATGTGCTGGGGCCCATGCTGCACTGAGCATGCAGCAGCAAAGAAGGCAGACGCAGGCCTGGCCCCATGAGGCTCCCATTCTAGTCCTCATCCAGCACCTGGGCCGGACGCTTCCTCAGGTTTTCTTTCATGTGTGTTGTCCTATTTAATTCTCAGAAAGCCCCCATGCCCATGAGGTTGGCAGGCCTCATCGCCATTTGACAGAGGTGGAAACTGAGGCCCAGAGAGAAATGATGTCCTTTTCACATGGTGCCTCAGTCTGCTGCCACAAATCTGTGTGTCCCTTCAACAAAGGCACTTGATGTCTGGTCTGGAGGCCCCCTGTCTCCTGTCAGGTAGCTGTGCTTCCTCTGCCTAGAAGCCCTCCGGTAAACGAAATCTCAACTGTGACTAATCTCTGTCCTCTCGAGGCAGAGGCTCTGGAGGCGTGAAGTCAGGGCTCTGTGCACATGCTGCCCCTCTCCCTGCCTGGTCCCTTGGGGGAAGTTTGTGTTTTTCCACCTGGTGGGACCCCACCAAACCCCACCCAATATTATCTTCACGGATGCCTGAAATTCCACCATTCATGATTCATTCCTTCCAGTTGAGCTATTGCCCCCAGGAATTTCTTTTAATATCTAAAATCCCTCTGGGGTGAGTTACTAACACCTTAGGGAGCTAAAAGCTGGCCTGCAAGATGATCACCTTGTTTCTATAGATGAAGAAACTCTGATCCAGGAGGAAAAGTGACTTGCCCAAGGGCACACACCCAGTCAGCAGCAAAGCCAGGACCAGAAGCTGACACTACTCCCTCATCCCAATGGGAGGGAGGGACACGCGATGCTCCTGTGTGTCTCCTACTAATTTACAGCCTGCAAAGAGCTTCCCCACCAGAGCTCACCTGATTCAGGCCATGCCTACAAGCAGACCATCCTCCTCTCTGATGTGCACGTGAGTTGCTCTGGGCTGCCATGACCAGGCCCCCTTCTTCCCATAACAGAGCCTGGTTTATTATTTAGGAAACAAGCTCAGAGGTACTGTTCATTGGTCCCTGCTGCTGGATCCCTGAGTGGCCTTGGTTTCTGGCCTTTCTAAGGCCTTTCCAAGCCCCTCCCCATTCTATGGGCAGTCCCAGATCCTTCCAGGGCATTCCTTTTGTTATTGTTTAAGTAAGCCACAGTTACTTTCTGTTGCTTGCTTCTACAGAGCTCTAATTGACATACCCACATTACAGATGAGGAGCGTGAGGTATGGAGAGGAAATATGAACAAGAGGTAGAGCCAGGACTGCAACCCAGGTCTCCTGCCTCCCAGCCCAGGTGTCCTGCCTCCCACCATACTGCTGCCTCTGAGCAGCTCGGTTCTGAGGAAAGGGGAAGGTAGAGAGGCGTGCAAGTGACTGGGACCGAACACAGACTGCACCATGGTCACGGAGAGGTTTGGGAGTCAGACCAGCCTGAGCATAAATCCTGGATCTGTCACTTACTAGTTATGAAGTCTTGAACAAATCATTTAATCTCCTCAGAACCTACCTTCCCTTGCTGCAATATATGGAGAAAAGAATCTTTTCAAAATACAGACCTGCAGGTGAGTAAAGCACTGGGTGGATTTTAGCCTTCACACACCTCCTTTGGCTGGGTCCTCCTGTGCAGTGAATAACCTGGGCAACTGTACACAACATCCCACAGGGAGATAATACTGACCTTATATGGTTGTTATCAGGACTAAATGAGACAATGTATGTTAAGTCTTTGGCACTATGCCCATCACTTAGTAAGCGCTCAATAAATAGTAACTAAGTATTGTGACATCATGATCACGGGCTCTGCCTGGAAGTTCTCTGGAAGTCTGTGGGGAAACAGCAAGTCCTAGGCTCCTCCCTTCCTCACCACCCACCCTCAAACCTCATAACCTTTCCTCGATGGCCTCGGTGCCCCACAGGTTTGCCTGAGCTTCTGGGGAACAGGGTTCTGGAATTTTCTAGTGCACCATGTCTTACAGTTTGGTGAAGGTCCCAGATATGCCAGGGTCCAACTGGCAAGTCCATCCTGCTCCAAGGTTCTGAAAGTTTCAGCAGTGTGCTCTGCCCGCCAGCCTCCTCCCTCAGCCCTGAGGCAGATGGAAATCAGACAGCAGCATACCTCAGGGCCCAGCTGTAGCAGGCCCAGCAGACCACCTCGCAGCCCACGTCTCACGCCTGGTGCTGCCTCACACCTCCTCCCTCCTCTCTGGGCAGGCCCAAGCAGCCAGAGACAGGAATGGCTGGACCCAGGGCCTCAGGGAGAGCCACGTGTGCCAGCCCAGCGCCTGCCAGCTCCCAGGCTGATCTCACAATGGCTCTTTTCACCAGGGAGAGGAGCTGGCCTGCCTGGAGCCCGAGGGGTGATGTCCCAGGCCCCCGGGGCATGGAGTAGGAGGTCAGAGACTAAAGAAGGGGTGGCTAAGGCTGGGAGAGGTGAAGGAGCTCAGCCTCTGCCACCACCACCGCCTAATGTTGAGGTGACAACCCTGCAACCAGGGCCACAGAGATCAGGTTCCCTAGGGCCCGGGGGTGGGGGGACTGGTAAGTGTGGGAGCAGATGGAGGGAAAGTGTTAGTCATGGGGTTCGGGGGGAAAGGAGGCTGGGCCCTCAGCCCACGCTCTGGCTGGCATCTGCAGGCCCATAGCAAAAGGGTGACGTGGTCTTGGTCCTTGAAACAGCCCTTCCAGTAACAACTGGCATCCCAGCCAGGCATCTTTTGCATCTCCCCCTCCTCTCCGTGCCTTCTGCCCCAAGCCTCCAGGATCTCTCAAAGGGACTTGCATCTTCCTATAAATATCTGTGTCCCTATTGGTTCCCTATTCTCTACTCCTGGCATCCAAATCTAATCTGAGCTGCTCAGTTCCTGAGTTAAAGCCCTCACTGGCTCCCCACTGCCCAAAGGACCATGACCTTAAGGTCCAGACTGTCATCTTTGTCCACTCAGCATCCATTCCTTTTCCTTATTATCTCTGAATTTCTTTATTCTTGGGAAGCCATCCCTCCCTCACAGTCAGTCCATGTGGTTTGGGTGCGGCTCATGCCTAGGGAAAGACATGTAACCTCAACCTGACCATTCAGAGTAATTCACCCCACCCCATACAGTGATTGGTTCAGGCACAGTCGTTTGACCCAAACCAGTCCAGGGAGATTCAGTTCCAGAAGCTGTGTTTAAACATTTGGGGAAATTAATCTTTCCTTCCACTGGGCTTGGAATTGGGAGGATATCAGTCTCGAGCTGCCTCCATTTGGAAAAGGACTGCTTCAGAGTGAAGTCAAAACAGGAAGAAGCAGAAAGATGGAGACTAAGTCTTTGTGGTATAATTTGAACCCCCTAGATCCAGCTCTACCTGAAGCAGATAAAATGAATTTTTTGTCAGGGTGTCAAATTTCCTTTTCATTTAAGCCTCTTGGGATTGTATGTTCTGTGTCTTACAACCCAGAGATCTAACCAATCCAGGGGCCCTCCCTCATACCCTGTGACTCCTGCTGGGCTTTCTGTCTGAGGTGAACTCACTTTTCCCCTTTTGTACTTGCTCAGCTCTTAAAGGTCCAGTTCAAATGCCAGTTACTCCATAGGGTCTCCTTCGGCTCCCCCCGGGGAGGGTTTGCTCCTGACTACTCTAGACCCATTACTCGGCTGGATCTTGGTGATTTGTCTGTACTTGCATCTCCTCTAGTAGATTGTTGAGCTTCTTGAGGGCAAGAACTGTGATTTCTCTTTCTTTTCTCAGGGCCCAGTACCTGGCCTGGCACATAGTAGGTGCTCAGAAAATGCTTGCAGAATGATCTGAGTTGCCATCAGACAGGCAGGCCCTGGCTGGTTATTGGCACAGTGGGCATGGGGCCCTAACTCTGCCACTACTATTAGGCAGCCCTTGGCCCATTCCCACCTCTGTGCTAATGCTGCCATGTGCGATGAGAGGGCTGCTTTGAAGCTGAACAGACTTGAGTTCAAGTCCTGGCTCTTCCCCTTGGCACTCATGTAAGACAGGGCAAGTCATAGAACTTCTTTGAGCCTCAGTTCCCTTAAAATGGCAAACACATAGTGCTTATTACGTGCTGGGCATTGTTCTAAGTGCTTCACATGTCCTAGTACCTCTGGTTCTTTTGTCCACCCTGTGAGGTGTCGGTACTATTATTAGTGATGGGAAACAGAGGCCCAGGGTGGGTCAGTGTTGCCTGAACCACCGTGACTAGGAAGCGGCAGAGCTGAGGTTGGGACTCACACAGCCTGTCTCCAGAGGGGCGGTCCTGCCCCTCGGAAAATCGGGACAATACTAGAACCTTCTTCCTAAGAATGTTGTGAAGTTCAACCTTCACATAATATGTGTGGAGGATCCAGCAGAGCTGAGCACTGCTGTGACCACAGTGTGTTCTGAGCCTGGTAGTGTCCAGTCTTCCCAGAGAATCCTGGACCTCAGGATCAGGCTGGAGGGAGGGGAGTGTGGCTGTGGCTGGTCCAGGACAGCGTCCACTTGGCTCTGGCTGTATTTTAGGGCTCTCTCTGCTTGGCAGAAGGACTCTGCTCATAATGCTCATTTGTCCAGACTGTGGTTCAATGGCTTCTGCATTCTCTGCACGCATTCCTCCAGGCCCAGACGGGATGGAGGGGGACAGCACGGGCTCCAGCCAGGCCAGAGAAAGCTGCTGGGAATTCAGAGGACTGGGGTGGCCAGATGGCCTAGTTTCTAGAAACCCCAGCTCTGCCACTCCCTAGATGTGAGAATTTAGGCATATCACATAATCTCCTTGGGCCTCGGTTTCTTCATCTGTGAAAAGGGAACAGTAATGTTACCTACTTGATCTGGTGGTGTGAGGATGAAAGAAGATGATGTGTTTTACAGGATGTGTTGTGGATACTCATTAAAGACTGTTGATTATTGGTCTCATTCTGCTGTTTGCTTGGCCAGGCTGTCTGGGACACAGTCTTGGCTCTCCCATTTCCTAGCAGTGTAACCTTGAGCAAGTTACTCAACCTCTCTGTGCTCAGATCCTCACTTGCGAATTGGGGACAATGGCGAAACCATAATAAAACAACTATGTGTCTGGCGTATCTGGCACATTAAAGATGTGCCACAAGTTTCAGCGCTTGTTGGTGTTATTCTCCAGCTGTAAGACCTTGGGCAACGACCTGCCCCTCCCCAAGCCTCAGTTTCCCCATCTATTCGGTCAAGTTGAGACTTGACTATGCGAGCGATTTACCGATAGGTTCCTGGGCACCGGCCCACCCTACTGAATCAGTCCCTCTGGGGGTGAGGCCAGGTGTCCTTTCTCCCAGGGAGCAGCTGTGTGCTGCTTGTTCTTGCTCTGCTCGCCGCTGTGTCCCCGGCACCTGCCTGGCCCTGTCACTCGGCAGGCCCTCACTAAATGTTTACTGAATTTATGTTTTTCAGGAAACAGACACTGACTTAGTGCTTTTTGCGTGCCAGGCGCGCTTCCAGGGTCTTTCTTTTCAGATACATGTGTTCACCCTTTGCAGTCTTGGAGGCAGCGTTTTCTACAGATGAGGTGTTTGACGCGAGAGTTGGAGTGATGTGCCTGGGATTCATACCCACGCCTTCTGGCCCAGGTTTGGCTTCTGACCTTCTCTGACCCCTCTGTCCCCTGTCCCCTCTGTTCAGGAGCTGGAGCGCATGGTGTCCATTAGGCGTCCCCTGGGATAGGCTTCTCCCATCCTTAGGGTGAGAGGCGGGGGCTGGCTGTGGGGTGTGGGGAACTGAGCAATGGTCTCAGGCTCTGGGGGACAGCTTGCCAACACCTGCCACTCTGCCAAGTCCAGAAACGGCCCTGTGCAGCCCGCATCCGGCTGTTCTTCCGAGCTCGAGGAGAGAACAGGAAAGGCTGAGAGGCCTGGCTTCAGTGCTGACTCATTGGGAGGTGGGGCGAGCAGCCAACAGGGAAGGGCGAGGAGGGCATTAAATTCATCCTTGCTTTCTCAGACCCTCACTGGAATGAGGCTGGGCCCTGGAGTCGAAGGCCTGCATCCCTTCAACCCAGAGCCTCGAGATGCCCCCAGACTACTGGGGGAGGAAACATGTGTTCGATTAAAACCTGGCTACGGCACTCCTCAGGGTAGTTGAGAGTCTTTGCACGACCCAAAACGGTAATGGCCACTTTGGGCATGGAAGTCACCGCCCTGTCGCTGGCCACAGCCTGGAGGCCTGGAGGGCGGAGGGAGGCCTTGGGTCGGGAGATAAGGGGAGACTTGAGACTTGACAAGAGAAAGAGGGGATGAGAGCAGGGAAGTGCAGCTGGAAGAAAGAAGCGAAAGAAGTCTAGAGTCTGGAAATTCCTGGGTGGAAACATTTGCTGAACTTTTAAGAAGAAGGATATTATTTAATATTCAAACTTCATTTGCTTTGTGGTGGCTCCGCTCACTGTCACCAGCAAACTTCCCCGACCATCTGCCACATCCCAAACTTGCGGCAGTGGTAAATTGTGAGGGTGGGAAGGATGGGGTGGTGTTCCAGGAGTGGGACTGGGGGTGTGGAAAGCACACACAGGACACTAAAGGTGTCTGGAGACTGAGCAGTCAGTAGACAAGGCCCCGTGAGGCTGGTGAGACAGGCTGCAAGTAACCTGCACATCTCCTGGGCTTCTCACCAGGCCAGCACCAGGGCTTCGAGCCATGTGGTTAAGACTGCAGACTATGGGGCTAGATTATGCAGGTTTGACATACTTACTGCATGTGCAGCCTTAGGGCCTGTCCCAGACTCTCTGAGCCTTGATTTTGTCTATAAAGTGAGAATAATAACATAAAGACTAATTTTTTTCAGCACCTACTATGTGCTAGGCACTGATATATGTATATCTTATGTGGACTATCCTACTTAAATCCTTACTGCAACCCTATCAAATAGGTTACAATTTCAGATGAGAAAAATGGGGCAAAAGAAGGTTAAGCAGATGATTAAGTTTATACAATAAGTAGCAGAGATTTGAAAACCCAGGTCTCACTCCAGAAAATGCACTATTAACTGTGACACAGATCATATCTACCTATTAAGGTAGCTGTGAGTGTTTAATGGATTTATGCACGTGAAGCTCTCAGAACAGCACCTGGCACAAAGTAAGTGCTCAGTAAATTAAATGTGAGCTCTTGTGTTATGATCAGTGAAAATGCGAACACCTGACTCAATTGGCTTAAACATTAAGGGAATTTATTATTTCCCCAACAGAAAGTCCCTGGGCTTTCATGGCCTCAGGATTCATTGATTCAGTGGTTCAGTGATGACATAAGCAGCTAGAAGCTTTCTGTCTCCTGCTCTGCACATTGGCTTCAGTCCAAGGGTAGCTACCCTCTTGGTGTTGAGGTGGCTGCTAGCAACACCTGGGGCATCATGCATCCTCACTCCTCCCCAGCAAAGAGGCAGTGTCCCAAAACCAGACAGTTAAAGCCTTCCTTTTCAGTCTGATTGGGCACGCTGTGTCATGTGGTCATCCCTGGACCAATAACAGTACCAAGACAATGCCAGGAGCTGATTGGATTGGCCTCTGGCTCCACCTCTTGAAACTGAAATTGGGCAAGCTTTCCCAGAATAGGGGGACTGGCTAGGAGAGAACTCTGTTGGGAAGGCATAAGGGGCTTGTGGATGCAACTTTGAAGTACCAGTGACTCTTGTTAGCTGGAGGACCTGAGAGACCCCTGGGTTACACAAATAATTTCAATACAGCATGTTCATCCAGTGTCCAGTGGTGCCAGACCCAGCAGAGGGAGAGGTTTATTTGGACTGAGGGCGGAGGTGCGTTTCTGGGAGAATCCCTGGAGGCTTTGCCTCTGAATCCTGAAATATGGGAAAAATTTCCTCAGTTGGGAAAGCCTAGGAAGAGGGTCAGAGGGGACAGCACTGAGGGAAGATCTGTGGGCCTTGGGGAAGCTGGGGCTTGTGGGCAGATTAGCCTGTGGGCAGGATGGGGGAATGTGAGACAGGGCCCTCAGAGCACAGAACTCGCTCCTCCCCACCTCACCTCCAGGCAGAGAGGACCAGAATAACAGCTAACATTACTGAGAGCTTGCTGTGTCTCCATACTTCCTGGGCATTTAATCCTCATGACAGCTCTGTGGGGAAGTATTGTTGCTACCCTATTCTACAGATGGGGAAAGTGAGACACTGAGCCATTAAGTAATTTGCCTAAGGTCACACAGCTGGCAAGGGCTGACCTGGGCTACAAATCCAGGCAGTCTGAGCCCAAAGCCTGTGCTATCAACCTGCCCTGTAGCTCCCTCACCAGGTCCCCATCCCAGCAGGGGGAGAGCAGCAGCTGGGTAGGGGGTGGGGGGAGGTTCCATCAGGCCAGTGTGTCATTCCATTAGTCACTGCATCTGGTGGCGGCCGCAGCAGGGGGACCTGCATCTGGCAGACAAAGGCTCGGGAAGCTGAGTTTAATCTCTGGTGGGCAAGGAGTTGGCCCCTCTCCTGAGACCAGAGAGAAGGTGGGGGAACGGATATGAAAGGGAACCTAGAGGTGGGAGATCTTCCTTCCTAGGACCTGAGTTCTGCACGTTTCCATTCTGTCTTTTGAAATAGGAATAATTTTCTTTATTTCAAATATCATGCCATTAGGAGGAGGCAGATGGAACCTGGTAAAGAATACAAAGCAGCTTTTTACTATGTCATTCAGAGGTTATTTGTTTTTCTTACATCCTGGGTTGGAAATGTTAGCAGTGATTGCCTTTGCAGCTTAGTGCTTTGTTCTGTTTTTTTATGCTTTTCCCCCCCTCCCAATCTTCAATACAATGAACATATTTTACTTTTTAATGGACTTCCCTCACCCACTGCCCCCAAAGAACATTAAAATTCATTATTAAAATTCCTCCATGGAGTGTATCTACATAAGTCTATGCACATGTGCATAGACTGTCTTTGGAAGGCAACCCAGGAAAATGCTGTATGAAGCCTGGGGGAGGGGAGATGAGAGACTGAGGATGGGGGGAGGGCTTGCCTTCGTGCTGCAGGCTCCCTGGGACTGCTTGAATTGTGATTTATTTATCTTACCATATGCTTGCATAACCTCTCAACAAAGTTTTGTGGGGTTTTTTTCCAAGTCAAGAAGAACCAGATCCAAGTCCCAAATTCCCACTGGGTCCCATGGTTGCCATTCTTGGGATTCATCTCTGGGACCGCCCCCCTTCTCTGTTCTGGCTTTTCAAGAGACATCCCTTTTGGAGAGACCTTGGGTCCGACTGGAAGGCAAACTTGCCTTGTCTCCCAGCCAAATGGCTGATTCCACAGAAGTGGGTGCCAGGCAGCTCAGGAAGCAGAACTGGGAAGATGCCCCACTGCCTGCCCCACTTTGTATTCCTTCTCCACAAAGTGTTTGCATTAATGAAGTTTCTTCCCCTACTCAACCTGGAGGGCTCCTCACTGCACCTCCACACCTGAGAGAAAGGCCACATTTCTTAGGGTGGTACAAGGCCCCCCTTAACTGGCCCTGTCCTTCTGTCCAGCTTCATCCTCTCTGCTCTCCGATATCGGGCTGATGGCTAGGGGCCAAAAGGGCCTATCTTCTCTCACCTCAGGCCCAGGCACAAGCTCTTCCCTTCACCTGAGCGGTCCATCTGTCCAGCTAATATCTACTGAATGTGCAAACTCATCTTAGGTGGGACCTCCTCCAGGAAGCCCTCCTTGATCCATCCTGTCAGGGGCCCTCTCTGGGCTTCCATAACACACTGGGATTCCCTAGTGCAGAATTCTAGCTATGCCACTTTTACACTGACTGGGTAATTCTGAGCTAAGGACTTAATCTCTCTGACCCTCAGTTTCTTCATTTGTGAAACAGTGCTGAGCTCAGAGTTGTTGTAAAGATTATATGACTTAATGCAGATAAAATGCTGAAAATAGTGCCTGGTACATTGTGAACACTGGCTAACTCTTGGTTCTTATCATATGATATTTGGAATAGCCTGCGTATCTGTCTCCCCCACTAGACTGTAAGATGCTGCTTGAACACTGTGGCTGGGTGATGTCCTGATGTTCACTCAGGGCCTGGGACATATTAAAACATTCTCAAAAAATTCTTGTTAGATAAATGAAATAATCCATGCAGATCAATAAACATTTCTTGAGTATCTGCAAAGCATGTACAGTATCTAACACTTCTTATCAGACATTGGGCTACTAAAAACTTTCTATGCAATATTTCACTTAATCCTTGTCACTAGAGTTTGAGTTAGGTGTCTGTAGTGTACCCACTTCATAGATGGGTAAAGTTTCTGTCCTCTTAACCTATTTCATTTTTTTCATCGTAGCACATCACCACCTGACATATTATGCATTTATTTGTCAGTTTGTGAGAAAGTCTGCCTCCCCACTGGAATGGAAGTTCTATGAGAACAGAGACTCTATTTTGTGGTGTTCACAGGGACTGGAACAGTGTCTGGCACAGAGCAGCTGCTCAGTTTATATTGGTGTTAAATGCTGTTGCCTCTGGAAAAAACTTCCTTGACTGTCCTCCACCCTATCCTGAGAGATGCCCCTACTCTGTGCTTTCATAGCAGATAGAAATTATGTCTGCTTCCCCTAACCCAGTAGTTATCAGGCTTCTCTGATATTGCTTCTCAAATTCATGCTTTTCTTGGCCAACTATCAAACTCTGGGAGGGCAGGACCTGTGGTTTATAATAATACTAACAATGAACATTTATTGAGTGTTTAGCACTGGCCGACTCTTTACATGAGGTACCTATCCCATTCAGTAGTTTCAAGGAGCCCATGAGGTTGCATGTTGTCCCCATTTTACAGAGGAGGAAAACTGAGGCTCATGGAGGCAAAAAGGCTTGCTGCAGGTGAAGTGACCAGCAAGTCACTTGCCAGCAGTGTCAGGTCTAGGCAGTCTGAATTGAGCGTTGGGATCCTTAACCACTACACACATTGCCTCTTCAGAAAAGACAGCAGTCATTTATGTCACAAACTCAGTGGGGAGCACTTGACAATGTCTTCTGAGTGCTTCTGACAAGCAGGAAATAAAAAAGGTGGTTCCTGGTTCCGGTTCTGCTGATTCCTGGCCCATTCCAGTCTGCTGGACCAGACTGAAGAGGGAGGAATCATGCGAGGCTTTTCGGAAAGGGCATAACAGCCTGTCTTCCTCCTCACTCTCTAATGCGGGTCCCAGAGGCTCAGAATCCCTGGAAAGGCCAGGAAGTGAACCAGTGCCGCCCTGTTTCCTGGGTGGCCCAGCCCTTACAGCCGGGCTTAGGGGTGGCCCCAGTGATAATGAGGGTGTAGCTCAATGGTAGAGTGTATGCCTAGCATGCATGAAGTCCTGGGTTCAATCCCTAGCACCTCTACTCAAAAATAAATAAGTAAATAAATAAAAGTAAGAGGGCTTAAGTGTCTTCCTGGCCATTGGCAAAAGGGAAATGAACCAACCCACAAAAAAGTCCTTCAAAAGAGAGAAGTCATAGAATGAGTTTTGCCACTTCAGTCACTCTAAGAGGAAGGAGAAGAAAAGTCCCTGGATGTCAGAGATTCAGCTTTTCCTCCCTACAGAACCCCATGATGTTTTTAAAAATAATTTCAAATTAACAGAGAAGTTGCAAGGATAATACAAAAGCTATTAAATATTTTTCACCTAGAGTCACAATTTTTTTTGTATTTTGCCAAGTTTATTTTCTCTCTCCATAGATAGATAGATAGATAGATAGATAGATAGATAGATAGATAGATAGAGATATGGATATACACATATAATTCTAGGATATATATTATGATTTCTGAACCATTTGAGAATGGATTGAAGATACCACACTCCTTAAGTGTACCCCTTAACACTTCAGTATTTCCAAGTATTTCCAAAGAACCAAGAATATTCCCTTACATAACCACAGTTCCACAGTTATGAAGTGAAATTTCAGGAAATTTAACATCGGTATGATACTTTATTTATTGTTATTATTTTTTATTTTTTTATTGAAGTACAGTCAATTACAATGTGTCAGTTTCTGGCGTACAGCACAATATCCCAGCCATGCATATACATACATATATTCGTTCTGATATGATACTTTAATTACTAATCATATTGCAAGTCTGTCAATTGACATGGTAACGGTCTTCATAGTCTTCTTTTTCCTCTAGTATAAGCTCCAGGCCGAGGTCCTGTGCCGTATTTGGCTGTCCTATCTTTTTACTCTCCTCTAATCTGAAACAGCGCCCTGCCTTTCTTTGCCTTCGTGGCAATGAAATTTTGAAGAATACAGAGCACTTATTTTATACTCTGGTGCTCAGTCTAGGTGTGTCTGATGGCTCCTCCTGACTGAATTGGAATTATGCATTCTCAGCTGGAATATTATGAGTGACACTGTGTGCTTCTCAGGGTATCACTGCCAGAAGCCCCTGACGTCTATCTGCCTGGATGTTCATTTTGATCACCCTGTTAAGAGGTGGTCTGGTTTCTCCACTGTGTAAGTCACAATTTTCCCACTGGCCAGGAAAAAGCAATCTGTTGGGGCACATTAAGGGTCATGTAAATATCCTGTTCCTGCTGATCTTGTAGTGTTTATTTCTGTTCAGCAGGAAGAGGTGCCCAGTCCCCTTTCACCTTCTTTATCTCTGCCATCCTCCCCCGTGGAACTGGGCTGCGGCCTCTCTCACCACACTATATCAGCACCATGTGGGGCTTGGACATGCTTACCTGACTTGGAAGCCCCACTGGCTGAATCCAGGGACTCTAGTCCCTGCCTTGGCAGAGTGGCTCCAGCAGCGGAAGGGTTTGGGCAGGTACAAGGGAAGAATGGACTCCTTTTAGAGACTTACCTGAAAACCAGGTAATGAGGCAAACCAGATGAGAAAAGAAAATAAGTGTTGAGCTCAACCTTCAGGACCTTGGCCATGTCTGGGGTCAGCTCAGGAAAGGCTGTTGTCCTTCTGTTAGGGACTGTGTCCTGTGTGTCCACAGTGTCCACACAAAGATTGGCAGTCCTGGTCAAAATACAGACATTGCAATAGGAAGGATAGCTCTATTTGACATTAGCAAATGTTTTATATGGGAAACCAATCAACCAACTCACCACACCTATGCCTCCAAGTATCACCAAGCCACCAACTAGGCGAGGGAGGGAGGTGGACGGCGGGTTATGGGATGTGGCTGGTGAAACATGGAGCTGTGCTCTTCCCTTTTCCTGCCTGTGGATCTCCTCTGGCAGCTGAAACTCGGCACAGCTCAGAGCTGAGGACTTGTTTATTCTTTTGAAGCATGAAGGACACTTCTCAGCTTTGAAAAAATACAGTTGCCTGCTTGAATTTCAAATAGTTTAACGCCCCCTCTTCTACCTAGCTGTGATCTAAAGAACTGATTGTTCAGGCTTCAGAGTACCAAATAAATGAACTGTGAATGCCCAAGGATGGAGAAGAAATGTTCTATTCAAATCAAACTTTATGGCTGGAAAGGATTGTCAGCTTTTGGTCTCATGTCTCAGGGAAGCAGCCGGGAGGTGGATGGCCCGCCCCTGGCATTCTCCTGGGGCAACAGCTGGCTGTCCCTGCACCTTTAGGGAGTAGGAAACAGGCATTTCCTCTGAGTCAGGGCCACCAGCTCTGATGGTGAGAGCTCGTTCCCTAGGTTGAAGTCATATCCATCGTCTTAGGTCAAGGGGCAAAGGGCAGAGCAGGCATCTAGGGGAAGACTGCTGAACGCAGGGCACGGCCCACAGGGTGATGGGTGGGGGCAGTGACATACAGTGCACTGTCTGGAATCAGAATAGACTTGGGTTCAAATCCCAGCTCTGCCTCTTACTTATCAGCTATTTGAGTTGGGCAAGTGATTGAATTTCTCTAAGCCTCAGTTTCCTTCTCTGCAAAATGGCGTGCAATAATACTTGACTTGGATGTAGGTATTGACTAAGACTGTGCATGCAGTGTGTTCAGTCAGGCACATAATAAGTGCTCAATGCACTTCTAATAATAGTGATGATGGTGGTCATTATTAGTATTATTTCTGAGCCTCTAGACTGCTAAATCAGGCTTGGCAAGGAAGTTGGAGCTGGAGTGGAGCTAGGAGTGGGGATGTGGGCCAAGGGAGTGGTGAGTGGCACTGAACTGGGGCCACCATGCACAGAATGCCATCATCCTGGTGGCTAACTCCACTAGTTCCTACCCCTATCAGCAGCTCCATTCTCAGCAACCTTCAACATCATTTTAAGTGACTGTGTATTATTCCATTATACAGATGAACTATGTTTTATTTGAAAAATTTTTAACAGATGCAGAATATTCCAGTGATTGGGTGGATCATATTTCATAGGGAAGCAAAGTGCTGTATTAGAATTAGAACTGGCTTTGAAGATAGAGATCTTCGATTGTTTAGTCAACATTTTTTGAGCATCAGCTTTGGGCCAGGCCCTGTGCTCTGTGCTGGTCATATAAGGGTAAAGAAGATAGACATGGACCTGCCCTCACAATGCTTATGATCTAGAGAGGGTGGCAAGCATACAACTGGACCTGAGTTTAAACCCTGGCTGTGTGACCTTAAGTCATGTATCTTCCCTGAGCCTAAGTTCCCTTCAATATGGAAGCTCAGTGTACAATGTTACAAGCACAGTATTTGGCCAATGAACATTAGTTCTTTCTTTTAATGATTAGTGGTTTTATATACATATATAAGCATATATTATAAAATATATTTTCTGTATATTAATATAATATTATTATTAATATATAAAATTCTCTTGCCTTTATAGGTAATATAGCATGGATACCATCTTTTTCTTTTGGGGACAGGTTATTTATCATCATGGGATGATTTTTGTTATTCAGCTTAAAAAAGTTTTTCTAAGCCCTCTGCTACTCTTCAGTGTGCATTAGGCAAAGAAGTGGACAAGAGCCACTGAATTGGCAAGAGGTCTCAGCAAACAAGTCACCAAACTGTCGAGACCTTTTGTTTCTTATCTATTTAGTGTTCCTCAGCACACCCAGGAAATTCTTGCCTCGGTGCCTTTGCACTGGCTGTTCTCCCTGCCTAGAGGACTGTTTGTCCAGATACAGCCCTCACTGCCTTCAGATCTTTACTTAAATGTCATCTTATCAAAGAGGTCATTCCTACTGCCTACCCACAGCATCTCTCTCCATCCCTTCCTTCTGCTTTATTCTTCTTCATAACTCTTCTTACCTCCTGACATAGGCATATTGGCCTGGATATTGGTTAATTATCTGTCTTCTGAGATAGAATGTAATCTTGGTGAAAGCCAAGATGTCTGTCCTGGGCCTGGAAGAGTGCCGGGCACACAGGAGGCCCTCAATAAACATTTGTGGCATGAGTAAATAAAGAGACCGAATGAGACTACTCACAATACTCACAGTATATGCTAGTGTCTGGACACAGTGAAAAGCTGTTCATGGAAGGAAGAATAGGAATAATTGGAAACGTAATACAGTACCTTACTTGGGTGGTACGCCATTGAGGATCTGGACTAGGTGTATGTGAGTGGGGACTGGGGTGGGGGAGGCATTCTTTCCCCTCGGCCAAGCTGCGGCAAGAGGCTAATGGCCTCCACAGGGATCCATCCAATCCAATTAAGGCTCTGGCTCCAAGTCAACTCGGGTTCCATTCCTGGCTGCAGCAGCTTCCAAGTGACAAAATGAAACCTGTAACTTTCCCAAGATGAGACAGTCTCCAGGCGAGCAGGGCAGAAGGGGGCTGAGGGTAGGGTTTCTGCTCCCAGGGGAACAGATCTGCTTTTCACCCAAATGGTTTTACTACTCTGTGTGTGTGTGTGTGTGTGTGGTCGTGCACATGCACCAGGCACAGAGGCTGGTCACCATCCTCAAGCAGCTGGATGCGGTGGGAAGGAGTCAGATGCAAAGCGAGGAGACATGGGTTCTTAATTCTGCTCCCACCCAGCTGTATGATGGGGCAGAAAACCAAGAAGGTGGGGAGGGTGAGCCTTGCCCCCGGTCACATAGCTCCCTACTGCAGAACTGGACAGGTGACTGTCCACAAGTTTAGGCTTAATTGCACTCAGAATGCTCTTTCAACTGTTTTTTTCCCTCTTTTTAAGCCAAGTTTTGGATGGGTAATACATACCCAAAGGAAAAAAATTTTTTACTTATGAAAAAGACAGTATCTAGTAAACAAATATATACCTCTGTCCTCAGTGACCCAGTTTTCCTCTCTGGAGGTAAACACTTGTGTCCAATTTTTTGTGTATCCTTCCAGAGAAAAATGGAGTGACATATAGTTATGAATAGATGATTACATGTGACATACAGGAATAAGATGATAGTCAAGGATCACACTACATTTTACGTTAATATAGGAAGACCTAATATCACGGTGATTTTGAATCTCTCTATTCAAGATATGTTTCTCCATTTTTCCAAGCATTTTCAAAGTTTTTTTGTGAATATGTATATTGTCTCACATACATGTTTCTCAAAAGCAGACACTTTTTTCAAATGGAATTTCACATATTATTGAAATATTTTCCTATTTCCCAGATATTTTTATATTTCGGGATGCTTTTAATAAATGAGACATTTTCTTCGATTACAGTTTCAACTGGTGGGGCTTTGAATATAGAAAGGCACTGCTTTCTAAAAAAAAAGTTAACTTTTTATCATCACTTTCATGAGATCGCTTATTGTTGGTAACTGTTTTCTGGTTATTTTTCTTGGGAACTAATGCTGAAGACAATCAGCCCAGGAGATCTTGTGCTCATGCATGCTGAGTTAATAAACTTTTTTTGATGTGAATGATGACCTCTCACATCTGTGTAAACTTCCCCTTTTCTCTCTGACTCAACATAAGCCTCTGTTATAGACATTATTCCCATATTTGACAGAAGAAACTGAGGTTTGGTAAGGTGAAACGATTTGTCTAAGTTAGTGAGTGGCAGAGTTGGAATGTGAACTGAACCAAGGCCGGTTATGCAAAAGCTTTTAATCTTACAATGACGGTGAAACAAAGAGAAAAGGAGTTGGAGAGGGGTTTGTACAGAAGCTGACAATTTTTGGATGCCTATACGGTGCCCAAAATTTACATACCATCTTTTTTTAATGCTCATAAGAACTCTTTGAGGCTGGCATTACGAACAGATGCTGGCCAGAGCCTGGACAACAAGGACAAAGAGATCAGGGTTTGAATATTGGCTCTGCCACTTACCAGCTGTGTGACCCTAGGCAAACCGCTTGATTTCTCTGAGCCTCAGTTTCTCTGCTGTATCCTTGTTACAAATGGTACTTGGATTGTCCTCCTTTCAATGAAGGTCCATCTACTGGAGCTTGTGGCCATGAAGAACACCTCAGTCCTCAGACCCACTCATGGGAACTCTTCCTAGAGCCCAGAAAAGCTGAAATGTGTCTCCAGCTCCTGTGTTTGTTAAGTGACTTTGCTTCCTCCTGGGGAGCCCATAGCTACAGCGAGGCTGGAAAGTTGGTGCTTCTGTGGACACAGCACGCAGGTTACACTTTAGCCAAAATTATGGCTAAGTCACACTTAGCAGGATTTTCTAGGACCTAATTCTTATCATGGGGCTAGATTAGATGCTCAAAGCTGCGTTGGGATTTTCCATAACTGGGTGGACTGACATCAATAAAAATGAATTAAGCACCCATTATAGGCACACTGAAAGAAATAATGATACAAAACTTAGGAGATGAGAAGCTAAAAGGCAATGTTTGGAATTTGTTTTATTTATGCTTTCACTCAATCTTATCAAGATTATTATTATCTTATGTTCCAGGCACCGAGTTAGGCATAGAAGAGCACAAATAGTAATGACATTCATATCTGATTTATTGTACTTCACTTTATTGTGCTTTGCAGATATTGAATTTTTTACTGATTGAAGGTTTTTGGCAACCCTGTGTTGAGCAAGTCTGTTGGCACCATTTGCCAACAGCATTATTTTTATTTTAAAAAAATATACCTCATATCCATAATGTGCCAAGTACTCTGCTAAGTACTTTACATGTATTATCTCATCTAGTCATTACAATTACCCTGTGAAATTAGCATTATTAGCATCATCTCTGTCTTATAGATGAAGAAACTGAGGCTTAGAGACTAACTTGCTGTATTGCTCATTGTCACTTAGCTAATAAAGAACCAGTGTTTGAAACCCAGGTCTTGTGTACCAATAGCATTATTTTAAAATTAAGATATGTACATTGTTTTTTCAGGCATAATGTTATTGCACACTTAATAGACTACAGTATAGTGGAAACATAACTTTCATATGCACTGGGAAAACAAAAAATTTGTGTGACTTGCTTTATTGAGGTATTTGCTTTATTTCGGTGGTATGGAAGTGAACCCACAATATCTCCAAGGTATGCCTGTAATGTTTATTGAGCGCTTAATATATGCCAGGCAGTGCGCTAAGTGCTTTACATTTATTTACCTGCCTAATCTCCATAACAACCCCATGAGGTAGGTATTATAATTATCATCATTTTATAAGAGGAAATTGAGGTCTAGAGAGGATCACAGCTGGGAAATTAAACAGTTTGCTCAAATAAAGATGGATGTGACAAGGTTCCTTGGGCTCCAAGAATCTCACGGTATACCAAGGAAGAAGACATTGTTATAAATAGCAGTAACAGCTAATAACATTTATTAAATACTTCTTAAATGCTTTATGTGGATGATCTCATCTAATCCTTATAGTGACTTCATGAGTTAGGTTCTATTATAGTTGACTGTAGTAATGAGGAAACTTGCTTGAGTTAACTAACTTGCCCAACTGGGATTCGAAATCAGGCAGTTGGCTAGAAAGCTCAGATTGGTAACTGCAAAACCACCTGACCTCTCTGATGGGCGAGGCAGACTCCAGGCCAACGAAGCATTGACACAAGGAAGCTCCTTTGAGTAGGGGGATATTTGAGTTGGGTCTGGAAGGACGGGTAGGAGCTTACCTTTTCCCACACCCACTTAGTGTACAGTGTAGTGGAGAGACAGTTGTGGATTTGAAGCTCAGCTCCGCCACTTTCCCAGTTAAATGACTTGTGTTTATCTCCTCCATTCCCAGTTTCCTTGTTAAACGGGACAATGAAAACTATCCATCTGAAACACCACAAGAAGTAAATGTGATTGGATATAGAAACACCCAGCTAGGTGTCTGGCATGTAGCGTGGGAGCTCAATGGTTGAGATTATGGACAAATGGGTTCATGCCAACAGCTAGTCTTTGTAGAGCACCCACAACGTGCCAGGCACCATTCCAAGCACTTAACGTGGATTTACTTATCAATGATCCTATTACTTATTAATGATCATAACTATTTTTAGGTACTATTTTTAGGGCCATTTTACAGAGGAGAAAGGGTAGCATAGTGAGGTTAAATAAGTTATTCTGAGCTAGTAAATGACAGCGGCAGAACTGGAACTCAGGGAGTCTGGCCCAGCGTCCATGTACAGAGAACTTCATTCTCCTGCCTAAGTTGCAGAAAGCAGGGCTGAGGCAGTCAGCCAGCAGCACCACAGAATTACAAGTGAGAGGACAGAAGTGCATCATCAGGGGAGGCTTTCTGGAGGTGCCATTTTGTCCTTTGCAAAACTTGATTTCTTGTGAAGTGGCAATCATAAACAAACACAAAACACCTGACTTCTCAGACAGGGCGAGCAAGACCCTCCAAAGGGGATGTCATGGGTACAGGAAACCATAGCTTAAACACAGCACATTCACCCATTCTGTGAGTTTTTACTGTGTACCATGAGCTGTTCTATGAGCTGGAAGCATTAGCCATAAACAAAATCAAGCAAAAATCCCTGTCCTCGTGGAGTTTACGTTCCAGTTTGGGGAGACAGACAATATGCAAATAAAGAAATAAAATAGATGTCAGAGGGTGATAAGTGTAACAGAGTGAAAAAACAAAGTGGATAGAATGAGCTCCAACTGCTTGCAATGTTGAGTAAGGAAGGTATTGGGGGAGAATTCTCAGAGAAGGTGGGATTTGAGTGAAAACCTGAAGGAGGCAAGGGAATGGGAACTGCAGGAATTCTAGGGGAAGAATATTCTACAGACAGAGACAAGCAAGTGCAAAGACCCTGAGGCAAGAGTGCATATGGCACATTCAAGGAATAGCAAGGAGGCAGGTGTGGCTAGGGTGGGGAGCAAAGGGGAGAGAAGTAAGAGATGAGGTCAGAAGAGGGTGGGGGTGGAGGAGGAAGAACATATCTCCATCAGTCTTCAAGATTTGTGTGTGTGTTATGAAAACAAACATGAATATAGAATGCAAAATATGAAAGCATTTCAAAGCTGGAACATGAGACTAGGATGCCATAAGCTATGGACACTTCCTCACATAAACATCCTGCTTTTCTCTCTCTCTCTCCCTCCCTAGACTGGCTCTGCCCAACCATGGGAGCCGCATGGGGGGTGGAAACTGGGAAACGTAGATATGAGTGACTGTGATCAGGTTTCTAAGCACAGGCTCTGGATCTGAGCCTTGGCGATCACCACCACCTCAAGGCTCTGTGGAGGAGAATGTCACTGGTTTCCTCTCAGTTAAGATTTGAGTCAATAAGACCTAAAACACCCTGGTCTGCTCATCCTTCCAGGCATTGGTCATGTCTAAATTCTTGTGCTGTGAGGCCAGGATAGAACTGTCAACAGTCACTCACCACAGGTAATATTCACTGATTTAAACTGAATTTGTAAACCTCTGAAAACAAGACTGCCTTGAAATAATCTTTTGCCTCAGGGCCAGTTTGGGGCCGTCTTTGAGGTTCCATTTGATCATTTTAGACTTGGATCTGTTTTAAGTTGGATCACTATTTTGTTTCCTTTTCAGGCAGGGAAAGGCTGGAAGGGAACTTTGGTTCCATTTCCCAATTCTGTGAAAAACTAACACTAGGTTTAGTTCAGAGTCCAGCCAGACACTTCAGTTTGGCTTTGGTTCAAGTCCCTACCTGGGGGACAGCCTCTTGGAGTTTACTTCTCTTCACCAAACAAGCTGGTCTTGGGAAGAGCTGAATATGATGCCATCCTAGCCTCCAGGGGTGGAAGGCACAGCACAAGGCCCAATGAAATGATAAAAGCCATCACTGAGCAGGATGAGTGGTAAGGCTAGGACCAGTAACAGCCCCACCTCCATCTCGAGAATGAAACTGAGGCTTAAGGGTTTCAGGATCCTGGAGTTTCAGGACTTACTCTGACTCCAGAGCATGTGCTCCTAGCCTCTGGGGCATGCTTTTTTTTTTTTTTTTAAAAAAAAAAAACAGAGTCCTTGCAAGAATATTTGAGCAACTTGCTATGGCTGGGAGAGGAAGAAGCTGCTGGTTTCACTGTATTTTCATGCATACATTCAATTTGTCCGAACATTCTGTCATGTGCTATGTACTGAGGATGTGGAGAGACGAATTCATGTCTGGCCCTCTCCGGACTCAGCATTCACCTTAACCTGGGAAGTGAGGAGGAGTAGCTGAGTCATGTACTACCAAAAGTCAGAAGAGGGAACAAGTAACTGTTGCCAGGGGGTGATATTTGCCCCAGGCATCCAACAGGGGCAAATCCAGACCACGTGCTTACCTCCTGCTTCGTTCAAAGTATCCCAGCCTCTGTCCTCAGGGGCTTAAAACCCAGCACAGATTTTCAGTTTGAGGACCACGTACAGCAAAAATGTCCCGGTGCTTGTTAAAATGTGAATTTCTCCCTACCTGACAGGAGGAGAATCCGGGATTTGGGTAAAGCAGGTATGGGTGTAGCACCCAGGTGGTTCTGACGCACACTCAAGTTTACCAGATGAACGGGGAAAGAAATCACTCTAGGAAAGGGGAACCGCATGCACAACGGCTTGGGAATCCTTCGTAGCCCTCAGGCACTGGGGCTGCAGTTCAAGACTGCAGGCTCTTGGAGGAGACGGATCCCGTCCGTGCTGTTTATCACTGGCTGCCTGGAGCACACTAGGCTTTCACAAATATTTAATACGCTGGCTCCCAAGACAGAACTGCCGGGAAGAGTCAAAGGGAAAAACGAAGTCAGACGAGAGGAAAAAAAAAGGTGTTTCTAAGGGGATGAAAACTTTCCGAAAAGGGAAAAGAGAGCTCCGCCTAACAAGAGGGAGTTGGGGAGGCGACCGCTGCGGGAAAGGGCGATGAGTCCTCGGGGCTGCAGCTGGGGAGAAGGCAGGAGGCGCCTTCTTGCCTCCCCCGGCCGGCCGAAGGCTGAGGTCACCTGGCCTGGCGCCAGCGGCAGCTGGGAGGACGCGCCGGCGCTTCGGCGGGAGGCGGTGTCAGGCGCTGGCCCCCGGGGGAGTTTCCCTTCCTCCTGCCCCCACGGGAGGCGTGGCTGGGGGGTCCCGCCCATCGCCTGCTGGAGCCAGGGCTTCGTCGGGTCCCCACAAAGGCCACGCCCCGAGCCTAGGTCAAGCCACCTTAGCTGCCTCCAGGCGCCGAAGCGGTCCTTCCACCTCTCCCGCCCGAGGCCACGCCCTCGAGCCCCGGCCACTCCCTTTCCTCTGGAGAGTCCGGAGACGCCAGGCCTTGGTCCCGCCCCAATACGAAGCCCCGCCCCTAGAGCCCCGCCCCTCGACTTGAAGCGGCTCGGGCTGCCGCCGCCTCAGAGTCGCGCGCGGGGCGTGGGGCGGTGCTGAGGAGGAGAACCTGAGGTGTCAGGCTGAGGCGAGATAGTCTCCGGGACCGTCCTGGGAGGCGCAGCGAGGCGGGAGTCCGCAGCCAGAACAACCCCAGAGCAGGAGCAGCTGCTGCCGCTGCCGCCGTCCGCGGAGCCCAGCCGAGCTGGCCATGGCGCTGTCAATGCCGCTGAACGGGTTGAAGGAGGAGGACAAAGAGCCCATCATCGAGCTTTTCGTCAAGGTGAGCGCTCGCCGCCGTCGGGCCCCGCGGAGCCCCGGGAGCCCGTCGGGCCGCAGGGGGCGGCGTCCCTGGGCGCTCGTCAGCCCCGGCACCCCCGCAGCGCCCCCGCGCGGCGCCCGCACCCGGGAGGGAGGGAAGCGCTGCTCCCGCGCCCCCAGCTCATTGTCTTGGGCCCACCCGCGCCTTCCCGCCACCGAGGCCGGTCGAGGGGGCCGGGGTAGGACCAAGACCCCAGAAAGCCAGCAATGCGGGGCGAGGGCACCGCCTCCAGCCGCGCGGGCTCCGCGGACGCCACACGGTCGTCCCGCGTCTGGGTGGGACCGGCTGCCCACCCCGCCCAGGCCCCGGAGGCCACGAGCCGCCAGGACCAGGGCGGGGGTGAGTCCTGTCACCCGCCTCCCACCACCACCGCCCGGGCGCTCGAACCCCGACCCCACCGCACCCCACTCCTCTGCTCTCCGAGCCCACCCCCGGCCCGGGAGGCGAAGCCTCGAGCCAGTCTTCAGTTGATGAACTGAACTTCTTTGAACGGTCTCGGAAAGAGCATTTCACTCCCGGCTGTTAGGAAACTGTAACTTTAATGTTCGGTTCCATCAGAAAAGTATTTATAAAAAGAGCAGACCTTCCAGGGCCTCCAGAAAAGACCGAGATTCCCACCTTGGATTTTCCTGTCTTAGATACTTTACCACCATCTGGTTTTTTTGTTTCTCAAGCGCTGAGTGTTTTGTATGATGCAACATTTTGGCTGCTCCCCTTCGTGTTGCTGCCTCTGGGAAGAGTGTGTGTGCCCTTTGTTTTGAAAGAAAAACTGACGAGGGAAAAGAATTCCTAACTTGCTTGGCTTTAAAAGGGTTGATTTTCCTTTCTGATCTCTTCAGTTTTTATATCTTGGAACTGTCATGTTTGCTGACAAGTACTATCCCTAACCCTTATCTTTTTTATTTAAAAATTTTCATGTGAGCAAAGGAGAGAGTAGAAGTTATGAACATCTGGATCCAACTGGCTTCCTCAAAACTTCCTTAAAATCCTTGAGATTTCCTTTCTTAGTCATTTACTTAAGCAGGCTTATTCAGAACTAGGCGGTGAATTGGAAAGAACAGAATTCCATAACAATTTTGTTCTTTTTTTCCTGAGTTTTCAAAGAACAGAAGACATTGAAGGGTGTGTCTGAGACATGAAAAGAAGAAATAAATGATCTGCAAGTGATGGAAACAATGTTTTAGGATTTTCTTTAAATTATCAGACTTCCCTAATTAATACACACAGATCACCAGTTAATCCCCTCAGCAATGCTATAAAATTGTTACGATTATCATCCTGGTATTAGAGCTCAAGAAACTGAGGTAGCTTAAGAAACTGTGTGTCAGGCACGTTTCTTAAGTTCTCAGTACCTCAGTTTTAGAAACATTTTGGTTCAGGAAACTGAAACAGCAGACAGGTATAGAACCTCCAGGATATCTTCAATCTCAATTACTTTGAGTGACAGATAGAGGACTTTGAGATGCAGAGAATGTAGGAAGGAACCTGAAATAAGAGAAAGGAAGAGGCATGCAAGGCAGCATGAAGAAGGGAGAAGGGTGGGTTAGAGATCAGTTGTTCAAATAATTTCACTGGAGCCAGGAATAGGAAGGAATTTTCATAAATTCAAAAATAGTGTATCTACTAAAACTTAAAAAATGTTACTTAATGGTGAAACTTTAGAAGTATCATTAAATTTAGTGTCAGATACGGGTACCAGAGTAATGGTTTCTCTTCAGCATTGTACTGGAGGTCTAGCCAATACAATAAGACAAGAAAAAGAAATGAAGTACATGAATTAGAGAGGAACAGATCAATGCTTAATGCTCTGCTATTAATTTAACTCTTCAGTTAGAAGGAGTGGGGTGTGGTTCATTGTTCCCCAAACTTGAGTCACTTGCATACCCCTTCTCTGTTTTCTATACATGTGTTGTATTGGTATCTTAATATATTTTTTAAATTTTAATTTCACTTTACTAGTTTTATTTATTGTTTCATTTTTTTTGTTTCTCAGGAGTGGGGGGAGGTGATTAGGTTTATTTATTTATTTTTTTAGTGGTGGTACTGGGGATTGAGCCCAGGACCTCACGCATGCTAGGCACGCACTCTACCACTAAGCTATACCTTCCCCCCCTTGGATTGGTATTACTATTATTTACTAAATTCAACCCATTTAAAAAAAAATAAACACATCACTCTAAGCAATAATAGCCGTGAAACTGTGGATGAGGTATGGTGACTATATTTCTTATGTGCGTAACTATTAAGAAATGTTTGTGAACCACCTAAAGGCATCCTGTTTACAGCTAGTTGTAAGCCTTTGTCACTCGGCTTGGTGACAGAGAACCTGGTTCAAGTCACAGTTCTGTACTCACTGGGTCGTTTACCCTGGGCAAGTTCTTTTCTCTCTCTGAGACTTGTTTTCCTTCTTTGTGAAGTAAGAGATGAAATCTTTTCTGCTGCCCTGTGGTTCAGCATAGGCAAAACTTTATAGTGATATAAATCAGGATGGCTGTTTCAAAGGGGAATAAGGGGGGCAAGTAAATTGTGGTAAAGAGTATTCCTTTTTGTTTGTTTAATGAGGGGGAGGTTGTTAGGTTTGTTTGGAGGAGGTACTGGGGATTGAACCCATGACCTCGTGCATGCTAAGCATGTGCTCTACCACTTGAACTATACCCTCCCCCGAAGTAAAGAGTATTCTTGATTTCCAAAAACTATGTGTGGGAAATGCAAATGGGGAAAAATACCCTTGTGAATATAATTATTTTGAAAGCAGTGAAGGGGCAGAGGCTGTGGTTGTCCAGTGTGGTGTATTAAATACTGTTAATTATTCTGCCAAGAGGTAACTGAGTTTGTAGCAGAAAACTATTACCTACACTTAAAGGACATGAATGTAAATGTGCTACCTGTTTAGGTGGCATGAAATATAAGAGAAATAGGCTAGGACCTTCCCAACGAGTGTGACTGGACTCGTAGCTCATAGCTGCTTTTCCTTCCTTGCGAGTATTGTTTTTGGAGTCATCTGCCCATGAGCCCAGAGACTCCTCATCACCTGTATAGCAGCAGTTCTCCATTTTTGTTTACCTCAACATCTACTGGATAGGGCACCCTCCCAATAGTAAAAGAGGCTTACAAAGGCAGTCACCGTCCAGAGTGAGGGTGCCCTATTCCCCCACCCCGTGGGGCCTGGTAGGTGGTATATATTTTGATACACCAGCCCAACTTGGGGACCACCATTAAATAGGGTAAAGTTCAAACCTTTTAACAAGGTTATAAGGTCTCTTATCTGCTGCCTTGGTTTCTAATCCAATTTGTCCACTTACTGATTGTGTGTCCCAAGACATATTACTTAAACCTTTCTGTGCCTCATCTGCATAGATGAGATTTTAATAGGCCAACTTCATGGGATTAAGTTAGTTAATACATGTGGTGTGTAATAAGCTTAGAACAGTGTCTAGTACACAGTAAGTAAATGCTAGTTGTGTGTCATTTTATATGTACGTATTTGTACGTGCATCTCCCCTACTAGATAGGCAGGAAGTTCCTTGAGGGTAAGATCTGTATATTGTTCTGAGTGTCTGGAACATAAGAGGGTACCAAATAGTTGAAATGAGATTGGTTCCTTCTTTGTGAGCATTTTAGTGTCATTATATGTGGAACTGGGAGCTACTTACTTAGATCCTGATGGTCTTGAGTCTCAAACCTTGGTTCTTCATTTGTTCAACTTTGCCTAGCCTCCTGCCTCCAGAACTCCATGTGGTTTTATCTATCTTTTTTTCCTCTCCATTATTTGGTACCTCTAGTCTTTTCATATATATCTATCATAATTTCCACAAATATTTCTTTGGAAATCAAGATTTCTGTATTGGCTAAAAGTAAATATTAAGTGTTGAGTGACAAAATGAGAGAAGTTGAGAAGAGACTGAATTTTTGGACTTTTCTTTTGCTTGTATAAGCCTAACTCTTACTGATGATACTGCCTCCCCACCCTCCACTAGAATCTTTGGTATGATGTGATGGTATTTCTGATCTTGGTTTAGGAGGAGTTCCTTTGCCGAGTTTAGTTTTATTGGCTGGAATTTAAAGTTGTGCCATTTTGAATTGGGACTCTCACTGTTGATAGTTGTCATTAAACTGCTGGAGTTGGAATGGTATAAAAAGTTAATCTGATACAGAGTGGTTTAACACATAAGAATAACTGTTTCTTTTGAGATATTTGGCGGAGTTTCTAATGTGCATGGACCCTGGAGCCAGGCTGCTTGGCTTGAATCTGGCTTCCAGTTGTGTGTCAGGCACGTTTCTTAAGTTCTCAGTACCTCAGTTTCTTGAGCTCTAATACCAGGATAATAATCGTAACAATTTTATAGCATTGCTGAGGGGATTAACTGGTAATCTGAGTGTATTAATTAGGGAAGTCTAAGCTTCTGTAGTAAATAATCTGCCCCAAACAATGGTTCAAACAAGATGGAAGTTTATTTCCTTTCTCACCTAGCAATCCAGGGAGGGTGTTCTCGATGTTGGTGACTTTCCTCCTTAGAGTCATTTATGGACCATGGCTCTTTCTACCTTGTTTTTCCGTCATCCCCCAGAGTATTGTCCTCCTCTGAGTTGGCAAAGCTGGTGGCTAAGAAGTCCTGGTTGCAGCAATGGGAGATGAAGAGTATGGAGGAGGATTATCTCTCTTAAGGGCCGCTGCCCAGAAGTTCTACCTGTCACTTCCTTTCATATTCTGCTGGGGGGAACTTAATAACCATCTTGTTTAATTTAATCGCAAGGAGTGCTGGCAAATGTGATCTAGCCATATACCACCCTAAGTGAAGCATTAGGAATAGTGCTTGGCACACAGGCACCTATTTTTATTCTGGATGATAGTGTATTCTTAAATGTGGACTTCATTAATAGGATTCAGGGGATCCTGTAAATCCTTCATGAAGAATTATGTTAAAAATCTATATGAGTTTTTTTCCCCCCCTGGGGATTCCTAACCCAAGGGTTAGGAACCATTGTTCTAAAAAAGTAAATGGTGGCATTCTGATTTTCAAGAATAATTCTTATAAGCAAGGTATAGAAGAAAGGTTTGGGCTAGATGATCATTAAAGTCACTTCCATCTGATTTCTTGTGACTTAAAGCATTTATTGGCATGAACTAAGTGCCTGATAAAGTTAGGTACTATGGGAGATATAAGAAATTATTAAAAATTTACTATCTTTAGGTTTAGAAATTTTATTGGAAAGAAACCATACAAGATGGTATGTACTTAAGGAGTCAAGTGTGGTTCACATTAAGTTTGGCCAGGAGATATGGGGAAAGATGGAAGTAAGCTTTAACTTGATCTTGAAAAAGTGGGTGGAATAAGTAGATTAGGAATAGCCAAGAATGGGAATGTAAGTTTTGACATCATTTGTAAACTCATTATGCAGGAAACAGTAGATAGATTGATACTTTTGGAAGAAGGGGCCCAGCAATAATTCCAACCTGTAGTGACAGTGAGACAAGTTATTTAAAAGATGAGAATGAGACTTTTAAAACCTAACTTTTAGTCTTGTTTGGTCTCCCAACACTTCCTTATTTTTTGGATTGCTGTCTATTCAATAGCTTCCCAGAGGAATTTGGGAAGGTGCAAATGGATTGTACAGATGGGCAAACTCTCAGCTGTTTTGCCAGTATAAAGTGAAAGTTCTTCGTGTTTTGTTTGAACGGCTAGCAGGCTTCAACTTTCTTCTTTCTTTTCTTTTAAACACAGACAAATGAAATACATTTTCTACAGGAAATGATGCTGAGAACTTTGTTCTACTAATTGAACAAAAACTAACTCCACATCAAGACAGTGCTACCTTGGATGTAACTGGTTTGACATTCATCTGAGGTTTCCAAAGGGGAAAATTCAGGAGATACAAATGAATGTAAAAATGTGAAGTTAATGAGAAATCTATTCTTGTTATGTTTTGTTTGAGCTGTTCCTGAAAACTTAACAGTGCTGCTCCTGGCAAAGACCAAGGTGATAATTTTGAATGTAAAATTCTGAAAAAAAGGGACACAAAATGAGAGAAAGACAGGAGGAGTCTAAGACAAGGGAATTGAACACATGAAAAGCTTAACAGTATGAATAATAGGAAAGAGGCAATGTGGAGGACTTGGCTGTCACTAAAAGTCACAGTTGGTTTGGAAGGATGCTTACAGAGATGTCTAGAAGCCAGTGAAGGGATGGTGAGCAAGACTTTCCCACTTCCTGTTTCATTGGTGCTGTGGAGACTCAGTTTTCTAATGTCTCCTGAATGGGGAATTAGTGAGTCCATAAAAGGGAAATTTGTTAGCCAAGATAGGAAATGTGATTAAGGCATGAGTTAAGATTTTGCTCAAGGAGGAGAGTCAGTTAGGATGCATTTGACCATTGTAGAGGTTCTTGCAGAAAATGGAAAGGGATTTTCTGAGGGAAAATAACATTAAGGTCATGATTATAAACTGTCCAAGTATGATTTAAGAGAAATCTAAATTTAATTCAGGGCATCAGTTAGTGAATTCTCTTGGAAGTTTTAATCCTTTTGTCTTTTTGGAGACTTGACTATCTCTCAGTGCTCAGTACCAAGAAATGGTATAAGGAATATCAATTAGCCTTGTTTGGTTTCTGTTGTTTTCCTTTATTTAAAATATAAAACCACGAGACTGTATTAGTCTCAATTTATGAAAGTAACAACTTAATGTATGCCAAAGATGAACTGGGAGTATTTTATATTTTAAACATTTTGAAGAAGCAACAATATTAAAACCAATGCCAGGTATTGACCTCAGAGCATATATTTTGTTCTATAGATTTTTTTGTTTGTTTTACTTAAAGCTGAAATACAGTGTGAGTCTAAGCAAGAAGTATAACAAGTTTTTTTTCTTTTTTTGGTAATAAAATTATTACTTCCAACTTTACATGTGAAATAATTCATTTTTATGAAAAGGACTAAGTTTTCATTATGATAGAATTGTAAAAATGTCAATCATCTGTAATAATTTAAGTATTGAATTTTACCACCATGCAGCATAGCTATTTATCTGTATGTGTGAGAGAAAAAAAAAGAGAATCTGAACAAACATTGGAGAATACAAAAACAAATAATTAGATGAAAGAAGAGGTAATTAAGAACTTAAAAATATGTAAGTTCTATGCATGTTTTCCATAGCTAACAACCAGTTGCTTTATTACCTGTGTAGTTTCCTGCTCTACCAGCTGAGCCGTCCAAATGTACAACCAACCAGCTGCTTTAGTAAGGAGGTGGGGATCAGCTGGTAGATTGCTAGAGTGAAAAGTTCATTAAAAGCTAAAGACAACCAAATGAGGCTGTTGTGCGTCATAGAATGAAGAAGTGGTAGCTGTGGGACGGTACTACAGAGACTAATTGAGAGAAAAAGAAGGTGGTTAGACTTAAGTGAAATTTTGGCCTTGAATATTCCTATGCTGAAGACTTAACTGAAAAATTTGCAAAGACATAAACTTATGAAGAGTGTGAAGTTTTATATTATTTGATCTTCTAGGTTACAGAATATTTTAGCTAACACACGAATCTAAAATTTTGGCTTAAATATATTGAGGGCTTGTTGATTCTTCATTAAATCAAGTAAAAACTGTTGCTAGCCATTAATAACATAGACTTTACTTACACTTTGTAATTATCGGCAGGACCTTTGATTGCAAATATACTTTAAAAAATGACTTAGCGTAAGTAGTATCTAACCTTAGTCTATTTTTTAAATATTGGTCCTAAATTTGAAAAGTAATGTCATTTTCTTTCTGCTTCTCAGTATATTCATTTGTATGTATTATGCTTTAAAAATTTTTTCCCAATTATAAAAGCAACACTTGTTTACTATAGACAACTTAGAAAACACAGAAAAGCACAATAAAATAAAAATTACTTATATCCCGTCCTTGAAATGACTGCTGTTGCTATTTTTTATATGTCCTATTCCTAGTCTTATTCATAAACTTCATGAATTATTGATGAGAGTTTATGTATAATGTTTTAATATTCTTCATGTTTGCAGAATGCTTGGAAGAATGAAAAATGAAGCCCAATCTAATATGTAACATGTATTGAATTAAATGAATTGATTTAAAGAAAATTTATTTAGGTTTTATCAGAGAAACTCAGATTATATCTGGATTTATCTTCCCAATGGCACTAAAAGAACATTAACCCAGTCTGATCTTTGCTGGAAGAAGGCAAGCTTTTATGTTGTGAAATCTGCCAACATACAGAATTGCTTATAGTATAGACATTGATTAAATGGTTTAAAGGTAAACCCTCCTTTTGTGCTCTTTAGGAGAAATCTGTTATGAAAAGTAAAATTATTTTTTAATATTAATTTTCCCCTTCAATATCTAGTAGATGAAGTATACCCATTTTATAGTTGAAGGATATATGATGTAATCTTCGTCTAGGAACAGTCGAGCACAGTATAATAGAAGCAAACATTGAATACTTTCCTTGCACTAAGTACTAGAGAGATAAAGAAATAAGAACAGGTTCCCTTGTCTTAGAGGAGCTCACAAAACAGCTTAATGGACAGAGACTCAGTAAATGAGCCATGGTTGATAATGACTTTTTCCTATAATACAGTGACTTTTTGTCTCATGTGCTTTTTAAAATCCAGTTGAATTAAGACCTTAAGAAATGATTTATGTGGCAGCCTAAATGCGATAATTGACTTAAGAGAAGAGTGAAATGTTTATGTTGTATTCTAAAAAATGAAAGGTAGTTAATATTACTGAATCTACCAGGCATGGTGTATTATCATGAAGAAACTTTTATCCTTTCCCTCAATAATTAGTTGTGTGTTATATATATATATTCTATAATTTTGTCTAAAATAAAACTGATACTTCTTGCCACAAATCTTAAATGGAGCGTACTTTCTCTAGTTGCTTATTGAATTAGATACAGACTCCATGATCTAGCATTCATAGTCTTTCAGTTCATGATCCCAACTTGTGCTTTCAGTCTTAGCCTCCACTGCAGCTGCAAATATACTTCATATTCTAACTGGATTGGTCTTCAACATACTCTGTACTTCTCTGCCTTCATGGAAGATATTTGCTTGTGTTTTTTTCATTTGGAATGTCGTTGGCTTCTCTAGCCTCTCCCCCAACCTCCAATTTCTGCCTGCCAGAATAATATTTGTTTTTTCATCCAGTCATTTAACAAATATTGAGACCCTGTTCTAGGGACTTGGATACATCAGATAACAGTATGGTGTTCATATTCAGTTGGGGGAGGCAAACGATAAACATATGTCTACTAGTGACAAGTGCTATGAAGAAAAATGAAATAGGATAAGGAGTATAGAGAATAATTGAGTGCCTTTTTTTTTTCATTTTTCAGTTTTATTAGGTGCAATTGTTACAATTTGATTGCACATAATTGGGTGCTATTTTTGATTTAACAGGACATTCTGTTAAATCTGTAGCCTTGCAGAAAATAACATATAGGGAGGCAAAGGCAGAAGTAGGGAGACTAAATAGGAGGCTTTTTAGTAATTCAGACAAGAAATGATGGTGGCTTGGACTAAGATGGGAAGTAGTCTAATTCTGATTATATTTCTAAGATAGAGATCACAGGATTTCCTGATGAATTGGATATGGATTATGAGAGAAAGAGAAGTCAAAGATGATTCTGAGATTTTTGTTCTAAACAACTACAATGATGGAGGTGCCATTAACTGAGGTGGGGAAGTCTGTGAAAAGGGCTTAGTTCTGATGAAAAGAGCAGGAATTTAGTTTTTGACATTTTAAATTTGAATATTTTAAGATCTCGTGGAATCTGTTGTCTAGTGAGAGGGGCTTGTGTTAAAGAAATACACACAAATATAGACAACATATAATTACATTAAGGACAAGAACAAGAGCCAGGGGGACTTGAGAAAGAATGTCAGGAAACCCAATTTAGTTGGAATCTCAGTAGGGGCTTCTCTGAGAAAATGACTTGCAGGATGAATAGTAATTAGGAGAAGAATGAAACGAAGGACAATCCAGGCTGGAGGAACTGGCATATGTATAGGCTGGAAGTATTCATAAATTGAGAGCGCGGCTGGAACAGAGAGAACAAGGGTGAAGTGTAGAGTGAAGAATAGATAGGCCATGTCATAGAGGTCCTTGTGTGTCATGTGAGCTTTATCCTTAGTAAAAAGGCAGTTCTCAAAGGGAGTGTCATGATTTGATTTGCATTTTACGATGAGTCTGGCCATTCTGTGGAAAACCAATTGAAGAGAGGCAAGAGTGGAAATAAGAAGCACTACCTGTAGGCTGTTGTGATGGAGAAAGATGATGGTGATGGCTTGGATTAAGATGGTGATCGAGAGAAGAGAATGGATTTGAGATAAATTTTGGAAGTGGGGTCCATAGGAAGATATTGAAGGATTTCTATGACAGAAGCGTGAGAAATGACTTGGGTATCTTATTGGAATGACTGGTGGATAGAGGTGCCTTTTACTGAGATGGAGGCGAAACAGACAATGTTCAGTTTTCAACTTGCTGAGTTTGAGATAACTGAGATGTCAAGTGGAGACGTCTACTAGAAAGTTGGAGGTATAGACTTAATGCTCAGAAAGAAATCTAGGCAGGGTAGGAAAATTTGGGACTTGTTTTGTGTGTGTGTGTGTGTGTCTGTACACATACTTTGTTTATGTGGTATTTAAAGTGTGTGAGATCATTCTGTGGATGAGTGAAGAGTAAAGAAAATGCTCAGAGTCAAGTTTGAGAAACTCATAACACTAAGGGGTTGCATAATAGAGAATCTGGAAAAGCAGAGCAAGGAGGAGTTGCAGTAGAGCAGTATTGGGAAGAGGAAAACTGTGATAGCAAGTTACCAAAGAAGCTAGAGAAGTTTTTAAGGAGGAAGTGACCAGTTGTGTCAAGTAAGATGATTTATCAGCCTAGAAGTCATTGGTAAGCTTAGTAGTAATGGATTTGGTGGAGTGGTGGTGGGGAAGCCATAATAGAATGGATGGAAGAGTGAATAGAAGGGGAGGATAGAGCTCAGTAATAGAATGCCTGCTTAGCATTCTTAAAATAACTGAGTAAATAAATAAGCCTAGTTACCTGCCCCCCCAAAACTAGAAACCAAACCAAAAAAAAATATATATATATATTTTTTTTTAAAAAAAGAGTGAATTTAGAAATAGGAGAGTGGAGTCAATATGTAAAGTCAACCCTAATGAGAAACGACTGGGTAGAAGAGATGGATTGGTACCTAGAAGGAGATACATATCAAAGGAAGGCTTTTTTTTTTTTTAAGTATTAGTTGTAAGGACTATAATGTAGGAAAGAACACTTGATGGATACCATCATCTTAGAGGGATCTATTTCCCATAAGAGTCATAATTTACTGACTGGAAGGCCTTTTTCAGTGCAAAGGTCTCTTTTGTGTATGTTTAGAATAGATGCTTGATCTCACTGCCTTATTTTTCTGTTGCATTTTCCAAATGCATAAGATAGAAATATAGAACAATAATTCATACTTAATTGGACTAATAAAAATATTTATGGGGTACTTTGTATGTGCCAGGCACTGCAGTACATGTATTAACTCATTTGATTGTTCTTTAAGAAAATATTTGTTGAAGAAATATACAGAAGCTTTTTTACCCCTTGCCTTGAACAGGACTGATTCCAGAGGAGCCTGAGGGGGAAAAGAAGAAATAAAAGATCACGTGATTGGGAAACAGGAGATGCCTATTAAATTCACAGAGATCTTCATATAGAGAAGCCAGAGAAATAGGCTAGAGTGTGATGCAAATCACTGGACTCAGTTCATATTTGTAGTTTTAATTTAGTGCCTCAAAATCACTTTTTTTCCTTGCAAAATAAAAAAGACTGAAGGGAGAGTCCACAACTGCGTTCTGGCCCTGAGTATGTGGTTTGACAGCCACTGGGATGAAGAGTCACAGTCATTGTCCTGATGACTCAGCAGGGACCCCTGTGCTCTTAGATGATAGTGTTGCCTCAGTGATGCTTGTAGAGGTTTTTTTTATCCTTTGTAATATTTGAGATTCGAGATCCAAAGTCAGAGCCAGGGGATGATTGTTGGCTTGAAGTATCGTTTGTACTCCCTATGGAGTCGCTGGAACAGACTATTTCAGAGTTGAGTAGGGAAGAGAATTAGAATTAATTAGAATTAATATTTCAGGTAGTCAACTGAGGTGTCATTTGGAGGACTGGGTCTTTGTGTTATGCTGTGGTGGTGCAGTGGTTAAGAGCATGAGGTCTGGAGCCATGTAAACTATTAATCCTAGTTCTACCTTTCTGCCTTGATATCTCCACTGGGGTAACTGTATCTACCTCTTGGGTTTTTGTGAAGATTAAAAGAGTTAATATAAGAAAAGCACTTAGTGTCTGACACAGTAAGCATTGTTTGCTTCTTATTATTCCATGGGCCTTTGGGAATGCTGAGTTAAGACTCAGCATTGGCTCATGGTTAGTTTATATGTTCAGAATATATGATTTCAACACTCAGAACGTTACTAAGAAAAGCATCTGCCAGGCTGCCGTTACAAATAGGTGGGGAACTTTCCATTCTTTATCAGAAGAGTAGGTTGGTACAAAAAAAGTCCAAGATTAGACCTGAGCTATTCTGAATTAACTTCAGTGAACCGTGGTGCTGTTGACACTTAACTATTATGTAACTAAAGGACAGTCAGATTGGACTCTGCCATTTTAGAACATCTGCCTCAGCAGCTCTTTCTGGACTTGTAGCTTAAGCTGAGAGTCCATTATTAATTAGTAAGTGTGTTTTTCTTGCTTTTGGTGTTTTTCTTGTTTTGCATTTCTTCTTCCTCTTCTTTTTCTTTTATTCTTTTAGTGAGAGGACAAAAGAAGTAAAGAGGAATAATCTAAAACATAGGATCTAGAGGTTCTTCAGAAGTACTTCTGAGTTGTGCATCTTGGCATATATATATTTCGCTTAGCACCCTGTGCTACTACATTTCACTGTTCCTTGATTTTTATGGTAAATTTTGATAAGGCTGTAATTGAGAGATAAAGTAAGGATCATAAAGTGACTTTAAAATTCTTCATTTTATAATGTTATAAGCTCCTTGAAACTACTTAATTTATTCCTATATGAAATAGAGCCCACTGATAACATGAAAATGAACAGTAGGTTTTTGTTTTCCTGTTAAAGTCAGAATAAGAGTCATAAGATAATTGATACAATTATCTTGAGTGCTTACTATGGTTCCTGCATAGTGTACCAAGCCTTTTACTTATGTTCGGTAATTTAATCTTCATATAAACTCTGGAATACCGTCAATGCTCTTTCACACATGAAGTTTAGATCATTTCTTGTGTTTGGTCACAGGGCTGGTAAGTAGCAGTACTGGAATTTGTACCAAGGTGTTTGTGATTCAGTGAGACTGACTCTTAACCATTAAGAGCTCTTTTATTTGTTTATATTCTTTTTCTCTATTTGAAACTTGAATTTTTACTTAACAGAGTTTTGTTTTCACTATTTGTTTCCAGTCACATTGAAAAATAAAAAGAAAGAATTCTGAGAATGTTAGGGATATTTCTGAAACACACTAACAACCAGTGAACCTAGATGGTTGTTAAATGAGTTTGGTGCTTCCAGTTCTCTTGGTTAAATTCGAAAGGAAACTGTAAATTTTCCATGACCTCACCTCTTTGCATTTTGGGGGCCTGGTTAATTAGTATTTTTAAACGTTCTTTAAGGGTTTATGTATAAACTTTTTAAGGAGCTTGACTTGAACATCACATATTTGATTTTAGGATTGTTTCTAATTTGGAAATGTCAGAGCAATCTCAAGTTTAACAAAAATCACATACTAAATTGTTAATGTTTTTCTCTGTTTTTTTTTTTTCCCTTTTAAATCTCTCCCTTCAGAGGAGCCTACACTGATCTTTGCATTGTTGATAGAAAAAAAGCAAGGAAGTTTCTTTTTGTGGAGAGAGGAAATGGCTGTTAGTTCAGGACTTTATCCATATTAGGTATAAACTAAATATAGACATGTAATCCAGGAGTGAAGTCACATCTATAAAGTTTCTTAAGCTGAGCTAATGAGATCAGCCAGTGCTTTTAGATCTCGGTTTTTTGGTTTAGTCTTTTTTTTTTTTTAAACTTTGGCTCACTTAAAAGGCTACCAAACTGATTAATCCTATGGTCTGCCTTCCATTCCTTAAGTTTTTTTTAATAAAGAATCTTTCTTTAAACAAACAGCCAAATAAAAGAAAATTCTGCTTTGTGGATAAGGGATAGTTGATTATGCCTCATTTTGATGGGATGTAATAAATATGTTCATTTCTTCAGTTTCTTGATCCTGTTGTTATTTTCCTGTCTTTTTTTTTTTTTAAAGTTGGTTTACCCTTAAGTCTTTTTCACACATTTTTACTGAGAGGCTAGACTCTTGTGGTCTTATTTGTGGGGAGGGCTCAGTGATGGAGTGTGTGCCTAGCATGCATGATGTCCTGGGTTCAATCCCCAGTACCTTCATTAAAAATAAACAAACCTAATTATCTGCCCTCCTAAAAAAATAAAATTAAAAAAAGAAACGTTTGTTTTACTTAGTATTTTTTTGGTTTATTTGACATTTAACCATTAAGTCAGATGTCAGTATTGCCAAGTGGTAATTGGATTCTTCTGGTTGGTTGATTATTGTAGACATTGTAGTGGAACAGAATGGAGGAATAAATCTCCTGTTTCTGGCCTAAGCACACGTCGTTCTCAAATAAGAACTTTTGAAAGCCCCCCCGAAACATTCTTACTCACAATAACTGTTTTCAGCTCTTGTGCCCCTTTACAGAGCCAAAACATTCAGGTGTTTAGCAATGTACTATGCTGCTGAAGAGATGAATGATACACCTTTATGGAATATCTTTATTAGAAATATTTTAGGTTACAACTAACTCTGTAAAAGGTTTATCTTAACATATTTCAAGGGTTTTGGTCCATGAAACCAAATGCCCTCCAAAGTTCAATTCAAATGTCCTCTAAATCCATCTCTGACCTTGTTCCCTCAGCAAAGTTAATTCTTCCTACTATCTGTCCAGAGCACTTTGTGCATTTGCATATCCTGCTACTCATCTGAATCATTTTTCATCATTTTGTGTTTTGGGCTAGAATGTGAATTCCCGGAGATCAGGGTTCAGGGGCTGTATTTTTCATCTTTTATATCTCAATCCTAACACAGATCTTGGTGTATAGGAGATAACTCATTAATTCAGTAGATGTCTATTAATGTTTGGGGGCAAATTGGTATGCATAGTCTCAGGATAGACGCATGTAAGAGTATTAAATCTGTTTCTGGTGTTTTGTTCTGTATTACCTCATAGTAAAATACCACAAATAAAAATAGTGTTCATTTATTGAACTTGAGACTTGTAATTTTAGTTTTATGACTAAGGTACTCACTAGATAGATAGCCATGCATCTAAACTTAATAACAGATTGGTTTAGAGGTTTAAAATCTTCAAATTATATAACTGGAAGATCAGGTTCAAGTTGTTGTTCTCATCTGTAAAGTGAGTGTGTTTCTTAGAAGTGCTGTCTAATCTAGTCTAGATTTATTTTATGTACCCAAAGTAGCCTTAGTCTTGGGTGCTTAGGCCCGGACAGAAAATTGAGACCCGAGATTTCAAAGTCAGATCCAGATAGTCAAATTTTCATAATTAGAAGCAGTTTATTAGAAGACAAATATAAATGGAGCCAATAAAAATTCTCAGTGATAATTGGGGCAGTTTGCCAGAGAAATGAAAAATATTTCAAGAGTAAATTCTTTGAGCAGAAAGAGTATATTGTATTTTCCACTGAAATACCTGAAAAATAAAGGGAATATTTTGTTGTGTCTAAAATAAAATAGATATAGAATTATTCTAAGTTAGAATTTACCTTTGTCATATTTAAGGCACCTGTGCATTGAAATGGTAAGTAAATAATTTCAATAATAAACTTGCTATCTTGTGCTGTTTAGATATTTGAAATTTATAGTAGGCCAGCCAAGGATATAGGAATTCTGAACATTAACTTTCCACAGCTGCAATATGCTGTTGAGTATATAATTTTAAAAGAAACTCATTTTGTAATACATTTTAATGAAAAATTTAAACATAGATAATCCAAAATACACTTTCAGAGAAGGGTTCATTCATTCATATGTTTGAGTGCTAATATTTTATGTTAAAATATTCTGTAGTATTTTTATGTCTGCAGTTTTACATTGCTCATTGTCATCATTATTCATCCTCTGTTCTTAGCCATTTAGAGATTCATAACGTAGCTATTAAACAATATTGTAATGGGCACATGAAAAGATGTTCAGCATCGCTAAATATTACAAAAATGCAAATTAAAACCACGATGAGATATCACCTCACATTAGTCAGAATGGCTGTCATCAAAAGTCTACAAATAAGTGCTGGAGAGGAGTTGAGAAACGGGAACCCTCCTATAATGTTGGTGGGAATGTAAATTGATGCAGCCACTATGGAAAACAGTATGGAGGTTCCTTAAAAAACTAAAAACTGAGCTACTATATGATCCAGCAATCCTACTCCTGGGCATATATCTGGAAATGTTGAAAACTCTTAATTTGAAAAGATACATGCACCCCTATATTCCTAGGAGCACTTTTTATAATAGCCAAGACATGGAAACAGCCCAAGTGCCCTTCAACAGATGACTGGTTTAAAAATATGTGATGTGTGTATATGCAATGCAATATTACTCAGTCACAAAAAGGAATGAAATATTGCCATGTGCAGCAACAAGGATGGACCTAGAAAATATCATGCTAAGTGAATAAATCAGAGAATATTATATGATAATATGTACAGAGACCAATGTTATATATGATATCACTTATATGTAGAATCTAAAAAATACTACAAATGAATCTACGTACAAAGCAGAAACAGATTCACAGACAAAGAAAACAAATTTATATTTACCAAAGGGGAAAGGGAGGGAGGGGTAAATTGGAATTAACAGATACAAACGACTATACATAAAATAGATAAGCAACAAGGATTTACTATATAGCACAGGGAACTATATTAAATATTTATAATAATCTATAATGGGAAACAATCTGAAAAATACATATAACTGAATCACTTTGCTGTATACCTGAAACCCACATAATATTGTAACTCAACTATACTTCAATTTTAAAAAATCTGCAAAAAAAACAAACTTAAGAAAAAACAACTGTAATGTGTATCTTTATAGCCAGTTCCCTATGCACAACCATGTCATGTAATTGTTTTTAAAGTCCCTCTCATATCTCTTTTATCCTCTGGATTCTTTATTTTCCCTTAAGAAAAAACTTTCTGGAGAATTTAGATTCCTTACAAAGGGAGAAATTTTTGACTCTGCTACTCAACTCTTGATGGAATTTCTAGTCAAAATTGCTTGGTCTGGGAACTTATTGATGAAGAGAAATACCTCTTACCTACTAAACTTAGATAGTTGCCACAAGCACAAATTGGAGAGAAGTATTTCCTGAACTTTTTTTTTTTCTCTCCGAGGCCTCTTTCTGAATTTAGTTTATACTACAGCATGTGTATTTTTAAATTGCCCTCAGGGGAAGTGGACTGCTTGATTTTGACTTGCGCAAGAATTTCACTCACCCCTCTGACATGTTTGTCTTCAACTGATAAGCAGGGGAACACTGGTAGATAGTGGATTTATCTTTGGTTAGAAGATGTTAAAAGAATGAGGCTTAACCAATGAAAAAGTATGAGATACATTTTTTTGTGTGTGACCAAAGTGAGAAAAACTAATTGTAAAGAACATATGTTTCTTTTTAAGAATCAGTTACACCTTAATAGTAAATACTAATTAGTTTTCCGTGTTCCTGAAATTAATTCATTTACGTGTCAAACATTCAAATTCTACATAGTTTTTTCTAAAAATGTCTTTATTTCACTTCCATTCTTTAAAGAGTTTTTTGCTGGATGTAAGATTTTGGGGGTAATTTTTGCTATTTTTGTTGTTGTTATTTTAGTACTTTGAAATGCTGTTCCATGTTTTCTGGCCTCCATTATTTCTGATGAGAATTTAGCAGCCATTCAAATCATTGTTCCTGTGTATGCTGTGTTTTTTTTCTAGCTACTTTTAAGAGTTTCTTTTTTTCTTTTCTTTTTAGCATTTTAATTATGATATACCTAGGTGTGTCTTTCTTTATATTACTCCTGCTTGATGTAAATGAAAATTGAATTTATAAATTTGTCTTAATTTGGGAAAAGCTGTTGTCATTTGAAATTTTTTTGCCTTATTCTCTCCTCTCCTTCTGAGACTCTAGTTAAAAATGTAAACCTTTTAAGGGGGAGGGTATAACTCAAGTGGTAGAGTGCATGCTTAACATAGACAAAGTCCTGGGTTCAATCCCCAACACCTCTTCTAAAAATAAATAAGCAAACCTAATTACCTTCCCCCACAAAAAATTAAAAACAAATTAAAAATTTTTTAAAAAGTAGATATTTTATATTTTCTCATTGGCTTTTAAGGCTCTGTTGAATTTTTTTCCACTTTAAAAAAAATTCTTCTGATTGAGTAATTTCTTGCATCTGTCTTTACATTCATAGACTCTTTTCTCTATTCAGTAGAAAGAAAGCCCATCTTGTGATTTTAAAAATTTTCAGCTGTTGTATTTTTTTATTTCTAGAATTGTGGTGTCTCTCTTACATTACTGAGATTTCCTACTTTCCTTTATCAGAAGCATATTTTCCTTTATGTCCTTGAGCATGGTTATAATAACTGCTTTAAAAAATCCTTGTCTGTGAATTGCAGCATTTGGGTCAGTTTAGGTTGTGTCTCCTTGATTATTTTTCTTTTGAGATTGGATAATGTGTTCCTGTTTCTTCCTATGGAGAATGATTTTAAATTGTATTCTGGATACTGCAAATAACAAGTTGTAGAAACTTTGGATTTTGTTACGTTCTTCTGAAGAATATTGATTTTGTTTATTTGTTTCTTTCTTTTTTTTTTTTTCTTTTGTTTTTACTCAGCTGAACTAAAACTAAAAAACTGTCTCTCCCGTGGTGGGTGACAACTCAAATTTCAATTTAGTTCTTTTAGCTGGCCTCCTTGGAGTCTGCCCTACACATGTTTATGCCAGGGATCAGAGATCTAGATAGAGTTTTATGCAGATTTTAGGGCTCCCCCCCCCCGTCTTGTTCTCTCTGTTTTTTGGTATTCTGTAACATTTTCTGTTGGTAATTGTTGCTTTGAACTCTGTCCTTTGGTTCTTCAAGCCAGCAGGACTGTGAATTGTCCATTGGAACTTTAGCTGCCCAGCATGGCACAAGGTTAAAAGATAAAAATTGGGGGAACTTGTCCAGTGTATTTCCTTTCCAAGTGTTAACTCCTCTCCTTGCTTTTGTTAATTCTCCTGTGTAGTCTTGTTTTTGTCTAGATGTTATCATTGTTACGGGTGCAAAGGGTTGATCTTTTGTAAATTACTTGGCCATGCTAAAAGCTTCAAATTGACTTTCCAAAATTAACTTTATAATTTTGGAATAGTTTTAGATTTATAGAAAAATTGCAAAGTAGTACAGAGAGTTCCCTAATTGGTTTTAAATGAAAATATTTCTAAAATATATTAATGCTATCTTGACTTTTTAAAATGCTGAATTTAACTGTCAATGTCCACATTCTGAATACAAATTTAGTAATGTAGCAATGGACTTGGGAACTATTGAGGTATGTAGGACTATTTTTGCCTTTCTGCTAAATGGTCTCAGCTGTTATCTTTTTGAATCGTGTGTGTGTGCACGTGCACTCCAGTGAATGGGTGTATGTGTTTGTGTGTGTGTTTTCTATTTCTTCCTTTGCCAACTTAGCTCTATTAATGCAGCTCATTTCCTTTAATTTTCTATTGTAATCTTTTGTGGTTTGGTAAGCCAGATAAACAAACTTGTTAAAATATTTTTGAAATAAGAATAAATAGTTTCTGAGAGCTTGAGTGTTGAGTTGATGAATCAGGTACATGACCTTTTAGTACATGGTCTTATTGATATACATTACTGTTGGTTGTTCAGAGGTTTTTTTCTCTAGCCATGTGGTGTCCAGCATGATAGGTACTAGCCATATATAGCTATTGAATGCTTATTTGAATTGAGATGTACTTTTAAGTATAAAATCTACACCAGATTTCAAAGATTTAGTACAAAGAAAAGAATGTAGTAACTTTTCATGTTGATTACATGTTGAAATGATAATATTTCAGATTATTGAATAAAATATTTAAATTAATTTCACTTCTTTTCCTTAAAATATGGCTGCTGGAAAATTTTAAATTTTAAACATTTGTGGATTGCATTGTAATGGTTGTAGTTCAGGTAGTTTATCTTACTTGATAGTAATGTGTATATGAGTGAGATGGTGGTTGTACCATAGAAATCATGAGACTAAGCAGGTGAGATCCCAGCATTTCCTTCTTATCTTGGTGTAAGAAATTATAAAAGTGATTAATAAGTTAGTAGAGTTCAAACTTCAGTTCTGCCATTCCTCAGTTGTAGATAAATGGCAAATTACTCTAGTTTCCCTAAATCTCAGTTTCCTTATCTGAAATATGAGTGATACAGGAAAAACAAATGTGGGGCCAGAGGAGGGCTGAGTCCCTGGGACGTGCCCCACCAAGTGTGGGTCCTTGGCTTTGCACAGGAAAGAATTCAAGAGTGAGCCACAGTTGAGTAAAGGTAGATTTATTTATACAGGTACATACTACAGAGTGTAGGCTGTTTCAGAAGGTGAGAGAAAGGCCATGAGGTGTTGGGGTTGGTAAAAGTAAAAGTAGATGCACACTCCATAGACAGAGTGGGGGCTGTCTCTGCAGATGAGGGAGCGAGAGAGGAGGCCACGAGGCCCGTGCTGCCAGTTTTTATGGGCTTGGTAGCTTCATATTCTAACAACTAGAAGGACCATTCCAACTATCCTGGGAAAGGGGCTGGAATTCCCAGGAACTGGGTCACTGCCCACTCTTTGACCTTTTATGATCAGCCTTGAAACTCATGGCACCTGGGGGAATGTTATTTACCATGCTAATATATTACAGTGAGCGTATAATGAAGCTCAACGGCTGCTAGAAGTCAAATCCCCCGCCATATTGCGCCTCAAGGCCTACTGAGAGTTGAATCTTCCACCATTTTGGTGTGAATTGCTGCATCATTCCTTGAATGGCTGTGCCCTGCCCACTTCCCTCCTGCCTCAGGAGGAAAACAATACCTGACTTCATATAGTTATTGTGAGGATTTTTATATATATATATACATACATACATATACATATACATACATATATACATACATATACATATACATACATACATATATATATGTATATGTGGCACTTTCATATAGCGCACGTTGAGTGAGAAATCAGCTACTAAATTAAACAGTAGCTGTTAACTTGTTTGCATGCAATTTTGGCAACATTTTCATTTATTGTAGTTGATCCTTATAGGGAGTAGATTCAATATTGATCCAGACAGGAAAATGGGTTATACCTTTGGCTATTTTTTTTCTTTCTTTCTTGTCATTCAGTATTTTTAGTTATATTGGTTGCAATTCATTCTGAAGAGATGGTAGTTTTGTCCTTCCTATTTTAGGCTTTTGATGAATGAATGTAAACATTCTAGCAGAGCTTGTTCCATTGTACTTAGACGGAAAGTCTGGTTATTGTATATCTGACACTTAGTTGTAACAAATGGTGCTGACTGAGACATTTCAGATTTGGCTTTAGTATGAATTAGAGCCTGTGTTTTCATTTTCAGCATATGCTTCAAATATGTAACAGAACAAAAATAGTACTCAGTAGAATCTTTCTCAACTGTCATTAATTCCCTACGTTGTTTCAGGTAGTAGTGTTTGAGTGACTACTTTGCATTCAGCATTTTTTTTTCAAGCAATATGAAGAATTCAAAAGAAATTCTGTTATATTTAAATAGCTTAATATTTTGGCAATGATTAGGGACAGGAATAAGATTATCATGTATAAACATTTGGAACATTTTCTTTTTGATATTTTCTTAAACCTGAAAAAAAAGAAGAAAAACAAAACAGTACAGAGTTAATAGTTAATAACTCTCTTTCTACCTTTTCCCACATTTGTCCTGAGATATAAACAATGTCAATCTTGGTTTGTACACTTCCACACCGGAGGAACATTTTCAAGCCAGGATTATAGCTCTGTGGTTATATCTTGAAGGGATTTCTCTTTCTGTCCTTCAGTGAAGTATATGCAGGCACACCCTCACGTCCATCTTGAGGCTTTCCTCTACTCAGTTGCTCAAACCATAAATCTAAGAGAAATTTTTTCAGTTTTTTCTTTCCTCACTTCCCACATGCAAACCATCCACAAGTCTTTAGGATTGTAGCCTCACCAGTTCAACTTAATCCATGCATTTCTTTCCATCTTCATTGCCTCCACCTAATCCAAGCCATATTCCACTGGGACTACTGTAGTAATCCTCAGTTTCCATTCTTCATCAGTTCCATGCCCCCAACCTGTTTTCCATGTGGTAGCAAGTGTTATTCTTTGTCTTAAGTTGGAGGTTGGATTTTGCCCTATTATACCCTCATATACACCAAAACCCTTCAGTGATATCCCATTACCCCCTTCTCTGACTTCTCCCCCTGCCTCCCCAGTCCCAACACACACACACACACACACACACACACACACAGACACACACACAAGCTCCATGAAGTCAGGAATGTGTTCTCTATTTGGCACATGCTTTGTTACCAAGCACTTACTACATGCTGGGACTTTCATATATTAACTCATTTAATCTCATTATAACCCTATGTAGTAGGTATTATTCCCATTTTATGTACAAGGAAACTGAGTCCCAGGAGGTTAAGTAAGTGCCCAACAACATGCAGGTAGTTAAGTAGAACTCACATATCAAACCAGGCACTCTGCTTTCAGAGTCCTTTTTGTTAACCATTGTGTTAAGTGATTTCTTTCTACACAGTAGCTACTTGGTAAACACTTGTTAAACAAAGGAATAAATTGTTCCGTTTGGAAGTGTAAACTCCTTAATTTGGTTTAGAAAGTCTTTCATGATCTGGCCCTTGCCAATACCACTATCTCTTGTATTCACAGCAATCTAGTCATCCAGGCCCTGCAAGGCTGACTTCTCATTCTTTAGGTCTCAGAGATCTTTTATTACCATCTTATCTAAAGTAGATGCTCCTTGTCCTCTCTCTTAGTACTTTGTTTCCCTTTAGGCACTTATTGCAGTTTACACTTTTTAACTTGGTAAATGTATTATCTGTTTCTTCCACAAAAATTAAAGTTTCATGAGGTCAGGTCTTATCTTTCTCATTCCCAATTGTTTCTCCAGTGCCAAGTCTCAGCACTTGGGAGATAGTAGTTTCTCAGTAAATATGTATTGAATGTTGAATAAAAAAATATAGGCGAGGAAGTGTATGTGAGATGTTCTGTGAATGAGGAAAGAGAGCCCACAGCTTGAACTTCAGTGCCAACTGCTACACAGACTACAGAAATTCCTGAGCAAAGTCTAAATGGCAGCCTATGGAAAATAGATTAATTGTAAATAAGCCAGAGCCCTGGAATGGCTATTATGTCTCCTTTAACTTACATTGAGAATTTTGTTTTTTCATTCCTTGCCACACTAAAAATATTTTCATTCTTCCTGCTAGTCTGACTTGGGGACAAATGGCCATATTGATTTGGATACTTATGACTGTGAATAACAGAAAACTTCACCCCAAAGTGTCTTTAACCACTCAGGCAATGTAGCTAATGAAAGAAGTCTGGTAGGAGAACTGGCTCCCTTTGTGATTCTCTTGGCTCTGTCCTTTTTGGTGTTGGTTGCAGCCTTGGGCTACTATAAAGTTGGCCACAGCAGCCACAGGTTTCGCATCTAAGGGTTTCCTCTTCTGGTGTCTTTGTCTTAAGAGTGAGAAACTTTTCTCAGGGACTATCTTGTTGACTAGAACTGGGTCACATGATTACACTAAGTCAGTCGTTGACCAGAAGATTGGAATTACCATGATTGGCTTAGAATCAGTCAGGATTTACCCCTAGAATTGGGATTGGGTTATCATCTCCCGTGTCACCTGGGGGAGGGAGGAATGGATTCCTGATCAAAATTATAAGTTCTATCAGCAAAAAAAGTGGGAGAATGGATCTTGAGCAGGCAACTGTCAGATTTTGCTATAGTGGCTTCTGTGGTTTGTTAGCTCTATCCCAGGGTGATTGGAGACCTAACTAAATTTTTTGAGAAAAATGATTAATCAGACAGATTTGACTTAAGCTTTTTTCTGTACTGATAACCTTTCTTTGTAACTCTATTCTGAGAAGGGGAGACTGGGGTTATGGTGGAGACTGATTTACAGAAGTTGATAACAGTGATGTTACACAAGGTATATCCCAAAAAGGTTAAGTGATTTACTCATGGTTATATAGCTTCTAAGTTGAAAATCCAGCCAATTTTGCAAGTCAGATATTGGTCCTCATCCCTAAATCACAGCAGAATCTTTTCTTCTTTTTTTCTCCTTACAGGTCGAATCATTTAGTAGTATAATGTACTAATTAAAATATGTAACTGTTCTTCTAAACCAGATGTAACCATCCCACAGCAAAAAGGACTTGATCTATAAAGGACTCTGGGTCACCATAATTGTCTTTGACATTGTATTTAGTCTTAAGATAAGCTGTTAGCGACATTAATATTGTGCTGTTTTGCACGAAAAGGCACTTACTTCTGCTTCTTAGTTTGTGTGGAGTAAGAATGTTCTTGATTTTGAGTGTCTAGGTTTTAAGGGGCTTTAGGCTAGCTTGATTTGAGTAACTTGGCTTTTGCCAAGTTTGAGTCAAGATAGCATGGCATTCCTTTAAAGTGTAGGAGGAGGCTGTTATTTATCAAATCTGACCCTAACAAATGGTGACTAGGTTACTGGCCTACAAAGAGCAGAGTCCAAAGGGCATCATGAGGAATTCAAAGTTTAACCATGAAATAAACTTCTTTCTAGTCTTTAAAAAAATTTTTTTTGGCATATTTTCCCTCCATGTCAGTGTTTACCAAACTATAGTCCGCCCACCAAATGCATCAGAATTAGAATTGTATGAAGAGCTTGTTAAAAATTGCAGATTCCTGGACACCACCACAGACTTACTGAATCAGTGTCTGGAGGTAAGACCTGGTAATCTGTGTTTTAAACCCACTTCCTTATGGATTTTTATGTATCCTGAGATTTTGAGAGTCTTGCTTCAATGTAGATGTCTTTCGTTTTTGGAGCTTTTCCCCATTCATTCTATAACTTGTGTTTTACTTAATTCTCATATGTTTGGTGTGGGAAGATTTTTAATTGCTTGCTTTTTTGTTAAATGAAAGATTTATGTGCACAGGACAAATATCAAAAGTATGAAAGGTTATACAGTGAACAATTCCCTCTCCGTTCTCTAGTTTTAGAGTATTGTGCTGTCCTAAGTCCTTTAATGTATTAATTCATTCAGTTCTTCCCAACAATCCAGTGAAGCAGGTCATATTATTGTCCCCATTTTACAGAAGGCAAAAACAGGTGCAGGCAGGTTAAGTCACACAGCTAGTAAGTGCTGGGAATCTGGCTCTTAACCACCATCCTCTGCTGAGTGAGAGGATAAAGGATTAACTAGATTAACACATATGTAGAGCTTGTTTTGGGAGAGTATGGAGTTCATCTTCAAAAAGGTAAATATTTCACGTGAACTCTACAGCCTACCCCTGGAGTTTCATCTAATCCTCATGTAATTTCAAGCTAATCAGCTCTTCTCTAAGTTGCACAGGCTCTGGAGAGTGGACTTCATGAATTGGTTAATACTGAACAAGTAAATGGTAGCAACTGAGGTCTTTTCAATGTCCTGTCATTGGCTGGCTGTGTTTTATTTACATAGGCAGAGCTTGGGATGTGGTAATTCTTCCATTATATATCCTTTGACTTTATTTAGTGTTAGTCCTATGATATGGTTATGACCAGGAAACGGTGTTACATTCTTTGCATGGCCAGAGATTTTTGACATCTTCTTAAATAAAAGATGTCTTTGCTTTACTACATTTAGTGGACTATTTAAACTTCATATAGACCATAGTTCTTAAAGTATTAGGGCATAATATGTGTTATTTGGAAGAACTCAGTGTGGAAGATACTTAGATTCTGTCCACTCTCTTATTTTCTGAAAGAATGGTACAGTCTAGGGATTCTGATGACTAAGTGCTAGATTAACTGAAGAAGCTGTTGTTAGGCCTTGAGTTCTGTGCATGAAGTGTCTTTCAAGTCAGGTAACAGTTACTAAACTCTTAACATTTGACAGGAACTGTGTTTATCCTAACTGATTTGATCCTCATAATATTAAGGTGTAGGAAGTCAAGTTTCACAGATGTTAAGTAATTTACTGAAGATCACACAGCTAATAAGTAGTCAGGATTCAGATTCACATATGTCTGATTCTAAACCTTGTTAATTCTAAACCTTCATACTCTGCAGATACTGTAGAAAGATAACAGCTTATTAAACCTCTAGATTCTAAACCTTGGTTCCAACATATGTTTAGCAAAGACTCTGAAGAAATAGGTAATAGAAGCCAGGTGAACTTTGCCCATTTATTGTATTGTTTTGTGACTTTTAAATTAATCTTAATCAAAGGAGGCCATTTTGTGTATTCAGACAACTAATTTAGATAGAATCCACACTGAAGGTAAGTGAGGTCTTAAAAATTTTTGACTTCATTCTTATGGCAACACATTTTTCTCATATATTCCCCAGAAAACGTGTCAAGGAAATTAAATCAGTGATCAGGAGCCCATTCTTACCCACAGGTCCCAGCATCTCTTTCTCTTCCCCTAGTGATCATCACCCCTCACCCCAGACCCATAAACACAAAGAAACAGAGAGGAACCAAGTTTAAGCTCTCTTTCTAGGGTGTTTTTAAAATCTTACTATTCTAAAAACTGATTAAACTGGGTTTTCTAAGTGAACAGTTCCTTAACCTTGAGTTAGTAAAACATTAAAATATTTATGGCATCTGTCACTGACCCCACTTCTGCAATATAGGAGTTAATCCAGCAGTTTCTGATCAAATACTGGTATTAAGCAACTGAAGAATTACAACAGAAGTCCGGCGTTGGGGGTGGGGTGGAGGGCTGGGCAGATGAGGGTGAAGAATAGAGAATTTATGAGAAGAACCCTAGATAGCAGGTTAAACAAAACTATACCTTTTATAAGAGCAAAACCTAAATGAATGCTAAGACTCATTATTTATCTGAAATTGGTGGTTATTTCTGGGTCAATGGTACTGTTCAAGTTTTTGCTTTGATTATTTATTTGGGTTTCTAAGTTTTAAGAAAACATTACAGACATGTAATATGAAATTTTATATTTCATTTATATATCTCAAATTAAAATTTTGTTCAGTATGTGTATATTTATACTTGTAATCTGTGTTTATATATTTTAAAAACAGGTTTATTGAGATATAATTCATATATTATATAATTCACCCATTTAAAGCGTACAATTCAGTGGTTGGTTTTTTTTTGGTATATTCACAAAGTTATGCAGCCATTACCACAGTCTAATTTTAGAGCATTTTTATCACCCCAGAAAGAAACCTTGTACCCATTAGTAGTCATTCTCCAACCCTCCTCCCCTTCTCCACCTCCCCCACCCCCAAACCCTAGGCAACTGCTAATCTACTTCCTGTGTCTGTGGATTTGCCTATTTTGGACAGTTCATGTAAATAGAATTATATAATAATGTGGTCTTTTGCGACTGGCCTTTTTCATTTAGCATAATTTTTCAAAGTTCATCCAAGATACAGCATGTATCAGTACTTCATTGCTTTTTATTGTCAAATAAATTCCATTGTTATGTATAATGCCACCTTTTATATATTTTTAATTTTGCTTTTTAAGTTTAATACTCCCGAGAAACTTACATTTTTGGGAAGATGGAGTGGATGGATGGTTGTGGTGAGTTTCCTGGTTTTTTTGCCTCATATATCCTCAGACTTGGAGCTATAGAAGCAAACAACCTGGAAACACCAACAGTTGTAGACCCAGAAATGAAAAAAGAAAAAGTGAAAAAACAAACAAACAAAAACTCCAACAAAAGTCTGCTCTCTCTAGCCGAAGAACCAGGAAAGGGGCAGCCTAACTAAGACCAAACTTCCGCACAATAGCTGCTCTATTCCAAGCACCACAGGAAAAATCTATGACTCTGCCCCACCCATGCCAGCAAAGGCCAAATGCGTTAGTCCCAGCTTCTACCCTCTGATGGTGTGTTATCATTTAACAAGTCCTTTACTGATGGGCATTGGGTGGTCTCCGGTGTTTTGCTGTCATAAACAGTGCTTTATTGTTCCTCTGTCTTACTTGTATCTTTGGATATCTATATAAGTATTTCTACAGAATGAATTTCTAGGTGTGAAATTGTTGGGTCAATTGCATACAATGAAGCCTTCAAAAATGACCATTGGATGACATTTAAATCTGAAAATATGTAAGATGTATTAAATTTTCAGTCTACCTTTATTCTGTTGTTCAGATTGGGTAATTTTTATTGTTCTATTTTTCAGTTCACTGATTTCTTTCCTCTGTCCCCTCCATGCCTGTTGAACCCAACCTCTTAGATTTTTATTTCAGTTACTGTATTTTCCAGTCCTTAAAATTTCTGGTCCTTCTTCACATCTTGTATTTCTTTGCTGAGGCTTTCTATTTTTTCTTTTGTTTCAAACTGTTCATAGTTGCTCATTGAAGCATTTTTGTCATGACTGCTTTAAAATGTTTGTCAGATAATTCTAAAATTTCAGTCATTTTGATGTTGACATCTATTGATTGCTTGCTTTTCATTCAGTTTGATACCCTTCTTGGTATGACAAGTGATTTTCAGTTGAAACCTGAACATTTTCTTATTATGTTATGAGACTCTGGATCTTGTTTAAACATGTTTAAACTTCTCTAACACTCAAATAAGACTTCTCTGACACTGCTCTGGAGGAGAGTGGGAGGGGAGAAGGGCGGCTATACCACCTTGTAACAGCTGGGTGGAGATAGAAGTCCAGGTGCCCTACTTGGCCTGCATTGATACCCAAGGTGGGAAGGCTCCTCATTACTGCCGGGCAGAGGTGAGCATTCCAGCTCCTTATGTGGTCTTCACTGACACCCCAGTTGAGGGGACCTCATTATTGCTGGTTGATGGTGAAAGTCCAGACTACTCTGTACTAGACCTCCTCCTCTGACATTCCCCACTTCCCCACCCCCAAGTGGGGGAGGAAGATTTCTCATTACTGGCTGGCAGGGTTGAAAGCCCAGGCTCCCTCTTTGGCCCTCTCAGATACCATCCTGGTGGGAGCATCACAGCCCCTAGAAAGTTGATTACATTAATTTGGAAAAAAAATAGATACATTGTAAAACATGATCACAGGTTTTAAAAAAGTAGTGTGTACATAGAAAATAAAAATCTGGAAGAATAAGTAGTGAAGGATTCAAGGGTAAGGGAACTCTTTCTGTAGTGTTGTCAGTTTTCATTTAAAAAATAGTCAGTGTATATATTACTGTTAGAAGCAATTTTTCAAAAGCAAATCTATCTATTTTGGATGCCATTGTTAGAGACCTATGTGTTAATTTTTTACCATTAATACAAAGCTGGTTGTAGAATAAGTTACCCTGATTCTCAGTGTGCTTTTCATTATACCGTAATACCCTCCTCAGTCAGTTGTACAAATAGGTTTTATTCAGTGTAGTTCATACTGAAGAGAGTAACGTTGATCCTTTAACTTTGTTGAAATGGAATTTTATTAGTACAATTTGGATTAAAGGAGGATGTTTTTGATTTATGACTGCTGGAAATCTGAATTTTTCCACAGCTTGACTATACTTTATGAAAACATCATCTGGCTAGTAGTTCTGAGTTTTCTAGTCCTGTTATAACTTTGGGAAAAGATATTCATGGCAGTATTTCTTATTTGAATTGTCATGAGTTTTGGGAGAACAGTTAATAAAAAGGCAGTTTTCCAGATTTATCTTAAAGAGTACACATGCTTTTATTTGTGCATAAGGAAAAGTAGTTTGATGAGTGTGAGATGTGTAACAAGCTTCTGCTATACCTCAAAGAAATAAATTGGAAAGTTGGTAGGAAATTATAGACAAAGGAGGTGAAAGCAAAGGGCATTTGTAATCTAACCAGGTTTTCATGAGGCAGATTCTTCTGCCACACTCCGTATACCAAGATTCTTCAGTCTGTACTCTGCGATACGCTCTGCAGACCGTTGTAGGAAATGACAGTGCAGGGCTTTGATCTGTAGCTAGTCACTGTTTATCTCCAGCTTCCCTTTAGTTGAATGTGCTTCCAAGTGCTTCCATAGAACATCTCTATTTACCATCTTCTTTGTCAATTTGTTTATTTTAACACTGCCATGACAGGGAGCTTGGGAAATTATAGTTAACTTTATAGATTAAATAAATGGAATAGGATGAAGACCTTGAGTCATACTTGTTCTTTGTCTACCAGACTTTGCTGCTTTTTCAGTAAGGCTCAAATTTGTTGTACTTTTTCTTGTACTTATACTTCTGCTGTGAAGCATGTTAAAGCAGGGAGGGGAAAAGTGCAAAAAAAAAAATAAACAAATTTAGTTATCTAAAGCTGCAGCTTTGTGTGAAAATATGAATCATCAAGCTATATAGAAAGGTCGTATGTTAACTTTTTATCTGTATAAACTCACTTGTGTGTTATTAGTGTTCCATACGTGGTTAGGTGGTCAGCATCTTCAAAAAAGCAAATTTGGGTTGCCAATTTGTTATACATATTACATAGTAGGATGACTTGGTACTATAAACTGACCAGTGTTCTGAAGAAGAAATATCGTCCTAACTTTTCCACATCAGAATTTCTCAATGTGTTCATCAGATGCCTCACTTAGTGGTCTCCTTGCCTGCCTATAACAAAGTAAGGATTCCTGGGCTACACCCCAGGAATTCTTCTGAATCAGAATCACTGGTTGTAAGGCCCAGAAAGAGGTCTTAATTTTGAATGTTTTTTGGGGGGGTTAATCTTAATCATACCAAAGTTTAAGAAGTGAAACTTCTTTAGGAAGTAAAATTTTATACAAGTTGCAGTATTAGAAATTAATATAGTTCACTCTGGCTACAGTTCTGTGTATGTTTTGTTACTGATAAAGAATAAAAAAATTTTTTTTGAACCAAGATCAGTTGTAACTATCCCATGCTGTCTGATTAGAGTAGGGTCCTGACATCTTATATGCCCATGTATTTTGTTGGTTACATTATGTTTAGTCAGGTAACTGCTTTTGCTTTTTTAGAAACTCCCCTCCATTTTCTCATTAGTTTAGGAATTAATGACTTTACTTTAGGAATTAATGACTTTACTAATGTAATATTTTACTGAAATGGCTTCTGAAGTTTTTGAGAGTTACTTTAGGATAATAAACAGTTCTTTTACCAGCGTCTTTGAATAACTTGCTTAAAGTTACTTTCTGGCTCTGTCCATAAACTTCATGATGAAGAGGACTGTGTTGGCTGCTAATAAGTGTCAGAATGTTCTCTTCCAGTGTGCTGGCTCTTTTTCTCATTTCCTGCTTCCCCCCGCCCTGCTTTTTAAACTGGGGGCACATATGATGGAATTAAAGATTTGCCCCACTCTGATTTTTTAGGAAAATTCTACTTCATCATTGAACTCAGGGGAGCCAACGGCTCCATTCATTAAGTCAGATTACAAATGATTTATTATAAAGATATCTTTTGTTATTTTGCTGCTCTGAACAATGTGTAAAAACAGGATATGGGATTTTTATAATTAATCACTTTTAAATGCAAGGGATGTTGGCGATTACTTTATTCTTCAGAGACAGGCACAAGTTTTCCTTTTTATGTTGCCTTATAAAGAATACTGTCTTATAGAAAAAGAAATGACTTACATTTCATAAAACCTAGGATAGACTTTGTCTTTGCCCCAAGGCAAGAATATATGTACCCCGTAAGGATTGATTAGACCTGTGCTGTCCAATTTGGTAGCCATTAGCCATATGTGGCTATTTGAATTTGAATTAATTAAAAATAAGTAAAATTAAAAATTCAATTCTGTCAAACTAGCCATATTTAATGTACTCGTATCACAAGTGACTACCATGCTGGACAGTGTAATATAATTTCTATCATTGCAAAAAGTTCTCTTGGTCAGTGCTGTACTAGTCTGGGCATTTTTAAGAAAAGAGAGAGGCAAATGCAAGTCAAATAATAAACACCTGAATTTCCACCCTTCCTTCCATAATGCAACTTTTCCTGTCTTCTAGTATCCTTAATTAGCATTCAGAAATATGTTTTGAGTATTATCATCACTTTGACCTTGTTTTTAAATGTTTATTTCTGTTTCCCAGGCTGGCAGTGATGGTGAAAGCATAGGAAACTGTCCCTTTTCCCAGAGGCTCTTCATGATTCTTTGGCTTAAAGGAGTTGTGTTTAGTGTCACAACTGTTGACCTGAAAAGGTAAGACTTGGTGGCAGTTGAGGATCAACTTAAACTGAGTGTGTACTTTACTGTTTTCAGTTTGATTCTCTCACTTTGCTTGCATATGTTCACTAAACAAAATATACTCTATTAAAGTTCAGCTGATTTATGTACACGTTTAACTCATATTAAGTATTATGGATAATTTACAATGTTAGTATGTTGCATACTAACATTGCATACTCAGTCTTTTTAGGAACTTATTGTATGTTCACCTTATATTTCAAGAGCAGCACCAGGAGCTAAGTTTTATTGTGGATGCAGTGAAATCTTTGACTTTCTAGGATAAAAATGGAGCTGTGAAGAACTTTCTAAGCAAATGCCTTCTCAAATGTGCTAATAAACTTGTGACCTGTATAATCTGTATCTTTAAAGTCAACAGTGGGATTTTAGGAAGCTGGACGTTACTATGGTCTATTTTGATTTAATCTACTTTTCAGGGAATAATAGGAGTTTTCTATAATACGATTTTAACTGTATTTGGTTAAATATAATTATAGAATAAGAACAATTATCTATAGCCCCGTGATTGTTCTTGCTAGTTAAACAGTTGTTTCTAACTTTTTTCTCTCCATAGACTGAGGTGGAGAGGGCTAAGAGCCCTGACAGGTGGTAAGCTTTTTTACTCAGGAACTTGTTTTTCCATAGCAAATCAGTCTGAGGCAAAGGACATTCATACTTTAAAAAAAAAAAAGATTTAAACCAAGGGTTAAGAACATTTATACCAACAGAAAATCTAGGATTCAACAGCAGAAATGTATTCCTCTTGACACAAATGCCACAACATGGTTTGCTGCTGATTTTTTAAGCATATCAGTCATGAACAGTTTCCAAGAAAAATATTGATAGGCTATCACTTGATGGATGGCAGAATTCATTTCATGTATGTTATCCCTCTGGGCATCACAAAGTGAGAATAATCGGAGAGTTGTAGTCCCATTCCCAGTTCTCAGTTAGCATTCTCTGGGACCCCTGTCAGTTTCTTAAAATTATTTTTTGCTTACTGCACTTATTTGAGATTTTGCATACTTAAAATTTATTTATTGATTAAATAAATTGATAAAAATAAGCCATGAAATCTTCCAGGAACTCCTTTAGTTATATCTATGAATGTAGAGGTAAGCCTTTGGAGATTGTAAGAATTAAAACTACAGGTTCTTTCAAAAGACATATCTAGTGGATATTGGACAAAGCTATTGTAAGAATGAAATAATTCATGTAGTTGCCCTTCTGTTACTGTTTTTTTCCTACTTGAATTCACAAAGGGAGTTTCCCAACATAACTGCTAAAAATAAACCTGCCGCCAGGCACACACCCTTACTGTGTCTTAAAATATGGATTTCTCCTATTCCATTTTTGGCTTGGAGCAAGTGAGTTGACTGCCATGCTTCGAAAAAGCCTTCTTTGAACAGCTCAATACAGTGCTTGATTGTGGTACATACCAGTAATAGCACCATAAATGGTGGGAATCTAGTTCAGAAAAGGAAATGAACTATTTATGACTCTTTCTAAGTCATCTGTTTCACTTTTCATTTACATACTTTTAAAGGCATTATTCCTGGAAGTTCATTGATCTTTGAGGATTTGTATATGGTTTTTTGTTTGTTTGTTTTTTAGGATTTGTATATGTTTAAGAGTAATGTATCCCACATGTAAAAAATGACATAAGGAAAGTAAGATGAAAGATTCAGGGCCTCCTAATTAGAAAATATTATCACTCAAAAAGGTGTATGTTTATTTCCTAGGACTTTGTGTGAAGTCAGCAGAGAGCACTTAATGGAGGAGTCTATATTCTTTAGCTTTCTTTAGGATGCTGAAGTACATCTAAAAAAACTCTTCTTAAGGGCAATTCAAAGTGTATTAAGTAGTACGTGATAATGAGTCTCCTCCATCCCCAACCCTTGGTCATCAGCTTCCCCTTCACAGGGATAACTGAATTTTGGTTTGGTCTTTATCATCCTTCCAGACCTTTTCTATGAGTTTAAACACTTATATATAGTCTTTTTTTTAAACATTTTTTATTGATTTATAATCATTTTACAATGTTGTGTCAAATTCCAGTGTTCAGCACAATTTTTCAGTCATTCATGGACATATACACACTCATTGTCACATTTTTTTCTCTGTGAGTTATCATAACATTTTGTGTATATTTCCCTGTGCTATACAGTGTAATCTTGTTTATCTGTTCTACAATTTTGAAATCCCAGTCTATCCCTTCCCACCCTTATATATAGTCTTAAGTAAGATTTCAAAGAGAAGGTATCCCAAGAGTGACTGAACACTGTCTGAAATATCAGTATAAATTAAAACGTTCTCAAAGAGGAATAAGACATCCTGTAGTAAAAAGTACCTTTTATAATACAGTCTTAACTTTAAAACTTGAAATATGACTGTTTTTAGAAAGTGTAGGGGAGAAAATGCCTATAGTGCTTATTGTTCTGCTTTTCCTGATCATTGCCTAATTCCTTGGTGTAAAGTACTGATCCCAGAACAGATTGGTGGAGAGCAATAGAATTCAACGGAGAGCTATTTAGAAACCCACTCTGTGCTCTGAGAAAATGATTGTTACGTGATATTTCATCCATGAGAACAAACCAGTTTCTAGTTCTGGCACTGTGACACGTTCTCTCTGAATCTCAGTAGGTGCTAATGACCGTGCTGGTGGTATTCACGTGCCGCTGTGAGGTTTGGAACAACCTCCCATTGCTTGTCTGCCAGTGCTGCCTTAATGCTTTTGTGGGATTAATTTCTAAACCTAATTTTCTGTTTATGCTGCAATTATATTATAGAACTTTTAGATTAAAAAAAAAGTTCTCAGGCTTCAGAAGGAATTTAGGTTTATATCAACTGCCATTTGAACAAAAGATTCAGGTAGATATAAGTGAAAATATTAAAATGCAGGGCACATTTCAAGATGTTACCACATGTCATCAAGTTGGGAGCAACCAGGGCATAATAGAAGGTGTTAAGGGTAGAGACCCGGTTCTGTGCGGAGAGAGCCTTGTCCTTGATTTCCCCAGGACCTTAGGCAAGCTGCCTCATTTTCTTGGAGGTCATTTACCTTACTTTTAAATTCAGGAAGAATGAAAGGAAAAATAAACTAACATTCTTCAGTGTCTACTATGTACTAAACATGGTTCAGGGTACTTTTTACTACTCTTTATCAAACCGTTTTCAGACCTGTTCTTGAATAGAATTCATTATTTTATTACGCTTTTTTATAGGGCCTTTCTGGTTGACAGGTTTGTGGTGGTGATTCATTATGCTCAGAAGTTCCTAAATCAGAGACCAGCATCATTAGAGCACAGATAAGCCGAAGAGAGAGGTTGGGGGAAGAGAAAGATGAAAGCATGAAATTAGTAATATGAGAGAGAAAGAGAAACAGACAGACACACAGACACTGACTTGGATATAGCTCAGTGTGGTCATGTTTTGTCACATAGTTGTTATGGGTAAACTTTTCTGGTTTTGAGAAATGAGAGTAGAAATGATAACTTTAAGAAATTATCTTTTTATTGTAAAAGCAGTGGTATCTTCTGTATTACCAGTGATGAATGAAATTCCTCCTCTATGGTATTCTCTGAGAAAAATAAAGAAATCGGAGAAGACCACTTTAAAAGTCTGGGAAAGGCATGTTTTCATTTTCCCATTCCCACCTTAAACATTGAAACTGTCTCATCCTTTGTGTCATCACCAATGATTTCATTCTGCTTCAGATGTCAACATAGCATTTGTCACATACTGTGTGAGTCAGACCCATGTGTAAATTGCCATAATAATGGCATAAAATTTTGAAAGATTATTATGTTAGTTTAAACTTTAATAATTTTGTAACAGTTTAAAATGTTTCAATGGAACTATATAACTGATAGTTCCGTATAGCTTAAAAAGAGTCATAAACTCAGAACAAAACCTGATATCTAAATAGATTCTTCCGTTATCATGTCTCTGTGGCTCCCCGCTTCTGAAAATAGTCTTCAGCAAGTTGAGAGATCACTTTGAGTTCCATGTATACATCTTCAGTAAACAGCAGCATGAATAAAACATACAGAGAGACTAAATGGAGTGGAACAGATCGACTTTTTAGAGAAATCATTCATTTCCTGCTACTGGTTAGTCAGGAAAGTACAGACTCCATTCTTCCTGTTGGTAAAGTTGACTTGACCTACATAAAGTCCCTGTTAGAACAATCCTGCGATTCAAGATATGTGTCTCATGAATATATTCTGAATCACATGCATACTGTGTGTGTGTGTGTGTGTGTGTGTGTGTGTATGACAGAGAGAGACAGAGAGACAAAGGCAGAGAGGGAGAACTTAGCTGTCACATGTCTTTATGTTCTTTTTCAAGATGTTTTCAAAGGTAAAAAATCCTGTTGAGGCTACTAAGACCTGAATTAGAAAAATGGATTGTTAGTGAATGTTTTCCTAAACCTATTATCTATATAAACTTATAAACTGCTTATACACTGTTAATACAATCTGTTAAGAATTATAGAAGCTGTATTTGAAACATTTTCATAGGTGCTATTTTGTTTTAAAATTATTGCATCATAAATTTACATTATAGTAGATAGATTAGCAGTATACCGCATTTAATCAAAATAAATAAAATCCTTTAACTGGTTGAACTGGGACATATAGACAAATACCTTGTAACTGGGATCTTAGTGTGTGTCTTTGTTGTCCATGTGTCAATCATTTAGTTAGTGACTTTAGTATTAGAACATAGCAAACCTAGTGAAGAATAATTAATAGGAGTAAAGTGTTCTGAAACAAAAAATTTGTGATATTAACCTTTTTTTTGGCTCATTTGCCACATAGTTTCCAGCATTCTCTTGATTTGTGTGGATTAATGTTATGCTTTGAAAATCAGCACCTTTAAAAGGAAATTCAGTTAAAGGACAGGTTCTACATACTTGGTATTTTTTTTCTCCCACTGAATGAGAGTGAGTCAACTAGTTACAGATAGGTCATTTTTAAGAACCAGCTCCAGTGTCTGTGGCTGTGCTATACTCATTTCATACCAAGCAGCTGGAACTGAGCCACCAGCCGGAGGGCCTCCAATTGTTTGTACTGAATTAAATTTTAATTGAAGTTAAGCTACTTAAGTTGCTTAAAGTATTAGCTCCTCTGTAAGGCGCCTCCTTTTCATTCCTTTCTTTCACTCTCTTTCTGTTTCTTGTTTTAGTTTGTTTCTCTTTATTCATTTCCTTTTCTTCATCTAGAAACAAAACGGGAGATAACAGAGTAATTTTTTTGTCTAAATAAAAGACTACTATATGAAAAAAAAAGTCTACTCTGGTAAGTGATGGTAAAAAAAAAAGCAACATTGAAGAACAGCCATGTTCTCAGCTCAAAGCATGAATTCTATGCCCTTTGCTTTTTCTAGATATCACTTAAGATAAATATTTGAATGAGTTTAAATGAATTATTGAATGTTTATTGAAGCCTTTTATGAAATAAACCAAAGATGTCCTGAAATTTTTAGTCATTTGTCTGTCAGTTTCATTTCTCTGACACTGCAGTTCCTGAAATGTTAAGGTTCTGTGAAGCATCTGTAAAAATGAGCCTTTGTGGGGCCATCAAAACACCTGAGACCTTACAGTGCCAGGTGAGGACTTGAAGTTGAAGAATCTTTGATTCTATCTGGTTGCTGACTTGATAATAGCTTCTAAGTGAGTCACTTCAGTGCTTACAACTTCTCCGTTTATTTGTAGTCTGCTAATCTGTTTAGAAGCATTAAAGTCTCTTCTCAAATCTAGTTTTGCTTGAAGTAAGGACCTAACATGATTGTCCTTCATCTCAACAGTTAATCCTGGAGAATAGTTTCATCACCTTTAAAAAATTTTTAAATCTATAAGCCTTTAGCAGAAACAAGGTGGACTATTCACTAGTCATTAATATTAAGGGGAAAATTGGTAAGCATATGCCTGGTTTCACTTTACTTAAACGCCTCTTTATTAATTAGATTTCTTATTACCAGTTAATGCTAGATAACCAGTTTTGCACCATCATAGAGTTTAAAACTGTCAATTTCATTGCTTGCATAAATTTTAGTTCACTTTCACACCCATTATTTGATTTAGTCTTTACCAGCAAAACAAGTTTTATATTCATAGTACAGATGAGGAAATCCAGACCCACAGAGGTTGTGATTTACTTAGTCTTATATCTGGTGAATGGCAGAACTATTCAATTTGGGACTTTAACCAGGTTCTTTTTATTCAGTCTTTGGTTCTTTCTTCTTTACCATGCTAACTTTATTCCTGCTCTCATAAATATTTTTGTTTGGAGAACTTAAAAGCTGTCATAATTTATTATAGAAATAATAGCTATTTATTTTGCCACCCGCCCCCAGTGGGTTATTTTAAAGCATTGATCTCTTTCTTCTCCTTTACCTAACTCTACCCTATTCATTAATGCCTTATACTTAGGCATTAATGGACTGTTTGTTAATCATAAAAATGTTGCTGGATATGTTTTTTAACTTTGGAATAAGGTAAGTCTTTTCCAGGTGATCATAATTTGTATATGACAAGATTAAAGAACATTCTTATTCATCACTAGTATTAATGGGAGATGTAGTGTGTTCTCTTTTTCTTGTATATTTTCTACAATTTTATTAGCCCTACTTGCTGTGAGATTCTGTTGTTCTTTCTTACCTTTGTGTTACCTTTTTAACTTTAAAATGTTAGGATTTGACAGAACTGTGGTATTAGCATAAAAACGGACATGCGGATCAATGGAACAGAATAGAGAGCCCAGAAATAAACCCACAGACCTATGGTCAATTAATCTTTGACAAAGGAGGCAAGAATATACAATGGAGAAAAGACAGTCTCTTTAGCAAGTAGCGTTGGGAAAACTGGCTAGCAGAATGTAAATCAGTGAAGTTAGAACACTCTCACTCCATACACAAAAACAAACTCAAAGTGGCTTAAAGACTTAACTGTAAGACAAGACACAGTAAGTCTCCTAGAAGAAAACATAGGCAAAACATTCTCTGACATCAATCTTAGCAGTGTTCTTCTATGTCAGTCTACCCAGGCAATAGAAATCAGAGCAAAAATAAACAAATGGGACCTAATTAAACTTATAAGCTTTTAACAGCAAAATAAACCATAAACAAAACAAAATAACAACATACGGAATGGGAGAAAATATTTGCAAATAATGTGACTGCAAAAGGCTTAATTTCCAGAATATGTAAACAGCTCATATAACTTAATAACAAAAAGCCAAACAACCCAATCCAAAAATGGGCAGAAGACCTAAACAAGCAATTCTCCAGTGAAGGCATACAAATGGCCAATAGGTACATGAAAAAAGGCTCCAAATTGCTAATTATCAGAGAAATGTAAATCAGAGCTACAATGAAGTATCACCTCACACCAGTCAAAATGGCCATCATTCAAAAGTCAACAAATGATAAATGCTGGAGAGGGTGTGGAGAAAAGGGAACCCTCCTACACTGCTGGTGGAAATGCAGTTTGGTGCAGCAATTGTGGCAAACAGTACGGAGATTCTTCAAAAGACTAGGAATAGACTTACCATATGACCCAGTAATCCCACTCCTGGGCAGATATCTAGAAGGAGCCCTAATTCAAAAAGACACCAGCACCCCAATGTGCATAGCAGCACTATTTACAATAGCCAAGTCATGGAAACAGCCTAAATGTCCATCGACAGATGACTTGATAAAGAAGATGTGGTATATTTATACAATGGAATACTACTTAGCCATAAAAATAATAAAACAATGCCCTTTGCGGCAATATGAATGGATCTAGAGATCGTTATTCTAAGTGAAGTCAACCAGAAATAGAAAGAAAAATACCATATGAGATCACTCACATTTGAAACCTAAAAAAAGAAAAAAAGGACATTATGAACTCATCTACAAAACAGAAACAGACTAGCAGACATAGTAAACAATATTATCCGGGAAAGGGGGTGGGAAGGGATAAATTTGGGAGTTTGAGATTTACAAATATTAGCCACTGTATAAAAATAGATTTTAAAGTTTCTACTGTATCACACAGGGAACTGTGTTCAATATCTTGTAATAACCTTTAATGAAAAAAATATGAAAATGAATATATGTATGTATATGCATGAGTGGGACATTGTGCTGTACACCAGAAATTGACACATTGTAACTGATGGTACTTTAATTAAAAGGATTTGAAAATAAATGTATAAACCCTAAACTGTTAGGGTTTCTAGATTCTTGATTATGTACAAGGTCTTCCTGAATTGAGAGGAAAAAAAATATAAGTGGGAACAAATGTGAGTCTGAGTGAGAATGTGAGTGGGTGACTTGAAGATGAAAGATGACTACGGTCTTGGACGTGGAGGACTCTTTAGTGATCAAAGAACAGGTGGAGAGGATGCTGAGTAAAAAGGAATAACCAAAAGAAACCAGTGAAATGAAAAATAGAACAGGATTAGTTCTGATTTGGAACTGAGTACTTATAAAATGTACTGGAACCTTATAGGCATACCTCACTATTGAAATAAATGTGAATCTGGAAGACTTACTCAGGTTTCATGTATTCCAATCATTTTGTGTTCAACTTTACCTTGTCTGACCAAAGAATGCTTAGTAAAAGAATCAGAGTTGAAAATCAAATCAGATTTTGACTTTTAAAAGCTCTCTTTTGGAGCTTAGGTTATTGAAGAAGTTAATAAATAGTCTTATTTTTCTTTGCTTGGGGAAGGAGGTAGGCTCTAAAACTTGGATAGAAAATTTGGACTATTTGGAAAATTAATGTCTTTGTGTATTGAGTGGAATGTAGTAATAGAAAGATGAGGCACTCTCTGAACCTAAATTAAGGGAGAGAAGGGGACGTATGTGGGGCAGCGAGTGGTAGGAGGAGGAGGGAAGAAAGCGAGAGAGAGAATGGATGTAAGACCAGGGGAAATTGATAAGTTGGGCTGAATTTAGATTTTAGGGTACACTCTATTTTAAAAATTCATTTTAATGACAAAGTATTTCACCTTCATGATACACTTTAAGATATCCTTTATTTTATTCAAATTATGTGCATTTGTGGTAAGGAGGGACGGAAGGAAGGGCAGTAGTAGGAGGGCGGGAAGTTCTTTGAAGCAATAAGTTATCATTGCTTTTTAAAGTTTTTAAAGTTCATCTTTTTAATTATGAAGGTTTTCAAACATACAAAAATAGAATAACTTGATAACTTCAGTTTCCTTATCAAGATTTTGCCCCCATTTGCTTTGTCCCCTTTCTTCTTTGTCTTTGCCGTCATCGTCGTCATTGTCATTGTCTTCTTCTCCTTCTCCTTCTTCTTTCCTGAAATGTTTTAAAGCAAATTCTGGGAATCTGTCATTTTACCCCTGCTTATTAGTTCACTGTACATCTCCAAACAAAATGGAAATTTTCTTACCTAACCATAATGTCTTTATAACCTCTAGTACCCAGTGTATAATCCAGTTTCTCCAGTTATCTCTAAAATCTCTGGCTGGTTTGTTTAAATCAGGATCCAAACAAATTCTATTCATATTTGGTTGTTGTGTCTCTTAATTTTTTCTTAATCTACAACAGTCCCTTCCAGCTTCCATTTGTGGCTTTTTATCCCCATGCCATTGACTGGTAGAAATCCAATCAGTTGAACTGTAGATCCCAAATTTTGGATTTGGCTGATTGCTTCCTTGAGGTATTATTTAACTTTGTCCTGTAACTCCTCATGTTTCCTGTAAATGAACTTTTTGGTCCCAGGACTCCTTTATACTCTTAAATTATTGAGGACCTCAAGGAGCTTTCAGTTATTATTGATTTTACTACATTAAAAAGCAAAGCTGAAAAATTTAAAAATATTTACTAATTGATTTAAATAGAGTAATCATGAACTCATTATTTGATATCACAAAAGTTCTTTTAATTAAAAATAAGTATATTCTTCAAAACAGAATTAGTGATGACTGGCATTCTTTTACGTTTTTGTACATCTCTAATGTCTGCCTTAATAAAAGATAAATTCTCATATCTGCTTCTGTATGCATTACCCTGTGACATCACACACTGAATAGTTTATGGAAAATTCCACTATCCAGGCATGAGAGAATAAGAGTGAAAAAGGAAAATGATGTCTTAATATTATGTTTATGGTTTTGCCCTCATGGGCCGTCTGGTGAAACAGTCTCCTCAGTCACACTTTGAGAGACAGCTGCCCTAGGAGACTTGATTTTAGATTCAGGTTGAACTTTTTTGGCAAAAATACTACATATTCTTGATGTATACTTCATATTTTATCATTAAGATGCGCACCATATCTGATTATGTTATTGATTCTAGGATTCATTGGTGGGTTTAGGTGAGCCATTGTGCTTTTTCATAGGGTAGCATACCAATTTCACTATCTTTATCAGTGTTCTGTGTATTTTCAAGTTTTCCTAATTAGTAGGAGGAAAATGTCTTTATTTTTTAGTTTTGAATTTCTTTGATGATTAGATTTTTGGGCATTTTTCCATGTGTTCACTTATTTTATCTATGGCTTATCAATTTATTTTGAACCATACCTATTTGATTTTTTGATGACATTTTAAATGAATTCGGACAAAAATCCTTATCTAATACATATTTGAAGTCTTTCTTATTTACTGTAATATTTTGTCCATTTTCTGTTGCCACTTAGTTTTTGCTTATGCTATCTTGTATATGTTGAAGTAATTTTGATATTAGACAGTCAAATCTGGTCAGCTTTTTCATTATCAAGTCTGAACTTATAGGAAAATCAAAATGAGGTAGCATCTGAATTTGGAATCTGTTATGAAAAGGACTGTAGGAATCAGCTGCTCTTCTCCCATATTTTACAAAAAAAAAAAAAAAAGGGAAAAGCTTAGAAGCTTAGAGAAGCTATTTTGCTCATCTTTACCCAATGAGCTGGTGCCAGACTTGAGACTAGAGACTGACTTTCCCAACTCTTCTTCCCCTCATTCTACCACCATTTCTAATAAGTACCTCAGTTAAATCTGGAATGAGAATGAAGGACTTTGTCTTTGGTTAAAATCAAAAACTTAATTTTCTAATCATAAACGTTGTGCTTTGTGGAGGCTTGTTTCTTATTAGAGTACCACTGCAGCTGTCATACTGAGTGGAAAAAATACGATTTCTGATTCACTTTTATATACTTTAAAATTTAGAACCACTCTGAGAATTTAAAATATTGTTGCCTCCTCAGACAGAGTAAAAAAAATGACCTGATTCTGACCACTATTTTGCCTAACAGGAAGCCTGCAGACCTGCAGAACTTGGCTCCGGGGACCCACCCACCATTTATAACGTTCAACAATGAGGTCAAAACGGATGTAAATAAGATTGAAGAATTTCTTGAAGAAGTCTTATGCCCTCCCAAGTGAGTATCGTAGAAAATACGCATGGAAATATTGCCATCTCTTTAAAGCTTTGTCTTATCTGGTCCTTAGGGACATTTCTCTTGATTGTACTTGAGTTAAATTGTCACAGCATTAGGTTGGAATGACTAGGACTTCTCTTCATTCATTATGATGCTGCACAAATGTCAGAACTGGCTGCTGGCTAGGCCAGTAAGTCACACTAAGAAAGACAGGAATCTGATTAAGCTATAGAGTACTTGGTGGAAATAGGTTTGGGACATGTGAGTCCAGGTTATTTGAGGGATGGAGGTCCCAAAATGAGAGAGAAGTTTGGGGAGAAGAGATGGGGAAGACAGGTTCAAACTGAACCCAGCTAGAATGTCGAAGCAGGGGTGTGGTACAGGTTGCTGGGAGATTTCCTTTCAGGCCATTTTAAAAGTAACTTTCTAAAGCTACCACCAAAGGGAATGAATTTTTTAGACTGCATTGCTGGGATTTCATTTTTATTTATGTATTTCTTTTAAGGTGTTCTAGAGCCCCAGGTCCTGCATATTAGCCCACATGGTTAATGAGTTCAAAGTACTGAACTTTTTCCTGTAATGTGAGGTACAGCTGAGGAGTAGATGCACTGTAATGACAGTTACCCAAATTGCAACTATGAAGTTTTGTATCATAATGTAACATTGGCAAAAGTTCAAAACATCATTGGTTTCTTTTAGACTTTTCTAGTTTCACTATCCTGAAAACTGGAATGTTTCTTCTGGCTCAGGCCTGTTCTTGCTAGTGAACTTGTTTTTTTTCCCACCATATACAGGTAAATTTCCCAAGAATAGGATTATTGGGTCAGAAAGTTCTAAAATAATTAGTTACTCAGCATTCATTCATTCATTTATTCTGCAAACAGTTACTGGGCAACAAAGCCCTATGGATACAATAGCTAACAAGACAGTTCCTGCTCTCAAGAAATACAGTCAAATATGGATGAGGAGGTAGTGATGATGTGGGAAAATGAGTGGAATCAGGAAAGGCTTTGGAGAAGAGATCACACTTGAATTAAACTTTAGTTGAAAAAAAAAAAAGTGACATCCAGCAGGTGAGTGAAGGAATGACAGGCATTCCAGGCAGAAGAATTATTTTGGATAGTGTTTCTTTGGGGGACCTGAAGCGTGGCATGCAGGGTTGGAGATGGCAGGCAGGAAGGCTGCTAGGAGACATGAGTAATGACACTCTGTCTACAACTAGCCCACCTTCTGTTGTAAACAGAATTGCCCTCTGTTTAGCAATCTTACTCTAAGCTTAAAATTTCATTTTCGTAATCCTGTATCCTAAAAACTTATCCTCTGCCTTCCTTCTTGTCGAAGAGCCCCAGACTTCTTTTATCTCTGCTTTCCAGGAGTCCTATCCTTCCTTCTATCCCCAGTAAAGTTTCTCTAGACCAACATTAATAAAACTGTATCTTGATTTTTCCCTCCAGGCCATATATACAGTTAGAATACCAATAAATCAAAACTGGGATCTTTGAAATTGGAGCTTTGTACACATCAGAAAGGAACTATTATGAACATGCATTTAACTTAGTTAGAAATAACTTTTGAGAGATTATTGTGTCATAGAACCTACTGCACCCCTTTTTATTCCTTTTATGTACAGATTATGTATATCTTACCCTTTTTATTCGTAAAGGCTGTCAGCTCTGAGGAAAGTTCCGTATTTGCCGACTTACCCTCAGATGCTGATGAATGAAAGTGATCTTCCTCTTACATAACTGTAGATCATTGTATCAACATTAAATTATAGAGAAACAGTTTGAATGGCATTCATTCTCTATGAAGGAAACTACGTTGTTTTAAAGCATTTTCTGAAGTGTTTATTGTTTAAATCCTTCTGAGGATATTTATGTTTTTGAAATCAATATGCTGATAACATTATATGCCATTTCAATAAAATGGGCATCTTCTCATATTCTCTTCTTGTTGTCTTCTTTAACAAGAGCAGCAGCAACAACAACAAAATAATTTTCATTATTCTTTCTTTTGATTTTTCTCAGAGAGAATAAACATTAAGAGAAATAGTAGAGCTAATATCAAAATATTCCATCTTTTTGGTATCTAGAACTCTGTAAGACATCTTAGCTTTTTGAATTGGACCTTGAAAATAAACATTTTCACTTTGCTTTTTATATATAGAAATTTTACTTTCGTTTCATTTAGGCATATTTATAGAGATACTATAACCAGAGGAGGTCTTTTCCTTTAGTTTAAATAATTTAATTTAAAACTTGGAGATCGTTCTGTTTATATTCTGAAGAGAGTTTCTGAAGTTTTAACATTTTACTTGGGAGGGAGTAGTTTTGACGTTACTAATGCCTCTGCTGTTATTAACTAACATTCAAGTGCTAATTATGTGCCATGCACTGGGGATTATCTCAACTAATCCTCTCAAAGACTTTATGGAAAAAACTGAAGACGAGTAATCCAAATAACTTGTCCAAAGTTTTACAGTTAATGGTGGCAGAAATGGCACAGGTTACTTTCAAAGCCAGGTCTGTATGTCTTCAGAAACCTGTATTTCCTCCATTTTCTTCTTTCTATTTCTCATTTAGTTGAGTTTGACTTTTATAAAAGAGGTAAAATGTGAGTCTTTAATTGGGATTGTGCTTTAGTTGAGTACAGACTTGAAGGCTAGCTCAAGCTTAGAGGAAGGGTAGGAGAGAAAGCAATGGTAGATTGTTTTACTGTGATGATCAGGTGGGACTGAAGGTGGTTGTTAAACTTAATTTAGTGAATCCTTTTTAAAAAGTAGGTGTGGTTTCACTTCTGGTGTGTTTTTATTTATATGCATTGAAACAGCATGTTTGGACTAGGAGTGCCTTGCCCTTAGTGGGCTCCATAACCCATAATGTGAAATGCTGACCAAACAGCATACTCTGTCATGCAGAATTGTTTCTGTAGGATGAAGGGGAGGAAGAAATTTTTCTGGGACCACCACATGTATTCCTTTTCCTTTCCTCTATTGTTCTAGGGCAGTTGGGGACCATCTGCCTTTTTCCTGTAGGATAAGGAGGTCTTTAGGTCCTTAGCTATTGCTGATCCTCCTCACTCTGTAAGGCTTCCTGTTTCCAAATAGGACAAGGAGAAAGGCAGAAGAGTTGTACAGCTGGTAGACTAGAATCTAGCATTTCTAATATCTTTTTGGCATTTGATGTTACTGAGAACAGAGGGCTTTTTATGTGATCATCTCTGCTTTAATCATGACATCTATAAATATAGATAACTACCTATTCTAGAGTTATTTAGAATTTAGGGAGTAATGAAAAGCTAAGATCAAGAAACTTTTTTCTGGCCTAGGTAACTGTAGGTTTTGAAGAAGAAACATTATCTTTTCTCTAGGGAGAAGTATTTATATATATATTTTTTCAGTTCCCCTTGCTTGAATGAAGGAACCACTTTGTCCAAATAAAAGCTTTCAAAAAAACCGAAACTTGGATTTTTTTTTTTTAACTGAAGCAAGCCTGTATACTGGGCTACCTTACTGATAAAGGATAGAAGGATAAAGAAAAGCTAGATAATTTTGGAGACATACTCTATAAAGTGTTATTAAGTCTTTTTTTTTTAAATGAGAAGTACAAAGTTGAATTTACAAGAATAAGGCAATAGACTGTATAATCACACTTGATTTTTATATTAGCATGAGAAGGGAGAAAATGTCTAAGGTGTTTCCTAAAAGGATGGAAATATTCTTAGCTAGTCTACCATTAATAGTCTGTGATGTAATACACAGTAAAGGAATGATCTGAAAGCCTCGATGATCTGAGAAGTCCTGGATGCTCATGTCTATTCTGTTGTTGACACATAGTCTTTTATTACTTATTTGCCTTCCTTTTGTTAAATGTTAAAATGAATGTTCATAATAATTGAAAAGTACTGTTTTATCAAGCAGTTTGCTAAAATTAATAATAATGAGTGAATGACTAAAATCCAGTGTTTGGGGGGAATGTAGAAAACAGTTGACAACTGATTTTGGGCCTGCTAGTTTAGCATTTGGTTTATCTTTTAGAGAGAACCTGATCTGTAATAAAACAAAAACAAAATAACACTGACCTGGGGACAGGAGATCTGAGTTTTAGTTTGGTGATACTTTTAACTAGTCCAGTGATTTTTGGGTCCAAGTGTGTAACCTCCCTGCAATATAATTTCCTTTTAGGCAAAATGAGACATTGAGATGAATGGTCTTTTGTAACTATAATGTTGTATGCATTTAACTAAGTACAAATTTAATGGTTTGTCTTGGAGAAGAGTAGTCCTGTTTAACCTGCTTTAGAGAGTTTTTTAAAGAATTGTGATAGCAGCTATTTCCATATGAATAAAGGTTATGCTCATTGCAAGTCCTTTATTCTTACCTGTTCATTAATACAGATGTCTAGTAAGTATGCTTCTGTGTGCTCATCACAGAAGCATACTTAACATAATTCCTGACACATAGTTGATACTTAATAATTAGAATAAGTGAATATATGCATGAATAATAAATATATCAATAATCTGTAATTCAAGCCTACCTTCCTGTAAGTAAGTTTGAGAATTATGAAGTTTACTTCACTAGAAAAAGTAGGTACTGATAAATATTGGTTGAGGAAAAGAGGAGTAATTTTGGAAACTTGGCTAGAGGAGGTTATAGATGTATTGAAGTGGCACTTCTGTACCTTGCACTGTTTTTTGTTTGAAATGAATCAATGAAGTTACTGTATTACAAGAGGGTGGAAACATTTAAACTAGAGCCTGGTTGTTTTCATAGTCAAAGAAAATCCAGGGATGTTGAAGCTGGAATTAACTGTTTCAACCCAGGCAGGAAAAAATGACAGAGAGTTGGAGAGAGAAGGTAAAATTTTCTATAATTAGCAAAAAATTACATATTATATATACATATATAAATATACCTACACAGATGAAATTTATTTACTATACTCATTCACTTTTAAAAAGCTCATTATGTGATTAATTTCATTTAAGAGAGAACCCTTTAAGCTTAAACATGGAGGGGTATTAAAAAGAAAAATAACTTGAGCATATAGGTATTCAATAAATATATTCTCCTTAGCAATATGGTACTGTCTAATTTAGAAGATATATCTTTTCTTGAATTTAAAATGGTAAACATAAAGTATAGAATATAAAAAATTAACTTGAAACTACAACTTGCTACTGAACTAAATTTTTTTCTAAAAATACTTCACTTTTATTTTTAATTTACAGAAAAATGGTAAGACAGCATCTTAAAATATATGAATAAATATAAATAACTAGTTCCATGTAAGATATTTTTCCGTAGTCTTACTGCCCTTAAGTCCATTTTCCAGTGAAGTTTTGCAGGGCCTTTAAGCTGAGGCATCTTCCATGAAATGGTGCTAAGAGTCTAGTCCCAACTCCCGGAAGCTGATGTAAGCTCTGCTAAAGGGAAAAGTAGGCTTTTTCACATGTATTTTCCTAATTTGAGAGAGAGATAAACATCAAGTATATGTGTTTGAAATTTAAGTATATAAAATACACATTTGTGTGTGTGTTTTTTTTAAAAAAGCTGTTATGTCATGAATGTCTCTTCTAAAAGTAAAAAGACTTTGTAACAACACAATAGAGGATTTGTTAGCAAAGTTCCTGACATCTTATTTTATGTTGCTCAGTGTCACCCTTAATAATATTTAGTATATGGGAGGTTTTGGAAAATCCTGAGTATAGGATTGAAGTGAGTGATCAGCCTTCTGCTTTTCTGTCCTTTACCTGCTGTGGGTGATCAAGATGCTTGACCAGCCTGGGCTCTTTCCCTACTGCCAGTTTCTGCAGAGCTGCCGTACGGGACTGGCTCAGTGCATGGCACGCCAAAGATCTATCTGGTTGATATTATTCCTATTTTAGAAAGTTCTACAGTTGAAATGTGGCTAGTACAACTGAGGAAATGATTTTTTGTCTTTATTGTGATTAATTTAAATTCATAATTAGATAGCCACAAGTCACCAACAACTACCATGTTGGGCAATTCAGATACAGAATATTTCCATCATCACAGAACATTCTCTTGGACAGCACTGCCCTAGAATTCTGCTTCTAAGACACCCTTTGGCTTGGCACAAGTCTCTGAACAAGTAGACTATTTCCCCAACATTCTAATTTATGAAGTGGAGGTGGAATACAAGTGCCCTTTGGTTCCCAAGAATATTAATATGTGAGCAAAATGGTGCTGAACTTCATTTCCTAAGGAAAAAACACATCTTAAAAATATCATAGAAAACAGATGATGGCATTTCTTAGGGTAATAACTTAAAAGATACCTAGTAACTGCTAGCACAATGGTTTGATTAGGAGAGTTTATGCTAATGTATCTTTGGAGGATCTATAATCCATTATTATACTTTTCATTTAGGTACTTAAAGCTTTCACCAAAACACCCAGAATCAAATACTGCTGGAATGGACATCTTTGCCAAATTCTCTGCATATATCAAGAATTCAAGGCCAGAAGCTAATGAAGGTAAAAAACAAACAAACAAACAAACAAAAAACCACCACCACCAGCAACAAAAAAACACCAAGTGCTTGAATTAATGCTCTAGAACCACACTTACCACCCAAACCGCCCCCCAAAACAAAACAAAAAGACCAAAAAAATCTTATTATGACAGTGATTATACTTGAATCTTTTGTAGTCCATACATTCCTATAAATATTAAAAACTGGCTTTCAGAGTTGATTAGAGATTTGATAAGCCAGGGTAAGTCCTTAAATTGCCTTTTCCTGTTTCTAGCTAGTGGGACTGTGCCTAGCATATAGTGGGGTGTGTGATAAAATGTTTGAGTGAATTTGTTCTCATATTCTTCTGAGGAGTTAACCATGAAGGGAACTATGCAAAGAATTAACAGTCCTCAAACAATAGATTGGGTGGTTGTGGTGGTTTGGAATAGACTGACACAACTTAATTTAAACTATTAATCAATCTTTTGTTTATTGTTTTGTGCCAGCAACCTAAAATCAGCCTGGGTAGATTTTTGTGCTAATTACCCTTAAAAAATAGTTTTTGGAGTTGCTCTAAGAGAGCATTTAGATTCACTAGCCTTGCAAGTTTCTCTGCATCCTAAAAGTAGGATTTTAGTTTCAAGTTATATTTTCATGGTGAGAATTGTTTATGTAGTACAGATGCAACTTCCTTCTTTAAATTATTAACAGACACTATCTTACTACTTCATTTACCAAACTTACGAATAGTGAAGGGAAGCCTCTTTGAAAAGGATCTCATTTAATGAATGTTATCTTAACTACACCATTCAGTCTTTTTCCTTTTCCTTCTCTTTGAGGTATTAAGCATTTTTCTTTCTGGGGGAATCTATATAAAGAGAGTCTTAGTGTTTAATTAAAAGTAACAATAATAACCAAAGAGGCAACTTCTAAAGACACTTTAATCCATTCAGTTTTAGACTATTTGGTAGCTTGGGTGGGGTTCTTTTGGGTAGAGCTTATGGCACCAAATGAGCAAGAATACCAAAAGGAAAAAATACCAGTGTTGGTTAAGCAAGAATAAATGTCTTTTAAAAAAATTGAAATAATTGCTGATTTCCTTATATTATTTCAGTGGGTAGATTTCCAAGCTATTTAGGCTATTATTTTTTATTATTAAATTTTAAAATTGCACCATTTTACAATTTAGTATTGAATTTCAGTGGTTTCTGGAATAATATTCACTGCATGAAATAGCTTTTATATAGTGAAAGGAAAAAAGAGAAGAACGTTAGGGCCCAGGGCTGCCTTACATAAATGTGTTTCAATAGCTGCCTTGGTTTGGGAGTAATTTTCCTTAGTAATTGGCTTTTTTTCTGACTAATGTTTCTGTCTAAGCATTTTATACACGAAGTGACCAGTTACATTGGAGCCCCTCCTATCCGCAGACAGTATCTTTTCTATGCTACACTTCATTCATGCAGGTGCTGTTCTCTTTATCCCCAGATGCTCTTGCTGCATAGTTCTTTGAACTCTCTTAGTTAAAGACATAATGTTTTTATTTCTCTGTGTGGCTTTTAGAAACTGGAGGGTGGTTGAATTTCTTTTGACCCTTGGTGGGAAGGAGAGGGAAATACAATGTGTTTGCTTTTTTTTTAAAAAAAGCAATTGCTTTGAGGGATGGAGTGAATAGGGAAGAAAGTGACTCATTTAAGTATAACTTTGTATTCTATTTTTTCCTATCAATTTGTTACTGTCTTAAGTAGCCACCTACACTTACTGTTCTTAAAGTGCTGTAACCAATAAGAACAAACAACATAATGGATTATACAGTGCATTACTTTAAGTAATGCAGAAGTCTTTATATTAAATTACCTTTTGGTAAATAAGAACTCCAGTTGCCAAGCAACCTTCCCCCACAGTGGCCTGTCACTGCCATGAGACTTTAGAAAACAAAATTCCAAATCACTTTGGAGCTTAATGGGTCTCCCTTATGTGTATTTGTTGCAGGTCTCTTATCTGTTTCTTTAGTGCAATTAAATGCCTTAAATAAGCCTTGGTGATGTACCTCCTCATTCCCCCAAACAATAAACAACTTGACACAGAGATGGATTTGTCATTTTTATGTGGTCAAGCAGAGTAAGCAACTTGTTGATTAGTTTTACCAAGCTATTAAATATTTTACAAAATCCAATATGTTTGGACAATTTTAAGACCTTTTAAGACCTAATTCTAAGTAAGGGATTAGATACAGATGCTACAGCATTGGACTACTGAAAGTGAAACAGAAGGGCCAGTGCTTAGACTGGGGTACAAAGTAAAGAAAGCAGAGTTAAAGAATACAAGAAATAAAAGGAAATAGATAGATAGATAGATAGATAGATAGATAGATTGATTTAGCTAGCTAGCTAAAATATATAATTCTTTGGTAATATGTCCAAGGTGACTAGGAGTAATTTTTTTTTTCTTTTGAAGCATTAAAAGAGAAATTAATGGGTAATTCCTTTTGTAGGGATGGGTTAGGTATGACCTCTTCCAGATCTTGTAAGATTTTTGGTTGTGTGATTTCATTAATTTAAAGAATTTGTTAAGCTCCCAAATGTAACTGATAGATAATTTATTAGTCTGTTGATATTTATAATATTCTTAAGAGATCAGTGAATTTAGCAGTGATGAGGTCTGCCACTTATATGCTCTGAGGCATATTTCATAATGTCCAAATTCCCATTTTTAAATGGAGGCAAGGAATCTTAGGTTCTGATTAGTTTCTTTTTATTCAAGGTTTATTTCCCCTCCCTACCTGCTTCCCTCTCTCCATCCCTCTTTGGAAAAGTATGTGGAATCAGAGGATGGTTGTTCATCATTGAAGCAAAGAAACTGCACTGGATATTTAATCATCTTTAAATACTTATTACCTCTCCCTGTTTTCCACTAATTTGTTACTGGGCCTTTAAAAATTGCTCAAGTAAGATTACTCTTTTATTAAAACTAGCAGTAGCTTAAAATACAATTTTATCCATGTAAGTGCTCATAATTTTTGTTTCCTTTGTTCTAAATTATATTGTTTTTCTACAACGAAACAGACTTGTTATGTTTAATGCTTTCTGCCTTGCATTTACTCTTTCAATTTATACAAACAGTAGAGTAATGCATGCTTACTGAAAAAGTTAAAATAGTGCAGAAATAAATTTAATAAACTTTCAGTGTCCCTCCTTAGTCACAGCATGTAACCTGTTCCCAACACTTACTATGTATCCTTTTTTCTATGCACAAATTTTACTTAAATGTGTATTTGTATGCATATATACACGCATTCTGTGGTTGTCTTTTTCACATATTGTATGGTAGAAATCCTTCCATATCAAAATGTAGATCTACCTCATTTTTAAGAAATTCTGCTTAATATTCCATAATACGGATTTTTAGTTAGCTATTCCCCCATTGATAGACATCTAGATTTTTTTTTTTTATTATGACAAACTATGCTGCCAGTGAATGTCCTTGTGCTAGATTTCAAATAGGTCAAAAGGTTTTAGTCTCCAAAAGACTATGATAGTTTATAGTCCCACTGATGTGGAAGTATTCATTTCCGCACGCTTCTGACCCTGGGGTGTGTGTGTGTGTGTGAAAGTGTGTTAATCTTTTGACTTTCATAGTTAATTTAAAATTGATTGTATGGCCTGTATTGCACTGAGTAATTTTTTTGGAGAGCTTTTGAAGTACTTTCTTAGAGATACAGCATTACTACAGCAGAGGTATTAGAAAATTACAGTGCTAGTTATTAATTACAAAAAACAAAGAGCTAAAAAAAAAAAAGACAAGGAGCTACTTTCTTATGGCCTGCTACTGCCTTCTAGTGGTTAATCTTGACAGTTTCTTTATGTTTACCAATTTCAAATTCTTTCGTTATGATTTGTCTTCAAAACTTTATTATGTTTATTAAATGACACTCTTGTTACCTCGATTTTTCTTTATTTTGTTGTCCATTCCTTATGCTGAGACTAAAAGTTCTATCAAACGAATTCAGCATTCTTTATTCTGACATTCTTAACTATGAAAAATCACTAATATTCTAGTCAAGTATAGAATGTTCAACTTCATTGCAGGTGCTTTGCTAAGTCCCAAATTGTAGAAAGAGCAGTAATTGTAATGTTTTGCTAGCTTCTTAATTTTAGTCCATGCCTTACATCTAGGATCATAAGCTTTGTATGTTATAAACCTTGTAAATTGGGAATATTTTATTTATCTATTGGATACATTTGAGAATTAATTCAGGAATGATATTCATTTAGAGCATGTCAGAGATCATAAACTTGCTCAGACTTGCCATGCCACTCAAGTGCCATTTGAGACCTTATTTCAGTGTATGAATTCAGGCAGTATTATCTTCCTTATAGGCCATGACCCTGTTCATTGTAATCTGATCAAAGAACAGGACCTTATATCTAGTATGTATTTATTCTGTATCCACTGCTTTTGACAGGAAACATATTGAATCTTTAAAAGTTTGTTCTTTTACAGCCCTGAGATTCTGCCTCCTTTTTCCTTTTTAAGTGCAACCATGAAAAGTTTTCCATCATGCCCTGGACTTCTTACCAACCTAGCTATTTCTTATATTGCATTTTCTTTTTAATTTATAAACTTTACATTTCAGCTTACTGTATGCATTATTAATATCTTGTATGTAATTCATAAAAGGTTATATTTATTGCCTTTGTATTTTTGATCTTTTATTTTTAAATGGCTCAATTCCCTATTACTCCCCCAGTTGCAATTGAGCTCCCCTAATTCCTCAGCTTCGTTTTACTGGGTTCCATTGCCCTGCTTCTTAACCATTGTCTTTAAGAAATAAACTCACTTGTTCCTGGCTATGGCTAGAGTGACTTTTTATTAATAAAAGAGGTAGTTCTTTGATCTTAATCTTGTTGTCTCTCACTTGTTGTAACACATGCCAATTTGTTCGATATTTACCTAAGTAAAAAAATTACTACCAATTTTTCTTTACATTTTTTAAATGGCTATGTGTTCTACAGCAAAATGGAGGGCCTACTTTATTCTCAGTTTCCCACAAAGATATAACAATCAAGTATCTCCACTCATCTGACTTTAAAAAGTGTCTATTCTACACTTTCACCTAATTTCCCGGTAAACTTCCTCCATACTTTTAAGAAACTCAAAACTTTTCTCAGTCTGGACCAGATGTTGGCCAAGTATCCAATATGTACTTAGATAAAGTGAATTTTAGGGGCTATGCAGAAGTGGTGCAGGATGCAGACTTTACTCTCAAAGAACATATAGTACAGTTGGGGAGCAAGAATAATGCATTAATTTAATAATAAGAATTTGAAGGAAGAAGTTCATGATTTAGTAAACCAGCCCTGAGTTTAAAAATTTACCTGCTTAAAAAATCTGATAATAATAGGAAGTGCCTGTATCAAGATCTGAACACAAAGAACAGTAAAGACCTGGATTATAAACAAGAATCAAATGGTGGTGGGTACAGCTAAGTGGTAGAGGGCATGCTTGGCGTGCTTAGAGTCCACGAGGTCCTGGGTTCAATCCCCAGTACCTCCATTAAACAAACAAACAAAAATCAAATGGAAGTTCTAGAACTTAAAAATACATCTGAAATCATGAATTCAATAGATGAATTTAACAGATTAGACATTGATAAGAAAGAATTAGTAAACTTGAAGATAGGGCTGAAGGAAATATCTAATGGAAGCACAGAGAGACAAAAGGACAAAAAAACAAACAAATAAACAAAACCAACCCACATAGGAAAGAATGTGAGACATGTAGAACACAATGAAAAAAGTGTAACTGGAATCCTAGAAGGAGAGGAGAAAATGGAGTTAGAGATAATTGCCAAGAATTTTCCAAACTGATGAGAGATAATAAGCCGTTGATTCAAGGATTACAAAACCCACATAGCATGAATAAAAGAAAACTATACCTGTTTACATCATAGTTAGATTGCTGAATACCAGAGATAGAATCTTAAAAGTGGCAGAGAGAAGTCTCTTCAAGATAAAAGCAAAAGACCGAGCACTGATTCTTAACAAAAACAGTGGAATTCAGAAGATACTGTTGTGAGATCATCAAAGAGTTAAAAGGAAGTGAATTAGAATTCTGTAAGCAGTGGAAAACTCTCCAAAAGCAAAAACAAGCACATCCAAATATTTCACTTTTGCCTCAAGATGTGCCATTTATATTTATAGCCGTGATCCATGTATTTGGTAACCAGTCAGCTTTTCCTTACTGCCTCTTCTGTGAGCCTCTAAAATTCAGCAGTCAACTTATAATTTCTAGTAGTTATAACAGGTCAGATCCCAAGATGTCATATCTCCTTTCTTTGATGTTGAGAATAAGGGCAACTTCTCCTTCATTTCAGTATCTGTGAAACAGGATAATATCTATTCTTCATATGTCTCATGGCTGCTCTGAGAATCAGTTCTCTTAGCATGTATTCACCAAGTTTTTTAAACTGAAAAATACTGTCAGAATGTAATGATGAACATATTGGTTTTTTATTTATGGATTTTAATAGTGAAGTCAAAATGGACATTTTCAAACAAAAACTGAACATTCATCTCAACAGACTCACACTAAACAAAATACTAAAAGTAGTTTTTCAGGCAGAAGGGAAATGATTTCAGATAAACACTCAGAGATGCAGGAAGGAAGGAAAAGCAAAGAGTAGTATAAATATATTGTAAAATGAAATAAATACTGTCTGTATAAAACAGTAATGCTTTGTGGAATTTAAAATATGTGTCAGCTTAATATACAACAATAGTAGCATGTAAGACAGGAGTTAGAGTGTTCTAAGGTCCTTGCATTATCCTGGAAGTGGTAAAAGTTAAACTTTAATAAGTCAAGTTAGCAGAGTCTACAAAGGAATGTATTATATACCAACAGAGGGGGAAATGAATAATAAAATTTTCAGAACTTAATCCAAAAGAAGGCAAGAAAGAAGAGAAGGACACAGAACAGGTGTGAAAATAGAAAACAAACATATCATGGCAGATCTAAACCGAAGTTTGTAGTAATTACATTAAATGTAAATGATTCAAATACTCCAAGTAAAAAACAAAACTTGCAAACTGGATTAGAAATATGTTGCTTATGTTCAAGAAGGAATACATACACATGCACCTACATATGAAATACACACAGATAGACAGACTGGCCCAGGAAAGTTGAAAGTAAAATAGTGTAAATACTAACCAAAAGAAAGTTGGCAAAGCTACACCAATATTGGACAAAGTCAATGAGTATGAAAAGATGTTAAACCTAATTTGTCAATCTCCAGAACGGTTAAAAATAAAGAGACTAACAAACCAAGCATTGCTGAAGATGTGAAGTACCTGAAATGCCCATACACTGCTGTTTGTTGTGTTGAGCTTGGAAAATTGATCAGTTTCTACTAATGCTGAACACATGCATACCCTGTAACCCACAACTCCATTTAAAAAAACTGGAAAAAAATTTTTGAGGTATAATTGACATACATTACATTGCATGTTGTACACGTAGATGTACAACATAATGATTTGATATTTGTATATTATGTGAAATGATCACCACGATAAATCTAGTTAACATCAAACACCACACATAAATACAAATTCTTTTTCTTGTGATAAGAACTTTTAAGATTTACTCTCTTGGAAATTTTCAAATAAGCAATACAGTGTTATTAACTGTAGCCACTATGCTGTACATTACATCCTCATTATTTTATAACAGCAATTTTGTACCTTTGACTTTTTTGCTACCCCTCCCCACCACTGCCTCTGGCAACCACAAATCTGTTCTCTGTAATTATGAGTTTTTTTTTTAAGGATCTACATATCAGTGAGATCATATGGTATTTGTCTTTCTCTGATTTATTTTACTTAGCATCATGCCCTCAAGGTCTGTCCATGTTGTTGCAAATGGCAAGATTTCATTCTTTTTTGTGGCTTAATAATATTCTGTTATATGTATGTCATTGATATATATATATATATATATATATATATATATATGTATATATATATATATATATATACACACACACATACACACACCAAATTTTCTTTATCCATTCATTTGTCCATGGACACTTAGGTTGTTTGCATATTGGATAAATACCCAGAAGTGAAATTGCTGGTTAGTTTTATTTTTGATTTTTGGAGGAACCTCCGTACTGTTTCCCATAGTGGCTGCACCAATTTACATTCCCATCAAAAGTACCCAAGGGTTTCCTTTTCTCCACATCCTTGCCAACACTTGTTATTTCTTGTCTTTTTGATAATGACCATTCTGACAGGGCTGAGATGATATCTTGTCCACAGCTCCATTTTTGATTGGAATATGAATAGATGTGCACCAAGAGATTGCACAAGAATGTTAGCCATAAGCCCCAAACTAGAAATAGCACAGACTTAATTAACATTAGAATGGATGCATACTTATTATATAACCATATAACAAAATGCTACATAACAATGAAAATGTATTATCAGCCTTGTACGAAACCACCACCGATGTTCCTTAGGGTTCTAGCCTAGGCCTTCTGCTTCTCCTTCATTCCCATGGCTTCAGTGTTCATTTATGTTCTCAGGACTTACAGATATATTGCCCTAGCCCATTCTGTTCCAGACTAGAACCCAACTGTCTACTGGACATCTCTGTTCAGATGTCTTAGAGACATCTCTAAGTCAGCGTGTACTGAGCTCATCTCCACATCCTCTGAATCCACTTCTCCTCTAGGAAGGCACATGTCTCAGCAGTGGTACCAGCATTCACTCTGGGAATCTTGTTCACCAGCTTCTCTATACTACTCCATTCCCCAAAATATAAACTCTGAGAGTGAATTTAACGATGCTTAGAACAAAACTTGGCATGTAGTAGGGTCTCAATTTATATTTTGTTGAGTACTTCTATCCTCCTTTTTCCATAATTCAGTTTGGTTTACAAGCTCTGTAAGTTTTTATCTACTAAGAACATCTAAAACTCTTTTTATGCCTGCTGCCCCCTACCTAGCTAAGACTACCATCTGTCATCTGGACTACTTCGAAGGGACCAAGGGATGAGTGGGTGGGAGCAGTTTGGAAGAGGCATTGGGTTAGGGCATTTATGTTGCTGGTGAAATACATAATTTGCAGCATGTGTACTTTTGCCTTATTCTGTTAACGGATCCAACTTTATTCAAACTCGTAACTAACAAGGAGTGCCACCTGATGATACTTAATTTTCTGTTATGGCCAAGTACTGTAATCATCAGTGTGAACTCGGCTGTTCTGGGAGTGGGAGGGGAAGGTGAATTGAGAAGACAAAGGATTAGACGTGAAGGAAGATCTGCCTTTCATTCCATATTCCTTTCTAATGATGTTCCCACCTGCCCTTCGCTAAGTCACTAACCTTGACTTTCCAGATATACAGGGGTGTCTCTGTCCTGCTTCTCTCTGAATCATAGCAGGTACAGCATCTTAATCTATTTTGCTAAAGAGGCCTCCAATTCAGTGTTGTAAGTTGAACCCTCTAACCTCACCTCTGCTTTTCATGTTATTATAAAATAGTGCTGTTTTTGGCTTATTGTGTATTAGAAGACAGAGCAAAAACTTCAGGCTTCCCTGCTTGGATTGTTTGGATTGGAGTTTCTCAACACATTTCATGGATATAAATCCAAATATTTTTATGGGAGCAGGACTTAAAATTGAGGGCAAGAATCTCTATCTTGGCAAGATTTTCTTCTCTAGATTTGAAATAATAGGTTTGCCTTTTCTCACCCATTTTTACAATTTAAACATCAGCTGTGTTGTGCCATGATATGTTTGTATGTGGGGCATTTAGTTATTAGCAAATTTTTACAGATACCATTATCTGAAATTTTTATGCTTGTTTTTATATTTATCTATAATTTTATCCATAAATTTCTTTTCTCTTATCTCTCTCCCCCATGTAAATAAACTTCAGGAGAGCAGAAACCTTGTCTATTTTGTTCTCCAGTGCTTAGTGTCGAATAAGCATTTGACAACACTTATTGACTGAAAGAGTAATGTTTCTACTTTGGGCTTGGGTGGTTTTCCTTCTTAAAGTACCTCCCTCTTTCTTTCAGCATTGGAGAGGGGTCTCTTGAAGACACTGCAGAAACTGGATGAATATCTGAATTCTCCCCTCCCTGATGAAATTGATGAGAATAGTATGGAGGACGTTAAGTTTTCCACACGTAAATTTCTGGATGGCAATGAAATGACACTAGCTGATTGCAACCTGCTGCCCAAACTGCACATTGTCAAGGTAGGCCTGCAGGATGTGGGGTCACGTTGCTCTGATACCTAGTACCTCTTTGCTAAGACAGCCCTTCCTCTGTGCGCAGAACTTTGCTGATCTTTTGACATATGACATACACTATTTAGAATCCCCCAAATAGTGTAACTTAATGCTGTCAGGACAATAGATGAAACACCCTAGGGTTAATTAAGTAGAAAATTATGGCTTAAAATTGAGGCATATGAAAAATAGGAATTTGTTTTCTGTGACTGCATAAAAATTTAAAGATGTAACTTTGAATTGGTTGCTACACTGACAATATATGATTAAACTTTGTTCTATGATCACCTACCTGGCTTTTTCTATTCAAGGCAGACAGTATTTATTGAGCATTTATTGTATGAGACACTTTGCTGAATAGGATAGTTGTGCAACAAAGATCAAGTTCAAGGAAAACAGGGATCTAAACTAGTGTGTATGTTTTAAAGTATTTATCCCGTGATTACACTCGGCTGTTTCTCTGGATGGCCAAGGCAGGCATTTGCAGTCACTGCTTCTGAATCTCTGGTGTCGTTTGCAGTTGTTATTATTTAAAACTCTAGTTGGTATGAAGGTGACAGACTTCTTTTCAAGTAGAAGCAGTTCTCAGAGATTCACAGAATTAATTTGCCCTAAAATCAGAGATATGTCTGGTTTACAAGACATGGGATATAAATGTTAACTTTTGATCTCTTTGTATTTCAGGTGGTGGCCAAAAAATATCGCAACTTTGATATTCCAAAAGGAATGACGGGCATCTGGAGATACTTAACTAATGCTTATAGTAGGGATGAGTTCACCAATACCTGCCCCAGTGATAAGGAGGTTGAAATAGCATATAGTGATGTCGCCAAAAGACTTACCAAATAAAACAGTACTTCCGAGAGAGATGTCTTGACATCTTCCCCTGACTAAGACCATGCTTTCCCTAACAGACTGCTCCTCTTCCTATACAGTAGAAATTTTACTTTGCATGAACATGCAGTTATTCCAGACTAGGACAAAGGATAGACCAGGTATAGTAGCTATCTTTACATATATACTCCTAAGCAGTATTATTTTAAAAATCTTTTACCCCGCCTACCTCCCCTACCCGGTATCCTCCTCTCCTCTATTTGGAGTCACTCCATCACAAGCTCTTCACTTTAAAGGTAGTTTGCCATCTCTCTAGAGCTCTCACCACTGTGTCCATTCACTGTGTGTAGATGGCAGAACTTTTGAGGTGCGTTGTTTAACTGTTAAAACAGTAACCATGACCTCATCAGTCAGGCCCAAACTGGTGCATAATGCACGGTACAAGGAATATTTATGTATTTTTTGGAATTTTATAATATTTAGTAAGAGTATATGAAGGGGTTGCTACTGTATCAAAATACTGCTTCAATTCGGTCTATCCTGGATGTGTACTAAAGGACGCTACCACCAGAGGAGAGAGCCTTCCACAGAAAGTAACTACAGATTTTGCTATTTTACTTTGTACATGGATTTTTTACTTTTGCCTAAAAACATTTATATTTCATACCAATTAGAACACCTGACACTATGTAGAAGCTAAAAGTTTAGAGAGAGGAATATTTTCAAGATCTTCCTCAAGCATTTTAGCCATATAAGAGAAACCAATGGGCACCTGACACTCTGTCTAAATATAATATATTGTTGGTTATATGTATTTTGCCCAGTGCCATTCATTTGGAACATTATTGCTTTCTTCCTTTATTTTAAAAAAACTCCTTTTTTAGGTAAGCATAGGTCTTGCTGTTTGTAGATCTTTTGAGCAACACTACATAAACTGATAATTAGTTGATTTAGCTATAGCAGTACAGTGATTAGTAATGTAAAAATTAACCTAAGGAATGTAGCGTGGGTTTGTGAAAATATCAAGTAGAATGTTGTTTCTAAAGTGTATTTAATGTGGATAATCCAAAGAATGAATTATCCATCCTACATTAAAAATGAGAAAAAAGACATAGATTACCATTCCACTTCCACTGACTGTTAGACTTTGGGTAGAGGATGGTTCACTTCTTTTGGACTAAATTATAGTTGTTAAGGTGACTACATATTTACTGCAGTTTTGCCTAATCTCAATCACTGCACTTCCTTCAGTTAAATTTTTCTGCAGCTACATTGAGGAATAGCACTCTTCATGTTTGTTTTGTTTCTTAAATTGAAGTCCTAAAGCAGGAATTATTTGTGTTGTCACAAGGGAGGATGAACTTGGTAAAAATAAAACAAAGTTTGCTATGTATTTATTCATTAAAAAAAAAAACAAACCCCAGCAACTTTTTAAGTACTACTCCAAAGACTGGTTGTGACTATAATAATGTTTTTGTAATTTTTTATACCTAACTTGTTTAAGAAATGCTATTTCTCATAGGCTGTTTTTGGAAATTTTAAGTATATTTCTTTAAAATGGCAATATTTTCTTCCTCTTGATGTGCTAACATTTACTAAGCACTGACTTTATGGAAGCAGTCTGATTTTTAAAAGCATTCTGCATTTTGAAGCCCATCACTAATTAGCTTGGTATAGAAAGATAGGGAAAGCTCCATATTGTATCCATTTGGCTCAGGGAGATTTCTTTGTCTTACTTTTCTTAGAACTCCTTCCTGCTGATCAAAAAGTTTGAGTGCCCACCTTTTTGTAATTAAATATTGGATGATTTTATCTGGTTCAAAGAACAAGCACTGTTGGGTTATCTATTGAAAAATTCTATGACAGCAGCTTCTGTGGGTGAAAATGTCACACCTGCGCCAGTACACAGCCAGCCATCTTCACTTTCCACTGACTTGTAAATTAGTGGTGACTTGGCATTCAGGTGATATTGAATCTTGCCTCATAGCTTAAAGTATGAAAAAGATTCAAGAGAAGGGAGGTGGGTATCTGTCCTTACAAGTGAATGGCAGACTTAAGTGGTGCAGAGGAGAAGGCTAATGGGGAAAGACCTGCATTCCTCAAAACAGAGAGACGAAAGATACATTCTGAAACTCAACTCTGAAGTCTTTTTACTCTGGATATTGATTTTTCTTTTCTTAAAATTTATCTTGTGATTACACTTGGCTGCCTCTCTGGATGTCTGAGGAAGGCTGTCTTTCTGTTATAATTTTGATGAAGGCAGGATTATTTTTCTCTGTAGAAAGGCAGATCTTATTACTTTATCAGGGAAGTTTAGTCAAATGGGATGAGATTGGCAAATGGACAAAAGCTAGTAAAAAGATGATCCTAGAATGTGCTTTCTAACCTATCTTGCATTCGTGGACAGAGGATAGCTTAAAACCTTGGGAGATTTGCGACATGAACGTTTTCATAGCAGTTCATGTAATGTATGGGTTAACATAATAGAAGTCACCTGATATTATTTCTGCAACTACTAAGTTATTTCCCCCTTCATTTAAACCCCTTTTGTTCCACTTAAACAAGGAGATTAGAGTCTGACTGGAAGATCTTACTAATTTCCAAGGGATTCTGATAATTTTTTGTGTTCAGCAGTTGGAAAGTGCTCTACTATTTCGGTTGATATAACTTCCATTTTTTAAAGTGTAGATGCAGATTTTCTATACAATTCTATTATTTTCTTTACCAGGATTGTTGACTTCTGTGATAAAATTCATGTAACACTTTATTTCTTGGTATCTTTGGCTTATACAGCTTATCCTTGAGCAATCTGTATACAATGAAGAGGTTTCTGACATTTATTCTTACACTAAGTTGTTTGACTCTAGAATTTAGGAATATTTACTTCTGTTGAGTTTTGACTCTCTCCAGAGTTGCATGTAGATAGCTTTTATTGCTGTGCATTAAAAATATCCATTTAGAAAGTATCTACAAGGTAAAAATGAGAAGAAATAGAAATGTATTTTTTCAGGAACATTTTGATACACATTTTGTCAAGTTTATTGATTAACCAATTTCTTACACTGGTTATAATCAGCATTTGATTTAAAGAGAGGGACTCATTCATTATTGATATACTGTATGTTCTTTATTATTCCATCCTTTATAAATTACCAAGGTTGGGGTTGTCAAAATTATATTTTTGTCATGGAAAAACACTTCAACCCCCCCAAATCATAATGTTGAACAGAATTGGAGTATTTTCTTTAGAATTACTTGAAAAGACAAATGAAAGCTTATTACAGAAAGCTTGTATTTTCTTTTCTCTCTCTGGAACCAGTATACTGCTGGCAGCTATTGTATTAAAAAAATAAAGTATATTTTCACTATCATAAAAGGTTATTTCTTCCCCTCATGAAAATAAATAACAACTTGTGTTAAAAGTGTTTTTATTTGAGACTACTGTCTTTTCATGAGTGGGCAGTTCAGCACATTTAATAGATTAAAGGAGAAAACCCTGTGATCATCTCAATAGGTACGTAAAATAACTTGATAAAAACTTCCACGATACCCATTCTTAGCAAAATAGGACCAGAGATTAATTTTTTTTAACCCAATAAAGACACCTGCCAAGAACTTACAGGAAATCTCATATGAGTCCTCTTGTTGAAGTCAGGAATAAGACAGGGTCACCTTCATTCACAGCTATTATTCAGCTACTTTCCACAGCTGCTTTATTAGAGGCATCTTAAGTCAATGCAGTGAAATCAGCAAGAGGAATAAGGAATCGGAAAGAATCGACCAAATTACTTCTCTTCTGCAGATGATGCATTTATATAAAAGAAATCTAAAATACCCTTCTATTAGAAAGTAAAATTCAGATGCTTACCAGATACACGATTGAGGAACAAAAATCAGTGTAATTACTGTATACTAATATTAATCACATTAAAAATGAATAAATTAGTAACATTGGTTTCTTCTGGAAGAAAACTGGGTGACTGAGAAAAATGGATGGGAAGTTGTCAATGTATACTTCTTTGAGCATTTAGAAATTTGCACCATAAGTATATTACCTATTCTAAAAAATAAAAAGTACTTTAAAAGATAGACTGTAAAATATTTAGGATCAAATCTAATGAAGAATGTGCAATTCTTTTATGGAGAAAAGTACAAAATACTATCAATGGGCCTAACAGAAATCTGCTCAGTAGACAGGTGTACTGTGCTCATGGATGGAGAGCTGAAAAGCGTAAGAATTGCACTTCTGTCTTAAGTAGTTTATAAATACAGTACATTTTCCCCAGTAAAATCCCGAGAGGGTTTTTTGGGAACCAGATAAATGGATTTAAAACATTCATATGGAAGAATTATGCCTCCCAAACAGCCAACTTATATCTGGAGTGGGGCGGGAAAAGAAGGTAACTTGCCTGACAAGATGTAACGACTTAAGCTTATAGGGACTGCTGGGGAGGATACAGTAGGTCACAGCGACACCACACTCCTGCTGCGAGTACTGAGAAGAACTAGTTTAAAACACCAGAATAATCTTAAATATCGGAAAACTGGGAGTAATAAGGGCTAAACGAATTGGAATTTCAGAAGAGGAAGCCTTTCTGAGGTGAAGTGATGGTCTGGCCATTTTCTCCTCTAGGGGCATTTGCTGATTCTGGGCCTGGAACTGAGGATTGGGTTTGGTCCATGCCAAGTAAAATATACTTTTTTTTTTTTTTAACTGGGTAAAACAAATCACAAGGCTCTTGGTGACAGGGCACACTGGAAACCTGAGGCACCTTAAATACGTGACTGGTTTTCTCACAAGACATTTGCTGAGTTTCAGAGCTCTGCATGCCCTGCTAGAAGCTAAACCCACAGCTTCCAAAAGGCAGAGTGAAATCTCTCACAGTCACACAGTACTTAGGAGACAAAATTTCATTAGAGGCAGGGCTTACCTGAAACACAGAAAGCAGCTTCAGCTTAGTGGTTGCCTGTCACTGGTGGTGGGGGTGGGGATTAACCACAAACAGGCATGAGGGGTCTGTTTTAAAGATGGATTGTAGATAAGGGTCTAGTATCCAGAACATTATAATTCATACAACTCAAATTATAAAGTAAAAAATGAGCAAGAATTTAAATAGACACTTCTCCAAAGAAGATATACAAGTGGCCAATAAACACAGAGAAGCTTAACACTACTAGTCATTAGGGAAGTGTTAAAAAAACACAAAAAAATACCCTCTGTGATAGCTATAATCAGGGCAATTCTGTGTTTGCCATGATGTGGAGAAATTAGGCGAATCTCTCATACACTGCTGGTGGGTATGTAAAATAGTGCAGCCGCTTTGGAAAACAGTTTGGCAGCTCCTCAGGAAGTTAAGCATAGTGCTACCACATGATCCAGCAGTTCTATTCCTAGGCTTATAACCAGGCGAATTGAAAACTACGTCATAGATGCTCATGGCATCATCCTTCACAGAAGCCAACAATGGAAACAACTCATATCCATCAACCAGTGACTGGATAAACAAAGAGTAAAAATACTACTTGGCTTTAAAAAAAAGTACTGATACAAGCTACAACACGAACCTTGAAAACATTACACTCAGTGAAAGAAGCCAGACAAAAGGCCACATATTAAAAGATTCCATTTGTATGAAATGGCAAGTGTAGACAAATCTATAGAGACAGACAGTAGATTAGTATTTGCCAAGAGCTGGGGGTAGAGAATGAGGAGTGACTGCTAGTGAGTACAGGCTACTTTTTGGAGTGATGAAAATGTTCTGGAATTAGATATTAGTGATGATCATACAACTTTGTGAATATACTATAAACCATGAATTGTATACTTTTAAAAGGGTAGACTTTATGGTATATGAATTATATCTCAATCTTTAAAAATTGCAAGGGAGCAATTCTGCCTGGCTAAAAGTTTTGAATAATCAGTGTATTGATAGGTTGATTGGCAACATTAGTGATGTCTATTTCCTTTGTGTTTGAATTAAAGTTCACTTTAAATATCATCCAAAATATATTCGTAAAGGGGAAAGGGGTAAAAAAAGAATGTGCTTATGGCTGCTAGACTTTATAAATTTACTAAAAATCATTTAGTTTTGTTTACCTAAAATGGGTGAATTCTACAGTTTGTAAATTATACCTCAATAAAGCTGTTTGAAAAACAAGATAAGAGCACAAATCTGAAATTAAGAGTTCATTGTGTGGGTTTAATAGCCGAGCCCACACAGCAGAAGACAGAAGATAGGTCAATAGAAAAAAATCCAAATGAAAGCAAAGAGAGTAAAAGAATGCACCAACAAAACAAGAAAAGAGCATAAGAAACATGTGGGACACGTCAGTCTAAAAATACATGTAATTGAGGTCCCAGACATAAAAGGGAATGAGGTGGAAGCAATATTTGATGAAATAAATGGCTGAGAATTTTCGAAAACTGCTGATGGACATCAACCCACAGATTCACAAAACTCAGCAAACTTATGGAATAAAACCCAAACCAAACCAAAATAAAGAGAAAAAACATAACACCTAAGAACATCATGGTCAAATGGCTGAAAACCAAAGACAGAAAATCCTAAAGACAGCCAGAGAGAAATATCACATAACCTTTGAAGGAACAATGACTGACATTCCAGCAGAAACTTTGGAAGCCAGAATCTTTAAAGTGCTGAAAAAGTTAACGAAGCTAAAAGGAGTAGACAAATACACCATCGTAACGAGATTTTTAACATACCTCTCTCACTAACTGACAGAACAAGAAGAAAAAGACTGCACATGCGCACACACACACACAGCGTAAGAAATAACTCAATTAACTAATCAGACTTAATTGACATTGGAACTCTATATCCAACAACTGGAGAATGCACATTGCTTTCAAGCGTACACGGAGCTTTTAGCAAATAGTCCATATGCTGGCCCATGAGGCAAGCCTCACAAATTTAAAAGGAATCAAATCATACAAAGTATGCTCTCTGACTGCAGTGGCATTGAACTAGAAATCAACGGTTGAGAGACAGTAAGAAAATTCCAGAATAAGGAACCAGTTACAGCAAGTGCAACAAGCCTACACCCTATGCTAAATGTAAACATTTTAATTTAACAAATACATGCAGTAGACCAGGAACTATTCTAAGCACTTTACAGATATTAATTCAGTCTTCCTAACAATCCTGTGAGATCGAGACCATGATTCTCATTTATGGATGAGGAAATTGAGGCACAGGAAGGTTAAGAAACTTGCTCAAGGTCACACAGCTAGTAAGTAACAGAGCCCAGATTAGAGCCCAAGGAATGTAGCAATACGCAGAAATGCGGCTGCTTTTCTCATCAGGGTGGACTTGGCTTCCTGACCTGGGACAGCCAAGGTAACTGGGTTGCCAGCTAAGCAGAGCTCAGCTGGAGCAAATCTATTTTTGTGTTTTCTTTTCTGAGGCAGGGCTGTTGCAAGGAGCCAAAGGTAAAGGATCCAGGCCCAGACAATCCCCGCGTCCCCCAGGGGACTTACCACCCCAGGGGTGTTACCACCTTCTGCGGAGGAGGCAGTGGCGGCGCTCTTGTCCCTGAAGCCCCGGCTGGCTTTCCTTGACCCCGATGGGCGCCGTTTAAAAATAACCGGCAGGGGGCGCAGGCTCCTCTCTTTTCGGCTCCGCGGCTGCAAACAGGGCCGTGCCAGCTGCAGGACCTCGTCCGTTTGGGGAGCCGGCAGCTCGGTTCAGCCGCGTGGAGGGCTTCCTTCCTCTTTATCAGATCTGTCAGGGCTGCTGCGCTGTGAAGGCACCTCCGGCCTCTTGCCTCCTTCCTGTGTGGAACGGACGCTCCCCGCGCAGCCGCTCATCTACACCTCTGCGCCTCCCGCCCGCAGAGGCCGGGCCGGGTCCCCCTCGCAGCCTTTTTTGGGGGGCGGGACCCAGCTTTGAGGTCAAGTCGCCGGGGGCTTTGGCTTCCACCGGCCCCAGCGCCGCGCACGCCTGGTTCTCGCAGCCCCGTTGCACTTCTGCACGCGCTTAGTTCTCGCCGGCCGGCGAGGCGGCTGGAAGAAGCGCCTCGGAAGCAAAACTAACAGGTCTCGTGGCAGTTGGGACGGGGAGGGGGAAAGAGAAGCTGCTGCGGTTGGTCCCAGGCTCCTGCCCCCTTCGCCTCTGCGACTGCCGGCCGTCCGCTGCCACCACGCCAGGTGCGGCGACGCGGCTGTCCCAGCTCCCGCAGGTGCACCACCACGCGGCGCCGCCGCCCAGCAAAAGCCGACGCCGTGAGCGAACTGAATGGTGACATTGTCTCTAGGAGGAGGGTCCCTGTGCCCCTGGAGGGACGAGTGGCCTCAAGCGAGGGAAGCTGCCTTTGGGGGAGAAAAAAAGGACAGCCAGTGACATATTTCTGATGCCATTTCTTATTTTATAAGAAATGAATATACTTCAGTTTCTTCTAGTGTTCCCTCTTTCTCTGATTTCCTCAGTCACATAAGAATAAATGATTTTCACTGAACCCTATGTTCCAGTTACTGTGCTGAGTTTATATACATATAGGTATAAATAAATTTAAATATATAAATGTTTTAAATATAAAACAAATAAATATAAATATGTCTATTTTAAATACATGCTTCAAGACTTTTAATCTTGTCAACAATCTGTGGCGGCAGGGATGATTGTTAACCCCATCTTAAAGATAAGGAACTTTAAGCATAGAGAGTTTTCAATACTTTGTCCAAGCTCACATAGCCAGGAACCGACCATCTGGCTCCAGAGCTTCACCCTCAGAGCACTGGGTTCTGGGCTGTCACCGCTCTGTATTGGGAGGGGCTCAAGCTGTGGACTCAGGAAGGCTGATTTCTTGGCCCAGCAGTGGAGCAGCCCGGAGCTCCCCAAGTGGACTTTTCTAGGGGAAGTTCAGGGGCTTCCTAGCTGCACTGGGCCCAGCTCCAGCCTCCAAAGCACACAGGCCAGCAAGGACAATGCGAGCAGAGCTTAAGGGCTCTAATGCTATGGACCAAGTGCACCGACGCTTCATTTCTGTGTAAAAGGGAGGGTCTTGTTTGGTGAGAGGGGACTCTGGGAAGCCAGGAAGAGCGGAAGTGGCCTCTCCACCTCCTTGGCTAGAGATAGACGTGCAGCTCCCTGCTGTCTGCAGAGGTCACTGTAAGCCAGCAAAACCATCCTGCTCATGGATGACCGGGAGGTTTCCCAACCAAGGAAGGAGCAGAAGACAAGCCCAGGGCCCTCTCCAGTTCCTTCCTTCACTGGAAACACTGTCATTTCGACGATGTCATCTCATTCTCTGAAATAGTTTACTGCGAAGGAATTGTTCCTAATCTCTTCAGAGCCTCCAAGAATCCCATGGTCCTTGTCAGAAAAGGTTGCCTAATTTAATTTAATTATTTTTAAAATCAAAGGTAACGACAAAAAATGTAGATGAAGTGAAGTTGGCCCAACTCACTGGGCAACATTATTGATTTGATTATCAATGGAGATTTCTTTTTTTAAAGAAAAATCCTTCAGTGTTCTCAAGTTACCTTTCACCTTGGTATTCTAAACCAACTCTCATGATCAGATGCTTTGTAGAAATCATAGTGAGAGCAAACTAGAAATACTCCAGCACCTTTGGCTCATCCGTGAATAAACTAAGGGTGAGTGACTTGCCCAAGTCCCCACAGGTAGTTAATTGCAGGATGGAGACTCCTAGGACAGCGCTCTCAGGACTAGACAGAGGATTTGGCATAAACACATGATGGCTTCGAGGTAGGGACAGTGTTGCCACTAGAACCCCATCTCAATTCCCTTGTTCTTGGCTTTCAGGGAGTTCCCTGACTTCATAAGGCATGGGCTTAACAAATAATTCTTGGTATCCAAAATCTTTATCTCATGTTCAAACACACTTAACTGTACAAGATGCTCTGTTCATTAAGAAATAACACTATGGTGCTCCTCCTGGGTGCAAGACACTGGCTGGATGTGAATAAATGGAGACATGTGATTTCTGCCTTCTGGGAACTTCCAGGATCACAAGGGAGAAAGACATAAACACAAATAATCAGGCAATAAAAGCAGAAGGTGAGAAATGATTCACCGGAGACTTAAAAGCACTATTCATTCATTCACTCACGAATATTTATTGAGCCTACCTTGTGCCAGATTCACAAAGGAAACAATCACTTTTCACTAGGACAATTGACAGTGTATCAAGGAGAATAATTTTTCTTGCAGATTTTTAACTCTTTAAGTGATTATCAAAGTAATTCTTCACATTGCAGAAACTTTGGAAAGTACAGAAACGGGTAAAGAAGCACATATACAAATTTCCCCCAAATTCACCACCCAGAGGCAATCCATGTGTGGTGTGTTTTCCAGCCTATTAGCTAGAAATTTTTTTTTCTTTAAGAAGTTGAGAGCTTGCTTCCCATTCTCAAATCTATTACATCACAAGCATTTTCCCACGTCATCTGGAACTCTTGACTGTTGTAAGGCTCTTTACCCAATGCTTTCAGTCACATGGATGCCCAGTAATTGACTCATTTGCTCCCGACTGTAGGGCATTTAGGTTCTTTCCAGCTTTTCGTTATTACACGTTCACACTGCAGCAAACATCTCTGTATGTACATCTTCGGCCGTATTTCAACTTTTAGGTTTTGGAGGAAATAATCAGAAATGTGAGTCAAAAGTACAAACAGCTTAAGAAGATTGATAAATAACACCAAATTATGTGCTGAAAAGTTTCTAAAGAAATGGTGAAAAAAAATGTGAACAAAAGAAGGAACATTTTTCAGGCTTTCGATAAAAATCACCCAGTGCCTTGCCAGAAATATCTCACAAATTTACACATACCCAGCACCTGTGCACAAATGCCAGCCCGCTGTGCTTCAGCCTGCCTTTGATAACTTAATACATCTTATTGCTATTTGCACTTCTTTGGCCTTTAGAGAGAAGGGGCATTCTCCCCCCAACCCCAATTATTCACTGGTCACTTATATTTGCTTTTTATTATGTCCTTTGCCCCTTGTATCCATGGGCATCTTGTGTGTGTGTGTGCGTGTGTATGTTTATGTGTGTGAGTGTGGGGGGTTTATTGATTTGTGTGGGTTCTTTATAAAGTAAGGGTTCTAACCATCTGCCTGTGGTATTTGCTGCAAACATTTCCCCCCAGTTATCTGTCTTTTAATTTTGCTTGAATTTTTTTAATCACGCCGAATTTTTTTGTTTTTATGTTGCTTGGATCTGTCAAGCATTTCCTTTGCGGTTTCTTCCACGACTTCGAAGCTTAGGATGTAAAGATCAGTTGGTGAAGGGAATTCCCAGGTGAGGGATACAGTAAGGCCTTGGCCAGGAGGCCAGAGGTGACACAGTCTTGGGTGGGTGTGTTGCATTTGTCACTTGGGGCCAGATCGGGGATGCCTTTCAATGCTGTGCTTGGGGTTGCAGGTGAGGGAACCACTGACTGCTTTTGAGCTGGGAGATGGCATATAGGAAGAGCTTGCCCAGCAGAACCCATGTCTTCAGGACGACACCTGAATATTGGAATGTGTGACTTCTACCGGGAATAATGTGGAACCTATTCTGGAAAGCGATGATGAGAAATCCAAAGTTTATAGTCCAGTGAAACTTGAGAATTCTCTCCCCTGTCTTCTGAGTCTGCAGCTGTTTTGGTGTTAGAGGGTGGTACTTCTGCTCTGATTCTGTTACTATCAATGCTGGGAAGGCTCCTTCAGGCCCGCAAATTTCCTCACTTCACAGCAAATTGATACTTGTCGCCGACACCTCCTCCCTGCTGGGCATGGCTTCCCTCCAAGCCTGGCCCAGACCGCGAATCTTGAAAGCAAACCTCCACTTTTCTGCCTTAATGAAAACGGCAGTTTCAATAACCAATTCTGCTGGAGAAACCACACTTGAACAATTTGTAAAATCTCTGGGAAGGACTTATTCTGGGTGGCCAGATTTTTGGTGACTAAAAGCTGACTCCTTAGAGGACTGTATTTTAGTTTCTGGTTAGACACTTTGTGAACATGTATTATACCTCTCAGCCCTTTATTTGTTCTCTTTGACAAGACAGTATAATACATTCCTAAATGAAATACTTAAAGATTTGTAAGTTACCCAGAATCCCTGCCTCCCAACACAAACATTTCATTTTTTCCCATCCTGTCTTCCATGTGTGCCTGCATTTTACAGGGCTGCAAATCATTGTACAGGCTCTCCTGAGGGTCTGCCCTTGGTGCAGACCAGAGCCTGATCATAGGTCTCTGGATTTCAAAGACTGTCTATAAAATGATCATTTTAAGACATTTTGTATTGAAATACCAGCATGCATACAAACTAGGGCACAAATCGTAAAGGTACAGCTTGATGAATTTTTGCAAACAAAACATACCCATGATCTAAACTATACAAGAAACAGAATGTTATTAGCACCTCGAGGCCCCCTTCGGACTGGTCCCAGTCACCAACCTCCCCCTCCCAAAGGAACCACTATGCTCGTAGACGGACTTGAGTGCTCTGGACCTTCATATGAACAGATGCACAGAGAATGTCCTCTTTCGTATCTGGCTCCCTGTATTTAACATCATGTTTGTGAAATTCACCTGTATTGTGTGTGTAGCAGCAGTTCATTCACTTTTTACTTTCATTGCTGCGTGGTTTCCATCACGTGGGGCATTTGTTGTCTGTTGCTTGGGCACAACTTACTCCAAAACCTAGTGACTTAAAACGACATTTATTAGCTCTCATAGTTTCTGTGGGTTAAGACTACCAGGGGCAGCTTAGCTGGGCAGTTCTGGCTCAGGGTCTGTCATGAGGTTGCCCTTGAAACTTCCAGTAGGGCTACAGTCATCTGAAGGCTTGGCTGGGGCTTGAGAATGTCTGTTCCCAAGATGGCGCACTTGCATGGCTGTTGGCGGGAGGCTTCAGTGCCTCTCCAAAGCTTGCTTTTCTATATGACATGGTGGCTGGCCTCCCCCAGAATGAATAATCAAGAGACCAAGGCAGAAGCTGCAACATCTTTTAGGATTTCTCCTTGGAAGCCACATGTGGTCGCTTCCATACGATCTTATTGGTCACCAAGTCAGCTCTATTCAGCGTTGAGAGAGGGCTTCACCAGGGTGTGACTACCAAGAGGTGAGGATCGTGGAGGGCCCTTGGAAGCTGGCTACCACATATGGATAAATCATCTATCTATTGAAAAGATCACTTCTTACCTCATCTCCAATTACTGTTGGATTGTAAGTTATTTGCTACTGTAGTTGATGCTGACAGGAACATCTTTCTGCACATAGCTATCTGGTTTTCTGCTCAAGTAGTTATTAGAAACTTACATCCCTGGGAATGGAATTCCTGAGTCCAAAGATCTCAAGCTGTTCGTGACTTTTGCTCCACTGGCCCCTATTACTTGCAAAAGGATTGTGCAGATTTTTGGTGCTGCTGCAGCCACATGGTGGACAGAGTCCACTGCAGCTGCGTCTAATCCTAATGTGGATTATGCACTAACACCACCAGACAAGACATGGTACATGGAACATGAAATGACAGTCTTCAAGAAAATGGCAAACAAGAGACACCAGCCACTGTTTTGGGCTACAGTCTAGCAAGGCCTGGCAGGGCATCTGTATGACGAGGAACTGGTGACTCTTCTCTAAGAAGCCCCGGATAGTAGGTATAAAGCATGCTTTAAAATCAAACTGGCTTTGAAATTGCATTTTCTGTCACCTCATGGGGAGGCAACATGGTGAGTGGAAAGAGCACATTGCTTTCACTCTCAGTGTCCCTGTCTGTAAAATGGGGCTCCTGGCACCAAACTCCCAGGGAAGTTGTGAGGATTAAAGGGAGAACGGATGTGGCACTCCCAGCACCATGCTTGCCACACAGAGGGCACCCAGCAAATGCTGGTCCTCTCCCTCTCTCCCTGTCCTGTTTCCTCTCCTTGGTTTAACAAGGCTCACAGGTTTTACCCCCATTGGCTGAAATACTTCCTGTGATATGTCCTTGGTTTCTCCTAGAGGAAAAAAAAAAGTATAGTATTTCTTTTTCTAATTATAACAGTGATGTGCATTCACCGAATAAAAATTTGGAACCTGTGGGAAAGTACAAAGAAGGAAATAAAAAATTACCCGCAATTTCACGCCCCAGACCCATCACTGCTAACATCTGGGTGTGTCTCCTGGGGGTGTTGGGCCACTTCTTCTCAGAATTCTAAGGTGTGGCTCCGGGCCAGTGTGACACCTCTGTCCAGGCCCCAGAGAGTTGCCGTGGATAGGGGTGAGCACTGGAGCCAACCAGTCCTAGCAGGGACAGGTCTTCCGGGAAGCCCCACTTTTGCTGCACACGGGAAGCAGATAGGATTTCCAGACTCGTCCTTGCAGCCTGCAGGCAGCAAGACCAGGAACCCCTCGGGGGACAGGACTGTCTGCATTCTTCCCTTTCCCCACTGCAAGGAAAGCCGTGAACAAACTCACCCAGATTTGGGCATTTCCTGTCTCAGGGCCTCAGTTCCCTCATCTGTCAAATGGGCAGCTGGGCCTTAATCTGCAGCTCTAACACTGTGTGGACCAGCGGTGTCTTTGTAGCTTGTACACGTATGGACATCTTTATTTCTCTAGTGCCCTCATCTTCTCCTTCTTAGGAAAGGATGAGCCTCCCCTCAGACTCAGGTCGCTTTAGGACCTGGGCCATCTCGGCTGCTCTGGGGGAAGGGGGTCCTCCTCTTGGGAGGAGTCCCTCTGAGACCTCTGTGACGATTAAATGCAGAGATGTGTGTACAGGCCTCCGAGGTGATATAAGAGAGTTCTATGGTACCACTGGTGGAAAGGGATGGCCCAGGTTCAAACCCCAGCTCTGCCACGAACTGGCTGTGTGCCTTTGGGAAAGTTACTGAACTGCTCTGTGCCGCACTCAGCCCCAAACTGGGAAAGAGGAAGATAATAATGTGTGGATTAAACTGTATGTGGATTAAATGCGTTAATGCATGAAGCCTTTAGAACATTCTCGGCCCATAGTGAGTGCCACGTGAGGACTGGTGGTGTTACACTGTCCAGAAGGTAGGTAGTGCCCTGAGATGTGTGCTATTAGAACTGGAAGCAGTTTCCAAGAACGCGAATGTGATTGACGTGGAAGGTGAGTTTCTTCTTCACCTCCTCTCACACTCCAGAAGGAACCACTGTGAATAGTTCAGTGGGCCACCTTCTAGATCTTTCTCTAGAAATACATGAGGCGGGGAGGGGGACACGAGCTGCTCATTGTTGCTCCCCTGGGAGGGCCGAGTCAGGGATGGTGAGGGTCCGCCCTTCCCAGGGCACTGGGTTCTGAGTAGCTCCACCATGTCATGCTGGGAGGAGACCCCCCCCCCACAGCCCTGAGGGAGGCAGGGGCCTGCCCCAGCCGGTCCCTCCGGGAGGTGAAGACGCTGGTGCACACTGGGGAGAGGACCATGGGAACTCAGAAGACCCTGGAGCCCCTTTCTCTCTGTTCCCTTTTAAAAAATTATTATTATTAGATATTTTTATTATGAAAAATTTCAAACATACAGAAACGAAACAAGACTAGTCCAACATGTATCAGTATATGTACCGTTAGATGTAACGGCTGGTGACCCTTGGCCGTGTTGGTTTTACCTACCTATATTATCTTTGTCTCTCTATCTGTATCCCTTTATTGTGGCTGGAACATTGCAAAGTAAGTTGTTAACTTCATAGCATAAATAATTCAACATTTGTCTCTTAAGAATAGAGACATTCTCCTACATAACCCCAAATCTAAGAAAATTAACAAGCATTTCCTAAGATCATCTAATAATAAATTGATTTTCAAATTTCCCAAGTTGTCCTCCATATCTAGTTTTACAAACCAGGCCTCAGTGGATCACCGTTCTCTTCTCTTCTCTTCCTGCCAGCACAGCAACCCCCACCAATGACAGTGGTGACGGCAGGTGGAGACACCAGAGTTTCCACAGCCTGCTTCAGCTGTGGGGGTGGAGGCAGGGGGTGGGACTGGGACAGGCATTTTCCCGTCAGGGAATGACTGGGAGCCAGACACTGGCCACCATCTTCTCAGGGTGGCTGAGCTGGGGCTGGATGGTAGGCCTTGGCAAACACTGACCCTGGTCCTCTGACAGGCAGTGGCCAGGCCTCCGCAAAGTCCATTAGCACCCCTGTGGTGCTTTGGGGCAGATTAGAAAACGTGCCCCAGTGGGCACAGTTCACATGCCAGTGCGCCTGGCTTAGTGGAGTCACGTTGGATTCCAGCCCCCATTCCAGTGACAGCACTTTGTGCAGTGCGCAGAGTAAGCAACCTCACGTGGCAGTCCTGACTGGGAGGGGCCTTTTGGTCAGCAAGGCGGGGCAGAGAGAGATTCCAGCTTGAAAGCAAGCAAGGTAGTGGTTAACAGCCAACTCCCTGCCACACAGCAACAGCAATGACAACAGTGGTGTTTAATGAGCGCTACTCTGTACTGAGCCCTGTACAGAATTCTCTCATGTTTTCTTCATGACCAGGTAGGAGAGCAGCCAGTATTATCCTCACTTTAGAGAACACAGGCTCAGAGGGTTTCCATTATTTGCTCAAGGCTGCATTGTTCTTAAAGGGTTGGATCAGGGCCCTGTCCTAGGTCTGTTGGCTCTTGGGATTGTGCCTTAAGAACTATGCCTCACATGGTAATTGTGAGGGGCCTGGGAGCCCAATTCAGGACCAGGCCATTAGAGGTTCTGTTTAGTAGGTCCGCAGTGGAGTCTGAGCAGTCAGATTTCAAAAGAGCCTCCACCCCACCCTGGGGACCCTGATGTGTTCCCCACCCCACAACCCCATTAGGGATCACTGGGTGGCAAGAACTCTGGAAATCCAAGGCCCCAGCCCTCTCTTGGTCACTGTCGGAGGCTGTTGGCTGACCTGTATGTCCCCAAGGCAGAAGTCTCATCACCTGGAAGTGCACAGGGCATCAGGAGGTGCTGGGAAGTCTGTGAACAGGGCCACAAAGGGCTGTGGTCTTGTCACTCCCCTCCCTGGGGCATCAGACATGGGGCAGGATTGCAGAAAGAAGGTGAGGTTGGCTGTGACCCACAAAGGCACCCAGTCGCCCTGGCTTCCCTGCCTGCTGAGTGGTCCCTGATAGACTGGGGAACACGACTTGCCCTGGGCACTCCAGAAAGCGAGGTGATGTTGCTGGTTCCCCTCGCCTTGGCTATGACAACAGCTGGGGCCTGGGGAGCCCTGGTGGGGCTGCGGGGGCTGATGTCAGGGGTTCCAGAAGCCCCCAGCTCATATTCCCTAAAGGAGCAGGAGACCATGGACCGCAGGCAGATTCTGGGGTCTCCAGCCTTGATGTACCCCAACCCATGGAGCTGTTCATCAGACAATGGACACTTTACTGCTCGCCTGCCCAGAAGTTGGCTCACGGGGCTGCGGGTTCTGACGGGCACTCCCTCCTGGCAGAACCCGTTGTTAATTTTGACAAATTCACCACAGAGCCTCCACAGTTTGGATAGGTGCTTAGGTGGGCTGGGGTGCGGCCTTGAATAACTTCAGTTCTGCGCTCACCAGCCTAAGATTTGCCAGATGACCTGTTCTCCAGAACAAACACCTCGCTGTGGCCCACAGCATCAGAACCAGGTGTGGTTTCTCAGTTGCCAGGTAAGGTACTGCTTTGTATAACTGGGCCTAGAAGAAATGAGGCAGGGCTTAAAGGAGAGCAGGCAGCAGACCAAAAACACACTTGGATTGTGACCTCTTCTGGTCTGTTTGTTTTGGAGGGAGAGGCAATTAGTAGAAATTCTTGGCTGTTGCCTGAGCTATGGAGACTCAGGGCAAGGAGGGGGTAGAGGGAACGTTCTTGGTAGGCCCAGTGGGCAGGGTCCCTGAGCCATAAATCTGTGGGGAGATTGGGCCTCCAGATTCCCAGAGACTCAGTGGTGAGCCACGTGTCACACGGTTTGAGGCAAAGCTTCTATGGACAACTGAGCGGGCACCAGGCATCTTTCCAGGACACCCCTGTTCCTGCTCCTGGTGACTGAGCCCATATCCCCCCAGACCCCCGCCCAGACTCAGTGGTCGATGAACAGACCCCATCTTCAGGAGACCGAGTTTGTCCCTGCTCTCATCCACATCCCGTTTTCCTTTCTGACTGCCAGTCTGGGTGACCTGCAATGACGCAGGCCTCACACCAGCTTCGGCAATTGTGTGACGCCTATCCCTACAGCAGATCCCCGCTATGAAAGTGGTGCGTGTGTAAATGAGTGTGTGAGTGTGAGGGAGATACTGCGTCTTGGCCAGCCCCAAGTCCTGTGCCCTGTGGGTGGAGCAGTGGGGACAAGGAAGTAGACCTCGGGTGTGGTGCAGGTGACCATGACCCTGGAGGGTCTAACAAAGGGACTCTGCTTGGGATGGTTTCTAGAGTCCTAACCTTGCAGGCGTGTTTTCCCCCCAGCCTTTCTTTTTTGGAGCAGATCTGTGTGTGTGTGTGTGTGTGCGCGCGCGTGTGTGCGTGTGTGTGGGGGGGCACACGTGCATTTGCATCCACCTTTATCCGATTTCCTGCGTCTCCCCGGACTCCGCCATCCCCTAGACTTTTCGGAGTCGTCCTCGTTAGCGGCCGCGTGATTCATCGTGTGAGGGGATTTAATGCCGCTCGTAAAACACCGCCCCACGATGTTTTCTTTTCCCCCCTTTCTCTCTCTCGGCCCCTCCACTCGGCAGCGCGCGTTTCTCCCTTGCGTTTGGCCAGATCCATAAAATAAATACATCCACTGCGCAGGAGGAAATGACCTTGGGGTCCGGGGGCCTTCTTAATGGGGCCTGAGCGCTGCTGACAGCTGGCCGCTTCCCCGCTTTACCCGCTCAGCGTCTGAGCTTTGCCGGGAGCCGGGTCATCACCCTTTTCTCACCCGGCTTTACCTGCTGAACCTCTGTTGTGACTTCCGACAGCTTTGGTTTTTGTTTTTGTTTTTAAGTCACAGAAGAAATGTCTGTTTGTCTTTAAGACGTAAACAGATTAGACATGAAGGTCCTCTCCTCTTCCGGTCCCAGTAGCCCTCCTGACAGCAAGAACACAGCCTGCGCCCTCTCCCCAGCAGCTGTAGATTTCTCATCCCCGGGCCGGAGTGGAAATTGTTCCAGGTCCCTCCGTGTTGGAGTCTCTACCCCAGCAGGAGGCCTGGCTATGACCCGCCCCTGGCAAAGGGTGAATGAATGAATGAATGAAGCTGTGCTGAGCAGTCTGTCCGGGAGTGGGTGGGTCATCCCAGAAGGCAGCTCTGCAGCCATCCTGCTTTGGGATGTGGCCCCACCCCTTCCTCCTGTGTGAGCCTGGGCAGGTGCCATGTATTTTTGGAACTCCAGTTTTTCCATCTGCAGAATGAGAATATTGCCTGCCCAGCTCCCATCAGGACCTGTGAAAGTCAAGGTAGGAGGTGGGAGGGAAACACTTCCCTGAAAGACGAAGCATGAGGACGTCTCTGGGACAAAGGGCTGACAGGAAAATCAAGTTAGGGCTGAACCGCAGAGGATGGTGATGCTCATACTTTAACCTCCCCCTGCCCCTTATCTCTCCAGATGAGGAAAAGGTCTGGAAATTACTGACCAAACCAATAGTGGTTGCTGGGAGTGCTTTAGCTTTATTTGCGATGTTTTTAATAGTTTTGTAACAGGTACGTACTGAAGTTCCATTTTTGTATTGAAAATATTTTAATATATCTGTATATGAATAAATAACATTAGTAATAGCCTCCACTTATTGAACTCCGGCTCTGTAGCAGGCAGTGAGGATTATTAGGATGCCCATTTCACAGATGGGGAAATGAAGCCCAGATGGGCAGATGACCAGCCCAGGCTCATGCGGCCTTGAAAGGCTGAGGCGGATTCTGACTTCAAATACAGTTGCCTTCTGGAGGTGGGTTGTCAGTTCCCAAATGGACACTGATCACAGCAGCCACTGGGCAGCTGGCTCTGCAGGGCAGGATTCAGAGCAAACTCCTCGCATAACAGGGGGAAACAGCCCAAAGAATGTATTACCGGGGATGGAATTCATGACATCATGTTGAAGACCAAGGGGTTTGGCATCAAAAAGACAGGCTTGTGTCCCAGCTCTGCCACTTCCTGACTTTGTGACCTCAGCCAGGTCCCTTCACCTCTCTGGGCCTCAGTTTGTGAATCTTTAGAAGGGGTGAGAGACCACCTACCTGCCAGGCTTGCATGGACTGAGCATGTTGTGGACATGAGAACACCATGTAAACTGTAAAGTGCTGCTTATTTGTTCCTGAAATGAGCATTTATAACGCACCTGCTTTCATGCCAGGCGGGCCCTTCTCTAGGCTCAGGTCACACAGCAGCAAACACGACAGAGGAGGTCCTGGTGCCCTGAGGTTACCTACGAAGGTTGGAGCCAGACAATCAACTGGGGAACCAGAGGGCTCAGGGGTGGTGATGAGGGTGAGGATAGAGGACTGGGGCGGCGAGATGGAGCCGCCTCGGAGGCTGGGCTCTGAGCCAGCCAGAGGCCTTTACCGGCCTCTCTGGGGAGGTGACCTCTGACAGGGGCCAAGAGGTAGGAGGTCAATGTGTGAAGCTCTTTAGGGGAAGTGTCATGGGCAGAGGGACAGCCCCGAGGAAGGGAAGAGCTGGCGTGATTGAGGGACCAGGGCGGCGAGAGCAGAGCGAGGGGCAGGGGCAGGGCTGGAGTCCCAAGGACTGCTGAGCACAGCAGATGGCTTTCCCGGGGCTGCCGGCGTGACTCCTTGCCCCACCCTGGCCAAGGGCCCATCAGGTGGGGCCTGTGTACAGGTCTCAGGAGGAGGGCGTGTGTCTGAGGACATTTGTCCTTTCCTTGAAACAGAGAGGGTCCTCACCACCGGATAGGGGAGAAAGCATGAGGGCCCTGGGGCAGCAGGAGTAGGAGGCACCTCTCTAGAGCCCCTCACCCCTTGGAGCAGCTCCAATGGGAAGCCGGGAGGCAGGCAGGATTAAACGGCGGAAATGGGCCCTGGGGCAAATCAAGGGGAGCAAGGGGCAGGAGGAGCCCAAGGTCCCCAGATGCAGGGAGATGTGGGCAGGCCTAGAGGGGCGGTGAGATTGCAGGACTAGGGACCTGGAGTCTGTCCCACAGCAGCTCTGGAACACATCTCCAAGGCAGGTTTCCAGGGTCCCCGGCAGAGGCAGGAGTCTGGACTGGTAACCTGGATGTCCTATACCCTCTAAAACCCCTAGACATCTAACGCCCATTCACCAGTCATGATGATCCTTAGCTAGAAGGGTCTTTCCAGAAATGCCATTTCCTCCCCAGTGCATATAGTTTCATTGAGGTGTCCTTGGGACGTCTCAGGGGGTGATTAGTGCCACCCACTGCCCCGTGGGGGTGGAGTCTGACAGTGTCCCTCCGGGTCTCCTCTTCCTCATCTGGGAGGCGGGAGAGCAGTAGCACCCCTTCTTGTGGCTTTGAGGGGTCTGAGGCGCTAGAGTGTACACAACCCCCTGTTCAGTACTTGGCCCCTAGTGAGAAGCCAGCAGTGGGGGCTGTCCCAGTCCTGGGTCCTCAAGTCATAGGATCACAGACTCTTCTGATGGAAGGGACTCGGCCGGTCAGAGAATCCACCCCTCCATCCTATGACTGATCACTTCTGTGGTGTCCTGCTGGGCAGTGACAGCCTCAGCTTGATCTCCTCTGATGACAGGAGATCAAGGCAGCACATTCTGCCTTAGGCAAATCTATTGGTATTTCCTCCTGATAAGGAGCCCAGCTTTATATCCTGGGGTCTCCTCCTATGGGTTCCAATCCTTTCTCTTGGGGCTGCTTAGAGCACATTGCAAGTCCAATGCACACACAAGTTACATCTCCCTGGGTCTCCTCTCTGGTCCTTCCAGCCAGCCTCTGTGCAGATGCTCCAGGCCCCTCACTCTTCTTACCTCCCACCTCCCACACTTCTCATGTGTCCGGATCCTTCTTCCATGCAGGGCTGAGCATTAGATTCTGGGTGCAGGACTCAGAGAAGATACAGAGGCCTCCGGCATCCTCATTATATGGAGTGGGCTTATGGAAGGCCGTGACCTTTGCCAGCTCTCTCTCTCATTCTTCCTTTTCTCCAGACATCCTAAAAGCACAGCCACGGCCATCTAAGGCATGGAGTTGGGGCTCCTAGTCTGCCCACTTCCTTAGCCAGAGGAGGGTCAGACTGAGCTAGCAATGTGTCTGGAGACCAGAGGAGATCCTGACAAACCACAGAGATTTTTAACTGAGAATATGTTTTTTCTTTTTGAACTTTAAATTACAAAAATAAAACATGCTCACTGTAAAAATGTGAAACAAGTCAGAAATGTATAGAGTAAAAAGCAAAGCCCTTTTGCATCACTCCCCCTCCCCAAATCTTAACCCCTGTCGACAGATTGGTTTGGCTCCTTCAAGACATTTTTCTTTCCACCTGGAGGTAAATCTCTCCTCCCAAAGGGAACACTACACCCAGTGAAAGTTCATTTATCAGGGACAGGCTTCCATGTCAGCACATACAGTGCAATATTATTCTTTCTTATTTTTTTAAAATGAAACATGAAAAACAATTTTATTAGCCGTTCTTATAACAGTGCTGTGCCCGTGGCAGCCACGTAAATAGCATAAAAGTTTTACCGTGAAACACCAGTCATGCCCCGTCCCACTGTCTACACCGACCCCTGCTCTGAGTTCTCTGCGCCCCTAACACACTGGGGAGGGCAGCTCACCCTGCCTTTGGTCTAATGGCTGCTCAGGGGCACGAAGTGTGAGCGTGCCATGCTCTGTGACCCACCTCCTAGTGACGTCACTTAGGTTATCTTTAGCTTTCCACTTTTAAACCAGGCTGCAGTGCGCCCCTTCCCTGACATCCTTAGGCACATGTAGGAACCCTTACGCTGGCGGGGCCACAGCAGTCAAGGTGCCAATAGACCCAAGAGCCTGATTCCTGGGAAGTGGGCCAGGGATAGGGCCATGCAGGCGGGGAAAGAGCACCGGGCCAGGAGCCAGGAGACTTGGGTTCTGAGAGAGTCACTTCCCCTCTCTGAGCCTCAGTTTCTTCACCCTCACACAGGGATGAAGTCCATAAAACTGGTGAGGGCTCTTCTCTAGGTCCTGTAATTCTTCCCTGACATCCAGAATGACTCTCTCTGCTCTGGTGACCATGAAAAGCAATTGGACTTTTCTGGTGCTTTGGGGTGATTCCGTTTCTACTCTAGGACCTGTCTGGGTGGGGCTGGCCTGTCACCCTGTCAGGAGGAAGTTGGCCCTGAGGTGGGAGGGGGGCCGTGGACGCCAGGGAAAGAGTTGCAGGCTTACAAAGGACCCCACAGATCAGCCTCTAATGATTTGTCAGGATGGGCTTGTCACGTGTCTCCCGGAAGGACTGGTGTCATTTCGGAACCAGCAAGAAACAGACACACCCTGGGTCTTTCAGAAAGGGACTCAAAACAGGGAGTTGGCTACACAGGTTGTGTGTCGCAGAGCTGAGAGGCCAAAGCAGGGATGATGAGTCAGCCCAGAGCTCAGCCACTGAGGGAACTGCCCGGGGTGGAGGACCACGGTGGGGTGTCAGAGCCCAGGATCCCTGGCCACCTGGAAACTTGCTGGGCGGAGCACAGAGGAAATGGAAATGCAGCTGCTGCCGCTGACCCCACCTGAGGCAGACTTAAACGGGGGAAGAATATTCCAGCTGCTCCCTTCACGCCCCTCTCCTCTATCTCCCCCAGTGCTGGACGTGGCAGAACCCAGCCGGAAAGCGGCTGGCGAGGGAGCCTGGGCAACGCGGCCCGTAGGCATCAGCCCCCCACGACACAGACAGGAATGTAGTGGAGGCTGCAGGTCCAGGACTGGCCCATGATGATTTGTGCTTACATGCTCCAGGTGCTGGGGAGCTCACTGTCTAAGTCTAGAGGCAACAGCAATAGCCCATTTTGCTGCTTGCTGAGTATGAACATTGGCTCAGAATAAGGAAGAAATGTCTGTGACCCCAAACCTGAAGACGAGGGTTTGTCTTTGGAGCATGAGCCCTTTGTGTAAGGTGGTTGCCTCATGCCTCCCGGCTTGGCTCATGCTTGCATATCCACCAGGGGTGCCCTCCCTCCCCACTCAGCCTGGCTCAGCTGACTTTCATCCGACTGATGAGATTCAGCTCTTGCAGGAAACCTCCCAGCAGCCCCATAGAGGGTGACAGTACCCTGGGCCCCATCCAAAGCCCCTTGTGCCTCCTTCTCTATTTAGCACTAACTACATCCTATTAGACACGAATTTCCCTGTTTGTCCACCTGATTCATCAGGGCACGGAGCTTGATGGATTTGACTTGGCCTCCCTGGTGCTAACCTACTAAATGCTCTGCTGACATTATTTAATTCTCCCAATAACCTGGAATTAGGTATCATTATCCCCATTTCTCAGCTGGAGAATCTGAGGTTCAGAGGGGAGAGGGCCCAAGCCTACTCGGCTCTAGGGGGTTGGAGCTGGGATTTGAACCCACTTCTCTGGCTGTGAAGACTGTGTTCCGTAACAGGGCCGGCCCACGCGGTCTCACCACAGTACAGCTGTGCAGCGGGGCGGAAATGCATAGGACGCCTCACTGGGAACATTTTCAGTTCAGCATTGGCTCCTCGTCCCCCACCCTCTGTCCAAGCCTCTACATTGGCCCCTTACAGACGAGGAGGCCTTTCCCATGGCCACTTCTCCATTCTGAAATGACCAAGAGTCCAGGCGGGGACGGCAGGTCTAACCACAGGTTGCCAGATGTTTCCACGTGTGGAAGTGGGATTGGAGCCTTGATGCGTGTTTTCACGGTTCCCTTTTCACTTTTTCCCATGGGTGGTGTGTCTAGTCGTGGTCTTGATGCTCTGATGTGTTTCACGTCTATTGCACACAATCCTTAGACTGTTCTTAACAGTTCTTTTCATTAGCAGAGCACTTTCTGTTTTGCCTAGCACTTTTATACACATCAGCTCAGTGGATCCTTCCAGCAAAACCTGGAGCTTGGGCCTATTTGACACATGGAAGCTCAGAGAAGCTAAGTAATGATAATGGCAACAATTGCTGCCCTTGTTAAGATCTTTTAAGCCTCACTACAAGCATGATGCTCAACCACACTGCACACAGTATCTCCTTTAATCTCAGCAGCTGTAGGAGGTAGATGATATTATCATCCCTATTTTAGAAGTAGGGGCACTGTAGCTCAGAGAGGATAACTGACTTGCCCAAGGACACACAGCAGGAAATCTAGAGCTTGAACCCATCTCGATTCCTGGTCCAGTGTTCTAACCAGCTCTTGAGAACAGCTATAAAACTGAAAAAAAATATTACTTTATTTCAACAAATCTACAACATCATGGAACACAGACACACCACTATTTTATATACCCTAGGAAATAAAGATGCTATCGGTTAAACTAAGACACGGTACTTTATCACTTAGAATTTTTCAAATTTCCTATTTAGTAAAAGAGCTCTTTAGACTTAGCTGCATATCGTATGTGTATGTGTATATATATATATCACTCTTGTGCACACATAAAAGGAAATTTATGTGAAAGCAAATTTATATGAAATGAAAATAAATTTATATGAAAATAAACTTCTTCACATTCAAAACCTGACTCTGACTCAAGAGAGGCCGAGGCCAGTGCTTTTTTACACAACATTGTCATCTGTGCCAGCCAGCGTTAGTGACACAGACCCCTCTCTCCCTTTCTGTTTTATATATGTCTGTATATGTATAACTGAATCATTTTGCTGTACACCTGAAACTAACATTGTAAAAAATCAACTAGACTTCAATAAAGAGTAAAATAAAAAAAAATTTATTGAACTAAAACTTACATATAATAAAGTGCACAAATCATAAGCCTTTCTGATGAGTTTTTTATCCATGTACGTATACATCTGTGCTCAGCGGTGGGCTGATTGTTAAATATCCAGGACTTTTGCAAACCAATTTTAAACCGTCGCTTAGAATCAGCCATGGTGGAAATATTTACACTGTGGAAACTGGCAAATGTTACAATTCAGGGCTTTTTTCCCCCTTGCCCTGAGAGATTGGTTTCCTAGCACCTCATTGAGAGTAACCTCCACCAGGATCAGGAGAGAGACTTCCAGCACCCAGAGGCCCCTTTGTCTCTCCCCGGCCCCTCTCCGCCAAGGAACCTCTCTGAAGCAGCGTTTCTCACAAGAATCCGCAGACGGACCGAGAGCTAAGGCGCTGGGCCCTTGCACTGGCTTTACCTTTTGTGGCTCTTCCCACATTTGGCTCCGCGGGAGGAATGCTGCTGAACACGTCTGCTTTACCGCCTCCCCCACCCGTACCCACAGCCGGCTGGTTCCTAGAGGTTAGAAGAATACTCCTCTATTGTCTGCAGGGTTTTCTTCCAAGCCACAGAAACCCATACCCGAGTGACGCTTGGCTTGGGCAGGCGATGGTAACTCCATCCAGAGGGCCCCCGGCCAGCAGATTGGGAGACACATCCCGATTTCAGAGCTATTAAAATGTGAAAAAGAGCACCTCTTAGAATCGCAGGCGTAGAGTGCCTTAGTACTCTTTTGAACGTCTTCTGTTGCTGAAGCAGTTTCCTTTGAGAAGCAGCTTGTCTCGATGATGAAGCCCCATCAGGCAGATGTGCTCACTGGTTGCCCTGTCCCTAACCAGGTGGTGTCTGCCCACTTTTCCGGGGTCAGCCAGGTGTTGCTACCTCTGGCCCCAAAAGAGAGGGAAACTGTGGCTCTGAAACTAGGCCGCTTCTGGACCATCTTTTCTGGGTGCAAAGGTGGGACTTGTGCTCCCCCGAGAATAGCTCAAGGTGTCCTTTCTGGGGTCTCACCTCGGGCACAGACTTGTGATGACTGTTTCCGGAGCAGCATTGTCTGCCCAACCTGGCTGTGACCTTTTGCAACTGTGTTCTCTCACAGCCCAGCAGGCCTCTGACACAGAGCAAGCACCTGGGAGATATGTGAATGAATGGACGAGGGAGATGGGGGTGGAGATGTGTCATTCTGCAGCCTGCCTGACTCTCTGCCCATGGGAGAGATGCTTCTTTGTGACACTGGCAGGAACAACTAGGATGGCATGTAAATCAGCTTCGCACAAGCTCCGAGGGGTTAATTGAGAGCATCATTATCTCCCTTTGGAGGCCTTGGGACCATTCTGGGCTTCTGTGACTTGGTTTAGGCTGCCAGCCAAGGCCTGGGTCTCTGGTAGGCCAGGCAGGGAGTGGCAGGGAGGACCTGCTCTGGGGCTGGGAGAGGGGGTGGCAGGAAGCAGCATCCAGGGTGAAGTGGATCCAGAGCAGTGGGTTTAGATAAGACCTCAAAATAGCAGGGAGACTGCAGTGAGTTTGCTGACGATGGAGTGAGAGGGTTGGCGCGCTGGGAGTCTGGAACAGACCCAGTGTATTTTTCAGGGACTGGGGCCCAGTTCAGAGGGAAGTTTGCTTGCTCCTGGCCAGTGAAGAGCCTTCAGCCTCAACCAGAATATCTGAGCTCGAGTCCCAGCTCTGCCACCCCCAGCCACCTCCAGTCCTCATGATTCCAGGTGATCACTGTCTTCTCTGGGTCTCAGTTTCACCTCCTGGAAAACCAAGATAATAACCCTGACTCGCAATCCTCTCAGTTATGGTTGTGGGAATAGTTACAATGTGCTTATGTGACAGTGAGTCTTTGCTCTGGGACCAGACCCAGAGTACTTTCCATGAATTAATTCAGTGGTTCTCAAAGTGTGGTCCGCGGACCAGCAGCAGCAGCAGCAGCAGCACTTTGGAACTTGTTAGAAATGTAAATTCTTGGGCTCCTGCTGAATCTGAAACCCCCAGAATGTGGCCAGCAGTCTTCATTTTAACAGCCTCTCCAGGGGATTCTGCTGCAACCTAAAACCTGAGAATCAAGGCATTAGCTCATCAGTCATCATCGATCCTGTGAAGTAGGTACTGTTACCATGAAGAGTAAAAGCCCCAGTTAAGCCGATGGTCCTCGATTTTTCTAGACTGAAAAACAGCTTTTTTTTTTTTAAAAAGGTGTGATTCATATACCATACAATTAACCCTTTTACAAAGTGTACAATTCACTGGTTTTTAGTATATTCACAAGGTCATGCCGCCATCAGCATTCATTCCAGAGCATTTAAATTGCACCCCAAAGAAATGATGTACCTTTTAGCAGTCACTCCCCATTCCCCTCTCCCCCAGCTCTTGGCAACCACTGGTCTATTCTGTTTCTATAGATTTTCTGCTCTGGAAGTTTCACACAAACGGGATCTTTACCATGTGGTCTTTCACTTCCCTGAGCATGATGTTTTCAAGCTTGTTCCATGTTGTACTTCTTTCCTTTTTATGGCCAAATAATGCTATAATCCTCCCTTTTGTGGCTACATCATATTTTGTGAATCCGTTCGTCCACGGATGGACGCTTGGATTGTTTCCATTTTTTGTTAATTTCGTTGTACACTGAATGTACAATTCAGTGGCATTGAGTTCATTTACAGTGCTGAGCAACCATACCCTCTATCTAGTTCCAAAACATTTCATCACCCCCAAGGGACACCCTGTACCCACTGGGCAGTCACTCCTCTCCCCTAAGCCCTGGCCACCACCCATCTGCTTTCTGTCTCAATGGATTTACTATCCTGGATATTTCATATAAATGGAATCATATAATATGTGATCTCCTGTGTCTGGACTTAGCATCAAGTTTTCAAGTTTCATCCATGATGTAGTGTGTATCAGTACTTCATTCCTTTTCATGGCTGAATAATAGTTTATTATATGGATGTACCACAGTTTGTTTACCCATTCATCCACTGATGGACATTTGGGTTGTTTCCACTTTTTGGCTAATGTGAATAGTGTTACTATGAATATTCATGTACAAGTACTTTGTTTTTTTGTTTGTTTATTATTTAAATTTTTTTTTGGGGGGGGAGAGGTAATTAGGTTTACTTATTTATTTTTAGAGGAGTTACTAGGGATTGAACCCAGGACCTTGTTTGTGCTGAGCAAGTGCTCTACCACTTGAGCTATACCCTCTCCCTACAAGTACTTGTTTGAATACCTATGTTCAGTTCTTTTGGGTATATATCTAGGAGCAGAATTGCCAGATCATATGCTAACTACATGTATTACTTTTTGAGGAAGGGTCAAACTGTTTTACAAAGTGGCTGCACCATTGCCCTTTTATATCCCCACCAGCCAATGTATGAGGGGGTCCAATTTCTTCACATCCTTGTCAACGCTTGACATTTTCTTTCTTTTTTAAAAAAATTGTAGCCATTCTAGTGGGTGTGAAGTGGAATCTCATTGCGGTTTTGATTTAGATTTCCCTAATGAATACTGATGTTGAGAGCATCTCTTCATGTGCTGGCTGGCCACTTGGATATCTTCTCTGAAGAAGGTCTATTTAAGTCCTCTGCCCATTTTTGAATCAGTTTGTCTTTTTGGTGTTGAGTCTCAGGAGTTCTCTATCTATTCTGGATAGTAATTCCTTATTGGATATGTGATTTGCAAATATTTTCTCCCATTCTGTGGGTTGCCTTTTCACTCTCTTGATAGTGTCTTTTGATGCATATGTTTAAAAATTTTGATGCAGTCTGATTTATCTATTTTTTCCTTTGTTATTCGTGCTTAGGTAGCTAAGAATTCACTGCTAAATTCAAGATCGTGATGATTTAACCACTACATTTTCTTTTGAGAGTTTTATAGCTTTAGTGCTTTCATTAGGTCTTTGGTCCATTTTGGGTTGATTTATGTATAGGATATGACGTAGGGGCCCAACTTCATTCTTTTGCACATGGATAGCCAGTTAGTCCATTACCTTTTATTGAAGAGACTAGAAAGAGGCAATATTTTAAAGAAAAAAATGTTAAGTAAAATACTAGTGTAGCTGATATGTGCTAGAAATGGCAAAAAGTGGGAAGGCGGTACTTGAGTGAGTGAAGTTTGGCAGTGCTGTTTCTACTGATTTTTGCTCCTTGAAGATTTCCTCTGGTCTGGGGAGATGCTCTGTTTGGTAAAAGATGCCAGGACTGAGGCAACATGGCTGCAGGTCTCCCACCCAGAGGGACAGCTTGGCGAGATCTCAGCCAGGCTTCTCCTTCTCTGTTCTTCCTAGACCTGCATTCATGGACAAGGGTCTCCAGGAGCAAAGAAGAGTGACCCCATCGCTTGCTCACCTGGTGCCCATCCGCTCCCTCCTCTTCCCCTAACTGGGCCTTGGTCCAGCGCCAGGCCCAGTACCTCTCCCATACGGCCAAATGTGGTTCCAAAAACAACCTCGGGAACATTTAGATGTGTTTTCCAGCCCAGGCAAATGGTGCTGCTGTCCACAGCCCAGACCCAGATTTCTGCTGGGTAGGGGAAGCGTCACTCCAGTGTCCATCTTCTTCTTCACGTGACCTTTTCCCTGTGTCTCTGTCTCAGTGTCTTTTCTCCTCTTATAAGGACACCAATCACGTTGCATTAAAAGCCCACCCTACTCACGATGTTACATCTTAACTAATTACATCTGCACTGATCCTATTTCTAAAGAAGATCACATTCTGAAGTTCCAGGAGGTGCATGCATTTTGGAGGGGATACTATGTAACCCTGCGCACCAGGCAATACTGAGGGCATAGCTGCGAAGGCGGCTGTCGCTGACCTTCCCCTTCTGGGAGCCCCTCCTGCGCACCTTTGTTTCTAAGAGCCTGCACCTGCGGCTTTCCTCAGAGGCCTCCCCTTGAGCTACTAAAACTACTCTGCTTGCTTGCGCACACAGACACACACAGACACACAGACACACACACACACACACACGCACAGAGCTGGAAGTGCCTGGGCATGTATGTCCCTGGGGGGCCTTAGCATAATAATGACTGACCAGTCCTCATGCAGGATGTGAAAGTCCAGCTCACTTGCCTCCAGCTGGGAGCAAACTCTGAGGCGGCACTGACTCTCCAGAGCCCCCCACAGGTCAGGCCCAAGCTGACCAGTTCACTTTCCATGTCCAGTTTCCCCTACCCTGTTTGCGGCTTGTCCTGGGTACACTTTCTTCAGAAATTCACATTCACATGAATCCTCTTCTCAAAGTCTGCTCTGGGCAGCCCAGCATCTGCTGTGGCCAGGATTGAGGTGGGAACCCCGCCCAGGAGAGCCATGAAGGGACCCACTTTACAGGGTCCCAAGGTTCAGTGACTCATGGCTGGTGGCACTTGGTGAATGGAAACACCCTCTGGGAACACTGAGGTGTCTCCCGCACATCCTGCTCAGACGGGTCTTCCCAACCACACCATCTGAGATCTTCAAATCTTATCCTTTCAGGCTGCTGGCCAACCAGCCCGGGAGTCTGTGCCAGCGTGTAGCACTTCTCCATATGAAGGGGATGACCAAAGCTACCACTCACAGCCCTGTGTGCCGACCCATGACCCAGACTGGAGTCCTTTACTCCTCTGACAGTTGACCATAGGGAACTTTGTCCGTGAGGCCACAGGAGTGTGTGGAGGGACAGGTATAGATGCAACAGAAGTAAGTGACACAGGGGTCTGGTCCACCTCTTCATGGAATCTGCTCGGATCTTCGTGACTTGCCCAGTCCCAATTCCAAATATATTACTTCCATTCTCCGATGGATTGCTGCTGTGACCTCTTAATGCTATGACTTGGTGGATTCGATAATTTCCAGCTCACAATGGAAGTGCAGATGGTGTAGTTACTCGGTGTTTCATGGTCAAGAATTCAGTCTCTATTAGGATTCAGTAAAATGCCATATTTTTTTTTTTTAAAGAGTGGTTCTCTAATGCAGAAAACCCTAGGAATCTGCACACATGTTCTTCTACTGAAGTTTGTGGGAGACTCTGCCCAGTATCTTTATCTAGCACTGTGGAATCTTCTTGGTCATGCGGCTTAAATAACAGGACAGTTTGCACTGCAGCTTGAACCTCTGTGGAGTTATCTCTTCCTTTGTCTCAAGAATGATAACTTTTTATAGCAAATGTTGGTAAGGATGTAAAGAAATTGGAACCCTTGTGCACTGTTGGTGGGAATGTAAAATGGTACAGCCACTGTGAAAAACAGTATGGTGGGCCAAAGCAAACTTGAGAAAGAAGAACAGAGCTGGAGACTTCAGACTATATTACAAAGCTACAGTAATTAAAACAGCATTGTACTGGCACCAAAATACACATATAGATCAATGGAACAGAATAGAGAGCCCAGAAATAAACCCATGCATTTATGGTGTAACTAATCTATGACAAAGAGGGCAAGAATATACAATGGGTAAAAGACAGTGTCTCCAATAAGTGGTGCTGGGGAAACTGGGCAGCTTCATGTAAAAGAATGAAATAGAACATTTTCTCACATCATATACAAAAATAAACTCAAAATGAATTAAACGTAGGAGTGGAAACCATAAAACTCCTAGAAGAAAACATAGGCAGAACAGTCTTTGACATAAATTGTAGCAATATTTTTTTGGATCCATCTCCTAAGGCAAAGGAAACAAAAGCAGAAATAAACAAATGGGACCTGATTAAACTTAAAAGCTTTTGGACAGCAAAGAAAACCATTAACAAAATGAAACTATAACCTACTGAATGGAAGAAGATGTTTGCAAATGAAATGACTGACAAGGGGTTAAAATCCAAAGTCTATAAACAGCTCACACAATTCAATAACAATAAGAGAAACTCAAACAATCTGATTTAAAAATGGGCAGAAGACCTGAATAGACATTTTCCCAAAGACAATAAACACATGGCTAATAGGAACATGAAAAGATGCTCAACATCACTAACTATTGGGGAAATGCAAATCAAAATCACAGTGAAATATTACCACACAGCTGTCAGAATGGCTATAATCAAAAAGACCACAAATAACAAATATTGGCAAGGATGTAGAGAAAAGTGAACCCTTGGACACTGTTGATGGGAATGTAGGTTGGTGCTGTGGAAAACAGTATGGAGGTTCCTCAAAAACTAAAAATAGAACTACTTTATGATCCAGCAATTCCACTCCTGGGTGTGTATCTGAAGAAAATGAAAACACTAATTCAAAAAGATATATGCATCCCAACATCCATAGCAGCATTATTTACAATCACCAAGATATGGAAGCAACCCAAGTGTCCATCAACAGAAGAATGGCTAAAGAAGATGTGATATATATATATATATATATATGTATACATATATGTATATATATATATGTATACATATATATATATGTATACACACACACACACACACACACACACACACACACACAAGGAAATAATACTCAGCCATAAAAAAGAATGAAAAATTTGCCATTTACAACCACATGAATGGATCTGGAGGGTATTATGCTTAGTGAAATAAGTCAGCTACAAGGATATACTGTACAGCATAGGGAATATAGTCAATATTTTATAATAACTTTAAATGGAATATAATCTATTAAAATTTTGAATTACTATATTGTACACCTGCAACTAATACAACGTAAATCAACTAAAAAATCCCCCAACCCATCCTCCCAGTATGGCAGCTTCTCAAATAATTAAAAATAGAATTACTATATGATCCAGCAATTCCACTGCTGGGTATATACTCAAAAGAAAGGAAAGCGGAGTTTTGAAGAGATATTTTATACCCGTGTTTATAGCAGCATTATTCACAATAGCTAAAACATGGAATACCATACAATGGAATGATATTCAACCTTAAAAAAGGAGGAAATCCTGTCATATGCTGCAACATGGATGAGGCTTGAGGACATGACGCAAAGTGAAATCAGCCAGTCACAAAAAGACACACTGTATGATTCCACTTATTTGAGACACTTAGAGTAGTCTAGATCACAGGGACAGAAAATAGAATGGTGGTTGCCAGGGGCTTGGGGGTTATTGTTTAATGGATATAGAGTTTCCATTTTGCAGGATGGAGAAGAGTTACGGGGATGGATGGTGGTGATGGTTATGCAAAAATGTGAATGCATTTAATACCACTGAACTATATACTTAAAACGGTAAAGATGGTATACTTTATGTTGTATGTATTTTAACACACACACACACACACACACACACACACACACACACACACAAAGCTGATAGCTTTCTGGTCACCTAATAAATAGATCAGAACAGTATTCCCAAGTGTGGAATATGCTGCTTCAAAATTCAAAGAGGCCAAAGAGGGAGGCTTAAACAATAGGAATTTATTCTCTACAAGTCCTGGAGGTCCGAGGTCTGAAATCAAGGTGTTGGCAGGGCTATGCTCCCTCTGAGGGCTCTAGGGGACAATCCATTCTCTGCCTCCTCCAGCCTCTGGTCGCTCCAGACATTCCTGGGCCGGCAGCTTCTCTACTCCAATCTCTGCATCTGTGGTCACATTGTTTCCTCTTCTCTGTGTGTCACTTATAAGGACATTTGTCTTTGGATTTAGGACCTGCTCAGATACCCCAAGATTATATTCTCTTCTTGAGATCCTTAATTACATCTGTAAAGACCCACTTGCCAAATCAGGTAATATTCACAGGTTTCTGGGATAAGGACACTGGCATATCTTTTGATGACAGAACTTGTTTTGCCCTCTGCGTGGTAAAAGGTGCAAAGTGTCGCAACTTGTCTCTTCTTGGAGGTGAGGGGTTGGCATGCCTCAGCTCCCTGGCTCCTTAGTGTCTTCATCAACATGAAGACATCAACAAACCCCCTGGTATCTTCAGGGGGTTTATCTTTCACCCTCTGGCACGTGATTCTTGCCAATTCCTGCCCTCCAGGTGTACAGCAGCAGGGAACTGGGGCCCTGGCCCAGGGAAGTGGGTGTAGGTAACGTTCCAGCAGCATCCACTGCAAAGTCCTGGATCATTTTATCATTCCGGACACCACCCTGGGCCAGCATGTCAATATCATGCGAGTGTTGGCCGCCAGCATCTTATATCTGCCCCCTTCTCTGGAGAATTGCTCTCTGCCCTATAGTAGGGATCTTACCAGTGAGGTAACTTCCCTCTCTCACCCCCCTGGCTGACTGGACACATGGGAGTACAAAAGGCTGGCTGCCTGGTGGGCAACTCAGCGATGCAATTCATGCTCTAGAGACCTCGTGAGCTCAGAAGAAGGCCAGTCTCCAGCCCAAAAGCATCACAGATTCGCTTTCTTCCCCTGCTCCGTCCTACTGTTGCTGTTCCACTTACGAAAGCCCATCCCACAAAAATCCCTGTCTCTGGATCTGCTTCTGGGGAATCTGAGCTGAGACCATCCCTGAAAGTGCCAGTATGATGGAGAGGGGGCGGGGCCTGGAAAGTGATCTGCTGTCCCTACCAGGTAAAGGCAAACTGCTTTGGCTCCTCTCTGCTGTCAGACATGGTGAGAGAGCCGGCCAGATCAATAGGTGTCAATTTCAGACACCGTTGACCCACCCCAGTGAAGGTACCACATGCAGCACGAGATTCAGTGGCACCTGACTAAGCACCTGGAGGTCTGCACTCACCTCTGCAGAGAGCCCTTCCCTGACCCCCTTGTCTCATATCGCCTTCCAACCCCCAATCTTCCTCCACCATATTCTCCCATTTTATTTTCTATAGCCCTTATTCTTTTCTGAAATCACATCATGTATTTGTTTGTTTATAGTCTTTCTCTCCAATGAGGCTGAGGGATGGGGATTTTGACTTATTCTGCCTCCCAAGCCCCCAACACTGCAGTAGGTGCTTAACTGAAATGTGTCAAATGAACAAAAAAAAATAGAGCAGGCCCGTGTTCTTTCACTTGAAGTCGACAGAAGGGAAGCAATAGGGTTTTCTGTGAAGATTCTAAACTGTAGGCCATTTCTGGGGTCACGGGGGTGGGAGGAAGCAGGTCAAGGTGGGCTGCCTTCCAGGAGGTGAAAATCCCCTCTGCCCGTCAAGCCCCTCACTGGCCAGTCTTCTTGTTGGGTCTGGCGCAGACCTCAATGAAACATAACATTTTTAATAAAACCTCAGAGTCAATAGAGCCAAATGGTCTCGGGTGCCTCTCCTGCAGGCCCCAGCTGTTGACTTTAGAAGTCAAGAGGTTGGGGTGTTTCCCAATTCCCGCGTAGTTCGTGGAGATATAAGTTAGAAGGGCCTAGCCCATTTTATATGAAAAAAACAAAACAAAACAAAACTCACTGGTCCTGGAAAGATTCCACCGCCAGCCAGAATCAAAGGTCCATTCAGAGCCACAGAACCACTCACATTGGCCGCTAATGAAAACCAAATTTCTTGTCCCCCTGAGCGTTTCCAGGGGCTGCAACAGGAAGGGGCTTCTGTGGGGCTCTTGGCCACCCCTCCTGCCCCTGAGAAGGCCCCACCATGTTAAAATACTTTTATGATAATATGGGCAGCGTATTTTTCTAATTTCAGGCGTCAGTGATTTAGAACTGAGTTGTTTTCATGGAAAAAGAACTAGCACTTGTTTGAGGTGGGGAAGACTGCCACCTCGGCTGATAGTCCCACTGTGTGTCTGTCCAGGGTCGGGGGGCCCTGCCACCAAGAGGCCGGCCCCCCCGTCCACCCCCACAGGGGGAGGCCTCATTCACAGGGCGTCCTCTTGAATGTTCAGGACGAGGACAGGCTGGGGGGCGCCTGAGGGTCCAGAGATGGTGATTTCTGTCTTTCAATTTCATGCTTTGTGAAATCTTAGACTCAAAACTCAGAAAGGTGGATGCATCACTCTCAGATGCGGGGAAAGGGCCGTAAGTCCTATATCCTTCCTGCTTCTGGGTTTTTGAAAAAGATATTTTCTCATGTCTTTTCCCTTTCTTTTTCCCCTTGATGGTCAGTCCTTATGGCAAGGATGAGTCATGGCACACAGACTCAGGTGTGCAAGAAATAACACCTTTTTCCTAAAGTCAACTTAATTCTTACCTTGAGCCCCCAATACCTTTAGCTGATGAGAAACGTAAACTCAACTTTTTCAGGTATTGCTCTGCCTTTGTTAGAATTGGGAGGGAATTCCTTCCTTGTTTCTCAGTTTTCTCATCTGTAAAAGGGGGATAATGATGATACGTACCTCCAGGAGCTGAGTTAAAATGGCAAAACATTTATAATAGTGCTTGGCATGCAGTATTAGCTATTATTATTATTATTATTCCAAAGATAAACACACAGAGAAGGCACCAAACCTAGCATAGGGTTATCGGAGGAGGCTACCTGGAAGAGGTGACACCTCAGCTAATGTCAAATGAGTTGATCTAAGCATGATTTTTGAACTCCTTTGCTTGGCTATTTATCAAGGTCTAGAAGTTCAATATACTGTCTCACTAACAAATATGTTCACTTTAGAAAACTTGAAAAACACCAAAAAATATAAAGAAGAAAACAGACAATAGCTATAACCACATCCTTCCAGTGATCTCATCCTGGATTCCTTTTATTTCTATTTTTTAATTACCTTAAATGATATGTTGTATATAAAGTGTGTACCTGGCTAGAAAAAAATTATTCTTAGAAAAGGATTTATATATTTATAGAAAGTAAAAATCTACATAAAGACCTGCAAATATTAACAAAGGTTATCTTTGGAGAGGCAAGATTATAGGTAATTTTTCTTGTGCTCTTTTTGCTAATCTGTATTATCTCCTTTTTCCCCCATGACTATATATTCCTTACTGTAATTTTAAAATGTGATTTTATATTTGTGAGTCTGTTTCTGTTTTGCATATACATTCATTTATATCATTTTTTTAGATTCTACATACAAGTGATATCATACAGTAGTTATCTTTCACTGACTTATTTCACTAAGCATAATATTCTCTAACAAACTAGGGGTTACCAAAGAGGAGAGTAAAGGGGAAGGGACAGATTAGGAGTATGGGATTAACCCACACAAATGACTATACAAACAGATACAAACTACTCTACACTTTTGGTGGGAATGTAGTTTGATGCAGCCACTATAGAAGACATGGAGGTTTCTCAAAAAACTAAAAATAGATTTACCATATGATCCAGCAATCCCACTCCTAAGCATATATCCAGAGGGAACCTTAATTCAAAAAGATACATGCACCCCAGTGTTCATAGCAGCACTATTTACAATAGCCAGGACACAGAAACAACCTAAATGTCCATCAACAGATGAACGGATAAAGAAGATGTTTTTTATATATATATATATATATATAAATAAAATATATATGTATATAATGGAATGCTACTCAGCCATAAAAAAGAATAAAGTAATGCTATTTGCAGCAACATGGATGGACCTGGAGACTGTCATTCTAAGTAAGCCAGGAAGAGAAAGAAAAATACCATATGATATCACTTTATATGTGAAATCTAAAAAAAAAGAGACACAAATGAATTTATTTACAAAACAGAAATAGACTCACAGACATAGAAAACAAACATGGTTACCAGGGGGGAAAGGGGGTGGGAAGGGATAAATTGGGAGTTCGAGATTTGCAGATACACACTACTATATATAAAACAGATGAACAACAACTTCATACTGTATAGCACAGGGAACTATATTCAATATCTTGCAGTAACCTATAATGAAAATGAAAAAGAATATGAAAAGGAGTATTTGTATGTATATGTATGACTGAAACATTATGCAGTAAACCAGAAATTGACACAATACTGTAAACTGACTATACTTCAACTAAAAAAAACCCTCTAAAAAAATAAAGAACAAGGATATGTTATACAGCACAGGGAATTATAGCCATTCTCTTACAATAACTTTTAATGGAATATAATCTGCAAAAATACTGAATTACTATGCTGTACATCTGAAACTAATGTGACATTGTAAATCAACTATACTTCAATTTGAAAAATGTGATTTTAAAATTTAATACATGTAACTTGGGAACCTCAGACCCAAGGTCTTGTAACGTTACATCTTTGGGCCACAGGAGAGTAGGGTGGCAAGACCAGACTCTGAGCCCTGGACCCTTCAGTCTGAGAGGATGCTTGTGGCCTTGGGGGTGATGAGGGGGTTGTCATGAGCCAGGACATAAGGCCTCACTAAAACCTGGGGGGAAAAGGATCGGGGTGAGGGCAGGGTTGTTATCATTGTACAGCTGGCAATAACGAAAACTATTATCAAAACTTTGTCCACGGAGACTCCATCAAATGCCACAAACCTGAGAAACTCAGAGACACTTGAACCTGAAGTTTGGGTCACAGGGTCTTTCCTGTGACTTCTGTGCTTAAGACGCCTTAGGGAACACTTAGTTCCTCCTCTGACCATTTTGTACAGGCTTCACCCTCCTTTGCCCGGACTATTACAGTAGCCTGTGAGCTGGTCTATACACCCCTATGAAGCCTGCGTTCCATGTCACCATGGTGATCCCCTGACACACACGCATCTGAATTTGCCCCCAGCTCCCCAGTGCCTGTGGGACCAAATCCAAGCCCTCAGCTTGACCTTCAGCCCCCAGACCCCCTGGTCTCCTGTATTGCCTCACCATGCCTCTACCTTCCCCACTGTCCTCTCCAGTTCATACACAACCCTGTCCTCCAGGCCTCTGCACATGCAGTTCCTTCTACCCAGAGGCCCTCCTGCTGCTTCTCCGCTGGTAAATTTCCACTCATCTTCCCATCTTGTCTCAACCACACCACGTATCCCATGGGTTATCCCACTTGTCTTCCTGTCTGTCCGCCCTGCGAGCTCCCCAGGGGCACGTCTGCGTCTCAGGGCCTTTTTCTTGCTGTCTGGCACGTGGGGGTGGTGTGGGGCTTGGGTCTCTGGTCAGTGAGTGAATGAACTCTGGCCAAGGCCTTGCAGACTTCAGGCCCAAGGAGCGGAGTTGGGTGTGTGGCCCAAACAGCTGCCATCCATTAGGACACCAGCAAGGCCACAACTGTTTACAGCAGCCGGTGTGGGCACAAAGGAAGGGTGGCTCCAGAAAGCTGGCTCTTGGGGCTGCTCCACTCCCCTTCGCTTGAGGTCTTCCTCTGGGCTGGGCTCAGGGCAGGCTCCCTCTGTGGGTGAATATAAATATATAAAACAAACAGCAAGCGTTTAGCTGCAAAACTAAAAATAGGAAGCCTGGAATCCGGCTCCCCAGGCTCCTCTAGCTGCTGGACCACACAGGTGTGGATGCGGATGTTGCGGGGATGCAGCCCCTCACCCCTTCCCAGCTCCCCGGCCCTCATGGGGAGGAGTGGGGGGCACCCTGCGTTTCCGCAAGGAACAGTTCATTCTTTCACTCGGGCTCCCCCCGCCCCCACCCGTTTGACAGCTCATTTCATTTACGACCCCAAAATGAACCAACCCACTGAGGTGAATTCCCTGCTCACCCGGCCAAGCTGGGTGTCTGGTGCTGCCGAGCACTGCCCCCTGGGCCAGGCTGGGGGGCCCGGCAGGCTGTGTTTATGGGGTGCAGTCTGGGGCAGGGGAAGAGTGAGTGAGGCAGGTCTGGGCGTCAGCTCCACTCAGGGTCAGCTCCTCAGTTTTCCCCTTACATCATTATCTGGGGCCTATAAAACCCTGCCAGGACGTCCATCTCTCAGAATAAAAGCCAAAGCCATCCCCGTGGCCAGGAGCCCAGCAGTCTCATGTCTGTCTGGGGCCACATCACCCCTCAGGAGGTGCCAAGCACAGCCCAGTGCCCAGGAGACCACCCCTGGAAGTCCCAAGGCCTGTACCACCTCTCCCAGCCTCTGCCAGGCCAGATGCAGGCTGCAGGCCGTGGGGCCAGGGCGGGGCTGGTGAAACTATAAGCACTTACCAAGTTCGACCAGCTCCTTGAGCCTCAGAATGAGATTCTGGAGTCCAAGGGTCCCCAGACACTGGACAGCAGGGGCAGAAGGTGGGGGACCTGGGCCAGGGCTCCAGCAGGTTGGGGTTGCTGGGCTGGGGTATCAACCTTTCCTTCCAGCTGAGTAAACCCCTGTCCCAAAGCAGGGCCTTTAGGGATCCTGGGACCTGCGAGTCTACCACATACCTGGCACACAGTAGGTGTTTGTGTAATATCTGAATAAAAAAGGAGGCTCAGTGAGGGGCAGGGACCTCCAACAGCCACAGAGCTAAAGAAGGAAATAAAACTCTTCTTCCACATCAAGAAATCTTCCAGGCCCTTCCAGGATGAACCTCCTGAGGTTAGGAAGTTCTGTCTAATGTCTAACGTGAATTCTGGCCACAACAGAGGCAGTGCCTCCTCCCCCTTCTCTGGAGGGAAATGTCTGCTCTCCCCCCCCCTGCTGCCACCTGCAGGCTGATAGGGTTACTGCAGCACTTCCCAGGACACCCCTCAAAGTCAGGCAAGTCCTGGATTTCTCTGGGCCTCCGTTTCCCTTTGGGAAACTGAGTGCTGGAGTGAAGGTGATGGAGCTTTGAGGCAGGGGCTCTGGAGGCCACAGCTCCTCTCCCATCAGCTATGACACCAAAGTGTGTACCCCTTATAACTTCCATCATTTCCTACAAAGTGACCCCAAATGAACACATGCAAGGAAGCAGAGTGTTGGCTTGTAGATGCTGCTTCAGGAGCAGCACTGCTGATCCCAGGGAGTCACCACCCAGAGCTTACCCATATTGCAATTTGGCAGCTCTGGCTGGGATCTTGCTCGAAGAAGACTCTGCTGGGCCTGGGGCAGAAGGGGTGCTGGATGGTGGAGGGTGGAGATCAGGGTTTAGGCTGGGGAAAGGGGGACTTCCTGTTGGGTGTTGGGTTTCAGGCAGACCAACCAAACTGAACCGGGCAAAGTCTTGGGATTAGCTTTTGAAGTATTTTCATTCAAAAATAAGGTCTGTTTTATGAAAACTCCCCTCTACAAGCCCCACCTGGACAGGCATGGTGGGCCAGGCCTCCTTGCTGGCAGGGTAGGGAGGGAGGCTGCCAAGCTAGGTCCTCACACCATCACACTCACCACCCCATCGTCAGCCACAAACAACTCTGGGGAGATGTGGAGCCAGATGACACCCCTTCTTTGCACCTTAGTTGCCTCATCTGCAAAGCGGGGGAGCTGCCATAGCTGCTTGCTTAGCAGTTTTGATCACTGCTAACTTATCAGTATCCCTGCAAGCAGTTCGCAGAGGGGGTTCTCACCAAGACTGCTTTATTCACCTGCCTCTGCCCCCTCCCCAACTCAGAGCCTGGGGGACAAGCTCTGCTTGATCTGTTTATTTGTGAAAAGTCACGGGTCCCTTATGAGGGGAAGAGGGATGGTGGAGTCTTGAGGACCTGTCTGACGACCCTTAGGGTTTTAGCCACACTAGGAGGAGGCCTCACCAGCTGTACTGGCCTAGGGTGGCCTTGACGGCCATTCCTGATGGAGCTGGGTGCAAGGAGGCCAGGGCACTGGGGATCTCCAAGGCAGTGAGGTTAGCCCTGTTCCTGCCCCCAGGCCCCGCCTCACTCCTCCTTGGCCACGGTGACGGGGCTCCATCCTCTCCCACCCGCCATGCACACAGCCCTAGAAGTCTGGCATTGGCTCCTTCAGCACATCTCAGACTTATATTATTGTAACAAATCACTCAAAATTCCATTTTACAGTTAAATAGTACAGAAGACAGACAGTTTACTGTACAAGTAAGTTGTGCATTAAAAACAAACACATTAAGCAAATTATAGTGCAAAGCAGTTTTCACCCCTCTCCACCCTCTTTCCAGCTCTGGGACAGTTTTACGGAAGATATGAGCGTAGCAGGTATGGACACTTCAGCATGACAATATGTCACAAAACATCTGAACTCACCACCAACAAGCTTATAGTAACATGGTACCCAAACTTCTTCACTTCTTTGTGCTTTCTAAATCAGTGTGTTTGCCTAGTACAACTTTAAAGCAGCCTTGTAAATAAGGACCCATTTTTACCAGCCTGAGCCATTGGAACCCACTACGGGCCTTGAAAAACAGACTCAGCATGGCTGCCATCACTTTCAGTCAGGGAGTGGGAGGTGGGGGGGGTCAATTTATTTCCTGTGCCTGCCCCCATCAGGGCTCGGACATCAGGAAGGGGTAGTAATCTGGGGAGGGGCTAAAAGTGTTGCGCACTGGGAACCCAAGGGTGCCTCCCATGCGGGCCTGGGGCCAGTCTACAACCACAGGGAACAGGGGTGAAGACACGAGGGCAATGGTCTTGCAGCTGCTTCCTGAGAAGGGGTGGAGAGCGCCCCTGGCTGAAGGGAGTCAGAAGACACCCCCAGCGGCTACTCTGAAGAGATGGAGACTGCCTTTTCCAGTGAGGGTAGGACAAGAGAAACAGGAGCAGGAGGGGCTTGAATAAGACCACCTGAAGGGCTTCCTGTCAGTGCATCTCCTGTGTGCTTATCTGGCTGTTGCCACGGCCTGGGGTGATACGGCAGGCCAAGTGCCATCACAGAGACAACCACTGAGGAGCATTTTGCAGGGGAGACCTGGCGAGCCCCTTACAGCTCTTGTGTTCTGCCACGACGCAGCCGCCACACTCCGCCTCTCACCTCCACCGGAACACCCACACACCCTCTCGGACAAGTGCCCGAGAGCGACGGACGTGACTTCAGCATCTCACCAGGGTTTCCCTCTTTCTGCACCAGGGCTGGCCTTTGGTGGAAGTTGGTGGGATGCTGTTGAAGGAATGTGGCCTCCTGAGGAGGTACTAGGATCCTAACAATTCCACACTCTCAGAGCGGGGAGGGTATAGCTTACTACCACGGGGTAAGGTCCCTGTAAGAGGCTTTGTGTCTGAAAATGGCTGACAAGCTTTTTTTTTTTCTTTCCCTAAAATCATCTTTAAAAACTGTTTTTTGCTCAAAACTGCTTTGGGAGCAGTCTCGTTACAGACAGAGAGCTGTAGGTTAGAGGCTGGGAGGCTGGGGGTTGTGGGTGTGCCCAGCTTGGCTGGACCTAGGTGGGACAGGGATGCTGACATCTGACTCCGTGACCCCTCACCCCAAAGCTTTCTGCTGGGACCTATCTGGTCCCTGTGCTCTCTCCAAAAATGGCAATTGTGAGACCCGCCTAGAGGGAAGGGACCCTTCCCTGCCCCTACGGAGAACAGAGGATGAATGCCTTGGGCTGGTAAAGTGCATGGAGGACCCGTCTGCAGATGTTTTCCCTGGTTTTAGGGACCTGCTGCCACAGGCTAGTCTGCTCTGGGGACTGGGATCCACAGCCGGCTGGGATGGGGTCAGGGCCTCTTAGCTGCTGGGAGTTGTGGGGGAGCAGAGTGAAGCGTGGGCTTTGGCGTGTTCTCATTCCACCTCTGCCAGCAATTTCCTGGGTCCTCCAGATGGGTTCCTTCCCCACCCATACAATGAGGGACCCCCTCTCAGGGCTGGGGGACTTTCCAGTTTTAACTCAACTTGCGTAAACGTGGAGGGAGGGCTGGGCCCATGGGGCGTGGGGTCCCTCAGGAAGGTGAGGTGGGGAGGTCTTTCCAGCACCCCGCGGGTAAGAGGCCAAACCGTATGGGCAAATGCCACCTCTTTCTGAAACAGAGATGGTCTCTGTCCCAGGAGGCTTGGGCCCCGTGACAGCAGCGAGCGTAGCTGGGGATAGCCAAGGCATTCCGGGGGAGCTGGCAGGAGAAAGATACTGCGCCCACAGGAACGTGGGATGAGATGAGTAGGATCTGGGCTGGGAGTGGTGTCCTGGGGGAGGTCCCTAGCCCTCTGTACAAAGACATGGCTGGACTAGATGCTCTCAGAGCCAGCCACCAGCTTGGGGCGCCAAGGACTGTGGACTCTGGGCCTATGACTGCCCTGAGCCTAGGAGCTGGGCCAGCCACTTGTCCGGAAGGTTCTTGGGGTCCCGGCTGCCGGCAGAAGCAGTCCACTTTGACCTGGGCAGTCAGTAGGGCCGCCACACGGCCTCGTCCATGCGGCCGGGTGTGCTCAGGGCAGTGGGCGAGTTGCTGTGGCTGCCATCAGCCTCCACGCCGTCGCTCTGGCCGCCAAGGCTGGGGTTCATGAGGTTGCCAGCGGCGACAGAAGCAGCGCTGCTGGTGCAGGAGGCCAGCATGCGGGTGGGCGAGCGGTCGCCCCCGCTGCTGCTGCCGGCCACCATGGAGAACTGGTAGGAGCCGGAGGACGCGCCGTAGTAGAGGTGGTAGGGGGACGGGTTGGCCTGGAAGGGCCCGCTCTGGTTCTGCGGGGCTCCCGGGTAGGGCGGCGGGAGGTAGGTGTGGTGGAAGCGGCTGGTGGCCGGCATGCTGGCCACGCTGAGGCTGCTGATGCTCGTGCCCGAGGGTGTGGCGCTGTAGGGGAAGGCGGCTGACATGGCCCCCGGGTAATGCATCCTGGGATCGGGGAAGCGGCTCTCTGTGAGAGCTGGCAGCGCTGAGAAGGAGCGGTCGAACTGGCGGGGGTCGGAGAAAGGGTTCAGGTCCGAGGTGCCTGGGGACAGCAAGGAGGATGGTCAATCGCAGCCCAACATCACCCTGGGGATCCTTCTTTAAAAATGACCCCAGGTTCTGGTTCACAGGCCTGTTGGGGGGCATCCTTGGTTCTAGTTCTGGTTCTGTCCGATAGCCCCGAGTCACCTGGGGGCTGGAGCCTGCCTGACTCAGAACACTGCCCCACCTGGGAAACAGGTGAGAGCAGGCGACTGGGCCGCAGGTGGCCAAGGGGGTCGCTGGGGCAGGCAGAGAAGGAGAAGGGCTGTTCTTTCTCCTCCTGGAATCCTCTTCACATCCTACCAGAGCAGAGGCCTGTTGAGGGGGTGAAGCTGGGCCCCCAGCTGGGCTGTTGGTGTGTGGGGAGCTGAGGACAGGCCAGGACACGCCGCCCTGCAGCCTGGCCCGTCAGCTCCCGCCTCCCTCCCTCCCTCCCTCCCTCCCCGTTAAGAGCTAGCAAGACCATGGGTATGAGGAGGGTCTCCAACGTTCCTATGAGATTGGGAGTTAGGCCCTGCTTTTGCAGATAAGGAAACAGAGGCAGAGAAAGATCCATTCTCCTGAGGTTGCACAGAAAGCACTGGAACTCGTCATGAGGCCTCTGCTTTCTGCTCTCTGCTGGGCCTGCACCTCTCCAGCCCAGGTGGGGCTCAGTTAGGTTACATGAGCTTCTGCTGGTAGTGGGGGCTCTGGGTCCACAGCAGCTCTGTCTGCCACTCCCACCCCATACTTCACCCTGGACCTGTGTCTCCAGGGCTGCCCTGCAGGCTGAAGCTGACTAGTGGCCAGACAAGGATCAGATACCACACTCACCTGCCCCTGCAGCAAAGTGAGATGGCAGCCAGAGGGGCTTGGTGGCCTGAACCTTGCCCTCGTCACAGAGAGACCCAGTGTCCAGCCCAGGCTCCGCCCTGGCTCTCACAGGAATTTGGCTCCCCAAGGGCTCCAAGACAAAGGTACCCCAGTCTCCGCCCCGTACTTTTATAGTCACAGACCCCCGAAACCTCAACATTCAAAGGGGCTTCAAGATTGAGTCTAAACTCCTTAATAGGAAAACTGAGACTCAGCGAGGGTGAGGCACTTGCCTAAGGGTCACACAGCACATTGGACGTGGCATAGAATCCTGGGGTTCTCAGCCCTGAGCTCTGACATGTGCCTGAGAGGTAGCTGTCTCATCTTCGAAGCAGCACAGAATGGAAGTTAACTGTGTGGTCTCTGAGGTTAGAAACTTATCTCGGTCCTGACACTTACTAGATGTGTGTCCTTGGGTAAGTCACTTAACCTCTCTGTACATCAGTTGTCCCACATGAAAAATGGAGGTGATAACAGTCCCTAGGATTAAATTAGTTAATACACGTAAGGTGCTTCCACTGGGCAGAGTAGGGGCCTGATGAGGGTTTCTGTTGTTCTGGGCACACAGGAGACCTGGCCCATTCAGGGCCCTGCGAAGGTGCACCCCTGACACTCGGCGTTCCTTGTACCAGGCCAAGAGGGTGACTCTGAGCAGCAGCGGTAGGTGGATGAGTTCCCAGCAGCAGTCCCAAGATGAAGTCTGTCTGTCCCCGTGCCCTCTACCCACCAAAGACTAAAGGCGGGAGAGGACTCAGGAGGAGGCCAGCCTCCGTCCCTGGCCAGCTCCAGGTGGGCACAGCCTGCCGTCACTGATGCGTGGCTGAGGCTAGAGCTGTGGGTGCCTTCAGGCCTTGCTTCCCAGATCTGCCTGAGGTGCTGTATGACCTCAGATGACACTTGTAACTTCTCTGGGCTTTGGGGTCTTCCTGATTCAACTGGGGGCGGGGATGTTTCCTCAGCAGCAGGCTCTGGTCCTGTATGTGGATCAGAATGGAACGATGCTCCCAGGCTCAAGGTGGGGAGATGTGGGAACAAGGGTCTGGGTGACTTTTTCTGGCACATCTGGAACCCCTCCTAACAGACCCCTTGGTTGGTCAGTGTTGCTTGGAAGCCCACGGCTTCAGGGGAGTCTGGCTCGTGCTCTCCTTTCCAAACCCCAGGGGAGAATCCTTGTTGGCAGTGCCTGGCACCCCAAGCACAGCAAAGTGTGAGGCTGACACCTTGCTCTGAGCCCAGCAAAGTGAGTGCTGCTCAGCTGACAGGAACCCATTTTCTAAACAAAGGAAACCTAAACAGGGACCCCAGGATGCGATAGGGGGGCCTGGCATGGGGGGGCTGCAGTCCCAGAAGCAGAAAGCCAGGCCAGGTGGGCCTGTGTGTGTGGCCCTTGGGGGCCACATGGGCTGCAGGCAGACCAGCCTGATCTGCTGCCGTCCCATCCTGCCTCCTCGCAGGGTAAGGGGAGCGTCTGCCCTCAGCACCCTCTCAGCTCCTACCCCCATCCCCACCCCCTCCAGCCCAGTAGCCCCAGGAAACCAGAGCTGGCCAGGCCGCTGTCGAGCAGCCAATCCCAACACTGGAAGGAAATGTTTATTTTCTTCTCCAAATTGCCCCAGCTGCTGTGTGGTGGCTGAATGAGCCCTTTGAGCTGTGAGAAGCCCCCATTGTGGGCGGCCGCAGCTGGGGGGCTGGGGACTGGGGTACAGACGGGTTGGGGCCTCAGCACTGCTTGCCAGTGACCAAAGCTGGGGGGTCAAAGCTATTAACAGGAACCCAGAGAAGTGGTGGTGGAGCATCCTGAGGGGGCCCCCAAGATGGAGTCTGAAAGCAGAGGCTTGTCCCGCCAGGAGGGAGGGCCAGTGAGAGTGACTCCCCAAGCCCGCCCTCCTAATACCCCTCTGTGATCGATATTCCTTCTTCCCACTTTACAGATGAGAAAACTGAGGCTCAGAAGGGTGAAGCAAGTTGCCTAAGATCACACAGTCAGTATGTGGTAGAGCTCAAATTCCTAGCTAGGTCTACCTGACTGCAAAGTTCACGCTGCCTCCTTGGTCTTGGTGGTCAAAAGCCCTTCCTCTCACTCCAAAGGGGACAGGCCCGAGGACGAGGGGCATGGCTGGTGTGAAGGACCCTGTAGGCTGCCTGCAGTCTAGTGCTGTGGGTGGTTAGGGAGCACCCTGCCTCAGGATACAGCAGAAGGGGACGGACTGCGTCAGCCACTGCCCAACACAGGCCCAACCTCCTTTCCTCCCAGTCCGGGGGAGACAAGGACTCTGCCCACTGCTGGGCCAGGTCTGGCCCTAGTGGGCTGGACAGAGGGTGGGCAGGCCTGCCTCAGGCCCCATCAGGTGCTGATTCCCAAGTTCTGTCCACACAGCTGGGAAGAGTGGTGGGCTCTTCTTTCACGGGAGCTGCTGGACAGGAAAGGACACCACTGTTTGCCCTCACCTGTTGGAGTCCAGAGCTCCCTGGCTGGGTCCCAGCTCCACTCATGGCAGGCAAAGGCCTGGAGTATCAGGCTGCTGTGCCTGGACAAATGCTGGCCTGTGGGGCACTGGAGCACAGACAGCTTTGGGCAGGGGTGGGCATGAGCCCCGAGCGCCAGCCGCAGCCTCCTGAGGTCGGACCCTCCCTGCAGCCCCTGGGCTCGAGAGCTGCTGAGTGTCTCAAACTCCATGGCCCATGGCTCAGGGCGGACCTGGGGCCTCTCCTCTCCTTGGGGGCTCAGCAGGGCCAAGGCCCAGCTTCCCAGGCCAGAAAGGAGGTGCCTTCTCTTCACACCAGGAGGCTGCACCAAGTCCCCTCATCGTGGCATCGTACCTGGCACACATGGCAAGGGCTGGTGGCTCCCAGTAGGGGCTCCCTTGCCTTTGCTCTCAGAAGTGCAGGAAGTTCCTGGGGGCAGATGCTGTGGACACTTTGAACCTGGTTGTTGATGGGCTGTGTGACCCAAGTGTGGCTCTGAACCTCTTAAGCCTCAATTCACTCATCTGCCATATGGGTTCTAACCAGGGCCTCGAGGACACCCACAGTGCATGACAGCAGCCAGCCCTCCCACCTCCGTCCAGTCCTGGTGACGAGCGCTCTCTGCCGTCGCCTGGCCTGAGGGCCAGCTCTGCACTCAGCCTCCTTAACCCCAGCGCCCTGGCCAAGAGAACCTAGAGAGCCAATATTCATCATCCAGCCATCTGCTGAGCACCTGCCATGTGCCTGGCGCCTGCACACCTGCACACCTGGGTGGCCTGCCCAAGATCAGGTTCAGTTGTGCCCACTGCGTTCATCCAGCCATGAGGGGTAGACTCCACCTTGGGCTTCAGCCCAGAGGTCTCCCTCCTCCTTCATGTTTGGGAAGAATCTCTGGGCTGCATGGGGCCCTTTCTCAGGGGATGCTGTGTGTCTCTCCAAGCCTGCAACATCACTTTACAGTTTACTCAAAAGTCTGTTTGAGTGCGGTAATGTCATCCTGGGTCCAGGCAGAGGCATCCACCACCACCCCACTTTCAGACAAGAAAGCTGGGGCTTGGGGGCCATGGTGTCCTCATCAGACAAGCATCTATCTCAGGCTCCTTGGGCAAGTCCTGCCCAACTTTGACTGGTGCACTGTTCCCTGAGGTAACAGGGAGAGCCTGGACTCTAACCATTCATGCTGGTCCCTGGGGCCAGGCCCCGCAATGACACATGGTGGGTGACAATAAACGTTTGCTGAGTGAATGAAGGAAGGGCCGAGCCCAGGACCAGGCACCGAGCAGGCCCCCAGAGCAGATGTGTAGGAGAGAATGGGCACCATGTGCCTCCTTATTAAACCAGGGCAGAGCAGCGAATGACCTTCTGATGAGCCACTGGTCTGGAGCAGAAGGACCACATCCAGGTCCAGGTCCCCATCCACCTTCCCCACTGCAGTCCCGCTGTGCCGTACCTTGGATGGGGGTCTGGGCCTGGCTGCTGAAGTGGCTCGTGGTGCTAAGTGAGCCGCGGGGGCTGGGCGTGCTTGGCGTCACCCGCATGCGCAGACGCTCCAGTTCCCCGAAGCGGTCGGGGAACGCCTTGGTCTGGTCCTCCAGCTTCTGCCGATGGCCTGCAGAGCATGGGAGCCTATGAGCAGCTGGTTCCTGAGTCTCAGGGGAACAGAAATGCCTTGTTCTGCTGGGAAGTTCTCCGTGAGGTCCAACCTAAGGTCTCTGCAGGGTAGGTCACCACCAACCTCTTTTCTGAACAGAGAATGGTCAGTATGTGCCACCCTGGCGCTGCCATGATCTCACTCTGACCTGTGAGCAGGAATACTCACTTATTCCATAGGTGACCCTCAGAGAGGGGCTCCAGGCCACAGAGCCTGGAGTTGTGGGGGTCAAGATTTGAATGTGCAGTTTCAAATCAAAACCTGTGACCTGAACCTCTACGATACACTTTTTGGCAGAAAGAGAATCTGAGGCAGTAGGCATGAGAAAGGGGCTCAAGCAGGCTCCTGTGGGAGTCAGGGAGAGAACGCAGGGCTGCTGCTACCATCTGCCTCCCAGCGTCGCTCCCGCCACACACCTGCGAGGGTAATGGGGACGGCCCTGGAATGGGAATGTGGGCTCCTCCAGCCTGGAGCTGCCCAGGGAACCCAGAACATGTCTTCTCTTCTCTGGGCCTCAGACAGGAGGGGAAACTCAGCAGGATGCTGGGAAGTGGTGTGGGGCACTATGTGAGGGGCTGGACTCCCATCTCTGTCCAGAAGCTGGGTACAGGGGACCAGTGTACCTGGCTTGAGACATCACACCTGGAGAAACTGCCAGCCTTTCTCATTATCCCTCTGCCATGGCCCACACCAGATGGACCCCAGCCTCGCCTCCAAGACCTCAGAGGTGCTGGCAGGGTCAAGGTGGCCAGGCTCTGCCGTCAAGCAGCCAGCCAAGGCCACCCTCAAGGCTTCTCAAATGACATTAAACTTGCAGGGACCAACACACACACATACACACACACACACACACACACACACACACACACACTTTTTCAATTACTCCTTTTAGATTTCACAAGCAACACGTGAATATCTACAAAAATAAAAGCGTTACAGGTAAGGCTAATGGCTCCCCTGACCCACTCTCAATCCCTGCCTAGAAATACCCATGTGATCAATTTGGAGGTCTCTCTTTCGAGCTCCCCCCACCCCTTTTTTTGTCTTTTCATACATGTAAAACAGAGCAAGCTTCTCATGGAACTTTCTGGAATGGTCTCAGCCTGGTTGTATCATTCTGTAATTTGCTCCTTGAGTAGCACACCCTGGGGGGCCATCTCAGTTTGCTTATCTGTAAGATGGGGAGAGTGACCCAGCCCCACAGAAACAACAGAGTTCCTGGGAAACCCTGGGAGCCCACCTGGGACACAGTGAGGATCACTAGTGGGAGGAGGGTAGCACTGCTAAGCCCGTGGGTGTCCCTCACTCCTGCTTGTCACATCCACTGGAGGCCGCTGTCCACTCAGCTGTTCCTCTCAGATGGACACTTAGGCTGTTTTACCTCCATTATTCCCTCGCATGAGACATTCCCAAGAAAGTCTCTGATCACAAACCTTCTTGTGTCGGGGGATTTCTCCAGGGCAGACATTTGAATAGACTGCTCACTGCGAGGGATGAACAGCCTTCCACTGATCAGCCTGTTGGCGAAGGCTGGCCCATTCTGCTCCACCCCATCCTTGAGGGAGGAGGCCAGGCAGGCAGGCTGGCCAAGTCTTCTTTTTATAGACAAGAGAACCGCGGCTCAGAGTGGTGAAAAGTCTTGCCTGAGGTCACACAGTGAGAAGGGGGAAGGATCTCCAAGATCTAGGATCCCTGGAAGCAAAGCGTTAGGGAGGGGCTAGGGGAGATGGAAAGGCTTGCCTGAGTCCTGGGGTCTGCAGTGACATGTGAAAGTTTCTAGATTGAGAGCGAGAGAAGAGAGAAGTAGGTGGGAGGTAAAATAAAACACACCGTGCTTCCTGAGGCTTCGAAGATGTCATCCTGGGGGCCTGGAAAAATGTGAGATGACGCTTCACTGCTAATGGGAATGAGGGGACAGAGCTGGAGGCTTCAGAATGGGCCTGATTTCTGATTTTCAAAATGTGGATGCAAGGGATTCGGGTACCCGCAGACCCCCAGGCTCATTGCACATCCTAGCCACAAGCTCAAATAGGCCTCTGAGAGCCCTCAGAGATGCAACAGGTTTCCCTGGGAGCCACAGTGGGCTCAGCAAGTCACCAAGGACCAGGGAACCCACTTTCTGAGGAGGCCCCAGGCCCGAGCCCATGGGACGCTTGGCAGCCAAAATGAGACCACCTGGCCCCCAGCCAGGCACCCCCCAACCCCGCTGCTCTCTCCCAGGATCCTTGGCAACAGGGAAACTGTGGACTGAGGTGGCTCTGGCTGGAGCTGGGGCTGCAAACTCAGATGACTATGGGGACCGGGCAAGTCACATAAATGAAGCATGTGGGATGGGTGGGGACTGGGGCAGGCTGGAGAGGGTATGCCTTGTAGAAGGGGCAGTTGCCATCCAGTCCAGCTGACTGGCGCCTTGCTTGGGGTGGGCCCAGTGTTGCCAGAGCTTCTAATTTACCAGAAGCCAAAAACCAGCTTTTATGTGAAATCTCCCAGATTTTACATGTTGGCAATTAATTCAAATACTGAATACAACAACAACAAACAAATAACCCACCCACTTTATAGGACGTGTCCTGCCCAGGGGCTGCAAGTTTGCAATCTCCAAGTCTGAGATATCCTTTTCTGGTTGGTTGTCTAACCTTAGCCACCGAGGACTGGGTGATGGATACCCCTCAGGAGGCAGGCTCTGGGGGAGTGCCGCAGGGTTAGGCCCCAGTCCTGACAGGCCTTGGAGGAAACTGCCCTTGTTGCTGAGGCCACTGAAAATGGCAGGGCAATTTGGATGAGCTGGGGCACGAATGAATTCAGAACAATCTCAACAGGCAGGAAGCCGGCTGGATAGCTCTGGAGACCGCAGACTGACCTGACAGCAGCTTGGGTGCAGAGGATCTGGGTGTCTTAGTCAACCACAAGCCTGACATGAGCCAATGGGGCTACACAAAAGCTGGTGCAAAACCTCAGGCCTTGTTATCATCACCACTGGTGAATAAAGTCCCGTTTCTGAGTCACACTGTGTACAAAGTGTTTACAGATACTCCTGTGGCCCAGCGGAAGGAGGGCGGGGTTCACAGCTGGCCTGGGTTCGAGGATGGGCTTTGCCGCTTGCAGCCTAGTGGCCTCACTCAAGTCACACCCCTTTGCCCCACCCCAAGCCACAGTGTCCACATCGTGGTGCCCTCACAGGTCATGGTGCTGGCCAAACAAGGTCTCTGGACTCTCCTCACCCGCACAGGTCACTGTCATCTGCAAGGTCACTTCTACACTAGCTGGTGCCAAGGGAGGCAGGATTATACCCCCACATAGAGACCAGGGCACTGAGGCCAGGATGGTAAGTTCAGTCTGGGACACACAGCCAGGACAGCAGAGCCAGCATTGGCACCCAGGCCCCGACTCTGAGTCCACTGCTTTTTCTCCTGACACTCTCCTTTTGGCCCCACTTTACAGATGGGGCCACTGAGGCTTCAAGATGAGTCTTATGCTAAGCGGCTGCCCTGAGATACAAAGGAGGTAATGTGGCCTCAGAGCACACACTCCCACCATGGGCTATTCTGCCTCCACGTAGGGCAGACTTCCTGGAGGGGGGAGTTTTAACAGCACTTTGGGACTTGCTTCCCTGTTGCTGTGGAACACTGGAGCCACGGCCAGGGAGGGGCCAAGGGGGGCCAAGGCGGCGACACGTGGCCAGGGCGCCAGAGAGTCTCAGAGCCACGGGGTTGGCTTTCACACTGGGAGCAGAACGGAACTTCCTGTGCCCGAGGAAAGAAGATGGGCCTTCAGAAAAGATCTCTTTCATTCGGCTGCCCACAGTGAAAGCTGGGTGGGGAGCCCTGGCCTGGCTCACTTGGTCAACAGGGGCCCAGTCCTTTCATGCCATACCTCAGTTTCCCCTCTGCACAACCTGCTCACTGAGGCCCTTTGAGCTTTGAAAGTCCCTGACTTGATTGCAAGAATCAGCCACTGGCCAGACAAGGGCCCCCAGAAGGAAGGGAGACAGAGTGGAGGGGAGGCAGGGCTGCTTGCGCCGGGGCCCTCCCGTCACCTCCTCTTGCTGCTGCTGGTCCCAAGGATTCTCTGCCTCCCATACTTCAGAGCTGCAGCTCAGGCATGGCCCCTGTCAGGAATGCCTTCCTGCCTTTGGGGCTCATCCTGAGAGCCCCTCCTCCAGGAAGCCCCCTTCCCCCAGAACCTCTGCAGGCTAAGAGCAGTACTAGCAGGAACGGAAATAAAACAGCAGCTGACTTTTACAGAATACTTCCTCCACTCCAGTGTCTAAGCAGCTGACATGCTCTGCATTCTTTCACCTGCATTATCCCCATGAGGGAGGTCTACCACTGTCCCCAGTTCACAGGTGAGAAAACTGAGGCTCAATGATGGTCAGCGACATGCTCAAAGTCCCACACAGAAGGCATCTAGCCACGGTGTCTTCCTGGAGCCCATCCTGCAGGAAAAGAGCCTGGTTTTGGAAAATTGGGCTCCAAACAAAGGATGTTAGGGCCCAGCCCAGGCTCAGGGCCCAAAGCTGCTCCCTGCAGATGCAGGAGGGTGGGCCTGGGAAGAAGATGAGAGGGTCTCAGTGGACTCCACCAGCAGCCCTGCCCTGCTCTGAAGCTCAGTGCTAAGAGTCTAACCCTCTAATCACATCCTGTTCTAACCCACCAAGTCCCTCTCCTCCTCTGGACTTCAGTTTCTACACCTGTCAAGTGGGTATCACATTGTCTAACCCCTGAGGTGAGGATGACCTGGAGGACAGGCCCCAAGCGTTTCAAAGCAGAGTGCTTTGTGGGGAGGATGGGGACTGCCTCGGGAAGGCCCTACCTTGGCCCTCTGGACCTGGCTTGGGCTGCCCATCAAGCCTCCAGCAGCTGAGCTCAACTTACTGACAGCTCCAATGTCACCTTGATTAGTGCTCTGACCCTCATTTATGACCCTCCAGGGCCCATTGGCAAAGGCCTGTCCCTACAGCTCTTACCCACTGGTGATCTGGGCAGGTCGCTCTCTCCTTCTGGGCCTCGGTTGTCCCATCTGTGAAATGGGTATCACACCCTAAATCCAGAGGGTGTGAACAGATTGCAAGAATTAAACAGCCCGCCTGGACCTAACCGTCAAAGAAGGCGTACTGGGTTCACAACTCCTCCTCAATTCACCTAGACCGTGGGTTGCCCAAAGTTGCAAGTGTGTGAGAAGGATCAGAGTGGGGTCCAGCCAGGTGGGTGATTCACCCAGGGTCACACCAGCAGGAGCTTGAGGACAAGGGCTAGATTCTGGGCGGGGCTACCTTACCACCATTCCCAGGGCATCACCAGCTAGGCCAGTCCTGGGTCCGCACACTTGCCAGGCACCTGGTGCTTTGAGGGGAAACCCAGAGGCCATCAAGGCCATCTCCCTGCCTTCACGCTGGCCCAACACAAGCCCCTGTGATGAGAGTGGCAACCACTTGAGCAGGCATCCACGACATGCTGAGCACTGTGCCAGGTGGGACACATATATCGTTTCCAAGGGCCACGACCCTCTGAGGGGCCACTACCATCACATTCATTTTACAGATGGAAAAGTGGAGGCACATGATAAAGGTCAAACCTAGAATGGTCAGCATATTGCATGGAGTTTGCCTGCTAAGGTCTTGGCTTCCCAAGACCTCCAAGAGAGGAGAGCTGGGTTCCTTGGCAGTGAAGTCCGACTGGCAAGAGGCCAGCTCAGGGTCCTGCTGCAGCTGGGTGGGAAGGGGCAGGAGGCCAACGAGGGCAGGGAGCAGGGAGAGCAGCACTGGGCAGGGCCACAGGAGCAGCTTGGCCTGCAGGGAACAATGTGGGCCCCACTGTGGGGCCCCTCGGCCACCTCCTTGGTTGTTGGGCCTGGCCCTGGTGCAGCCACAACCCAGACACAGCAGCCACTGTCTGCCCAGCCCTGGGGTGGGGCACCCAGGCCCAAGGCCCGCTCTGCGGCCTGTCAGGAGATTTACACCCAACTCTTAACAGCCGCATGGAATCGCAAGCTGGTACCGGGCCCAGGGTGGTCTGCCATGAATCGGCCCCCTGTGAGCAGACGGAAGCTGCTTGGTGGCTGGGCAGAGAACCGGGCTAGCAGGAGTGCCAGCGGGCAGGGAGGCAACTAGCCCCTTCCCAGGGCCACAGCTGGGGCTTCCAGCGGCCTGGGGTTGATTCAGGGAACCCGGGAGGTCTGAGGCTAACCCCTTCCCTCTTGCTAGGCACACTCCCCCGGGGAAGAGGGGACCTAGGAGCCAGGGGTGGGGAGCAGTTGTCTCAACCTGGTCATCCCTCCAATCCCCACACCTGGAGCTGAGGACGGACCTGCGGCAACTTTAGGATGGCCGGATGGCCACAATTTAGCTGCCAGCTTAGGGTCACTTTTCCTGCCCCCAGTAGCCACAGTGGCTGCTCACCTCCCTCAGGCCTCTGCTCAAATGTCACCTCTTCAGGAGGCCTCCCTTGTTCCCCCTCCTCCTGTGAGTCCCATCCCCTCGCTCTCCTCCCTTCCCCCAGCTTCAGTATTCTTCATAGGACTTCTCATAGCCTGAAATTAAACTAATCATTTGTTTACCTCACTTATCCATTCAACAAATATTTCCTGAGCACCTACTAAGTGCTCACATCTGTGTTCCAGGGTCTACACCAGTGCCTGGCAAAGCAGAGGACAGAATCCCTGCCCTGCGGAGCATATACAGCAGTCAGGGAAGATGAAAAATAAATGAAATGAATGAGTGAATGAATAAATGAAAGTGATAAATAAAATTAAAGCTGGGAAGTAAAAGCAGGGTTGGGGGATGCCTGTGTGTGTGATCTGAAACAATGTCAGGGAAGGGCTCACTGAGAAGCATGAGCAAAGACTCTAAGGTGGGAAGGAGTGAGCAATACATCTGGGGGTATCTGGGAGAAAGTGTCTCAGGTTGGAGGGAATAGCAGTGCAAAGGCCCTGAGGCATAAATGTGGCTGCCCAGTTCAAAGACTGGCTAGGAGGCCAGGGTGGCCAGAGTTGGGTAAGCAAGGAGGAGGAGGGTGTCTGAGAGGAAGGCAGAGGGGTAATGGGCACAGACAAGATTGGGCCTTGTGGGCCACGGTGACAACAGCACAGTTTACCATCTCTCCCCACCCCTGCTGTCACCCCTAGAGAACCAAGAGGGCCACAGCCCGTTTGTTGGGTTTTGTGTGGTGTACCCAGCTTCCAGAACAGTGCCTGACACACGGTAGCTACCCAGGAAAATACTTGTTGAAATCATCTCATGTACATTTTGGGGAAGAAAAAGCCCCCAGGCAAGATACCAGAGCCGCCCCTCTGCCTCTGGCAGCCCTGAAGAACCTGTGTCCTGCCCTTCCAGGTACTGTGCCCTGGGAGACGGGGTGAGCGGTTCCCAAACCGGGTTCCACACCAGGATCGCCGGGTGCTGCACCACCTCCTGCCCGTGTCCTGGATCCTGCTCCACCTGCTTCTTAACCAGCCCCCAGTGACTAGGAGGGACATCGACACCGAGAACCTCAGAAACCGAGGAGGCCACACAGGCAGGAAGCCACCAAGCCAGCCTTCAAACCCAGCCGGCCACCTGGCTGCAGACCGGGCACGCTCAGCAGGGCAGCGGAGGGGAACGACCTGGCCACAGAACCCACAGCCGGGCCTCGGGGACCTGCAGGCGCCCACTCCTTGGCTCCCAGGGCCAGCCTCTACCTCCACCGCTCCGCACAGGAGGCTCAGCCTTCATGTGGGGTCGGGGGTCACAGAGCAGGAGAAAAGAACAGAAGGGAAACGCTATTAATAACCCACTTCCAGCTGGACGGGCAGCTAGAAACTCACTTAAAGCTCACCTCCCAGAGCAGAGGCTAGTATCACGCCCATCTTACAGATGAGCACACTGAGGTGGCAAGGTCCCTCCAAGTGGCCCTTGCTTCCCTGAACCCCAGGCTGGAGCCCCTGGGGTGCACCAAAGCTCACCCTTGGGCAAGTGACTTGCCTCCTGGCCCGTCTCCTCTGGGGGTTGTTGAGGATCAATGTGGGCCTGGCCCACAGGGAGCGCTCAGTGACCAGCAGTGGCTGAGCTGGCCTCTTATCACTCATAGGCAGGAAGTCCGGAAAGGAGGAGGATTTGCCCATAATCACAGAGTGAAGGCCAGGTTGGGGCTGGAACCCAGGTGTTGGTGAGACCTGACCTGAGGGCCAGAGTGGGCGAGGCCAGAGCAAGCAGGTGCTTAGTTTGGGAGACCAGGAGAAGCATCCCCTCCCATATCTGCTATTTTCTATAAATGAGCTACTGCTAAGATTTTGTTTCAACAAATCACTTTAAAACCACTGATCTGTCTCAGGTCATGCAGCAGGGCTGGCCTCTGACTCTGGCTCATCTCTGGGCCTGACTTCCTCCCCTTCCCCCAAGAAGTGGCTGTCTCAGGTCTGGGGACCTCAGGGGAGAAGAGCTGGTAAGGACATGACTGGGGGCTCCCAAGGGCAGGGCTTCTCCACCCTCATCCAGCAGTCTCAGTAGGGGAGGGTGGGCAGCTCTGGGCTGGGCAAGGCTGAACCCTGAGAGATTCCAAGCATCACCTGGCCCCTGGGAGCCTGACAACCTGCTCTAAGACCCAGCTTGCATGCCTCTACACACTATGTGCTCCCTGCTTTGTGGAAAGGCTCCTAAGTGCTCATCATCACATTGAGCCTGTGGCTCCTGTTCATACTGAATCTGCTCCTAGAGGCTTAGAGAAAGATACCACCTCCTTCAACAGAGATGTGATACCTCTATTACAATGACCTGGGTTTCTCAGCAGCCACCCTGATGTTGATAAAAAGAGGTTCACCATTGACTAATGGTGGTGGTCGTGGTGGGAGTGCAGGGTGGTGGCCAGCTACTAGGGATGACAGAACACCACAGATCCAGTGACTCACAAGGACCCTCCCTCTGCTACAGACAGATGCTAGCCGCATGCCATCACTGATCTCCAGGCCTGCAGGCTGCGTGGTATCATCCCACTTCCTGAAGGAGGGAGCTGAGGCCCAGAGAGGTCAGGGACTTGCCCAAGGTCCCCCAGCCAGGCCAGCTGGCTCAGATTGTGCTCTCTGTACCATGGGCCGATGGCCCACAGGGGCTTCCCAGCCATCACCACCTTGAGACTCTTGGGGTCACTGACCTGGTTCACAGATGACAAAACTGAGGCCAAAAAGGAGGCATGACTTGTCCAGAGCCACAAAGCCCAAGGCCAGGGGCACATATCCATCCATATCCAATCCCATCAGGAAGGAAGCAGCAGGAATTTGGCCAGGGCAGGTGCCAGCTGGGAGGTGAATAACTGTGGGCCTGATGACGACGCTCGGGAGCTCAGGGCAGGCTGGAGGAGGTGGCCCTGAGAGGCCAGGAGGGAAATTCTTCCAAGGCTGCTGGGCTCAGCTCTGAGCCTTTCCCAAGTGGCCAGGTGCTGGAGCTGGCTCAGGAATTGGACAGATGGGGAGGCAGGCCTGCCTGATACCCAAGAAGGGAGGGCGGTCCAGGGCCAGGTGTGGGGCCCCCACTGGTGATGCTCTGGCACAGCCACACACCTGTTCTCAGCCTCCTGGGCACTGAGGACAGACCAGGAGCTTGTCCTCCTGCCTCAGGCCCACTCAGCTCCGGAATTAGAACGGATTGGAATGGAAGGCTGTCTCCTGGAAGACTGGGCGCCTCCCTGCACCCAAGACAGTGTGAGGCCCTGGTCAGCTTCTCAATGTCCCAGAGCCTGGATTCTCTCCTCCCTGAAACCGAGGTGACTCTTTGGCTCAGGATCCCAGGAGACAATAAATGTTTACTAAACTGTAAAGGGCCACAGTTACAAACAGAAGGACCAGGCAGCTCTTAATACACCAGGCTGAGCATGCTGTGAGTAGAGCCAGTCCAGATAAGAACTCTGGTTGAAGCTCAAGAAGCAGCCAGTCCAGTGATGACCAGCTGGTTCTTTGTTTCATTCATTCACTCAGGGAACACAGGCCTCTGGCCCACTCTGTGGAAGCAGCCCCTCCAGTTTCCTCAATCTGAATCTGCAAATTCCCGGTCATTCAGTGAGCAGAAGCAATGAAACACAAACTCTCTCTGATGCTAAAATGCACAGATCAGGGCTCTCGGGACAGAACAGGTGCTCAATAAACATTTGCAGAATCAAACTTGCATTGCTAATCTTGAGATGTGGGTCCTGGGTCAGAGTCTGGGCTCTGGGCGGCTTGAGTAAGTCACACACTGAGATTCAAAGAACATTTCCAAGGAGGGGATCTGGCCTCACAGCCAGAGCAGCTCCTGCTTTTGATGACTGCCTCCCTCCGCCACTGGCAGACGAAGGTGGGGTGGAGTAGAACAAACCTGGACTCTACCCCCAAACACACACATAGTCACACACGCACGATCACACACACACACACAACCCTCTTCTGAAGTCTTTTCCATCTTTTTCCTCTCCTTAAAGGATGCAAATCCATACTTTCCCAGCCCCTGATCCCCAGTGGGCAGTCATCTCTGGGGAGCGGGAAGGGGGTCATGTTGATTCTCTCGTCTCCCCTTCCCAGCCTCCTTCCTGGCTTCCTACAGCCCAGGGGTAAGCACAGAGAGCTTCAGGTTTTGCTGCCAGGCACTCAGTATTGGGGTGGGGGGGCAGTTGTTGAGCAGAGGACCACAATCCCGCACAAGAGTACCCTCTGTTTGACCTCGGCTGCTGCCCTACCACCCCTGCCTCCCCCACAGCCCTCCTCCTTCCCCAACCCCTGGGGGCTCAGTGGCTCTGGCACTTACGTCTGGGCTCCCGGGGTCCATCCACGGTCACCTTGATGGCTCGGTGGTAGGTGGCCACTTGGGTGGGGTTGGTGAACACAGTGATGGTCAGTGTGAAACTCTTCCCTGGCGAGAGTGGGAAATAAAGGCAGGAGGTTGGCACCTGGAGCCATTCACAACATTGCCCCAGCCTTTGAGAAGGGGCAAGTCTCTCTCCTTTAACCTGGGCAGAAGATAGGGCTCTGGCTGAAATTCAAGCTGCTGGGGCTGGCATTCAAGGCTCCAGGAGGTCTGGCCCCAACTTTATCCCTTTCCGCAAGAGCTTATCACCCCCCAAGCTCTGGCCACCTTGGCTTATTTCCTCCCTGCTTCTTGGCCTTTGTGCTGATCCTTCTATTCAGAGATCCTCACGATATAGGGATGGGGGGCTAGGATGGGTACATACTGTTTTTTTATGGAAGTAATTCGTGATCTTTATAGAAAATTTTAAGAACACAGAAAATATAAAATAGAAGAAAAAAATCACCCGTAGTTACACTAGCCAGAAAAAAACACTATTAACATTTGAATGTTCTCTACTGCAACCTTTTTCAGGTGACTGTGTTTTTACACAGTTGCAATGATAGTAAAATAAAATTTCCGTACCCTCTTTCTTGTTCATTTAACATCATATCATTATGTCATTAAAAATTCTTCATAAATTTCATTTTTAATGGTGGCAAAATATTTCAACTCACGGAAGCCTCATCTTTTATTTATCCATCTCCTTACTCTCGGGTATTTACGACGCTGCTAATTTCTTATTGGCGTGTGTGGCGGGGGCTGAAAAAGGACTGATTTGGGAGCTGCAGACATTTCATTTGTAGACAAAACTGTTATTTCCAGAACGCTGTTCTATTTTTAGATAAACATTTGGCTCCAAAGTCTCCATTCAAAATTCCTGAGAGGGGAAAAAACTTTTAAAATAATAATTTTTTTTTACCATTTAAAATAAAATGAAAATGACCTTCTGTTTATAAAAATCTTTGTCTACATCTCTGCTTATTTCCTTAGACTAGATTCCAAGAAGCAGTGAGTGATTTCATTGCATCAGAGGGTTGAGACAGACGTGGGGGCACTGATCTCTCCAGACAGAATCATCGTGATGCGTGTGGAGTCCCACCGGGGCTGGCAGCACCACCGTAACCCCGCCTGTCACGGGGGCGGGGGGAGAGCTCTTCAACGCTCCCAACTTCATTGCCTTTGTTCTACTACTGGCGAGATTGAAACTTTTAATATGTTTATCACCTGGCCTAATCCAACACAAATTATGGCTTCATGGTCCTTTATACTTTTCTATGAAGGTTTCAGTGCCTTAAAAAAAACCACTCGATTCTATCAAGCTTAACACTTTCCTTGTCCTGTTTGTGGCGATGGGTTTCCTAGTTCGCTGGCCGTTATATTTCGCTTTCTGACACTGCGCTGTTTTGCATTTTCAGTTCCACCTCTCGTTAGTGATTTCTCCCGCCGTTTTGATGTGTAGGGAGGTTTCCCCACAAGTATCTAAAGGTTACCTTCCATAAGCACTGTCCTCTCTACCTTCGACATTAAATTCTTTGATTCTTCTGGGGTTTACTGGTTGATGTGGTATGAGGTAAGGGTTTTTTCTCAAAGGGTAACCCAATTTTCCCAGCAGCTTTACTGAAGTAGGAGCCTGGTCTCTTGCCCTATTCTGTTATCAAAAAAGCCTCCAGACTGAATGAGATTGGGAGGGTCTGGGGGGAGATTCACTCATTCCCAAGTCAAACCTGGTTCCCCCTGCTCTTCCTCTGAGCATTCCTACCTCTGAACCCCAGCTATAGGTCTGGGGGCTCCCTGAGGGCAGGGGCCGAGGGTCCCTGGACCTGCGTCCCCCGAGGCTGGCCCAGGGCGGGCACAGAGGGAGGCTGCCCGAGAGGCTCGGGCTGCTGTCCCGGCTGTCCCAGTCCTCCCAACAACTCTCACAGGCAGGCAGGCTTGTTTCCAAATTCCTACTTCACAGGTGGGAGAGGAAGGTTTGGTGGGGTGGAGGGACCAACAGTTTATGGTTCTCTGTGCAAGGCTGGGTACTTGCTGGTCCAGAGAGCAAGTGAACACTCCAGCCCGAGAAACAGGAGACCCCAGAACAAAAGTAAACCAGCCAGGCTGCTGGGGCCACACCAAGGTGGTGGGTAGGGGGATGCAGGGGGTGTAAGTTGAGGTGTGACTCGAACTAGGAAAGAGTGGGGACTCTCTGGAAGAATTTTTGGGAGCTGCCACCTGGAGGCAGGGATGGAAATGCAATTCACACCTGACCTGGAGTCCTTGGCCAGAGAAACCAATCTGGCCCCTCAGTCTCAGACCACAGGGGCACTTTCCATGGTTTCTGGAAACGGAAAGTACAGAAGGTCTCAGGAAATGCCGGGCAGGTGGCTTCTGGCTCCTGGCCCACTCACTCCCAGGGACCCTCCCTCCCTCCTACTGGCTTCCTCCTGGACCCTCCCCACAACCAGTCAGGCACTCTCAGGAGTCCCTGGGCCTCTGACCTTCCCATCACCTCCTTGGTTCCTCAGGGCGCCTAGAGGATGGGTAATTTAGGTGGACAGCCCAGAGTCAGATGGGCCCCATTCCCCGAGGAAGTGCTTTGTTTCTCACCTCGCTTCCTTCAGGTCACCACTGAAAAGTCATCTTCCCAGTGAGGCCCTCCCTGATCACTTTATCTAAAGGACAACTTTTGTTGTTGTTGTCATTTTTAAAAGGAGCATTTAAACTTGGCATCCCTTTTAGAATCGAGCCAGTCCAAGAACTGGGATAGGAAAAAAAAAAAAAAGGCAATGGTATTGCCCCAACCTCTAGCCGAAATTTAACATCTCTCTCCAGTATGAACGTAAGCAACAAACCACAGAGGCATTACAGCAGTCCCTGTGACCTTGTCACCAGAAGACGTCACAGATATTTACGTATCACATTACAGACGTTGCATGTTTCTTTAAATATCTTTGATGTTCGTCACACCTTCAAAATTATGGTCGTCATCAAGCCCTTTGCTAGATCTTGTTATTTAACACCCCAACAAGGCAGTATATTCACCACAATTTTTAAAAACATCTTGCTAACTACGTTTTAATATAATCAATGTTCATTGTCATCCTTTGTATTTCATTTCATTCTTTAAAAACACCATTCTGAGACTGTCAAAGGAGTCTGCGGGGTGATAAAAGGTTAAGACTCACTCTGAAGCATCACAGACCTTCCCACTCCCACTTGATCTGCTAGAATTTCCTCCTAATGCTTCTTACTTCTAATAATCCGTCTATTTACTTATCTTATTGTCTCCCTCCACTAGACTATAAACTCCCCAGGGGCCAGAATTTTTGTCTTGTTCATTGCTGTGTCCCCAGCCCCTAAGAGAGCATCTGGCATATAGCAAGTGCTCAATAAATGTTTGTTAAATGAATTAAGGGCAGAAATTACTGCTCCCATTTTATAGATAAGAAAACTGAGACTCACAGGGGGCAATAAGTTGACTAGGTTACATAGTATCCAGGCAGGGGCCAGAAAGGTTAGAATGTCCTGGAGCTGGCCTCCCACACAGACCCTAAGCACCTAGTCCTGGGAAGTGAGAAGCCCCCACCCCACCAGGCAGCAAACCACAGGTCAGCCCTGAGGTCACCAGCCCACCTCAACAGCTTCCTCCCAGTTTCCAGGCCTGACACCACCCCTCACAGGTACCCACAGAGAGGAGGGAGGGAGGAGGGAGGAAGGGAGGGGCTGGGGCCTGGAAGCATGAAACGGAGGGAGGGGCAGGTGTCAGGTGCCACAGGAGGCAGGGGCCCCATGAACCAGGGGTAGGGGAAAGATGTCACCCTGAGTGCCCATCACCTCTCTCTCTACCAGCGGCCAAACAGCTCATCCACCCGTCTCTCCCCTCTCTTAGAGCAGACATCTGAGAAGACAAAGGAGGTGGACAGCTCTGTGCAAGAACCTAGGGCAAACTTGCAACCAGCCAGGAGTCAACGAATTGCAAATCAAGGTGCTCCCAGGGCCGGCCCTGGTGGCAGAGGGGGATGTCTTAGTCTGGAAGTAGCTGTGTGTGGGGGCTGTGAGCCGCCCCAGGCATTCCTGCAGGTCTGGCAGTATGGCCTTGAGCAAGTCCCAGTTCCTTTAGGCCTGGGTTCCTTGTGACAAGCCCCAACCACTGGGACTTGGTGGATAGCAGGAGAGGGCATCTCTGGAGACTTCTGGGTTTTTTCAATATAGGCTAAGAAGCAATCTACCCCTCTCCCACCAGCGGTCCCCTAAGCCCACATGCACACATCTCATCCCAAATCTCTCTCCACACATTAGTTTCTTTCTAACCAGTTAGTGACAGTTCAGGAAGCCACACTCCTGACTTTTCATCTTCACTTGAGCCCACGGCCCCTCCTAGAGGGCATTTTGGGGATTTGTGGTACATGGTTCTCAAGAAGTGGGATGTGGGGGGCAGGAAGGGGATGCAAGTGTCTAGCACCGTACAGGGCAATGAACTATTCATTCTTCCTGTGTGTGAAAAACTTGCTTATAAGGAATCTTTGAGCCATAAGCCTAACTCACTTTTACATAAAACAAGACAAAAGTTTTTGTGCACTTTTAACATCTACTGAATTTTCAAGGAAGGAAGACAGTTTTTTTGTTTTTGTTTTTAATTTCGCTCAGAATTTGGCCAAGAATTGCTCACAATTTCAGAAAATCATGTCACTGATAGCAGCGCCGCGTTCAGACTCTGAGTCATGCACCCCTGGCCTGCTGTGGGGGTCACAGGGCTAGGGTTGGGGTGCAAGCATCCATCCACCTCACAGTGTCCGTCTGTCATCTCACTCCAACGTTTGCATATTCAAACAGAGATATCACTATAAGTTACTTTTCCTTTTTCTCTCCATTATAGCTATGGAATTATACAGGTTTTGAAGATGCATGTAGATGGGTAGATTACGTTATCTACACATTTCAACTGTACGATGGTAGAGTGCGAGTTGCAAAAAATTTGTTGTAAGACGGGGCGCTGTGTTGGGCAGGGCAGGGACCCGGGTCCTAATCACTGCAGGAGAATAACTTGGTTTCTTTCCCTTTCTTGCCTCGGTTTACACCTCCAGGCTTATCGTGAGAGCTCCGTGGGGGTATTGTGTGTATGTCTTGCATAGAAAGCTCTCAGAATTAAGACAGGATTGAGAAATAAAAAGCAAGTTTCCATCTGGCTTCTTAGTCTTGGCAGAAGTCAGAGAGCCACGGAAAGGCTCTGAGTCCCAAACTCCAGTCTATCCGGACTCCTAGAGCAGCCCAAACTGTCTGTGTCAGTCAAGGATTTGTCCTCAGAGGGAATTTCCTCACGGCCAGGATGGGCACGGCTGATGCACAGCTGCATGCCACAGGACCCCCGCGCCCTCCTTCCTCACTGCCAGCCGCCTCCACTTCTCCCAGTCAACAATTCACACCTTCTGGGTTTCCCCCACCCCCGCCCAAACCGCACGATAATCAGAGAATCAGTGACTGTCACCACTCAAAGGGACTTCAAAGATCTCCTCCAGTCCCAGGCATTTGAAGTAACAAAATCTCTAACATGTATCCAGCTCTCAGTATGTGCCAACTGATACACTGTACCAGCTTCCTTAATCCTCACAAAATCCCACCAGGTAGGTACCATTATCATCCCCATTTTACAGCTGAGGAAACCGAGGCACAGAGAGGTTAAGCCATTTGCCCAATGTCATCCAGCAAGTCCCTGGCAGAGCTGGGACTGAAATCCAGGTAGGCTGGTTGTAGAGCCCAGGCTGTTTAATACTATGAGCCTCTGAGGTCTGAAAATCTGGTCAATTTCCACAGGCACTGGAACTCCCACTCAGGCTTCTTCTGTCTCCCAGGGCCACTGAGTCAGGTGAAAGAAAGGCTGGGAGGATGGTTTATAACCTCAGTCTCCTGTATCTCCCAGAGCCACGATCCCAGCCTCAGCCATGCCCACCCCAAGAGCACACTGTTGCTAAACAATGCTTTGGAAACCTATCTCCCTCTCCGAGGGCCTCGTAGGGTGGGCGCAAGTCTGTGAGCATAAATACCACCAAGAAATCAGCAGCAGAATGACCAGACAAGGTCTCAGTAACGCAGAGAATCGTCATTTCTTCTCTTTCTATAGTCCAGCTCCCAAGAAGGGGAGTAGGGTGTCCCATTCCTGATGCTCTGCTTGTCTCTCAGGACTGACCTCCCCTTATGCTGCAGCTATAGTTGGCCTCCCTCGCCACTGCCACCTGGGGCAGCAGCCCAGCCACCACCCAGCCGTGCAGCTGCATCTGAAAGAGCCACCGCCGCCGACCAGTGGCAAGAGACTCTCTACCCAGGGCTGGGGCTGGGATTAAGTTGCAAAAGGCTTGAGAGATTGGGGATGACAAAAGGAGCTTGGAGACTAATTAGGAGCAGCAATGAAAGCTTAATTCATAAAAGCAAACATTTTCCATCCATCAACCTGCAACCAGTTAAGGGCAACGTTTGAAAGAAATCTGTGCGTGGGGAAGGGAGCCAACAGGAACAGGAAATGTTTGAAAGAATGTAAACTATTTCAGTTTCATAAAAAGTAACAAGTAAACAGTTATTACATGCAAATAATGCCCTGGTTTTAATTAATGCTGAAAAGTCAAAATATGTTTGACATTTGTATGTATACATTGAACGGCTGGAGAGGAAAAAATGGTGCCCAGATGCCCGTCTCCAAGCAGGACTGGCGGCTCAGAGGGAACTAAAACCTTAAGAAGGTCTTGTTTATTGGTGATGAAAAGTACAATTCTGCCTCAGCCTCTGTTGAGACTGGAAGTAGGGGGAACCTAGCTGACTTTCTTAACAAGCTGGAGGGGCAGGCTGGAGCTTGGGAAGGGCACTCCCCACTTTACAGCCGGCTGGTCTTAAAGGGCCAGCGAGCCCTCAAGTCTCCATTTCGCCCGGGGAAGGGTTTCTAGGACTTCTCCACCCAGAAGTGATGATGGGTTTCAGGTCCCACCAGCCTCTCACTCAACATCCCCTGGCAGCAGCCATAGTGGCGTCTGGTCCTGCCTTCCTTCAGACTGCCCGATGAAGATCAGACAGGCAGAGAGGCACACCAGCCTTGATTCTAGGGTGGGAGACGGCAGCCTTCAAGCTATGCTTTCCAACACTCAGCATCCTGCACTGTATTTGCTTCTTTTCTAAACCACCTTAAGGCTCAAAGGACTGGCGAAACTGTGGCTTCGGGGAGACCACAGCTGGGGAGAGGCAGCCTCAAAGCGTGGGAGAGACGCCACCCCCATGGGGAGAGTGGCTGGGGTGCTTGGGCCCCAAAGACCAAGGATTTGTCTAAACCAGCCTGTAAGCATCCTGCCAAAAAAGAATGATGAGGCCCCATTTTGAGCTTCTTAATCCACGATTTTCTCCCAGCACCTTTTGTGAGACCAGGGCACAATCGGGAAAGAGGGGGAGGCTTGGAAGCCCCAGAAACTGGGAGAAAATTGTGTCTTTTCTGGCAAGAGACCCTAACTTTCCCCACATCTTCAAAAGAGTCTGTAACACCCTAAGGGACTCTACACCGCCGTTTTAGACATAGCTGGGCCTGAAGACCTGTTTCTGGGGCTGCCGCTGGGACCCCAAGGCCTGGCTCTCAGCTGCCTTCCCCCCGACCTTTGCTGTTGCCAAAGGTGGGCTGGCGCAGGGACTCCTTTCCTCTGCTTACCTCGCCCACTGCGGCCCACGAAGCGAAGGTCGTTGAACCTGGCCACCTGGTTCTTCATGACAGCCGAGGCATTGCGTAGCTCAGCGGAATAGTTCTCATCGTTGCCCGCCATCACTGTCACCACCGTCCCATCTGGCACGTCCCCCAGCGCCACCACCTGAGGGCATGGGGGCAGGGGGACAGCTTAGGGAGGGAGGGGAGGCCAGGGAAAGAAGGGGAAGGGCTGGGCCCGCACCTCCCCTCACTCCCAAGCGCACTGCGGATTTCTCAAAAGCCAGGTGGAGAAGAGGCTTAAAGACAATAGAGACCTGCCCCCCTCCCAATACAACAAAAGCCAGAAGACAAAATCTCTACCTTCCACATCCAAATTAACGGGTTAAGCCACGTCCTGAAAAATGTATCCTTTCAATAAAATTAAATATAATCGAAAGCGGTGAAAGAGCCCAGGCACTACGTTGTGGGGTGCAGTTCCTCTCTTCCCTTTGGCTTAAGCAAAAGGGGAATCAACATGCTCCTAGCAACCAAGTCACTAAGTAAAAATAATATCAACAACAATAATAGTGGGACTGCTCCCCAGATTCACTTCATGTGAGAGGCCTTTGGGGTATGAAATTTGGCCCTGAAATGCGGCCCAGGCCCAGTTTATCTGCCTCTGCAGAGCCTGAATTCGTTATGCAGGAAAAATGCAAAATGCAAAACAAACTGGTGTTTGGAGAGGGCTTGTACAGAAAACCCCTTTAAAGTGAGAGAGGGGCTTTTGATAGCAGGAGGATGCACCTGCTGGGAATTGTAGGATGAGGGTGGAGATCCCCCCTTACTACAGTCTCCCCCAAGGAGCGAGGGAGGCAGATGCCTTCTGAAAAGGAATCAGACTGCAAACGCAGTCACAGCCATTTAAACGTGGCCACCGCGTGCAGGGACTAGGCATCCAGATGGTAAAAATTTCAAGGAGAAAATGTTTGGGGTCTGATTAAAAAGGCCAGATTTCCTGTCAACATCCTGTCTTCTTTTAATTTCAAAGATTCCTTTTAAGCTCCAAGTGACAGTAAAACCTCCGATTTGAGGATTAAAGTCACACGGGCCTCCCCCTCCCCCTCCTCCCGAGGAGATTTTCCCCACTGGTATTTTAAGATGTCACCCGGGAGACCTCAAAGAGCCACTCATCCTTTTTTCCAATTTGGAGTCGTCTTAATGGGACCAAGGACGGCCTCAGCTGCCAGGAGCCGCTGTTTCCAGCCACCTCAGGCACCCGCCGCCCCCAGCGGCTGGCCCTTCCTGCCTTGCCCTTTCTCACGGCAGCTGTGAGAGGTTTAGGGGAAAACCAAGGCGTTTTCGTTTCATCTCGCTGCCCCCTTAAAAAAATGAAAATGAAACAGTCGCCTACTCCCCAGTAAAGAGAAAAAGCTCCTCTGAATGACTGGGGGCTGCCAGGGGTGGGAGCACCCCCAATTTCTGCTTGACATTCGGGATCCTGGCCGCAGCCGTTTAGGGTTCAGTGCCCCCATCTTGGCCTTAGAGTAAAATTTCAGAAGCCAGAGGTTGACAGTGTTAAGTAGGAAGTGTTTCTGAAGCGGTGCAGGAGGAAGGGTGCTGGCAATGGAGAGTAGGCCCCCTCCACCCTCTGCACCAACCTCCACTGTCCTCGCCCTGGTCCCGGGGCTCCTCTACCCTGCTGCCGCAGGGCTGTGTCCGAGGGATCCGGGTTGGGGAAGAGCGAAGCCCTATCTGCCCGTTTCCGCATCAGCATCTCCCCGCAGGGCTCCCGAAGGGTGGAGAGGGCAAATCTCCTAAAAGTCATCCGTGTCGGGTGCATCCAAGAGGGAACACCGAAGTCCGGCAGAGCGCGCAAAGAGAACGAAAGCGCCCTTGGCCCGGCTGCTGGGCTCTCGCCGCGGGGTGGCGGGCACGTCTCCTCCCCTCCCTTCCTGGGGCCCTAGCTCCTGCAGCTGAGACGCCCGGAGGCGCAGGGTCGGTGTCACTCACCTTGAAGGCGACGGGTAGCGTCTTGTTGCACCGCCAGTGCGAGGGCAGCACGGAGCAGAGGAAGTTGGGGCTGTCGGTGCGCACAAGTTCACCCGCGTGGTCCGCCAGCACGTCCACCATCGAGCGCACCTCGGGCCGGGAGCGCCCGCCGGGCCCCACGGCCGCCTGCGCGCTCAGCGCGCCGCTGTTCTCGCCCATCTTGCCGCCGCCGCCGCCGCCGCCGCCGCAGGGGAAGGCCGTGGAGGGAGGTGTGAAGCGGCGGCTGGTGCTCGGGTCTACAGGAATACGCATAACAGCGGCCGTCAGGGCGCCGGGCAGGCGGCGGCGGCGCGGCTCCCCCGGGGGCGGCCGGCGCGGGCGCCTCCTCGGCCGCCGCTGCCGCGAGAAGCGGGAAAGCAGAAGCAGCCGGGCCGGGGCCTCAGGGCGCAGGGGGCGGCGCCCGGGGACGCCCCGCCGGGGCCCGCCCGCTGCGAAGCCTCGCTGCCCCGACGGTCTCGCGCAGCCGGCCCGCTAGTCCCGCATCCTGGGCGCACGGCCCGCGTGCGGCCGCCCTTTGCTTTGGTCTCGGGTGCCTCGGCTGCGGCGGGGCCCGCGCGGGCTGTGGCGCAGCCACCGCCTCCCGCCCCCGCAGCCCGCTCGCGGCCGCCCCACCGACTCCGCGGCCGCAGCCCCAGAACAAATCCTCGAGAATCAAGTGGCGGCGCCGCAGCCGCCCGCGCGGGGTTAGTACCCGGGGGCCCTCGAGGGCGGGGCTGGCCCGAGCGACGCGTCGCTCAGCCAATCGGAGCCCCCATCGCGGGCACCTCGGCAGCGCTCGCGGGGGAGGAACGGGGACCGCCGAAGGCCGCCCAACAGGGAGGGGCGGAAGGCTCCGCCCTGCCAAGGACGCCCGCGGTCTGGGGGCCCCCAGCGCGACAGCCCGAGGCTCCTCGAGAGTTCTGGGGAGCCGGAGCCCGGGCTAAGAATTTGTTGAAAACGTCCAGGCCCTACAGAAGGCTCATTTGCCGCCTTCTCCTGACGCCGGGGCTGCAGCTCCCCTTTGTCGCCTTTCCCCGCCGCCCGCAGCCAGGCCTCCCCAGCCCCAGCTGCTTTCGGGTTGTGAAACCTGCACCCTCAGCTGGGGGCCGCCGGGGCCTCAAGGCCCGTAACATCGAGCGGGGAGTTGCCCCAAAGAGGCTTCTCAGCTCCCCTACTCTCCCCACAAATTATCTTGACTCAGGAGCCTCCTCCATCGCACACGAGATTGCGCGTGAGCCAGCGGCCTCTGCAGCTCCCAGCCCAGCACGACTTTAGTCCGGGCCTCGGTGGCCCCAGTGCCAATCCGGCAACAGAGGGAAGGGTGTCTCCCACGCGCCAGTATCGGCTTGGGGTCGAGCAACCCCATTCTTTTCCGTTCTCTCCTCAAAGCAACTTCCAGGATCGCGCAGGCCTCGCTGACTCGGTCTTCGTTGTGGCGGCCTGTGGCTGTTTCAAAAACATGATGGGGCTTGGAAAACACGAGTGTTTCTCCCCGATTTTCCCCTACCTCTGCGCGAATGTAACCACGCTTCTGCGTCGTGGAAGAGGACGCGAGTCCGTAGGGGAGAAGAAAATTGTGCAGAGAACGCGGGAATTGCCTCAAAATAAGGGCTCCGTGTTCCAAAGGAGGGAAATTTTCAACCACCATGTGGATGCAAACTGGCCCCCATGGGTCCACGCCTATGTCTTCCCAGACAGTGCGCTCTGGCCGCGCCGCCGGGACGCAGTCAGCTCTGCCGAGGCACTGTCTGCTCTCCCGCCCTGGGTCCAAACACTCCCCGACGGCAAATAGACAAACAGTCCCTTCGTCTCCTGCCTCCTAGGCCGGGCGAGCGGGCCTAGGAAGAGGCTACATCGGGGAGGGAAACTGGAAAGATTAAGCCCCCATTTACTCTGGATTATCGCCCCAGATGCGCTCCCTGGAGTCAGGGGAACGAATGCGTGCTGAGTCTCCCTGCGGTTTTGGAGATCGGGTTGGATATTCGTTGTTCCTGCCGCTCGACAGGTGCAAAACGACGTGTTCCAAGACTCAGGAGCAAAGAAGCATAGGATCCGATGGTGGCTGCAAGATCCCTCCCTGGATCTGACCCCGGCCCAGCGCGCGCCATTTCGTCGTTGCCAAACGAAATCAAGCGTCGCGTGCACTCCAGGGCGGACGGGCTCTGGCTCAACCTCAACCACCTGGATTGCTGGTCCCTACCTCTGTAGGAGCTCCATGTCAGTCCCTCAGGCCATTCAGAGAGCGGGGACAGCTAGAGTTCCTTACTGGACCTTTTTAGAGAGCCTACACGTCGGAGTTGCTGATCACCGGGGCCCGGGGCCGCGCGATTTCGGGAGTGCTGACACTAGCGGCAGAACTAGAAGAGAGTGGGGGAACCCAGGCCTTGGCGCATCCGACCTCTGGGAGTTTCCCGCCTAAAGGCCCACCTCGTCGTAGGCAGGTAGGGCCTGGGGCCAGGGAGGGCGGGCGACGCCGTGCTGCCCTGATGTGGCTTTGGGACCAGGACCCGCTGCGTCTGGGGTTTGTAAATTCGATTTGTCGAGTGGTTTTGGTTTGCGTCCGTGCCCTTACTTGTCTCTCCTCGTGATTTTTCCCTCTCATCCTAAGGCAGGTTTACAAACGGGTTTCCTGAAAATAGGGCTCCTGTGGGTCTTGGCACAGGACCTGGCCCGGCTCCAGCCCTAGGAAAGGCGTTCACTGCCGGTGGGCGCCGGAACCAGGGGACCTGGGTTGTTGACGCTTAGGTCCCCAGCGAGGGGGTCGCCCGGGCCGCCGGGGCGGAGCAGTTCCGAGATCCACCGCTAGTTGACGCCTGCACTCTGCCAGCCGCGGAGCTGCCTTGCCAGGCTCTGCGCACAGATGTGCGCCAGCTGCGGTCCCGTGTTCAGGCGTCGCGGGCCGCCTCCTACAAACTGCCCTTTCTGGACAGACCTCCCGTCCGATTCCTCACCATCTGTGCGGCCATGTCGCGGGCAAACCGATGGCTTTGTGGTAAACCGAAGGCTGCCTTCCCCATCCACCATAGACGGCCGCTCTCTGCCTTCGCATCTTGGACACCGAAGGGATCCTGCGCCCTCAGACCTGCAGCCCGTTCTCCCTGGCAGAAATGAACAGTCCTTTCTTGTCCCGTTCCGGGGAACCGGGGTTTTGGAGGACACACAGACTAACAGACCAGCTCGTTCCCAGTTTCAACCTAAGGCCAACCTACCTACCTTGTCCCCATCCAGACTGATTGAACTAGAGGCTGTCGCTCTCTCTCTATCACTGTCTCTCTCCCTCTCCCCCTCCCCCGTCCCTCCCTCTCCCCCTCTGTCTCTCTCCCTCCATTTTTGAAAGTTACAGTTGAGAAGCTCCTACTGCCCCATTCCCCTACCTGGGACAGCAGATACCCTCTCCTTTCCCCAGAGTGTGTGGACAACCATCTTCTCTCCTTCTTCCCCATACCAGTGGACAAACACTCAGCTCTCTCATTTAAGAGCATGCCAGATTGTCTGCAGCAAGGAGAGGAAGCCAGGGGGTCTGGACCTACCTTTGCCCAGAACTGGGTAAACAGGGACACAACCTGGAGCCTGCAGAGCCTGGCTTCTGGGGGCCACTCCTCCCGCCAGTGTTCTTCACCCCTGGAAGGGGATCCATGGGGTCAATATGACCCTGTGTGGGGTGCCCTCCTCCTGCTGCTGGAGGGTGTCTAGGAGTGCACTTCTAGTGTGTTCCTGGTAGCAAGGTGCCCACACGTGTCTCCCCTCCTGCTAGAGAGCTTCAGAGGACATGTCTGATTTCTAGGGAGTCCTGGTGCCCGGGGAGGAGGCAGGATTCCCCAGGTGTGCCAGACAGTGGACGACGTATATGCTCTGGAAAACCTTCTAAGAGAGCCATTGGTTGTGGAAGGAGCTTGAGTCTGCGGTTCCACTGCCTGAGTTCTTCTAACACATGCTGTGATTTGGGAAAAATTGCTTAAAACCTCTCTGAGCCTCATCCATTTCATCTGTAAAGTGGGGGTAATAATAGTGACCTCCTCATAAAATAGTTTATAAAGTGTTTAGCACAGGCCTGGCACATAGGTGGTGCTCCATCCATGCGAGCCGGCACTGTTGTTATACTGAAAAAACAAGTCCTGATCACCCCTTCTCCAGGGCCTTTGGCAAGTCCCTTCCCCTCTCTGGGCCTCACATTTCCCATCTGTGAAATACCAATTCTCACATTCAAAGCTTGTGACAACTCGGAGCCCCATCCATGGCCATGCTGTCCTCCTTGGTTCGCCTGGGGGCTGCCTGGGGGAGCTAAGGACTGTTTGTCATCTGTCTCCAGGCAGATGCCGCTTGCAGGAGGGCTTTTCAGCAATGGTCACAGGGCTGCCCATGCCTTCATCTTGAGGACTTACCTTCCCTTGGGCTCTCAGACCCTCTCTCTGGAAACCCACCAGCCCCACCCCTACCTCCCCACAGGCAGACACCTTCCTAAGTAGAAACTAGCCTCAGACAACACTGTCAGCCACTTCCCTTGGCTCCAGGAGGTGTCTGTTCCCTTTATCCCAAGTCTCAGGGGAGCCCCAGTCCAGTGACTAGCACGGAGGACAGTCCATCCAGAAGCTAATAATTTCTCCCAGTCTGGCCTCCACATATCCACTCCAGAGGGACCCAGGTGAAACCTATCTCTTGCCTAGTGCCCTGGAACCCAAGGTGGGACATTCTTGTCCCTCCCTGAGCCTCAATTTCCTCTTTTGTGAGTGGAGATAGTTCTAATTACTCCATTTCACAATCCAGAGGATTAAAGACTCCTCCTAGGAGAGGGAAGGGCATTGTGTTTCACCGTATCAAAAATACCATCAATTGTTCCCCGTGAAAGGAAAAGAAAGAAATGCTGCTAATTAAAGTAGGACTTCCGTCTTGCTTTCATATATATGTGTATATATATATAAATTTTATGATATATTACATATAATAGATATTATATTACATCTTAAAATATACATATATAATTAGTGAGACAGGGTCATGAAAAACAGTAATATGGTTGGGGGGTTGCTGCCTTTGAGGCTGGGGGCTTTCACCTCAGAGAATCCAGCTCTGAAGCCATCCCTCCTGGGCAGCCTCTGGGGAAGGCTTCTGCTGATGTGAAGGAGGAGGAGGACAAGTGGCTTCTCAAATTACAGGTTTTTTTTTTTTTCCTTTTTTGGAAAGGGCCAGACTCTAGGGGATGGAGAGGGAGCTGGGGTGAGCATGGTGGTTAGGACACACTATAGGCTTTGCCGTTGACTGGCTGTGTAACTTTTGCCCAGGGTCTGCACCTCTCTGAGCCTGTGGTCCCCTGGGCACTAAAGTGGGGAGAACAGTAATAGCCACGTTGGCTGCGGCGTTACCACGTCCGGGCACTGTGTTTGGGCTTTTTTTTTTTCTTTTTTAACATTTTTAATTGATTTATAATCATTTTACAATGTTGTGTCGAATTCCAGTGTAGAGCCAATTTTTCAGTTATACATTAACTTATATATATTCATTGTCACATTTTTTTCTCTGTGAGCTACCATAAGATCTTGTGTATATTTCCCTGTGCTATACAGTATAATCTTGCTTATCTATTCTATAATTTTGAAATCCTGTCTATCCCTTCCCACCTTCCGTCCCCTTGGCAACCACAATGTGTTTGGGCTTTAAGTTCGTTTTTTAATCCTCATATGTATGTGATAGCTGTTAGGTCCATTTAAATGAAGGGGAAGGCTGCCTAAGGTTTTCTGGGCTAAGGACGACCAGGGCCAGGTTAAAAGCTCCATCTGACTCAAAATTTGGGGAGGAGGCACCCCAAATGGTTATGCACGTTCCTTCACCTGCCCCCCACTGGTTAAATGAAGAAATGAGAAGAGCCCAGTGTAAGGCTACTGAAAGCGCTCAATACGGTTAGCTGTTATGACGAGGGTGGAGCTAGAGGCAATAAAATCTGTTAAACAGCTGTGGACTTGGAAATCAGCAGACCCTTCAAACTCCAGAAAGGGGCTGCAGGGGTTGTCTGCACCCACCACCCGCCCTCCTTCTACCTCGGAACCCACCTGCAAAGACACGGCTATAGTCCCCAGTTTACAGATGGGAATACTGAGGTCCAGAATGGGGAGAGACTTGACCTGAGTCATCAAGGAAGAAGCAAGACTTGGAAGGAGCTCAAGCAAGACCAGGGGGCAGCAAAGTGCAGGCCCCCCCCCAATGCGGGGGCGGGGGTGGGGGTGGCTGCTACTGCCCTGCTACAACCTGCAGGCGGAGCCCCTAGCCAGGATCAGCACGATGTCCTATGGGCACCCCCTCCTGGCCAGATGCAACCCTGAACACCCATTGCTCCAGGGGGAATGCCTTGTGTCCCTGCAGGCCTTGCTTCCACTGGCGCTCTAGGCGTGGGACCGGCTCCCCGAGGTACCCTAGATGATTTTCACTGTGGCCTCGGGTGGGAGACTGGGAGCACTGGCTCTTTCCTGTCCCTGCAGCTGTGGAGCCCCCCACTCCTACTGCCACCTCCCCCGTGAGAGGGCACTTAGCTTCAGGAATTGAGAGGGAGGAAGGAGGGCAGGGGGTGGTCTCAGCACAAACCTGGCCAGGGTACAGGAAGTGGGCCCCCTCAGTAGCCAGGGAAATGGATTTTGGCTTCTGGTCAACCACTGGGTCTGGTCTTCCTACCACTCTCCCTGCCCCTCACTTCACTCATCTATAAAACAAGGAAATAATTCTAGCAGAGCCCTCTGGTCAATGGCTAACAATTATCCTAAGTTATTGGACTCCTGCTGTGTGCTGGGAGTGCTACCCCAATTATTGCTAACCCTCATGGTGCTTCTGCAGGGTAGAGATTTTTGTTCTCTCCACTTTACAGAAGGGGACATTGAGGCTCAGAGAGTGAAAACTTTTCCCCTCTGGGCCTCAGAACCTGAGAGGTTCAAATAAGAAGTTCTCGGGGACCCTTCTTTCACCATGACTCCTTGATCCAGGCTCTGACTCTGCCCTGCTGGCTGGTCACAGCACCTCCATCCACAGCAGTGCATGGGTGCAGAGCCATCAAATCAGAGGAGTCTTCTGTTGGGGGCAGGGGAGAGTGGGGAGAGTGATGAGAGAGACCTGGGTAGCTTGGAGCCCAAGAGGGCTTCTGGGAAGGGCATGGCCTTTCCCCAGCCCGAGGATGGGACTTCAGCTCTGGCAGTCAAGGAAAAAAAGGGCCCTTCTGGGTGGCTGCCGCCTCTTGCATTCCCTATAGTGGAGGAAAGACAGGAGGATTTCTGGGTTCAAAGTGCCTCCAAACCTTAATCAGGCGGCAAGAATAGGAGTCCAAGAAATTGGTATTCCAAATTCAATTTCTGGAATAAGATCAGAACCACAGCATTAGCATTCTGAGTGTATTAATGATTACTCACAACAATTAAGTTCATCTGTATCTCACAGTACTTTTATGCAGGAAGTTATCACCCTCATTTTACAGGTAAGAAAACTGAAGACAGAGAGGTTAAGTAACTTGCCCAAGAACACACAGCTGGGAAACTGTGGAGCTTGAATTCCAACCAGGCAGCCTGGCCCCAGAGCCCACGTTCCTGACTACCACACTCTGTTCTCGTGGACCAGAATCAGATGCTTGAAGTTATAGTCATGGAATAGAATTAGAATCCTGGCATGAGAATTGTGGGCAGGATTCAGAATTTTATAATGTCAGACTCCACAGGGCTCTGAGATATCATATCCAAATCTCCCATTTATCACATGACAGAACCAAGGCCTATGGAGGAGAAGGGTCTAACTCAAGGACACAGCCTAGGCCAAAGGCAGAGTCTGGAATCCCGCCTTCCACTATCCCCCTTGCCACTGACTCTGGTCCAGGGTGCCTTCCACTCCATAGCAGGCCCTCCTTGCCCCGCCCCCCCAACCCGCCCACCCAGTGGCTCCCGGGCCCAGCCAGTCCCATTAGAGATTTTTCCACCTCCCCAAAAAGGTCCTAATGACTGTCAGTCCTTGTGAAGCCTTAATTAATCTCAGAGGCCCATGGCTCTGAGGAGACCGGGGGCTTTGGCCTTACGCAGATGAAGATTACGGCTCCATTTCATGTGGTGGTGGAGGAACGCCTCAGACATTCCTGCCAGCAATAAAAGCCACATGGCTTTCCAGCGTCGCCCTTGGAAAAGAAAAAAAGCGCAGCCCGTTGCGGAAAGAAATCAACTATGTGCTGTATGCATGGCATGAGATAAAAACGGGGCAGAGCGAGGTGGAGAACAGTTGGTCTTTTATGCGGCCTCCGATGGCCACCGAGAGTGGCAGGGCCCAGTGGTCGTGATCCCAGCTGCAGCCTGGAGACGGGGCGGCCCTCACTCAGCACGGTGGTGGAAGCCTCTGCTCCTCAACCTGAACTGAGTTTGAGCCGCCCTGCATGTCTCACAGGCAAGCCAGCTTCCTGGGTCTGTGATCTGGGCAGTCACACAGAGCCTCGCTCTCAGAAGGGCCTTGTGCACAGTTTAATGCTCTGCCATCACTGCCTTGAGATTCTTCATACTTTTTTGAACAAGGGGGCTGCATTTTCATTTTGCACTGGGTCCCTCAAATGATGTAAACTGTCACCCCATCAGCCAGTTGCCACATTCTCCTGGCCCCTTCCAGGTGCCCAGGCCTCGGAAGAATGATTTTTTTAGCACCTACTTTGCCTATATTGTCTGAGATGAGCTTCAAAACAACCTTGTAAATTGGGCCAATGTGGAAGCTGAGGCTCAGAGAGGCTTCCATGCAGCGAGGAAGCCTAGATTTGGAGTCAGGTCCCTCTGACTCCAAAGCAAGTGAGTGTCTTAACCACTCCCCATTCTGTCATATTTCATCATTACCAGTCCCAGTGGGGATGGTGACACATGCAATCAGGCTTTTTTATTCCCAAATAACAGAAGGAATAACTGAGGCCAGACAAGGGAAAGCGTTCATGGTCACACCCAGGCAGTGGGGGTGGGGAACTCAGTCCTTGGCTATGCAACAGTGAACCTGGGCCTGGACCATAGGGCTGGGGTGGGGTGAGGGTGTCCCAGTTTTATAGTTGTTTATTCCACTTGTAAATTTATTAGCTCTTCTATGTGGGTCATTGCCTTGAGTCTGGCCTGGGATGTAGTGGGAGTCCTGACCCCCTCAGGTCTCTGTTCTAAAACATCTGGAAGTCCTTCTTGGTGACACTGTCCAGTCTCTCATGCCCCAGTTTTCCTCTGCTACCTTCATTGGTTGGGGAAGCAGTTGTGCCTTGAATCTTGATAAACTCAGAGGAATCCCAGTCTTCCATGAATGGTAGAAAGTTGGGGCTGAATGGAGGTTAAAGTTGTTCATGACCTATGATCTGGTTGCTGGCTCCAGGGGAACTATCCCCTTATTCCTTGCTGGGTGACCCCAGACAAGTCCCTTCCCTCTCTGGGCCTCAAACACCTCACCAGGGAGAGAAATGCATTGGACCACACTTGATCCCCAGGAGGACTGTCCATCTTCAATGTTCTAGAATTCCATGTTAATCTATGACAGGTCTGGGGGGAATCTGAGGCCCAGGCAGGGTCAGGGCGTGACTTATCACCTCCCTGAGCTTCAGCCACCTCACCTGTAACAATGGGGGCAATTATTGTTGCTCAAGCAGGTTGTGAATGGGGCTTCTGGTGTGCAGAAACAGCAACTGTCACAGCCCGACCACCCCTGGAGAGCAGGTCAGCTTGAGCCCCCTCTGTTAGGGCCTATGTGACACCCCCAGGGACCTCAGCATGGAGAAGAGTACTGAAGCCATGTCATTTGATGAACTGTTAAAGCAACTGGGGACTTCATCATGGAGAAGAGTGTGTCTAGGGGCTGAGAGCTCTGCTTTCAGATCTATGGAGAGCTCCTGGGTGGTAGGGGACCGTGTGAATGCTGGGGATAGAACTAGGGCCAGTGGGTATTGAGCTCCACAAGAGGAGAAGGAGCATTGAGCACCAGCCAGAGACAGAATGAGACATTCCTCTGGAGGTAGAGAGCTCCCTGTCATGGGAGGTATTCAAATTGAGGCCAGGATATTGTAGAGGGAATTCAAGTGTTGGATGGGGATAGAGGCTGGACCAGATGCCAGATGCCAAGATACTCTTTCCGCCCATGTAAACTTTACTAGTTCAATAGCTCATATCCTCTATTGCTGCCTTTCAGTTTACTCTAAAGTTTTGCTCTTAAAAATGGAAGATGACATTGAAAGCAAAAAGCATGCAGACAAGCAAGATGATGGTTAATACAAAAATCAGAAGAGTGGTTACCCCACCCCGCCACTGCAGGGGAAGGGAGAAGGAGGGATGTGATTGGGGAGGGGATGCTGGTGGGAGCCCTAAGGTCCACTTAGTGGGGTTTTTTAAAAATGGGGTGGTGGGTATATAGATGTCTGTTTTATTATTATTATTTAAACAATATTTATATACATCCCTGTTACTATACTTCACAATAAAATATTTTAGAAGAAAAGCAAAAGATAAAAAATAGAAAAAGTCCTCCCTCCCCCAGACCTCTGAAAAAAGGATGGACAAAAATGCTTAAATTTGCATACAGTTGCAAAACTGCATCAAAGTTGGGGAGTGTTTATTCTTGGCCAAATCACTGTTTCAACCAAGTTGTCCTGTCTACCAGCTCACTCTCAGCTGAATCATCTGGTGGCCCTTGAAGCCATCCTCACCATGGCAACCCCCCATGTGGAGTGTTCCTGGGTACCCAGCCCTGCTGAACATGTTCCCTATCAGGCTCCTTAAGTCTTACCCACTGCCTTCTAGGTACCTGTCATTGGGCTCCTTTACAGGCAAGGGACTGAAGTTCATTGAGTAAGTCTCCTGATCCCAGCTAGGAAGGGGCAGAGCTGGGATTTGAACCAAGATCTATTGATGCTAAAATTATGCCCTGCTGAATGCAGCAGCCTTACCCCAGGGGCCAGGCCCCTCATTATAATAACTAATGCTATCCACACTTTACATGTATTATTTCATCTAGCCTTACAGCCCCCTTATGTGTTAGGTATCCTTATTATCACTTCCATTGTAACACTAGGAAAACTGAGTCACAGAGAGGTTAATTACTTGCCCCCATTCACACCCTGGGCAAGTGTCAGGGCTGAGCTTTGAACCTAGGCAGCCTATGCTGCTCTGCCTGGCCCATGGGGAGCAAAGACACCGTGGAAGCAAGACGGTGCTGTGGCTGAGGGGCTGCAGAAGACCCCCAGGGATGACCAAAGGCCAGCAGGGGTTGATGGCTGGGGTTGGAGGATGCACCAGGGAGATCTGCTCCCAGAGTAACACCAGCCCAATGCAATGAGTTGTCCCCCTTCATGGCCCTCTGGGAGGTGCTGAGGATGTGGGCAGAGCTGAGTAGAGGCTAGAGCAAGCTCATAAATCCCCGCCTGGCATGTCTGGGCCACAGGCTCAGACACTGGGCATTCTTTGTCATTTGCTGTTGGTATGAGTTTGTCACTGGCAAAAATGCGGCGTTCACTACCTGTGCATCTCTGGGTCCCCAAGTGAGCTTCTGGAAGGGGATCATGGAATTGATCAGACCCTGGGCAGGGGCTGGGCCCTCTTACTGCCCTATCTCTGAACCTCAGTCAAGTCAGGGTGGGCCTGATGGCCTGAAAGTCCTTGGCTCCCAGATGCCTGGCCCCGTCCCAGGAGCACAAGGGAAAATGTTCCCAGTCCTATCCTTGGGGAGCCCTGCACTTGATGGGGGAATTGCTGGGATGGAAAGGAAAAGGAGAAATAAGCAAGGATGGAGGAGGTGCTAGATTCATTCAGTCAACAAACATTTTTTGAGCACCTATTATGTGCCAGGGGTTATTTTAGGTGCTGGAGATACAGCAATGGACAAGATAGCTTTGATTCCAGCAGGGAAGGCAGGAGATAAACAAGGAGGCAAATAAATAAACAGGTCATAGACAGTGGGTGGTCACTAATTCCTTAGACGGAGGCGTCAGTGAAGGTGTCTCGGAGGAGGTGACATCTGAGCAGAGACCTGAGGGTTGAGAAGGACCCAGGTAGAGGAAGGGAGAGGGGAGCTGGTAGGAGGGCCCCTGCACGGTCGGAACCGGCTCCTCCCACCTGCTTTCTCCCCCCTCCTCTGCTCTGGGTGTGCCCACGATTTCTGAAACTTTTTCTCTATTTTCTCGCTTTTTGCTTCTCCCACCATAGGCCTGAGAACCAGATAGGGTGAAATTAAGTAGCCTGACCTACAGCTGAGGAAACTGAGGCAAGAAGTGGGAGGGGCTTGTCCAGAACTACTTCGTGCCAGGAGGCCAGGGCCAGACCCGGCATCACCGCGAGTCCTCGGGCTGGCGCACCGTCCAGCACGTTCTTCAACCCCCAAGCCCAGGCAGGCGGCAGCCAACGTGGAGTCAGGCCCTGGGCACCGCTCCTCAGGGGTCACGGGGCTGGAAACGTGGGCTGCTGGGCAGGGCCCGGGAGGGGCAGCGCTGGGGGCCGGGCCGGGGTCCGGAGCGGAAGGCGCCCGGCCCTGATTGGAACAAGGTGGCGGCACCGGGAGCCCAGCCCGGCTGCATTGATCTTGCCCGGTGTTTCAGCCACCGGGCGGGGCTAGCGCCGGGCAGGCTGCCGGTTTTCCCAGGTGTGGGGACACCCTGGGGGAATGGCCTTTCATGTGGTTGTGGGGTAGGCATGCCACCCAGCACGTGGGGGAGGCCGGGGCGTCGGGAGCACGCTGGCAGTGTTGGGGGGGACGGAGACTTGGAATCCCACCGCCAGCCAGTGTCAGGCTCCTGGGGGGGCCAGGCTCTGGTCTCCCAGAATATTGGAATCTGTCATTGGGACTCACATTTCATGAGCACTCGCTGTGTGCCAGGCACGGGCTGAGCACTTTATAGGGTTTAATTCCTTTCATCCTTACCTGGCCCCAGGAGGCTGGGGTCTATGATCACCCCAACTTAAGTGGTTATAGGCTGGGGAAACTGAGGCTCAGCAGGGTTAAGCAACCTGCCTAAAGTCACACAGTTGAGACTCACAGCTGTTCAATGTTGGGAAGAACTTGAAGATCCTTGAGTCCAACTCCCTTGAATCCCTTTTCCTTCTCATCTTGCAATACTTCTGAGGGGAGTTTGGCCTTTGATGTGAGGGGTGTCAGCTTAGCAGGACAGGATGGTACTGGGGGCAGGGCTGGGGAAAATTGAGGGACAGGAGTGGGAAGGAGTATCACTGATTCTCCTCTTCCTATCAGGCCTATGGGCTTCTGCACAACCACTCCCCCGCTTCCATCTCTCTGTCCTCATCTGTTTCCACTCTCCCCCTCCCTCATCCTGGCCCTCAAACACACAATCATACCCCCACCGCAGTGCCTTTGCACATGCTGTTCCCTCTGCCTGGAAAGCCTTTACATTCAGTCTGCATGGCTCAACTCCCCACCTCAGTTAGGTCTCTAACACCCCAGTGAGAGACCTTCTCTGAGCCCCAGTGGTGGGCAGAATAATGACCCCCAAAGATGCCCACATCCCAAGCCCTGAAACCAAATGTGTCACCTCACATGGTAAAAGGGACTTTGCAGATATGATGAAGGTTAAGGACTTTGAGATGGGGAGATTAGCCTGGATGATCTGGTTGGGCCCGGTACATCACAAGAGTCCTTATAAGTGGAAGAGAGAGGCACAGAAAAAGACAGAAAGAGATGTGATATGGAAAACTGATTGGAGAACCACAGGGTGGCAGCATGAGGAGGACTTGGCCTGATGTTGCTGGCTGTGAAGACAGAGAAAGGGGCCACTAACCAAGGAAAGCAGATGGCCTATAGAAGCTGGACAAGATGAGGAAATGGATTCTCCCGTAGCCTTCAGAAAGAAACACAGCCCTACCAACACCTTGATCTTAGTGAGACTCACATAGGACTTCTGGCCCCTAGATCTGTAAGACAGTAAATGAGTGTTATTTTAAGCCACCGTATTTGTAGTAATTTGTTACAGCAGCATCAGGACACTAATACCTCCTTCTTCCCTGGTTTATACTTCTGCAGCACATTTGTTGTTGCCTAATAAATTACACCGCTAAGTATGAATTGTCTCTTTTCCTCCCAGAATGCCAACTCCAGGTATTTTTCATTTGGTTTCACTTTCCCAGTTAGAGTTGCCAGATTTAGCAAATAAAAATACAGAACACTCAGTCAAATTGAATTTCAGATAAACAACAAACACATTTTTAGTATAAAGTTGTCCCAATGATTGCAATTATTCATTATTTATCTGAAATTCAAATAATTTGAGTGTCCTGTATTTTGTCTGGCAACTCTACTCCCAGTGCCTAAAAACGTGCTTGGGTTCCAACTAGGATCTCAGTAAATATCTGTTGAATGAGTGAAATAAATAAATGAGTGAATGAACATTAAATTCTAGCTAAAAATCCTTTTGGCTTCCAGAATGCCTACAGGATCAAGTATAAATAACAGCAAATAATAAAAGCAAACAACTCCACAGCCCTTCCTACAGATGAGGTGCTGTTCTGAGTCCACTACAATTGTCAATTTACTCAGTTCTTGTAGTAACCCAATGAGGTCGTTAGCCCATTTCCCAGGTAAGGAAACCGAGGCCCAGAAGGTATGGTAACTTGCTCAGTCACACAGCCATGGAGTGGCAGAGCCAGACAGTTCAGGACACTTGAAGAACCTGGCTCAGCTTTATTTTCTGATATACTTCCCTACACACAGTGGATCCTTTCCCTCGAATGGTTCATGGTGCTTCTGTGAGGGGTGGCTTCCTCCTTTTCCTGAGTGCAGAACTCCTGTTCATACATCAAAGCCCTATTCTGATCCTGCTTCACTGTGAGGCTGTCTCTGATGCTCCCATCAGATGAGATGGACTTGGGCCCTCTCTCTTCACGACTCCGTGGCCCCTGTCTGAATGCATTGTGAGGACTTGCTGTTGTGTCCTTTACTCCCCTAGACTGTGACCTCCCTGAGTGCAGAACTGAGTCACTTTTAGCTCTTTGTCTGTGGAACTTAAACTGAGCCTCGCTCTAGGGGGCTTTCCAGAAGCGTTTAAGGACAAATGAATGAATGAGTGAGCGGTGAATGAATGGATGAGTGAATGAGTGAACATCCTTCTCATTCTGGGACTCAGTTTTAGAATCTATGAAAGGGGAAGGTCAGTCTCTAATCCTTACCCACTCCCATCTCTTGAAAGAAAACACATTTTTTCCTGATTATAAGAATAATACACATTCATTAAAGAAAAATTGGAGAGTAATAAAATTATGAAGAGGAAAATTAAAACCACTCATAATTCTGCCACCCAGAACAATTGTTAATATTTTGGCTTTTAGCCTTCTGGTATTCTTACTGTATATATAGATTTAATTTCTTCTCTCCCTCCCCTCTCCCTCCCTTCTATCATTCTTTTCTAATGGTGGGAACATAGACTACATGTTTAGAACCTACTTTTGAAACTCACTTACTAATATGTAGTGAGCATTTCCCTGTGTGATTAATCCTCTCCCTGACGACAGGTGACGTGACTGCACTGACCGAGCATGGTGGGGCTAAGAGTGTGAAGAGCCCCCCACCTCTGGCTGGACCACCGTGGTGTTCCCTCGTGGTCAGCTCTTTGGGGCGTTTTTGGATTTCAGTTACGGAGACACTGCCGGGAACACCTTAGCCACGTCCCTGATTTTTCCCTTAGGACAAGTTCCAGGACTGGGAGCCCAGTGTGGACACTGTTGAGCTCTTGACGCTGCCTGCCCACTGGTCTCCAGTCCCACTCTTACCATCAGCCTCAGCCTGCTGGGCTTGGAAGGAAACCAGGGGGATTATTTGACTTCCTCCGAAGAAAAGCCCCATCTATATCCAAGGCCTTACTCGTTCCATCCAGGCTGAAAATATCCATTTATTTAGCTATTTGTCCACATTACGGTCTAAGGCTCATTGTTTCCATCTCAGACACTTGGTTCCAACCAAAACAGCCTCAGAGATGACCACGATCACAACCTGATCCTGCTTCACTGTGGACCTGTGCATCTCAGTGTGTCCTCACAATCACCCTGGGAGGTAGGGATGGCTGTGTCCCATCTTATAGATGAGAACACTGAAGGTCTGAGAACTAAGTGCCTTGGCTGAGGTCACAGGGCAGGGAATCAGGGCATCTGGGGTCCACCCCAATTTGTCCTGACTCAGTATAAAGCTAACTCTTCCGTACCTGTGTAGACCACTGATTCTGCCCTAGGGAGCTGGGAGCCTTGTAATCTGGGGATGCAGAGACCTTTTCCCACTGCCCTGCTGCCTGCTACTTGATAGGGTACAGTTCCAGCGTCCCCAGGAAGCAAGCACAGAGCTTTAGCTTAAAAGCCAGGCGACCAGATCCTGCCCCCGTCCTGATGCGTGTGTGCCCTGAGAGCACTGTGCCTCACCCTCTCCATCTATAAAATGGGAGAGCAGGGATTCAGACAATGGCCTCCTGGGCTTGTGGCTGCCCTCAGCACAGCCATGGTAATACTTAGCGCTGAGTCAAAGGGAGAGAGAACTCTGTCAGACAGGCCACGTCATCACAGGCAGCCAAGCCTGGTCCTTGGGGGGTTGGAGTGGGCAAGTCTCAGTCCCAGGCTGGGCTGGGAGGACCTGGTAGCCCCAGATGGAGCCTCCCCCCACCAGCCCTGGCAGATGGGAGGCTATTTTTTAACCCACCCCACAGGAAGAAGAGGCCAGAAATGAGTTCAGGGGGTTAACCCAGGTCCCTGGGGGCCCCTCCTATTTGCATCCTCTTTCCCCCACCAGCCAGGGAGCTGAATGGACTTCATCTGGAGCTGCCCAGAACCTTCCAGAGCTCCCAGCCAATCGGACTGTTGGAGCTGGAAGGTCCCCAAGTAGTTCCTATGTGATGGGCGGGGAAACCGAAGCCCAGAGAGGTTGGACCACGCCTGCCTTCCTCACCGCCCTCCCTCCTGTTTGCCTCCACCTCCTCTGCCTTCTCCTTCCGGGGGTGACCCAGGGCAGGTCTCTCCCATCTTGGCCTCAGTTTCCCCACTTGTCAGATGATGGGTCCGCTCCGGGCCATCTCTGAAGCGTCTCCCAGCTGGAAAACCTCCTTCTGAACTGGGGACTCGACTCTATGCCATCAATCCTGGGTTTCCAGTGAGGCCTTACTCATCTAGAAGCAGGTGTCTGGGGACCCTCAGGAAGAGGAGGAACTTCTTGGCCAGAGAAGCGGGGACAAGCCTGGGTAGGGGCAAAGCCGCTTCCCCTGTGGCCTCCCTCAGACCACACCACCAGGTGTCCCTTGGTCCCCACAGGCAGGGGTTCCTGAAAAGTCAAGTGTCTGTCACAGTGGGTGTGGCCTCTGACGTGTGTTTGCCTCTATGAGTGCGTGTGTGTTCACACCCACATGGTGGGGGTGGGTCGAGCGTGGGGTTCGGGCCTGGGGGCCTCAGGTGGAGGCAGGACCAGACGTTGGTTGCTGTGCTGGGGCAGCTTGTGACAGAGGCCCCACTACACCCTCAGATCCTACCCAGAACCGCTTGGTTGGGGCTGGTCTAACCTGAAGGTGGATGCAAATGGGGAAGGGGTGCACGTGAGGGACGGGTGCAGGGAGGGCAGGGGTGCATGCTGGGGAGGGCATGGGAGGCTGTCAGGGTCTTTGGGAGCTGGGACCCCAGTGAAGGCTTGAGGGGAGCTGACTCTGACTTGCCTCCTTTTTATTGTCTGCTTAAAACAATACTGTTAATAAACAACATTAATTGAGTCCCTCACATAACACACCCTGCCCCTGGGATACAAGTAATATACACACAATGAAAAAAACCTGGAAAATATAGAAAAACACTTAAAAAAATGTTGAGGCCTGAAATCTTAGTGCCAGAGTGAATACTGTGAGCATCGTTGAGGAGGAAGGGCTCTGTGGAACTTCTTAACACACAGTCATCTTATTTCTCAGGTCCTGAGCATTTCACAGAGGGCACACTTTAAATATCGCCTTAGATAATTCTCTGTACTGTATTCTCCCCCTTGTGCAGGTGAGGAAACTAAGTGAAAGGAAGGGTAAATATTTCCCTCAGGGAGTAAGCGGCAGAGCTAAGATTTGAACCCAGGTCTGGCTAGTGTGAAACTGCAGATTCTCCCAGGGCCCAAGTCTCCGCTCCCCTGGGCAAACTGTTATATTATTCATTCCTCCGGTGGTATTTGCTGAGCACCTCCTAGGAGTCAGATCTAGCTCAGCATTGGGGACTTGGCCCTGAACAAGACAGACAAGGCCCTAATTGGAGCCCCCAGATGGCCACAAACAGCCCTAACCCTGACCACACCTTGATCCCTGTCCAGGTTGTCACTGACTGAGCTGTGGTCCTGCCTCCCCTGATCAGCAGGGGCCTCTATGAGCATTTCTTTGGCCATGATGTGCCCAAAATCCAAGGTCAGGTGCCTCCTCATCTGTCCATTGTCTCCTTGGGTGGGAAGGCCATCAGAAGCCCACCCACACCCCCAGGTCCACCGCTCTGTGCCAAGCCTCCTTGGGGCAGGGGGCTGGGTGTAGGCCTGGGGCCTGCCCCATTAGGGGGGCAGAGAAGCCCAGCTCCTCTCTTGTCTTCGCCAAAGAGTGAGCCTCCATGCAGACCATGGGGCCACCCAGGAGTCTGAGCTGGAGCACACCCACTCAGCAGCCCCAGGTAGCCTTGCTGAGTTCAGGGCAGCCACTGATGAGGGGGCTTCCATGTCCCCAAGCCTTTGAACAGGGCCTTTTCTTCCTGACAAGGCCCGGGATACCCCAGGAGACTTTAGGAGCTATCGCTCCCTCCTCTCACGTAGGAAAACGCAGCACCGCTGGTTTGATCTGGGCTCCCTCTCAACCTGTGCTGTATCTTTGGGGTCCCTTCAATGTTCCCCTCAGTCCTCAGGCAGGGCCAGTTACTTCATTTGTGGCACCTGGTGCAAAATGAAAATACAAGGCCCCTATTCAAAAAGCAGGAAAAAAGTCTTTTGCTTTCTTCCAGGCACTTCCTTGGACATGGAGATACTTGTAGGGTGAGTGCAACCCTCACAGACACCCAGGTCCCCACCCGAAAACTTATGTCTGAGTCATGTGCACCTGTCCTCCCCACTCATGCCCAGAGCCCACTCCCCATGGTGAAGCAGGACAGAGCCCAAGCTCCAAGGCCCTGCACATGCTCCACTGTCCCATCGGACTTCGACTTCGCTTATAAAGCACCAGTCCAAAGATAAAGTTCTTAAGAATGGCAAAAGGCAACCGCAGAGCATTAAACCTAAGCACAGGGGTCTCTTCCAAGCTTGGAGCCCTGCTCCACCCCATGGGTTACAGCCTGTGAAGATGGACCTTTCTGAGGGAGGGACCCAGCTCAGACAGGAGGCCCAGTCACCCAACTTCCACCCCAGCAACAAAGCCCTTGACATGCAGGGGTGCAGAGGGAGCATGGGGTGTGTAGTTGAGCATGTGTACTCAAGAGCTGCCTTTTGTGCACTGGGCTGCGCCCATGGGGGACTCCGTGGTGGTGGTGAGCAGAGCCTGGGTTCGAACCCCACCTCTATAACCTATACACTGTGTGAACTTAGGCAAGTGGCTTTACTTCTCTGGGCCTCAGTTTATTCCTCTGCAAAATAGGGAGAAAAATACCGAGTTTGTGGGGTTGTGAGAATTAGTGGTGGTTCTATGAAGTGTCGAGCCCTGTACTGGCACACAGTCAATTTCAGAGATGACTCAGGGCAGAGGAGCATACCTGTGGCAAGCTAGGGGGTCCATGAACAGGGGCAAAGGCATGTCTGTGTGCCCCTCACCCCACACAGGGGACCCAAGAGGAGAATTCCAGAGGACTTCTGCAGGATGCCCAGGCAGTAGGCTTTGGGCAGGTGCTGGATTAAACGGAACCTGCACTAGATGGGAGGGACCCCTAAGAGAGCTAGGAGGCTCAGGGAGAGGATCCCAGAGGGAGAGGCCTCCACCAAAGTGCTGTTATGAGAAGGATAGCAGGGGCCCTGCCAAATGAGAAGGGAGCCCTTTGCTTGTGCCATGTGTGGACCTGGGCCAGCCACAGGATTTTGGCCTGGCTCCTGGAGTACTTTCTGAGCTCAACTTTGGCTCAGCTTCCCCTCTACCTCTCCCCCTGTTCCCATTGCTCCATGCCTCAGTTTCCTGAACTATGCACTGGTGAAGGAGAGGACCACCTTCTAATTAGACTGTGCACTGTGTTTTACAAACCGCCCCCTTCTTGGTCCTCAAATGATTACTGGCCCACTTCTTAGATGAGGAAACTAAAGCCCAGAAAAGGCAATAACTCAACTCAGCAAAAAAGTGACAGAGCTGATTCTGATTGGCCAGGCTTGTGGAAGTGCCCCCATCTCTTCCCAGGAAGGAGGCCAGTGGAAACCAAGGGATGTTCCTTGATCTGGGAAAATTTTGATTAACTCTCAGCCACTGTGCTGTGGTGAGGTGCAAGGCCCTGGATGCAGGTCTCAATCTCACTGAGTGGCTGGATGATCTTGGGCAGGTGGTTTAACCTCTCTGGGCTTCTGTTTTCTCATCGATGAAACAGGCTTAATAATAGCATTTATTTTGTAGGCTTGTGAGGATTAAATGTGCAAAGCTATGTGAAGCACTTAGTGCCTGGCATGTGGTAAGAGCTATGTAAGTGTTTACTGCTAATATGACTATTTAAGAGTTGATTCATGTATAACTGAAAAATTGTGCTCTACACTGAAATTTGACACAACATTGTAAACTGACTATAATTCAATAAAAAAGGTTAAAAAAATTAAAAATTAAAAAATCAGGTCCTATTGAAAAAAAGAGTTGAGTTATCATAATTGATATTTTCTAGACAAGGATGCATTTATTAGCTTCAATTTTGCACTTTTCCTTTTGTATTTAGGACTCAGCAAATTTCCCTTTCAAGTCTCACACAATTTCTTAAGTCCTTGGAAAGATAACTCTCTGCTCCCACAGCACTTGTAGCCACGGTGGATTTGGCAGCTCTCTCCAAAGCAGCTTTTCCCAATGTGGGCTCTCAGCACATCAGCCCCTTCGAGAACCCAGTGTTCGTTAGCATATCAAAAGCTCTGAAAAGTCCTGCAGCAAAACCCTGTAGTGAACATTGTTTGATACACTCATTCTCAATCTTATTTGGTCACAGAGTCCCCTGCCTTTCTGCTCAACACCTGATGACATCTGCTGAACACACGCTGGGAGATGTCTTCCTCATTTCCTGGTTTCTAGGAATGGGCAGACAGGAGTGAGAGCTGTGAGCAGATTCCTCACAGAGATGAGAGTTTCCATCTCTACAGAAAATACCTCCAGTAACTCGCTTCCACAGCTCAGCTGGTCCCCTCCGTTCTCATAGCCATTGTCTGATTTCAGTCCCTACAGCATCCTGGGGAGGTCAGCAGCATCAATATTCCCATCTTACAGATGAGGAAATTGAGGTTCACAGAGGTTCAGTGGCCACACAGCTAGTAAGAGGCAGATACAGGAGGCAAACCCACAGCTTCTGATTCTAAACCCCACAGTCTTTCTCCTGAACATTGATAGCGAAAATAAAAATAGATCTCATTCTGCCCAGATCAGTCTTCCTTGGTGACATGCTTTTAAAAATCTAAAGTTTTGTTTTCCCTATAGCATTGAATATACTACTTAAAATCTTTCATAGCTTTCTTCTGCTTACGAAAGCAATCTGTGACTATTGTGTATAAGATTTTTCAAACATTTTGATTTGGAAAATGAAAAACTCCATACTCTCACCTCAAGAGATAACCCGGGCTAGCAGTCGGGCATACACTCTTCTAGAGCTGGATGGTCCAGCAAGGTAGCCATTAGCCACATGTGGCTATTTAAATTAAAATAATTAAAATAAAATATTACAAATTCAGTCCCTCAGTCCCACTAGTGTGGACCTGGCGGGTGCATTTTAAGTGCTCAATATTCACATGCAGTGAGAGGCTACAGTATCAGGCAGTGCAGACAACATTTTCACCGTCACAGAGTCCGACTGGACTGCATTGCTCTGGACTCTTCCACGACATATCCCAACATAGATGCATAACGATGATTAACATTCTCAGTGAGGTTACTGGGTATGTCATAAGTCTGTGCGGCCTCACCCATAGATGGAAGAGACCTTCTAGAGGCAAAAACCAGACTCAGGGAAAAAAAAGCCTAGCAGGAAATACACTAAATGATAGCAGTTTTCTCTGGGTCTTGAGATTACAGAATTTATTTTTAAATTTCCTAGGTCCTTCAGGTGAGCTACAACCTAAAATGCAGGTGGGGTGGGGATGCTGGGCGGATTCATGTTTTCCTTCATGTTCTTGCTGGTTCTAAAAGCTTCAAAGTATGTTCCCACCCAAGACTTCATTTATTATTACTATTTTTTAAATCATGGGCTCATGAAGAATGGAGGCCTGCACAAGTCAAAGGAATGAAGCCCAGAAGAATGAAAGGCAGACAGAGGTTTATTTTCAGGCCCAGGGCCCCTCCAGCCTCGGGCTGTTCTAGGTAGGGCCGACTTCACTGCCGCGAAGGCCACACAGTCACAAAGGTCCCTTGCTTAGAAGAGCTGAACACTGGGTTTCATGTTCTACGGTTGCCTTCCTGAAATTCTTAATGACTTTTGAACAAGGGGCTCTGCATTTTCCTTTTGCACTGTGCCCTGCAAATTGTGTTGCCAGCACTCGTCCTGGGATTCTCCCTGCGTCTTGTTTTGACGGCTCTGAACCGTCAACTTGTCCTCATCAGACCACAGACATGCCGATCCATGGCGCACTCTACGTGCCTGAGAACAAGTTTGCTTTGGTTGCTCCGATGTGTGTCTAGAGAGTGATAAAAATAGGGCTCGCGGGAGGGTGCGGGAGGGCCCCTGAGGTCTCTGTTCACACACTTATATGAGCTCAAGGCGCACGTCTGCATTGGCCTATTTCAGAGAGCGGCCCAGTACATCACAGTATGCTCTGCCCTATATCACTGCCCAGCTCGATCCTGCCTGGACCCCTACTGCCTTGAGGCCATGCCCAAACTCTAGGCCCGGCCCACCTGCTTTCCAGCCTCTTCTCCCTCAACATCGCCATAGGACCCACAAGCCCTCCCATCTCTAAGAAGTCTTCCCTGCATGGTCCTTCTTCCCTACCTTTGCCCATGCCATTATTTCTGCCTGGACCACCAATGTTCCTTCCTGCCCAAATCTACCTATCTCAGATTCTACTCCTTTTAGGAAGCCTTCTGGAAGTTTTTGAGAAGAGTCTGAAGGTACTCTGGTTGCACAGGGGAGAGTATGAGTCATCTGGGCTGGAGGAATAAGGGAGGGCCCCATGGAGGTGGTGAGCCTGGACCTTAAAGAAGAGATGTCTGCCAGGTAGAAAGAAGAGTTTTGTTGGGCTGGCTTTGATATCAGACAGATTCTGCCATGAATTTGGGCTTCGCCAGTTACAAGCTATATGACCTTGGTTACTTCCCTCAGCTGAACCTCAGTTTTCCCAACTGTAACATGGGGATAATATCGATAACACCTACTACATGGATTAGAGATGAATTAATTAACTGAAATGAGATACGTTCACAAAGGAACTACCACAGTGCCTGACACACAGAAGGTCATCCACAAATGTGGTTCCCTTCTCCCTTCCTCAGTGTCTTCCTCCTCTGAAATATTAGTTTTGGCACATCACCCATCACTCTGCATCTGTTTGTTTATTCATGTCTGCAGTGGAGGTGGTGATGTCCAGGACACAGAGCTGTGATGGGTGCAGTAATGGGTGTGTTTACATAAGTTCTAGAAGGCTGAGATTCTACATCAATAGAAAGGGCATAAGCTCTCAGCATAAGGGGTGCTAACCTCTCTCCCTGGGGCATTTTCCTGACGCCAGTTCTTCCCACACATCACTAGGATTTCGGCTCCAGGAGGGCAGGCACCTCTGTCTGTTTTGTTCGTTCCTGAATCCTCAGTATCCAGAACAGTGTTTGGCCTGCAGCTGATGCTCAGTAAACGTCCATTGAATGATCAGCAGCACCAGCTGGCCCACATCACATCCCAAATCCTGGGCACCGGGAATGGGAGAACCCAGGGAAACCCTCCCTGTGCAGGGAAACTGTCTTCAGATTGGGACCACAATGCAGGTCACAGGCATTTCCCAAGCACCTGCTATATTCACGGCTCTGCCCAGCCCAGGCAGACCCTTGCTCCACAGCCAGAGAGGGAGGGCTGCGGAGGAGGGTGACAGACACGGCGACTTGGGAAGAGGCAGAAAGATGAAGGGTGGCCATTGGCGCCTTGGATGGGTAGGAGCAGACCAGCTGACGGGAGGCCCAGCTCACCTGCTTCTGGGAGAGTGGGCCTGCCTCTTCCTCTCTCTTGTTTTTTTTTTTTTTTTTTTTTTTTTTTAAAAAGAGTGCTCCCGCTAATCTACGAGTAATACATGTTCAGTGTTTAAAAGTTTGGAAGGCCTACAGTCACCAAGAGAACTAGAAATAAAGACTCCCCGCCATCATTGCATCATGTAGTAGCAACTGCGACATTTTCGTTTTCCTCCCAGTCTTTTCTCTAAGGTGGTCTCGTTCCCACCGATGCCCCTCCAGCCCCTGGGAAGGGATGTGACTGCTCTGGAGGGGAGAACCAGGCTCACACCACGAGCCCCCACCACCCCGAACATGGGGCTCCTTACCCCAACCATCCTGGCCCTGAGGCGTCACCCAGTGATACAAGGGAGCCCAGAGATGCGGGTAGGCCTTCAGCAGGACTTCCTCCATGGGTGGGGGGCGAGGGCAGATGTCAGGTTCACTGAGGAAGGACGGAAGGTGGAAGGGAAGCCCTCAGGGTGGGGGCACTTCTTGAGTGTTGGTCTTTAGCCACTGGGCACTCGGGTGAGTTGAGGCTGGGGCAGGGTGTGACTAAAATGAATCTCTCCTCTCCTCCCCCTCCCCTTTCCTTTCACCTCCTTTCATTTGAGTGCCCCAAGTTTTCCTTCCTGTAACACCTTCTGCTTGCTCGAACCCCGGCCGCTAGTCTCCTCTTAACAAAGATGAGCAGAGAGTGGACTCACTGACACTGAAGTGTGCATGACAAGAGGGACACTTGTTCTGGAAAAGCCCAGCTGGACAACACTTGACCCCCAAGGGGCAGAGTGCTGCGACGGAATTTCAGGCTCCGTGTCATACAATGAAGGATGTTCTGGGGGGGCTGACTTCAGTCACCCCTACGAATCATAAGTTATAGGCATCTGCCCTGTCCGCCCACACGTAAGTCTGAACCTTTTGCCAAAAACACTTTTCCCAGACGCAAAAGAAAACCCCAAAGAGGAACCTAAACCTTCGCAAGGCTGTGCCGATTGGACGTGAGAGCTCGGGCTCCCACCAGCAAGCACTTCAAAGAATGAGCCAGACAGCAAAGGGGGAAGTGAAGGGAGAAGCTGGAACCCTCTCAGGGGTCAGTGTTGGTCCTTTCACCCTCCCTCTCCTCCATCCACTTAGCAAGAAGCGCCAAGCCTCACCTGCTCCCAGGAGCACCATTCTGGACAGGAGGGGGGTTGGGGTGGGTGAGGGTGGGGGTAGGGCACTCCTGAGGCCTGGAGGGGAGAAGGGGGGACCTGGGAAGGCTCCCCAGAAGAGGCGGCCATTAGGCTGGGCCTTGAGAGGAGAGAGGCAGGTTTATTACCTGCCCCATCCTGTTCAGAGTCAGACTTTTGTCCAGGAGGAGCGGGAACATGAAATAGTAATAATTTCCAGCATTTATGGAGGCCTTGCCTCTGCACCAAGCCTTGTATTAAGCACATAATACACATGATCTCAGCCAACAAATCTTGAAGCAGCTACTGTGTTTTCTCCCCCATTTTACAGATGAAAAAACTGAGCTCAGAGAGGTGAGGCACTTTATCTGAGGCCACACGGTGAGGAAGTGGCGGGGCCTGGCTGCAGCCTGGACTCATAACTGCATTTCATGTTGCCTCTTTCCCAGAGAGCACCCTCTTCTCCATCCCCAATCCTGGGAGCCATTGACAAGGAGTCTGGCAGTCCCTTTACAGTCTCTGCTATGCATACCTCTGCAACACAAGGGGGTCAGTGTTGGAGATGGAGCAGTGGGGTGAGATGTGTGAACATCTGCCAAGTGGCAAGAGGCAGAGCCGAGGGGCTGGAGGACTTGGCGGTGCTGAGTGAGCGCTCACTACAGACCATGCGTGGCTCGCGGGGCTTCAGGGCAGGGCCACGTTGTCTCTTGCAACCACTGAAGCTCCGTCTTACACAGGAGGAAACAGACTCAAAGAGTTGAACTAACATGTTAGGTCACCCGGCTACTGAACAGCTTAAACCTGGTCTGACTCCTAGACCATGCACGAGGCTGATGGCTGGTCCCCGGGTAGCTGAGAGAAGTCAGTGTTCCTGCTACGAAATTCAACTTCACACAAGACCACACACCTCTTTGGACCTCAGTTTCCCCATCTATAAAACAAGGCGGAGGCACTCTCTACCGGCCAGCTCCAACACTGTCCTGAATTCACTCACTGTTCCTGCTCCTTGTGGTGTCCCACGGCAGGACCAGGTCTTGCTCTGGCCCGTTTTCCTAACACTGCTGTGTCCTGGGGCCTCCTGCAGGAGGTGCTGGTTCAAGGCAGGTGCTAGTGGGCCGGGGTTCCAAACCCACTGAGAGGTAAAGCCCTCCTTTCCTCCCTCCCTCCTCTCTTTCACTTCCTCCACGGAAGGCAGGCTGCTTGGCGCTAAGGCGGGAATGAGTGGCTGAGTCCCGTGGCTGCCGGGGCCTGGAAGCTCCAGGCGGCCAGGGCTCCCTGGTGGCTGCAGGTGGTCCCAGGGAAGACTCCTGGCAGAGAGTGAGTATGAGTGCAGTCTTGAAGTTTGGGTGAGACTCCCCAGCTGCCAGTGGGGCACACTCTGTGTGGGGGATTTGAGGAAGGGTCTGTAGACAAGGCATCCCCAGGAGATGGGAGTCAGGGCTTGTGTTACAGCTGCCCCCCGGAGCCCTGAGCCCAGGCCTCCGTCTCTCCACCCACGGAGGAGTCTAGACTGGCTCAGAGGTGAGGCTGGGGTCAGGGCATGCTGCTGCCTCCCTGCCCCCTGGAAGAGCCTTCTGGAAGGTCGGGTTTTTAAGCCCTGTTGCTCAGGGGCATCTGACTCCTGGCCGCCCCTCTCGTGGACACTCCCCCACCCCCTCAGGTGGCCGAGCAAGCTCAGCTTTGATGCAGCCACCTCAAGGCCGAGGTGTCAATGGGCTCTCTATGTGACCAGTGAGGCTGCTGGGGGCCGCCGGCCGCCGTAGTGGGCGCGGGTGAGGCCTGGACACACAGTCCCACTGTGTGGGGCCAGCTCATGCCCGCCCAGACCCTGTGGCTGATGGGGGACTCCCAGGAATGCCCTTCCAGCCCCGGGGGCACTTTGGACAGGCAGGGTGGTCTGAGGAGACGGGTGTGTGCAGGGCGGCCTCAGGAGCCGCCGTCAAAGGGGCCCCGCAGAGGTGGCGCCAGGCAAGCGCCATGGTGGGTGTGGGACGGCTGGTGGTCAGTCCCGTCATCTCCTGGGGCTGTGGGGGAGGGGAGGCCATCAAGGGTGCCCTGCTCAGGGTGACCCACCATCCTGGGGTGCCTGGGACTCAGGAGAGTCCCCGATGTTCGGCCACTGCCCAGAGCTGAGCAAAGAACGCAGTGAGTGACCTCTCTGGTCAGGGCAGCTCCCTCCCTGACCAGTGAGCTCTGAGTCAGACCATCCCGGTGAGACCTGCCCAGGGCCATCTGGTTCACCCTCTGCCTCCACACAGGCCAGCCTCTTGCCTGAGAGGCTGTTTCCCATTTCTCCCAGGTGTCCTCAGGGGAGCAGCTGCCAGCAACTACCCACCCTCCACAGGTGAGAGAGCTCCGGCCAGACGGTCCTGTCCTGGTCCCCCTCTGGCAGCTCACCCTGCACCGTGCCCTCCAGCCCTCCCAGGAGGCGCCCTGCATTGTCTCATCCTTTCTTGCCTCCACACCTTGGCCCATGTCCTCTCCCCATGTGTCACCTCCTCACCCTGCAAGACCCAGCATCAGCATCACTCTTCCAGGGAACTGTCCTCTCAACCCCCCCGGCTGATCTTCCAGCCCCTGGTTACCTGATGAACTTTTATCATACCCCAGTGCAATTTTTGGTTGACTCATCTCTTTCTACACCAAACTGTGACCTCTTCGAGGGTAGAGACCCTGACCTAGTCACCCTTGTACCTGAGCTCCAGGTTTACGGTAATTTTTAAAAATGAGCACATTTATTGAGCACTTACTCTGTGCCCGGCACCCTGCTCACTTAATTCCCTCCAAAGCCCCGTGAGGTTAGTGTAATCATCATTCCCATTTTATAGATGGGGGAGCAGAGGTACAGAGAGGTAAAGGAACTTGCTCCAGGCTACACAGTTAGTGAAAGGCAGAGTCAGGACCTGAGCCTGGACAGTCTGATGCCAGAGCCCCAGCTGGAGTCTTGGAACTCTGCTCCTTGATAAGCTTTTGTGGAATTACTGAATAAAGAAAAACCTCTCTCTCCCGGGGGCCTCCTGATTCTTCCCTGGGGCAATTTAGCCCATTTCCTCTGGTTCCCTCCCTCCTCAGTGTCCTGGGGAGAGTGCTTTTCCTGTGGGGGTGCTGTGAGGGGGACCTGCTGCAAGCAGGACGTCCTGGGGGATGCAGAGAAGGACCTAATGCAGCAGGTCCAGAATAAAGGTGCTGGCTCTCGGTGGAGCTGTGGACGGGCCCTCGGGCATCCTCAAGGCCATCACCCATATTTGTCAGGTGGGGAAACCAAGGCCCAGAGACAGGAAGGGACTTGCCCATAGTCACGCAGTGTGTCATTAGGCCTCAGCTTCCCCGTTTGTCAGAGAGGACTCATATCCCTTCTCTTGCCTGGGAGAATCGCAAGAGAGGAGAGGAGGGGAGGTGGAGAATTGCTCAGGGCCCGGGGCACCCCAGTAGCTCCCTTCGCCCTCTCACACCTCCATCTCAGTGCCTGGAATTCTGCCATCAGTCTGCCAGCTCTTTGGATTAAACATTATCCTCTTCTTGCTCCTCCCCATCCTCTACTTTACGTGAAAATCAAATGTCTCTCCACCTTCTTCCCAAACCTCTTTGTCCTAGGGAACTGAGAGGCATTCTGGAATCGGGAATCCAACTTCAAAAGCTCTCTAGGGGCAGTCATGTCTTGAGACCCGTGAACTTGGTGGGGAAACACATGACATCTTTCCTTTCACTGATCTCTAACAAATTTCCACAGTGATTTTGTCACCAAAGGAAATCACAAATACTTTTCAGTCCCATCAGGGCCATCACAGTTTCTCTTAAAATACTGTGCATGTTCATCACAGCTGCGTGACGGCCGTAACTGTCTCCGCTGTGACTATCTTTTCACTCTGTTACTGCAAAGGCACGTGGTCACGATGTCACAAAATTGCTTTTTTATAGTTTGATAGCTCTCTTTCCATAGATTTAGGTCTTTTCATAGTACTTTGTATTTTGTTTTATGCATTTGAAAATGCAATTCTTGGCTTCTTGAAACTCCAGAAAGGTCCGTGGCTCAGAGCAGGTTAAGGACCCTGCATGGGCAGCAGGTAGCTGAGCCCTGCAGGACCCAGGGGTCAGATCTCTTTGGGGGAGAATTGGCGGCTGAGTCCTGTGAGCCCCAGAGACAGAATTTGGGAGACAGATGCCCTGAAGGGAGCAGAACATGGGGGAATAGAAGTGGGCTGGAGAGACGGGGCCCAGACAGTGCGGACAGAACATGGAACTGCAGGGAAAGCCTCAGACCCCAGACCAGGAGGCCTCCCCGGACCCCAGCGTACAAGGCACATCTGCACCCCTGTCCTCCAGGAAGCAGCTGGCTCTGCCCAGCAGCCTCCTGTTTCTGTGCACATGCTGGGCCCAAAGCCACCAGCTCTCCTTTACCTCCCCTCCCTGCCACCTTCCATCATTTCTCAGGCCCCGTGGACTTAGAAGCCCATCCTAGGTGGGTGGCCCGTTAGTCCGGTCTCCCCAAATTCCTTTGTTTTGAACTCGACATTTCTCCTTCTTGCTCATGGAAGGAGAAATACAGATTACAGAGACCCAGCAAATGGTTTTTATAAACTCTTATTTTCTTGCCACAGAACTGCCTTTAATTAGCTCCGAGGACTACAAAGGAAACAGCGTTATAATAAGAGCAGCTTGAAGGAAGGAGCCCACGGCTCTTGGATCCCAGACCTGGGGCTGCTGCTGGTTACCAGCCACAGTCAGGTCTGATGGGAGTGTCCCTGCCACGGGGACAGCAAGCCCCCCTCCCCAATTCAGTCCCCATCTGCAGCCACATAGCCAGCCTCAGCTTCTCTCCCGGGTGGAGGAAAAGGTCCAGACGTCAGATAAGCCCTTGCAGAAACCTTTGGACAATAAGCACCCAAGTGTGCCTCAGTCCCTGCCCAGAGCCGGCTCTGAGTCACTCTGTTAGCCAGCAGTGGGACAGGCAGATAGGCAGAAGGGCAGATGGACAGTCAGACTGACGTCTGTGTCTCGGCTGACCACCTCAGCTGAGAAAAGGCAACACCAGCTGCCCAAACCCTGGTGTTCTGGATGCCACTCTGTCCCCCTGTTCTGGAGGAGAACTCATCCCCATGTCTAACCCATAGACACTACCCTCATACAGAGTCCACTCCCAGTCTCAGGTAATCAGAATGTCACAGCCAGAGGGACCGCCATATGAGGCGCAGAGAAGCTAAGTAACTTATCTATGGCCACTCAGCATGGTAGCCACTGAGCTGGGACTCAGACTCATGGCCTCTTGACCCTCAATTTTGGGTGCCGCAGCCCCATCTGGGCTCCCTCTGGCAGGGAGGAAGGCATCAGGGGGTTGTCCGAGGCCCGGGCACAGCACCTTACAGGCCAGACAGAGGCAGGAAAAGTCTCCCCTTGAGTTCCAGGCTCAATCAGAGGCTCCAAGTGGGGTATCCTGGAAACTTATCCTTTTTGAGGGATAGAACCCAGACCTCTGGGTCCCTCTAGGCCATGAATACAGGCAGAAGCCCCCCAGAAGCACTTATTTCTCCCCTGTGACTAAGTCCACGAACCTTCCCGAGGCCCACCCCACCAACACTGATCCAGTTTCAGGGCAACCCAGAGCTGCGCAAGTTCCCAGCAAAAGCCTGCAGCCTCGTCCTCCTTCTGCTTCTCTCACCCCGGCTGTTACTCGGGAGATGCAAGGTGGGAGAAGGTCTCTGGATCCCAAGGTGTTGCTTTACCCCCTGCCTGCTCCACAGCTCTGGCCAGAAGCCAGCCAGGTGTCTGGTGTCTGAGTGTCTGAGCTCAGGTGGAAGGTCTGAGCTCTCCAGGTGGGCCAGGGGCTAGGGCTGCAGAGCCCCATGGGTGAGGCAGGAAGCCTTGGGACACCCCTGTGTCCTCCCCACCCCACGACCCTCCAAGGTCTGGCCTCCGAGGTCTTGAGGTCTCGTGGTAGCCGTTGCCCCCACCACAAACAGTCCCCACCAGGCGGGGAGCAAAGTCCCACAAAGATGTTCTACTCCAGGAGACCACGGTGGCTACCAAGCCCTCTTCCCACCTCAGGCTTTCAGAAACCAGCAGATTAAAGTAGACAGCCCAGGCGCTTGAAGGCAGCAAGGGCAGGCAGCGGAGGGACGCAGTCCGGGGCTTGGCCACAGCTCCCCACCCGAAAGGGCGATCGTTACTCACCGCGAATGAAGGTCGGCGAGTAGGTCGGGAAGGAATCGAAGATGCTGTTGGATGCCATGCCCCGCTCGGAGGAAGGCGAGGTTCCAGCCCTTCAGGGGCTTGGGTTGGGATGGACTTGGTTGGCCGCTGTTTTATTTTTTCCTAGCTACTTTCGAAAATAAAAGGGTGGTGGTGGTGGTGTTGCTTTTTGTTTGTTTTGTTTTGTTTTGTTTCGTCTCTTTTTCCCCCCTACTGCTGTGAAAAAGAAAAAGGAAAGAACGCAAGCGTGTGTGTGTGTGTGTGTGTGTGTGTGAGCGAGAGAGAAAAAAAATCCCCAAGGAAAGTAAGTTTCTGTTTGTACCCAAGAATTTGGATTCCCGGTCCCACAGGAATGTCTTGCCACAAATTTTCAACAGAAGCGTATGCAGAGTGTATCATTAGATGGCGGGAAGGGGCCTTCAGCAGCCAAGGCAGGAGTCGCAGGGCAGGGAGAGCAAAGCCAGCCCAGCATCAAGCACCACGGAATGAATGAATGAGGCTCACCCCCTGCGGAGCCCAGCTCAGTGGGTGCGAGGGCGGCCCGGGGGTGGGAGGACCGGGAGCCAACCAGCTCCGGCGCAGGGCCCCGGAGGCAGCCGAGGGCCTGGCCTTGTGGTTCTGTGGTTGAGGGACCAGGCCTTCACAGTGTCAACCCAACCTCAGCTCACAGGATGCAAGAAGCCAGCTCGCGGCCTTGGCCCATTGGCTGGGTGGTGGTCACCTGGGTCGTGATGTCACAGCCTCTTAGAAGATCTTGTGGTTGCCTCTCTCTCTTTTTAGAAAAAAAAAAAAAAAAGAAAGAAAGAAAGAAAGAGAGAGAGAAAAAAAGGGATGGTTTTTATTTGTGGGGCTAGCCTCAGCACGCGGCCCAGAAGCAGAACCGAAAGTGGTAGGAGAGGGAGCTGCTGGGCCGGTGGTTTGGATCCTGTGGGAGACTCCTTTTTAATCAAGCCCAGTATTGGCCCAGGCAGCCCGGAGCCCCGCAGGGCCTGCACTGGGTGCTGGGACCCCAGATCGCCTCCAAGCCCCCTGCCCCGGGCTGCGTGCGGCTGACACCCTGCTATTGTCCACCACCCCTGCAGCTGGGAGAGGCATCCACATGTGTGGCTGGGTGGCACTGCAGGGCGATTTTATGGGAGCTGGGATTAGATACAAAGGGAAACACGTGAAGGGGCGTCACCAGCACTCACGCTGAGGCCTGTCTGCCGAGAAAGGCTTTCCTCGGGAAAGTGGGTGCATGGCCTTGCCAGGGGCCCTATGCAGAGCTCAGGTCTGAGGCCCGCGCTTGTCACTCGAGGCCCTTTGCTCATTTTGCCCACCTGTGCACCCCTTTGGGGTTCTCTGTTCCAGCCTCATGTGCCTGGGCTTTCCTGCCTCCCCGCCTTCTCTCTCGGTGTCCTCCCCTGCCTCCTTTGGGTCCGTTGTCAGCCCTCTTTGAATCCTTCAATTCCCAGACACATGCAAAAGCAGAAAAGATATGGAAGATGATTCAACTCTCCACTTCCGTGTTCCAGAAGCCATGTTAGGGGAGGGGGTGACTTTACCATTTCCTTTGCAATTTCTACTCTCCCATTTCATGGGCCAGACCACTGAGACCCAGAATATTGACATCAGCTTGTGCAAGGCCACACAGCATTGTGAGTGGAATTAGAATGTCAACCTCTGGCTCACATCCTGGGCCTCAGCCCTGACACCGCAGGGCCCTGCAGTGCCCTCTAAGCTAAATCCCAAGGCTTTCGAGAGCCTCTTGGCCTCTCTTAGGGAGCCCAAGCTTGGGGTTAGGCCCTAGCCCCAGCCTTGGACTCAGGGTGGCCTCTATAGGCTAACACGGAGCAGAAGGGGCATCCAGGAGGGAGAGGGGCTTATCCAAGTTCCCACAGAGATTTGCTTCTGCCCACAGCCTCACTGGATCATTAGGAGAAGGACCCCCTTGGAAATTTGCTGTCTGTGCCTCATCTGGATCCTCATGAAGGCTCACTCTTCTGTTCCTAAATGGTGAATTGGTGGTAGTGGTGGTGGTGGTAGGGGTTTAATTCATCCAGGGAAGAAGCAGGTTTATGGTGAAAGCCACAGGGCTTTGGAGTCAGATTCAAGTTCAGGTACAGCTCTGCTGAATCTGAGCTGCAAGACCATGGACCAAATCACTTCCCTTCTCTGGGCCTCAGTTTCCTTCCCTGTAAAATGGGGATAACATATTCCTCAGAGGGATAGGCAACTGGGTGAGAGCACCATGAAGTTCTGTTTCCTTGCCTGAATCTCGGTGATGCAATTGGGATTCCATTATGAGTAAGCGCAGGAAAAGAACCATCACAGTCACAGAGGAGGACAGTCTGTCCCCATTGTAAATGCATCAGCTGGCCCAGCCTGGGCAGGGCCGCAGGGGTCAGCCGCACAGGCAGAGCCTGCCAAGGGGCCTTGGCTTCCTGGTTAAATTTGGAGCATTTTGGAGTCAGCCATGTTGTGAAATAGATCAGAGATGGACACAACTGGGAAGACCCCTTCTTTAAAAGAAGTGGAAACTGAGGTCCCCTGAGGGGTGGAGACTCAGCCGAGCTCCCCCGTGAGTCAGTGGAACCCGGGCCTTCTGTTTCCCAGCCCAGGAGCTGTTTCCATTCTGCCGACCCCACCACCTCCAGTTTCTAACATACCACCGTACACACTTTGCTGTTTTTTTCCACACACAAGAGTGGGCCCCCCATTGCACCTATAATTTGGTCACTCTGAGGGACTCCCCCAGCCTGGGAAGCTGAGCTCAGGCCCAGGCAGGGGGCCCAGGAGGGGGCCCAGGAGGGGTTGCTGAGCCCAGAGGCACCTCTGTGCAGCAGGTGGCTTAATGCCTTCCTGGGACCATGTGGCAAATGCTTACTGAGTGACAGATTTGGTCCTTCCCTCAAGAGGCTTAGCATCTCTGTGTGCCCCTTCAGAAGCATGGGCCAGATTCTGAATGAACCCCTGGAATGGAGGCTGCCCAGGGAAGCAAAAAGAACCTTCCTGAAGCTTGACTTTGGTCCTTATGAGCTGTGAGATGGTGAGCAAGAGGCTTTTTTAGTTCTGAGTCTGCTTCCTCGCCTGTAAGATGGGACCAACTACTTTACTCACTTCTCAAAATGGCAAAGGGGAGTAAATGGGCAACTACTGTGAACGTGTCTGGCACGTTGTAGGTGCCCAGTTCCTAGGACTCTTTTCCTGCCACTTCTGACCATGCACTCTCTCGACATGCAGTGGGCAGTCCTCCTGTTCTCCGTTGGGAAAAAAAAATCCAACACCATAGAAACCTCTGAACCATTTAGATGAGGTTAATACAAAAATTTGGTTGAAGAATAAAGCATTAAAAAAATAGTAATGTTCCTTAACTATTTATTTTACCCTTAAACTTGCACCAAATGCACCAATGGCCTCCCTCTTGTTCTTCTGTCTTAAACCAACCTAGAAGGCATCTCCTACAATTTCCAGGATTGTGCTCTTTCAAGTGGAATGTGGATGTAAAGATGCTTATGAAGCAGTTAGCATCCGGTAGCATCCAGATCTTACTCTTCTGCCCAATCTTATACAATGTTCCACCCATACCTAATCCATTTTTTAGCAACTTGCCTACACCGAGTCTTTTCAAGGTATTCAGCTTAGTTTTCATAGAAACAGACACCCTGTCTTGCATCATATCATCGATAACATCACATGGCCACTAGTGAGGGTCCCAGTCTGGAAAACAGAAGCCACTTTGAGTGCTGGAAACTGAGGGTCTGACGTTAGTGCAGGGTTATCAGAAACCCAGGTGATGGAAGAGCTGAGAAGCCAAAGAGAGGTGGTGGGGAGCCCCAAGACCAGCCAGGGCAGGAAGCCACTGCCATCTTTTGGCAAGAGGGACATAAGGAGAAGTGGTGTCACGAGGGTCCCCAGTGGAAGCAGGAGCATTTGCTGGAGCCACAGAGGCCCCTGAAACAAAGAATAAAGGAACTTCTCTCTTCCTTTCATCCAATCATCCTCTCTCAGTGCATCCAATCAGTCGAATGGAGCTGGAGCCAGCCAACTTCGTGGAATCAGACCTCTGCATTATAGAGTCAAACAAGGGAGGGAGTAGATGGATCTGAGGACCAAGTGGCCCAGGACTAGCATGGTACCCAATGAAGTTCTGTAACCACAGAAACCCTACTGGAATAAACGGGTTTGGGAACAAACCCATCAGAAGTTTGGCAAGTTGACAGCTCAGTGGGCTGGTGGGACCAGAAGGTGTGGATCCCAGTGAGGGATATGCTAGCCAAGGGTATCGACTGGCTTATGATACCAGAAGTACCAGTGACCCCCATGAGCCATTTACATGGGGGTCCGTTAGGAAAATACCCACTGTGAATGGTGGTAAAATCCGTCTTCTTAACCTGTGTGCAGAGCTGATACTTTCATTGCAACCTTGGGTGACAGTGACTGGAGAATTATGAGCATTGGTTGCTGGGCCCATCTATGAACTTTACAGTTTACAGAGATGGCACTTTCCTGAACCCACTGGACCCGCCCAACAACCTGCTGGATAGATGTGGCTCTCTTCTCTTTTCTGATGAGGAAAAGACGAATCCCAGGGATTAATCCCCAATTTTAGCCTCCAGGAGTCAGCACAGCCAGCCTGGACCCAACAGGTAGCAGATTTGAGGTGGACACTGGTCTTAGAGTTCAAATTCTGGCTTTCTACCAGCCAGTCACAGTGCTGGGTCTGAGGAAGGTGCTGGAATGATATTTGAGATCAGCTGCAGGCTGCCCCGGGACCTCCACCTTCAGGGATTAGCACAGGGACTTCAAGATGAGATGCCCCTCCCCCCAGCCCCCGCCACCCAGGTCCAGCCCCTGCTCTACTGGGAGCTCAGGGCAGGGGGTGAGGCTTGCAAGCACGCGGCCCCTCCTAGGGGCCGGGATACCCAGGCCAAGCTAAAGATTGCTGACTAAGAACCTACCAAGTGGGATGCACATAGCGAGAGCTTTATGCACAAAGTCTCCAATGGTGGGCTCTCAGGACAGCCAACCATGCTCAACGGACTTCTGCCATTTTCAGAGGGCAGTCAGAGAGTTGAGGAGACCTGCTCAAGGTCACCCAGTTTGCAGGTGGAGGAAGCAGGATCAAACCCAACCTGCCCTCCGCCTGCTTTCTGGGCTTCTCCCCTCCCCACCCCCAACCTCTCTCTTTCCTGTTGTTTGTTTCGAAAAACTGCTCATGGTGCCCCCTTCAAAACCAAACCCCTCCCTCTCCTCCACCTTCCTGTCTCAGCCCCCTTCTCCAGGCCCTCCCTTTGCTGGACGCCTCGCTGCCATCCCCTGTAGCTGCCATAGGCTTAGTGGCATTGAAGACAATCTTGTAACGATCTTTACTCTCAGTGTCTGCTTCACTGGGGACCCCAGTAATTCCATTTTCAGCCTTTCCTCCTGGGGGAAATTCCACCATTAGTGCACATTTGGGTTTGGATACATTTTAGCCATAGCCCTCTGTCAAAAAGAAGAGGGTAGAGAAGTAACAGTCCCTGAACGGGGTTAGCAAACTTGGGAGAGGAGCACAGGCTGGATTCTACCCAGCTCCCCCAGAATAGGCAAGCTGCCTCTCTCTCTGGCCAGACTTTTCCCTGTGCTTGAAATAATGATCCACCTGCACTCACCTGCCCTGTCGCCATCCCACTGCTACCTGCACACAAACACACCAGGCAGACAGAGCAGAGGTGGTTCTCTCCATTTTACAGCCAGGGAAACTGAGGCTCGAAGAAGGGGAGGCCTCACAGGCAGTCACAGGTGTGATAAGATGCTTTCTACTGCAGGTGTACTGCCGCCACGTCCAGCCATCCCCAGGACACCCCCTTGACCTCCCTTTTCTCTCCCCCCAGGAAGGTTGAGTGCTGGGGCCTTGGAGTCAGGAAAGCAGGTTCAGGTCACAACTTTGGCAGTTCCTGGCCTTGCAATGTCAGCTGGTCCTATGTGAACCTCACCTCCCTCACCTGTAAGATGGGGAAAATTAAAAGCCTTCTCCCAGGGTGTGCAGGTGAGGAGGGAACCCCTGGGAAGAGCACAGGCAGGCACCTGGCCAGGGTAAGCTCTTCTTCCGTTACTGTTTTCTGTCTACCAGCCTGAGAGCCCTGGGCAGGCAGGTGGCCGTGTGTGGGGGGTGAGGGTGCTGTGTTTGCTGGGGAGGAGGGCACGTGTGGAGCTGGGCGGTGGTGGCAGAGAGGGGCATGTGGCTGACTGACAACTTCCCCAGTGTCCTTGGTGCCCCCAAAAGATTCCTGCCACCCAGTCCCACCGAGGCTCTGCTTCCAGCGGCCCTGACTCTCTTGGGTTCTGGAAGCCGACCCCAGTCGATGGCCACCTGAATGAACCTGGGTCCCAGGCTGCAGGACAGGGCTGGAGAAGTCACCCCGGCTGAAAGTGTCCTTCCTGAGACACTGGTCAGCTCTCATAGGAGACTTCTCCTGTGGTCCTTTGAGACCTGGAAAGCCTCGCCCATAACCTGCTTCCTCCTCAGAGTCCCAGGCCCCTCAGAGGAAGAAAGAAAACCCCAAACTACAGCCCCTTTTGGCTCATAAAACGATTTTTCTTTGGGTTTTTCGGTGGAATAGTCTATTTTTAGCATCAAAGAGCTCTGCCAGTGGCTTAGACCTGCTGAGGGACCAGCTTTGTGTGACCACAAACCCTGCCGGAGGTGGGCATTCCTCAGCGGGTGGGGGGGCTGGGGGCAGCAAGGAAGGGCTCCCCCATCATCACTCCGTCCCCCCGCCCCTAGTGCCACACCACTCCAGACCTGGCCCAGGGCTCCTTCCTTTCTTGTTCAGGGAGCGCTTGTTTAGGGCCGGGCCTGCCCCCACCTCATACCTCACTTCTTTCAGTGTGTTCTCCCCACAAACTTAACAATAATCATAAACTAGCCCTTCCCGCATGCCAGGTACTCCTCCAAGGACTTAGTAAATTAGCTCACTTAGTTCTCACAATAATCAGATCATTTAACACATAAGGAGACTGAGTCTCAGAGAGGTTAAGTGACTTACCCAAGTTCAGCTCAGAAGGGATGGAGCCAGGATTTGAACCCAGACAATCTATTTTTTCATTAGTTGGTCTCACGTTACAGCTGAGGAAACAGAGGCTCAGAGAAACGGATGAAGGGGTTCAGAATCACCCGGATAGCAAACGGGGAGTCCAGGCTTCTCGGCAGTATTGCTGATCCTGGGCTCCTGGCTTCAACACTCACCCCCACCTCTGGGCTTCCAGGGCGTGGCACCTAGGGCCTCAATTAATTCTCCCAACAAATGGGGTGTGTGTATGTGTGTGTGTGTGTAGGGGTACTATTATTCTCCCTACTGCCCATTTTCCTGAGGAGGAAATTGAGGCTTCAAGGAGGAAAGGGACCTGCCTGAGTTTGCAGCTCTAGGAAGCAGTGGAGTTGGGATTTGAACCTCTGCTGAAATTCCTGAAGCCTTTACTAGAAGCTGCCATCTCAATCCCCACCTCCCACCCCACCCCCCAATCCCTGCTGCTTTCCTTGAGGGGCCTGGGCCCCTAGTGGAGCTTGGATAGGGTAATTAAAAAAAAATGATTTGATCTTAATGCCCAACACCCCATCTCTCTCTCTTTCTCTCTCTGTCTTTCAATCATAATGACCCCGTTTGCAGGGGTGTGCCGGCCAGCAAATTTGCTGACCCAGGCAAAAGGAAGGGGGGGTGTCATTATGTGGTTGGGAAATGGTGGGGCATTTCATATGCCACCGATCTAGCATCCCAGGAATTTCTGCAGCCCTCAAGGAAATTAAAGAATTAGCTACCATCCAGGGCTGTGGCTTCCTCCTCACTGTGTGTGTGCATTTTCTTGACTTTAAATAGGACGCTTTGAGCATCTGCACGTAAGCGGCAGCATTGTAGGAAGAGGGGCTTTCAGGGGTAAGGAGAATGTCCTGGCTAGTGAGGCTATGGGCCAAGGCTGACAGCTGAGGGAACCAAGGCTCAGAGAGGGGCAGGAACTTGCCCTTGGCCACACAGCTAAGACCAAGATCTATACCACCTCACTTGTGGCCTGATGCTCTTTCCATGATGCCAGTTTTGCAAATAACTTGATGTGTGAAGTCAGACAAGTTCTTTTTCCCTCTCAGGGTCATTTTTCCTTATCTGTGAAAAGACGGGTGAGATCATTGTCTTTGGCTGGATTCCTCCAAAAACAGACCTTGAATCTAAGGAGTAAGTGTCAGCAGTCTTTGGGACGTCATCCCACGAAGCAGGGGTGAGGGAGTGCGGGGAGTGGCACAGGGAAGGTAAGGCAGCCCATACAGGGTGCAAGGGTGACAGCTTGCTGCTCTGACACCTGCAGCTCTACCCTCCTAGGAACCCTCAGAGGAACTAGGTGGAGTCCGCACAGAACTGCTTCCCAGGAACCAGGGAGCTGGCGTGTGTATCCACCAACTTCCAGCTCTCAATACTGACGGTTGTTCTAAGAATCATGATTCTTCAGCAGTTCTTGCTGCTCCGCTAGGCGAGGCTCACTCAAGACCAGAAAACATCCTCAGGCCAGCCTGTCCTTTAGGGGAACTGTCTGTGCGAGGCAGATGTGTGATTTCTAGGGTGTCTCTCCACTCTGCAGGTAAGGATCATTATTTCATATGCACCGTCATCAGTATCCTCTCTCAACCCGTCTGAGCTGCCATGACATCATGGAAGTGATGCGTTGGCACAGTCGGTGGGGTACCAATCACTCCCTCACCACCTGTCTCAGGGCCTGAGCTTCTCCTATCCACACTTTGTCATGTTGGTCATTGGTTCTTAAATGATGCCTGTGAGTTAGTGGCTTAGGGTGCCCTCGAGGAGGGAGGCGCCAAGGATTAGTCTGAATGAGGGGAGAGGGACTCTGTCCTTCATCACTTTGGCTAAAGAAGTCTGCTTTGCTTGTCTTTTCATTTTTATTTTAACTGTTATGCATGGTCATGGTTTATAAATAGTCCTCTAAGGCACTCCTTCCCACTTCTCAGAGAAAACCACTTTCAACTTCTTTAACTGTTTCTTTTCATATTTTCTCTATTTCTCTAAATAGAATTCTTACCAAGTCCATTGTGATTTTTCAGTTTTAGGCATTATCTACTGACGTTCCACTGTGGAAGAGGATTTGGTTCCTTCCACTCCACCTTCTCCTTAACATGTACCATTTCTATCCTCCCAGGATAGTAGTTATTTTGGTTAGATGTAACTGTTAGTATTTCCCTTGTAAAGGTTAGTATTTCAACTGGGTAAAGGCTTTCACAGCTGGGTCATAGAGTGTGCTCTGATTACATTTCCTTGCTTGTGTGGCTTTTTGTTTTCCCTGGAGTTGTTATTTGTTTAGCTGTTCACTTGCATAATTTTCTGTGTGCTTACCACAAATTTATCCCCAAACTCTCCACTAATTGTCCAAATCCCCTATTAGGAAATTCAATAACATCTCTTCATTTATCTTTTTGGAGTCCTCTCTCCTGGAATCTCCTAACCTGCTCCAGTCCAAACTGGGTTGCTCTCTAGGTCTGCTACTCAGCTTTCAGCCTGGGATCCTTCTACACTGTTGTCCTGGGGTTCTCTTAGCCCTCTCACACTGGAAGCCCTGTTTTCTGGGTCTTTTCTCTCTTGATTTACTCCCCTGTTTTGATGGAGCACATCTTGCAGTAGTTTCCCAAGGGTACATGGGAGGTGGATTTATTTGTGAGCTTGTAACATTTGATGACATCTTTAGTCATACTTCATGGGTAGTCTGCCTGGGCATAAAGATCATGGTTAAAATAATTTTCCCTCTTCAAAGGTATTTCTCCATTGTCTTCTTGCTTCTTGTGCTGTTATTGATAAGTCTAAAGGCATTTTAATTCTTAATCTCTGAAAATAGCCTATTTTTTTTCACTCTGAAATCTTTGAAGATATTCTTTGTCCCAGGTGTCCTAAAATTCCACAACGATATGCCTTTGTGTGGTTCTATTTTCACCCATTGTTCTGGACATTCCATTAATCCTATGACCTGAACACTTAACGGTGATCAATCCTGGGTAGTTTTCATGAATTATTTCTTTGATCGTTTTTTCCTCTTCCTTTTTCACTGTTCTCTCTTTCTGTTTAGACTTCTAAAGTTCTAAATAATTTAAGATTGGAACAGATTCTGAAATTCTTATCCTCTCTTATTTTCTGTTCCTTTGTGTTGTGTTTTTATAGTCTTTGGGGGGAAGATACCGTCATCTGTTTTTTTTCATGTCTCTATTAATTTTCTCATTTTTGTTATAATCATTTGAATTTGTACTTTTTGGTTTTCTAATTATTACATTTCATGTCTATTCTTATTGCATTGATGCATTACCTTCTCTTACCCCTCTGAAGATATTAATGATAGAATTTTTTTTTAAAAGATTTCATCTTCCTGTGTAGTGCATTTCTTTTGTGTTACTTTTTCCCCCTCAATTTATTTTTTCTTGTCTTTCTCTTCTTCATATGGCTGATAATCCTTGCTGTCTATTTAATAGTGGGGTACCAAACTCTAATTGGAGGTTCGGTGTAATTGTGTGGGACCGCCTGACTCTGGACTTCATTGAGGGGTCTGGCCAGGTCATTTCCTTGGTCACTGTCTTTAGATCTTTCTCCTTGGTCTGCTCAGATTCCCTGGGGTAGACTCTCCTAGTGTGCTTAGGGGGTATTGGAATTGCTGCCAACATTCTGGAGCAAGAGGTTATAAATGCATGTATGTAACATTAGCTTGAGCCTTCATTTTTCATGCTGTAGCCTCTGCCTTTTACATGGCTGGTCCTCTCCTGTTCAGAGACTCTCTGTTTTTTTTCTCTCTGTCTAAAAAATAAACCTCAAATATTCTACTGAGACAGGCGAGAGTCTGGGGGTCTAACTGCTTCATACTGACTTTCAAAGATTCCTCCTGTTCTCAGTCCCTTCCTCACTCGCATTTCTGGATGCATCTCCTGTGCCTAATCCCCGAGTCTTCGGTGGTTTTGCTGTGTAAGAGGCTGAGCTGCCTTCTGCTCTCCTCTGGCGTGTCTGTGGGGATTCAGGTCACTTAGGTCTGCCAAGTCAGTGGCTTCTTACACAGATGCTTTCCAGGTTCCCACACTTTGCTGCTGTTATCTCTTCTCCTGTTCTCTTTGACCTTGCAGGCTTAGCCCAGACCAAAAAACACACAGCACCAACCACAAGCCAACAACACTTTATAGGTAAGAGGCAGAGGTAAATGCATGCCTCCAATCCACTCCTTTGTTTTCTAGATCGTGGGGAAAATTTTATTTGAAATAAGGATTCCAGATGTATCTTGTGTGTGTTGAGTAAGACTCAATTTTAAAAGGTGTCGGGGGAGGGTATGGCTCAGTGATAGAGCTCATGCTTACCTGCACAAGGTCCTAGGTTCAATCCTCAGTACCTCCATTAAAAATAAATAAATAAAAGGTGTGAATTCTCCCCCAAATTAACTTACAAATTATATTAGTAATTCCAATAAAACACCAACAAGATTTTTAAATAAAACCTGACAAACAATTTCTCTTTAAATTAAAAAAAATTTTTTTAATTGAAGTAGTTGATTTACAACGTTGTGTTAGTTTTTGGTGTACAGCACAGTGATTCAATTACACATATGTATTCTTTTTCATTATATGTTATTATAAGATATTGACTATAGCTCCCTGTGCTGTACCCTAGGTCCTTGTTGTTTATTTTATATATAGTAGTTTGTATCTGCTAATCATAAACTCCTAGTTTATCCCTTCCCCACCCCCTTTCCCCTTTGGTAATCATAAGTTTGTTTTCTATCATCTGTGACTCTGTTTCTGTTTTGTAAATAAGTTCACTTGTATAATTTTTTAGATTCCTCATATAAGTGATATCATAATATTTGTCTTTGTCTGACTTGCTTCATTTAGTATGATAATCTCTAGGTCCATCCATGTTGCTGCAAATGGCATTATTTCATTCTTTTTTATGGCTGAGTAGAATTCCATTGTATATACATATATATACCATAACTTTTTCATCCAGTCATCTGTCGATGGACATTTAGGTTGCTTCCATGTCTTGGCTATTGTAAATAGTGCTGCTATGAACACTGGGGTGCATGTATCTTTTTAAATTAGAATCTTCTCCTATATATGCCCAGGAGTGGGATTTCTGGGTCATAGTGTCAGTTTATTTTCAGTTTTTTAAGAAATCTCCACACTGTTTTCCTTGGTGGCTGCACCAATTTACATTCCATCATCCTTCCATTTTCTACAGGAAAACCCTGTTCTTTCCCTCCACCTGGTCCTCCCAGCTCCAGCTTCCAGGCCAGGTGTGGTGTCTCCAGCCCTGCAGTCTGCTTCACATCTCCATGACTTTGCCCCAGCTGTAATCTCTTCTGAGCGGCCTCCTGCTCCCTGCCCTTGCTTCCTGTTCATGTAGAACTCACTCCTCCAAGAAACTGCTCCACACCCAGGTTCTTTGCCTTCTCTATATTTCTAGCTGCCGTTATTCCTATGTCTGCCCAGCCCACCACCATCGGTGAGTTTTCAGAAACAGGAAGTGTGTCTGGAGATCCCAGAATAAGCACTCGTGAACGTTTGTTGAATGAATATATGATCGAATGACTAAATAAGGGACGGAAGGAATGCTCCCGCTTTTCCGAAATACTAAAGAAGTGGGAGCTTGGGCAGTTGGGCTCAGAAATTATCTTACCCCTGGGGTGGAAGGTGCCCTCCAGGTTTCTCGAGGGGCTCAGAGGAAGTTGCCCTCCCCCATTTCCAGCTCCCACCCACCCCTGCTGCTCCTGCCAGGATGTTTGATTTCCCCCTTTCGAGGAAGCAGATCAAAGAGCCTGAAGTTGCCTTGTTGTGGGGGTGCAAAGAGGGGGAGCTGCCTGGAGGGTTCAGCTCTGTTCTCTGTGTGGCCTGCACTTCGCCTTGTACACATTACCCCTCGTCTTCACTCTCACCTGCTGACCAAGGCATCGCCCTCTGTCCCCATTTAACGGGTGGGAAACTGAGGCTTAGGCCAGGCAAGTCACCCACCCTGTGTGCTGGGGGCTGCTCCACAAACTGAGTGCAATAGAGCTGAGCTCTGCCCCTGGGGCCTCCCTTGAGGCCTGGCCGCCTGCCCCCCCACCCCCGGCTGAACCCCTCCTCCTGCTCCCCTCACTATAATGACAAAAACAACACACGTTCAATGCTGAATAGTTGAAAAGACTAAAGGAAAACAAATTTAACAATTACCCCATGCCTCTTACTTAGAATTAAACACTGTCAGTATTTTGGTGTGTATCTTTTTTTTGAGTCAGTGTTTATCTTTTTCTCTCTCCTTTTTTCTTTCTTTTCCCAAAGTGTCATCACCACACCTGAATTCTAATGAATCTTTTCCCATGTGGATAGATACTGCTCGGCAAGGGATGTTCTTTCACCAGTACACAAGCTGCAGGAGTCTGGGGACCCCTGAAAACCACACACAAGGTCATGTAAAATGTGTAGTTTTCCGTGAGAGGGTCCCTAGCTTTCATAAAATTCCTAAAGGAGCCTGGGGCCCAAATAAAGGTTGAGAACCCTCTTCTGCCTGCGCGCTGGCCCAGGTTACAGATGGGGGCTGTGGCTGGGAAAGGCTGACCATTTGGGTGCACAGAGGGGGAACATTGCCCCTCACCGTGGGCTCTGTGGTGCCGGTGTCTCTGCAATAAGGAGCTGGATTCCACGGGTGTTTGGGGGGAGAAATCCGGGGCCCACATGCAAAAGTACAGATTCCCAGGCCTGAAGCCCACCTCCACCCACTCCCATGTGACAACACTCCATGTGCTTTGAAATGTTTGAAAAGTGCCCTCTGGTTTCCGAGGTGCCTTTAGCTTTGGAGAGCTCAGGAGGTGTATCCAGCCATCTGGTGTGTGGCTCCGCAGGGCAGTGAGCTGAAATGGAAGGAGGCAGGGTTGTTTTCTTCCACTCACGGGTGTTTCTTGAGTACCTCCTATGTGCCAGGCATGAATCTCAGTTCTAAGATTCACAGTGAACTAGATAAGGTCTCTATCCTCCTGGAGCTGGGTCCTCGGTGGGGAGACGGATGATGGAGAACAGCAAACAGGTAAGTGTGTGCCGTACTGGGTGGAGTCCATGCTATGGGGAAAATGAAGCAGGAACAGCAATGGAGAGGGAGGGAGGGAGGGGCTGGCTTAGGTAGGTGGCCAGGGAGACCTCTCAGCAGGTGACATGCGAGCAGAGACCCTGAGGAAATGAGGAGGTGAGTTGCATGCATTTGGCCCAGGGAAGTGGACTCCTGGCTGCAGGAGCCACAAGAATGAGGCTGTGCAGAGTAACAGTAAGAAAGCGCCCCAGCTCCCCACCTTCCCACTGCAGAAGGCCAGCTCCGGCATGCCAAGGGTTAACCCAGCCCGCCCTCAGTCGCAGCCATTGGTGGTCAGGGGACAGAGCTTGAGATGGCTCTGGACCTAGGGCTGCCAGATTTGGCAAATAAAAATACAAGAGGCAAAATACTGCATGGGATATACTAAAAACATTATTCATTGTTTATCTGAGATTCAAATTGAACTGGGAATCCTGTATTTTATCTGGCAGTCCTGTCTGGGCCTGGACCATGGACAGGGCCTTCATACTCAAGCTGCAACATCAACACTTCCATGGGTCTCCAGCTGCTGGCCTCTCTGCAGACTGTGGACCTGCCAGCCTCCCCAATGCAGTGGGCCAATTCCTTAAACTCAGTCGCTCTCTCTCTGTTCTGCTTTCCTCTGTGTTGGCTTCATTCTGGAGCAGGCTTTCCTCAAAGTAGCAAAGGCGATCTGAAAGGGACAGCTCGTGTGCCTTGCAACAGGGTTTGCACTTAGCCATGGGCAGGCAATGGGGAACCATGCAGGGTACCAAGCAGGAGAGGGGAGGCTGATTTGCATTTGGGAAGCTATTTGGGTAGGAAAAGGAGTTTGAATGGAGAGGTAATGGGGAGACTGGAGGCAGGGAGATGTCCAGACTTCGATGAGGTCTGGGAGTGGGTGCCAAGGCCTGAAACAGGACAGTGACTAGAAGTGACAGGAAGGGGATGAGAAGGGTTCAAGAGGCATTCAGGGAGCTGGCTAGAATGAGCTGAGAATGACCTTGGGTCTGTGGCCCGGGGGCTGGGTGGAAGGTGGTGAGGAAGACACGCTGGAGCCTGTTAGATGGGGGGTGTGGGACTTTGCCTTTAGGAATGTTGGGGCGGAGCCTACAAGGTCCAGCATTATGAGGGGTCCAGGCTGGTCCTGCCATGTCTGAGCAGGCCTCCTGGAGGAGGTGTCCAGCAGGCAGGTGGATGTGCAGCTCTGGAGAAGACTGAGGAGTTTGGGCATCGCCTCCCCACTCGTGGTCATGGAGTGATGGGTGTGAAGAGATCCTGACTGAGGGCAGGAAGCTGGAATGCAGGAGCCTGAGGGAGGGGGAGGGAAGGGCGAGCTCAGAAGGGTGACTGGGAAGGTAGGGGGGTCCCAGCGAGGTTTTAGAAAGAAGGTGCATCAATGCTGCTAAGAGAACCTTAGACGTGACCATCAGATTTGGTGACCAGGATGTTGCTGGTGATTAATCAGGTGCGATTTCAGGTGAGTAGGGTGGGACGGGGCAGAAGAGAGCAGCAGAAGCCAGACATTATTCATTGATTCGCTCATCCATTCATCAATTCATTCATATTTCAGACTTGGGGCAGAGAGGAAAATGGCCTTCCAGGAGCCATGGGCTGGAAGAGCTGAAGGGGTGTGGCTAGGGGACAAGGGACAGGGCACGGAGAGGTTGATGGCCCAGAGGAGCAGAAGGTTCAATGGAAGATGAGGGGGGAACTGTCTAGGGCAGCATCTGGAAGCAGCCTTGACAGTGGGGAGAGAACGCAGGGGCCGCCTCTCCTGGAGGGCTCAGGGAGGTGGTGTACTCTGGAAGGAGCCAGGTTGGGGGCAGATGGGAGGTGAAAACAAACTCCCTGAAGGGAATCATGGCCTGAGGGGACCCAAAAGGCCCCGTGGCAGGTTTGATGTGATGGGAAAATGAGATAGAGAAACACAAGTGACCAATGTGGGAGCTCTGGAAGAAGGCAGAGACTGGCCTCAGAAGTCCCAGGGCTCCAACTTGCCCCTTCCCCTGCCTGATTCTTCCTGCCCCAAATCTTTAGAATCCCTAAGGTTTCCATCCTCTCCACATCTGAATCTGCTCCCAGAAAACAACAGAAATGCCTTCCCTCTGAGGCCTAGACCACTGAGCCAGCTTCCCAGCTCCCCCTCCCCTGCATTCTACTAGGTGGATAAAGCAGGCATTAGGCCAAGGGGGAGGCAGCTGAGATGGTGGGACTTCAGGCAGTGGGGTGCAGGAGAGCAAGATCGTCCCAGCACTGCAGAGTCAGCTACTACACCGGCATTAGGGGCCTGGCCCCAGTGTTATTCTGGGGCTTGCCATTCCAGATGGCCTGATAATGACAGCCCAGGACCACCCCCTGGCCCTGCTCCCCCCCCCAGCTGCCACTGAGGCTACAGTAGCATTCCCAAGGCAGAGCAGCCAGAGGCAAGAGAGAAATCAAGACACTTCCCTTGCCTGCTCTGTCAGCTCTGCACATTAAGGCACATCAGATAAGCCTCTTGTCTTGTATGTGGTCGAGGTGTCAGACGGGCCGGCTGCTGTCTGCTTCCCTCTGTGGTTCTAACTGCTCTGCTGGGCCTCCGGGAAGCCTGGGGAGGGTGTGGGCAGAGGCCACTCACTCATGGAACCTGGGCTGGGGTGGAATCCTCCGCTCTGTTGCAGCCTCATGGGATGCAAAATGCCTAGTCTACAACCTCCCGTGGCTCCCTCGGATCTGCAGCAGCGCCTCTACACTCCTCAGCCCTGAGTTTGAGGCCTTCCAGGTAACCTTCTTGCTGCTTTTAATCATGCATCTTGCACTAGCCAGGATGGGGTATGCTTTGCACTTTTCAAAAAAAAAAAAAAAATCCAGATAACTGTTCACAGGGATTTCTCCTGGTGGAAGTCCCTCCCTTCCTTCTGCCACAGTCTAAACCCTGCTTCTCCTTCATGACCCAGCTTCAGTGCCCCTCCTCCAGGAAGTTCCCAGCTGCCGCCCTCATTCTTTTATTCTTCAGTGCTTTCTGTAGCCAAGATGTCAGCTTCTGCTTCTGTTGTCACCTTAGTGCCTGGCGCAGTGTGCTATGTGGCGTGGGCATCAGTGAATGCATTCATTGGATTTTCTAACTTGATCAGGTTTAGCTCACTTATATTAAGCACCTACTATGCACAGGCCTTACATTTCATAAACTTGGCCTCCTTAAGTTTATATAATGATGCAGTGACGCAAGTACCGCTGCCTCCCTTTCCATGTCAGGAAACTGAGGCTCAGAGAGGCTAAGGAACACCCTGTAGTCACACAGTCAGAAAGTCTCAGAGTTGGGGTTGCACCAAGTTCACAGTTCGGGTCTTTCTACTCCATGCTTTGTCCTTCCAGCTGGAACACCCTGTGGTTCTTTCATTAGATGGGATTTTGGAGGAAGCAGAGAGGAGTGGTCTGCTGTTTTCACACTGACTTTTATTTCAACCTACTTTTTCTTCTTTATTATTTTTTTTTCTTACAATAAAAGAAATTTGTGTTCAGGCCTGACTCTTAAATTCAGTGCTCTTTCCATACTCCATTGCTTCTGTTCCAGGTGGAGTTTCTGAGCCAGAAAGAGACAAAAAGTTCACCGGGTCCATTCCCCTACCTCTAATCAGGACTCTTTTAGTTATTAAAAGTGACAGAAACCCAACTGTGATGGTTAGTATTATGTGTTGACGTGGCTAGGCGCTAACACCCAGATATCTGGTCAAACACCAGCCCAGATGTTGCTGGAAAGGTATTCTTTTAGATGAGATTAATATTGAAATCAATAACCTTTGAATAAAGCAGACTGCCCTCTGTAATGCAGGTGGGCCTCATCCAATCAGTTGAGGGCCTTAAGAACTAAAAGACTGACCTCCCTGGAGGAAGAGGGACTTCTGCTGGCAGAAGGGCCTTCATACTCAAGCTGCAACATCAACACTTCCATGGGTCTCCAGCTGCTGGCCTCTCTGCAGACTGTGGACCTGCCAGCCTCCCCAATGCAGTGGGCCAATTCCTTAAACTCAGTCGCTCTCTCTCTGTTCTGCTTTCCTCTGTGTTGGCTTCATTCTGGAGCAGGCTTTCCTCATCAGGTTCAAAGAAAGCTGCCTGAATTTCTCACCGACTGTCTGAGCTTAGCAAACCATAGAAAGGGAGGGAGGGTGCTTTTTAAGTAAGTCCAGTGAAAATTCTAGGGTTGACACTCGTGGGCCTGCTCAGGCCAAGTGACCGTTCCTGAGCCAACTGTAGAGACTCCGACAGGCCAGGTGGCCAGGTAGCCCTCCTTTCTGTGGTCTGATGATGATTCCTACGTATTTGTTTGCTCCCTGCCTTGAGGCACATCCAGGGAACAGCATCACCCTGAACTGGGAATCATGATTTGAAGAAAAAATACACTAATGTGATGAAGCCTGGAGGTACATTTGAAGAGCACGGAGAGTGGGTGGAGCCAAGCTTTAAACGTTCCCCTGGGGAGCAGTTTAGCTGAAACTGAAATCTCCAGGGAACTGGCTCATGATGCCTCCCTACCCACCATGGAACTCAGGAGTCTTTAGCTCTGCCTCTGCCCAATGCTTGAACCAGATCTACAGCATTTGCAAGTGGTTGTATACCTCCAGGGACAGGGAGCTCATTACCTATTAAGGCAGCCTATATCATTTTGGGCTAGGTCTCGTTGGGTGAAACATCTCCTTTATGGTGAGCTGAAGTCGGCCTCTGCACCTCCACTCAGCAGTCCCAGGGGTGCCCTCCCCACCTCTTCTCACCCCGTTGTCCCTTCCTGCCTCAGCCCAGCACTATGCTAATCCCTTATCCACACCACAGTCTCCAGGCCTCTAAGTTAGCTCTATCAGCTCTTCTCCAGATGCTGAGCTGTGACCTTACACATGTTAGCTCATGCCCTTGTCTCTGAGATGGGCACTCTCATTGTGAGCCTTGAGATGTGAAGGGGTTTCTTAAGGTCACCCAACTATACAGGGAAGCATAGGAGGCCTGCTCTGACTCCAAAGTCTAGGTTTTTTGCCACCTGCCTTCAATGATTCCTTAAAGGATATGGTTTTGAGAATGCCTTGCTTTCCTTGAAACTTCCTTCTGATCACGGTCCAGTAGATAAAAGCTTCTCAAAGTGGCAAGGCCAGCGAGGAACTGTACTGGTAAGGATTCTTGTGGTTCTATATTATGGAAATCTCTCTCAAATTGGTTTAATTATTGACTCATACAGCTGAAAATTCCAAGGGGCTATGGCTTCAGGCATGGCTGGATCCAGAAGCTCTAACAACATTATCTGGAGTCAGGCTCTCTTATTCTACTTCTGCACCTCTCCACAATGCTATCCTCTGTCTTGGCCTGAAAATCAGGCAGGCTTTTCCCCTTAGTGGCCTTCAGCAACCAAAATTTTACATTTTAACAGTTTAGCAATCCCAGAGGAAAGAGCTCCCCTTTCCATAGTTCTAGGCAAAGTCCCAGGACTGAGTCTCATTGGCCTGGTTTGGATCATGTTCTCTCCCTTAAGCCAAGGGCTAGATGCAGGATCCAGTGCTCTGGCTGACCAGCCCTGGGTCACATGCTCATCTCTGGAGCTGAGGAATGGTGTCATTTCCACCCAAACTATGTAGACTGAAATTATGTGTGTCTGGGAGTGGGGAAGTGGTGAGGGGAGTTCCTCAAAGGAGAATACAGGTGCTGTTTAGAGAAGAAGTGAGAAAGGAGGGCAGCAGGCACAGACACAGATGGCCACTCATGAACCAAACCTTCCCTGTTGCTCGAGGAGGTATGAGCCTTACAGGGGAGAAGGTGACTCTCACCTCCTTTCTCTGGGTGCCCTACCTTCAGTCATGTGACCAAGAATCCCAGCATCGATTTTAGCAGCCATGTCACCCAGTCAGTGCATCTTCAAGTACAAAGTTCCTGCCTCACAGACATGTATCTTTCTGACATTCTGTCTTGTTACACTCGAATGAAACTCCCTGAAGGCTGGGGTCTTTGCCTGACTTCTTCTCCAGCACTTAGAACAGGGCCTGGTTCATATAGACACTCAATGAATGTTTGCTGAATGAATCAGATCAGCCTGAGGCACCAGCCAGCTGAGATACCTTAACTAGCCCCCAGTCCGGCCACTTTGGTGGCTGTAAGCTTGGTCCCTCCCTGGTGGGTCACACATCACAGTTGAATATCAGCAACAACCATGTGGTTGAGCACAGGCCACACATGTCATGCCCATCATTTCATTTAATCTTCTATCCCCTCAAGAGCCCTAGGAGGCAGATATTACTTTCTTATTTGTCTGATGCCAAGCACAAGGGCTCAGAGGGGTCATGCAGCTTACCCAGGGTCACACAGCCAGACCTTGCAGAGCTGCGATTCAAACTCGCACAGAGGAACAAGGCTGAAGCCCTATCCCGAAAAGCTTTTAGGAACAATCATGGCAAACACACTGAACATTCATTATGTGCCAAGCATCACACTAAGTGTTTTACATGTATAATCTCATTTCATTTAGTCTTTATAGCAACTCTGCACAGTGGGTGCTACTGCATCCCATTTAACTGATGAGGAAACTGAGGCTCCATGAAGTTAAGTGACATACCCAAGGTCATACACTAGTGAGTAGCTGAGCTGAGAGTTGAAGCCATGATTCTGGTTTCTTCATGGCCACCCAGTGGTACTTACCCCTGGCTGACCCTGATTGGATGCTACATCAGGCACTGTTCTAGGCACTGAGGATACAGCCAAACAGAATGGACAAAGGTCCCTGACCTTACGGACAACACTGTAGTAGGGGAGTTAGAGAGAGATAATAAACCACATAGCGCACACACACACACACACAAAGAAATACGTCAGATGGCAAAGAGCATTAAAAAGGAAACACTATGCAAAATAAGAGGATGGAAGTTTACACGGGTGTCAGGAAAGAGGCCTCTGATGAGGGAATATTTGAGCAGAGGCCTGAATGAAATGGATGAGTGAGCTGTGCTGTTATCTGGAGGAAGAGCATTCCAGGAAGAGGAACAGCACGTGCAAAGTCCCTGAGGAGGGAGCAGGCTTGGCGTGCTCCAGTAATAGTGAAGAGACCAGTGTGACTCAAGCAGATGAATTAAGGGGAGGGTGGGAGAGGAGGAGCTGGAAAGTAACACAGACCAGACCAGTAGGGCCTGAAGCCCATTGTGAGGATCTTATCTTCTCTTTTCAGGGTGTTGGGGGCCACTGGGGGGATTTTGAGCAGAGGAGTAGCCTGATTGGACTTGTGATCAAGTGATACAGAACCACAAGGAGGCAGGAAGGAGAATGGGTAGTTCCTCACAGAAAAATCCAGATATTGTTTTCAAAGGAAGGGAAGGCAGATGATTGGGGCGCCCAAAACACAGGTGTCTACTGCAGCTGCCTACGTCTGCAGAGGACGGCTGGCGTGTAGGAGTGGGCCACCTGGAAGGCAGCACTGATGTAAGGGGGCGCCGCCTCCCTCCCCTCTTCCTCTCTTTATTCTGCCAGTCCTTGGAAACAATCCTGCTGGATAACGCAAAAAGTTCCTGTCTCTTTCTAGCTCTCCAACCACTCAGCCTCCTCGCTGCTTCTGAACACACTCCCCCCAGTTCAGCCTCTGGGCCTTTGCTCATGCCCTGTCCTCTTTCTGGAACGTCCTCCTTACCTTCTTCACGTGTTGCAATCCTACCAGCCTGCAGAGGGGACCATACTTCATTCAAATGGGCTGCCTGTGGGTCTGTTTCCCCAATTTGTCTGCGAGCTCCAGGAGGGTGGGTGGGGGTGTTGTTTCCCTGCATCCTCATCACCTCAATTAGGCAGGTGGACAGGAAATGCTGGCTGGATAATAAATGATGAATAAATAAATTGTAATTGAATGATAAATGGAAGGGGTGAGGAATGGAGGGAGAGAGGAAGGAAGGAAAGAAGGAAGGAAGGATAACCCAGTTCGGATGTGACCTTCCTTGGGAGCCTCTCCTGATTTCCATGTTTCAAAGCCACATGTCATTTATTTCTCAGCATCAGTCATCTCAGGATGTGCCACCTCATCTCTCCTTCCGCTGATTCCAGGACATATGTCAATCTCCATCTTTTCCTCTTGCCTCCCCATCTCCTTCCCACGCCTTCCCTGGCATGTGGTGCACACCAAGGGCTTAATAACTACCGAATTAAAATGACAAAAGGCCTGATAAATGTACCAGTGTCCTCCCCTATCAGGAAGATGAGTATTTTTCTACTGAAAGAGGGTAAGGCTTCAATCCATCTTTCTCTAGCAGGGGAACCTCAGACATAAAGGGGAAGTAAAGAGAGTGAAGGAAAGCAGGGTTCCGAGTTCTCCACGGGAAGAAGGGATACAGGCTGGGTGCCTGCTCTGCGCAGGTGCTTTACACAGACTCGGGGTTTATTTTCCCAACAGCCCTGGGAGTTGGGCATTAGTCTTCTAATTGCACAGGGATAGAAACTGAGGATCAGAGAGTGAGAAGACCACAGTCACACAGCTGTGAAGAATAAGCTGGAAGTGGACACCAGGCCAAAATAAAAAAGAAGGCCTTGATTGTAGTGTTGGCCAACGTCTATGGTGTAAATACTTCCACCCACCAAGGACGATTTCAAGTTACCAAAACAGGTCTGCCAAATTCCCAACTATTTCACAATTGCCTCCTGCAAGCTCACAACAGTCAGCACCTCCAGGGCACCACGGAAGGTCTGTCTGACCCCCAGGTGTGGTCCCTTCCCTGTGCCCTGGATGGGTGGCAGTGGGAGGACAGGCTAGCGGAGCTGAGATGGGGAGAGGGAGGGCCTGGAGGCGGGGGAAGGGACCGTCCTGAGTCTCACATTTCCCCTGCCGGGCTCCCCTTCGCCCACTCTGCCTCCCTCCATCATCTGCTGGCACCTCCTGATGCTTTCCTGCTTGGGGGCTCCCTCCCAGAAGCCCGCTCTGCTCCATCTCTCTTCCTTTCTGATTCTTGGTCCTTCTGACACATTGTCCCTCTCATTTCTATCTGCAGGTTTCTTTCTCTCTCCTTTTCTTGAACTCTCCCTCCCTCTCAGGAAACATTTCAAAGTCTGCTTAAAAAACAACACAGCGACTAACTTTACAGGTTTTTTTCCCCTCTTCTTGAGAACAGGACGTGAGAAGGCCAGGTTGAATTTCCTGTGTGAAAAGATGTGTGGGGTTTCTGAGCAAAACAAGGGTCAGACTGTGGTCCTGGAGGAGCTGATGCCAAGGTCACTGGGAATCAAGCCTCAGACAGAGCAGTTCATGGGATGCCCAGGCCACTCCCACCTTTTCTGGAGACAGATTTTCCAGACATGTGCTGGGAGAGGTCTGGGACAGGCACAGAACATTCCACCGCACACCGCTGTTGTGCCCCATTTATCCAGGCCCTCACCACAGGGCAAGAAGGGGCCCCCGCCAGTCCAGGCCCCGCTTCAGCTCTTCCTGGTGTGGGTGTGACTTGGGGCATGTCACTCTGCCTCTCCCAACCTCAGTGTCCTCATCTGTAAAATGGGGATGATGAGGCCAACTTTGGGGTTTTGTCAAGGAGAGACTAAATATGGGTAATACACCCAGCAGAATGCCTGGCAAGCAGGTGGTGCTCCAGTGGGGAGGAAGCGGAAGGGAGGTGTTCTATACAAATGCTAACTGAAATCTCTACACTGATATATGGCAAAACCATGATTAATTGACATTCTCTTGAAACTTACAATAATTGGCTGTGGGGCCTTAGGTAAGGCTATTTAACCTACTCGTGCCTCAGATCCCTAATCTGTCCAGTGGAGTTTATGATAGGACCTACCACACGGGAGTATTACATGGGTTAAATGAGTTAATGCACGGAAGGTGCTTAAAGCAATGCCTGATATACAGTAAGTGCTTAATTAGTCTCGGTTGTTATTACTATTGTTAATTTACACACCCCTAACATCCATTTGACACGAGAACATTGTGACATTTCTCAGTTAAATTTAAGGAGGCCTCTGATTGGGACAACCCCATACGTTTTCCTCCCTCTTCAGTCTCCTGGTTGGTTCAAGGAGGCAGAATGGGCGGTGTCCCAGATCTGGGGATCCCAACTCAGACCTCACTCACCTGTGACCCTGGGGTCTTGACTCCTCTTTGAGCCTCACTTTTTCTCTATCAATGAGAGGTGTTCTCAAAGAAGATGCTCTTCCCACCCTCTGGGAATAGCTGGGATTTTAGCACCCCTCCGCCTCCCATCCCTGCCCCATGCAGTCTGTTCCTCCCATCCCTACAGCCTGGCCCCTACTCTGGGGACTCACTCTTAGAAGCAGTGGGCTGTATATCTCCTGGCCTCCCTGCCCTAATGGGGGAATACAGACAGCTGGAACATGAGGGATTCAAAGGTCTCTGGTTGGTCTAGATTCACTGCCCACCAGCCATGCAAGCTTGTCTGGCCTGGCAAAGCCTGGGTTGCTTCTATTGATCGATACTGGCAGCACGGGGAAAGCGGCTGTTTTCGTCCAAATCTGAAATCGATGGGAGTCAGCCTAGCAGATGGGGGCGGAGGGTTTGGAGCCAGGAAATAGTTCTCCTTGAGTTTTGGAAACACCGTGCTTGGAAGGTCAGCTGGCGTGGCAGGACTATAGAGCATAATGGGACGCCCTAGCCTCTGGGGAGGAAGAAACCTGGGCCAGGGGGCACCTTCCAGGCTCAGGGATAACCTTGGTGCTTTTTGGTGCTTCAACTCATTGCTGTTCCCCAATAGCTCTGGACTTTGAACGTGGCAAGTAGCCTGCTGCTATGGGTTTGACAGCTTTGGGCTGGAGTCATCAATCTGGTTCTAGCCCTTGCTCTGACCATTGACCTGCTGTGTAGCTTTTGACAAGTTTCTGTCCCTCTCTGGGCCTTAGTTACCCAGGGGTCAAAGGAGGAAATGAGACCAATGATCAGTAAGGGCAGTCCAGCTCTGCCTTCACTGATGGTGGTGACACCATGCCCTCCTGTCTGGGTACATTGTACTACCCAGGGAGGGCTCATGGGGTGGGCGTGATCCTTGTAAGTGCATAACTGGCCCATTTCACACCCTGGCCCCTGCCATCCCAGAGTGTTGATGACTGTTCCCTTTCCACACACTCCTACCTCTCCTGGCAGGTTCTCTTCAAAAGTTCTCATGATACTCACCCCCACCTCCTGCCCTATCCCCCATCCCTGGAGCCCGTCCCTGTCTTCCAAGGAGGCTGTAGCTCCCCATAGGGTCAGGGACTGGGCCCTGGGTCTTTAGTTCCCTTTGGGATGGGGCTTGCCCCCAGGAAGGGGACCTCAGAAACTGGGCCTGCAGACCGAGTCCTTATGATGGCTTCCAGAGCTGGGCTCCAGTATTTGCTGGGCAAGGAACACTGGGCTGATGGGCTAAGCCCTAGACACACCCTGGTTTCTGGCCCTCAACTGCAAAAGGGATACACTGAGCTGGGACAGCTTTGAGGCCCCTCCAGGCTGATGTTCCCACACGTGAGCTCGCAATCTCTGTTCTCTCCACATCTTCTTGGCTCTCCTCCCATTGCTCCTCTTTCCCCTCTCCTGCCACTCCTCTCTTCCTGCATCCCACCTGCAGCCTCCTCATGGCCTCCTGACCCAGACTAGCCCTTCTCTCCCCTGTTCCACTCTATCCTTGAAGGTGAACCTTCAAAAGAATATGTCTAATCGGACTCTACCCTGCTCAACAACCTCCCTGGCTCCTTGTTGCCCAATATGTAGGGGTCTGATCCTCCTAGCCCTTTGGTTCTCATCCCCTCACCCACCATGCCCCTAGCTCTCCAGCCATAACACACTGCTCCTGCTTGTCAAGGAGGGCCAGGGCTTCCGCACCTCTGGGTCTTTGCTCTTGCCCTTCCGTCTGCCTGTGATGCCTTCCCTCCCTTTTCCTTCTATCCGACCTTACCCATTCTTCAAGATCTGCACATAGGTGGTGTCAGCCATGGTTCTTGGTATTCAGCACTCCCATGGCCCTGGCTACAGCCTCTCCCACCCTGTAGGCCTGGGTCAGATTTGAGATGGCCCCCACAACAGGGGATCCCTCCATAGTATGAAGGCTGCTGTCTCCTCCTAAATTCTGGGAGACTGAGGGCCCTAGGACAGGACCTAGGTTTTCTCATCCCTGTCCGCAGGGGCTTGTTTAATACCAAAGAAAAATAGCTCCTTAATAACAACAGGTTGGGTGGAACTGGGCTGGGGTGCCCTTTGGAGGGAGAGCACGGGTGGTCTGTTCGGACCTGGATTGGGTTAAACAGGAATGAGCTGGACTGGAAGGAGGATTTATCCTAAACCTGGTGGATTTACATTGAGTTAGATGGGCTGGTTCCCCAGGCTGGGTTAGGCTAGGTTATCTGGGCTCAATTAGATTAAACTGAGTAAATTGGGCTGGGCTAGTTAGGAAAGTGGGACTGGTTTAGCTGGACTGGACAGGTGTGGGGGAAATGGCGTGTTTAGTTGAATTGTGTTGAATTACTTGGATTCAGAGAGCTGGGTTGGCTTGAGTTGGGTAAATTGAATTGGTTTGGGTTAGTTGAGCTGGCCTGTTAGGTTGGCTTTGTTTGGGTTAGTTCATTTGGGCGGATTTAGTTGGATTTGGCTGGTTAGTTGGATTCAGCTAGGTTAGCCATGTTAAGCTGTTGAGTTGAGTCATTTGGGGCAGCTAGAACAGAAGACCATAGACTGGGTGGCTTAAATAACAAACATTCATTTCTCATAGATCTGAGGCTAGAAACCCAAGGTCAGGGTGCCAGCATGGTTAGGTTCTTGGTAAAGGACCTCTTCCTGGTTTACAAATGGCCATTTTCTCTTTATATCTTCACAAGGTAGAGAGAGAGCTCTGCTCCTTCATCCCCTTTTAAGAGCACTAATGCCATCATGAGGGCTCCACCTTCATGACCTAATTACCCCCTGAAGGCCCCACCTCCAAATACCACCACATCGGGGATTTAGGCATCAACATCGAATCTACGGGAGACACAAACATTCAGTCCACGGCAAGTTGGGTTGGTTGACTTGGGATGGGTCAGTTGAGTTGGGCTAACTAGTTGAGTGAGCTGGATTATGTGAGTGGGGCAAGGCTACTTGCGTTGGTCTGGTTAACTGAATTAGGCTTGGTTACATGGGTTGAGCTCATTACTTGGGTTGGGTTAGTCAGTTGGGTGATGGTTTGGGTTGGCAAGTGGGCAAGGTTAGCTGGGTGGAGCTGGTGGGATGGGGTCGGTCACTCGGGTTTCTAGAACTGGGCTAGCTTAGACAAGTTGGGTTGGTTGGCTTGTCTGGCTTGGGATAGGCTGGCTTAGTGGGCTGGGTTATGGGCTGGCCTGTTCTGGCCTCGGTTCCTCTGGCTGGGGTATAGCCACAGTGCTCTGAGTTCTGCTCAGTCTCCCGGTCTGAGCCAGCGCGGGTGGGGGGTGGTGGGCGCCTTGGCCACAAATAGCTGTGGGGAACACAAACAGTTTGGTCTTCAAAGACCTCAGTGGTGGCGGCTGTAACTTTCCACACGGCCCCGACGAGCACGCCTCTAGGCCTCATGTTCAGGCCCAGCTGCTGCTTCCTCTGTGAGCAAACCGCAATGTGGGGGGCGGGAGAGGTGGGGGAGAATGGGGGCTCCGAGCCCCTCCTGTCAGGCGTCCCCCAGCTTAGACGCCAGGTGCTCTCTGCCAGGGAGACAGAGATTGACCCTGGGGCAGGAGCATCCCCTCCCTGCAGGGGCCCTCACAGCGATGAGCCAGGCCAGGCAGGGGAGGTGAGACCAAGAAGGACCACAGGGAGACAGGAGCAAATGTGGGATGATGGTTAAACTACAGGCCTGGGGGAGCTCAGGGGTGCCGGGGACTTTGGTTCCCACACAGCTGTGGTAGGAGTTGGGCTGGTGTGCATTCATTCATTCATTCAAAAAACTATTTCTTGAGCATTCACGAAGTACACAGACCTGGCAGGCAGGAAGGAGTCAAAGGAAGGAGGGATGGTGACCGCTTCAAAGACAGACTGAGGCTTCCCAAAGGGCTGGGTGACCTGCCCACCCCTGTTTTCTCACTCCCTCTGCTCAGCCTCCTCCATTCTCCTTTGAAGGCACCCACTGTGATCAGCTCAGAGCCCTCCTATGCCCAGATGAGATGTGCCTGTGGGCAGGCTGATGCGTGACGGAGGCCAAGCCCAGACAGCAGAGCCTGGCACTTACTGCCCAGTAACCGCCCCCCACCCACCTCCCTGCCTCTGGCCTTGCACTGTACCCCAACTTCCCACCCATGTGGACCTGAACCTCCTCTGGTCCCTGGGAAGGGAGGGCATCTAAACCCAAGGGACCTCAGAGGTTGTCAAATCCAAACATGAGGAAATTGGGGCCCAGAGTTGGGGAGTGCCCTGCCTGGAACACACAGCTCTTCAGAGGCAGACCAAGGGCCCCCGTCCAGATGTCCTGACTCCCCACGCCAGGAGCAGCCACATGGCTCAGAGGAAAGGCCACGTGTTTGTGATTCAAGCAGCCCTAGGCTTGCTGTTTACCGCTGTGTGGCCTTGGAGAAGTGTCTTAATCTCTCAGCCTCAGGTTCCTCTAGCCTGATGGTGCTCAGCCCTGGAGGACTTTGGCCCTCAGGGGAACATTGGAAACGTCTAGAGACATTTTTGGTTGTCACAACTTGGCGGAGGAGGGGATCACAACTAGTGGGCAGGGGCCAGGGATGCTTATAAACATCCTCTGGAGCACAGGACAGCCCCTGACAACAGCAGTGAGCTGGTCCCAAGTGTCAGCAGCGAGCTGGTCCCAGGTGTCAGCAGCACTGACGTTGAGCAGCTCTGTCCTACGGTGACCAACTGTCCCAGTTTGCCTGGGACTGAGGGGTTTCCCGGGACGTGGGACTTCCTGTGCTCAAACCGGGTCAGTCCAGGGCCATCAGAATGGTTGGTCACGCTAGCTTCCTCCTCTGGAAAACAGACCATCATTGCCTCCCCTACAGCTCTGTTGTGAAGCTGGGGTGAGACTCTGTACATTGAGGTCTAGTGCAGCACCAGACCCTGTTCGGTGCTCAGGAACCAAACGGGTATCCTTCCTCCTGCAGGTCTTTGCACCAGTATTTCTGTCCTCTGTGCTGGCCCATCATCCCAAAGCTCCCAGACCCAGCTCATTCAGGAAACCTTCTCTGCCGGGTCCACGCATAGAGGACCCTCCCTCCTCCTCAGGCTTCCCGTCACCCCACTGTCTATCCATCAGGTGCTTCTAATAATTGTCAGGTGTTCTGAGGGTTAAGGATCTTTCCACTTCCCAGGTAGTTCAACTCATTGCCCTGGAATGAACTGACTCCACCTGCTCATGCCCTAACTAGGCTGAGAGGTCCCCCAGGGCAGGGCCGTGTTGGGTGTGTGTCTGCGCCCCACGTCCCGCTCAGGGCCTGGCATGGAGGGGGCAAGAGCAAATGTCCACTGGAGACATTCTACCAGACGCCAGGCTCCATTGTCTGCAAGTCCTGGAGATGCGTCTCTCTATCTGTCACCCCACTCTTCCATCATGCCCAGAATGGGGCTGTGACACAGCAGAAGCCCAACTCAGACCTGGGTTCCCTCAGCCTTGAGAAATGTCAGAATTGAGGTAATAATATGGCAAGAGGTTCTCATACACCGAGAGAAAGAGCTGTTCACAGAATGGTATGTGGGCGTGCACTCCTCTTGGTATATTACATTCATGTGAAGGACATGTTTTCTTGATGTAAAAATGCACTTTGGCTCTTAAGGGCAGAGGTGACATTGGCAGGGCCTGGCCACTTCTCTGCTATGTAAACTTGGGGAAGTTTTTTAACTTCTCTGGGCCTCAGTTTCAATATCTGTAAAGTGGGTTATAGGAGTGCCTTCCTCCCTGGCGAGTCAGGAGGCTACAATGAGGGATGCAAAGGGCCCACATGCAGTCAGTGCCCAGTGCCACGGACCACTCTGTTATTACAAGTCTGAGGACACGCTCAGGGGCCATGAGTTCCCCTCCCATTCTTTTTCCATCCTGTCCCTCATGCCTCCCACCAACGCCCTCACCCCAGGTGCTCCAACAACAGAGAGGGGCTCCCACGTCCCAGCGGAGCATTCGTGGTCCCTGAAACAGGATTGTCCTCCAGCACCTTGAAGGGGTCACACAGGAACTGTGTAGCCTCTGCCCTGGTTCCCTCTCCATGCACCCCGCACACCCGACCCCCCGACGGCCACTCCCTGCCATGCCAACCAGGAGACAAGGTGCGCCTCTCTGCACAGGCTCGGACTGGGCAGGGTGAGTTTATTTACTCTTTGCTCATGCTGGTTTCTCTGTCCCTGAGGTGAAGGCCTGCTGGTTGACTGTGCTTCCTGCCCGGGGTTTTCCCTGCCCAGTGCTGGGTCGACATGTCTTCCAGCCGCCCATCTTGGACCCCCTCCACCCTTGCCACAAGCTCTCCCTCTATGTCCCCTCCCTGGCCACCGGAAATCAGACTCAGGAGGCTTCAGGGCCCCTCAGGTTCTTCCTTAGCAGGAAGTTGGCGCCCATGGGCAGCTGGCTCAGCCCAGGTCACCCTTTGGTCCCAGTCAGGATGGCCGCAGACAACACACCGGTCAGCTTTATAGACCAGAGTGGAGCCACTGCCCTGCCACATCCAACCAGGCAACTAGCTCTACAGAGAGATGCCTTCTGCTTCTCTGCTTCTGCCCATTGTTGGAGAAGGGCACCCTGAACTTGGCTTGGTGGCCGGGACCCAACTTAAACTCCCTGACTTTTGGCTTGATGACTCAGGAAGAAACAGAGCCACACCCCACTCTGTGGTGAACTGTCCTCCCAAACATGATTTTTTTTTTCCAAATTTTAGTCATTCCGGTAACAACTTCAAGACATTTCTTACTCTATATTCATATCGCACATAATATTTGGTAATTTCATAGTTATTTCATATATTTTAGGGGGGAAAGTCTCTAGTGAATCAAGAACCTATGATTCCACAGATAAGATTTCTCAGGCTAAGGCTAGATCTATTTCAGTAAAAACAATGAATTGATGCACCGTCTATAAAGCAGTCTTGGAGCGCAGTTAGGGTGGTTGTCCCAGTGAGGGTCCCTGAGCCCATCTCTCTCTCTCCCATTTCTTTTTAATTGAAGTATAGTCATTTTACAAGTTTGCATCAATTTCTGGTGTACAGCATAATGTTTCATACATGTACATACATACATTCCTTTTCATTATAGGTCACTACTGTTGAATATAGTTCTCTGTGCTATACAGTATACTTGTTAATCTATTTTATATATGGTAGTTAGTATCTGCAAATCTCCAGCTCCCAATTCATCCCTTCCCATCCCATTCCCCACTGGTAACCATAAGTTTGTTTTCTATGTCTGTCAGTCTGTTTCTGTTTTGTAAATAAGTTCACTTGTGTCTTTTTTAAGATTCCACATATAAGTGATATCATATGGTATTTTTCTTTCTCTTTCTAGCTTACTTCACTTAGAATGATGATCTCCAGGTCCATCCATGTTGCTGCAAATGGCATTATTTCATTATTTTTTATTCCTGAGTAGTATTCCTATATATATATATATACCACCTATACATATATATATATATATATATACCACAACTTCTTTATCCAGTCATCTGTCGATGGACATTTAGGTTGTTTCCATGTCGTGGCTATTATAAATAATGCTGCTGTGAACATTAGGGTGCATATGTCTTTTCAAATTAGAGTTTTCTCCAGATACATGCCCAGGAGTGGGATTGCTGAATTATATGGTAAGTCTATTTTTAGTTTTTTAAGGAACCTCCATGCTGTCCTCCATAGTGGCTGCACCAATTTACATTCTCACCAACAGTGTAGGTTTCTCCACACCCTCTCCAGCATTTATTATTTGTAGACTTTTGAATGATGGCCATTCTGACTGATGTGAGGTGATACCTCATTGTAGTTTTGATTTGCATTTCTCTAATACTTAGTGATATTGAGCATCTTTTCATGTGCCTGTTGGCCATCTGGATGTCTTCTTTGGACAGGTGTCTATTTAGGTCTTCTGCCCATGTTTCTTATTGGGTTGCTTGTTTTTTTTTTTTTATTTTAAGCTATATGAGCTGTTTGTATATTTTGGAAATTAGTTCCTTGTTGGTCACATCAGACCCCTGAGATGACACAGCCCGGCCCCTTCTGAGCCACCTCCAGCAACAGGAACACCAAAAGCTGTTAATGTCATGAGAGTTGATTGGGAACCAAATTCCATTCTGCCCAGCTGCTATGAGTACCCAGAGGAGTTGCAAAGTCCAGCTTGGCTTGGCTTAGGAAGCAGGACTAATAATAATAACCCCCGAGTATTAGCACAGCCCTTTAGAGTTTGCAGAACCCATTCTCAAATCCTAGGCTCACTGTGAGCAGCCTAAGGCCAGGTGACCAAAAAGGACGGGGCTGAGATTGATGATCAAAGTCACAATGTTATTACTGGAGAGGCCCACAGACTATCTGTTCTCATGCGTCTCAGAAGCTGATGTCTGAGGTGTTTTTAGGAAGCTGTTGACGGGGCACTGACTCAGGAGTGAGCTTGGAGTGCCTTTTCTATTCTCGTTCCTGCCTCTGATTCCCGTCAGTTAGATTCTGGAGGGTCTGTAACACTCTTGTTCTTGCTAGCCTCCCATCTCAACAGACAGCCTCAGAGTCAGAGGCTTTAGCAGACATAGCACCTAGCTAGAGTTTCATAATATTTGTGGCAGGCAGCTTTCTAAGGTGACCCCCAAGACTCTCATCCCCTGGGGTACATGCCCTGTATAATTCTGTCTCCATGAGCATTAGTAGAACCTGTGAATATGAGTTAATCAAAGGAAGATTACCTTGGGTGGGCCTGGCCTAATCAGAGGATACTTTCAAAGACAGTGAAGGTGAAGTGCTAAGAGGAGACAGCAAACAGCCTCTTGTGAACTGCATATGGGAGGCCACATGGCAAGGAAGTATGAATCACCTCTAGGAGCCGAGGGCTGTCCTTGGCTGATATTTAGCAAGAAAGCAGACAGTCCCATAGCTACGGTGAACTGAATTCTAGGATCCTAGGCCCTAGCGGGATTTTAGTTCTGCCAACACCTTGAGCAGAGGTCCAGTTAACTTGTGCCTGGACTTCTGAGTTACGGGAATTGCGAGATAATAAATTTCCATTGAGTTAAGCTGACATATTTCTTAAACAGCAGTAGGAAAGTAATACAATGTTTTTGCTTTCCTTATATTTACTATATTTGCTGTCAGTTTTCTATCTGTGGAGATGTCAGATTTTCTTAAATTAAAAAAAATTAAATTAATTCAATGTAAAAATCAGTGTGGCAGACTAAAAAGTGGCACAAATTCTTTGACACTCGTATCATCAAGAGGTGGGCTTTATATCCCCTCCCTTTGAATCTGGGTGGGCCTGTGTCTGCTTCCATTGATAGAGTATCATGAAAGTGACGTGATACGACTTTAGGGTTAGGTCATAAAAGGCCACGTAGCTTCTGCCTGGTTTTCTTGGGACACGGTTGCTTGAGAAGCCAGCTTTCATGGAAAACATCTGACTACCCTGAGGGCCACCATGCTGGAGTGGCCACTGTGTAGGTGTTCCTGTAGCCAGCACAGCTGAGCTCCCAGTTAATGGCCAGCATTGGTGGCCAGCTGGGGGTGGGGGCAGGAGGAGCCAGCTTGGATGTCCAGCCTGGTCGAGCCCTCAGATGAATGTAGCCCCAGCCGGCATCTGACTGCAACTGCATCAGAGACACCAAATGAGAGATGCCCTGCCGAGCACTTCCTAACCACAGCACAGCATCATGAGTGAAATTAAATTATTGTTTTAAGCTGTTGTGTTTGAGGGTAATTTGTTATGCAGCAGGAGCAACTGGAACAATTAACGACACATTCATGTGGCTCAAAAATCAAAAAGTACAAGATTGTCTGGGATCAGCTGTGGATGAGGCCTGTCCAGAGGCTGAGGCTTTGATGAGATGCTGCACAACCTCTCCACCATCTTCTCCACCCACAGTCTCACCAGCGATGGACATTTGCTGAGTACCCAGCAAAGGCATGCTGTCAGTGGGGCATTTATAGACCTTACCATTGTTTAATAGCTAATGACTTAAACTTTAGCACTTAACAGCTACCAGATACCATTCTAACTAAATGAGAGCATTTAAATCTCCTCAAAGCCCATGTATGCTATTACTATTACCTCCCTTTTCAGAGAGGGAATTGAGGCTCAGAGAGGGGAGGGCACTTGCAGGAAGGTGGCAGACGGAGGGCTGGAACCCAGACTTTCAAAGTCCAGATCCCGAATCCACCACCGTGCCCTGCCTTCCCGAGGAATAGCGAGGCCAAGCTGGCAGAGCGGACACCGCAGGTGGAGGAAACTGCAGGAGAAAGGCTTGGAGGCTGGAATCTGCTTTCTGGAGACTGGGGAAGGCAAAGAGGAGGAGTGGGAGGTCAAGTGGGGCTTGAATGCCCAGTCAGACGTCTGCATGCGGCTGTGATGTTCATGGAGATGCCCAAACCTTCAAGGTCCGTTCTCCTCTCCCCACCCCCCTCCCCCCACATTTCCCTCTCCTGGAACGTCCCTTTCTTTATAGAAATGTATTTTTTCAATGTAAATGAGTGTATATATATGTATATATATAAAAAACACTTAAAAAAAACCCCAAGGTTAATGTCTTTAATCAAAGCCGCACTCCCCAACCCCCCACCCCCACCCCCACACAGGAGGTATTTCAGTTTGCTAAATGTATAGAGAAGCGGTTGCTGTCTTCTGGTTTCCAGTTCATGATCACCTTGGCCCAGGAAGGCCTTTGTGACAGTTGGGCTCGTGAGACCAGACCCCTGGCAGCCTGAGACACATGGCCCAAGGGGAGGAATTTCAAGCCTTGGGGTCAAGAGACCAGGCCCTCAGGGCAGGACATAGTGAGGTCCTTTCTCCACCCCAACGAGACAGTCCCAGGGCTCCCTCTTTCCTGGGACGGATGAGTGAGGCTTGTCTGATAGAGCTGGAGGGGTCCTTTGATTTCCTGTGCAGGTGAGGCCCAGGGAGGGGAAGGGACTTGTCCAAGGTCACACCACGGCTCCTTCTCTGCACTGGGCTCATTTATGTTTAGGGATAAAGGATCGTCAGGGATCCAGAGTGTCCCCGTGTCTCCCCCTCCACACCACCAGAAGGATTACATGTGGGGAGAGAGAGCCCAAGGGCTGGGAAGATAACGGTGGGGTTTCAGGCAAGGGCCTCCAGGTTTTCTTCGTTTAGGGGTCATATCACCAGGCTGTGGCTCAGATCAGGTCAGATTTGAACGGGGTCCACCTGATGCCTCTGAGGGAGAATGGGTGTTTGGGAGGCAGGGAGGAAAGGGAGGCTGACCTGGCCTGGGTAAGCCATGAGTGAGCTGACGTGGGGGAGTCTGATGTCCAGAGGGAAGTCTGAGGCTCCAGAGGCCCAGGGTTTAGTGCGAGGAGGCCACGGCCTTCCACTGTGAGCTTAGACATTCATTTCATTTACTCAGTGAGTGTTTGCTGAGGATCTGTGTGCCTGGCCCTGTGCTAGGAAAGGGGAGAGGAAAAAAACATAGCTGACTTGGTCAGTTACAGGAGCTCACTGCTCAGCAGAGAAGGAAACACATGGGAATACTGTTAAAATATAAAGTTTGACCAGGAGGGAAAACAGATAGGGAGGGCTGTGGGGGTTGGGGTGGGAGAGAAAGCTGAACAGGTGAGGTGTGGGAAGGGCATCCCGGGCACGGGCACAGCAGGGACAAAGGTCCGGTGGTGGGGAAAACAGAGTCCATTGTGTGTGATCCCGCTCAGCGGGAACACAGCCCCAGGGAGGGAAATAACATTCGGAAAGTGTGCTTGGAAGCAGGTCAGAGTAGGTCTTGAATGACCAGCCAAAGATGTGGGACTTTATTCTTTAGGCAGCAGGAGCCATTGCAGGTTTTGAGCAAGGACACGGTGATTAGCATGTGAAGCAGGAAGAGTCACCTTTTAAAAGTGTAATAGTGCCCCTTTATTTTTTTGGAGCTTGGCTTCTTTATCAGTAGATTGAAGGAACTGGATTAGTTAGAGATGGCAAATACCTGGGACATGTATCATTACCTCCACGTCTCCATCCCAAACAAGCATCAATAGTCAATCCCTGCACTTTCTCTCACTGAGCTCATTTCAGCTCGTATCACCCCAGCCAGTCTCTACAATCACATGGAATTGGCCTGAAGGATGGTGCTGGTTGACCATTTCTCAACAGGGTGATGATGGTGATGCTAATTGCATGAAGACAGTGGCACTTTTCACCTTAGAGAAGAGCTTTTGTCCTATCTTGCCTTCTGATGGTGAGTTGTCACCACTCAGAGCACTATTCTTGGATGCAGAGAGACGGAGAGGCTTGCACAAGACTACTCCGCTTTCTGCAGAAGGCTCTCCCAGGCTTACATCCCAGCACCAAGGGCTTGGCCCCACTTCCCAGCTAAGTCCCACTGTCCTCCCAGCCCAGAGGAAAGAGGCTGATTTAGGGGGCATGTCCAGCCTTGTCACTGTCCCCCAAGTTGCCAGAGGCTCTCTCCCGGCCCCGGCCGCAGCCCTGGTGGTCCTAGACGCAGAGTGTGAGGAGCTTCTGGAATTGCTGGCACAGGACAGACGCCCAGTTAGTTAGAAAAACATGTGGCTTACTCTTCCCTCTCCAGACCCCTCTAGCATCCACCACTTTCTAATTCAATTTCCCTTGAAAAACAATGGTTTCAATGAAGGGGGAAACAAGATTTTCCGAAACTTCGTAAAGTTTTGCAAAATAATTACCCCCTAAACTGGCAGATTCCCTCCCCCTTCCTCCTTGAATAAACGCCTCTAGGACAATTTTGCAGACCTCAAATCCCAGCTGGATTTGCCCCTCACCTTCTCCAGGAGTTGCTCACCACAGATCGGATCCTGGGCATCAACTGAGCATGGGCCCAAAGAGGGCTTTGCCCTCCCTCCTGGTTGCCCACCACCCCTTTTAGTGATGACTGGCCTGGGAGGAGAGGAGGGAGGAGAGGGTCTGGCTGTCCCCCAAGCCTGGCTAAGGCAGAGGCCAAACCCCTGGTGGAAGCTCCCTGAGCTGGCCCCACCATCCTGGTGCCTTGGCTGTTTCCGCAGAAGAGAACTGAGCCCCAGACAGGGGAAGGAGTCTGCCTGAGATCTCAGTACAATGCAGCAGACGACAGGGACAACATTATACCTTGGACCCCAGACTCTTCGCTTGGAAGCTTTGTGGGGGCCTCTACAGTTGGGCTGGATGCCTGGGAGGCCTCCTGGGAATGTAGCCTCTCGGTTGGTCACCGTCCACCCCGGGTTACTGCCAGCCCATTGGGCAAATCGTGGATTCTCCTTCCTGCTCCCCTTCCCCAAGGGAGTTTTCCAAGGGGCCTGGGGTGGCCAGCTGCAGTGTCTGTCTCTGCCGGTCACTTGTGGGACTGTGGACCACCCCTATATCAGACACACTGGCAGGCATCCAGCCAACCTCATCCTAACTGCCAGGCAGCATCCAACTACCAGGGCCAGAAGCTTCTCTTTGTGCGCCCTTTCCACTTGCATGCCTTCTGTTTACTCCTGATGCCCTCACCTAGTGATCCCCAGATGGCCCTGAGCAGTGGGCACCAGCTCCCGTCCCAAGTCCTCCCCTCAGTGTCCCCCTTCAGGGGCCCCACCCACATGCTGCCTGAGGTGTCATGCTTTTCATGCTCCCTCCAAGATGGTCCCCTCTGGCCCTTCCCAGACAGGGTGCTGCTCCCTGCCAGAGAATCTCGCCCAGTGCCCTGTTTGGCCTACCCTCCCTACAACCTTGACTTCCCACCTGCTCCCATTCCAAATCTCATTCTTTTTCTACTTCCTCTAATTCATGCCAAGGTGTGTCTAACTGACCAGCCCAGCTCTCCCAGAGAGAGGCTTGATTCTGGGCTGAGATCCTGGGGTGGGAAGAGCAGCTTTTGCTCTGAAGACACAACCAGGTGCTCCAATGTCAAACTCTGATGCAGAGCCACCTGTGCCAGGACCTTTGCTGTGCAGAAGCTTTAAGGACCTGAATAGGAAAGGTCCTGGGCAATGGGACAGCTGAAGACAACTTTTGCTTGTTACCCGCACCAACCACAGCCTCCAGCCGAGAGGACCCTAGAGGTGTCCAGCTGTGGATCCAGTTTCCAAGATGGCTCCAGTGATCCTCACCTTCTGGTGTTCACGCCTGGTGAAGTCCCCGCCTACCCCGGGCAGGGCTGACTTCTGTAGCCAATAGCCTATTGCAAAAATGATGGAGTACGACTTCTGAGCCTAGGTCATAAAAGACATCGCCACTTCTGCCTTACTGTCTGGGATCACTGAGAGAAGCTGGCCACCATATTGTGAGGATACTCAAGCAACCGTGGAGAGGCACCCCCGTGACAAGTCTGCCGACAGCCTGCACCAACTTGCCAGTTGTGTGAGTGAGTCACTTTTGGCAGGGATCCTCCAGCCCTGGTCAAGCCTTCAGGTCTGCATAGCCCAAGCTGACACATGACTGCAACCTTATGAGAGACCCTGAGCCAGAAATGCCAGCTAAGCTGCTCTCTCCTGACCCATAGAAACTGCAGCATAATAAAAGTTTATTGTTTTAAGCCACTAAGTTTTGGGTAATCTTTTATCACAAAAGTCAATATGCCAGCCAACACCCTGCCACCAGAACTCTCCTGCAGACTTTCACTGGAGCCATCTGCACAGGTTTGTTAAGAAAAATTATCCCAAACTTGGAAATGGGCAAGGAGAGGACAACTTGTCTTTTCACTGTCATATTGGAACATGATTTAATCCGTCTACCAAGGGTATTTAATTACCTAGAGGATTTTACCTTTGACTTGGTGTGTGCTATTAAAAGACCTGACTTAGAAGTTCTATGTTAACTTAGGTATTTCTGTTTAGTAGAAAACCCCAAAAGGTTATGGATTTTTGGCCCTTTAGGATGTTAGCCAGTTTTGTATCTAACTGAGCCATTTTATTCCAAATTTTTTCTCTAATATTCTGTGACTCTGCTCTCCTGGTCTTCCTTTGAATCCGTATTACTGTCTTATTGGTTCTCTCATTCATGAGTTAAATTTTTGACATATGTTCAACCTATATTTGAGTAAGAGTCAAACTTCTTTCTTAAAAATTATACTCTGACAGCTCATATACCTCCAGGAATAGGGAATTCACTACCCACCAAGGGGCCCAGGAATCTTAGGACAGCTCCTGGAACAGGCTTAGGAGCTCTTCCTTCTCCTTACAGCTATATCCTATAGCCCTGGTTCTCCATTTGAGGAGAACCTCAGGAAATAAGCTTAATTCCCTTAATTCCTGTGGCAGCCCTTTAAATATGGTAATTTCCCATTGCTCTGCGCTATAGGGTACATATTTTATAATCAAAGAAAGAAATTATTAAATAAAGATTGAGATCTAAATTTTGCTTCTGTGAGTTAATGGAGAACGGATATGGGGGAAGAGCCATGTATTGATGCTGCTCTGTGCTTCTGCATATGCAGTTAGAGAAACTGGAGATTGGCAGGGGTCCACTCTGACTCTCTACCTAATCTCTTCTCCCCAGGCTTTGGAGAGATCTCACTAGGTAAAACCTTCACCCCTTTCCCCTGTTTTCCTTCCTGGCCTTGTGACTTTGGGGATGAAGGCCAAATTCCCACCATGTCCCCCTGTATGAACCGGCCCTGCCCCTACTTCCCTCTTATCTCACACCAAGCTCCCCTTTGCCCTTTCATTCCAGGCACACTTTCACTCCCTTCGGCTCACTATGACCCCTTGCACCCCCTGGCCTTTGCTTATGCTATTCTCCCTCCCTGCAATGCATCCTCCATCTCCTCCTTGTCTTGATCATTCCCTGCCCCAAAAGAGGCTCTCAGAGTCCCTGGGCCCAGCCCCTTCCTCCAGTACTCCAATTAGGTGGCAACTGGACATTTGCTTGTGGAATGATTTGATAGTGCTGGCCTCCCCTGCTGGACTGCAGGTTACAGAAGGAGGGGAACCCCCTCTGCCTTGTCCTAGATTTTGTCCCCCAGGACTCATGCCAGGACTGGTGAGCAGTGGACCCTCAGAGCCTATGGGGCCCAGGGCCTGGCACGGAGAGGCATCAGGGAAAATTTGCTGAGCCAATAAGCAAAAGTTTCATCACAAGTTGTGGCAAATCAGGAGGCTAACACTAAGTCTCTGGGCTCGCGGTCCAGTGCTCCTCCTGCAGCCCCAAGTGTGCAGTGGGAGTGAAACTGTTTCTTGCTAAACTCGATGGAAATGCCTTGGTCTCTGGCACACCCACGAGCCATGACTCAGGTTATATGAAGTACAATCAAATGCTCCCTCTTTTTTTCTCTAAAGAGAGCAGCTTACTAGCCGCAAGAGACCTCTTGACGCCTACTCACACCTCAGCTCAGCCAGAGGGTTTCTTTATTTAAAAAAGTATGTATATCACAAGAGAGGTGAAATCTTCATTGAAGAAAAAGTAAAATGCTACTGAAGTGCGGTGAGTGCACAGTGGAAATCCTCCTGCCATTCTGCTCCCAGAAGCAACCCCTGCTAACAGTGCACCATCTACACAAGTCAAATGACCGGAATGATCACAGCGAACATTTACATGGGGCTGACTCCGCGCCAGGCTACTTTATGTATTGTGTCACAATAGCCCCCTAAGGTGGGTACTTGGTTTCCATTCCCATTTCACTGATGGGGAAACTGAAACGCACAGAGAGGTTGAGTAAGTTCCCCAAGGTCACACAGCCAGTAAGTAGCAGAGCTGCGATTTGGTTCCAGGCCGCAGGCTGGAGAGTCTGGGTACTTGATTCAGGGACCTCTTGGTTTTATGTAGCTGTCTCCACTGAGGTCTTAAGGCACAACTGTTCACGTGTGGAGTCTGGACTTGAGATTTGAATCTGTTTCTTCCTAGCTCTGCGACCTTGGGCAACTTACTAAACTTCTCTGTGCCTCTATTTCTTCTGTCAAATGGGGACCATGGTAGTTCCACTTTTTGGATGGTTTTGAGTTAGTGGGTGGAAAGTGCTTGGAGCAGAGCTTGGCACACAGTGGGTGCTCAGGCCATGTGGCAGTTGTCACCGCCACCCACACCAGTCCTGAGATGTTCTCTGGGCGCGAGGACACACACTTCCGGCTCTCCTGCAACAAGCCTCTGTCCAGCACAGGCAGGGACACCCCACCTCCTTTTCTTTCCTGACAGCCCAGGCCTGAGCTTCTAGCAGGTGGTACCTCACATCGCTACAACAGCTGCCAGCATGTGGTGCTCATCTCAAGCCAGGAGCCCTGCTAGGGCCTTTCTGCACGTTTCAGTCAACTAGGGCTGTAGTGGTTCAGAGCTGGAGAGCCTGACAGTCCTGAGCTCAAACCCAGGTTCTGTTGCTTCCTGCTGCTGCCCTTTGGGCCAATGGCTTTATGATTCTGAGCCTTGGCGGCTGGTGGGGGGCAAGCATAGAGCAGTGAACAAAACAGGTCTGGTTTCATATCTGTGAACGGGGATGGCGTGCACACTGGTGGAGCCGAGGGTGCACTGAGATGGTGTGCTCACTCCGGGCGGGGCCCTACGCCTGCGTGGTGATCTACCAGGTGCCAGCACATTCTCATTTTTCTCCTCGCCGCAGCTTTACAAGTTAGGACTCAATCAGCCCCAGTTTACTGGTGAGGAAACTGAGGCTTACCGAAGGCAGTGATTTGTCCAAAGCTGTATTTCTGGCATTTAATGAGCTGAAGCAGGAACCTAGGACTGCTAGCTCGGAGGTTGCCACCCCTAGCCCCACAGGAGCCAGCAGCCTCCTCCATACCTGGGGTCAGGCTCTGCCTCCAGCCCCCAACCTACCCTCACACCAGGCACTTCCTGCCACAGCTATAACACCTTAGCCCACAGGGAGCCTGCAGGCAGTGGGGAGGGGATGGAGCCAGAGATGGTGGCAGCAAGATGGAGAGGCCCAGAATGGGCCAAAGGGTTCTAGACTCCCCAGATCTTGGAATTGGAGAAGCAGATATTCTTGAGATGGCCGGGTGCCCATCTCTGCTCAGCCCTCTTTGAATAGGCCCAAACCAGCTTGTCCCCTGTCAGCCAAGGGGTCCTCCAGTCCCTGCTCACACACCAACTGATAGGGAGCTCGGTGCCTCAGAGGCCCCCACTGCACCACAGGGCAGCCCTGGCTCATGGGACCACACAAGAGCGTGGCCGCAGGGGCTCAGACAGGCTGGCAGAGAAGCCTCAGTTCCAGGAAAGCCTACTGCGTCCTCCCCTTGGACCCAGGAACATGTGACCAGCGGAGGCCCCCTTCTCGGAACTGTCATCCTACTCTGTCCACACCAGCTTGTCCAGGCCTTCCTTTGCACGTGTCAGAACATTACACAGCCAGGTTATTTAATCCTCCACAACCCTGTGCAGGGAAGGCTAGGTCAAGCTCCTGATGGAGAAACTGAGGCACAGAGAGGAGAAGCAGCCTGCCCAGGCCCACACAGCAGTGTGTGGCAGAGCTGGACAACCAACCCCTATGCTCTGGTGAAATGTCAGAGCCAGAGGGCCTTCCACACACACTCTGGCTGGGGACCCTCAACCCTGGTGGTTCAGTTGAATCACCTGGGCTGGGCTTAAACGGTGCCCACCCCAGAACCTTAATTAACTGTATATTTTTAAAGATCTTCCATGCAGCCCGAGTTGAGCATCGCTGATGAACTCAAGCTCCTCATTTTACAGATGGTATGACAAAGGCTCAGAGAGGTCAAGCCACTCATCCAAGGTCACACAGCAAATCAATGGCACTAGAACTGGGTCCCGGTGTCCCTCAACCCAGCAGGACTCTGACGCTTCTCAAGGTTGATGCTAAATAAACTAATTGCATTTGGTTGGTCATTGATCTGCCCACCCTCCCCTACCCACACCCACCCCTACCCCTGGCCAGAGCTGCCTCACCCCCAGCCTCATTTCTTCTCCAGATTGGCAGGCTCCTCTGAATTCAGAGGCAGAGGAAAACTCCATCAGGGGAAATGGTGGCAGGTGTGGGGTCACTCCGCCTGTGTCTGTGGGTTTGTCTTCCTCTTATCTCGCGTGAGATGGGCTGGAGGGTAGAGAGAACAATGTTCCTTGGGAACAAAGAGGGGCCGCACTTCCGCAAAGATGCTGAGGTGACGGGGGCCGGGTGTGAGGCTGCCACACCCTGGCGACTCTGGCCTGGGCTACTGGGAGTGAGGCTGGCGGCACTGTTTGGCCACATGGCTTTGTGCCTGACAGCTAGGTTCAAATCTCACTTCTTTGATTTGCTGGTTGAGTGAATGAGCCTTAAACTCCCCTCCCCCAGTGAACAAAATGGGGCCATGTGCCCTTGACGGATTCGATGAGACCAGACATGCAGGGGGCTTCCCGCAGGCACCTGTTGTTATCCTGAGGCACCTCTGGGGCCGGCACCTCCTTGCACCTCATCTATGACCCTGGCCAAGCCCCTTCCTATCCTGAAGCCTCAATCTTCTGCTCTGTAAAGTGGGGGAGGGTGATTTCCAGGGCCCCTGCCTACACAGTTATTGGGGAGGGATTGGTTTTTCCCCTGTCTTCAAAGGATGTGGTAGTCATGAGCAGGCAAGGTCCAGAGCAGCATCAGGAATCTGACCCTAATCCTTTTGGTAAAGCCAAGGCGTGCCATGCCGACTGTCCCCAGGCAGGACAAGCTGGAGCAGGCACCTTCCTTGGGACACAATGCGGCGGCCTAGGCTGGCTTCTGCCCCAGCTGTGTGGTATCTCCTTGACCTGGAGCCTGGTGCTGAGAGTCTACCACTGATCCGAAACTTCTAAGTTTTCCTGTGTGTTGACCACCCACTACACAGCAGGCCCTGTGATGCGAGGTGACTTGTTCAAAATCTCAATGGCAGGATTGGGCCTGACATTCAGGCCCTTGTGGCCCTGAGTCTCTGCACTTTGCCCTACATTGTCCTACTTTGCTAAAACAGTTCCAGTGCTGACTTTTATAGATGCTTCCCTAGGCTCCTGAAAGTTTATGGCAATTGGTTGTAAGTATGGGCTCAGAAGTCCAACTGCCAGGGTTCAAATCCTGGCTCTGACCTTGGCTGTGTGACCCTGGGTAAGTTACTTAACTTTTCTGGGCCTCAGTTTTTGCACCTGTAAAATGGGTTAACGACTTCCTTCCAAGGAGAACAGTATGGAAAGTTTTGAGAGTGAGGAGAGTAAGTTATGGTAGAGAAACCTGACAAACACAAGCTCAGCTAGTGGTCAAGGTCAGTGTCAACAGTGATAGGTCACGTGGACATGATGTGATGAAAATGGCACTTTTCCTGTATGGTCCCCAAATCCCATAACTCTGGTCTAATCATGAGAAAAACATCCAAGAAATTCCAATAGAAGGACATTCTATAAAATGACCAGCACTTCTTGAAACTGTCAAGATCATTAAAAATAAAGGGAAAGTCTGAGAATCTGTCAGAACCAAGAGGAGCCTAAGGGGACATGACAACTAAATGTAATGTGGTATCCTGGGTGGGATTCAGCAGCAGAAAAAGACATCAGGTAGAAATGATGAAAATCTGAATAAAGTATGGACATTAGTTAATAATAGCAATTCATTAGTTGTAACAAAGGCACCAGACTGAAGTCAGATGTTAATAACAGGGAAACTGGCTATGTGTGGGGAGGGGTATGGGGACCCTTTGTACAAGCTTCTCAATTTTTCTGTAAGTCTGAAACTGTCCTAAAAACTAAAGCTTATTTTTAAAAATGGGATTAATCATTCCTACCTTATAGGGTAGTTGAAAGGATAAAATGAACGAATGTACGGAAATTACTTTGAATAGTACCTGGTACATACTAAGCACTCAAGAAGTGCTTGCTATTATTAGTATCATTACATTAGGATGGGACACCAGGCACACAGACCCAAGGGAGGTAGATCAGCCGATCATACAGCAGCCAAGGTTTGCTCCCTACTGCCAGAGAAAATTGTGTCTCCTGCAATTCTGAGAAGGCAGGTCTGAGGTTTTCCATGGCTGGGTGGGCTCACCTCATCCTGTCCCATTCAGCCCATGGTGGTCCCCTTGGGCTTAGGATGAGAAGAGGAGCTGGAGGAGGCCATGTGAGTATTGAGTATGGCCCAGTCCCCGAGCTGGCGGACTTGGTGAACCCAGGTGCATCCCTGCCGGCTGGTGACCTTGAGCAAGTGAAGGCACCTGTCTGATCCTCCACTTCCCCTTCCATAAAATGGGGGTATTCGCCTCAACCTTGAATGGCTTGGCTTGGTGGGAAGTGCCCAGTAATAGGAATAGTTCAGGGGCAGGAGTGGGTTTAGGGATCAGAAGCGTGTTGAATTGGAGTGATGACCTGGACAGTCGATTGCTCAGCATCCCCACACCCAACCCTGCAGAACTGTCCTTCTCCTGGCCTCCAGATATTTCTTCTCTCCATCATGGGGGGCAAGGTTGAGCCCTGACCACAGGTGACCCCAGAGCTGGGTGGGGGACAGTGGCTCTTCTGGTCCAATAGTAGGCAAGTCAGGAGGGAGGAAGGACCTGACTGCCAGCTGCTTCCCCTCAGAGGAAGGGGGAGGGCTATCCTGAGGGGAAGGGGGTTGGGGTAGCCAGATGTTCCTGCCATCTGTACACACCTGGAGCCAGGTAGTGATAGGTGCAAAAGGGAACTGCATGGGGTGGAGAACCCCCATCTCCTACCTCCAGAGACTCCAAAGCCCAGCTTCCCACCTCCATTCCAACCCATCATGGCCCCTGCAACTCCACCATTAACAACCCTGGTATTTGGGGTTTGAAGTCCATTTGGTCTTCTACAGTCAATTTCATTGCCTTAGACTCCTCAGCCTTGACCCCAGCCACAAACCAAGCCCTGATTCCTGACACACAGTGCCAGCCACACACCAAGCCCTGAACTTGGTCTCAGATGGACCCACAGCCACAGCCACAGCCACAGCGTCCTGACCCCAAGCAGCCATGTCAGAGAACATAGATGTGGGTTCTGGAACAACCCAGGCCGCTCACTCCCTGAGGCTGGCCTGCTGGGCCAGGGGTGTCATCCCTGAAGGGGAAGACCATCCACGCGGCTCCCGGACAACCTGGATACCACCACAGAGCCCCCGGCTGGCCCTCGGGAGACGTGGTGGTAACTGGCCCTGCACTGTCCCCTGGGGTCCCACTGTCCTTGGCCTCAGGTTCCCCTCCTTCCTACGAGGAAGGAATGGATAATTTCTGACTCAGAAAACACGAAATGCTCCCATGGGCCATGTTTCCACACTTTCCCCAGCTCTCACTTACCTAATTTGAATCCCCTCCACTCTGTCCTCCTGGTCAGAAGTTAGAAACAGCCCCCACCCGGGCAGGGCCACACAGACCTGGCCTCAAGGCCCAGTCAGCACATCCTAGCTGGGGGACCTCAGCACATTTCTTAACCTCTTGGAGCCTCCATCTGCTCACCTGTGAAATGGGATGTCGGGTGTTGGGACAACTCATGCAGGCGATGCGTGGGGAGATTTTGGTGTATAGGAAAGAGTCAGAAGGTCAGAGCCAAACAGAGCATCCTTGCATGGGCATCCTGGGCTTTACTTGTTTCCAGTGTGGATCTGCCATGGTAGCACCCTTTTCTTCTTTTTCTCAGCGGGGAAACGGAGGCCTAGAGAAGGCAAGCTCCTTGCCAACAGAATGGGAGCAGCAGAGCCCATGTTCCATCCCCCACCTTTCTTCTGCACTCCATGGAAGCCACCAGAATCCATCACATCCTCTCTGAGCCTCAGTTTCCCCCTCTGTAAGAAGAAGGAGTGGGACTAGTGGGGACCCCCCCCTTCCAGCTCCCATTGCTTCTCCCACTGGCTCAGCTACTGGAGTGGACAGGAGTGTGCTGGGGGCAGGAGGTTATGGCCTGACTGCAGGCCTTGAGACACCTCTGGAATGTGGGTTTGAAAGTTTGGGGCTCATTTTTGCTACAAGGGCCCCCCTTCTCCCCTCCTTTCTTTTCATGATTTTTCACTAACTGTTTCTTCCCTTAATCCAAACCATTGTTTTTCCAGGGTGAAATTTAAATCAAAGCCACATGGTTCCCCTGTTACACACCCCCTTGCCAAATGGAAGCGTGTTCTGGGGAAACAATATGACCCTGTTGAAGGGGATTCTGATCTCTCTGTGGGGCCCGCCAGGCAATGCGAAGACTTGGCGTGGTTTGAACTGGCCTGACTGAGGTGGGCTCAGACGTTCCAAGACCCAAATGTGGCTCAGACTGGAAGCCAGGGATGTGCTACCGTTCTGCCACTGAGAGGTCAAGAGCCCTTTCCTGAGTCTGGGGTCTCCATCTCCTAAGATATGGGCATATGGGCTGGTGCCCAGGCCCCTGAGGCCCATCTGGGGGTTGAGGGTGGTGTGCATTCACAAGGTCAGCCCAGTAAGACTTGACCATTTAGGTGACTTGAAGCATGACAGCAGCGTGGCCTAGTGGGTAAGACATCTGGATGTGGAGTCTGGCTCGTGTCTGACTCTCACTCACTTGCTGTGTGACCCTGGAGAAGTTCCTTAACTTCTCTGAGCTTCAGTTTCCTTATCGGTAAAATGGGGCGCTTGCCAGACCTCTCTCTTGGTGAAGTGCCAAGTATCTGCTGCATGGCACAGCTCACAAAAGCATCTCAAGAAGGTGCAGAAGTGAAAGGGAGTCTCACAGAGGAAGGAGGGAGATGCTGGGCACAGTACCAAGAGAGGAGGCAGACAGCAGGAGGGGAGGGGCCAGGGAGGCAGCGAAATCTAGGCATCTGGCTCCTGACAGTGTGAAGGCCCTGGAGTGGAGGGTCACAGGACTTTGGAAGGGACAGGCTGTTCGACTGTGGAGACTGAGGTTGAGGGGAGTGGGGAGGACACGGCGGGAAGGAGGCCTGGCCAGTCCTCAGGGGCCTCTCTCCAGGGGCTTCCCCAGGCCTGGCCTCTGTTTTGCATAGTCTGGCTCTCCCAGGTGGGCCCATAACTCAGAGTCCCTGGGGAAGGGCGAGGTCAGGAGAGCAAGGGGCAACCTCCCACCCCTCCCCGCCACACAAAGAATTAACCGCAGCAGGCTGGACACCTGCGGGCTGAGCACACTCACGTACAGAGGCCCATGTGTCCAGGCACACAGACTAAGACATGCATGCAAATACACACACACTAGAGCCATATGCAAAACACACCCAGACGGGCCCATGAGCAGAAACACACTTCCACACTGGCTCAGACCGCACACAGGAGTGTGCAGGCACACAAACACATACTTGTGCTGCACAGGAGCCCAGGAAGCCCCCTGCAGCACAGGCCCGGGAGGCCAGTGCCCTCTTCCCCTCATTCCCTCCACAGACACAGATCAGGTGTCCAGACGGACCCCGTCCCTGCTCTGGGAGCGCACACGCCATTGAGGAAAGGAATCAATAATGCTTGTTGAAGCAGTGATCGCTCTTCACACAGTCATGTGATTTTGCTCATTTAATCCTCACAACAGACCTTCTGGGGTGGGGGATCTGCCCAGCAGATGAGGAAATGGGGGCCTGAGGGGGGTGTGGCCTGCCTGAGGTCCCAGAGCTTTCGAGCAGCAGCCTCCCTTGGGGACGTTGGGACCAGGCTCTCTGTTTCCTCATGGTGACCTCTACCCAGACCAGAGAGGCTCTGGGGACACACCCCGCCTGGGGGCGGTCCAGGCCTGCAGAGGGGCCTGGCTGCTGCTGGTAACCCAGCTGTGGCTCTGGCCCAGCCACTCTCTTCCCACTTCATCTGCACCTGTGGGAAGAAATGATTCTGCACATTGTATAAAAGGGGTCACAGAATCTCTGGGAGGCCTGGTGGCCTTAGGTGGTGGCACAGCCTGGCACTGTGTGCAGGACCGAAGCCCTCTTGGCCACAGGGTCAGAGATAGAGAGGGAAGAACTTCCATGCTCATCTTAGGGCTCCAGCTGCCCCAGATCCCCCAATAGGTCAAGGAGTCCTCTCTGACCCTGGTCCTGGATGGACACAGTGCTGGGCACAAGGGTGGGATGAGGGGCAGACCTCAGCCAGCTGCAGGTTCCACTGACTCCAGGCTCAGCCCCTAACCACGAGGAGCCCAGCCTGTGATCTTCTCATCACTTTCCAAATCACCTAGAGAGATGCCGACGTGAGCTACTAGGTCCAAGAAAACCAAGCTCCTTGAGTGCCAGGATGAGAGTGAGCAAGTGTTTGGGGCCCAGGCACTGGCCCCCACCTCTCCCTGCAGCAGGGAGGTGTGGGGGACATCGTGCATTCAGCCCCTTCCTCGGGGATGCATCTTTTCCGGGGCCCCTCCGGGCTGGGCCCGGGGTGCGGGCAGAGGTGGGTACGGGAGGGGAAAGGCCGCAGTGTGACTCCCATTAGAAGCCCTTGGAAATCACCCTCCTGTGGGGACAGCACCTGCCCTGGAGCCACTCCCAGTCTGTCCCAGAGCCTCTCAGTCATCGGATCAATTTGAAGAATCTGGTAACATGTGGATTCCTGGACCCATTCCCAATCTGCTGAACTGTAGTCTCGGAGCTGGTCCTAGAATCAGTATTTTTGTGAAGCCTAGAGATCTGGATAGGAAGCCAGCACTGAGAATCCCTGGCCTTGGGCCCTGGTGACTGCTAGCCGTTATGTTTCTGACTCTAGTGGGGTGCCATCTTATTTCATACTAGGTCCCTCCAGAGGATGTTCAGTAAATGTGTGATGGTGATACTGGTGGGCTGGCTAGGGTTGTGGGCCCATGGAGGGATGCAGCTGGGGAATCCATGGGCCTGCTGGGTGCTTTGGGCAAGTCACTGCCCTCTCTGGGCCTTGGCTCCAATGGTCTCTAAGGGCTGACACTTAGTGAACTGCTGCTGGGAGGAGATGTTTCTCCTAGCCTGGAAGAGAACCAGACTGATCTCCCAGGCATCTCTGGATTTCCCCCATTTACCCTCTGAAAAATGGGCCCAAGCCCTGGAGGCACCTTGAGCTAAACTGGCCTCAGGGTTCTTCCACACCTAAGGGGAGAAACCTTTGCCAGCCCCTGAACCCCAGCCTGGGCCTGAGGGTTGAGCTGGAGAAAGTGAGGACCACTCCCTGTCCCTCCCCCTGCCATGGGGAAGCCGAGATGGTGGGCGAGGAGCAGGTGCAGAGGCTTCCACTTCTTAGAATCCCTGCGAGGCCTGGGGGGGGTGAGCTCATTTACGGGAAAGGGGGATGGGGGGCTCGCTCTTCTCACCCGGCCCTGCTGGGGGGGCAGCAAGTGCGTCAGCAGCCCGAGCTCCTGGCCTGCCTCCGGAAACGCCGCCCAGAGCTCAGTCACGAACCAGGCTGGCGGGGGGGGGGGGGGAAGGTGGGGGGGCCAGTCAGAGTCCTGAAGGGGAGTCAGGTGACCTGCGAGGAAGCTTGGCTGGGGGCCGGGAGGCTGCACTGGGGTGCAGAGTGAGGTCAGCTTCCCCCTTCCCGGGCTTGTACCCCGACGCCTGCTGCCCAGCAGGATGGCTCTCCAGCTGTCTGTCTGTCTGTCTGTCTGTCTGCTGTCCCCGGGCCCATCACCGGCTCTGGACCTCTGCTGGTACCCATGAGGTCTGAGGTCCCAGCAACAACCGGCCTCCAGGGGACTTCAGGTCAGGGTCCTTCAGAGGGTGAGGTGGAGACCCCAGCCAGGGCCTGGGAGGGGAGAACCCCCCACCCCTCCCCCACTTCTCTGCAGCTATTTAAAGCAACTAGTGGCCGTGGGAAACTTCTTCAGATGTGTGGTTTCGTCTTCTTCAGCAAAGGGACCGGGCGTCTGTTCTCTCTCGGTCTGGTGACTCATCCAGAGTGAGAAAAGCCTTTTTGTTGTTTGGCGCTCGCTCGAGGCTCTGCGGTCTGAGAACCTGGCCCGGTGGGACCTTCCCTTGCTGGGACTCCTGGAAGGCCTTGGAAGTGCCCGGAGCTGCCCCTTTGTCCCATCACCAGACTCAGGAAGCCCAAGGGCTGAAACAGTCTGCTGGGGTGGGGGTGGGGGCTGCCTGGGGGGGAGGGTGCCCATTCTCAAAATTTGTCACAGCCACCACATCCTCCAAGAAGCCACCCCTGACTCCAACAAAACCTCAACCCTTCTCCACCTCAGTGACTCGGTCCCCTGCCCTCAGTCTTCTCATCTCTGAAATGGGGCAGTGAGTCCAAGCTTGCAGACCTGCATGAAGATTAACTGTAAATGTGTAGCACAGCGTCTGACACACAATAGGTGCTCCATGAATGGGGTTTATGATTCATGAGAGTTGCTAACACTTCTTGAGTGCTTGATTATTTTAAGTTAAGCATTTTACATGAATGATCCCATTTAATTTTCCCAACAATCCCAGGAAGTGCTCACTAGTATTATTCCCATTTTACAGATGAGGAAACTGAGGCAACAGGGGGTCAAGATACTTCCACATTATCTCAGAGCTAGGAAGTGCAAAGCAAGATTCAAATCCACATGATAAGATACCAGAGCCTAAACCATTAACCACTGTGCCAGCCTATCCCAGGAACTGGGCAAATGGTGGCTGATGATTTGGACTCCAGGAGCTGTGAAGAATGTGCCCCTCAGAGCCTTTGCACACGCTGTGTCCTCTGCCTGAGCCCTGACTCCTCCCCCACTTGCCTGACCATATCTTCCTCAAGCTTGAGACCTCAGTGTGAAGATCATTTCCTCCTGGGACCTTCCAGGATTGGCCTTGTTACCTGCCCTCATGGCACACAGTCCCTCTCTGCATGCTCATCACAATTGCACTTAAATTATGATGTGTGCAGTTTTCTGCCTGGGTCCCTGCCCAGACTGTGAGTGTCCCCTGGGTAGGGACAGGTCTGGCCCTTGCGGCATCCCCAGGGCGAGCACAGTACCTGGCACACAGCAGGTTCCCAAGGCTGTGGAATGAATAAATGCCACCGAGGCAGCCAGAGGCTGGGAGCAGCTTGGAGCAAGAGTCACAGGGAAAGTTTTCCAGGAACTTCTCTTCTCCCCTTTGGTGACCTCTGGGAAAGGCAGGCCCTGGGACCTGCTGCTCATTGAGGGTTTGGGGGTGACAGGAGGGACCCAGAGGGGTCGTTCAGAGGACCGCTCCCAGGACAGCAGGTGGCCACCCCTCCACGGATGTGGGAATCCTGGGCTATTTGCTTACGGCCCTGGAGCTCCGTGGGGTAAGATGTAGGGAGTGTGCCCTGTGCCCACCCCACTTCTGGCCACCCTGGCGGTGGCTGAGGTCCCATGAGGAAGGAGCCCTCAGCTCTGTTCTTGGGGGTATAGAGTCGCCAGGGCCAGGGGAGATGGTGCTCATCACAGGGTGGGGGTGGGGTCAGAGAGAGGTTCCAGGGAAGAGGTGAGAACACAGTTTTGGGTCTCCAGGAGATGCAGGGAGCTGGAACACAGCTCCAGGAGATGGGAGCCATGGGTGATGGATCTGAAGGCGAATCTGGGCCACTCTGGTTGAAGGGGCAGTGGTTACTGTCTGGGGACAACTGGTGGGTGCCTTTAGTGCAGCCATGTCAGCTTATCTGACCACAGGAGTAGCTGAGCCAGCAAAAGGGCCCTCTTTCTGCTCAGGGGAGGGGCCATCGCCACAGCAGCCACACCAACAGGGGTAAGGCAGTGAGCAGCAGGTGTAGCCATGCCAGCAGGGAGCAGGGGAAGAAAGGACAGATGACCATGGAAGAGACCATGCCAGCCACCCACCAGGTAGGAATCGTGCAGAGGACCAGAGTGGCCACGCCATTGAGAGCAGTGCAGCTGACTACAGACACAGATGTTCCCTTTGACATCAGATGCTCTAAGTACCCTCACAGATGCCTGGGGCTTGGGTGCCCACTGTCTGCCATCACTGCTGCCTCCTTCCTGGAGCTCTCCTGCTGCCTCTCTGGCCTTGCGAGAGGCAGCACGGGCCCAGGGAGGCACAAGAAGCACTGACATGAGGGACCTTGCAGGCAGGAAGCTGGGGGATGGCAGGCAGGAGGCCTGGGCCACTGCACAGGTGGATAGTGGGGGAGAGTGAGGCCATATCGGTCATTGGTGTCGGCCCTCTCCTTCCTCCAGCCCTCACCCTGCCTGGAGCACAGATGAGCACACGGGGGCTCAAGGAGGTCTGGGAACTTGAAAGTTGGGGAGCCTGGACCTGAAGCCCCCGCCGCAGGGGGTGAGGTCTACCCCATCAATCAGTTGCTCTTAGAGGGGGAGGGAGGAAGGGTGTTTGGGGAGCAGAACAGGGAATGAGGAGGGGGGATGGCTGGCCTCTCTCTCTCTGGGCCTCAGTTTCCTGCATCTATGAAACCAGACACCTGGTCTCCACTGTCCCCCAGGGCTCTCTTAGCTGGTGGCTCTCATAGGAGGGATGGCATGTGGCCAAAGGGAGGGGATTGGGTGCCCCAGACAGGCTGCTCTTCGGTGAGGCATCTGCATTTCCATTATCCCAAAAGCAGGCCAGAGATGTGCAGTGACTGAACCAAGGTCACACAGCAACTCAGGCAGGTGGAGGAGAGGAACGTCACTTGACTGGGGGCCTGGGGGGTGAGTGCTGGAGGCTCAGGCACCTTGGAGATGAACAGAAGACTGTGCAGTTGAGTCCCCCACTCCTAGCCTGCTCTGCCGGAAGGCTCAGACACGGGAAGAGCCATCCTCACTGAGGCCATGGCTGCCTACCTCACACAAAAAGCCACAAATTCACTGAAAACTCAGGCCCCTACTCTATCCATTTCCAACTTCCTGCCCTGGCTTCAGACTCACAGGTATCTCCCCATTGTACAGAGAAGAAGACTGAGACCCAGCAAGGGCAAAGGACTTGTCAAGTTGTCCTCCCACTCCAACCAGAAGTTCACGCCAGAGCAGGGATTAGAATCCGGGGACCCTAACTCATGGTGCCCTGCCCTCGTGTCCCCTGACCACTACCAGAAGAAAAATGAATTATTGAGGGTCCCAGAGACCAGCTCTGGTCTGTCTGGGCCTGCTCAGGTCTGTGCCCAGCCAGATTTGATTCCTGCTTCAACCCCACTTTTGCCTTAGGGTTCAGCCTTTCCAGCTCCAGGGCTCAGAGGCACTGCCTGCTGTCACCTAAGCAGCCTCTAGGAAAGCCCTGGAGAGGCTGGGCCAGGGCTGAGGGTCAGTGTTCTGTTAAGCCTTGGTGGGGCCAAGAGCTGCCCTCCAGAATCAACCTAAGGAGAAACCATCCGCAGTTCTTTCCCAGCCCTTTACAGTTTGCAGAGCCAGGATTTCTCCTCTGAGAGCATGCTGCCTCACATCAGCCCAGAGGGCGAACAGAGGCAGCTGCTCCGCTAAAAAGTCACAATTGACTTCAGCTCTTCTCCTGTTTGGTTCTGGGTTCAGGAGGCTGGGTCTTTTAGAGGCAGAAATGCTTGTGAGGAAGTTTCCCTGAAGGGAAATTTGGGGGAGGATTCTGAGGCTGTGGAGACTGAGGATCCATGGGGACAAGAGACCCATCCAGGGTCACACAGTGAGTTTGGGCCAAGCCAGCAGGGGAGGTCCATCTGCTGTCCCCGACTCAGCACTGACTCTGGTCAGAGGCTGCATCCGAGCTGACCTGAGGCCCATGCGTGAGCCCTGGATGGCCCCTGCAGGTGAGGTCGGGAGCCTCTGTCCACAGCATGGAAGCTGGCCTGGTTCAGAGTCACCTCCCCAGGCGAGGGAGATCTCTGGGCTAGACAGTTATGGGAATGAAATGCACCCTCCCACCCCATTTACATACCCCCTGCCCTTTGCATATGACTGGGAACATCTGACCTGGAGCTCTAGTCCAGCCCAGACAAAAAATTTCCCCTGTGGTTTGGAATGGATAGTGGCCATAATTTCCCATGCCCCAAGGGAGGTGAAGGCAGGGGTCTGGAAAAGAGGTGACCCCACCATTAAGCTCTACAGAGATGTGGGTTGGGGGCCACTGGCATGAGAGTCTGCCCAGTGAGGGTCTAGTCCTGGCAGTTCCTCTCCCCTCTAGTCCTCTAAAATGAATGTCATTTTAGGGCACCTGTGGTTTTGAATAATACACCCTCCTGAAGGAACAGAAGGGACACAGGAGAGGCTGAGGTAGGGGTATTGGGAAGAAGTGGAGCTTTGAGCTGCAGAGATCTAAGATCAGATTCCAACTCTGCCACTTACTTGCTGTGTTGCCTTGGGCAAGCCACATGGCCTCTCTGAGCCTCCATCTCGGCAGCTCTAACACTAATAATCACATGAATTGAGTCTTTTCACTCTGCCACTGTGCCAAGTGATCTCTCACAAACACTGTCCAATCACCCAGGGGGTCAGGGCTCTCAGTAGCTTTTGTGGGTGATGAGGGAAGGAGGCTCTGGGGGGCCAAGACCAGAACTCCAAATATCTGACTCCAAATTCCATGGTCTTCACTGCCTGCCATACAAGAGGTGTCACTGTGAAGATTACACGAGATAATTTGAGCAAAGTTCTTCACTCGTTGTCCTTAACACATGGAGATTATCACCTTCATATTATTATTACTGTTACTCATCTTGCTCCATTTCCCTAGTTAATGCCAACGCCACTTCCTGAGTGGGAATGACCTTCCACTGCTTCTCTGTGGATCGCCCACCTGCCCTGGATCTGGAACCTCCTTCTGTCCTCTCTGTCCCCCCAGCCCCCATGGCTGTGCCCATCACCAGTTGGGGGGCTGAGAGGGCTTTCTGAAGGCATTTTGCTCAGCCAACTGCCCAGGACCACACAGCGGCTCTCAACACACAGAGCCGCCAGCCTCACTGTTACTGCATTTTCTGTGTCAGCCGTCTCTAAACACTGGGTATCTGGGGCACTAGAGGCTGAACAGACCCGCTGCTGTGACACTTCCCTGAGATGGGCCCCAACTGTAGGTGGAGCAGTTGGTTGCCTACAGGAGATTGTCTAGAATCTCTTCTCTCAGTGCCAAAAAGTCCATCCTGAGCCAGCCATCCTTTGGCATCAAAGCACATCCAGGGGTGCACTGGTAAGTTCCCCCAGGGAAGGGAGCAGCTGGAAGACTTAAAAGGGAATGAGGGGGTGCCCAGTGGGGAAGGAGGCAGTCCGAGCCCAGGGCGGGGTGGCAGACAGGGTTTGGAGGAGGAAATGGGGTGGTTTGCCCCTCACCAGCCTGCTGGGTCCTTCAGGCTCTGGGGCAAGCGCTGTAATTTGAAAAGGTGAAGATTTCTTTTCCACCAGTTCTCCCCAGTACCCACTCCCTCAGCTGGCTGGTTTGCCCATGTATGGAGTGCCTGCCAGCTGCCATGTGCTGCTGGCACCTGAGAGCCCACCTGAATCCCAGCATGTCACCCATCTGAGGATGCCCCCCCTCCGCCCTCCTCCTGTTCCGCCCTCTGACCTGGGGGTGGGGGAGCTGGGGTGAAACTCAGAGGGGTCGCGGTTGTCACCAAGTGGGAGACTGGCTGGTGGTCTTCAGCTGTGAAGTCGGCTTTGGTTTTTCGGTTGAGAATCACACCCACATTCACAACCCGCGGGAAGGAAGATGATTGGGGCCAGATTCTGTGTTTTCTGGAAACACCACAGGGCGATGAAAGGTTTTCCAGGCCCTGACCTCAAGCCGAACAGGCAAGATTTTAATCACTGAACTGTCATTAGGTGTCTCCCATGACTTGGATCCATCCTTGCAACCTGAGAACATCAGGAAGAGAAACACCCCCGGCGCAGAGGCCCCGCCGCCTACAGAGAACAGAACATTCGTCAGGCGCTGACTTTGTGCCAAACACTTTCTATGTGTTCGCCTGTTTAGTTCTCAAACCTGTCCTGTGACAGGTACTGTGATTACCACGTTACAGATGGTGAAACCAAGGCTCAGAGACATCAAGTGACATACCTATGCCATACAGCCAGTAACCCAGATCGGCCCTCTCTAAAGCTCAAGCTCTGACCTGCTAAGCCACGGAGCCCTGCGCTCCTAGTCCCCCAATTCTCTCACACCGGTGATGCCTCGGAAGCACTGCATGGCCTGGCAGGACATGATGGGGAGCCAAGAAGAAGAGCCCGTGGACTAGGAAGACCACACAGCTCCCGCCCTCACTGGGGGCTCAGGAAATGTCTGTTGACCAACGATCCTATTTTGGTAAAAACAAAACTACGGGTGCATGTGCATAAAATAGATACTAAAATGAAATGCACTCAAATGTTAATATTCTAGTGAAAAGGGTAAAGAATGAATTTCCTTTTTCTTTTCCTCATGAGTCTGTATTCTCCAGATTTGTTACAAGAAGTTGGAAGAAAAGAAAAAACAATAAAGGGGAAATCAGATGACTACCCCAGAGTTGCCCAAGTAACTTGCAGCTCGGGGGTTTCAGGGCGGGGTGGTCTGGCATGACTGCAGATGGCTAGACAGGCTCCCCAGAGAGGTGGCCATTTGGCCTGACACATAAGAGGGGACAAGGGCCAGCGGCCGGACTCCCACATTTGAGCATCTTGGGGTGCAGGTAAGTGGGGAGACATAGTAGCTTTGGGGGCTAGCAGGCAAGGATGAGGACTTCAGATCAGGCTGACCTGGGGGCCCACCTCCCCCATTAGTCCAGGGTACCACCTGGGGCAAGTCACTGCCTCTATATGCCTCAGTTTCCTCATCTGCAAAATGGGGCTCTAGAGGGCTGCCACAAGGACTAAATGAGACCTGCATACAGATGTTCTCCCCATCCTTGGCATGTAGTAGGCTCGCCAACAATCATAGCTCTGGGTTGCGGGTCTTTTCTTCCAGGCCCCAATGGCCTTTGGGCAAAGCTCTGGCACCCAGGCTGGGAGTTGGCTGGAGGGGAAGAGGGTCTAACACTCTTGCTTAAGGTGAGGAATCTGAGGTTCAGAGAGCGGAGGAGGTAAAGACAGGACAGACTCCTTCCTCCACCACACCCAGCTGCTTCTTCCAAACCTCAGTTTCCTGTGCAGCAGGTAAGGGGCTTTGGTAATGCAGGAGACCCGAGATCCACGTCTGTGCTTCTTCCCTGTGTCCTGACATCTTCCCTATGACGAGCCTCTCCCCTCCTCCCGCCTGGCCAGGCTCAGGATCCGTGGAAACCAGGAGGACTGACAGAGTTCTCCTTCTCACTCTCCTTCTGAGTCAGCCCCACCGCACCACGGAGGTGACTCAGAGGAGACAAAGACGCTCCACACCACACCCATCCATCAGTCCATCCCTGAAGAGAGGATAGGTTTCCCAGAGTCTGCCTTGCCCCACCTATGCCTCTCAGAATCCCTGAGAAGAGGAGGTTGGAGGGATGAAGGAGGAGAAAACAGATCAGGAAGGGACCAGGCACCTGGCCAGGCCACGTCTTCCAGATCTCTCTCTGTACAGCCCCAGCCAGGACGTGGAGATGCGAGAAATCCGGGGTGCCCCGTTACTCACATTTGTTCAGTTGCTCGTTTGTCCAACAAACATTTTCGAAGCACCCACTCAGTGCCAGGCACTGGGCTGAGGTTGGGGGCGGTGGGGTGAGATGAATCAGACCTGGTGCCCACTCCCTGGGGACTCCCAGGCTGGTGGAGGAGAGAGACGTGGAAACAAGTAATTAAAGACGTGAATGAAACTCTTTGAGATAAAAATACACAGGATCTGAATGAACACAGAGGGGCCCCTGAGATGATAGACTTAGCATTTTGCGTACATTTAGCTAGAAGGAAAACTCATGTATCCCTCCCCCAACCCCCGCCCTATGGGGTGGGTGGTGGGAGGCCTGGGGTAGGGGGGTGATCTGGAGGGCGATCCGGAGAACCCTCTGCCTGGATCTTCCTGCCTCCTGCTGGCATTCCACTGTTCCTCTGGGAAGTGTTACCCCTCTAAAATTTGGGACCAAGGAGAGGCCCCAGAGAATTCAGGAATCAGATTTGGATTTAGGAATTCCATTTCTAGGCCTTGATCTGCAACCCACTTACTCTGTGACTGTGTGTAAGTTACTTGTTCTCTGAGCCTCAATTTCCTCATCTGCCAAGTGGAGGCCTGGGTTTGAAGAGAACTACAATGGCTAATATTTGCAGAACATTTGCTGTGTACCAAGGCATTGCACCAAATGCTTTGCATACGTTACCTCGTTCTGTCCTTACATCCGCCCCATGAGGTCAGTACTATTAATAGAAGAAATCTCTTATCCAATGAGAACAAAACCAGTGGTCTATTACTAGAAAAAATATTTAAAGCAGGACCTCTTATGATACGTAAAATAGGTATTTTATTGAATGTAACACGTATGCATGTTATATTTATTAGATGATCTTTTGCTGCAGGGCCAAGGCTCTTTGAGCCCAAAGCCTCTGGCCAAAGTCCTACCTTGTTTTTCTTGCATAAAACCAACCTGGGTGGCAGAGTTTATGGTCCCCATTTGGGTTTCTTTCAAGTGGAGTGAGACCGTAGAGATGCTTGTCAAGCAATCTATAAGCAGAATCCTTCTGGATTTTTAATAACTTCCTCCCGCCCCAAGTTTTAACTGACACCTAACTCAATGTCTCAATGTAAGTTTCTGGTGAATTTTGACAATTATTTTCCCCAATATTTTATAGTTATCTTGCTTATACCCAATTCAGCATTTCTTTTCTTTTTCGGACATCTCTCCTTTATTGGATCTTTCCAAGGCCCTTTCTTAGTTTTCAGAGATACACCACCTCTCTGTCCTGCTTTCATTCACATCTCATTGGTTTAGTAATTACAACTGGCAGCTGCGGGTCCGGGAACAGGCCTCACCGAGTCAGCAGGAGGACTGTGATGGCAGCAGGCGGTAGCCGCCCAGCCTGGAAGATTCAGGATGTTGTGGCACTCACTAGTCTGCCTTTCAAAGGAAGGGAGACTATTTATAGGCCCAGATAATCTGTCAAATTGAGGCCAGTTAAGACAGTCTCTATTGTTTGTTCCCATTTTACAGGTGAGGAAACCGAGCTGCATAAAGTCATTTCCCCAAGGGCACCCTAGGCTTGGCAGAGCTAGGGTTTGAACCCAGGCCTGCCTGGCGCCATGCTCTTTATCCCTGCATTCTGCTGCCTCCTTAACACTCTGAGACCCTGTGAGCTCCTGGCTTCCCCGCTGGAAGGACTAAAGGGTATTTGATCTCCCACATGGGATTTGAGGTGAGTTTTAAAATCTCGAGCACCGTGCCTATGTCAGGGTGATGGGATAAGGGGCAAGGGGCCATGTCTCCTTCAGGTCCGTGTCCCCAAGCCCGGTGCTCATGCATATCTGGGGAGTTGGATGGGAGCAGTTAGGGTACCTTTCATCTTTCCGTGTGTCCTGAGTACCTACTCCAGAGCAGGCGCCAGGCTGGTTCTGGGATATACTAGGCAGGAGAAGCAGATGCCGTCACAGCCCTGAGAGCTCAGTGTCTGGTGGGAGCCCTCCAATGCCTCTCCCATCCAAAGCCTCCTCTGACTCTGACTTCCTCTGGGGGCCACTAGGGACGTTAAATGTGCAAAGGATGCGGATTTTGGAGTCAGACACATCTGAATTCCAATTCTAGTTCTGCCACTTACTGGCTGTGTGACCTTGGGTCACCGACAATCTCTCTGAGCCTCTGTGGGTATGAGAAAAACGTGTGGCAGGCCCTCTGTGCACAGATACCCCAAGTGCCTGGCACACAGCAGGGCTGAGGAGGAGACACTCCTGCCAGCCGCTGGGACGAGGAGCCCCGAGGGCCAGGAGGTGCTCAGCTGTGGACGGAGCACAGGGCGGGCAGCTCTGTGCAGCTTCCGACCGTTGGTGGCTGTGGAGAGGGACGCGGTGAGCAGGGGAAATGAAAAGAGGCCAGACACCGTCCAGGCTGCAGCACGCAAGGGGCGCCTCACTGGGCCATCCGTCCCCTCCCAGGCTCAGAAAGGGGAAGGCGGCCCAGACCGGGAAGTGGTCGGGCTCTGATGACCACCTCATGGGGACCGCGCCAGCCCGAGCAGGAAGTGGTCGGCCCTTCCCACCCCCTACGCCAAGCCGGGCCCTGCCTGAGCTCACACTTGGGAAATGGCTGGGCCTAAAAGTCCCTGTTCTCTGGTCTGTCCTGGGAGCAGGCTTTATTCTTAGAAACCCAGCTCCGGCTGGGGCCCCTGACTCTGTGGCTGGGGGTCTGCAGACCTGGGTTCTCGTCCCGGCTTTGCCACTTCCTTGCGCTGAGGCCTTGGCCAAGTTGCTTCCCTGTCTGGGCCTGTTCCCCATCTGCGAAATGGGGTGATAATCCCCCCACCTGCTACCTCAGAGAATGAAAATAGACGGTCCTAAAAGGTCACGGCTGGGAAGTCCCCCAGGGCTCCTCTGGTCCAGTATCTTTTTAAGGATGAGGAGGCTAAGGCTGGAGAGAGCAGACTGCTCACATTCCCACAGCCAGGTAGTAGCAGAGGCCTACGAAGTTTTGGAAAGAGCACTGAGTTGTGAGCTGGGACTAGATCTATGGCCTCACTCAGCCCCTTCCTTGTGGTATGACGTTGGTCAAGTCAATCTGTCTTTCTGAGCCTTTTCCTGCAGCAAGGGAATAAGTCTTACTTCTCAGGGTCCTGGTGGGGCTCACCGCTAATGATGCACATGGGGATGTTTCATAAACTAATGTGCTATATCCATGAACGGCTTCTTAACTGAGGTGAAGCTGGACTGGAACCCCGATCTCATGGGTTCCTGCTCTTTGCTGCCCCCTACCTGGAGCTCCGGGTACGGGGAGTGGGGTCTGGGCCCCAGGAAGTCGCCTGGGAGGACTTCTCTTGCTTTTCTCCCCCTTTTTGGGTGGAGGTAGCAAATCTCTTTCCCGGATTCCACTGAGTCGCTGGAGGCCGTGCTCCTGGAGGGGCCGATGTAAAGGACCCACCTGGCCCACATCAGTGGCCAGAGATGCCATCGGCACCAACACCACCCTTTGGCTCGTGGCTTCTATCACCACTCCTCCTTTCCTGCAAGCCAGGAGGACCCTCCTATGACCCCAGAACCCAGGCAGACTTTGTGGTGGGGGCAGGAAGAATAGACTGGATCAGACACAGGCAACCCTTCCTTACCAGGTCTCCTGGGTGCCATCTGGCCCAGGCCACCCAGGCCCGGCTTGGGCTTCAGTTGAGAGGACCTCAGACCAGGGAGTCCTGGATGATGAGGCTGGCAGAAAGTTAGAGATTAGCCCATCCAAGGGACAGAACCAAGGCCCATGGACCTGAAGAAGAAGAGCTGGAACCCCTCCAAATCACACAGACTTGTGGTTGTGTGTGTGTGGTTGTATGTATGTGTGTGGAGCTTTGGTTGTATGTGCGTGTGGTTACATGTGTAGGTGGTTGTGTGTGTGTGTCTGCATTTCCTGAGGGGAAGGCCCAGATTTCATTAAATTTTCAAAGCAAAATTTAAAAGTTCAGGACCAATGGGCCTTCTCCCTTTTCCCATTTGACAGATGAAGAAACTGAAGCAGAGAGAGATAAAGTGTCTCACAGTCCTTAGAGACAGAATGAGTTGGCGTACTTAGTGCTCCAATTACGACCTCCTTTTCTGACTCAAAAATGGGGTTTAGGAAGTTTAGTGGGAATCTGTATCCCATCCCCTTGTCCCAGGACTTGAGGGGGGCTGGGGCTGGGGCTGGAGGAGACTGGGAGAGAGGAAGATAAGGTCAGGTTCCCTGAACCAAGCCCCAGAGCTCCTCCAGCACCATCAGTATCACCACCAGTATCCCCAACAGCACCACTATTTGCATCACCATCAGCATCACCTGTATCACTAGCAGCACAGAATCTGCCTTGCAGGCTGGGCCAGTCACCTTGTTTCCATCATCACCCTGCAATTACAGTCTTCCTGCCTCTGCTAGTGGCAGTTGGGATGCCCAGCTCGGCCTCATCTGGACCCCTGTGGGGCCAACCTGAGGGTGAAATGAAAACAAATCTCCATGCTCTAAGGTGGGTGGAGGTATTCTGAACTGAAAATGCCCATTGCAAAATGAGCTTAACTGACCTGACCCTTGTATAAGACCCCCTTAGATATAGGTAGCACAGGAAAGCTCTTATTCTAAGATTGGAGAAATACACATGTTCCTTTCATCTTTCTGCAAATATGTATTATTATTATTGTAGCTGACACCTATCCAGCACTGACCGGGCACTATTCTAAGTATTTAGATATATGAACCAATTCAACCCTTTCAGCAACCCTATGAGGTGGGTAGTATTATTATCCCTATCTTATTGTTGGAGAAACAAAGGCACAGAAGAAGTCAAATAACTTGTCCAAGGTTAGTCACCTAGTAAATGATGAGGCCAAGATTTGAACCCAGGCATCTGCACTCCAGAGTCCATGCTTTTAGCCACTACACTACAGTATCAGACCAGAGAAACATAGGGTGGGCCAAAAAACAAAAAACAAAACAAAACAAAACAAAAACCCAGATGTGAAACGCCTGCAAATAACTGTGTCTCTTTAAAGGCACAGGCCATATTGTTTTCACTGCTGTGTTCCAGGGCCTTGTACACAGAAGGAGCTCAATAAATGTTGGCTAAGTGAGTCAATTGACAACACTGGTTTCCCAACCCTTCCCCAGCTCCTGCTTTTTCCTCCCCTGAGATGCACTTGAAGGCCATCACTGAAGCTGTAGTTCTTCTTCCGGCCAACAGAAGGCAGCATGTATAATAAGGCAAGACCCTCCTCCAGGAGCCAGGAAGAAGGAATTAGGAGGAAAAGAAAGAAATCCTTTGTGGCCAACATGAACACAATTACTGATTAAAAACAAGTTGAGACAAACCCTGGGTCCCATAACATGATAGGATACCATGGCTGGTGTTCTTATTTTGACAGTTGAAGAAACTGAGGTCCAGAGAGGTGGAGGTCCTTGCCCAAGATCACACAGCATGTGCAGCAGAGCCAGGCTTGGAATCCAGGTCTTCTGGGCAGTTTCCCCACCAGAATGGTGGAAATAGCTTACAGGGGCTATGGACCAGGCCTCCCCCCTTGTCTGTCAGAGGAACAGCAGATGTTAAAATGTACCAACCAGGGGCAGCCCTCTGTGTAAATAGCCAGGCCGCCCCCTGGTGGTTATAACTGTCAGGTACCCAAAAGCAGAGTCACAATTTTGTCAATCCATCGGCCGATAGGATGCATCTCCACCTTACTGGCCCAGGCCTGGACTCAGGCTGTTAGGAAGACAAGGGACCAAGAGGATCAGGTTCCAGTCTCTCCAGGGACTTACAGGCCAACAGATGAGGCAGGACAGCCATGGAACAGAACAAAGAGTGTATGCGCCTGAGTCCCAAGGATCACGATGGCCTCCTGTGTGCTCAGCGCCATGCTCAGCACTGTGGATGCCCTGTCCCTTTGAGGCCCACATCATCTTACGGGGCAGCTACTCATATTCACCTCATTGAATGTGAAGAAACTGACATAATTGTGCTCAGAGACAAGACATAATTGTGTTCAGAACTGCACAGCCAGGAAGCAGAGGAGCTGGGAAGTGAAGCCCAAACGCAGATTCAAAGTCTGGGGCTTGTTCAAGTTCCCCATGTGTGATCACTGCAGCTCTGAGTGAGTGCAGTCAGCTTGGACTGGAGCGGTCTTGGAAGGCTCCTGTGAGTGGGTGGCCAATCCAATTTCTTCTGGTTCCATCACCCATCAATGATGCCGACTAGCACCGCAGAAGCAAATATCATTAAGCAAGTACTGGGTGCTGTGGTTTAAGTACTTTCCATGAGTGAGTTATTCTTTCATTCACTTAATAAATATTTATCATGCATTTTCTATGCTCTTATGTTTTAGGTACTGAGATCGCAACAGTGAATAAAGCAGACAATAATCCCTGCCCTTGTCACATAAAAGGTGCTAATCATCAGGGAAATGCAAATCAAAAGCACAGTGAGATATCACTTCACACCTACCAGAATGGCTATCATCAAAAAGTCTACAAATAACAAGTGTTGTCAAGGATGTAGGGGAAAAGGGGGATCCTCACACACTGCTGGTGGGAATGTAAATTGATGCGGGTACTGTAGAAAACAGTATGGAGGTTTCTCAAAAAGCTAAAAATAGAACTACCATATGATACAGCAATTCCACTCTTGGGTATATATCTGAAATACATATACATATCTGAAATATATATATAATGGAATAATATTCAGCCATAAAAAATAATGAAATTTTGTCATTTGAAGTAACATGGATAGACTTGGAGGACATTATGCTAAGTGAAATAAGTCAGACAAAGATAAACACTGTATGATACTGCTTATATATGGAATCTAAAAAATACAACAAACTAGTGAATATAACATAAAAGAAGCACACTCACAAATATAGAGAACAAACTTGGTTACCACTGTGGAGGAGGAGGGGCACTATGGGAGGGAGGAGTAAGTGCTATGAACTATCGGGTGTAGGCAGGCTCAAGGATGTATGGTACAACACCGGAATATAACTAATATTTTGTAATAACTGTAAATGGAAAGTAATCTTTAAAAATTTTATAAAAACAAAAAATTTTTTAAATGAGCCATTGAAAACAAAAAAGAGAAACAAGTCAAAAAATTTTACAAATTCTAAAACTTCTTTGAAAATTAATAAATAAAATAAAAATTATTCAAAAAAAATTCTACCCTCATGAAGATTGTATTCTGGACAAAGGAGAAAGACAATGAGCAAAATAAATCATTATAATATAAATGATAATATATACAATTAAAATATATAGTGTGCCAGGTGGTGATAACTTCTGGAGGAAAATTAAATAGGAAGGAAGGATGGACAGCAATTTGGGAGAGGGGTGAAATTTTAAACTGTGTAATCAGAGAAGATTCCCCCAGGAAGACATTTAAGCAGAAAGCTGAAGGGGATGAGGATGTGAGCTATGGGGGTGTCTGAGGGAAGGGTGTCCAGGCTGAGGGAACAGAGAGTGCAAAGGCTCTGAGGCAACTGTCTCATTGATTCATCTCAATCAACCTTGAGTTATAAACCACCATTGTTCCTGTATCATAGATTCCTTAGGTTAGGGAGAGCTTTCTAAGTCTGGTAGGGAAGAGGCAGGACAGATGAAGAAACTAAGGCTGGGAAGGTCATGCCCAAAGTCACCTAGTGAGTCAGTGGCAGAGCTGGGATCCAAACCCTTTCTCCTGCCTCCCATACCAGGGTTCCTCAGAAGGTTTCTAGTTTCTAAAGGGCTATATCACATCCCACCCTCCCCCGCAGGAGATCAAGGCTCCCAAAGGACTAGGGCAGAACACAGGCTCCAGAAGGATTAATCAACCAAGCATAGGAGATGGGTCCCCGCCTGATGGATGTGGAGCTCGAGTTGGTGGCTGTGACCATCCAGAATGGAACCCCAGGGTCGGACCAGCCCAACCTCCCTGCCACCTCGTCCAGTGTTCGTCCGTTCCCACGGAGGGCCTCTCCTGCTTGGAAGGGGTGGTACCTCAGATCCACTTGGCAGGGAGAGTAGCTGAGAAACATCAGTGACTAATCTTAGCCTGACCAGTCACTGCTCAGGAACCCGAGGTCAGTCTGTGGTTGGGGTCAGAGGTCAGCCTGGGTCTGAGGTTTTTGGTTGGATCAGGGGTCAGTCTGTAACTGGGATCAGTCTGGCTGGGATCAAAACTCAGTCTGTGGCCAGATCAAGAGTCAGTATATGGTTTGGTTCAAGGATCAGTTTGTGACAAGGGACAGCATCAGTCTGTGTCCAAATCAGGACTCTACTCACCATCAACAACCAGATGGGTCAAGGTCAGGGCTCAGTCATGGCCAGAGCTAGACGTTTAGGTCTGTGGAACAAAGGCTGCCCACTGAGCTGCTCCAGGCCAAAGTCTGATCTCAGAGCCAGGTGGGGACAGCTCATCAGGGGCTCTAACCACTGATTGTTGGGCAGAGGGGACAAGCCGGTTCCCTCTATCCCCCACGTCAGGCATACCAATTCTGGGCAACCCAGCCCAAAGCATCTCCAGTGTTCCAACAGCTTGAAGGACTTAACTGATCTCATACCCACTCACCCCCATTCAACAGATGAAAAATGGAGCCAAGAGAGGACCAGGATCTGTCCAAAGTCATTTTGAGGATGAGGGTAGAGAAAGGACCAGAACTAGACACTCCTGACACCTGTGAGCTTTCTTCGTCTGAGCCTGGAAATGGGGTGACCTCCTGCTCAGTCACTGTTTGGAGGAGGGAGATTTAAGTCATGGCAGAGGCCCCCGGTGGAGGCAGCTGGACAGAAAGGGGATAGCAAAAGCTACAACTAGGAATCAAGGGCTCTTGGATTCTGTCCTTATAGATTGACTTAGTCTGTGACTTTAGAGAGGTCTCTTTGCTTGTTCATTGGTTGGTTTATTCAACAAATAAAAAAACTACAGATAACTTCCCTGGACCTCAATCTCCTCATGTGTAAAATGGGCAGAACGACTGTTCCTGGACTGTTGTGAGAATCACAGGAGAAAACAAGTGGGCCACGCATAGTTGCCGAGTACACAGCGTGGAGGTTGCGGCAGGGGCCTGTTTCCTCACCCTCAGTGCAAACCACCCTGACAGTTTTCATTTCTGTCTGGAGTGCCCGTAACTCCCCACTTGGCAGCTTTCCCTGGTCACAGATGGGGGATAAGCCAGAGTGCCTGGGAGTGAGCACTCCCCTGGGAGCGGCTCTCCACCACTGACTGGCAGAGCCAGCTCCCTCCTCCCACCCCTGAGGCTGGTTCCCCACTGTCCCCACACCCCCAGCAGGCTGAGCCCCGCCCACAGCAGTAACTGGCTGGATGATGTGCTCCTGGGTGGCCGACCCTCCCTCTCACTTGCCCACTCCCCTGCAAGATTACCCTGGGATCATGGCTCAAGGGAACTACCTGCACCTCAGCGCCTGGGCCTCTGGTTCTGAGCTCCATGTGCAAAAACGACAAGAACACAACCATAAACACTTCAAACCTTACCTCACACCATATATAAAAATAACCTCAAAATGATTTATAGACCTAACAAGCATTGCCAAGTGAAAAAGCAGATGCAAAAAGTACGTAGTGTATGATTCAACATATATGAAGTTCTAGAAAGGACTAAGCTATAGTGACAAAGCAGATCAAGGATTGCCAGTGGCCAGGGAGCGGGAGGAGAGATTGGACTGATTGCAAAGGGTGTGAGGTAACTGTGGGGTGATGGAAATATTTTATATCTTGTTGTGGTGATGGTTCACAACTGTAGAAAGAAAAGAAAGAAAGAAAAGGAAGACGGGAAGGAGAGGTAGGATAAGGGAGGGAGAGATGGGGAAATGAAGGAGGGAGAGTCAAGGCCAACAGGCCTAGGGTAGGGGGCCGCCATCCGCCAGGAGGGGCCAGCAGACCCCCCTGGACAGGTCTATTGGAGTTTTGGCCCCTGCACCACTGAGGAAGGCATCTCCTGCCCTCATCCTTCTAGAACAGAAAAGGGATCAGAACACCTGGGTTTGTGCCCCTGATCTTCATCAAGCGGTCGCGTCCCCTTAGCAAGCTCTTCCCTCTGTGCTTTGCCTCAGTTTCCTCCTGAGGGCAGGGATCTTAGTCTGTGCCACTTATTGGTGGGCCTGACTCCAGCAGCGCCGCACGCAGCCTGCGCTCCACAAGGCTGAGCGGCCCATGTTCTTCGCGTGTTGTTTCTAAGCAAACTGGGCTGGGATGGCACAGCCCAGCTCACTCAGCGGAGGCACAGAACCACAGTTCGCCCCACACCATTCAGCCCCAAAGTCCGGCGATTCAGCCATCACATGAACTGCCTGGCATGGGGTCCCTGGGGCAGCTCAGGCTGCCACCTGCAGGGAGGCCGCCCTCGGTGGGCACCGATCCACATCGGTCTGATTCTCTCTGGTCAAGGAGCCATGTCTGCCCCACAAGGACAGGCCTCTAGTGGGCCCTCATTTCCCCTTAGAGCTCCCAAACAGCTCAGGCTCTGGAGCCTGGCAGCTGGGGTTCAAGTCCTGGCTCTGCTATTGCTTCTTTGTGTATATCTGGGCAGGGCACTCAATCCAGGCCTCAGTTTCCACACTTGTAAAGAAGGGAGGATGGGGTTACCTATTCCAAGAGTTGTGAGGATTAAATAAGTGAATCCAGGTAAAACATAGAGAGCAGAGTGTGGGCCCGATGAGTGTTGGCCACTGTCACTGTTAACCACCAGCACAGGGCACCTGGCCCACTGCTTCCTCTGGTCCTTCCAGAGGCCCAGCCTCCCGCCCACCTGACCACAGGGCTGAGCGGAGACTGACTGCTTTCCTGGAGGGCTGGCCCTGTCCCTCCCGCCCCATCTCTGAGCCCTGCCCATGCAGGGGGCCCAAGGCCCGGCCCTCAATCGATAAGCCCAGCTGATTGTGGCTTTGGGGTCTCAACCACCAGCCACGGCAGTCGGGCTGGCCCAGACCACAGGTCCAGCTGGGCCTGGGAGCCCGTGCAGGTGACAGTGCGGGGAGAGTGTGCCTGGGTTATCTTTGCCAGGCCACTTCTCTCTGTGCCTCGTTTCCCTTTGTAAACTGGGAGGAATGGGAGGGGCTGCAATTCTTGTCCCCCGGCCACAAGCACTATCATGAAAGAGAAGGATAAGGGCTCTGTCTAGTGTTGAGAGCTGGGTCCTGTGCTGTGTGTTCACTTTCTCCTACAGCCCATTTTGCAGATGAGGAAACTAAGGCCAACATGTTCCTGAGAGCTTTCTCCTTGGGGAAGGCAGTTTCACCATGAGGCTCATTTCACAAGTGGGGATACTGAGGCTCAGGAAAGTGACCAGTCTGGCCTAGAGGCTCCCTGAAGAAGGTTTGGTCCCAGATTTAGGAAGAAATTATTTTCTTTTCAGGCCAACCTCAGCAAAGACTTTGCCCTGCCCAGGCCCCTTTCTTCACCTGGAAGTCAATGTTGGGCTAATTTTTTCTACTTCTGTTTTTCACAACTGATGCAGAAGGGACAATCCAGGACCTTCTCTGGAAAGTGTTGGTGCCCACCCCACTCCTGCAGCAACACTTTCAGCTCTGCTCTGTGACCTGCTCACCCACCTCCCATGGCATCAGGGGGAAGTTTATAGAAACCCTCGCCCAGGCTGGGGGGTCCTTCAGAGCAGCGGCATCTTGGCAAGGGCTTGATCTCAGCAGATTCTTTGGGGAAGAGGCTACAGAGCCCCCAGACCCCATGGCAGGGGCAGGAGCTTTGACATCACAGCCTTGGCCGCTGAGCATGGCTAGCTTTCACCCCGATCCCCGTCCAGCGGCTTGCTGCAATCCTGCTCCCACACGCACCTCCAAATCGTGTCCGGGGTGAGGCTGGCAGGGCCCAGACTCAAACCCACAGCAGCGTGGCTTTCCGGGGAAGGTAGCATTTTCTGGGGACCAGCTCTTCAGTGGACACTCCAGAGTCCCCATCCAGTTCCCTCCCAGCATGAAGCCCTGTCATCCCAGCCTAGCCCCTTGTGTGGCCATGCATTTCTGAGACACTGAACCCAATGTGGATAAAAAGAGGTGGGAAGAGGTGCTGCTCTCTATTCAACCCTTAATAAATGTCAGTGCTGCACTAAGTGCTTTAAAAACATCATCTCATTTTAATCCCAAACAAACCTGTAAGAGTGGTACGGCTATTAACCCCATTTTACAGGCGATGGAAACTGAGGCTCAGAAAGGTTAAGTAACTTTCCCAATGTCACCCAGATAGAAAGTAGAGGGGCCAAGATTAGAACCCACTTGCTGCAAGGCACTGATGCTTCCAGGCATAGCCCAGTGCCCCCCACCCCTTGCCCCCTGCCCCCAGCTGCCTGCCGGCCCCTCTCTGATTTCTCCTGGGTGCAGCCCATCCTACCCCTGGGAGACACCATCCTAAGCAGCAGTGGCAGCACTGGGAGTGTGGTGTGTGCTGTCATCCCTCCACCCAGCCCTGCTCAGACCAGGACTCCCCACTCCTATAGCAGGTCTTTCTGGGTCCCCTCTCCACCATCACATCTCCAGCATCCATCCTGCCATTCAGAGCTGGACTGTCCATCCCTAGGTCCCCTCAGGATTCTGTTTGCCTCCAGTTCCCCAGGCTGCCAGCAGATCTATTCCTCATTTAGTTTCTATTATTCATTTATTCCATGGGTTTGAGTGAAGTCAGGGGGCACAAAGGACTCAGGAATGAATGAATCGGCTGAGGGCCAGGCTCAGCCTCTGTGTGGATGCTAATGCCTTATTAGGGCTCTGGAAAGGTCAGCATTGTGGAGGCCTCGAGTGGCATGTGGCTGCTGTGGCCAGTCGTGGGGCAGGAGCCAGTGTCCAAGGCCATGCCTGCCTGCCCTGGGATCAGACCTTGGTCCCTAGAAAAGGCCGAGAGAGAGGAGGAGGAACTAGGGGCAGATAGGCTCCTTGGGGGCCCCCTAGTTACCCAGAAACCTCAGGGACAGGCAGGACCAACCCTCTGGAGAAGCCCTCACACTTGCTCCCCACCCCACTCCATATACTTAGTCTCCCACACCCCTCCTTTCCTGGCCCCAGAGTCATGGAGGCAGCAGAAGGGGACACAGAAGGACCCAGGATGTGAAGTTCAAATATGAGCAGTCAGCCCCAAGTACCCCTTCCCACATGACCATGACCATGATAATCACCGAGGCCCATGGGTACCCACACCCCTCCTCGCTGCTCATTTGTCCTCATTTGCCACTCACCACTTTCAGGGTCCCTATGTCCTGAAGGTACCCCAAGCCTTGGAAGATAAGCCCCCTTCACGCCCGCCCTCCCTACAAGTCCTTGCTCCTCCTCAAAGGTGACCCCTAGCAGCTTGGCATCTACACTACCAATACTTTTCTGTGCATTGGAAAAAAAAACCTATGGAGATATTATTTAGCTCTTCACATGCAAGATTTACTTTACTGACAATGCCATACATAGTTTTCTCCGACTTGGATCTTTTTCCATATTTGTGTGTACACATCTGTCATCATCATGATTAGCTGCTGTAGATTTTATACTGAAAACAAAATAAAACACAGGCAAAAGTATCCATGTACCATAGGTTTTTCTGTAGCACGTAATTTAGAAGTAAAAGCCCCCAAACATGACGTGCCTTTTGTATCCTTTTCCTCAGGTTATCAAGGCAAAGCTGTTCAGAAGATCAATGTTCGTTCAGATGTACACGGGCACTTCCTTACAAAGCAGAACCATGCTGTTCCCATGGCTCTGTGATTAGCTTTTCTGTTTAGCAGTGTGTCTTGAGATTTCCCCAGATAGGTGTATTTTGATGTTACTTATTCTGTTCAGCCACTGAATGTTACTCCATTGTATGGATATACCATTTCCTACCCACTAGTCCCCTTTTGATGGGCATTTAGGCTAGTCTCAGGCTTTTGCTATTGCTGAAATGAATAGCCTTCTGTATATGTTGTCTCTGTGCCCGCCTTCAGAGATTGGGAGTCTAAGAAGCTGGGGATGATTGTGTGGTGGGGGATGGTCAGAATGTAAGGCCAGATCTCCCATCACACGCAAGCCTACAACCCTGCCTCCTGCAGGCAGTCTGTTGGCTGGCCAAGGGACTCAGAAGCCTGCAGGGACTACAGATAAACAGGAGGGTTCCTCTGTCTGCATTTAGCAAGTATGCTACTGGATTGCATTGCCCATGGTGACCACAACCCAGGTTTGCAGGAAGGTAGGAAGCAGCTTCCACGCCCCTCCTCCAGCATCCCCTCTCCCAGCTGCCCCTCACTGTTCTTCCTCCAGTGGTATGGTCATCTGGAGCGAGATGGGGCACCACAGGCCCCCTGTTTATCCTTGGCAGGCCTCTGAGGCCAACCTGACAAGGGGTGCTCCCAGGCACAGCCTCTGGGGTCGAGGCAGCAATTCAGCTGCTTTCTGTCCAATTGCGTCAAACTGATGCGAAGCTCAAAAGCTCTAAAATTGAAGCAGGAAAATTGGATCCGCTATCGATCCTTGTCGCGTGGGTGACTTCTGTGTGACCTGTGTTAGCCACGAGCCAGCCAACACAACTGCCCTAAAAACAAAGAGTATGTGTAATGGGGGAGGGAAAGGGATGAAGATAAAGATGGGGACAAGGTAGGGGACAGGCGACCTTTCCTTTGCCCCCAGAAAACTTTGCAGGAAGAAGATTGGCTGGCAGGAAAAAACAGTGGGAGGAGGGTGGCCGTGGGAACCCCGAGGACCTCCATTCCCACGGGTCTTAGGGAAACGACCTCAGGCCATTTCGGTGCCGTGTCTGCATTTCCAGTACCGTGTCTGCATTTCCAGTACCCAGCCTACTATGTGCAGGGCCATGGACACTCTTTAAAGTATATAATGTTCTGTGGGTGTTAAAATTCATGTTTCAGAAGCAGAATTCCAGTTGGTCAGGGCCAGGGCCTTGGAGAGTGAACAGACCAGTAGCAACCAAGCTGGCTCCGAGAAATACAGATTCCCAAGTCACCCTGGGGTGGGGCCTGAGCATGTATATTGTGAAAAAGTGTCCAAGCTCAAGACCTTTAATTTCCAATCTAACTGTGTTCTCTGAAGTACTGGGAGTGGCAGAGGGGCCCAGGGTTCCTGCAGTGGTGAGGGCATGAGTGGGTGGGACTCCAGACTCCATAGCACATCATCTGGGGTACGTCTTTCTTGTCTTTTCTCACGTATTCCCCTGGGTGGATGACATCTTCAATTGATTGTAAGGCACACCATGATTTTATGTACCTTGAAAAAAACCATTAAACTAAGACAAGCTATAGATTATAAATTGCATCTCAATTTCAGAGATGTTAAAAGTGAAATGGGCATTCTAGAATCCACCAAATAATGGTATTGCGGTCACACCCTTCAGTGACATCCTACAACTCTTAGGGAAGTGTTCTCTAGGTGACCCCCGGCCCCAGGTAATCTGGCCCCACCCACATCTCCAGCCACCTCCCAAACCACTTTCCCTTCTCTGTGCTCCCACCCCTCAGCCACCTTCTTTCAGGCCTTTGTATTCTTCTTGTTCCCTCCCACCACAGGGCTTTTGCACAGGCTGTGCACGCTTCCCTTTCCTTCTTAACCTGCTCATTCTGAAAACAAAGCTCAGTTGCCACTTCCTTAGGAAGGTCCTTCCTGATCATTTTTGCTAGGTCATCACCTGCCCCCGCCCACCACCTATACACCACCAGTGTACTGTCTCCCGGTACCCACAGTGCTGGGCTCAGCTGGAATCTCACCTTGTTGTGTGTGATTAGGTGATAGATGCCAGACTTCCCTGACTGACTGTAAGCCCCACACAAGCAGGGACTGCCCTGGTTTGACTTGCTACTGAATCTTTTGCCTGTAGCATCCTGCCTGGCACACAGTAGGTTCACAGCAATCTACACATGCTGGTGCCTGTCCCCTTTTATATGGGGTTCCAGGTTTCAGTGCCTCGAAAGGGCAAAGTCACAGGGGACCTCAATGGAAGAGAGGTCTCCCTGACTTGGTCATAGGGATGGAGAGATGGCAGCTGGTGCAGGTGCCAGCGTGACAGTTGCCCCAGCTCCCCAGCCCCTGGCTTCCTCACTGGTTCTCAGCCCGGCCCCTTTGCTCAGCTGCCCTGTGGAGCTCAGTTTTGTCTTCCTGCCCCTCCTACCACCCACCTCCACCTACCATTCCCTCAGGAAACCAAACCAGAGCCAGACAAAGGAGAAGGGCAAAGACCTGCCAGTCTGTCCACCAAGACAGCAGGAGAAGGAGAAATTCAGGACTGACCAAGGAGAGATGGTTCTGGAAATATGCATGAACAACAGCCTGGGATTTGAAGTCAAGCTGTCTGGGTTTAAATCACTTGCCTGCATGGAGCAATTTCCTCAACTACTCTGAGCCTCAGTTTCTTCATCTGTCAAATGGGGGTAACAAGAGCAGCTTTGCAGGATGGTTTTGAGGGATGCACATGGACTTGATTGAGTGCCTCCTTTGTAAGCACCGGTGGCAGGGAAGTGCTTAGTACATGGTCTCACATTGCAAGAGTGCTATCATTACTCCGTCTGGGGCCAAGGTCAAGCCCCCAGGGCCTGCTGAGTTCTCATCGACCCGACTGCCCTCATTGATCTGGCCAGGGCCCCCTCGGGAGCCCTTTCTATGTGGACCCACTGCCCTCTGCCCCTGGGTGGCTGCCCTTTGCCAAGTTCACGGTCTGGAGCAGCCGGCCAGCTGGGCCTCCTGCTAATGAGCCCCTCGCCCTCCACAGACCAGCTTCTCCCACTCTGCCTCCATCCCTGACCTTCCCAGAGAAGCTCCCTCCTCCGCTCCTGCCTCCGCTCTGCCTGCTGCTGCCCTCGCTGGGCTCTCTCTATCTCTGGCCAGAGCTCATCTGCAGCCCCTGGAACCCCCTGTTCCCCCTCTGACAGGAGTGTTTCAGGGCCAGGGCTGTGGACTGGACTGGCTTCAAATCATGTCTTGGCCCCTTTCTAGCTATTATGGACCTAATGCTCATGTCCCCATGCCCAAAATTTATATGTTAAAGCTCTAACTACTAGCTTGGTGACCTTGGGTAAGTTTCTTAGCCTCTTTCCTGTGCCTCAGTTTCCTCATATATAGAGTGGAGATTGGATGGCGAATCCACAGAGCTGCCGTGTGGACCTGATCCATTGAGACTGGAGGAGCATGTGACAGTCTTTAGCCTGAGCAGGGTCCACACCAGTGTGTGTTACCATGCACCCCCGAACACTCTGCACTGGGAATGCCCCCTCTCCCCTCTTTCTGGAGCCCCATCCTTCCCTCCTTCCTGGTCCAACACTCGGGCCCCTTCCTGGCCCCCTGCTTTGTCCCTCTCTTCCCAGAACAACTCAAGGCCCTTCCATGTGTGTCCGAGCCTGAGCCCTAGGCCTGAAGGGTCTGGGATTTCTCTCTTGCCAGGTGGGTGCCTCCTGTCTCCCCACACACAGGTGCATATGCACACACACACATACACACATTCTAGGCATGCCCGGGCTGTGCCTCACTTTGCTCCCTTCCCAGGAAACCAAGGGAAGGGCAAGGTGCACACGAGGTGCTGGAGAAAAACATCACCTCAGATTCCACCATGAGAAATACACCCCCAGGCCTCTCTACTTCTCGTGCCTGTACCCTCTGCTGGCCTCCATCCTTTGTCCTTGGTGAGAACCTCTGACTTTAGCTCTGGGCCCCTTGAATCCTAGCGATGCTGACAAGTGTGGACAGCTACTCAACTCTACTGTGTGCACTGCCGTGTTCAGTCCTGCCAACATCCTTCTGAGGGTGATACTGGGACAATCCCCAGGGGATGAAAGAGGACAGACCATAGGCTCAGTGAGGTGGAAGGTGGCAGAGCTGGGATGGGAGTGCAGGGGAGGTTGACTCCAGAGCCCACCCTCCACCACCACATCTCACCCCCTGCAGCCTCTTTCCCAGGCCAGAGCACTGGTGAGGTGTCTGCTTGGCACACTGCCTAGAATCTTCTGAGAGCCAAGTTTTGCCAAGAGCCAGATGAGGAACTGAGCCCCTAGACTGGGGACAACAGTGATCCCATGGATTAATCACTTTGCAGTGACAGCAATGGAGGGGGGTCACTCTGCCCCTACGCCTCAGGGCAAGCCCTGGTCCAGCCCATAGCTCTTTGCAGAAGTGTCATCTTCCAGCTGCTTTCCAACGTCCCTTTCACAGCTTTCTCCCACATGCAGCATGAGAAACTGCCGTGGGAATTCCATTAGTGCATACGTGAAGGGATGCTGAGGACATCAATTGCCCGTCACTGAGCACCCCTACCCTAGAGAGCTGACTTCCCCTGAGGAGATGGTGGGTTTCCTCCTTTCTGACACCAACACTGATGTAACTGACCATATCTTCCTTTTTGCCTTGGCTGCTAGGAAGCTCAAAGTCAAATTTGAAATTCAACTTGAGCAGCTATCTTATCCTTATTGTGTTATTCTCCTCTGTGAGTTTAACTGTCTATTTCTGTTTCTGTTTTCTGACCCTCTGTTTCTACCTTCCCCTACCTCCTTCCTCCCTCCCTTCCTTCCTTCCACACTGTGTGCTAGGTCCCTGCCCTTGCAGCCTGCTCTAGAGCAGGAAAGATAAACACATGAGATGAAGAATCCCAAACATATTTAAATAATTATAATAAGATAAGCAGGATTCGGTGGCACGACCACCTGCTAGGGCCTCCCCATGTCAGGATTTGGGGAAGGCTTTCCCAGGGGCACAGCCCTGGAGCTGAAGTGTGAGTTGAGGTGGGGTCTATAAATCCACGGGTAAGGCATGGTGGGTAGAGGGTGACAGCAAGCCCTGTGTTGGGAAGATGTTTGTGGCCTGGAGGGACTGAGGGGGGTGGGACCCCGGGCCCAGAGCACAGAGATTCAGGGCAGAGTGGCTGCAGAGAGGGAGATCAAAGACGTGGGCAGGGCCAACCTCACAGGGCCTGGAAGGCCACGCTAACAGGTTTGCGGTTTATCCAGAGAGCAGAGGCTAAAATGGTATCTCTACATTATGTATAAATAGGTGTGTGCTTTTTTGGTAAATATAAACCCCCTGCTGAAGTGAGGAATCTAGACAGGCAGTACCTGGAATGATTATTTTCTTCTTGGGAGAAGCAGAAACCTTGCCTCCTTTAGAAGATAATGAAGACAGTTCGTCTGGGTTTGGTGGAGGCGTGGGAAGAAATCAGATGCTGAGAAGGGACAGGGTGGGGATAGGGGAAGCATCACTAAAAGGAGAAAGCAGTCAGGAAGATTCTAGTGCTGGTTCAGCTGTGGCTTGAGAAGTCCCGTCACCCCTCTGAGGCTTGGTTTCCCTCTGTGGGTGATGGTGGTGGCTCAGCAAGGGTCCCGCCAGCAAAGCCTTACATCTTGACAGTGAAAAGCAGAGCTGGTCAGAGCCCCCTGACAAAAGACCTCCCTGCGAAGTCCAAGATCAGGGTCCCCAGAGTGCGTCTACCCCAGCCATCCCCCAGCCCCTGACCTGCCCTCCCCAGAAGTGGGGAGTGGCGACAGAGAGTCGTGGAGAAGCCATTAGGGCCTGCGCTCCATCACAGATTTAATGAGGTTGTGTTACTTTAAAAGCCAGCCCCACAATCCTGCCCTTTTGCTCCCTGGAGAGAACCCTGCCCAGGGCAGCAGGGCCCAGGCACCCCCCACCACCACTGGGGCCAGGAGGCCTCTCAGCCTGCCCTCGACCCCAGGCCCCAGGCCAGGTCTCTCAAGATGTCGCTTAAGGTGAGAATCTCTTCTGGGTCAAATGCCTCCAGAGTCAGCCTCGCTTCTTACGAGGGAGGCTGTGCTGGCATCTGACCCTAACGTTGGATCAAGGGGGTGAGGGAGGGAGAGGAAGTAACCGAAAGAAGAAGACAGTTCTGGAAGTGGCTCTGGCCATAATTTGCTGTGTGCCTTTGTGTAGGTCACGTCCCACGTCTGAGCCCTCCGGCCTGTAAAATGAGTGTGTTAGTCTGGCCCTGTGATAAGTGAGTGTGTTAGTTTGGCCCTCTGATAAGTGGATGCCAGGGTGGGATCAGATATGCGAGAGATTTACCAGGGGAAAGGCCTGCGAAGGCTAACGGGGAGAGGGAGCAGGAGGCAGGAAGGGCCCCCAGACCAGGACGCAGGTCCGATACCTCCGCCGTGCCCAGGTACCATGCAGGGGAACCTGGGGAAGCTGGCCTGGGTCCAACATGCTGGTGGATCCAGAGAGGTGGCAGCTAGCCCTCCCTGCTGCAGGATCTCCTGGAGGAGGGCTGGGTGGCACATCTCCTCGGTCACTATAGCGCGGACCCAGTCCCCACGTGGCTGAACCGCCGTGTTAACTGAGAAGTGCTGTCTCCACGTGAGGGAGCATGCTGTTATGTCACAGGCACCAGTGTAGACCCAGCTGAGGGCAGAATACGACAGTGAGGACCTGGGGCAAGGCTTCGGGGGGAGGGGGCGGCCCGGCCATCAGCCCGGGAGAACTCTGGGGCCAGGCCCAGCCTGGTGCTGCCCCTCAGGCCACACCACGAAGGCTGAGGGCAGTGGAGGTCAGACTGAGGCAGGCTTGGAAGATCAGGGCAAGGAGCTGGACGACGCTTTGCTCTGTGGACACGAGGGAGCCATCAGAAGGCCAGACCAGCAGAGTGGCTGGCGAGGCTGGGCCTCGGGAAGGTTCACTTGGCTTCGGTTAACCCAGTGGATCTGAGCCTGGAGAGCCGGGGGCCTGGGGCTCTAGAGGTGCAAGTGGCCAGGCCTGGGGCCAGTGCTTCCTACCCCCACCCAGGCCTCGCTGACCAGAGGGTTTTTCCACCCTTGTCTGAGCCTGTCTGGCCCTCCCTGGGAGACGCCTCTTACTTCTGCATTCCTGGAGGGCCGGCCAGCACACAGCAGACCCCAAGCTGGGCTGTGGGACTCACCATTGTGGCACACTCCCCCTGCCAAACCCCAAGGCTGGTTCCCCTTCTGGAAGTCACGGCAGAAAGAAGACCCAACTTCCTGAATATTTGCCTCCTCCAGGCCTTTGTTCCCTGCACACCTTATAAGACTCCTCGGGCGCCGCTGAGCCCAACACCCCTGGGCAGCTCCCTGCTCCTTCTTCCTCATCATGACTGTTGAAAGAGCCATTGCTGTGGGCCAGGGACCAGGCTGAATGCTTTCCTGAATTCGTTCCTTGAATTTCTACGGCAACCCTGTGAATGATACACGTTCCTTTCTATTTTGCAGACGAAGAAACTAAGGTCAGAGGAGTTCACCCCCTGGTCTACAGCTGGTCAGTGGTGGAACTGGAATTCAAATCCAGATCTCTTCCATCCAAAAGGTTACTAGTAAAGAGAAATTATAATTATTCCTCAAATCTTTCCTTTCGTGTTGGTTCTAGATCAAGCTGGGGGGGGATATTATTCCCATTTTGCAGGTGAGAAGACTGAGGCCAGAGGAAAACAATAATCCAAAACTCACACTCTTGGTCAGGGTAGGACAGGAAGGGGCCTGGCCCACTGCCCTTTGCCACCACAGGCTGGGGCACCATGACCCCAACTCCTTGGCTGCTGCAGCCAAAAGGGTACTCAGAGCAGGACAAAAAGCAGAGACTTTTTCTTGTGACACTTCCACTTCTCCTCTCTGGGTAGGGGCAGACCTGAGCCAGCCAGTCTGTCAAGGGGAGATGTCCTCACAAGGGTCTGGGAGCCAAAACCTGGGGAGGGGCCCTCAGGGCCCTTTTAGAGTTTCTTTAATATCTTTCCTTTTAAAAAATGTGTTTCCTGTTTAATTACAAAAATAACACACACTCGTTGTAACAGTTTCCTACTCTCAGCCAAGCTGATTCTGCATCCACCCTCCATCCTTCCTCTGAGAAGCCACCTAGTTGCAAGCAGCGGTTTGTTCTGGAATCCTCCAGCCTTTCAGGACATAGTGAGATGTGTGTAGTTTGGGCTTTTTCTGTTGTAAGAATGGGCTCAGGTGCACAGCGGCAAATCACTTTCTTCTGTTACTGTATCATCTCAATATGAAGCATATAGGTAGTCACAGCGTACTGTCTGACCTCATTCTGTTTACAACTGGAGGGATTGTTGGATTGTTCTGGAGTGCGTGGCTGCTCCCATCGGTGGGCAGTGAAGTGACTCCTGGTTGTGTTGCTGTAAGAATCAAAGCTTCCGTGAATTCTCCAATACTTTCATCACCCTCAGGCTAATGTTTCTGAAGGTAGAGGCAGAATGTCACAGCAGCTAAGAGCGCAGACACGGGAGCTGGCTCCGCCACTTGGCAGCTTGGACAGGTCAGTCTGTCTGAGGCTCAGTTCCCTCATCTGGAAAATGGGGACAATAACAGTGTACCTGCCTCACGGGGTCCCCATTGGTCAGTGCTGTGTGAGCTCGCATGCACAAAGCACTTCAACTGCCTGGCGTGGAGAACGTGCCAGCGGCTCTTCTTATTATTTCTAGGAGTGGGGTGGCTGGGCCTCAGGGTCTGTGCATTTTTAGTTTTACCAGATTTTGCTGAAGAGGACTGCCCCTTAGGGACCTCCTGCTCGCACAGCTTCAAGGATACTAGTTCCCCCCAACCCCTACACTAATGCTCCACATGCAGGGCAGTCCCCGCCTTCTAGAAGGTTAATCATTAGAACTGCACCCCCTCACTGGGCCTCATGCTGCAATTTAAGCAAAGAGCCTTCCCAGCCATTAACTGGGCAGAGTTGCAGACTCCCACGTACTTCCAGGCCCCGTGTTTAACCTGAGCTCCAACCTCACATAGACCCACAGGCCCCACCTTCCTTCTTCCAGGGTCATTTTCCCCACTAACAAGCCCTCCATTCAAAAAGGCTCTCTTGTAAAGGGGAGACTGACCTCAGTGACCGCTCTGCCCCTCCTGGCTGAGAGACTAGGGCCAGGACCAGGGTGGGCCAAGCCAGGGCCATAGGGAAGCCCACTCCTCGCCTCCCGTAAGTACCAGGTTGATGCCAAACAGTCAGGGCCTCTTTCATCTGGGACAGCTTGTGAAGCAGGAGAGGGCGATTCTGGCCACAGTAGCTAGGAAACCCCAAACCAGGACAGCAGTCCCAGGAGGTAGGTGCCTGACTCAGAGAAGATACCTCAGGGATGTGTGTGGGGGATGATACCCTGATTGAGGGCAAAAAAGATTCACTCGGAACCTCACTCCTTAATACTCTGGAGAGTCCCCTAGGCCGTTTATTTCTGAGGTAGCAGTAGCGCTTTAGACACAAAGACCCTGCAGCAGCCACAGCGCCCGGGGATTTGCGTGAGATTTGAGGTCAAAAGTAGAGAAGTCGGACACGACGCGGGCGCTCCGCTCCCAGCTCCAGACCATGGCAGGGCCAGCAAAAAGGCGGCAAGCCGAGGTCGGCCAGGGAGGAGGCCAGGCCCTTTCTCTGGCGGGAAGTTTGCTCAGTCTTCTCCGATCCAACTTTTTTTAATTGACTCTTCAAAACAACCCTAGGAGGTCCTATTATCACTAGTCCCATTTTAAAGAGAAGCAAACGGGTTCAGAGCAGGGGTTGGCTCGAGAACCGACCAGAATCTGGGCAGGCTGACATTTTGCATTTGATCCTCCAAGGAGGCAGTTTAGGGTACCCCAGCTTTCCCGCCTCCCCGGAAGCCTCTGCCGCTGAGGCGAGCAGATGCGGCCTCTCCTGGGCAGGCCAGGCTGCAGGGCCTCCCCCACCCAGCCCACAGCTGCCCCTCCCTCGGGCCCCGGCCCCGCCCCTCCTCATCGATGGCGATGGTCACAGCTGGGCCCAGCCCCATTAGCGCTATTTTCACTAACCACTTGGGTCCGGGGTTGGGGGTGGTGGGGACGGGCTCCCCTGGGGCCCACCCCTCTTTGCTGCACAGACTGCACCTTCCCCACCACAGAGGCCACAGTCTTCCCTGCCCTTCCACCCTGAGCCCTCGGTCCACCTCTGAAGCCCTCCCAGGACAGCCGGGCTCCCACCTCAAAGCCACCCTCATGGTCTTAACCTTGAGACTGAAGGTCAGTCCAATATGACAACACTGTCACCAATAATAATAAAAGCCACCTCCTACTGAGGGAAGGTTTTCAGTGTGCCCGACAGCCCCTGGCATTTTATGCACAGGGTAGCTTGTTTTGCCCTCACAGCACTTCGGAACTGATACTAAGTGGACCCACTTGACAGCTGAGTAAACTGAGGTTTTTTGCTTACTTTCCTTCAAAAGCAGACTTTGAGACAAGAGCTTATCATGAGTAGTCTATTTAGGAGATGACACCAGCGAACCCTGGTAAAAAAGAGGGAAAAGGAGGCAGCGGGGGAAGGGGGCAGAAAGCCCTGAAGGGTGAGGCATCAGCTGAGCAGATTACGGCTGCAGGCAACTGGAGTGTAGTCCCTTTAGAGAATTTGGGAAACCGGGCAGAATATGCCTCACAATTATCCCAGCTGCAGGGCAAAGGAGCTGGGCTATTTGTCCTTTGATGCTCTATGTTTCATTGCCTGGGGGGTGGGGGTTCAAGGGCATTCCTGCTCCAGCACACGCGCAGCCTGGCCCCTGAGCCCCCTGAGCATCTAGCCAGGGAAACCCTTCAGGAAGAGGCAAGGAGTTTGCAGTAAGCAGCCCTGAGTGTGAAGAAGTGCATGCCAAGAGGACATGGCTGGGCATCTGCAATGTCTTCTTTACAGCGGCTCAGAGGGGGGTAACCACTTGCTCAAGGTCACACAGCAGAGCCAGGATTTGAACCCAGGTCCAAAATTGTAATCTTCAGGGTAGGAATGGGACCAGGACTAGGGGTTGCATCTGTCTGATGTGGGCCCTGCAGCTCAGCTCCACCCTCTGCCACACCAAGGAAGCCTTGCCTTTTGCCCAGGGGGATGCTGGGAGAGGTGGCAGTAGGCTCCTGTGTTCCTGGAAATCCTTTCTTGGCCCCATCCTGGCTGCTGGGATGTTGGGAAAAGCTCAGACAGTTTCATTCTGCCCTGGGACAAAGCAGACAGACAGTAATGCCCAGACCAGAGGGTGAAGGAGTGAAGCAACAAGCCAACAGCATCTCAAAACTCAAGTCCTCTTGCAGCGCCCAGCCTTCCACCCACCAAACCCCGAGAAAGACAGCCCCAAAGTCACCACCTGCAGCACACAGGCAGCAAATGTCTCATTTTGCTTTACATGTCACCCGGCTATTAAATTTTTTGAGTTTTGCCAAATTTTAACAACTGTAGAACTTCACATACAAGCTCAAATTTTTAGCTTGAGAAAGCAGTTCTGGCAGTTCTGAGGCCCACCTTCCTGCACAGTGTGGGCTGAGTGCTGGCTGTCCCTTGGGACGAGGCTTGGGCTCTCCAGGTTGTCACACTCTCCAGCATTCCCTCTTATCTCCATGACGCTGAAGCCAACGTCAGTTGCCAAGTTACAGCTTGAGCTGTGGTTTTAATGCCACCTACATGACCACCAGGAGCCTGGAAGTTTGAGAGGAAAATAGCTGGGAATAGAAACCTGGAGCCCTGGGTGTTTTCTTGCTGTGTGACCCCAAGCAAATTCCTCCCCTTCTCTGTGCCTCAGCTACTTCCTTTCTGAACTGAGTAACAGACAGGTGATCTAAGAGCCCTTCTTGCCCACAGTGCCCAGGATTGATAAAGAGGCCCGGGGAACTGAGCAGGCCTTCCTTGGCACAGGCACGTGGCCAGATATAGGATGCAGCTGCAGAGAGGTCACACGCTCCTGACGCTCCAAGCTGCCTTCAGGCACTTCTGACATGGGCTCCACTGAACATTTTCCCAGCAGCAAGGACGCCCCTCAGATACATGGCTCACATTCCTGGGGTCCAAGAGCATGTCCAGCCAGCCTGCAGCAGGTGGAGGAGTTGGACACGGTCTCCACTTCACGGACATTAGTACCAGAGCAGCAGCTACAGCAGAAGGAAAGCCACTCGCCAGAGTGATACCTGCAGTTGGCTTGAACATTGCAGGAGCCTATGGAGGGGCTGGGTCTCCCCCAGCCCAGGTTCCTGCAGGTCAGCCCCTGAGAAGCCATCGGGAGGGAGGGCAGGGCCTGGGCCAGGAATGAGAGGTGGCTGGCTGGCTGCGGAGTCAATTCTAAGTCTAAGAATATTCACCTCAAGCCAAATTCCTCATGTGCCTCCTTGGCTGGGCACTGTGCTCTGAGCCCAGTCACTTCCCAAGTGAAAATAAACATTATCATCATCTTTGCTGTTACTGCTGCCACTGTGGGGGTGACTTCCACAGTGACCTGCTAAGAGCATATTGGTAAGCCTCCACCTCCTCCTTCATGGAATCACCTCCTTGCTAGAGCTACTGTGAAAAATCAGATAATAACAAATTGGTGTCGAGAGCTTAGGATGTACCAAGAAGCTGAGCTTTTTTCAAGAGACAGGGTCCACTCACTGCACTCATATGCCCCGGACTCCTCACACCATTTCCACACTCCCCCCTCCCCCTGCACACCCAGCCCTCCCTCCCAGGCCTGAGGAGGCTCCAGCCCCACCCCCTCCCCTCCTCCCCATCCCTCCCCTTCTCCAGTCCCTGGGATGGCCGCCTCCCAGCATGCCCTGTGGCCAGCCCCATGGCGCTTGGTTGGGCTCCCTGAAGCCACAGCCTGCCCTGACTCCCACAGCCAAATCGAGTCAAAGACCAATTAATATTCTGATACCTGTGGCCGGCTGAAGTGATGTAGAGCTGATGATTTCTTTTTCCATTTCACTCCAACTGTGGTTTCATTTTTTTCCCAGCCCTCCTTTGGTCAGTGGTTTTAGGGGCACTAAAGTTCACTTTTGTGGGTAACCTGCACTGTTAGCTGTTGATTTAATTAACTCAGCCTTTCTCTTCCTTGACCAGAACAAGGCCAGCCGGGCTGCTTTGCAGACACCCACTTGGACAGCCAACGGCCAGAGGCGTCTGGCGGGAAAGCGTGTGGTCCCTGGCAGACACACGCCAGCCCCAGCCGTCATCTGCTTCACATTTTCTGAAGCACTTCTGAGCCACTGTCTCATGAAGCTCCAAGATGCTTTGCTCCCATTGGACGGGTGGGGAAACTAAGTCTAGGAGATGTGAACCCGATTACCTAGGGCCACAAAGCTAGCAACAAGCAGAGCTGTGCATGTCTGTTTCCATGATTGTCTATTTCGGAGACACAGTTTATTCCTGTAAAAGGTGCCGCACTGAAGGAGAGACAGGAAAAGGCTGGAAGACACTTAGGGAAGCTAAAGGGGAAATGGAGGAAGGGAAGGAGGGAATCTGAGGACGATGCTAGCTGAAATTGCGGTCTCCTGGCCCCACTCCTGAGGTTCTTCCTCATGATGGAGCAGCCCAGAATATTCCATCCTCTGAGAAGTTTCCAGAATCCTAGTGTAAATCTCTCAGTGGCCAAGTGAGGGGACCATTCAGTCCTCAGCATTCAGCCCTCAAAGACCTCTGTTCAGTGAACACCTTGAGCCACAGAGGACCCTCAGGGACAGAGAAGCCCGGAGCAGGAGGGAGCAGGAGAGACCAGAGCACAGTAGAAGAGGCCTTAGGAGGAGAGCTTACAACCAGGCGAGGAAGCTGCAAACAGCTGAGGCCAGGGCAGTGGTGAGAATTAAGGGGAGACTCACCGTGTGACTTGATGTGAGTCCTTCCCCACCTCTGTCCTCAGTGCATTTGGGGATGCTCGCAGCCAGCAGTGCTGGCCCTTTCAGTCTGTGCAGCTCATGTTTTAGGGAACTCTGGCTGCTGGACTAGGGGAGGGAGGGCTCTGGGCATGCAGACAGACCCTCCTCTCTGCTCACCTTCCCACTCCACCTCCTCCAGGAAGTTCCCCACCTCTCACCCACACCCATTCCCCAGCTCTTTCTGTCCAGGGCTCTGTGGACCGTTTTTTTTTTTTTTTTTTTTTTTTTTTTTTTTTTGCCACCAGGGTGAATCGCCAATTGATTTGTTATTTATCCCACTGACAACAAAGAGAGTGAAAAGGTAATAATTCTGGGCCCTGGGGTAATTCAATTCCTGTAGCACCGTCAGCTACATTAACTTACTTCCTGGATCTCAATTCAATTAGAGCAACATTCCCCAGCATTAATAAATCAATACTTATGCCATTTGGATATATTTTGAATGTCTTTCATTATACATTGCAGGTCGGGGATGGCTGTTGAATTGGAAGTTAATGGGACAGGACAGGGCAGGTGGGGCTGCCTGGGGAGAAGCTTCCAGCCGTTGGCTCTAATTGCCTTTGCTGCAGAAGAGACTGTTAGTAAAACAGAGGCCTGGTTAACTGACCGAGCCCTCTGGAGTCACTGCGAGCTGCAGCTCCAGTTGGGCAGACGGAGGTACAGTATTGAAGAAACTGTCCACCCACTTTTGTATGCATTCATTCATCCATCCATCCATCCCTCCTCCCATCCCTCCTCCTGGTCTCTCCCATTCCTCCTTTTATCCCTCCTCCTACTCCTTCTCTCATCCTTCCTCCAAGTCATCTTCCCATCCTTCCTCCTATCCTTTCTCAATTTGCTTTCCATCTTTTCATCCTTCTATCCATCCAGAACATTTACTAGACACTAGACTGCAGAAGAGACTGTACGGACCCACACTGACTTCTGGGCTTATGCAGATGTGTATCATGCATGTTCTTCAACCTCAGAGACTCAGAATCTGAACAAATAGTTACAATGCAATGTTTAAGAGCCACCGCATGAGCAATCAATAACACTTCTGTACCAGAGAAGCCAGAGTAAGGCTCAGGTGAACAAGTGGCAGAAAGGTCCACCTCTAGGGACTAGGGGAGGGGAAGCCTGGGGCAGGTTTTGAGGATGAGAAGATCTTGGTCAGGTGGCCTGAGGGAGATCAGGACCTGAGGAACCGGAGGACTGCAGGGCAGAAGCTCACAATCATGGGTGTGGGTCCACATCACCCAGGAGGTAAATAAAAATATGGTTCCCAGGATCGTCTCTGGGGAATCTCATCCATGAGTTCCAGGAAGGGGTCAGAAATCATGGTCAGCAGCCACAGCATGAAGGTGCCTGCTACGTGGAATTAGCCTACCTCTCAGGCTGGCCATATCTGTCTGTGTGGCTAAGTCCCAGCCCTCTCTGAGCCTTCCTAGGTCTCATTGGATAATGTCCCTTGAGATGGGAAGGAGAGGTACTGTCTCTTCCCTTTGACAAATGAAGACACTGAGAACCAAACAGACAAGGCCTGAGCCACAGTTGGAATCTCTGCCTTCATTGCATGGAAGCTCAGGGCCTTTGCACCTGCTGTCCCCTCTGCTTGCATCACATTCCCCCTGGGTATCCACGTGGTTGGCCCCTCCCCTTCTGCATTTGTTATCTATTGCTGTGTAACAAGTTACCCATGAATTCAGCAGCTTAAAACAACACAAAATTATTATCACATAGTTTCTGTGGGTCAAGAATCCAGGAGTGGTTGGCTCTGGCTTGGGCTCTCTGAGGAGGCTGCAGTCAGAATGTCAGCAGGGGCGGCAGTCATCTGACGGCTTGACTGGGGCTGGAGGTTCACTTTCCGGAAGGCTCACTCACATGGCTGTTGGTAGGAGGCCTCAGTTCCTCACCAGCTGTTGGCAGGAGGGGTTGGTTCCTTGCTAGGTGGGCCTTTCCACAGAGCTGCTTGAGTGTCCTCATAACAGGGCAGCTCCTAAAGCAGGTGATCTGAGAGAGCAAGTCGGAAACCACAGTGCATTTTATAACCTCCCAGAAGTCATATGCTATCATTTCTGGTACCTTCCACTTGTTAAAAGTGAGTCATCAACTTCAGTCCACACTCAAAGGGAGGACAATTAAGCTCTAGCCCTTGAAGAGAAGAACTTCAGAGAATTTGTGGACATATTTTAAAGACCCCATATCTTCCTTCAGACCTCACTCACATGTCACCTTATCAGAGATGCTTTCCCCAGCATCTGTGTATGAGAACCCCCGGCCTCTTGTTGCCTCTTACCCGTCTTGCTTTGCTTTTTATTTTCACTCCTTGGCATTTGCCATCGCCTGATAGCCTATCTATCTGAATTATTCATCTTGTTTATTGTCTGTCTCTCCCCACTAGTGTAGGCTCCACAAAATCAGATGCTCTGTCAGTTTTGTCCACTGCTGTGTCTCCAGTACAAGGAGGATCCCTGGGACAGAGTAGCTACTTGACAAGTAATTGTTGAAGGTGAGGATGAAGAGGGAGCTGAAGGAAGAGGGCAGTGCTGACACTCCCCGAGTCTTCCCTGACTCTGGAACCTGACCCTGCTTGGGCCCCGTGGGACCTGAAACCTCCCCCTGTGCCAGATTGAAGCAGCCTGGTCTGAGGGTCAGTTCTGGTCCCAGATCGGCCATTAGCCTTCAATGTGATGCCAGACAGACATGTCCTTTACCCCAGCTCAGTCTCAATTTCTCCCTCTGACAGAAGTGTGCTGGATTCCTTCTTCCATTTAACAAGTATGTCCCCAGCACCTACTAGGTGCCACACAGTGTTCTGGGCACCAGACAGACACAGCATCTGCCTTCACGAGTCTGAGCCTCCAGAATAAAAGCACTGAGAGTCCTCCCAGCTCCCACATGCTCCTGTTCTGCCCTCAGCCCAGATGCTGCTGTGTATTGAATTGTGTCCCCACAAATTCATATATTGGAGCCATAATAACCCTAATATGATGGGGGCTTGGGGAGGTAATTAGGGTTAAATGAAGTCATTTTTAAAATTTTATTCTATTTTTATTTTTTGGTGGGGGGTGGTCATTAGGTTTATTTATTTATTTGATGGAGGTACTAGGGATTGAACCCAGGACCATGTGCATGCTAAACATAGCACTCTACCACTGAACTATACCCTCCGCCCTAGATGAGGTCATGAGGGTGGGGCCCTCATGATAGAATTAGTGGTTTTATAAGAGAGATCACTTACTCTCTCACCCTCTCCACTGTGTGAGGACTCAGCAAGAAGGTGGCACTCTGCAACCCAGGAAGAGGGCCCTCACCAGGGATCTACCTAGCCAGCACCTTGATCTTGGACTTCCCAGCCTCCAGAACTATGAGAGAGAAATGTCTGTGACATTTTGTTGGAGCAGCCCCAGCTAACTGATACAGATGCTGATGGCTGGTTGCCTGAGTTCAGAGATCCACAGGCTCCATATTATGCTGGGATATTTAAAAATCCTGGTTTTTAAATATCCCTTCCTAGCACAGGGTGGAGGGCCACTGGAGTCTTTAAAGCCAGTGTGAGGGGGAGAACTCTTGTTCTCTATAGAGAACAAGCTCTTGCTCACCTCTGGGCCATTGTACATGCTACTCATCCTGGTCTTGGCTTCAGTGCCAACTCCACCGGGAAGCTCTGGAGCCCAGAGTCTGGATTAGGGGCCCTCTGCTGGTTCCCACAGCTCCCTGGGCATCCTGTAGGAGTGCATTCTCCACGCTAGCTGCAATTCTTCCTTCATCATCTGTCTCCACTCAGTGTCTTTTGTGAGCATCTTAAGGGTAGGTCCCCAAGCCAAGATCCTCAGTACTGGCCCCTTTTCTGGATGGGGACCCAGCTTCAGTGAGGTTAAGTTCTTTACCAAGATCACATGGCAGGTGATTCTGTAAGCCATGGTACAAACCTAGGCCTGTCTGACTCCCCAATGGATGAAGCATTTCCCCAAGCACTCTCTCCTGTATCTTCAGGGAAGATGAGTCTGCTCACATCTCAGACGGAGGAACTGAGCCCAGAGCTCATCCACATCCAGCCTGCCTGACCCTAGCCCCACTGACCACTGCGCTCTTGTTTACTCTGCTCAAATACCCTGGAGACCATTGTTATTCGTCCCATTTTCCAGTTGAGAAAACAGGGAACCAGAGATGTGAGATCCTTTGTTTACCAGCTACCTAGTGAGGGACAGAGCAGGGATTTAAATCCAGCTCCAGTTTGTCTCTAACCACTGAACCACAGACCCCATTGAAGCTCTGAGTGAGTGGCAGGTCACCATTCATTCATTCACTCATTCATTCACTTACTCAGTAATAAACAAGATGCCCCTGGGTGGGCAGGGAGATGGATAAAACTCACATGAAACAGATATGTAAACAAGGTGATTTCAGAGAGTAAGTGCCTTCAAGGAGATGAGGTGGGAGTGGGAGGCACATCTTTTGTTTGGGGCTCTTCTCTGAGGAGGTGGTGCTTTGGCTATGACTTGAGTGTCCAGGAGCTGGCCCCTAAGATTTGGGGAAGGGTCCCAGGGTAAGAAGAAATGCAGCATTTTGAGGAAAAAGGAAGAGCATCTTGGAGAGGCAGAGACTGGGGAGGGGATGAAAGCCCCAGGCTGCCTGTCTCTGGGTGGAAGACCCCAGTCAACCACTGCTCCCACGGGACAGTGGGCCCAGGCAGATCCTGTTAGTGCTGGAGGGGCCTGGACTCCGAGGCTGGGAGGCTGGAGGAGCCAGGAAGGGGAGAGGCCCAAGGGTGAGGCCTCCGGGTGAGGGTCACTGAGGGAACATGGCAGTGAGATGCACAGAGCTGGGCTCTGCCCCTGTGCCCGGGCCTGAGGAGGAGCTTGCTGCCCCCAGCGCCCTTGTGGGCCACTGGGGTGGTGTCACTCGCAGGGAAGGATGGAGCTTGATCCCAAGGCCACAGCTCAGGCATAAGGCCAGGGACCAACTGCAGGGATCAGAGGCCGGACTGCCCCCCTTGCCTCAGCAGGCCCTGGGGAGAGAGGCCTGCCCAGGGGGGAAGTGGAGACCCCTAGCTGAGGCCGCGAGCCCTCCCCTTCTGCCCATCTTGGCTGCCCTCTCCTGGCCACACCCCCTCTCCCTGCCCCCCTCCCATTCCCCTCTTTGGACAGAGATTGAACATTAGCTTCGTGGGGGAGAACACAGGGCAGGGCTGACTCGGTCACTTTATGAGCTGACACAGTCTTTGACCTTCATGTCTAGGGGTTAGACACCTGGGTAGCTAGCCCCGAGGCTACTGGAGGGACCATAGATGGGGCAGCTGTCCTGTGTCTGTCAAATTCCTCTCTGAGGCTCCTGAGGGGACAGCCCAGAACCATAGGAAGCAAATGGGGCTTTGAAATTTTTTTTAAAAATCTGGGTTCAAATTCTGGGTCCACCTTGTCTGACCCTGGGCAAGTCTCCTTATTGCTAAGTCCTCAGTTTCCCTTGCAAAATGAGGGTGCACGGTGCACCACCCAGGCTAGTTAGAGGTTCAAGGAGATGCAAAGAAAGAGCCCACGGCCCTGGGCGCCCATAAAATGTTAGCCTCCTCCCATCACCCACTTTTTCTCACTTAAATTTATTTTTATGTCCCCACCCTCTGTCTACTTGTGTCACTAACTAGCTCTGTGTGACCCAACATAAGGCTGTTACTCTCTCTGGGCTTCACAGACTTTGGTAGCTGGAGAGACTTCAAGTTTCACATGATGAACACATATTTGCATGTAAAGGCAAATTAAGGCCCAAGGTCAATGCCAAAGGGGAACTTTTGTCTCTAGGAGGCCACACCTGCATTGTCAGAATCCCAGCCAGGGGCTCCCCTCAGGGCCCGGCCCTGCCCCCTTAGCCAGCTGCGAGACCTTGAGCAAGTCCCTTCCTCTATGGGGAATGGTTGCCCACTGGTTGTCAAAACACGAGGAGCAGAGCCAAGTGTTTTCTGAGGACCCTTTGTATTCTGTCATTTGCCAGTTCTGGGATTCCATGAGTTGAATCATGAGGGTTGCAGCTTTGGCCACTCCTGAAGCTACCGGGTTGACTCATCTAAGAAGTCAAGTGGCTCAGTTCCTGCTCCAGGTGGGTCACACCTCCATGCCTTTGTCTGTGTTGGTCTCTGTGCCAGGAACACCCTTCCCACCCTGGCAATTTCCTTTGTCCACACCCCAAACATTTACTGCACACCACGAAAATGTCACTTCTGTTAGCAAGCTTTTCCTGCCCCCCAGTCCCCAGTGTAAAACTAACCTCCCGCTTGTGTTCCCCAGACCCCGAGCACACGCCAAGCATTAGACACATACCACTCACTCCATTCCCTTATTTTTGTGTGTGTCCTGGGAGCTCCTTGAGGACAGGGGCAGATCTGATCCATTTCTGTATCCAGCATCCGGCCTGGCACACAGTTGGCAAAGTAAGAATCTACTGAGTGAGTGAATGAATGAATGAATAAGTCACCATAGAAGGCAAATGGCAGCCAGCAGCCCTCGCCCCTGTCTCTTGCTGAGAGCCTGTCCCCTGCCTGGTCCGTCTACCCAAACGAGCAGCCCTTGACCACCTGGCCACTGGAGTCACTAATGAGCATTGATCCCGATCGGTCCCATCCATCACGCCGCTCGAGCTCCTTTCCTTAAAGAACATTAGGGAGCAAATGTATCATCGGTGACTGGAGGCCCGATAAAGCAGGCACCTCGCGAAATTTAGTATTCCACTCGTAGAGGCCTTAAAAGCATTTTTCAATTACGAATGGCCTGGGGGGAGTCATTCTTTCTTCGCCGGGGGATGAATAAAGATGGAAAATAATAGCATATCAATATTGCTGCAACTTAGCAGGATTAATCTGGAAGAGTTAAAGTCGTCACTCTCCCTGCTGCCTGCATGCTCAGGTGCGCAGCGAAGGACTTGGTCAAGGTGACCCTCATCAGCACCGCCGTGGGCAGGGCTGCCTCCTAACAGATCAGCACCTCAAGTGCCATGACCCTCTCTGCCTCCTTTGTGGCCTCACCCCAGGACACTCCCTGGCTCTGAGCCAGTCTTCTTACCCACATGAGGCCTCCGGGGCCAGCCTTCTCATGATGACCTGTAAGATCTGTACCACGCTTAGGGCTTAAAAGAGGTCTTTATCCTGGTTGTGGTGATGGTTGCTCAGATCTTCACATGTCATAGAAATACACACTGGGGGAGAAAAAAAGAAAGCGAGAAAGAAAGAAAATTTAAAAGCTAGATGAAAGATACATTTTTGTACCATCTCAGCAATTTCTTGTATTTCAAAGTAAGAAATTTTAAGAAAAATATAATACATAAATAAATAAAAATGTAAAAAGTGGTTCTTGCAGGAACCAAGGGAATGGGCCTCCATTGGGAAAAGTAGAAATAGGCAAAAGCTTTAGAAAACAATTTACATTATCTAGTGTAATACGCCGAATGATACTCCCTCCCTTCCCCAGGAGATGCCCACATGCTAATCCCTGGAACCTACGACTATGTTAGGTTACACGGAAATGGGGAATTAAGATTGTAGATGGAATTAAGGTTGACCTTAAATAATTAAATGACCTGGAGATGGGGAGATTATTCTGGATTACCTGGGTGGGCCCAGTGTAATCACAAGGTCCTTATAAGTGGAAGAGGGAGGCCTCAGTCAGAGAGAGAGATATGAAGATGCTACACTGTCGGATTTGAATACGGACCAAGCCTCTAGAAGTTTGGAAAGGCAAAGAAACAGATTCTTCCCTAGAGCCTCTAAAAGGAACATAGCCCTCATAATATCTTGATTTTAGTTCAGTGAGACCCATTTTAGACTTCTATCTTCAGAACTATAAGATAATAAATTTGTTTCTTTAAACCACAAAGTTTGTGGTGATTTGTTACAGCAGCAAAAGGAAACTAATGCATCCAATAAATAATATTTTTGAATTAAATATGCACATATCCTAGATCCAGCAATTTCACATCTAAAGAAATCTTTGGTCTAAATTGGTCATGGCTGTGGTGTAGAGACATTTACAGGAATGTTTATAGAGGATTATTTGAAATAACCCAACCAGAAATGATCCAAACATCCACCAATAGGAGATGTATAAATCCACTGTGCTATATTCCTCCCATGGAATTTTATATAGCAGTGAAAATGAATTAATTACCACTACACACAAACACATGGATGGATTCCACAGCATAATGATGAATGAATGGAGTAAGTCACAGAAAAACTTCCCAAGCTTCATCTCTATCCACTCACCCCACTTCTCTATGCTCTGGCCTGACAGAGTTCAAGGAAGAAATGAGAAGGCAGAATAAGAAAACAGACTCCTTTATCTATCAGATTATGTAAAGAGTCCTGGGTGACCTAAGTGTAAATGTGTATGTGTGTAGTGGGGTGGCCTATGGGACTTAGGGGGAGTCAGAAGTGGTGGTGTAGAGATTATGGCTCCCTGAAAATGGTGGACCCTAGACTATAATTCCCCTAGGCCCCTTGTTATAGGCAGACAATAGAACACCAGACAGCTTCATAGGATCTGAAAAAAATCTGTTAAGTCTTACTTCCAGGGAAAACCCAGGGTGGCAGCAAGACCCAGGAGTAAAAATGGCTAGGTTGTATGCAGCTGGGTAGGATTTAGCTTCATGGAACTTCCTAAAGCAGTTCTGTGTAGGAGAAGACATAAATAACCAGAATCCAAAATGAAAAAATGATACATCACTACAGAGCTCACAGATATGAAAAGATATAAAAATTAATAAAAAGATATTATATAGAGTTTTACAATAATACATGAGAATTTAGATGAATTGGAAAAATTCCTCAAACAAGTCAACTAATATAAACTTACAGGAGAAAAATTGAAGATCTGAGTAGTCCTATATATCTTAAAGGAAAGGTATCCATTCAAAAAAAAGTGTCACAAAGAAAATTTTAGGCACTGATGGCTTCACTGTTGAATTTTTCCAAACTTATAAGAAGGAAATGATATCCTTCTTACACAAACAATTTCAAAGAACATATTTTAAAATAATATTTTTACTATATTTTATTATAAATCCATAAAAAATGTTAAAAAAGAGAAAAAATTATAAATTAATAAAAAATGTGAAAAAGAAAAATATATATATTTTGAGGCCAGCGTAACACTGATACCAAAACATTGCAAGTAAAGAAAATTACAGGCCCATCTCCCCTGATTAATTAATCACTCTATGGCTCAGTTGTTAATTTGTAAAGTGGAGATCATAATAAGTCTTCCTTGCAGAGTTCTTATAAGGATTAAATGAGATAGATGCAAAAATCCTTACCAAAATACAAGCACATCAAGTCCATATGTATACAGATTATTATGGTCACAACCAAGTTGGGATTTTTTCTGCCTAGGAAGGAAAGGCTTAGTTTAACATCAAGAAATAAATTATCATAATTGACCATATTAATAGAATAAAGGAAATAAATAATTTAAAAAATCATACAATCATCTCAGATGCAAAAAAATCATTTGACAAAATTCAACACCCATTCACTATTTTAAAACTCTTAGCAAATATTTTAAAAAGGAAATTTCCTTAACCTGATGAAAGGTATCTGTATAAAACCACATCATACCTAAGAGTAAAATTTGGAGAACCTTCCTTTGAGATTGTTAATAAGACAATTGTGTCTACTATCACCACTTCTAATTAACATTATACTGAAGATAAGATAAGAAAAAGAAATAAAAGGTAAAAGAAATAAAAGGTATAAAGATTAGAAAGGAAGAAGCAGGAGCCAATGTGGTTGTGTTCATAGAAAATCTAAAATAATTTACAAATAATTAATATTATTTGGAAAATTTAGCAAACAATTACATAGTAGTAATAATAATTAGAAAATATATAATTATAATAGAGTCAGAAATATCAAATATCTAATAATAAATCTAAAATGAGATGTATAAGACCTCTACATAGAAAATGAGAAAACATTATTCAAAGAAAATTATAGACTTAAAATCAATGGGAGTGTATATCATGTTCATGGATTAGAATACTCAATATTATAGCTCTTACCCTTTTTCCATAAATTGGTCTTTAGATTCAATGCAAAGGTTAAGAATAGCCAAGATGATCTTGAAGAAGAACAAAGTTAAAGAACTTAAACCACTGAATAACAAGACTTATTTATTATACAGCTAAGGTAAGCCTTGACTTTGTCATGAGGGTCAGGAATGCTTCCTTGATGAAATGATAGTGAATCTGAGATCTGAAGAGAAAGCAAAGAGAGTATGTGCAAAGGTCCTATGGGTGGAGGAACTCTGGTCCATTCAAGAAGTTAAGGGAAGGCTCATGAGGCCTTAACACAGAGAAAAGGGGGGTCAAGATGGGAGCTGTGGCCAAAAAGGCTGAAGATCAGCATGACCTCGAGGGCCACAGTAAGGAATGTGACCTCATTTCCACTCTCATAACATTCCTTACACCTGCTCAGGAACTTGCTCCCCATAAGACTGTGAGCTCCACAAGAGTGAACACAGGCTCTGTGTCCCCTTGGTAGCAATGGAAGGTGCTCAAGCGTATTTGTTGAATACCTGTGATTGCAGAGCTGGCACGAGAGCTAGGGCCAGGGACTCCTGTCCAAGGCTCTTTCTGTTCACCTCGGTGCCTCAAGGCTTCCAGCTGCTCCCAAGACTCCACTTAGAATCTCCCTCCTTCTCCCTCCCCTTAAATACAAACACAGAAGGAGAAAAAAAAAAGAGAGAGAAAAAAAATACAAACCCAGAAACGTCCTTTGCTTTATACACAAAACCTTATCAATATTGTTTGTCCTCCTCTTGTACCCAAGAATGTGGCCGCAGGGCCAGGATCTGCATCTATACCTCTGTATCTCACCTCCTGACAAGGGCCTGGAACCACAGACACCGGATGAAATATTTTCTGACAGCGCTGTGCTCAAACCCCAGGTCCACCTCTTACCTTCTCTGTGACTTTGGGCCATTTAATTGTGCCTCTGAGGCTCAGTTGTTCATCTGTTAAATGGGGATGATAATAGCTACCTCCCTCTAAGAATTCTTATAAGGATTACATGAGACAAAAGTGCCTAATGGAGTCTGGCACATCCTAAACGCTCAAGAAATGTTAGTGGTTATAATGATGATCATTGTTCTCTGAGTCCGGTTTCTCATCTATAAAATGGCCAAATAAATGAATATTTGGGGGAGGGATATCAGTGGAGGTGTTCACAATCTTTCTTATATATTTCAATAACGATTCAAATTGCCCATCAGGCACATAATGCTTTTGTCACTTTTAATGTGAGTATATCTTACCTTTTGGAATTGCCATTAAGATTAAACAAGGCAGGGTATGGAAGCACTTAGCATAGTATCTGGTTTATAGTAATGATTCAATAAATGATGAATTTGGTTATTATCAACAATAAGCAGAATCCTTTATCCTGGAATTGGCCTTCTCAGCACGCCAAGTCTGCCCTCTCCATCGGCAGGTGACTTTTTGGAGACATTCAGATGTTCCCTGGCTGATGAAAAAGCACTGGAGACCCTTCTCCCATCAGGACCTGTGCCTTCTCCCCTGACTTTTCCTATTGAGGATTTATCCCTATAGTCCTCTGCCTGCCACTTCCCTGGATAAAAAGGACACCAAATTTTGGTGGCTCCATCCAGGCTTCTGGCCATCAACCCAAAAAAGTAGCTTCAATCTTAATGCCACATGCAAGCCAGCCCTAATTTCAGAGAGAGAGAGACACCCATGTTTTTATGTGAGGCGGGCAAAAGGGTTTAGAGTTAAGCAGCCAGCACCTCTGGGTGACAGAGAGAGCCCAGGGCCACCAGAAGACCAAGGCCCAGGTGGCCCAGGGAAACAGGCTCTGTAGTTCCTGTGGGCTGTAAGGCAAAGAGGAAAACTCTCAGCTTGTCCCTCTGACTCCCAGCCAGTGCTAATTCACAGAGACTTAATGCTGGGAGGAAGGTCCCCACTCCTCCACCACCTCTCTGGACCAGGCCACCTCATCTCTCACATCGACCAGAGAAAGTCTTCTTGCTGGTTTCTCCAGCTCCATTGTAGCCCTTGTATTAGTGAGGCCAAGTTAAGCATTGCTGCTGTAACAAACAATATCCTTGTCTCAGTCACTTATAGGAAGAAAAATTTATCTTTCGGTCACATTGCCTGTTCAGTGCTGGTCAAACGTAGCTCTGATCTATGTCATCTTCATTCTGTAACCTGCGTAGATGGAACAGTCTCCTACTAGATCATTGCAAGTTGTTTACGGGGAAGGAAAAGAGACATTGCAAATCATACCATGACTTAAAGCTTCTGCCCCCAAATGGCTCATGTCACTCCTACTCACATTTCATTGACCAAAGCAAGTCATAGGACCAAATTAGACATCAATGAGGTAGGAATGTACTATCCTCCCATGGAGAGAAGTAAATAATTGAGAACAATAATACAATCCACCCTCACACCCTACCCCTTACCTCACCAATCCATTTTCAGTTAAGTAAATAGAATGATCTTTAAAAACATAAACCAAATCATCATGTCCTCCTCTTTAAACACTCCACACTTCATCCTTAGAACAGAATCCAAATTCCTGGTAGGTATTGCCCTGCCCTGGTCCCACTTCATCTTTAATTACTCTCCTACTTGGACACTTGCTCCACCCACACTGACCTTTGAATGTGCAAGCTCTTTCCAACCACAGGGCCTTTGCATTTGCTGTTCCCTAGGCCCAGGTCAATGTTTTAATTCAACTCTTCCCAGGCCTAGCTCTTCTCATTGTTTAGGGGTCAGCTTAAATGTCACAGCAGAGAGATTTCCTTGACCACTCCACTATCCTCTCTCATAACACTCTGCTTATATCCTTCTTAACACTTAGCAGGCTGGAATTATTCTGTGTGCATAGTAGTATTATTGTTCATTGAGTGTTCCTTCTATACATACATTGGAACCTAAGCTTCTTGGGAGTACATGTGTCTGTCGTGTTCACTACTGTATATCTAACTCAGTAGGAGTTCAGCAAAGAAAAGGCACATGAATAAAAGAATCAGATCAAGATAGAAGGGGCAGGGAGGAGTGGTAGAGTGTGTGCTTAGCACACACAAGGTCCTGGTTTCAAGCTCTGGTACCTCCACTAAAAATGATATATAAATAAACCTAATAACCACCCAGCCCAGAAAAAGACAGAAGGGGCTAGGCCTGGCCCAGATAACCCAGTGCATATAAGTATCATGGAAGCTTATAACCCCATGGCCTGTCCTCAGGATGTCATAGCTGGGTGGGCAGGGTGGAACCCAAGCCTCAAGGACTCCCTGTTTTTGCCCATCCATGGCAGCCCACCCAGAACCAGAAGGTGTGTTTTATGCCACCTAAAAATTAAATCAGATGCAACCATTATTGAGCAGTTACTCTGGACTGGGTGCTGTGGTCTGCACCCTACCCACAGTATTTTGAGTGTTCATTGTAAGCCTGTGAGGTGGCGATTGTGACCCCTGACTTACAGATGAGGAAACTGAGGCTCAGCGCAGTTGGCAGATTTGCCTACCATGGTTGCGCAGCTGTCAGGTGGAAGGGCTGGGATGTGAACCCAAGAGTGGCTCCAAGAAAGTCCTGGGCAGGACTTCAGTGCCATCTGATAGTTATGGAAGCAAGGACTGTCTTGACACCTGTAGCAGGCAGAATAATGGGCCTTAAGGGGCCCATGTCTCGATCCCTGAAATCTGGGATGTGCAAAGGGACTTCGAGGGTATGTTTAAGTTAAGGCTTTGACATGAAGGAATAGCCTGGATTACGCCTTGTGATGACTTTGGGCCCATCTGGATCATGGAGGCAGGCGTGTCAGAGTCAGAGAGAAGATTGGAAGATACTGGGCTGATGGCTATAAATATTGAGGAAGGAGATCATAAAGCAAGGAGTATGTGGCCTCTAGAAGCTAGAAAAAGGCAGGGAAACAGACTTTCCCTTGAGCCTCCAGAGGGAACACAGCAGGCACATACCTTGGTCTTAGCCCAGTGAAACTTCTGACCTACAGAATTGTAAGATAACAGATTTGGGTTGTTTAAAGCTAGTAAGATCACTGTAATTTGTCACAGCCACACTAGGGAAGTACCACCATCTCTCACTGCTTTGAGCACACATCCTGCCTCTTCAGTTTCCCAGCTAAACTGTTGGTTCCCTGATGGGCAAGAGCCAGAAAGTGGCACTGGGGTATACAGTGAGCATTCAGTAATGACGCAGAGGGTGTAGTTCAGTGGCAGGTGGAAATGAGGAGGATTCATGGCGAGTCCAAGAGGAGGCGATGGAGAGGACAGGTGGCTAGACCAGACAGGTGATGGGCGGGGCAGGCAGGAAGCCAGTTGGAGAATCTCTAAACACCTGCCCCTGAAGCACAGAACCCAAATCCCACTGCTGGATGGATCTCCCAAGCTAAGCCAATCGCTCCCTTTTACACATGCAAAGGCCGAGACCCAGAGAGAGGAAATGACAACCAAGGCCTCTCAGGAAGCTGGTGGCAAAGACGGGATTAGAAATCCTATCACCTGACTCCTGTCAGTCTTGTTCCCATGCCTCTGGCCAGTCCTGCTCCACCTTGTCTGGTAAAGGTGTGCCTCATCCAGGGACCTGGAGTGGCAGAGTCCCTAACAGGCTGGAGGCTGGGGCCATGTGCTGTGGTGGGGGAGGAGTGTGGAGATGACCCAGGCCTGCTCCTTACCCAAGAACTCTGGGAATCTGAGACCCAGGTTCTAGGCCCAGCCCAGCCGCTGTGTGACAGCACGCAAGCTTCTCTCCCTCTCTGAGCCTCAGTTTCCCCATCAAGGGACTGAACTTGACCTCCAAGTGGTTTTTCTGGCTTTTGTGTGCTGTGATCTGCCACCACACCTATCTTGCTCTCAGCCCCCTGTGCCCTGCTTCCCAGCTAGGGCCCATGGCATCTCAGAAGACCCACCTACTCTCCAGGCTCTGCCCAGCCCCCTACCCAGGACTCAGCACTAGGTGTTTCCCATCCTGTCCTACCTCCCTCCCTTCCCCTCCAGCAGAGTTGAGCTTCCAGCCTACCTTACTCTGGGGTCCTAACCCCAGAGAGAGAAGGGGGGCTCAGATTACATGATGCTAAAAGGCATCGGGCCCTGTGTCTGAGTCTCTCCTGTCCCCAACTCTTCATCTCTGGGCCATCATGGCCCACCTCTCAGACCTACTATGACCACTGCATACCTAGACCCCCAGTCTGTGGTCCCTGTGCCCTGCCAGCTGGCGTGGACTTTCTTCTTAGGTGTCAGAAACCTTCAGACTCCTCCCAACCCCAACATCCTTGTACCCTTCAACTACAGCAACTGTCCAGCTCCCTAAACTCTTGGATTCCATACATAGAGAGTCCTACAAAGGAGTGAATTTTAGCATGAAAGCCAGTGCACAGAGAGGGTCAGCAATTGCCCAGAGGACACACAGCAGAGTTTCGAAGCCCCTGTAGTCAATGTCTTCCTCTGGAACCACTCCCCAGCACCCATACCACTGCCCAGCAACCCACTCTGTCAGCCTGAAGGGCAGGGAGAGCAGCCAGCCCCAGTGATCGGTGTCCAAGACCACAGTGATGCTATTCTTTCCTCGAGTGAGCTCCACCCACCCTGCGCCAGATTTAGCTATTTAATGCAGCCGGGCCTGCTCCGTCCCTGCCTCTGAGATTAGCTCTGGAACGGGGCTTTGACTGCCTGCCCAGAGACACTCAGCTTAAAACACCGGGAACCAGAAAAAAAAAAAAATCGACCACATTTAATGGAGCCGTTAGCGGGTGGGTCTGGGCTGTCCATTATGCGGCCCTGCCAGCCCAGGGAGCCCAGCCACGTGGCCGCCTGACCACAGCATTAAGGCGACATTAGCCCACAGGCCAGGCTGCGGGGAAGGAGCTGCCAGAGCCCAGGCGTGGGGCTTGCCCCTTCCACCTCCCGAGGCCCAGGGCCCCAGGGAGTCTTGGTGCCACTCAACAGGCATCAGGGAAGGAGAAGGGAAGAATAAATCTACCCCTTCTGGTCTCAGGGCCCCACTCGAAGACAAGCCCTGGGTATGTCCCCCCAAGGCCTAAGTCACCCTCTAGGATGGTCTGTCTCTAATAGAGGCAGAGATAGTATCAGTGAGGCACCCTGAGGTCCCCTGTCCCCTAAAGAGTGCCCTGGCCCGTGCCTGCCACGCCCCCATTGCTGCTGCTTCTTTCCATTTGCTATTTAAAAATCGCCCTCATTAACATCCAAGTTGCTCTCGGACACTGTCTCCCCAAATGTGCTCCAGGAACCATCAGTCTCTCGAGATGCTTCATAGAAAACAAAACGGGGAGGGGGGTTCAGAAGGCAAGTAAGTTTGGGAAGCACTACGGATGCCAGTGCCCTCTTGGAGAGTTACAAGACTAGCAAATGCTCTGAGAAGTCCTGCAATGGGGTTTGATGTTATTTAATCCATTTCCCAGACTTCTTTGATTACAGAACCATCCCCTTTATCTTAGCAGAATCCCCATTAATATGCTGAGGTCCTAGTGTTCCAGGGAACACTCTTTGGGAAATGACACTTCAAGGGTCTGCATCCCTCTCCTTCCCCAAGTCCCACCTGTGGTCAGAGGTGCCAATGAGGCTGCTCAAAGCCTGTGAAGAGAGTAAAGGGACTCTGGTCTTCAGTTACAGTGGATCCAAAAGCCAGAGTCACAGGGAAGGAACACAGACTCACCTCTCAGTGGAAGGAGGGTGAGAAGAGCACGTGGGGAGTCCTCAGTCCCTCACCTCACTTGTCTCTGATGGAGCAGGATTCAGCCCAGGAAGGAGGGGCTCACCCTGGTCAGAGCTACTTCTCAGAAGCTCAAACACTTAAACCCATGTCCCCTGGCGATTTCTTCTGCAGATTCATGAGCTATCTAGTGTCCTGGCGGAAGCCCCAAGCGGGACAACAGGACACCTGGATTCTGCTCCTGCTTTTCCTGAAGGCCTGCTTTTGTGGCCCAGGGAAGGCCTTTGACCTCTCTGTGCTGGTGGCCACAGGTCTGAGCCTGAGGAGCCCCTCTGTATGGGGACACAGCCTCTCCTGCCCTCCTGGGAACATTGGGCTATTTGTATAAAGTGCTCTGAGATCCCACCAGCCAAGGCTTATCAAATGCCTTCTCTGTGTCCACCCTATGCACGGTGCTGGGGCTTCACCTCAAAAGCCCTGTCATCTCACTGCAGGCTGATCTGGAACACCAGTTCCTACAGTCTTCAGTGGAGAAAAGCAATTTGGTAAACATGGATCTCCCAGATGTGAGAGAAGAAAGCAGACAGGACATCAAAGACCCTTTTATGTGAACTTTCCGGGGCCACAGATCTCATAGAGTGTGACAGATTGCATTTTCCGAACATGGCCTTCTTGACAACTTCCATCCACATGGTCTTCTACCAAGTGACCCCCCCACCCCGCCACCAACAGCCCTCTGTGCTCCCTCCCTTGATGGGTGGGCCTGAGATGACAGCAGAAGCAATGCCGTGTGACTTCCAGGTCAGAACAGGCAACAGAACTTTCACTTGCCCCCTTGGGACGCTCCCTCTCGGAACCCAGATGCCATGCTGGGAGGAAACCCAGGGTACGTGGAGAGAGGACGTGGGGGTGTCCAGTCAAGTGGTCCAGCTGAGGTCCTAGAAGAAACCAGCATTAGCCATCAGACCTGACACAGAGGAAGGCTTCAGGATGACCCCCTCCCTGACCACAGCGACCACAGCTGCATGAAAACCTGAGTAAGAACCACCACACTGAGCCCAGGCAACTCTCAGAAAGAGAGGTCGTTGAAAAATGCCTTTACCTTAAGCCACTGAGTTTGGGATGATATTTTCTGCAATGATAGTAACCAGCACACATGGAAAGTAGCTTCCTTCCAACCACCTTTGCAGGGGTGAGGGGGGCTCCAGAGTGTCTGTCCCTCTCCTTCTTCTGTCCTCTCCGGAACCGGGCCTCTGTCACATAACGATGCTCCACACCAACCAGCTCAGAAGTCACAAAGCCCATGCCACTGAGCACCCACCGCAGGCCAGTGTCTGATGTACACTCGTGTACTGCTCCCTGCCAATTAGAGACTTGAACCATAGTTTACAGATGAGGGAACACATGCTCAGAGAGGTTGAATGACTTGCCCAAGCTTGCACAACCAGCGTGGGGAGGTCCAGGATTTGAAGCAGATCCCATCGGTGACCATTCCCCAGGCTGCCTCCTCTCTCTCTCCTGGGGTGGGCTGAGGAGGAAGGCAGAGCGGTGTACGGAGAGCACCCAGGTCCAGGTCCCACCCTGACTCTGCTTCTCATTAGCTGTGTCTCTTTGGGCAGTTTTCTTCACCTCTCTGAGCCACAGATTCCTCATCTGTGAAATGGGATACTGATGCAGGTTTGTTGTACAGACTAAAGAAAATACAGGTACTGTGCTTTGGTGATGAAAGGAGTGAAGTTATGATGGTGTCTGCTTTAAAAAGAGGAAGTTCAAGGATCAAGGCCAGTCTGACAGCTTATTGAAGGCCTGGTCAGTGGCCTGGACTCCAGACAAGATCAGGGACCATGGGGTGGCAAACTGCCCATGTGTCGCCTGACTAGTCTGTCCTCACCTCCTTGGGATGGAGCCCTGTGCCCAAGAACATAAAAACTCCACCAGGCAGACGTTCACATCTGGCTGAGCTGGGTCTGTTGGATGCACCTATTGGAGGATCCTGGAGAAGCTCCTGTCACTTCCTCCTGGTTAATTTGCTTTAACAAACATTTACCACCAACTATGCTGTCTCTTCTAGTTGCCTCTCCAGGTTCAGTTTCTGCCTTCTCCACTCTGCTCTGGGCCTGCGTGGCTTACTGACACAGGTGACATCAACACACCCCTCAGCTCTGTGGTGTCCCACTGGGTTCAGCTAACAGGAGTCCCCGGCAGGAGCCAGAGGAGAGCAGAGTTAGACCCGCAGCACTGAGGGCTGATAAAGCTGGAGGGAGGCTCGGAGCTCATTCCACCTCCTCAAATGAGGCCTCGGAGACCAGAGAGGGAAGGTGACCTGCCCAAGCTCACACAGTGAGTAGGTGGCTAGTTCTCAGTCTAGTCCACATTTGTGGGTGGGGAGAGTGGAGGGGCCGCAGGAAAGATGCCACCCTGGCCCCCATTGGGGGGGATGCCAGGGGAGGGAAGTGTGCACAAGTGCACCTGCTCCCCTTATTCCAGGCTCCCTCCCCAGCCACTCCATTTGAGATGCTGCTCAACAAGAACTCAGACCACATGCCCGCCCCCGTCCCAGCCCCAGGCTGACATTGGGGGACAAACCTCAGCCATCAGGTAGGACGGTGGTGTTCAGAGTCTAGAGCCAGTCAGCTTAGTTCAAGTCCTGATCCACCACAGACTGGCTGCATGTGAGCTTGGGCAAGCTACTAGGCTCTTTGTGCCTCAGTTTCCTTGTCTGTAAAAGGGGAGAATAACAGTGCCTGCCTCATGGGACTGTGTGGGGATTAAACGAGATAATACTTTAAAAATTCCACAGTAACACCAAAGACCGTCAACAAACATCAGTTGTTTCTAAAACCAACACCCACCCCCACCCCCAGGTCACAGACGATCGGACATTTCAAAACTGGAAAGGCTTTGGGGTCTGTCTTAGTCTGTTCGGTCTGCTATAACAAAATGCCTAAGTCTAGGTGGCTTCTAAACAACAGAAATGTGTTTCTCACAGTTCTGGAGGCTGGAACGTCCAAGGTGCCCACATGCTTCTGTTCTGAAGCAGGCTCTCAGATGGTAGAAGAGACTCAGGGTCTCTCTGGAGCCTCTTTGATAAGGACCCTAATCCCATTCATGAGGGCTCCATTCTCACCCTTCAGTCCCAAAGCCCCACCTTCTAATACCATTGGCTATGCAGAGGTTAAGATTTCAACACACGAATTTGAGGGAAAAAAACAGTGGTCCATCCAGCCCAGCCCGCCAGGATACAGATGAGGAAACCAAGTCCCTCTCCTGGGCCCCTTCCAGCTCCCTGCACAACCTGTGCACTTGAAGTGTGGTGGGTGGGTTCTGCTTCCTGGTCCCACTCCTGCCTCTTGGCTGGGGCCACGCTCTGAGACAGTCTTAGCTGCTTCTAGAAACCCCACAGCCTAGAGTTCAGGGGTTGGGCCAGGTCCCTCCCCACTGCCATCTGCCTCCCATGCCCAGGGGCCCACCATGATGCCACATGTCCGTGGCCCAGTATGTTCATGCATCTCCCCAGCATTCATTTACTGAGCTCCTGTTGCATTCAGACCTTGCACTGGGCAGTGAGGAGGCCTCAGAGACCAGAAAATGGGGGGAGGTTGGAGACAGAGAAGAAATAGATGGGTGTAAGCCCAAGATCAAAGCTAGAAAATGGTCCTGTGGGGGGCCCGAGGGAGCACCTGACGCTGCGTAAGGTGTGGGGAGACTGGTTCGGGGTGGGGACTGGGAGCGTGGGTCAGACTTCTCTAGAGGAGGAGATGGCTACACAAAGACAAGAAAGATGACTTGGAGTTAACCAGATTCTTTTATTCTTTTAGTCAACAAATATTAATTGAGCACATCCTATGAGCCCAGCGCTGTTCTAGGTGCTAGGCAAATTGCAGTGAACAGACTGGATGAAGTTTCTGGGGCTGACATTCTAGTGGGGGGAGGGGGCTTCAATAACCCTACACTAGATAAGACAGCAGGTGTCCATAGCACAGGAAGGAAGATGAAGGGGGTGAGGGGATGGGTGAGGGGATGAGGAGGATGGGCAGGGCTGCTTGGGAAAGAACCTCTGGCAGAGACCGAACAAAGTGAGGAGGAGCAGTGGGGGGGATTCCAGGGAAGGGGGTCCCAGGCAGAAGGAAAGGCCGGGGCTGAGGCCTGGAGCAAGAGGCACATGGCTCAGGAGGGCATGGCCAGGTTTGGTGTAGCTGGAGCTTGAGGTGCGGGGGCTGGGGCTGAGGCCGGAGGTGGAGAGGAAGAGGTGAGCTGGGCCGGGCGAATGGTGAAGGGCTTTAATGGCAAGAAGGGTTTTCTCCCGAGGGCGTGGGGAGCTGTGGAAGGTTGAGTGAACGTGTGAGCTCAGCCTGTTCATCATGCCAAACAGCGACCCCTGCAGGGGACATCCTTGCCTACCCGTTCCCCAAGGCTGCACCGCTGGCTTGAGCCCAAACCTCTCCCTTGGAGCCCAAGCCTCCACACCCCACCCAGCTCCTACCCAGGGCTGGAGGGACCATTCTGAGAAGCACACAGGACAGAGTCAGGCGCCAGCCCAGGCCAGGGTCAGTCCCTCCAGCAGGCGAGCAGACACACCCGGAAAACCTGGAGGTCTGGGGCGATGATCCCCTGCCCCACAGGTCAGAGCAGAGCTGACCAAGGCTGGAGTTGGGAGCCTGGATCCTCTTCGGATCTTGCCACCCACTCTGCAGTAGCCTTTTCCCTCTCTGGACCTCAGTGTCCCCTTGGGTCCCCGCCAGCTCTCCAGTGCCACAAACCCGCCTTGCTCTCTGTCTTGGGGCTGGACTTGCCTCCAGGTTTGGCCTCTCCAAGAGCCTTCCTCCCAGAGCCTCCATAAGCATTCGCTCACCCCAGGGAGGCCTGGGGGCTCTTTTAAAGAGCCGCATTCTGCACTCCAGAGACCAGCGTCTCCCTGAGGCTTCCAGACCCCAACTCTCCCCTCATTCCCAGCCGCCCTCCTCCTGGGCTCCAGCTGCCAAGAGGGGGGAAATGTGCTAATTCCACTGGAGGCTCGACCCCACGCTCATTTATTTCAGACATGACCTTTGATTTCTCGGGTAGAGTGTAAATTACATGTCGCCAGCATAAAATATTAAATCCAATTTATACTTAATTATTGATGCTATTATGTATTCTATAGTAATGGCATCAGAATCTCAGGCCCCGTCCGTGCCCAGTAAATAGCTTTTTTGCATTAGAGGCTCCTTGAGGTAAGAAATCTTGCTCCATCCCTTCTTAACCGTATGATTGATGATTATGGGGAAGTTCGTAAATAGTCTTCCAGAAATATTTCTCTGGTCGTCCATCCGTAGCTCCGAAGGAAGGTGGGGGCCGCGCTAATTATCGGGGCGGTCGGGCGGATGCAGCCCTGCCCACCGCCATTTAGAGCCGGTGGGTTGAGGGTTGGCAAGATGGGGACGGTTTAAGCGAAGCCGTGCTGAGTGGTTTAAGAGCAAGGGGAAGGAGGACCACAGCGGTTTTCTGAAGGCTTTAAGTCACATGTAATCTTCACATGGACACTGAGGTTTTGTTTTTTATTGAAACATTAATAATTCCGGTTTCTTGTAAAATATTCATGGTTCCTGTTGCTGCATTCAAACCCTCTCGGACGCTGCTTTTAATTTCCAGCTCAGCCCGTGCAGGCCTCTGCCGTCGACCACCCATTGCTCCCGTGCAATTTATTAAGTGGAGGGAACAGTGGCCATCGGGTGGTCAGATGAATCGAGCTCAGGGTTTCTCTGCAGCAACTGGTCGCCAGCCAGAGAGGCCCCAGAGTGGGCAGCGCTGCCGCTGGGCAGGCAGAGCAAGCACTGTGGCACAGAGCATCTCGCCAGCTAAGTGGACTTTGAAGACACTGGCAGAGCTGGGCCTGAGAGTCAGGGGAGGCCTGCTGGGGCCCACAGAGGCAGGATCTGATCGAGGGGGCAAAGGGGAATGAGGAGAGAGAGAAGAGGGCACTCGGAACACTCGGGGAGGTGACAGCCCAGGGCAGGGGACAGCGGAGTGGTGAAGGGCACAGGCTCTGGGAACAGGAAACCTGGGTTTGACCCCCAGTTTGCCTCCAACTAGCTGTGTAACCTCAACGAGTGACTTCACCTCTCTGTGCCTCAGTCTCCTCCTCTAGAAAATGGACCCTGAGACCAGGCAAGTGCTGGGGGCACAGTACGTCTCTCCTCCTCAGAAGATCTGCAGTTGTTTGGTTGCTGCGGAAAAATGTGTTACAACTCGGTGTTACAGCTCAGTTGTGACAGCAGCCTGGATCCAGGCGAGAGACCAAGCAGAACTCGAAGAGTTGGAGAACTCAGGTTTATTATGTCAACGGGCCCAAAAGAGTTAACACTCCAAGCTCTGGACCCCCTCTGTAGGTTTACACCGGCTTTTAAAGGCTGCCAGTTTACACTTTGCAACATCATATGTAAATAAGGTATAAGGAAAGTTGACTAATTAAGAACAAGCTTTGTAGAGATGGACCAATCAAGAGGGAGAGAAATAGCCAATCAGGAGTGAAGGAAATAACCAATCAGGAGTGAGCTCAGGGAACCAATAGAATTTTAGGTGTAAGTAAGCTGTTTCAGAGGCAAAAAGTGAGATAGAGCCTCTGGGCCAGGGAATCAGATGGTGCTGGCAGGAGAGTAGTGGCCCTGCTTGGGGGTCCTGCCAGTCTTTTTATGGAGCTTCCTGCCTCATGGTCAGTGTCACACGGAGGGCTTGTGGGTAGCAGAGCTTGGAGAAACCTTCAGAGACCTAAAAGTTTAGCCCTCCTTTGAACAGATGAGGGGTGAGGCCCAGAGAGGGGAAGTGACTTGTTCACAGCGGTCACTCCTTGTGAGTCGGATTCAATACTGTGCCCCACCCCGAGCTCTGAAATTCAGCTTCTTTAAAACCAGTCTGCATTCTAGGGATCATCACTGCCTCAGTTTATCCATGGAGCCGTGCCCCATCCCCACCCTTCGTTGCCCCAAAGAACCACGATTAGAAGGTTCAACTGCCATCACAGCTGGGGTCCTATCCCTCCCCCATCTCTCATCAAATTTCATCCATCCCAGGACTGACATAATTCTGTTCAGGAACACTCCCACATTTTCCTGGGGCTCCAGCTAAGAGCGCAGCCCACCAGAGGCCAACCAAATCCCAGGATGTCAGCTCTGGAAGTGACTTCAGCAGCCAGTTTCCACTACTCCATGGCTTTGTGGGTGAGGAAACTGAGGCCCAGAGAGGTTAATGATTTGCCCAACGTTGCACAGACACAAACGGAACCCCAACCCTATAGCCTAAGAGGTATCTTCATGTTAATTCGGTCTGTGGAGAGCTGAGGAGGGGAGAATTAACCCCAAGACTTTCAGGAGGGGTGACCACAAGGTCTCACACACCTGGAGGGTGGAGCCCTCACCTGCACCAGCTGGAGATGGCCCTCCGCTTGCGGGTGTTTCCTAAGCCGGATCCAGCTCGCCGTGTATCTGCCCTTAATCAGAAATGTGTCCATCCACAGCTGGGCATGCTCAGATTCAAATGGCCAGATGGTCTGTGTCCAAATCCAATAAGCAAACTCCCTACAGCCTCATTCCTGAGGGTCAGCATGAGGACCAAGAGGCACCAGTGTCCCCAGAGGGGCAGGGCCTCTTTGGTTCTCCAGGAGACAGGCAGGGTCCTGACTGGCCCACCTGCCCCAGAGGCAGAGGAGTGGCCGCCAATATCAACTGCAAAGCCAGAGATGGGGCAAGAGATGTCTGAATCCTCTAATATCTCTGTCGGCCCTGGAGATGATTTTTTCCCTTGACCCTAAATTCAATTATAACTTATTAGCAGTAATACAGAAAACAAAGAAAAACAAAAACCACTCTAACTCTACCACCAGAGAAATGAAATACACGTCCATTATTTTTGTGTGCAGTTAGCTTCAACTTTCGTTTAGGTCATATGAACAGAAACAGTAACAGAACATATGCTCCCTCCTGCTTAGCTGAGAGGCAGCTGCAGCACCAAACTTTCAAAATAAAGCACATTGCAAAGGATAATAAAAAGCTGGTCTCTTTCCTCTCTCTGTGCCTCAGTTTACCCTCTGGGCCAGGGGTGACCTCCATGCACCCTCCATCCTCACAGGGCCTGTGGCTTTCAGGCTCAGAGGGCACCCAGATGAGCTCCTGGGTTTTTCTTTTATGCTCCCAGGCTAACATTTGAAGAGATGTGTGCCTGCTCTGAGGCAGACAGCAGACCTTGTTCCTTGAAGAAGCAGATCTGGCCGCATGCAGACCTGTTGGGATCTCACAGGATAACCTAAAAGGTTAGGTTATCTAGGCTGTGACCAGAGGAGTTTAAGAGTCCTGGAAGGGGTGTTAGCAGATCTGAAATCTACTTCAGGTTTTTCTGATCACCAGCTGTATGACCTTCAGCTAGTTGTTTCCCGTCTCTGGGTCTCAGTTACTGCCTTGGGGAGTTTATTGAAAATAGGGATTCTTGAGCCCTAACCGGGAGATGCTGACTCTGTTAAGTCTGAAAAGAAGCAGCCCCCAACCCGCCAGCCCCAGGGCTCAGTTTTATCAGAAGGAATAGACCCTGTCTAAGAATTTGGTCCAAGGTAAAGAAAAAGTATAATTACACATAATGGATGGAGATCAGGAGAGACTGGCTCTGGACAGAGGAGGACCAGGGCCCCCCTACTCTGCAAAGGAGAGGAACTAGAGCTTGGCGACCATTGGCCAGCAGCTCGAAAAGGGAAGATAGAAAGAGAAGAAACAGTTTCTTTGACTTGGAATTAAAGGAAGGATACTGCCAATAAGAAATCTCTGCTGGTGGGGCATAGCCAAAATATTTCTAGAAACATGATGTCGGGCATTGATTTTGAAACCGGTCCCTGCTCTTTGCTGAAATCACCTTCTGCTGCCCCCTAACCTTCAGGAAATGCCTACTGTACACAACAACCTTGTGCTGAGGGAGCTTCATGAGAATGAAGGCAGAGGAGTGGTGTCCAATGTGGGGCAAAAGGGGTGACAAGAGAAGAGGGCCTCTAGGAAGCCAAAGGTAAGGGTCAGGAGCAGGTGGGAGTTGAGGTGTCTAAGGCCACAGCACTGAGGATGCAGTATGAGTGAGATCAAATGGCTTGTCCCCTAAATATACCAGAGGATGGAGACCCTCATAAAGGAAGGAGAAAAATATTTGGTGCGAAGAATGTGTTTGCATATTTAAAAAACTGGCAACAGTGACTAAATAAAGGTTTGTTTTTCATATAAGTCAGGAAGTAACAGCTGGGGTTGGTGTGGTAGTTCTGCAATGATCTTAATATCTCCAGATCCTTCTGTCTTTCTCCTCCATCACCTTAGCACGTGGCATCTTCATGGTTTCCTCATGTTCTAAAATGGTTGCTGGTGCTCCAGCCATCAAATCTTCATTCCAGATGTAAAGCAGTAAGGGAGGAAAGGGTAAAAACAGCATGTATCAGCCATCTGAGACCCATTTAAGAGCTTTCCCAAAAGTCCACTCAACAACATCCACTTGGCCACAAATTTAGTTGCGGGGTCATGCCAAGCTGCAAAATAGACAGGAAAACATGATGTTTTAATGACACAGGGATGCTCTGGATAAAATGGAGGTTCTGTTACTAAAGAAGGAGTAGGCAACTAGCAGTCTCTGGCACAAATGGGCTTCATATAGAGTAAGCAAAATCCCGTTTTCCTCTGGTTTCTACCCGTAGGTCCTGGTTCTGCCCTTTGTAACAACATCTACAACTACAGAACATGTCTCTAAATGACAGACTTCCTCTGAACCTCCTCTTTTCCAGATTAACTATCCCCAGGACCTTCACACACTTCTCAGGACACAAGCCAACCTAAGCTCTAAAGATTTCCTTTTATTTGTTCTCCTGATAGTCACCATGCACCTGCTACCTGCTTTCCATGCACAGTGACATATGAAACAGACACTTGAGCTTACAGTTAGGATGCATGCTACATCACCAGGGAGCTGAATCTTAACCCAGAAGAAGAACAATGTGCAAACAGAGTCAAGGCCTCCCTGGAGGAGGGACAGTTACCCTGAGTCAGGAGTGTATAGGAAAGAGTTGGCTGGGAAACCAGTGAGGGGAAGAGTATTCCAAGTGGAAGGAACAAACAGGGATGAAGGCCCAGAGTCACCAGAAGTGTAAGGAAGACCACAGTAGTTCCAGGAACTAACACAAACTGGGGGATGGTGAATGGTGAGCAGCTCTACATCAGGAGGAGAGGGCCCACAGTGAGGGGAACCTACCGGGCACAGTCTTTGGGGAGATTGCTCAGTCAGGCTCCACCTGCTCTTGCCAACACCTAGCCTGCTCGTCAAAAGGGAAATCAAGTCAGTTTGACAAAACTTGTCTCCCAGCAGTTGTCACTTTCAGCGGCTGTTGACTGGTCTGTTCTAGAACCTTACAGCAGCGCAGTCCAGGGTTTCATGGTTGGTAAATGATTGCCCAGAATCTGTCTATTTCTTTTCTTTGAAAACGATACAAAAGCCCCCATCTCCCCACTGCCAGCCCTCTAACTCCTCCTTGGTTATCATTCCTCAGGGGTGACAATGTTGTTGTGGGGTCACTTTGGAGGTTCTTGTGGGACTGAAAGATCTGAATTCCTGTAAAGGAACCTAAGATTGTCCTGAAGTGTCTTACCTATCTTGGGCTGCCATTCCTTTTTAACCATTTTTGATCTCTAAGTGGTCAAGAAACCATGCAGAGAAAAATCAGAGTGGTTTGGGTTAAGCCCCAGCAGGGTTTAGACAGCAACGCGCCTGCTTCCTTCTTCCTGTAAAGTTTGTGCTGACATCTCAGCCCAGAGTAGGCCTGAAGAAAGTTCCCCGCAAGCTCACCAGAGAGCTGCCCCCATCCCTCACCGGAAACCTCACCAGGAAAGACGATAGAGGCTCTGAGGAGAAAAGGAAGGTGAGTGACACCACTTAGGGAAGGCAGCAAGAAACGGTCAGCAGAACATGCTAGAAAACAGACCAGGGAAACCAGGGAGAGAATGTGTACCGAGCCTTACAGACAACCAGAGAGGCCCCAGTCATGTCCATCTTGGGAGGATAATCATATTAAAAAGCGGGGAAGATGCCAGGCAGGGAGGGTGTAGCTCGGTGGTTGAGTGCGTGTTTGCACAAGGTCCTGGCTCTAATCCCCCAGTACCTCCATTAAAAATAGATAAATAAACAGACAAATAAACCTAATTACCACCACCCCCCAAAAAAGGGAGGGGGGACATGCCAACACAAAGTTGAAAATATCAAGGTCTATTTAAAATATTTACATATAGCAAATTTAACACTAAGCATTACTCTGCAATTTGTGATACTCCCAGGATGGATCCCGCATGTATTTTAGTGCATACGAACGTGTGGCTTACTCCAGCAGTGAGCACAGAAATGGGGAACGGATTCTTCTCTCAGTGTGGTCAAGGTTCCTGTGTGATGAGTGTGTAGCCTCATTTGAGGAGAAGGTCAAAATCTGCATCTGAGGCACTTTGTTAATGGGAGGTTCTTTCCAGACATCTCAAAGTAAGGCCAACCCTTAGAGCAATAGTTCTTAACCAGGAGTGATTTTGTCTCCTCCTCTCAGAGGGCATTTGGCAATGTCTGGAGACATTGTTGATGGTCATGACTGCGGGGACTGCTACTGAGAGGCTGCTAAACATCCCATGATGTACAGAACGGCCCCACCAACAGAGAATTGCCACTCCAAAAATGTCAACAGTGCCAAGGCTGAGAAACCCTGCCCCTGAGTGAGGCTACACTAGACCCTCCCTGCCAAAACCTAAACCAAGCCTAGACAAAAGCCACAGGGCAGAAAGAGTTGGAGAATGAGTCCCAGCGTGTTAGAGAGGCTTGGGAAAAAACATGAACGTCCCCAGGCCTGCCCGAACAAGGTGTAAAACCAAACCCACACAAGTTCAAGGTGATAGGCCGGTTATTGAGCTACCTAAGTGAATACAAATCAACAACCTTTGGAGGAAGATAAAAAAAAGAATACAGAGTCTCTACAGAGAACAGTACCTAGTATACAGTCAAAAATTATCAGACGTGCAAAGAAGCAGGGAAATGAAACCCAAACTCAGGAGAGAGATTGAAACTAATTTTAAAAGAATCAAATAGAAGTTCTACAACTGAGAGGTAGAATAATTGAAATGAAAAATTCTCTGTATGGGCTTAACAGCAGATTAGAGGTGGAAGAAATAAGGGTCGGTGAACTTGAAGACAGAGCAACAGAAATTACCCAATATGAAGAACAGAGAGACAAAAAAAGACGGGAGGAAAGTGAATAGAGCCTTCGGGACCTTTGGGATAATATAAAACTGTGTAACATATGTGTAATTGGAGTCCCAGGAGGGGAAATTAGTGAGGGTTGGGCAGAAAATAAATGTTAAGACATAATGACTGAGATTTTCCTAAATTTCAAGAACTGTATCCAAGGTCCCGTTGAAAGGAGCTAAGGTTGAAATTGGATTCTGCTTCCTTGAAGGAAGGGTGGGCTCTGTTCTCTGATACATGCCCCACAGGGGACCCCCAAGGTCCCATCCAAGCCCTAAATCCAGTTATCCTATGAGCCTCTTGGTGAAGCGGGCAGGCCCAGGGGACTGGTCAGATCAATGTAGGACAGACAAGCAGTGGCTGCCAGTGAGGGATGGCCAGGCTGAGGTCAGCGGCCACAGCTGAGTTCCTTCAAAAGAAGCTAACAGATCCCGCGAGATCAGACACCAAGGCTTCCTGGGGATATTCTTATGTCTTAAATCAATATTTCTTCTTAACAGAGAGTGGGCTCTTTAAAAAAAAATTTTTTTCCATCAAATTGTAGTTGATTTGCAATGTTTCTTTCTCTTTTTTTAATGGCGGTAATGGAGATTGAACCCAGGACCTCATGCATGCTAAGCACATGCTCTACCACTGAGCTGCACCCTCCCCGCTAGGGGGCTGTGTATTGCTGCTGCTCTTCAAGAAGTGAGTTTGCTTTTCCCTGGGCAGAATTCTCTGAACACCAACTCTTTTCCAAGGTTGTAACATGGTAGCCTCTGCCAGGAGGCCTACAACCACCAGAGCAGGCGGAGCTAGCCTCGGCCTCAGCTCCTCCACTGGGGCAGCTGGACAAGCCTAAAGTAGCCTCCACACTCAATGCCTGAAATGCCACCATGGGCGCCAAGTCAAGGCTGTGGCTACCGCGTGGAAGTTCCTTGAGAGGAGAAACATACCGTTAGGCAGTCATCCCTTAGCAGGAACCCTAGAGAGACCTTTCACTGCCCCCTGCAAGTGTACTGAATCCATCAGAGACTCCAGAAGACATTCAGAGAGGGATGAATCCTGGGCACTTTTCCTTTCTTTCTTCTTTCTCATTTAGAGAACTGAAGGACAGGGCAGTGGCTAGGACTCTGCCTCGATGGCCAGACTGCCTGGGTTTGAAACGCAGGTGTGTGGACTTCGCAAACTACTTGACCTCTTCGTGCTTCCGTTTCCCCAGCTGTGAAGTGAGGATATAGTGGTAGTTGCCTGGCAGGGCTCTTATGAGGTTTCACTGAGATGGTGGATAGCACATTTATTTTTTATAGTGGCTTGAGGCATGCCACTTCTTCTCTCTCTGGGTCTCAGTTTACTCACCTATGAAATGGCCAGGAGCTCAGAGACAAACTTGGGGTTCAGCCAGATTTTCTGGTACAATCCTCTCCTCATTTCCATTCACTGCTCCTGCTCTTTTGACCTTGAATTAACGTTTCTAACGTCCACCCATCTGTTCCAATCATCTTTTCTGGAATCAGGGTGAGTAAAATTTGGTGATAAATATGCACAACCCAAAAAAAAGGACATTCCCTACACAGTTTAAATGGGGAGGAATCTGTGACTTACAGGCCGAGTCAGACCCGTCGGGAGTGGGCCGCAGCAGGATGGCCACTCTCCTGCTCCCTGTCCTGACCTTGGTCTGAGCCAGGCATAGCCCTGGACCTGTTGGGGAGCAAAGAAACCACCCTACCCCCAACACACACACAGAGCATAGGGTGCAGGTGGAAACAAGGCCACGTAGACTGTGAGAGGCAATCAGCACACAAGGCAGACCACAGAGAAGACCAGAAGGAGGCAGCGATGACTTCATAAGGCAACTGGAGCATAATGCCATCTTTTCAGTCATTCATTCATACATGCATTCACACTTCCATTTTCAAACCCTGAGGCACTGGCAGGGTGTGGGTAAGTGGGGAGGAGGAGGGCAAGAAAACATAACATGCATGTCAAGGGTAATGTGAAGCATGGGCTGCCTACTGGAGAGAGTGCTATTTGGTCATTCATTTGTTCATTCTGCCAATATTTATCAGGTGCTAACCTAGAGGATATAGCTAGAGAGATCTGAGGCCAAAGAAAGGTGGGTCCTCGACCCCAGGCTAGGGCTTTGGCACTTTCTAGGCCTGGGAAGCTGCAGCAAATTCCCTGAGCAGTGGAATGTCTGGACTAGTGGGCCAACCTGGGCTGCCACCTGACCAGGGCCCCAGCCAGTACTTCCGGTCAGAGCCCTGTCTCAGCCTTGGCCTTCTCTGCAGCTCGCACCCCAAGCCCAGCCCCTCTGCCATGCCCCTGGGCTCAGGGGAGACAGACTCCTGGAGCTCAGGCACCCATCCCCCTCTATTGAGCTTCTCAAGGGTCGGGGTGTTGGCACAACTCACAGATCACTCCTGGGCCAATTAATTTGCGTTGGTGAGAGCTGCCCCTTTGTTTGCATCCTCCTCCTGCTGTTCCTGCCTCGCCCAGAGCCAAGCTAGAGAGCAAGGCAGATGGCAAGGCCTTGAGAACTGTCTGAAGACTGGGGCTGGGTGTTCTGGGGGACAGCTGCTAAAAATAAGGGTCCAGGGAGGACCTATGGAGCCCCAAATTAGAAATTGTGTGCTTGTGTCAGGGAAGAGGACAATGGCTGGATTACAGTGGCAGTTCAGCCACGCAGAGCTGGACAACCTGGTACAGACCAGTGTGTCCAACTTTTCTCCACACACAAAGCAGGGAGAAAAATAAACCAAAGCCAAGGCCAGCAGGGACGGGCACTGAAGCTGTTTTATTAGCTAGTTTCTCCTGGGTCTGCACCCGGCAGAGTGTGGCTTCCCTCAGCTAGCGGCACGGACCATCAGCCCCAGGAAATCTGGACTCTTTTTGCCCAAGTTCCTTCCAACTGATGTAGGCACGTTCACCACTTGCTTCCAGCTCTGCCAGGGCCACTCCAGGGAGGGAGGGCTCTGGCCCCTCCCGTCTGCACGCAGTCCCAAACCAGAACCAGCCTCCAGGTTCTGCCTCTTCCCCTCCGGCCCTGCCCACAGCAGCCCCCCTGCCTTCTGCTATTGGCCCAGCTCTAAGGGCCCCACCTCTTGGAACAAGCCCTGACGTATATGTGGTTGTATGGGCACGCAAGACAGTCACCACAGCGTTGTTTTGGAGAATTAATCAAGTCAATACAGATCCCTCCAATATTAAACATGCAATTGTCAAAGAATATTTAGTGACAATGGAAAGCTGTACATAACACGAAGCCAAGGGTTCTCAAACTTGAAAGCATCAGAATCACCTGGAGGATGTGTTGAAACAAACTGCTGGGCCCCACTCAGCAGAGCCTCAGAGTCACTAGTTGCGGGGTGGGGGATAAAAATTTGCATTTCTAGCAAGTTCCAAGGTGAAGCTGACGCTGCCGGTCAAGGATCCTACTTTGAAGACCACTGCACTAAGTAAGGAAAAAGAAAAGGCAAACATGTGTTTATATGAGGATAGTAATCGTTACTGTATAGTGAGATTGATTACAGGCTTTTTGTAATTTTATTTTTTATGTTTCATTGTATCTTCCAAATTGCAGTAAAGCTGGCTTATTTTAACATTTAACATTTAAGCTCCTCCTCCGTGAGGCCTCCCCAGACCTCCCCTGGTGAGAATTGACCACCCTCCCATCTCCCACTGCTGCTGATGCTTCTGATGAGCTCCGTTCCCTTTTGCTTTGTGTCTGTGTTACTCTGTTCCACATTGGTCTCCGCCAATAGGCAGTAAATGCCTTACACAGAAGCTTTGCCTCAGACACTGCCATACCCCCAACAGGGCCCAGCATGGCAACCTCCACCCATCTGAAGTCAGTGGAAACTCAACAGGCATGGAGTGCTGTGAAATGAACCTGGGCTCCCCAGTCCAATGGCCTGGGTCAAGCCTGAGCTCTACCACTGCTTGGCTTCTCTTTGGCCCCTATTATGGGTTCTGGAACGTCCATCCTGCCCCAATGGCCACCAGCTTGGCCCTCTAAGTACCTAATATCATAGTATAACCCCAGTTGGCAATACATCTGGTGCCTTATCCCACCATTGAGCGTTTTGGTTACCACGATGGTCATTGGTGATGGCACCAATGTCCAGAGAGTCCTTGCAGGCCCGGAGATGCAATTTCTTCAGGCCCAGAGACATGGCTAGCCAACTCAACTGCACAATGTACATTGTTCTAACTCTGTCACTTGCCAGCTGCCTGACCTTGTTTGTACACATAAACTTGGCATCTCTGAGTCTCAGTTTTTCACTCAATTGTCCAGTAATGAGGCTGCATTAGGGAAGAGACAGCAAATACCTGCCACTCATGCAGACCCTCCCCAACCTCACTCTGACAGACATTGCTAATCAATCATAGCATTCTATCCCCCTTAACCAGGCTGCAGCCTCAGAATTTTTCTTAACACTATACTCCAGGCATGGTGCTCCAATCAAAGCAAACCAACATTTGAGATGAAAGCTAATTCCCACCCCTGACCTACATCATTCTCTACTTCCCCGAGACCTGGAATAGTATCCAACACAGGGTGAATCTTTGTTAAATGAATCCACATGGATACATTCCAGTTGTCACTGGTTATTGAGAGAGAGAAATCTTTGGTAGTCACCAACCATCACGTACCAACCCCAAACCAACTATTTCCTCTTTCCCGGGATTCCTGACCTTTCAGTTGATGCCCTCTGCTGTCCATCAGCCTGTACTACAAGGGCCTTCCATTCCCAGCCCTAAGGAACTGTGAAGATTGACAGTGATGCCATTGCCATCACAAACAGGCCCAAACTTCTTCGTCATGGTAACTTCCTCGGTCGCTTTGGATGCAATCAGCTGCAAGCCCAGCCAGACATTCATTTGGTCACCTTGAGCCTTGTTTGTTCTCCTTCCCTCCCCTCGCCTCTCCTCCACGTCAATCCTCAGAACTGAGAGCTTGATGGTCCAGTTCTCTCACTTCACAGCTGATAAGATTGAGGCCAAATGAGGAGAGGGGACTGGCTCAAGGTCACACAACCAGTCCGACCAGAACTCTGTTCCCCACACTCCCAAGCCCTGGCACTTCAACACGTCTTCTCCAAAGAAGAAGACAGAAATGAAGCTGCCCTAAGCTGTGGAGGCTTAGCTTCCTCCAAGGGCCTCATCCATTGGGAGGGGTCTGCCTGGAGCTGAGGCATCTCCAGGCAGAGATCATCCTGCCATCTCCTTACTAAGGAGATCTGACCTCCATCTCTCTCTCTGAACTCATCTCCCAACACTGCCTCCCATTCACTCTGCTCCCAGCTCAGAGCCACACATTGGCTGCAGTCTGTGGTAGGCAGATCCCTTCACAGCCCAGAACACTTTTGGAAAAGGTACCTAGGACCCAACCAACCAGTGACCTCATTCCAAATATAAGGCCTTTGCACTTGCTATGACCTCTTGTGGAATACTTTTGCCCCAGATCTTCACTGACTGGTTCCATCTTGTTGTTCTTTAAATATCACCTCTGCTAAGAATGCCTTTACCACCTGAAGGGAGCCCTCTGCATCAGTTTGGGCTGCTACAACAAATTACCATAGACTGGGTGTCTTGTAAACAACAGAGATTTATTTCTCATAGTTCTAGAGGCTAGAAGTCTGAGATCAGGGTGGTAGGATGGTCAGGTTCTCTTTCAAGTTGCAGACTGCCAACTTATTGTATCCTCACATGGTGAAAAGAAGACTAGAGAGCTCTCTGGGGTCTCCTTATAAGGGCACTAATCCCATTCATGAGGGCTCCACCCTCCAGATCCAATTACTTCCCATTTATATCCTCATCTCCTAATACTATCACATTGGGGGTTAGGATTTCAACATATGGACTTGGGAGACACAAACATTCCATCTATAACATCCTCCACACTCCATCACACCGTCTCACTTTATTTTTTGCAGTTATTAATACAACCCGTATTTATCAAGCAGACACTGGGCACCAGGCACTTTGAGGAAGCTTCCCTTATCTGTTTTTCTGTTTGTTGATTATTGCTTGTCTCCCAACATGTCCACCCCTTTAGGAAAAGGGGCTTTTCTGTGAAATAGCACCCAGCACTAGAATGAGCACACAGGAGGCACGCAGTAACTATGTGTTGACAAAATGAATAAATTAGGGGCTTGAAAGGGAGCTAGGGGTTAAACGATGTGAGATTGAGAGCACATCAGCTGCTGGGTGACCTCAGACCAGTCACAACCTTTCTGATCCTCAGATGTTCTGATTCTCAAGATTCCTTCCTGCCTGGAGAGCCTGAGGCTCCCTGATCAGGAAGACCTCAGAGCCCACCCCAGATGCAGCTGTCCCTCGGATCTAGTGATGGGGGAAAGGTGGGCTCCTCCTCTCTCCTCTCTCAATGGTTCCCTAAACTAGTTCCAGGTCCCAGCCCACCTGGGAAGGGAGATGGGACTCCAAGGTGAGCCAGCAGCCCCACTCCCCAAGGGCCAGCAGCCCGCATTTGGCCTCCGGGATGATTGTGGCCAGCTGGGCTGTGTCCACCCTGCCAGCTTCCTGCCCCTGGGAAGCAGGAGATGCTCAGCTGCTGCCCACACATTGTTGTTTGATCAGGGAGTGGGGAGAGGCAGCCAGCAGCTCGATGGCTGGGGCACAGTGCCAGCTGGGGCCAGCCCTGCCTGATGGCCTCACTCGAGGTCCCAGATGTACAAGCAGAGCCAGGCACAGGGAAGTGTCAGGGTGCCGCTGCTTCCCTGCTAGATTGGGGCAGCAAAAAAGGCCACAGGCCCCAGCTCAGAGCCACACATTGGCTGCAGTCTGTGATAGGCAGATCCCTTCACAGCCCAGAACACTTTTGGAAAAGGTACCTAGGACTCAACCAAGTGAGCTAGGAGTGAGCTGCCGATAGATGTGAAGCCTGTGCACCCCTAGGCTGAGAAGCAGGAAGGGAGGTCGGGGCCAGAAGCCTGGGGTACTTCAGGGAGCCTATCAGCCATGGAGCCAGAGTCACAGCCAGGTTCTCTGTCTTTGGAGGAGGGGACAGCAAGACGAACCAGGCTGGTCCATGGCCTGTCATGAGGGCCTCCCCAGTGACAGGGCAGGTAGGGTTCCACGTTCCTAGATAACTGCAGATAGAGGCTGCTTTCAGTCAGGAGTCAAACTGGATGGGCACTGAGCCACTAATTCACACTAGGATGTCAATGACTAAGGGTAGATTAACAGGACAAGTCTTTAAGTGGGGACCAAGCTTCTTGGGTCCAGAGCCTCCCAACACATTATCCTAGGAAAACCAGTCGTAAGTGGAATGAATTTTAGTTTCAAATATATAAGTGTGTGTGTGTGCGTGTGTGTAGAGAAAAAGAGAAAAGAATTACCTATCTGACCTCTTTTAAATGTCTTATGAGATCCTCAGCCTCAATTTGTGCAAACCTAACACAGAATTCACTCTCCACCCAAGACCAGTCCTCTCCGTGGGGCTTCCCAGCACCCCCTGCTGTGCAGCCAGAAGCGCACCCCTCAGCCCCATCTCCCTGTCCTCTCTTTCACTAACTCCCAGATTTGCAAGGGAGTCCACGTCCTAACACCTGTTGAATCCTCTCCTGAGTGCTGGTGATGCTGGGTCGCCCATACCGGCCACCTCCTGCCAAGAGTACCAGTGGGGGCTGTTGGTGCCTGCCCTCTACCTTCTCTCTCCGTTCCTGCTCCATCCTGCTGTAAGGGCAGGGTGTGGACACTGCAGCCACACCCTTGAAAACCCACTTGCGTGGCCACCCTCAGGCCCAGGGGTGCACACATTGACAGTGGGGCCCTCCCTTAGGGGGACTGGCCTGAGGAAGAGGCCCACACAGCCTTGGAATCAGGCTCCTCTGGAGGAGGGAATCAAGCAGGGCTGGCCCCAGCTGGCACCATGTCCCAGCAGTTGAGCTACTGGTTCCCTCTCCCCACTCCCTGATCACCTGGGCCGGGGTGGGGGGGAAAGTACCCTAGGTCCACAGACTCTTTCCCTGAAGGGAGAGGCAGAGACCACAGATGGCCAGAGTGGGGCCCTCTAAAGGATCCAGGGATGACACTGTGCCCACCTCTACTCCAACCGCCCCCTACAATCTCTATTCTGTTAGCCAAAGTGTTCTTTGAAAAATCAGTCGGATCATGTTACACTCCCCCTCTTTAAACCCTTCAATGGCTCCCTATTGCTCTCAGGATAAATACAGAACTCCTCAAGTACCACCTACCAGCCTCAGGGTCTAACCCTGCCAACCTCCCCATTCTTGTTTCTTACCCCATCACACCCCGCCCTAGTCATGCTGGTCTCTAGTTGGTGGGATTTTGGATGTTTATTTCCACCTCTCCCTTACTTGTATGTTCCAATTTTTCTATATGAAACAGATATTTGTTGATGCCTTTAAATTAAGAAAGAAAACCTTAAAATCTCTTTAATCTTTTAAAAAGAAGAACTCTTGGACCACAATTGAGACGTCCAAGGAAATGGTATGCCATTCCCTTCCATTTCACCCAAAGCCCTACTTTGGTAGAAGGCACAAAGCCTTCAAGTGGTAAAGGCCTCAGGATGTGTCCGTAAGAATGTAGGACAGACCAAACAGACCAGGGTCTGCATCTCGGCTCTGACTGTGTGGCTTTGAGCCAGTCTCTTAGCCTCTCTGACCTCAGGTGACCCCCTGACCTCTGACCTCCTCTGTAAAACAGAGCGCTACTGCCTTGTGGTCCTCACAGGACTGTAGCGAAGACTAGAGAGAAAGGACGTAAATGCTTCTACGTGGGGCTTGGCATAAAATAGGCGCTCAGTAAATGGTGGCCACCCCTCCTGGACAGACAGGAGGACATGGACCTCTCGCAGAGCCCACACCCAGAAGCAGCTGCACCCAGCCCCTCAGCTGCACCCCTTGTGAGCCTCGTTCCTGCCTGCTGGCCCCAGCTGTGTCTCTCTCTGGGTCTCCCTGCTTGGCTGGCTGGCCGAGGACGCTGGGCCACCTGAGATGACCCTGAGGCAAGCCACAAGTGGGAACCCAAGGACGCAGGCCACCCAGACGGCTGTTTTCATGCCTGTAGGCACCCCATGGGGGTAGAGGATGCACCCTCTCCTGCCACATCCTTGCTGCCCCCCAGGAGGACAGAAGGAGCATATTTTCACCTAGGTGGAAACCCCAAATCAGCTTCTGGGGGCTGTGGTTTGGAGACAGTCTAGGGGGATTCTCTTGTGAGGCCTCGGAAAGAAACGCAGAGGAGAGCAGAGAGAAAGGGAATGAGAGAGACTGAGAATGGGCCGCCCGGAGGCCCCTGTGGCTGCTCGGGTATTTACTTTCTGCCACAGCCTTGAATACCATGAGGCTCTGAAGGAATTTCCAAGAAGATCGAAATTTGAGGAAATCAAAGTTTAATTAGTCGCAGCTGCTATAATGTATTCCAGGTGATGGCTGGTGTGGCCGCGTCTCCCCTCCAGGCCCCCGACGCCTCTCACCCTTCACAGGGGCAAGTAAACAGTGGGGTGTTTGCGGCAGGAGCCCTCTCCCGGGTCAGCTGAGCAGGGATGAAGAGGCGGGCAGGAGAGGGCCGCTTGCTGCCTCCTGCCACCTAGACAGACACTGGGGGAGACAGCGAGAGGGAGGGTTACCCACAGCCTCTCCCCTCCTCCATGCGCCTTGTTTAATTTTCATTCAGCTCTTGGTAAGTGAGAGCAGAAGCCTTATGGATGCCCAAGAGCATGGGCTTGAAGTGAGAGGTAGGTCTCAGCTCCCTCCTGAGTTACAGCGGGCCTGGGACAAGCTGTTGACGGGGAGACTGCAGGCGTCAGAGGGCCTGATGGGCATCCCAGCCCTGCCACTCCGCTGTGTAGCGAAGTTGCTGAACCTCTCTGAGTCTCAGCTGCACCAACTGTAAAATGGAATTAGGAACAGCACTGGCACATAGGATTGCTCTAAGAGTTAAGCGAAGTCCCATAAGTCAAATAACACATGCAGAGGACGTTAGCACAGAGCTGACGTAGCACAGGGCCTCAATTTGTAACCGCAGTGGGCCTCAGTTTCCCTATCATCAAACTGGACTGGGGTTGCTATGCTACAAGAGAGGGAGAAGCACCTTCAGCTCCTCAAAATAAAGCTAAGCCTACAGACGTGCAAGGTTAATCCATCAAAGCAGTGCCCTTTAAAGGAAGATCGGCTGAGATGCCCAGAGGTGCTGACAGATAGCACCAGGCATCCTCGGATGGGGTCCAACTCTGGGGCTGGGGAGCCGGGGGGTAATTGATAAGGGTGGGGAGCAAGTTCACCCTTCTCTGGGTCTATGAGAAGCCAAACTTGCTACTGTGATCACCTATAGGTGCCTTACTTCTGTGCTGACACCAGCTCTCCTATATGTCATTGTCATCATATCAGGAGCGTCCACACTTACGGCTCAAGGCGGATCACAAGCTGGTTCCAATCAAGTCTGAGGACAGGGACAGGGGCTAAGGTTTGCCTTGCCCCCTACTCTGTCCCCAGAGAGCCCTAGCTCCACCTACATTTGGAGGCTACAGATTCCTGGAATGTCAAAGGGGGCTGTCCCCAAAGACACAGACAGGCACCCTGCCAACTGGCTGGTCAGTGGGTAGTGCTCCTGCTGTGGTCCATGGGGAGACCTCATGGGACAGTGACCCCGCGACAGCATGCTTGTGGATGCTGGGCCATCTGCAGGGGTGCACTCTGTTCCACGTGGCTCCCTGGGGTCAGCAGCAGACAGTTTCCTGGGGGTGGAGGCTGGTCCTGACTCCTCTGGTGTCCACGTGGTCTCTCTAGAGCCAGGCCCCTGTCCCCTCCCCACCAACTTCTCCCTCTCTGTTTCTCTAATTTTTCCCCCAGCCCTGGGAGTCATTTCTAGTCTTTTTTGAAACTCAAAGCTAAGAATCCATTCTTCTTCTCCCTGCATCTCTGCTGTGTCACCCCCTCCCTGAGACAATGAACAGCAAAGTCTAGCCAACTGGAGGGAGGGGCCCAGGGGTAGAAGGAAACACCAGAAACCATTGCCTCTCAGCCAACAGTTGAAAACCAGTATCCTGTTTCGTAGCAGAGGGAACTCATGCGTATTTCCCAGAACATGGCCACCAGGCTCGTCCAGGCAGCCATGCTGTCGTGTGGAATATTTTCCTGGAGTAAACATATTACTTGTGAAGACTGTCATTTGTCCAGTGTGTACCTTTCTCTTTCCTTGCGGTGGTTATGAGGAAGTGAAAGGGAGTGTGGCGGACACTATTGCTTGTCCATCTGCAGCCTTCTGCTCTCTTCCCTTGTCAGCCAACCTGCTTCTACCTCAGAGGCTGAAGATGCTGGCTGGTCACTTTCCTAGACTCCTTTCCAGCTAGAGATGGTCATGGGACCCAGTTCTGGTCAATGAGACTTGAGAGGAAGTTGGCTGAGGTGACTTCTGGGAAAGACTTTCTTCTCTGGTTTAAAAAAAGGTAAACTAGGTGAGGAGGAAGCCTCCTTCCTGTTCATGGAGGACGTGTGAGGACAGTGGCCATGGTGGCCATTGTGACCACACGAGGACCAGCCTGAGGGCGAAGCCAACACCTAAGGTTGGCAGAGCAAAGACGGAACACACCTGGGTCCCTGGTGGTATCATTGCGCCTTGTCTAATCCACCTCCAGACTTCTGGTTAAATGAAATAAAGAGCATTTCGTTGTGTGAAACCTCTTTAAGATTTACTTCAGCCACTTGGAGCCAAAAGCAGCCCAACTTATGCTGAGAAAATATTTCAGAATCCTTTCAGGTCTGTGCTAGTCAGGGCTCTTTTTAGTTGCAGGTAGCCACAGGAATCCAACTTAAGCTTGCTTAGCCAAACAGGGCAATTTTTAAAATTGACGTACGTGAGTGTGTCTTGTGAAACTCAGCAGAAATATGACTGGGTCTCAGAAGAGTTGGAAGCAGGGACTCTAAGACCATCAGGATTTTCTCTCTGACTCTCTAATTGTGTCCCACCATTTTGAGATAATAAATCCTTGGTGATTTATCACAAAAAGTCTGGTTGTCCAGAATTGATTGTTTCTAACTGAATTTGAGAAAAAAGAGATGAATGCATTTCTCAGCTGTAAAGCTAAATAGTGTAGAAAGACTTTTAAAAAATAACTGGTATGTGTTGTCAATAACTTTTGCCTAGAGTTTTAAATGTGCTCCCATGAAGCCTCAGGGTTCTGGAAAAATAGTCTCCTTTTTTGAATGTTCACCATGTCATATTCTGGGTGCGATATGAGTACGGCTAATGGCGAGAAACCTTCTGATGATGAAAGAGCACCCTCCCCAGTGTCTGGGTGAGGAAACCGGCACCTCTGACGCAGGTGGGGCTCAATTCCTGGGGAGACATTGTCTTCTGGTAAGTGGAAACCTTCTCTCCGCAGAGAGCCTGCTGCTTCACTTTCCTAGAATGAGTTCAATATTTGGTTTCAAATCCTCCTGCAGATGCCCGTGCAAGAAGGACTTTGAACGCCATGGGAACTCTGTGAACTTGAAAACAAAGATTTTTGAATGTTCTGTCAGTAAGAAGTAAAGGTTGTGGTTTTTTTTTTTTAAACATTTAGAAGCAAAAGATCAGCGTTTGAAAAGTAAAAATTTGATAAGAATAGCATAATCGAATGTGAAACATAGGATAGAGGGTGGGCAGTTGTGAGTGGACGGCCAGTGTCACACCTGGAGGGCTTGGCGATTTGTGTTTAAAAAGCTCTTCTAGTGATTCTGGGGCACAGAGTGTGAGTCCCTTAAGGACAGGGCCCATGTCTCATGCGTCTTTGAGTCTCTGTCCCTAGCATATAAATGACTGGCACGTAGTAGGTGCTTAATAGATGTCCCCTGAATCAATAAATGGGGAAGAGGAAAAATGGGAATGCAGAAATCAAGGAAGGCCTTTTCTGTAAGATTTTCCCACCCGCAAACTACCAGAGAAGCTGTGTCTCTGGAACGGGCCCCACGAGGTGGGGATGGGAACCAGGAGGTGGGGGTGGGATGGACAGAAGCCCAGTGGGACCCAGGGTGCTGACCTGAAGCCAGGGTTTGGCCCGGACAGAGGGGCTTCTCGGAACCCCCTGCCCGTGGGGAGGGCCCCCGCCCTGCACCAGGCCCCGAGGAGAAACGCATTTGTTTACTTGACCTGAATGACATGTTCATTGATTTCTCTGGAGCGGTTCATTCATAAACGCACATTGAGCCCCCCTCCTGGGGATGCCAACGGCCTTTTAACAAGCTCCCCAAGGTGCGACTTCGGAAAATGAGTCACTGATGAGCTAGAAATGGAGTTTGCCTGCCCGGCCTGTCCCTGCTGAGACAGGATCACAAAGCAGCAGTTGGGCAGGAGGTGACACCTCAGGGATCAGGGGCCTGGGCCTGGCATGGCGGACGGGACAGAGTGGAGCACACCAGCTCCTTCACATTCACCGGCATCTGGACAATTAAGACAAAAGGGATTCGTTGCTCACATTTTCTGGATCAATCTCCCGCAGAAGTCAGCTTGAGTAGATGGACTGAGGGACTTTCTTGAACAGAAACACGATGTTTTCTTTCTCTTTGGTCCCAACACCTCCTGTCCTTGCCAACACCAGTTGCGCAGGGAACGTTGTCACACCTTCAGCTCAACCCATCCACTTTATTTATTTATTTATTTTATTGAAGTACAGTCAGTTACAATGCATCAATTTCTGGTGTACAGCATAACATCCCAGTCATATACATATATTCGTTTTCATATTCTTTTTCATTAAAAGTTATTACAAGATATTGAATATAGTTCCCTGTGCTATACAGAAGAAGTTTGTTTATCTATTTTTTTTTATAGATAGTGGTTAACATTTGCAAATCTCAAAACTCCCAAATTTATATCTTCCCATCCCCTTTCCCCTGGTAACCATAAGATTGTTTACTATGTCTGAGAGTCTGTTTCTGTTTCATAATTGAGTTCATTAGTGTCCTCTTTTTTCTTCCTTTTTTTAAGATTCCACATATGAGAGACATCATATGCTATTTTTCTTTCTCTTTCTGACTTACTTCACTTAGAATGACGAATCTCCAGGTCCATCCATGTTGCTGCAAATGGCATTATTCTCTTTTTATCACTATGTAGTATTCCACTGTATAAATATACTACAACTTCTTAATACAATCATCTGTCAATGGACATTTAGGCTGCTTCTATGTCTTGGCTATTGTATACAGTGCTACTATGAACATTGGGGTGCGTGTATCTTTTCAAATTAGAGTTCCCTCCAGATACATGCCCAGGAGTGGGATTGCTGGATCATATGGTAAGTCTATTTTTAGCTTTTCAAGGAAACTCCATACTGCTTTCCATAATGGCTGCACCAAACTACATTCCCACCAGCAGTGTAGGAGGGTTCCCTTTTCTCCACAGCCTCTCCAGCATTTATTGTTTGTGGACTTCTTAATGATACGGCCATTCTGACTCGTGTGAGGTGATACCTCATTGTAGTTTTGATTTGCATTTCCCTGATAATTAGTGATAGTGAGCATGTATTCATGTGCTTTTTGGCCATTTGCATGTGTTCATTGGAGAATTGCTTGTTTAGGTCTTCTGCCCATTTTTCGTTTGGAGTGTTTGGTTTTTTTCAGCCCAGTCACTTTATAGTCGAGGAAACAGAGGCCGGAGAGGAGCAGTGACCTGCCTGAGGTTAGACAGCCTGGAGTTTTTAAATAGGGATTTACAGTTCAAAACAGGCACATTTATATCTGTAATCTCGCTCAGTCCTCACAACAAACATATGGGTAGGTATTGGTACCCATCACTTTATTTTATTTTATTGTAACATTGCTTTCCATTATTTTTAACCTTGCCCTCGTTTCCCCTCACATCCTATTTTAAGAAATACTTTACTTTCCTTTATCATCTTACCAGATGACACGGTTGGAGCTGGTCCTTGGATGGCATCTGGGATCCGCTGTTCTGGAGAACACTTGCTTCCTTTACTTTCATTATTCTTTTTACCCTGTTGCTTCCTCCTTTTATTCCCTTATCCCTTGCTTTCTTCTCCATGTCAATCTTTTTTTTCCGTCCTTTCCTCTCTCCCCTTTTTTCTTTAAAGGGCAGCCTAGAGACTGGCCCAAGAATTAAGAAAGCTGAGTTCCAGGTCCTGTCCCGCCACCAACTTGTTGGCTGACCTGGGACAAGTCACTTCTTGCTGGGTTTCAGTTTCCCCATCTGGAAAAGAAGAGGTTGGTCCTTTGGTCTTTGAGATTACTTCCAGCTCAGAGAGCCTGATACAACTATAAACTCTGGTACTCTGTTGACTTACGACTAAAGCAAATGCATCTTCCACCTTCTGATCTGCTGGCTGAAGTCTTAACCAGAGAAACTGGGGTGTGTGAGTAAGAGGTCACACCAATCGGGACAGCCCGGGACTCCCACCCACTGGAGAGGCCACCTCCACATCTCACTCATGATTTCCACCGTGCTGAATCACCGGGGCATTCCCGCTGGTAAGAGGGCTCCTTCCGTGCTCCCTCCTTCTGAATCATGGGCCATCTCACTTTGCTTTCTGTCTGTTGTGTGTGGCATGGCTGTCACCATTGATTCAACATAACTGAGACAGAAGCCTCTTATTTCCTCTTAGGGATTTTGCCGGCAATTAAGATGTACAGCCAGGAGGTGAACAGTGGAAACTCAGTGATGATCAAAGCTTTTTATACTCCACTGTTCTTTTGAAAAAAATTGCTATGAAAATTATTAAATAAATAGGCAAGAGTTAAATAGTCCAGAAAGATCAAGAGCTTTAAGGAAGGCAATGCATAAACATAATAGGGTACCCTTCTCACAATACTCATTCAGCTCTGTTCATTCTAACCCTGGTTTTGTCAGAAGATTTGTCGAAACTCTTCTTCTGACTTCCCTTGAATAGATTTCTAAGAAGAAAGCATTCCTAGGGAATGTTTATGTCCTAGGATTTGAGGACTTTAGGGAGTGGGTATTTAAAAGCCCCAGTCTTTGTCCTCTCTAATCAAAGGAATGTGACTGCCTGCTTTTGACCAAACACAAAACTGGTATTATTGGTCTAAAGAAAAAGGTCCTATGGCTGTAAGGTGTTGTGTGTTTCCTATTGATGATGTAACAGTACCACAAATTAGTAACTTAATGATACTAATTATTGTCTTAGAGTTCTGGAAGTCAGAGGTCTCGCTGGGTTAAAATATCAAGGTGTTGGCAGAGCTGTGTTCCTGCTGGAGATTTTAGGGGAGAACTCATTCCTTGTTCCTTGCCTTTCCTTCTAGAAGCTGCCCTCATTCCTTGATTCATAGCCCTTTTCCATTACATTGATCTCTCCCGTTGCCACATCTCCTTCTCTGATGTGACTCTCCCACCTCCATCTTTCATTGTAATAACCCTAGTAATTACATCAGGTCCCCCCAGATAATCCAGGATAATCTCTCCATCTCAAGGTATTTTTAATTAATACTTTAATTAATTCATGCTAATAGATGAACTTTAATTATTAATAATTTAATAGTTAATTTACATTACTGATTTAATTAATCTGCCAAGTCCCTTTTGCCATGGAAGGTAATAAATACCTTTGTGATTATGGCACTAGAACGTGGGTGCCATCTTTGGGGGCGCTATCATTCTACTTACCCACAGGTACCTTTTCCCTTTAGGAAAACCAACCTGAGAGACTGAAAAAGTAGCCACAGATTGTCCTCCCTAGACTCACATCCCTTCTCAACATGACTTTGCCACTCTTTCCAGCGGGAGGTTGTCTATTCCCCTACCTTTTGAATTTGGGCTTGGTCATGTGACTTTCTTCAGTCAATGAGACATTAGCAAATGTGATGTAAGCAAAGAGATTGGGGATTGCCTTCTCTTGCTACTCTTGGGAGCCCCCTGACAACACCCATGTTAACAAACCTTAGGTAGGGCTGCTGGATGATGAGACACAGCTCGGTTACTGCTGTCACCCCAGCCAACAGCCAAACACATACCAGGTAAGTGAGTGAGACTATCCCATCTGTCAGCTGACTGTGGACATGTGAATGAGCTCATCAGGTACCAACAGCCCAGCTGATCCCAGCCCAAATTGCCAAACCATTGAATCCCGAGCAAATCCATGTCTGTTTTAAGTCACCACATTTTTGTGTGGCTTGTTGCATAGCCAATGCTAACTGATAAAACTAGTTGTCCAATCAGATAAAGGTTTTTCAATTATGATATCTTACTTCAAGCATTTCTTGCTGGTTCTGATGGATAATTTAAGAGAAATTCTTTTGAAATGAAATGTATGTCCTATCATCATTACAGAGAGGCAGATACCTTCCCATTGACCAGTGAAAAATAACAGAATTGCTTCCTAAACAAAGATCTAACAAAATTTAAGAAAGTATTTCGGGGCTTCTTTTCTCCCTTAGACTCAGTGTCCTTGGGTGAGAACTATGTCCTCTGGGTCAGGTCTTTCTCACCAAACTGGACCTCAAGATGGCATAGAGCTTAAGAGCATGAACTCTGGAGTCAGGAATATGTGAGTTCAAATCCTGACTTTATCTGCTGATTACCAGAACGTAGGAAAGTTATTCAACTTCTCTGTGACTTATTTTTCTCATCTGTAAAATGGGGATAATGGAAGTACCTACCACACAGGATTGTTATGCCAGCCAGGGGCCTCTCTCCCTTTTGCTTCTGACCCAGGGAGCCCTGGAGAACATGCCTTGGAGGGACCTCTGGATGTCCAATCCAGCCCCAAGGTACCTGACATGTATCCTTTGCCTTCCTCAGCATCTACCCCTTCTCTCCTTCCAAGTCCTTTTTTAAAATCTGGCCATCACTCCTCAACAGCCACCCCTACCCCTCCTTAGACACATCAGCTCGGAGAGGGTGGGCACTTTTTATGGAAAGGGACGTCACCCCGAGACCTTGTGGAGAAGCGGAAGGCTCCGTCCCTCAGTCCCTCAGTGAGCCTCATCCCCACCCTCTCGGTCTCTTGACAGCCCCGGGTTCAGATCATTCAGATCCCAGCTTCACCGCCTTCTAGCTAGGTGAGTCTGGGCCAGTTGTCCCAGTTTCTCTGGGTCTCAGTCTCCTGATCTGAGAAATGGGGAGAAGAGCAGGCCCAGTGGTTCTGTATGGACTGTATGGGGAAATAACAGTGAGAATCCAGGATGTAATAAATGCACAACAAACACCAGGGATTATGACAATCCATGTGCTTTCCTGCTTCCCTGATCCTCTGCTCTGAACCCTGCCTCACGCCTGGGAGCCAGCCTACTGTTGTCCTGCCCTGAAGGCCTGAGCACACCCTCCTTGCTCTCCCTGCCCTGCCTGGCCAGCCCATTGCTCGGGGGGCAGCCTGGCCAGGAGGCCCACTTCTTGCCTGCTGCCAGAGGGGCCTTGAGTGTTGAAATCCTTCCATTCCACGAGGCCAGAAACTTGATTATATTATTAATTAAAGCAAGATGCCGGGCCTGGGAGATTTATTTTCTTTTCCATATCTGTGGCCATAAATGCCACTCAGGGAGCTCAAAGGCCCGTGTCAGCCTGAATCAGGCTCCTGAACAGACGTTTTGTTCCCAGTTTGGTCTCCTCGGCCCCTTCTCCTCGGTGCCAGGAAGGAAGTGTGTGTTGTGATACCCGGCCCTCACCCCAATTTCCCTTGCTCCATCTGCACGAGGCCAAAAGGGGGGAAATACCTGGGCAGTGTGGCATGGGGAGGGAATTTTCCAAGAAATTTGTTTTAAGTTTCTGCCTCATCATTATAGGACTTTCACGTTTCTATTTTTAGCTGCACAAACGAGCCAGGCCCACATTCCCCTCATCTCCCTGCCCCAACCTTTGTTTATACAAAGCACATGCTGAAATCATTATTTAAAAACCTCCAAACCCATAATTGCTCAGGTAGGTGAAGAATGCAGCCTTTATGGACAGAGCTCGCAGAGAGGCCAGAGGATCTCGGGGAGCTGTGGCTTGTTCACTTCTGCATCCCCTGGTCCCCAGCCGGTGCTGAGCCCCTGAGGCCTGGAGCAATCAAGTAACTCAGAGCAAGAAGAAGCATCATCAGTGAGAGTCCAGGCTCTACATTTTATTTTGTTGTTGTTGTTTTTTCATCTTGTTTTTTATTTAAGGATAGTTGATTTATAATATTAGTCTCAGTTGTACAACATAGCGATTCAAAATTTTTATAGATTATAATTTTTAAATTGTTATAAAATATTGGCTATATTCCCTGTGCTGTGCGACAAGCCCTACATTTTAAAAGAGGAAACAGAGACCTGGGGTACAGATGAGACATAGCCAAAGGTCCACAAAACATTGCTGGGGTTCAAACTCAGACATTCTGACTTTCAACGTGGCATGATTTATTCTACTCTGCTATGAAAATTAACCTAAAGCTGGGCTGGCTGGCTGTCCCAGCGCTCCAGTTATTAGCTGTAAGGTCTTGAGCAAGTTGCCAAACCCTTTTGGACCTCAGTTTCCTTATCTATAAAATAAAAATACTCACTTGGTATGATTGGTGTAGGATTTAATGGGAACCTGGAGGAAAGTAAGCCCCATGTTTTGGTTCTGGTTTCCCCAGAAAGCAGAGTCAAGCCATTAGCCATGCCTGGGAGGCCATGTTTTGCCTCATCTCAGGTCCCTTTTCTCTCTGGGCGATGTGGACCATGGGGCCTACTTCTCACGGTTCTGCCCATCTAGGATTTCCCTTCACCGCGTCTCTTAGGGCCATCCCTGAGTCGGGCAGCAACAGTCTATGTTTGGCCACTACTATGTATTGCTTCAGCTCACCTGTGAACCAGGCCAAGGTCTTCCTTCTCTAGGTTCTAAAGAACCCCCACCAAGGCCACACTTGTGAGCTGAGGAAGAGGCATCAGTTTGAAGAAGGTAGTTACATAGGGTTCCTCCCTATCTACTCATAAATGCATTTGTGCCTCCTGGACCCACTTGGCCCCAACCCCAAATAAGCCAGTTCCATCCTGTAACTTGAAGCATTATAACTAGCATTTTGACTTGGAGCGTCTAACAATACCCAGCTCACGATGGGCAGGCAGCTCTGGCCACATAGTCAGTCTGTGCTTGGAGCAGCTGGTCAGAGAGTAGCTCTTTGGCAAAGAGGAAGGACAAGGACTTGACACAGAATCCTGGGGTCTGTGCTCTGCCTCTTCTAATGACACTGACCACATTCTCTACCTGGTGCCTGGTCTGTCTGCTGGAGGTACACCTGACACCATGAAATTGATCAGATCCTGCATTGTGAGAGGCAGAGCATTACCCAGAGCTGCATCATGGCTTTTGTGGGAGCCAGGCACTTGTGTCCATAGGCCCTTTCTTTCATTAAAAAAATATCAAAAAGTGTATTTTACAACTGCATTGATATAAAGATGGGTATAAATGTACGCTGCACTCATGATCATTAGGCTCATTTTTTCTTTTGATTTTAAAATAAACTAAAATTAAAATATTTTGATGGGCCCCTAAATGTCTCAGGGACCGGAGGCATTGTGCCAAATGAGCAAGCAGACCCTACTTGCACCTCAGTCTGGACCCACTGCAGAGCTCTCTCTTGTCCTGGCCCCACTCAAAACTGGCAGCTGCCTAAGTCTTCTAATGAATGAGTCAGAGCAGTATTAGCAAGTATGGTAAACAGCACCTCCAAAATGCAAAGGGGCCCACCAGGCATTAGGTCTATTTCTTAGGTGTAAGATGTGTAAGGCACAACACTTTGCCTTTTACTTTAGAGAAGATGTACCAGCATTCATTCCCTAGACCGCTGTATCCCTACAACCTTCACCCATATAACAGGTCTCTGAATCTTTGTGGGGTTCACCTCCTGCCCTATGGCACATACAACTCTTTCTAGGGTATCTTGGTATCTACTTCCTGCTCACCAGGTCCATTATCATATCATCAGTACAGTGGACTCATAAGATATTCTGCAGAATGTCAAGACCGTCGAGATCTCTATGGACTGTATCATATCAGAAAGCAGGAGGTTAATGCAGCCCTGGTGCATGACAGTAAAGGTGTACTTCTGTCCGTGCCATGTGAAAGCAAATGGCTTTTGCTCTTCTCTACTGATGGGAACCAAGAAAAATGCGTTCACCAGACTAAAAGTCACATTCTAAGTTCCAGAGGCCGTGTTAATCTGCTCCAGTAAATGTATTACACCCAGCACAACAGCTGGGATTGGGACTCCAACTTTGTAAGTTTACAGTGTGTCAAAATCCATTCCAGCCAGATAGGCAAATTGGATAGGGATGAGATGTGGATCACCACTCTTGCACCCTTCAAGTCCGTTGTTTGGTGCTAATCTCTGCAGTTCCTCCCTAAATACATTCTGATTTACTATCTTGTCCAGGAGTGGCAGTAGCAGAGAGTCTCAAGGGCTTCTGCTTGGCATCTCTTACCATAACAGCTCTTACCTCCACAGGTCAGGGGACCAACATGAATGTCCTTCTAGCTGCCCAGTATATCTTTGCCAGGTTTACACTCAGGCTCTCTCCTCTTCAAACATTCTGTCCTTAGGTGGTCTCCTCCAGACTTGTTGCTTTCAATGCCGCCTATATGCTGATGACTCCCAAATTGTCTCTGGTCTTGATCTTACCTCTGAGTTTAGCATCTTATGTCCAATGGTCGTGTTAACTCCCCTTGGATGTGTCATAGGCATCTCAAACTGAACATGTTCAACAAAGAATTCATGATTTTCCCCAACCAAATATGCCCCTCCCCTGATCACTCCACCTCTGTACATGGCAAATTCAGGCTTCCAGTAGCTCAAATCAAGAATCTTGGAGTCTACATCTATCAAAATTCATCAAATTGTACATCTAAAATGTGTGTAGTTTACTGTACAGGAATTATACCACAATAAAGGTGTTTTTAAAAAAGATTCTTAGAGTCATCTTCAGTTTTTCCCTTTTCTTCATCTTCTACACCCAGTCCATCAGCAGCTCCTCCTGACTTTATGTCTAATATATGAGTCACATTTCCTTACGTCTCTCACCCCCATGCCCTCCACCCTCATCCAATACACTGTAACCTCTTATTTGGTCTCTGCACCACTTCCCAGCTCTCCTCTCTATTTCCCTGCCCTCCTCACTCTATACTCAATTCATTTTACACCCAGCAGCCAGAGTGTTATGTTTTTAAAATACTTTTTTAAAATATAAATCAAACCATGCTTAAAACCCTCCAGTGGCTTTTTATGTTACAAAGAGACTTAGACTTCAAATTCCTAAGTTATCCACCCGTGCCAGCCTCTCTGACCTCATCTCATGCCATTTGGGATTGCCTCACTACCCCCAGCCCTACTGCCCTTTCTTTCTGTTCCTTGAGCACTTCGCTATTTCTTGCCTCGGGGTCTTGGCATTTTCCCTCCTCTCTGCCTGGAGAGCTCTCCCGTTTGGTGCTTCACGTGGCTGCAGCCTCATTTTTGCAGTTCCAGGTCTTCTCACTCAGCCTCTCCTCAGAGAGGCTTTCTCAGACTCCCAAGCATCTCTCTCTATACCTGTTATCCTGTCCATACAACTCACGTACTTTATCTGAAATAAACTTGATTATTTATTTCTGTGTCAATTGTCTACTCTCCTCAAAATACACACATACATAAACACACACACACACTCAAACACACACAATAATATGAACTCCATAAAGGAAGGGACTTTATCCCTCTTGTTCATCATTACTCTTCTGGAACATAGTAAGCATTCAGATAAACATTTATTGAGTGAATGAATAAAGAACAAATAAATCCTCAAATCCTGGCACTGATGTGAAAGGTCAGCCTGTCTAGAACTCAGTCAACATTCAAGCCAAAGCTAATCTTCCCCACCCCCATCTCTGTAGTGGTCCAAGCTTCAGGATATCCATAAGAACAAGGGTGTTTATTAAGTATGAGTGACCCCAGCTTCTGCGCATCACTCTCCCTCAGTTTCCCATCCGTAAAGTAAGGAAGTGAATTTAAAAGGTGATATCTCCCCTCTCCAAGTCTGTGATTCATGTCCAGGGTATACCAAGTCACTCTGACCTGGATCAGCCACCGCAGAAGGGAGGGGAGGTCTTGAGGTTGAGCAGCACAGACCCAGATACAGGGGCCAGGGGGAGACCAGCAGAGGTGGGGGCAGGTAGAGAGGAAGAGGAGGCCTTGGGCATCATAAATATCATCTGCAAAAACACTTGCCAGGGTTTCAGTTTTACTGCTATTTGGTTCATGTTTGTCTCCTCCATTAAACCCTAAGTTCCATGAGGGCAGGTGCCTGAGTTCCATGGCAGGTGCTACTCACCAGGGTATCCCCTACATCAATGGTGCTAAAACTTTTCAGTCTCGGGACCCCTTTTCACTCTTAAAAACTATTGAGGGCCCCAAAGCACTTTTGTTTATACTGGTTATATCTTTAAATGAGAGATTCTCCACTGAGGGCCATTTGGCTATGTCTGGTGATATTTTTGGTTGTTACAAATCCCAAGGGTGTGAGTAGTGGAAGAGCAGGGAGTGACACTAGCATCCAGTGGATAAAACCCAGAGATGCTCCCAACATCTTACAGTGCACAAGGCAGCCCCAGTGACAAAGAATTATCAGACCAAAACCTCAGTAGTGCCAAGTTTGAGAAATCTTTCTATGATTACTGTATTAGAAATTAAAACAGAAAATTTTAAATATTTACTAATTCATTTAAAATATTGATAATAATCCCAATTACATGTTAGCATAAATGAATTTTTTAAATAATCATATTTTTTCAAAACAAAAATATTAGTGAGAAGAATGAATTCCTTTATTTTGTAAATTTCTTTAATGTCAGGCTTAATAGAAGACAGCTGGATTTCCATATCTGATCCTGCACTCAAGCTGTTCCAAAATGTTGTTTTTGTTGAAATGTATGAAGAAAATCTAGCCTTACACAATATGTAGTTGGAACAGGTGAGAGTATTTTAATAGCCTTTTCAGATAGCTATGCATATTCTCCTTTGCCACTACACCAAAACTCAACAATGATGATTTCTTAAAGATCAGTTATGTGTGGAATCTGAAACCACATATGTGAATTTTTTTTATATTCAGTTATTTTAAAATCCATTGGTCTGTCTTGAACTGTGAATGAATCTTTTACCCATGCATAATTTTGTGACATCATGTGTTGTGGGCTGAATTGTATCCCCTCCAAATTCATATGTTGAAGTCCCAACCCCCAGTACCTCAGAATGTGGCTTATTTGGGAAAAAAAAAGGTCATTGCAGATATTATTATATAAGATGAGGTCATATTATGGTAGAGTGGGCTCTAACCCAAAATGACTGGTGTCCTCATAAAACGGGAAATTTGGACACAGGCACATACAGGGAGATTGCCATATGAAGATGAAGACAGAGATCAGGTGATGTCTACAAGCCAAGGGACACCAAGAATCATCAGCAAACCTCCAGAAGCTAGAAGAGAAGCATGAAACAGAGTCCTGTCACAGCCCTTGGGAGGAACAAAACTTGCCAACACCTTGACCTTGGACTTCTAGCCTCTTAGAACTATAAGAAAACAAATTTCTATTGTTTAAGCCAAAGTGTCAGTTTGAGGTACTTTGCTAAGACATCCCTAGAAAACTAATACATCATGCATTGGTCACAGCAAAAACACTGGTTCATTGAAGTATGCGGCGTTTCCAAATGGTGACGTATTTCATTATGATACCAGAAATCACATTTGTTAATACCATCACAGATCTCATCAGAAAAGCCTCTAAGTATTGACAAATTGTCAAGCTCACAGTAACAGATACAAGTTTTCACTTGAAAGCCCAAATTTAACAACAAATACTGTCATTTTTCTTGAAGTGACAGGTTCATTTGGCTCATATTCAAGAAAAGATCTACCAGATATCCAAGTCAGAATAACGGTAGTTTGTCTGTCAATTTCCCGAGTAAATATGTTGATCCTTGGGAACAGAGGCTAGCTCAGCACACCACTCAAATAATCCACCAGCATTTGTTCTCAGGGTGACCGTCAGACTTTCACTCAAGATTTAACAAAAGGAAACTTGTTTTGTTTTTACTGCAAGTGCATGCTTAGGAAGACTACAATGACCCTAGTACATTGGCTACCTCTGCCTTGATTCTTATTAGGAGTCTAGCAGTATTACTCACTATTGCTTTCAGAACAAATGTCACCACAGTGACAAAGGCAAGTAACATCTTAGTGTTATTATTAAAATAGCTTTGGTTTCACAGACCTCCTGAAAGGGTCTCAGAGACTCCATCAGGGTGTATGGACTACACATTGAGAACCACTGCTCTGCAGCAAACATTGTGGTAAGAGCCAAACAAAGCTTTGCTGAAGGAATGATTGAATGAAAGGATGGATGGATGGATGGATGGTTGGAAAGATGGATGGGTGGGTGGATGGATGGATGAAATAAATAAAGGAGTAGAGAAAGAGAAAAAGAAGTCCTTCTAATTTGTTTTTGTTCTTGGCTTTCTGTGTCATCTGAAAGACAGGGCCCTACATAACTAGATTTTCTGCTGAAGACAGCTGATAGAGATGGCTCGGCAGTGGGTTTGTCCCAAGTCTGGGAGACAATTCTGTGCATGAGCATTGCTGTCGAGTCATGTCTTTAGAGGGGCTCGGTGAGACATGTCTTAAAAGCACACCTTAGCTCAAAGAGCTTCCTGGTCTCAGTGACATTATTATGAGAAAAAGAGTAATGGGAAGACTGTTTTAGTCTTCAGCGCATGAAGAAAAGTAGTCATTATTTAATATCTAGATCCAATGAACTACTTTAAAATAGTTTAAGTCATTTTTTGAAAAATTTTACAGAAATAAGAATAAAAGGAGCATGAAGAACAACTTTATTAGAAATTATAAGAATTTAAACATAGCAAACCAAAATTTTTAGTCCATGTCTTCCTGGTTTTGAAGGTACCTGACATAGGCAACATCCTCCAAATATATCTAGGAACATGCACACCTTGTAAATACTGATTTCAGATTCAAAATACATCTCTGCTGGATTCTAGCTTCTCATCATTTCTGATTTCCCTTCTTATATTTGCAAATTCAAAATGCAATACTTGAAGAGACTCTGGAGAACTTTGATGGCTCATAATTTTGCTGAAGAGAATACAATTATCTTTTGTCCATAATTGCAAAAACTTGCATTGTTAGGTGTATTATCTCCAATCAGAATAAGAATCCAATGACTTTTTAAAATTCTACTCCACATATTTCATTCCAATCACCTTTTGTTGATACTTGCCTTAGCATTTATTCACTCATAAATTATATCAAGTAGATGTTGGTGCACAAGCATCACAAAGGATAGAAATTGTGTGACACATCCTTTTAGTAAAACAGGATTGTCCAGGTTCTTGTCCTGCTTGTTGTGACTAAATGAGAATACCACATTTTCTTTTTTTCTCTAGAAATACATTGTTTACTCATCGATTCTTGAGTTTGAGGAAATTCATCTAGGACATTGTCATCTGAAGACTGATGAACTGAGATTTCACTTATGTGATCAGTTTCACCATCTTCATTCACTCAAATCTAGAGTGATGCTATCTGTCTCTCAGCATTCATCTTCTGAATCATCCAATGATTTTGAAACATCTTCCTCTGTCAATTTTCTTCTCCTTGTCATTATGGATGAAAGGGAAAAAATTCTGATTTCTCAATTGTGCAATGAAAGCAAAGTCAGCCTATAAAATGGTGTCTTCAAATTACTCTTCATATCTTCTGACAATGCAGTATTTGGGGCAACTATATTAGTTTTTTATTGCATCTGTTAAAAGTCACCACAAATTTGGTGACTTAAAACAACACAAGCACATTACCTTATAGTTCTGGAGGTCAAAACTCTGAAGTGGGTCTCACTGGGCTAACACCAAGCTGTCAGCAGGGCTGTGTTCCTTTAGGAGGCTCAAGAGAAGAGTCATTTCCTTGCCTTTTTCAGGATGAACCACATTCCCTAGTTCACAGCCCCATTCCTCCATCTTCAAAGCCAGCAATGCTGTCTCACTCTCATGTTATATCACTCTCATGTTATATTACTCTCATGATGTATGCCTCCGGTTCTCCACTTTCAGAGTCACATCTTCTCTGAGTCATTTAGGGGCTCCTTGTGATTCTATTGGGCCACACAGAAAATCCAAAATAATCTCCCATTGCAAGGTCCTTAACTTAATCACATCTTCAATCTTTCTTGCCTTGTAACATATTCAGAAGTTTCAGGGATTAGGATGTGGACATCTTTGGGGGACCATTATTCTACTGACCACAGCAGCACAAGAAGAAAATGGTAGGTGATACAACAGTGATGATTTGTGTCACATAACACTTCTAGATAATTCAATTGTTGTTCCCTTTTCTTATTATTTTACTCTTTTTAGTATAGTTAAGAATAATTGGCAAGTAATGATAAAATAACTCCTAGGATGAGGGAACAGCAAAATGTTTTAAAAGACAAGAAGAATAAGGTCACTAAAATCCCAAAATCTGTCTTAGATTTACAAATGTGTCCAGTAGACCTATGTGTTAATTGCAAGATAGAATAATAATTTCCTATTTAAAAATAAAAAGTACAATTTCTCTTTACTCTTTGGAAGACCTGTAAGGAAAAATAGAAGCTATGAAATATCAAATCCTACAAATAGAAATACTCAAAAAAGAAACCAAATTAAAATCAGGACTCTGATTATATACTGAAGTTTAGGTTGTCCTAAGCAAAAGCCCTGTCTACTGTCAAATAAGAACACTAGCTAAGTGGCATAGGCTACATCTTGAATTCTGAACATTGAGCTTAAAAATGTATTGGGGTAAAATAAGTGGGGCAGAGAGAGCAGTATTAGGGTAAGGTAAACCACTATAACGTAAGTAAACCCCTAAATTCAGTGACTTCAAGAACATAAAGAGCATATTTGTGTCTCTCAATCACACCCAAAGTGAACGCTGAGAGTTGGCAAGTATTTCAGCTCCAGGTGGTGATTCAGAGACCCAGGTTCCTTCCATCTTGTGGCTCTGCCATTCTTTGGGAGCTTGTCATCTGCATGATTGAGGTCCCAGCTGGCTGGAATGGGTAGAGCCCGTAGAGAAGACCCAGCCACTTTCTGCAGGCTTGGCCCCAAAGAGGTGTGCATCACATCCTATTAGCAAGAGCTCAGTCACATGACCCCTCTCAACTCCAAAGGAGACTGGGACTTGCCGTCCATCTATGTGCCCTGGAAGAAGGGAATGAATTTCACTGCAGAGCTAGCAGTCTCTACCCCAGCAAATGACCTTTGCTGACCAACGATCCTTTGATCATTGCAGACAACCTGTCTCAGGTCCTGAAGGACCAGAAATAATTGGACTACATCACGAAGCAATAGGTCTTGGCAGGCCAAGATTGAGAATCAGAATTACCGTGCAAGATTTTTCTGATTCAGCCTTACTGAGTCAGACACGCTGATGGGATACCAGGCAAATACATTTTGAAAAACATTTCCCAGGCAATTCTGCTCTGATGATGATACACTGTGAATTCAGGTAAGAGAGGTAAACCAGGTATCTAAGGAGGCCCTTCCTGTAGTTAGAGGAACCTGGCTGTACTTTGCATCCTCAGGGGTTCCTGATTGACTCACACTCAGGCCTGGGATCCCCTCCCCAAACCGTAAGGCCCAGGCCCTGGTTTGGGGCCCCAGTAGGCACTGAGTGAATGTTTGTTGAATTTTTTGTTTTTACTCTCACAACAGAAAGAGTCAAGGGAGGAAGTCCTTTGAAATGCCTTTAAACCAACAGACGAAAGTGTCGTCTGACTCGATCCGGTTTCAAAAATATCATCGATAAACCACCTCAGAGAAAAGGCGTCTCCCAAGTGTCACCTCCAGAGAAGTGAAACCGTCGCATCTGCTCTGAGAGCAAAGATGTCCCTCCCCTCGATGTTCCCCCGCCAGCCAGGGGCTGGGCTGGCGGCGGTGGGACGACGCCGCATCTCCGACCTTGAACCTCTAGCGCGGAAGTGCACACTCTGCTGCAGGAGGCGTGTTGGGGCCAAGGTGCGCATTTCTAATAAATAACGCTGAGGCATTGCGAGTGCCACGGGTCCACAGAGCAGGCTTCAAGGATTCAAGTTCTAGAAAGCAAATAAGCAGGCAAAGGTAGGATATGATGGAGTAAATGCAGCGACCTTTACCTGGCGGCTGCACCCACAGTTCACGTCTTCCCAGGTGGTGCCTCTCTTCTCTCTTTCCCGGCATCTCCCTCTTCATGGAGGAGGCAGATTCCTGTCCCAAAGTTAGGGGTCTTAAAGGAGGGGCCAAAGACATGACCTGGGGTGAAAGGTGAAATCTGGGGCTCAGGGTCCCCTCCACTACAGAGCATTATCTTCAGATATTCTGTGGATGGAGCAGAAACCAGAAGAAAGCTTTGCTCAATGACCCCCAAGGCCAAGAATCTCAGAGCAGAGAGAATCTTGAAAAAAAGAGCTAGTACAGATCTAGGTGATGAATTTCCCGGGTCCTACTCATCTGTGGCTCTTAACAGACTATATATCTGCTATATATCTGAACAACCCATCCCCAGGTTCATGCTGAGTGCAGTGACTGTCACAGCTGGGAGGGACGTAGGTATCCTTGTCGGGGATCTGTGCTCCCAACCGAGGCCGACGGACAAAAAACAACCTGCCTGAGGCCACAAAATGAGTAGTATTTCCCTGTTTCTGGGCTTCTGGCCTTGCAGTTTTCCCAGAAGTCATGCTGCCTACCAGACTAGTAGGAATCAAGGGTAATCTGTGTGCCCGGCAGCCAGGGGGAAGGGGCCACTGGCCACGGGCCATGCTAGGTCACCTGACTTGACCCCCCAGCTGCTTGCCTTGCAGAACTCCCTGTTAATGTTTTATTCCTCCCAGTGTTTCATTATTGATTCAGCCCCTCGCTGCTGGGTCTGACCAAGTAAGCCCTGAGCGTTTGTATAATGTCAACTTCATCAAAAATGCAGGAGTTGGGGTTTTACTCGTCTGCGCGCTACCTAGACGGTTTAAGTCGATGATTGGCGGTTTCTGTGCGCCAAGGAGGGCGCTGGCAGCCCACTGGCTGGCTTCTGGCTTCTCTGAAAGGGCTGCTGGGTCCCCAAGCTCCAGGGAACCCCACATTCCCCATCTCTTGTAGGTGGGAATGAGGTCTGGGACAGGACTTTGGCTGGGGTGGAAAGTTAGGAGGTTGGAGTGATATTTTTAAATAAGCACCAGTCATAAGTCTAGAAACAATTTCAGCAGTGCATCAGTGCGTTGCTGCTAAATGGAACAGATGAAAATCTAATGAGGGGAAGAAATGCCTATTCCTCTATTTGTTCAAAACTTTTTGTTGAACACCTACTATGTGCTAAGCACTAGATTCCCAAGGTGAATAAAACAAACAAGGTTCCAATTCTCATGGAGTTGAAATTCTATTTAAGAGAGAAAATTGGGCCATAAAATAGAAATAGTAATAATGGCAGTTTCCATTTATCAAGTACCTACCATGTGCTGGGTACTGTTCTGAGCACTTCATATAGAGAATGATTCTATTTTCCTGTGGGTTTTTTTTTTTTCCTACAGCCTAAATGTATACCTGCCCACAGGAAAAAGACAGGAAGGATACATACCAAAACGTTAGCAAACATCATCCTCAGACTACAAGTTTATGGATGATTTTAATTTTCTTCTTTGGGCTAAGCTGGATTATCTAAATCGTCTTTATGTCTGCAGCAATAAAGGAGGAGAATTCAAGTGGGGAAGGCAAGTTTTTGGGCCCCAACCTCAAAGAAACCAGGCAGAGAGCCTCAAAATGCTTCTCATTTGCTGCCTGATGTCTTTAGGCTCTGAGTATAGAGGCGCTGGTCTGCTCCAGCCTCTCTGTTTCTGTCTCAGCTTGGAAATCCATCGCCTCTTCCTCCCCAGAGAAGAAGGTCGCTGGAGAGCCTGGAGCCTGCGGCCCAGCACCGTATGGCTTGTGGTCAGTGCTGGGGGAGGGCCGAGGCATCTGAAGATTGAGATTTTGAAGTGGAATCCTTTAAGCAATGTCCCCAGATGGGCATCAGGAGCCTGGCTCCCTCCTGCCAGGTGTGCAGGTGCCAGGATCCAACCTCGCCTACTGAAGAAACTCCCACCTGACTTAGGGGGCTCACGCCCCCAAAGGCCCTGCTGGGCCACTCTCTGGCTTTGATAGATTCAAGTGGACGGCCACCCAGGGAGATAACAATAACCACAAAAACAACAAGTTGCACTTGCAAAGCTCCAGCTCTGAACTCTGGACCCACAGCGAGGTCTGAGGCTGAATATTTTACATTTCTTACTGCATTTAATCCTCGTTATCATCATCCTCCTCATCCTCATTTTACCAATAAGGAAACAGAGGCCCAGAGAGGTTAAGTCACTGGCCCAGAGTCACACAGACAGGGAGTGTCAGGCTGGCAGAATGTCTCCAGATTCCAAACCTTTAACCACTCTGCCATATTGTCACCCATTCTCTGGCTGGGATCTCTGGGGACATCACCTTTCAGGCCCTTCCCCAGGATTTGTCACATAAGGAGGACAGCAGCTCTGGTCATTGAGGAAGCAGCAGAGCACTGAGTAAAGGGAACGGGGTGGGTGTCAAGCAGTCCTGGCTTTGACTCCTGGCCAAGCCACCTATTACTCTGTGACCCTAGGAAAGTCATTAACCTGTCTGTGCCTGTTTCCTCATCTTCAGTGGGGATGTAATGCCTAGCCTTTCAGACTGCTGGGCAGGTTCTTTTTTTCACACAGAAAATGACTAGTGTTGGTTGAACACCTGCTATGTCTGCCGGATGCTATGGAAGAACATCACATGCATTATTTAACCTTTGTGATAGCCCAAGACACTATGATCACCTCCACCTCACAGACGGAGAAACTGAGGCTTGAATAGATTAACTGACTTCCCAACGTTATAAGGAAGAAGCAAAGCCAAGACTTGAACCCACATCCTCTGAGGGCAAAAGCCCTAGTCTTAGTCTGTCTGCTGTAGGTGCACATCTGCATGGAGTGAATGAGGCCTGTCACTCTGCCCCTGGCTTGTGCGAGCGCCTGAGTCACGGAGCCAGTATTGCTGTTTCTCCAACAAGGAGAGAGCAAAAATGTATTTGCACCCAGCACAGTGCCTGGTATGTAGGAAGCCTAGGATCAGCCTCGTGTATTAAACAGTTATAGTTGTCTCAGGCAGGTCGAGGCTACGTGCTGCAGCCAGGGCCTATTTGCTCAGCCGAGTAAGGGCGCCAATGGAAGCAAACAGGTAGTTTCTTCTCCCCAGGATTCTACAGTTTACCTGGGAAGTGAGGCAAGAACCATGTGCAGCAATTACATAACTACTTCCTCCTCCACAAATCAACTAGAGCAGTTGGGAGACCCTCAGAGGCCCTTTCAGCCCTAATACATGTCACATCCTGCGTGGAATGCGCACCAGGCGAAACAAAAAATGACAGTTTGAGTGTCGTTTGATCGAAAAATGTCCAGAGCCTGGGCTGTCCGCAGAACACCTTCCTATGCAAATACCACCAGTGGACCTGACACCCCACCTGGGGTAGGAGAGGACCCTTAGGAGGCTGTGGATCCTGGGCATCCCAGCCATCTATCCTGCCTAGACTCCAAGATTGAAGGCCAGCCCCTAACCCTCAGGGTTCACTGGAGACCTCAGCAGTTAAATGTCTGACTCCAGATAGACTAAATCTACGGTCAAGTTCTCCCAGCCCCTCAGACCCGCATAAAAGACAGATTTGGCATTATAACTGGAGGAGACCCTACCCACCTCCATTGTGAGTCACTCACTTTACAGATGAGCAAGCAGAGGCCCAAAGAGGTTAAGTGACTTGTCCAAGGCCACACCACCAGTAAGTGGTGTCACTGGAATTAGAGCAGTACCTCTTGGCACCCATCCCAGTGCTGCTTCCTCTGCCCATCGGCTTCATAGGCACCTGATAAATGTTCATTTTTTGCCACTGATTAGTGATAACTCGAGACTTGGAGTCTTGGTGGTATTGACCTTGACCCTGAATCCAGGTGATCTTACCCAAGCCACCGAGGGATCCTGGATGGTCCTGTGGAACAAAGCAATCGGGCAGCTCCTCAAGGAAGGCCTGGGTATCAATGCTTTCAAGTGGGTGTCGAGTTCTGGCCCTAAGACCTTGGAAGAGTCATTGCCCTTCTCTGAGTCTCAGTTTTTCCACAAAATGGGGAGGGAAATCTCTCCTGTACCAGGCTTGTTGGGAGGAATAAGTGAAATAATGTGCAAACTGTCAAGTGTAGTGCCAGGCTTAGACGATGCTCAGTAAAGAGGAAACCAAGAGATGGGAAGGTCTGTGTGAGAAGATGGGAACTAGGATCAAAATCCATCAAATGCAAGACACCATCCATCATAAAATACACCTGGAATTTATGTACCACTAAGAGTGAAAAGATGCTACTGAAGAAACTATGACTTGCTGCTTTCCTATCACTTAGAATTTCAATTTCATGCTTGGAGAAAGGGCTTCTTCAACTTAGATGGAGGCTGTAATTATATAACTCTCTGTGCATGTTGAAAAGGGAAGTTTAAAGGACAGCAATTAGTTACAGTAGCCCTAAAACCTCCACATTCAGAGCCTCCATCTTCTGAGGTCCTTTCAACTTGGAGTCCTTGGAGTTCCTGCTTCCCACATAATATTGTCCTGTTGCCTTGGGGAGCACTGGGGATGTGGCGTTTTGTAGCAGAATCCATGAAAGAAGTACAAGTCATGGGTGCTGGGCTCCCAGGCTGGCTGCACCATTACAAAACCCTAGCTCATTTTTTACCCCTTGTGGGCAACGTTGCTAAACACGGAAGATTTGCTATGCCCCCGACCCCCTGCCACAACTGTTATGCTCCTCATTTCCCCCTGGATTTTCTACGAAGCCACTTGCTCCCATTCTGCAAAACCTTAACACTGAAGCTCTCAGTGTTACACAGACAACAGCAAGTGTAAGATGCTATCGATCATACAATGCATCCAAATTCCAGAGGTGTGATACGTGAAAATGTTTGCTTTATAGGATGGATGGTTTTGACAGTAAAATTTATGAAGTCCCCAGTATGAGCCCGCCCCAGGCTAAGTGCACCAACATGCATTGTCCCTTAGTGTCACATCTCATTTATTATTGTTATCAGTCCTCTATAGATGAATACACCAAAGCTCAGAGAGGTAAAGCAATCTGTCTGAGGTCACACAGCTGATAAATGGCAAAGCCAGAACTTGAACTGTGATCTCTTTAATTCGGTCACAATAGCAGAGATAAACCCTCTCCTGAGTATTTCCTCCAAGCTGGCTTTTGAACCCAGGGGCTTTATACAACATTAAGTCAGCCCCGATCTTAGGAAGCCTTTCCCATCTTTTGATTTCCTTACTTTAGAGAGTAATAATAATAGTACTCTGTAGTGGGTACTGTTCTAGCCCCTGTATATGTCCTAGCACACTCAGTCGGTAGGGTACACTATTATTGGCCCCATTTCACAGATGAGGAAACTGAGTTGCAGAGAGGTAACACCACATGCTCAGGTCACATCGCTGGGAAAGTTGAGGGCAATGTGTCTCCAGATCTCTCTCTCCTAACCCACCCCACCCCCGTCCTCCCATCTTACCAAACTGGCACAGGGAGCCCTCTGCTACCCCAAACCCCCTCCCTCACCCCTCCCCACCCCTAGCACTCTAAATCCTGTTGACTTTCATGGTAGCCAGGCCCCTCTCCTGCTGGGGGCAGGATCTGGGCTGTCAGATTTGAATCAGATGCATGGTCTTCCCTCACCAGGCCTGGCTTCCAAATTTCTTCCTGCTGGACCCAAACATAACACAATCTAGCAGCCCTGGCTGCTCTTCAGAAAAAATCTCAAGGGGGAGTGTGGAAAGAAATCTAATTAGAATCCCTCGGAGCCCCAGCTCTTCCTATTATTAAATTAGCCCCCTTTGAAGTGGAACTCGACTCATTAGAATCATCTGAATGCTGAGGAATTGTCTCTTATGATCCTGGTCTGAGAAAAATTGCTTCCACAATTGCATTTATCCATGTGCCGGTCTCTCTCCAGTGGGACAAAGGATCACTGGGGATGCCAAATGGTTCCTGCCTCAGAGAAGAACTTGGGGAGGGTCCAGGGGTCCTGCTTCCCTGTGGGCCAGAGCTGCTAAGATGCAGTGTTGGGGACCCCACAGAAATGTGGGGAGAGGGGCTGTCCAGGTTTCCTACACCACCACAGTCATAGGCCCAAATCAGAGGGTCACACCGGGACAAGAAGGCTAACGGAAAAAGTTAGGTCTATGCCAAATGCTTCATGTAACGAACAGGCCCAAAAAGGGATCCCCTGGGCTTGAGTCAGAATCACCCAGCATCAGATTCCAGGGTCCCACCCCAGAGAGTCTGATCCTTCAGGTCTGCAGAGATCCCCTAATCAAACTGAAGTCTCCCAAGAGTGATTCCAAGGTACAGCCAGATTTGGGCCCTGCTGGCCTGGTGCCACTGGGGATCATTCTGTGGCACCTGGGACCCGATGTCCATTTACCACCTCCAAATTTCACTACTGTCACAGAAGACGGTTCCAGTACTCCGGACTGGCAAAGGGTTAGGAGGGTCGGTGCTGGTGGCCCATCCCCTTTCTTTCCCTGAAGTCTTAAAGAACAGGCCCCACGGCCGCCATCTTGGTGTCCTTGGGGAGCATCTGACACCTCTGTTTCACCAAGGATATTTTTGTACCCTTTCTCGTATCCTTTATTTTTGTACTCAAACAAGAGGTACTATTCACTCTGAAGGCTTTTTTAAGGGAATGTGTCTGGGGGGATTCTGAAGTCTGCCCATCTTTCCTGGCCCAGTTCGAGTCTTACCTCCTCTAAAATAAGGGCCTTTGCTAAATCCTCCAGCCCTACTTGTTCCGGCCCTTCCCTGACCTCTGCAGCCCTTATTCTCTGGATTGGTCCCCAAGTCACCAAGTGACAAGGAGCCGGGCTCCTTGCTGCTTCCTGCTCTCTGATCTTTACACGTTATTGGGGCTCCGGGGGTCTGGGGCCAGCCATCATTTTTATAAAGTGCACTGGATACAGTCAAAGGAGCCCCAAAACAGATCTTCTCAAAAGCAAGCCCAGGCCATGTTCTCAAAGATCTGAATGGTCATCCCTCGGGAGGTCCCCTTGGGACAAAGGAAGCTCAAGGACCAGGACACATCGCTCCCTCTTTAGAAATGAGCCACAGAAGAGACCCCGCTCTTGTCCCTGTCTTTCATCCACCCAGAAGTCGGCTTCTTGTTCCCTCTGAGTAAGTGAGTTAACGCCGGGCGTCCTTCCCTCCTGAGCAACTGTTTCCTGCCCAACAGACACATTCGAGGAGGTTCCACATGGCTCCTCTCGTCCCACAGAGGAGAGGAACTGTGGAGCCAGAGGCTGCTCCGACCACCCCCCCAAGCTGGCCCCAGAGAGTGCGGCCTGGATGAAGCTTTATGCATCGGCCAGTCTGAAGAAAGAGCCACAATGTTTTGGAAGAGAATTGTGGTCAGCAAAACGACTTGGTCTCAATGGGCCGTTTTATTCAATAGAGCTTCTCTCTGGTGGCTCCAAGTCACATCCACTTGCCTTCCTGACCCGAGGGCAGAGTCTCCACAGTTTAGGAAGTAATGAGCTACCATCAACGGTGCTTTTCCAGTGACTGTTTATTCTTTACTTCCCTCTTCCCAAGACCCTAGAAAGAAGAACAGATCCAAATATCTGATTTCCAGAAAATGGTTTCACTAACAGCCGTTAGACTAACCCTGAAATGGAATGATTCCAACTCTTGCATTAGCTTGCAAAGAATACCCCTGCTTCAACGTTACAGATGACGTCAAAGGCTGGCAAACCCAACTGCTTGCAGCAAAACAACCACAGGGTACAATCTTTCAGACTTCCCTGCTTCCTTCTTCCCGTCTCCCATTCATACTTTTAATTACTATCTATCCACACTGCACTCTACTGGAGGACATGAGTACTGCAGTGCCAGACTCAGGACTCAGAACTACTTTTCCTAGTCTTCCAAATCCCTTCCACTGATCTCTAACTATAGAGTTGCCAAATTGGGCTCAGTCACTTGTGACCCCTTCATCCTCTCAACAACCCTAGGGCAGAATGTCATATGGGCCTCAACACCCCATAAACCTGGGTTCAAGTCCTGGCTCTGCCACTTTGTGACCTTGGACAAGTCATATACTTTCCAAGCCTCAATTTCTGTGTCTGTGAAAATGGGAATGATAAAGCCAATATGTTTACTGAAAGGATTTACTGAGATCAAAAGGCTTATTATGGTGCCTGGCAGAAAGTGAGTACAATGAATATTTGGTATTATTATTTTTTTTATTTTCCATTTTACAAATGAGGAAACTGAAGTTCAGAGAGGGGAAATTTGTTTCCCAGGAGACACACAGATACATGAGGGGTCCAGGGGACAAACATCTCCTAACTCTACATTCTGGGCCCTTTTTATTCAACAGCCCTGCAGAGTTCAGCCTTGAGAGTGAATTTGAGAACAAAGCGCCTAGTGAAGGCTCAGTAGAGATCAACCAGCCAGCAATAGGACAGCACAAAGGACCCAGGTGAAGATGGAGATTCCCCACTGATTCCTGCCACATGTCCTTATTGATGTTGAAATACAAAAACGCAAGAGAATATTAGCAAAAAAAAGACTGGGGGTGGAGGGTGGAGAGGTATGTAAGGAGAGGAGCCTCAGTGTCTGAGAAAGGGAGCTGGAAAATTAAATGCCAAACATCACAAATTCACTCTCTCCTTCAGTGCTCCCTAAGTCAGGTGGGCATCCAGGTCTGGCCCCTTTCTGGATGGAGAAACGGCAGCAACGGAGGCAAAGGATTCAGCCCTGCTGCCAGAAATGGTCGGCCCCAGAGACAACAGAGGCTCCCAAATTCCTGGTCTCTGATCTCCGCCTTGGAACATTCTTGAGCCAAAACAAATGTGGGAACCCTATGGTTGGAGTCTTGGAGTTGGAAGAAAATCCAAGATGTCGCCCAACGTAGCCCAGTCCTTCCAGGCAAAACCACACCAGAACCATCCCGACAGATGCTAATTGGATGAATGGTTTTAAATTAAATAATGGGGGATGGGCAGAGAGAAGGGTGCCAAGGATAATTTGAACAGAAAGGCAGTCCAGAGAAAATAGTGGTGAAGACCAAGAATGACTTCAGCACACACAAAGGAAGCCGGGACGCAGGTAGGGGCTTGTTCCCCCCACCAGAGGCTGAAGGTGAAGATGCAGCTACAGAGCCCCACAAGCCAGGGAGAGCTTTGGCCAGGGCCCCTCCACGCCTAAGCCAGGCTGCCAGCCTCTCCCTCCCTCCCAGTCCCCCCACGATGCTCCCTCCAGCCTCATGTCCTGCCTCACTCGCAGTTCTTGGAATGCACTTTCCCTCTCCCTTCTTGGCCTTTGTAACTGCTGTTCCCTTTGTCTGGAGCATCATTCCCTCACCCACCTCTCACCCAGATCCTTGGTCCCCAGCTCCCACCCTTCCTGGAGGTCTGAGCTTGGTCCTGTGAAGCCATTTATCATTCCCACCCCTCAAAAGGCATAAGCTTCTGCTGCCAAGGGCCTAGGGAATTCCCTGTGCCCACCCACCCCAGTCCAGGGCACGTCCCTGCTGCCCCCGCCTAGGCTGGAGGCTCCTGGCCAACAGGGACTGTGGCCACCTTGTCACAGTTGTGTCTCCCAGACTGAGCTCCAAGCAGTAGATGCTTCATAAATATTTGGCGGATGAAAAAAGAAATGAATGCTAATTTCCCATAGCTTCAATTGGCCCACCGCTTCAATTTTTGAGGCTGAAATTAATGAGAAATGGGTATCAAATGTGCCCTAACAAGTCTTTAAATAATAATAAAACAGACATTTATTAAGTGCCTCTGACATGTTATGCCCCATGCTGAATGCTTCACACTCCCTGACTCAGCCAAGTGTACACAACCCCATAAGCCAAGGGCTACAGTCAGTATTTCTATCTCCAGGATGGAGAAATGAACAGAAGGGTTGAGTAACTTGCCCGAGGTCACAGAGCCTTGGCTTGACGGTGGGCCTGGCTGATCTCGGAACCAAAGCTGCTGCTACGGCGCCAGCCTCTCCCCCGAAACCCACCTCAGAAAGCCCCTTGTGTGTAACTTTAAACCAAGCCTGCGGCATAGTCAGCCCAGTTCCTCTTCTCACATCTCAAGCCCAGATGGGGTCTGAGTGCCATTTATCTCATCCATAGTCATAGAGCTGGAGCCCAGCAGAGCCCTGGGAACACGGAACTCCCCGTGGACAGACAGCAGGAGGAAGTGACCGCTGGCCTAAAGAGGGCTTGGTCCTCTGGGTCTGATGATGCCATCTGGTCCCAGCTTCCATGCGCCTTGTGTCAGTAAAGAGGAAGTCTCAGAGACAGGGAAGGAAGCCCGTGGCAAGCAGACTGTCATCACAGGTCAGGTGTTCTCCTGTCTGAGGACAACGGGAACTAGCCAAGGCTGCCTCTTCCATGCAGTCTTTCCTGATTCCACATTTGTGAGAGAGTGTTGCTTGAGCCCCCTGATCTTTCTGCCGGCTCCTGTGCTATGGCCCTACCCTGACCTTGGATAGAGGGGCCGTGTCTGATGTACCAGAATGGTGCCCTGGAGCATTTAACCATCTCTCTTTACAGCTAAGAAGCTAAGACCCAGAGAGGGTACATGATTGTCCAAGGTCACACAGCAAGCAGCCAGAGTGGAGACTACAGTTTAAGTCTCTGGCCTCTTAGCCACCACCTTTCCCACCATTACAGGCTCTGTTCCAAATCCCACAGGACCACCCATGTGTACACCAATTATGAGAGCATGAGTTACAGAGCTTTATGTATTGAGTACTCCATGTACCAGGCTAGAGGTAACTGCTTCACGTACACTCTCTCATTTAAGCCCTATGAACACTTCCTCAGTGTGGGCATTACTATCCTCATTTCACCTCTAGGACAACTGAGCCTCTGCAAGGTGAAGCAGCTGCTCCAAGCTATACAGCTGCAAAGAGCGGGACTGCAGTCCAGGCAGGTCTGAACCCAGAGCCCCGACCCTTGGCAGATATGCCAGTGACGTCGCTCACCTCAAGCCCTGCCTTCTCCATCTGCTCTGTGATGTGGATCTTGGACGCAGCAAATCACATCTGCTCTGGTGGCTGGCTCTTGGACTAGCTCTGCCATTAGGGGCTGAAGGGAGGCTGCAAAGCTGGAGGAGGGAGGAGTGACCCACTCCTCCCTGCTTACTTCCTGTTCCTTCACCTGCCCCACTCGGAGACACCAGAGCCAGCTTGACTGCACCTCTTCCTTAAAAATTGTTTCCCTTCAGCTGGTCTCAGAAACACCATCCCCAGCTGAGCCACACCTGGTCCTCAGGGGTCTGAGTTTCATCTTACAAGGCTGCTCCTCTAAATTCCTAAGTCTTAATAATTCCAATCTCCTCCTTTTATCCTCCCGGCGTCTGGGTTCATTCCTTCTGCAATATCTCAATGTTCTATTTTGACCTTTTCAGTTACTTATTTAAAAACTTAATACCTCATTAACAATTCTTTATATTAAATTCTTTCTGTTTCAATAAGTGATGTGGTTTCTGTCTCCTGACTGGACTTGACTGATCCAGGAGTGGTCCCAGGAAACAGAGCCCCAAAGATGGAATTTGGAGATTGGTTTTGCTCCCCTGAGGTCACCCTAGCAATGTTCCTTCCCCCAGACAGCAGCAATTCCTTCGTAGCTTTTCCAGCAATTGCAGAGCTGCTTCATTGCCCCCACCTCACCCCCAGATTCCAATGCTAGCCAGACAGTGCCCACACCAGAGGTCTGGGTTCCAGTCCCATGGAGCTTAGAAGCCCACAGACACTAGCACCACCCAGAGTGCTCTAGATGGACACAGCCATCATATTACATGGCATAGTTTAAGGTTTAAGTATAAAGGTTGCAAATAACAGAAGGACTTGTGTCAGTGGACAGAGGGCATGATCCCAAGACATTAGTTTGACTTAAGCAGAAACTGTTCATTGCCAGGCAGGACTGTCCAGAGAGACAGAGAGAGAGGGAGAGAACCTGCTGTCTTGGGCAGAGAACTAGCCTCAGTGGGGTGGACCAGGTCTGATATGTGACCAGCACTGCCCATCAAAACTACCTGAGATTTCACTTAAGAGAATATATAGATGGCAAATCAGCACATGAAAAGACCTTCAACGGCTTTAGCCATTAGGGAAATGCAACTTAACAATCATGAAATACCACTGCACACCTATCAGAATGGCTAAACTAAAAAACAGTGACAACATCAAATGCTGATGAGGATTCAGAGAAACTGGATCCCTCACCCATTGCTGGTAAGAACCAGTACAACCATTGTGGAAAACAGTTTGGCAGTTTCTTTAAGAACTGAACGTGAAATTATCATATGACCCAGCAACTGCACTCCTAGGCATTTATCCTAGAGAAATGAAAGCTTATACTAACACACAAAAGAGCTGTACCTGAATGCTTATAACATTTTCACTTGTAACAACCAAAAACTGGAAACCATCCAGATGTCTTTTAGTGGGTAAACAGTTCAACAAACTGCAGTATATTCATACCATGAAATACTACACACCAATGAAAAGGACCTATTGATGCACAACAGTATATACAACTATTAATACAAAAGAACTATGGCTCAATCTCCAGAGAATTATGTTGAGTGAAACAAGTCAACCCCAAAAGGTTAAAACACTGATTCCATGTATATTATACTCTTGAAACCACAAAACTGTAGACATGGAGAACAGACTAGTGATTGAGAGGGCGGAAGGAGGGGATGGGGGCAGGAGGAAAGAGAGATTAGAAAAGAGAGATCATTGTGGAGAGATCATTGTGGAGAGATCATTGTGGATCTGTATCTTGACTATGTCGATGTCATTGTCCAGGTTGTAATACTGTCCCATGGGCAGACCTTGGAGATAGATATTGTGGGTTGGGTTCCAGAGAACTGCAATAAAGCTAATACTGCACTACAGTGAGTCACATGAATATTTTGGTTTCCCAGTGCATATAAAGGTCATGTTTACACTATACTGGAGTCTCTGAAGTGTGTAATAGCATTACATCTAAAACAACAATTACCTAAATTTAAAAACACTTGATTGCTAAAAAATGCTAACTATCATCTGACAATGCAGGGTTGCCACAAACCTTCAATTTATAAAATCCAAATGATCTTCAAAACACAATATAGTGAACATCAATAAAACGGAGGTATGCCCGTACCATTTTACAAGATGTTACCATTGGGGGAAACTGGGTGAAGGGTACAGAGGCTCTCTCTGTCTCATTCCATACAACTTCATGTGAATCTACAACTCAAAATTAAAAGTTTAATTTAAAAAAAAAAAAAAGGCATGCGAGCCCTTTTCAAAGCCCCCACCTGAGTTAGGATGTTGGTTCAATGGGTCTGGGGTAGGGGCCAAGGTATGTACTTTTTTAAGTCTCCTTCAGAGTTGAAAACCACACAACTAAATGATTATTAAAGTCCTTTCATCTAAAATTTTAACATTTTTATGTGAAAATATATCATAATCCAAACATTGTATGGATTCAGACTGGAACTACACCTTCCAACACCACCACCCCCAGTCTCCCCAGCAGAAAGGGAGAGGAAGTCCTGAAAGACAGAATCAGGATTGGGGGGTGGGGTTGGGGGGTGACCCAAGAGGGGGCAGCTTTCTCCTTCACGGTCCAAGGATTTCCAACCATGAGACTCTCAATGAAGCATTAGCCACAGTGGCCAAGGGTGGGATTAGAACCCAGCTTTCTGGCTCTGCTCCCTGCAGCTCAGTGAGCTCTGGGCAGCCCCCCCGAATGTGTCAGAACAGTTAGAAATGGTTCTAATTATAACCAGGAAGTTTTTAAGCCTGTGGCTGGAAAGGAATGCCGATTCATGTAATAGCCGTTACTGTGCACAATAAACCCCCCCCACCAAGTGTTCTTGGCCCAGTTTTTGAGGGTGACAAATGGTGTCCCCACTGGCACAGATAGGAGTCTGTATCACACAGGCGAGAAACCCCCAGTCTCTGGAGAAGAACAATAGTGGGAAAAGTCTTGGGGAGGATGGTGCTCTGTGTCCCTGGATGCAACTAGATAGCTGGGGAAGGGGGAGTCCTTCCCCCTTCATAATTAGCCAACTAATTATCCTCTTCTCCATGCTAATGAATCACCAAAGACTCTTTAACGGAGAGCAGTAATCAGAGATGTTTTGACGCTTGGGGCCCCACAGCCACCCTCCCCGTTTCTCCCTGGCTCCCACCAGGGTCTCCTCTGCCACCCTGAGCTGAGAGCCGTGAGCCTGTGATCTGGAGCCAGGGAGGCGAGGTGGGAGCTCTGGGTGGGCAGCGGGAGCAACACACTGAGCAAGGTGCCAGCTCTCCCTCCCCAGGTGGCCAGCTCAGCCCCAACAGCAGCCCAACCACAGGGTACTGTTTCCCATGTTACTATTTCCTTCTTCCTGGGGTGTCCGGCCACTCCTTCATCTGCCAGCAACAGTATGACCAATCACTGCAGGAGGCCTGGAAATAGGCACCTTCGTCCACCATTCCCTAGCTGTCTGACTCTCAGCAAGTCACTTCACCTGAGTCTCCCAGAATTCCCATCTCCAGAGAACCTTCTTCGTAGAGTGATGGGGGTGGGGGAGGTGCCTGCCACCCAGAGCCCGGGCACAGAGTGGGTGTTCCATGAATGGTGGCGGCCACAGAGGAGATGGAGATGGTCAACTTCCAGCCTCCCAGACCCCACAAGCCCCTTGACAGGTCCTCTGTGTGGGCAAGGTCTTCACAGCTCAGACTTCAAAAAGGTTTGAAACACCCAACAGCCATTCAAGATCACATTCTCGAAGACTGTTTAAGGATATAGGGAAAGGCTCCCAAAGCCTCCTGAGGGATAAGCACAGAGCAGCAAACCACAGATGCAGCAGGATGCCAGTGTTGTCACAGGTAGGAAAAAGGGTGGAATGAAATCCACCGAAACGTCAGCAATGGCTGTCCCTGGGGGGTGGGAAATGGGGGCAGGGGCGGGGCTATAGAACATGGTCTTTTCATCACTGCATTTCTAACATTTATGAAATTTCTACCATAAACATTTAAAACCCACCGAAATACTATTGTATGTTTGTATGCTATATGAAATGTTTTTACATTAGTTGTAATAGAGATTTATTTTTTTTAAATCTTCCAGTAGAATTGTTGAGGGCAAAAGAGTTGATTTCCTTTCATTTGTGCATTCAGCCAGCCTTGTGCTGGATGCTGCAGAGGGTACGGGGTGCAAGAGACCCAGACCCGACCCTCTGGAAGCTTGACAGTCTAACAAGAAAGGAAATACAAATGTTATTGGAGAAGTCCAGAGTTCTGGAATCTCGCAGTGATCTGGGGAGATCAAGGAGGACCACTTAGAAGAGATGCTGCCTGGACTGGTCTAGGAAGGATGAAATTGTAGGATTGGGACACACGATGCTGTTTCTCCCCACTGTACCATAACTGGACATCAGTTGGGAGCAGGAAAAGATAGGTCTCCTGCTTTCCTAATTTTCTACCACCTGCCCCTCCCCAGACACAGCACAGAAAAGGGTCCCTCTCTGGGCATCTCATGGAATCACAGGACCATAGTGAACTGGAGGTGGAAAGGTCCCTTAGAGATCATGGAATTGAATCTCCTCATTGTATGAACAAGGAAATTGAGGCCCAGTGAGGGAAATGGTCTTGCCCCCAAAGCCTCTTGATCTTCCACCCAGGAAACCAGCCAGCCTCACATCCAAGGACAGACTTGGCTCCTGACGCCGTTGCTATACAGGGTGCATATTCCAGAAGTACCAATAGTAGCACCATGACCCCAAGATACCACTCTAGATGCTAATCCCTTCTTCCTGATTGTCTTCCACACCCTACAACAGTGTTACAGTGTGATACAAGCAGCTACAGAGGTCCTGAAATGAGCCTCCATCTGCTCAGTCCTGTACCTGGGAGCTCTAAACTCTGATCATGGGTTAGCCTGAAATATCACCAGAATTTATCCTAAGAAAACTAACAATGGCTTCTACCTGCCTATCTCTCCACGCGGATAATAAAGTGCCCCCTCTCCCTGGCATACCGAACAGTGCCCTCTCTTGGCAAACAAGGAGAATAATATTAAAGACAAAGGTTCTGTAGCCAGACAGACCTGTGTTCAAATTCCTGATCCACCTCTTACTAGCTGCCTGACCTTGAGTAACTTACATAATTTTCCTGTGCTTTCTTCTACTAATCCATAAAATGATTGTGTTCAACCCACGGGGTTGTCCTGAGGAATACATTAAATAATATATTTAAAGTAGTACATCCCGCAAATTCAAGTTGATGGACTCGAAGCCTCACAAAAGCAGGTAGGCATTGAGCCTACCCTGTCCCCCTGAATCCCCAGGATCTAACAAAAAACCTGGCCTTTAACAGAGGCTCAAAAAAAAAATGATGAATGAAGAATGAATGAATGAATGAACATGCTAGCCCATATTAAAGAGTCAGTGCTATGATTATTACATCTGACTGTGTCCACTACTTGCATGTCCAAAAACAATAACGTATTAAGAAGAGAAAACCACCCAGAAGCTGATTTCACAGGTTTTCATGAAAAAAAAAAATTCCTAGCAGTGGAAATGGGAGGCCTGTGTTTTCAGCAAGATGCTATACTGAATACTCTTTAGATCCTCCAACCAAAACCAACCAAACATGCCAGCTAGGAAAAGAAACCAAAAATCTTTAATTGCATCAATTAACTCTCAGAAAGGTAATCCATATCAGAACCCAAAACTAAGTGAACAGAGGAACTCAGGGATATTAATCATGTTCCAAAACTACATGGAGTGAGGACGAGGACAAAACCCAGAGCCCACCCAGGGTGAGGACTCTCAGAGAAAACCCCCTCAGCATAAAGCCCCAAAAGCTACACACTGATGTCAAGGTGGACTAGACCAAAACCACCGCACCCTCTGCTCCCTGGGGACTACAGGCGAGTTGCTTACACTGAGCGTTAGCACGGAGTAGAAGAGGGGAGAAAAACCTCTCAGAATTTGCAGCTACAAGCCAACCCTAATTAGAGGGTTTGCAGCCTGAATTCACTCTACATGGGTGGTCCAAAAATACCAAGCCAAGAATTTAGTTTAAAGTGGTCTCAAGCCGGTAATGACCACAGGCTGCTGGCAGAAGTCAATGCACATCCCCTGTAGGAATCCACCTTCAACACAGTCCCCAAAATTACCCAAAGGTAAAATTCTGATATATGAGCTCAAGGTCACAATAACAGAACACACAAGGAAATCAGGCATCATGAGCAAGAGTCAGCAGAAATAACGAGTCGTAGATTCAGACCCACAAAGACCTCAAACACTGGAATTGTCAGATATAGAATTTATTTGATGGCATATTTAAAGGGCATTTGAAAATATAAGTAAAGAGGGAGAGTCTATAAAAATGACTTTATGGATTTAAAAAAGAACTTCTAGAAATGAAAAGTATAATGACTGAATTTTGAAACTCAATAAATGTGTTTAACAGCAAATCAGAACCACTTGAACAAGCATAAAAGACATCATAGAGATGGAAAATAGCAGAGAGAGATCAAGAAAAGTGGAGAGTAACATATACCTAATCATGCTTACAGAAGGAAGGAGGAGAAAGATTATGGCAGAGGCAATATTTAAAGAGCTAATGACCACTGAATCAACTACTATCTCTGAGAAATTTCTATAAATAATAAAGATAATAGCCACAGATTTAAGAATCTAAAAAGCTCAAGTTGGGTAGATAAAGAAATTAACACCTAATACTATTACCAGATTTAGCAGGTAAAAATACAAGACTCCTAGTTAAGTTTGAATTTTGGATAAACAATGAATTTTTTGTATAAGTATATTGTCACATGCAATATTTGGAACATATTTATACTAAAAATGTACTTGTTTACCTGAAATTTATTTTTTAAGTAAAAATTCAGTTTATTCATCTGTTTATGGCACAGTACACAAGAAGCAACGTGTTTCACATCATAGAGTTCACTTCCAACTCCTTGGAATGTTCACTTCTTTGGCTAAAAGGAGAGACTAGATGGGAAAGCCAGGTAATGCTCAGGCAACTAAAATAAGGGCAAACCTAGGTGTGATCCTCCCAGGGGTGGGAACGAGGGGGCTGTTAGTCGCAAGCTGACTGGGTAGAACTGTTAGCGGGGAGCGTAGGAGCATCCTTGCTGGATGCTCTGGCCGTCGCGGGCTTCAGTCATCCCCACCGCGCAGGTACAGCAGCACTTTCTTGTAGTCGCCCTTGGTGTCTTGCTGGATATAGTAACACAGGAACTTGCCATACTTCCTCTTGAATTCAGGTCTAATTTACAGCGTGTCCACTTCACTGCGGGAGACCATGATTCTAATCAGGACCTTATCGCGAGTGCCCTTGCCCTTCCTGGAGTCCTACAGTTGGTCAGCAAAATACAGTGGCTTGTTCTGAATGCACTGGCCCAGGTTCAAGGAGGCATTCTCCACGTCTCCTTTCACCTTCTTCTTGATGCTGTCCAGCATGTCATAGGGGCTGTAGCTCTTGTAACTTTCAAATACTTTCTGGAGGTGGCACACGCTCTGCTCAGTCATGATGCTGATCCACTTGGGAATATCAGTTCCTTTTCTCTTCAAGCCAACATCGTAGAGGTCCTGGGCATCTTGGTCAATCAGATCGTAATCGACGACAGAGCCATCCTCTGCTCATCTACCCTTGGCAAGGGCAACCGTCAGCTTGCAGAAGTCACCAAGTGTGTCGGAAATGATGTCCCTCTCCAGCTCAGTCTTATACATTTCCTTGTAGACTCTGTTAATTTCCTGCAGCTCCTGGTTGGTCCTTGAGCAGATGATCTCAATGAGGGAGTCCTCATCAGTCCCCAGCCCCTTCACGGAGGCTTTTCAGCTCTGAAGCGTCATACTGAGCAGGTGTTTTCAACAGGCCCAAAATCACTGTCTCCAGGTGGCCGAACAAGTCTGACTTCAGCGCTGACGCAAGTTTCTTTTTGGTACTTCTCTGGTAGGCAAAGGCAATATCCTGTCTCTATTCATTGCTGCAGTTGGTCAAAATGTTGACAGTGGTGACCTCATCCACACCTTTGGTCTTGATGGCCATTTCGATGTTCAGAGCATCCCACTCAGCGTCAAAGTTGGTGTATGCTTTGACTGACCCGTACACACTTGTGGGTGTGGAGTGGTCACCCTCCAAGCTGAGCTTGTACAGAATTTCGTGAACAGTAGACATTTTGAAAGAAGCTGGGCCGGATGCCGAGCACTGTGAGTATCCCCAGATGCAGAGTGGAGTCACTGAAATTTAAGTTTAACTGAGCATCTGTATTTTTTTCTGGCAACTCTAACACCTAAACATATTACAATGAAGCTGAAAAACACCAAGGAAAAAGAGAAGTTCAGAAAAGCAGCCGAAGAGATAAGGCAGATGGCCTCTAAGTCAATGACAATTAGATTGACAGCTGACTTCTCAACAGCAGCAAGAGATGCCAAGTCAGTGGAATAATGTCTTCAGTGTTTTGAAAAAACATAACCAGAATTTTATATCTAGAGAAAATATCTTTTTAAATGAAATGAAAATAAAGACATTTTTAAACAAAAACTGAACAGGTTTGCCATAAACAGATCCTCTTTTTTTTTTTTTTTCAACACTAAAGGATTTCTTCAGTCAGGAGAAAAGTAGTACCAGATGGAGAGTCAGAGTAGCAAGAAGGGACAGAAAGCAAAGATGATGAATATGTGGGTATTTTTAAGCAACACAGATTGACCAAATCACTGACACCATGTGAGATCAAAAGACCAAAGTAGAATTAAAATATTTGACAAGAATGGAATTGAAGAGTGATTGATGATGGAGTTTTAGCTGGCACTTGAGGGAAAAGAATAATGGTAATTAATTTTAGTATTTGATTATGTAAGTGGGTATGTTGACATTTCTAGAGTAATGACTAAAACCATAACAATAAAGTATATAAGTTTCAAACAAAATGGCTAGAAAATACAGAAAAAACAAAAAAATTTTAAATTTTAAATAAATCATTGATTATCTAAAATCCCACTTATCAGGGTGGATTTTTTTTAATTCAAGTAAGTATCATTTTTGAGAGTCACAGCTAAAACATAAGTACCCAGAAAGTTAAAAGTGAAAGAATGGAAAAAAGATATTCTAGGCAAATACTAACTAAATGAGAAAGATTAGGGTAGTTATTTTAACATCAGAAAAATAGATTTTACTGCAAAAGGAATAGTGTCACTAAGTAATGACAAAAGATCCAATTCACCAGGAAGATACGGCAATTCTAAACCTGTATGCAACCAATAATATTAAAAAATTTAAGAAAAAATCAACAGAACAACAGGAGTAATTGACAAATTCACCATATAGAAGAGATTTTAACACACTTTCATCAGTAACTGATAATGCAGAGCAAAAAAATCAGTAAGCATATAGAAAATTTGACTGACACAACTCATAAGCTTGATTTTATGGACCTATATAGAACATTGCACTCAACATACTTTCAAGCACGTGTGAATCAATGTTCATGAACATTTCAAAACTGAGTGTCATACAGATAACATACTCTAAACTCAATGCAAATAAGTTAGAAAATCAGTAACAAACACATTAATGAAGAAGCCCTATACATTTCCAAATTTAAAAATATTCTTAAATGACTCATGGATCAAAAAAAGAGCTCAATGGAAACTGGAAAATGTTTAGAATTGAATGAGCATGAAAATATTTCATACCAAAACTTGCAGGATGCAGCTATAGCAACACCAAGAAGAAAATTTATGGCCTTAAATGGTTACACTACAAAGACTGAAAGATAAAAACTGAGTTAAATATTCTATAATTTCAAAGACAGTAGAATGAAGAAAACAATAAAGAGTAGAAATTAATGAAATAGAGAGCATACATTTTAGAAGATCAATAAACCCCAAAGTTGATTATTTGAAAAGACCAGTAAACTTGAATCTAATCGTGAAGAAGCAATCAAACAAATCCAAATTTAAGGGTGTATTAGTTTTCAATTGCTGCTGTAACAAAGTAGCACAAACTTTGTGGCTTAAAACCGCACAAATTTATTATTTTACAATTCTGTAAGTCAGTATTCTGATATGAGTCTCATCAGGCTAAAATCAAGGTATCAGCAGGGCTGCATTCCTTTCTGGAGGCTCTACAGAAGAGTCCATTTTCCTGCTTATTCAGGTTGTTGGCAGAATTTAGTTCTCTGTGTTTGCACGACTGACCCATTTCTTGCTAGCTGTCAGCTTAAAATCATTTCTGGCCTAGGATCGTTTCCCACATTTTCTGGCTCATATCCCCTTCTTCCACCTTCAAAGCCAGCAGGAGCAGGTTGAGTCTCTCTCATGCTTTGAATTTCTCCTTTCTCTTCTTCTTTCATCTCATCTCTCTCTGACTCAGTCAATAAAGGTTCTCCACTTTTAAGGGTTTATATTCCATAGTAATGAAAAAGAAGGAACACTCCCCAACTCATTTCATTATGCATAACCTTTATCCTAAAACCTATAAAGCGCAGCATGAGAAAGAAAAATCACATGCCAATCTCACTCATAAACATAGATGAAAAATCCTAAATAAAATACTAGTAGGCCAAACCCAGCAATGGGTAATAAAAAGGGTAATAAATACATTAGAATCAAGTTGTACTTATTTCAGGAATCCAAGATTGGTATAACATTAGAAAATCACTTCATCTGCTTCACTACATTAACAGATTAAAGAAGAAAAATAATATGGTCATTTCAGAAATACAGAAAAATCATTCGATATAATTCAACAGCCACTCATTTTTTTTTAAGTTAGCAAACTATAAGTAAAAGTGAAATGCCTTAACATGTTAAAGAGTATCTGGGAGAGAAAGAGAAAGAGGAGAAATAAACCCACCTTATATCAAATATCATACTCAGTGGTGAAACACTGAAAACATTTGCTTTAAGATCGTGAGCCAGATGGGGTCTCATTATCGCCCCTCTATTCATTACTATACTGGAGCTCCTGGCCAATGCAGTTATTCAATAAATAGGAACAAAAGTATCCAAACTAGAAAGGGAGAAAAGAATGTCATTATCATACACAGAAATCAAAAATTATACACAGATTATTAGAATTAATAAAAGAGCATCAAGAACAATTGCTGAATACAGATTCAATCTATAGGATTCAATTGTATTTCTAAACACCTGCAACAGAATTTGAGAATGTAAGTTTAAAACTACAATACAGTACAATCAGAATTTGCAATAGCATCAAAACATATAAAGTACCCAGGACTAAATTGAACAAAAATTTGTGTAAGGCCTTTGTATAAATAAGTGGGGAGAGATACTACCATGGAGAGAAAGACACAATTTTAAAATATATGTGTGTGTATATATGTGTATGTATATATATATACACACATATATTATATACATATATAAATTTTCCCTCAACTGATCAAATCCTCAGTAAAATTCTTTTTGTGGAACATAGAGCCTGATTCTAAAATATATGTGGAAGTACAAAACACAAAGACACTTCAGAAGAAGAACAAAGTGGGGGCTTGTCTTTAAAGCTATCGAAAATTATTTTAAAGCAATTTATTAAGATGATGAAGTACTGCCATGGGGATACACAAAACAATCAACGGCAAGAATAGAGAGCCTATAAACAGACACGCACACATATTGACATTTGAGCTATGACCAACTTGGTTTTGTAGATGAGAAAAGGATGGATTCTTTAATAATTATTGCTAGGACACTTGGTTAACTACATGGAAGGGCAAGAAATAAAATTGAATCCTTACCTCACACTAGTTACTGAAACCTGTCCCAGGTAAAGACCTGTAAACCTTTTAAATAGACAAAAGAGAATAACTTTTTATGACTTTGGGATATGAGGAGGACTTCTTAAACAAGACATAAAAGAACTTACCATAAATGAAAAGAATGGCAAATTTAATTACATTCAAGTAAAAACTTTTTCCATCAAAGCACATTATAAAGAGAGTGAAAAAACAAGCCACGAATGAGGAAAAGAAAAGAACCATCCATCACCAGAACAACATAAAGAACTTCTGAAAACCAAGAAGTAAAAGACAAAACAAACTAATAGACAAAACATTTAAAGCAAGCACTTCACAGAAGAAGAAACCAAATGACTAATAAACACATAAAGACATCCAACCTCGTTGTTAATCAGGAAATGCAAATTAAAACTTTAATGCGTTATCATATTTGCAAAACCAAAATGTCTATTCATACGGAAACAACCAGAAAGTCAATCAATTGTAGAATGCATAAATTGTGGAATACTCATATAGCAGAGAAAATGAATGAATTATGACTACACGCAGCTACACAGCTGTACCTCAGGAACAAAATTTTGAATACTAAAAGCAAGTCGCAGACGAATACAAAGTTCCATTTTTATAAAGTTTAAAAATGGGAAAAGCAGACAATATTTATTCTTAAAAACACATTCATCATCTTGTTAAACTACCTCTGAGGAGTGTGGTGAGGGAATAAGATTGAGATGGTGGCACACCAAGGACTTCAAAAATAATGGTAAAGTAATTTTTCTTAAACTGGGTGGTAGGTGATGAGAAGGGAGAGAAGAAGTGGTGTTAGTTCATTGAAGCGGATTTGCAAGTCACTTAAAGGAGGAAGAGGAGTCACATGTTCCCTTCCCTGAGTTTGTTGGGAGGCAGAGATGAGGAGAACAGGGAGAGATATGCAAAGGAAATAAGAGAGAAGGAGAGTTTGGGGGCAATGGAAAGTATGGGAGGCACGTTGCAGGCTGGGGAATGGAAAAGTCACTATTAACCCCCTCCTTAGAGTCTTTAACATGTATCAACTCAATCCTTAAGAATCCCATGAGAAAGGTATTATACCCATTTTACAGATGCGGCAGCTGACACGCTCAGGCTACTTTGCTGACTCCTCTCCCTACTCTCAAATGCCCCAAGATTCATCTCTTAGACCCCTTCTCTACCTATTCCTGGTAGGTAGCTCTATTCATAACTGTCAAAACCTGCAAGCAATCAAGATGTCCTTCAGTAGGATAAATAAACTGTGGTACATCCACACAATGAAATATTATTTGGCACTAAAAAGAAATGAATTGTCAAGTCATTAAAAGACAAGGAGGAATCTTGAATGCATATTACTAAGTGAAAAAAGTCAATCTGAGAAGGCTACATACTGTGTGATTCCAACTATATGACATCAAGGAAAAGACAAAATAATGGAGACAGTAAAAAGGTCAGTGGTTGCTGGGGAGGGGAGGTGATAAGAGGTAGATAAATAGGCAGAGCACAGAGGACTTTAAGGGCAGTGAAAATACTCTGATATTATAATAATGGATATATACCATTATACCTTTGTCCAAACCCATAGAATGGACAACACCAAGAGTGAGCCCTAAGTAAACTATGGACTATGAGTAATTATGATGCCAATTAGTTTTGTCCTTGGTTTTTAAAAAATGTGCCATTCTAATGAGTGAAGTTTATAATAGGGAGAGGCTACACACATGTCGGGGCAGGGTGTATACAGGAAATCTCTGTACCTTCTTCTCAACGTTATTGTAAATGTAAAATTGCTCTAAAAATTGAGTCTTAAAAAAAACCTCCTGGAACTAATAAGCAATTATAGGAAAAATGCAGGACACAAGGTTAATATACAAAAGTCAATCAATTTTGTATATATGAGCAATGAACAAGAGAAATTTGAACTTAAAAGCAATATAGCATTTACATCAGCACCACCCTCCAAAAAGAAATAGATTAAATCTAACAAAATATATACAATATCCATATGAGGAAAACTACAAAACTTTGATGAAATAAATCAAAGAACTAAATAAGAGGAGAGGAATTGCATGCTCACTGGTATTGTCAAGATATCAGTTCTTACCAACTGATCTATAGATTCAATGTAATCCCAATTTTTATGGATATTGACAAAGTGATTCTAAAGTTTATATGGAGAAGCAAAATACCCAGGATAGCCAGCACAGTACTGAAGGAGAGCAGAGTTGGAGGACTGACACCAGATGACTTTGAGACTTACTGTAAAGCTACAGTAATCAAGACATAGTGCGGTACTGGCAAATGAATAGACAAGAGAGATCAATGAAACAGAATGTAAAACCCAAATATAAACTCATATAAATGTAGTCAAGTGATCTTTCACAAAGGAGCAAAGGCAATATAATTAAGCAAAAACAGACTTTACAACAAATGGTGCTGGAACAACTGAACATCCACATGCAAAAAAATTAATCTAAGACACAGACCTTACGCACTTCACAAAAATTAACTCAAAATGCATCATAGGCTTAAATGCAAAATGCAAAACTATAAAACTCCTAGACAATCACATAGGAGAAAATCCAACTGACCTCGGGCAGGGCATGATCCATGAAAGGAATAATTGACAAGCAGGAGCTCATTACAATTAAAAACTTCTACTCTGTAAGAGACTGTCCAGAGAATGAGAAGACAAGCCACATGCTGGGAGAAAGTGTTTGCAAAAGACATATCTGATAAAGAACTGTTTCCCAGAATATACAAAGAACTCCTGAAACCCAGTAATAAGAATATGAATGATTTAATTAAAAATGGACAAAAGACCTAAACAGACACCTCACCAAAGATTTATAGATGGCAAATACGCACATGAAAAGATGCTCAACATCATATGTCATTAGGGAAACATAAATTAAAACAGCAAGATACCACGATACACCTATTCAAATGGCCAAAATCCAAAACACTTACACCACTAAATATTGTCAAGGATGTGGAGTACCAGGAACTCCCATTCATTGCTAGTGGGAATGCAAAATGGTACAGCCACTTTGGAAGACAGTTTGGCAGTTTCTTAAGAAACTAAACATACTCTTACCATATGATCCAGCAATCATTCCTTAGTATTTACCCAAATGAATTGAAAACTTATGTTCACACAAAAACCTGAACATAGATGTTTACAGCAGCTTTATCTATAATTGCTGAAACTTGGAAGCAACTGAGATGTTCTTCAGTAAGTGAAATGGTCAATAACCTGTGGTACATTCAGACAGTGGACTATTACTCAGCACTGAAAAGAAATGAACTACGAAGCCATAAAAAGACATGGAGGAAACTTGAATGCACATAATTAAGTGAAAGAAGCCAATCTGAGAAGGCTATATATTGTATGATTCCAAATATAGGATATTTTGGAAAAGGCAAAACTTTAGAGACAGTAAAATGATCAGTGGTTGCCAAGGCTTAGGAAGGAGGGAGAGATGAATAGGTTTAACACGGGAGATTTTAGGGCAGTGAAACTATTTTGTATTCTGTACGATACTACAATAGTGGATGCATGTCATTATACATATGTGGAAACTATAAACTGCACAACACCAAGAGTGAACTTCAATGTAAACTATGGGCTTTGGGTGATAATGATGTCAGCGTAGTTTCATAGTTGTAACAAATGTACCATTGATAGTGGCGGAGGCTGTGTGTAGGTGGGGTTAACAGGCATATGGGAATATGTCCCATTCAATTTACTGTGAACTTTAAAATGTTTATTAAAAAACAGTAACAGATTATGACCCATCAAATAAAATAGAAAATCATGATATAAACTAATAAGTGAACAAATTGAAAGTGTGATAAGGATTGGGATATTTATAGTTTCAAAGTACCTCCCCCTCCCCAAATATATATTAATTATAAGGGGAAAAAGAATAGCTTGACAGTGGAGAAGTAGCAGACACCACTTAAATCTAGGGCTCAGTATGAATTTCATTGGTAATGAGACAAATCTAAATCACACCACCGGATAGGATGCACTTAGAAGAGCCACAGCGTCACTTCTGTGACGTCCTTGCCAAAGATGCAAAACCTGAATCTAATCTTGAGGAAACACCAGACAAAGCCAACTGAATAGACATGCTGCAAAATGACTGACCTGCCATCTTCAAAAGTGTCAAGATCGTGAAAGTTAAGGAAAGACTGAGGAAATATTCCAGCCTGAAGGAAAAAGACATGATAACTAAATGAGTCTGAATTGAATCCTTTACTGTAAAAGATATTATTGGGACAACTGGGAAAACTTGAGTGGAGTTTGAAGATTAGACAGTAGTAACAGGTCAGTGTTAATTTCCTGATTTTGAAGGTTGTTATTATGGTTCTATAGAGCTATCTTGTTTGTAGGAAGTACACACTATATTAACATGGGGGTAATGGGACACCATATTGGCAACCTACTCTCAAATGATAAGAAGATAAAAGGTTTTTATTACTATTCTTGCAACTTTGAGGTTTTTCAACTTTTTTTTAATTGAAGTTTCTTTTATATGATATCTGTATGCTATAGAATGAAGTTGGACTCCTACCTCACGCTATTCACAAAAATTAATTCAAACTGGATCAATGACTTAAATATAAGAGCTAAAATCATAAAATCTTAGGAGAAAAACATGGGTAGATTTTCACGACCTTAGATTTGGCAATGGATTCTCAGACATGACACCAAAAGCACAAGCAGCAAAAATAAAAATAGGTAAGTTGGACTTCATCAAATTAAAACCCTTTGTGCATCAAAGGACATTACCAAGAGAGTGAAAAGACAATCTACAGAATTGGATAAAATATTTGCAAACTAGATAGCTGACAAGGGTCTAGATACAGAATATATAAGGAACTCTTATAACTCAGCAATAAAAAGACAGCCCAAATTTTAAATGGGCAAAGTACTTGAATAGAGATTTATTAAAAATATATACAACAGAAATTTTTCCAAAGAAGACATATGAATGGCCAACAGGCACATGAAAAAGTGATCAACATCACTAATCATCAGGGAAAGGCAAATCAAAACTACAATAAGATATCACTTCACACCTGTTAGAGTGGCTGTCGTCCAAAAGACAAGCGATAACAAGCGTTGGCAAGGATGTGGAGAAAAGGGAACCCTTGTACACTGTTGCTGGGAATGTAAATTAGTGCAGCCACCAGGGAAAACAGTACTGAGGTTCCTCAAAAAGTTAAAAAATAGAGCTACCATATGATCCAGTAATCCCACTTGTGGGTATGTAGCCGAAGGAAGTGAAAGGAGGATATCACACACACACATACAAAATGGAATATTATTCAGCCATGAGAAAAAGGAAATCTTGCCATTTGGGACAACATTGACAGCCATTGAGGGCATGTATGCTGAGTGAAATAAGCCAGGCAGAGAAAGACATACTACATGGTATCACTTATATGCGGAATCTTTTTTAAAATGTCAAACTCACAGAAACAGAGAATAAAAAATTAGCTGCTAGGGGCTGAGGGGGTGGGAGACACAAAGAAAGATTGGTAAAAGGCTAAAAACTTTCAGCTATAAGATGAATAGGTTCTGAAGATCTAATGTAAACGCAGTGACTACAGTTGATAACACTGCATGTACAATTGAAATTTGCTAAGAGAGGAGAGCTTAAATGTTCTCACAATAAATAAATAAATAGTGGTAGATGTGTTAATTACCTAGGTGGGGGAATCCTTTCGTAATGTATACATATATCTAATCACCATGATGTACACTTCAAATACCTTATAATTATATATGTCAATCATACCTCCACAAAGCTGAAATAAATAGATGAATGTATAAATTAAAGTTTGTTTTAAACTTCTCACATTTGTCTGAAAAAAAAAGATATACAAATGGCCAATAAGCACATGACAAGATGCTTGACATCATAAATTAGAGAAATTCAGATTAAAACCACATGAGATACCACTTCATATTCACTAGAATGGCTATATTTTTTAAATGAAAAATAACAAGTGATGGCAAGGATGTGGAGAAACTGGAAACCTCGTGCATTGCTGGAGGGAATGTAAAATGGAACAACCATTTTGGAAAACATTCTGACAGTTCCTCAAAATGAACCAGCAATTCCACTCCTAGGTATAGACTCAAAAGCATTGCAAACAAATACGTGTATGTGCATGTTGATAGCGGCATTATTCACAAGAGCCAAAGGATCCATAGAAAAACAACCTGATGGCTAGCAATGGATGAATGTATAAACAAAATGTGGTATATACAAACAATGGCATATTATTCATCCATAAAAGGGACTGAAGCACATTGTAGCCTGAGTGAATCACAAAAACATTAAACTAAGTTAAAAAAAAAAAAGAAGAAGACACAGAAGGCCACCTATTACATGGTTCCATTTATATGAAATCTCCAGAATAGCAAATCCATAGAGACAGAAAACAGATTGGTGGTTGCCAAGGCCTGGAGGGAAGGGGAATGAACACAGAGTGACTATTTAATGGGCACGGGGTTTCCTTGGGGGATGATGAAAATGTTTTGGAACTAGGCAGAAGTGATGCTTGCATAACATTGTAAAGGAACTGAATGTTCCTGAATTGTTCGCTTTTAAATGATCAGTTTTATAGTATATGAATTTTGCCTTAATTTAAAAGAAAAAAAAAACCACTAGCTTCCTTCCCTGAACCTCATCTTTCTCTCATTTTATAGGGATAAAAATTCCTATAAACTTTTGGATTATAATCCACAATATAAAATAAATATCCATGTGTCCATACTGACGCAGATAAGTGATTGAATTAAAAATCACTTTTAATTGCTGAGATGAGTCTCCCATGCGAAAGAATTCCAGAGAATTTATGTAAACCCTCCCCCACCTCAAAGAGAGAGGGCTCAACTCCCCTCTCCTTAAGTGTGGGCTGGCTGCACATCGAAACTTCATTCCAAAGACAAGAATATGGAAAGGGGTCAGAGGAACAACTTACTTACAGTGGAGACGCCTGGAAACATGACCTGAACCAGGTGGTCAAGAGAACAGCGTAGTGAGAAGTCACACTGATAGCGTGTGCCCCAACAATATGATGCGATGAAAAGGATACTTCACCGCAGTGGTCTTCCTCCCAAAACCCACAACCCCAGTGTAGGCCTGCAAAAACTGCCAGATAAACCCTGACTGAGGGACGTTTACAAAATACCTGACCACTGAATGCTCCTCAAGACCATCAAGGTCATCAGAAACAAGGAAAGTGTGAGAAACTGTCACAGACCAGAGGAGGCCAAGGAGACATGGCAATTACACGTACTGTGGGGTCCTGGATGGCAGAGTAGAACAGGAAATGGATATTAGGGCAAAACTAGTGAAATTAGAGTAAACCTATATGTGGAACCTAAAAAAAAAGACAAATGAACTTATTTACAAAACAGAAACAGCCTAACAGATGTAGAAAACAAACTAATGGTTACTGGGCAAGGGGAAAGGGGATGGGAAGGGATAAATTGGGAATTCGAGATTTGCAGATACTAACTAATGTATATAAAATAAACAACAAATTCATATTGTATAGCACAGGGAAGTATATTCAATACCTTGTAGTGACCTATGATGAAAAAGAATATGAAAACGCATATATGTATGTTCATGTATGACTGAAGCATTGTGCTGTACACCAGAAATTGACACAATGTTGTAAACTGACTGTACTTCAATAAAAAATATATATATATATACAAAAAAGGAATAAACTGTGGATTTATTAATAGGAGTGTACCAGTGTACCAGTGCTGGTTCCTTAGTAAAGAAACATGGACCACACTAATGTAAGATGCTAACATTGGAGGAAACTGGATGGAGGGTATGAAGGAACTCTGTACTATCCTCGCAACTTTTCTGTAAATCTAAAACTATTTGAAAAGAAAAATCTTTGTTTTAAAAAAAAAAGCAAGAGACAGAACATTAAATATTAGTGCTGTCATATACCCTTGTATATGCATCTGTAATACATACATGTTTGCACCTGCACAGAATATCTCAGAAAGCAGACTCTAGAAACCAATTAACACCAGAAGGACAGGGAAAGGAGGACCCTGCATACCTTTTCCTACCTTTTTTTTAATCGATGTATAGTTGATTTACAATACTGTGTTAGTTTCAGGTGTACAGCAAGGTGATTCAGTTTTATATATATGTGTGTGTGTGTATCTTTTTTTATTCTTTTCCATTTTAGATGATTACAAGATATTGAATATAGTTCCCTGTGCTATACAGTACATCCTTGCTGTACCTTTTACTACATTTTGAATTTTGAATACAAATGGTAAGAAAAAAAATAACTGTTCCATGCTGGCTTCAGGACAGACTAAAATTAAAATGGTATACAGAAGATTACCTGGCCCAAGCACGGATGACATGCAAATTTGAGAAGTATTCCATATTCTTTAGTGTTTAGTGAGTGTAGTGTTTCAATTTTTTAAGATGAAAAAGTTGTAAAGATCTACTGCTCAACAATGTAAATACACTTATATACTCAGTATATGTACTGAACCATATACTTAAAAATGGTTAAGATGGCAAATTTAGTGTTGTGTGTTCTTGATACAGGGAAATGCGGCACGAGAGGATGGCCATGTCCCAGGTCCCAAGTGAGTCCCTGGGATGTTCCCTGCCAAGTGAGGGTCCTTGGCCTCGCACAGGAAAGAATTCAAGAGTCAGCCATGATTGAGTAAAAGTAGATTTATTCAGAGAGATACACACTCCATAGACAGAAGGTAGGCCATCACAGAAGGCCAGAGAGGCCTCAAGGAGTCGGGTAGGGTTGCAGGGGAGATGTTTGGTTTAAAGTAAAAGCAGACACACACTCCATAGACAGATTGTGGCCATCTCAGAAGGCAAGAGAGAGCAAACATAAGGTTCAGGGTTGTTAGTTTTTATGGGGTCGGTAATTTCATATTCAAACAACTACTTTGGGAGAGGGGGCAGGGATTCCCAGGAATTGGGCCACAACCCATTTTTTGACCTTTTATGGTCAGCCTCAGAACTGTCATGGCACCTATGGGCGTGTCATTTACCAAGCTAATAATATTACAATGAGTGTACAATGAAGCTCAAGGGCTACTGGGAGTTGAGTCGTCTGCCATCTTGGGCCTCAAGGTCTACTGAGAGTCTAATCTTAAATTGCTGTGTCATTCTTTTAATGGTTGTGCCCTGCCCCCTTCCCTCCTGTCTCAGTTTTTACTACAATACAAAAGAGTGCTCTGGAACAAAAGTGACCAAAATGTTAATATATATTCAAAGATGGGTACCTGGTTTATCTGCTTAATTATGTTCTGTAATTTTCTGCATATCTGAAAATTTTAAATCTCAGGCCAGGGTTCTGCATGTGCAAAGGCCCTGGGGCCAGATGACACATAGCCAGTGTGGGCTGGAGAGCGGGGAGCAAAGGACGAGGCGACACAGGATGAGAGGAGTAGGTGCGGACTCGATCACACGGCCACAGAAGACAACGCCCTTCCCACACATTCCAGAGGCTCCCACCCCTGCGTCTAAAAGTCATTTCCGTTCTCAAGCACGAACCAGGCTCCTGAGTCTGCTTCCCAAATCACATAGTGCCAGCCCTGGCCAAGGCTCCTGCTTTGTCCTGAACATGACAAGCTCATTGTTCCCCTTCCCCTCCAGGCTGGTTTTTCCCACAAGAGGCAGTTCTGAGCAGACAGGTTTCTGTGGGCTGGTGCTGCAGGGCAGGGTTCACAAAGACACCACTGTCTCAGGCACTATCCTGGCCCCACAGAACAGCATCCCCGCCTGATCCTTCAGCCTCCTCATCAAAGAGGAGAGATCAAAACTCCCGCCAGCCACCCATAGCATTCAGCCCAGCCCTCGTCCCTACTTGGAGATGAGGAGGTGGGTGGAGGCAGCAGCACCCAGGAGTGGCAGTCTGACAATGAAGACACAGGGCGAGGCCTCCCAACTGAACCACTTAGTTGCCGGGGTCTTGGGCAGACAGACCTCCTGATCTTGACCTCTCTAGGGTGCCAAGTGCAACACCTGACATGTGGCAAATATTCAACAGCAGGTAGCTCTTCTTACCATGATGCCCTACAAACAACCCACTAGACACTTGCTGCTTAACCACTGACTCACCTACTCCAGAGAGCATTGCACGTGCTGAAATAGGAAGAGGAGTAGGGGCAGCAGGGGGCAGAGCCCCCTCTGGATAGACCCCCTGTCCAACCCCTAGGCTCACCAGCTTCTCTGTGATTAAATGCAATCAGAGCCACAGAAAAGGTAGTGGGAGCTGGAGACCTGGGGGTCTGGTCCCCACACTCATCATTATGTGCTGTGTTACTCTGAACGGGTCACTTCCTCTCTGAGCCTTGTGTTTCTTCATCAGTAAAATGAAGGGTCTGGACATCACGAAAGTCCCTTTAAAACTAAGGTCCTATGAATGTATTTTAATCCCAAATTCCTACTAAAATGGATCTGTATATCTACAGATATATAGACACAGATGGATGGATGTGTGGATGGGGGAGTGAATAAATGATAGATAAAAACTGGTTATTATCTTCTTTTTAAGGCCAATTCAAAAAAGGAAGGAAGAGAGGAAGGTAGGAAAGAAGGAAGAACAAGAGAGAGAAAGAAAGAGAGAGAAAGGAGGGGGGGGAACTAGCTTTTGCTCACTGGGCACTCCCACATGCCATGTGTTGTTCAAAGCACTCACATGGAGGCTCTTCTGTGTCTTCAAGGTGGCGGCAAGTGAAGAAGAATTTTCAGAAATGATGAGGAGAAAAGGTCCAAAATTATTGCCAGAAACCAGCTATATTAATCCAGGTTCTCCAGAGAAACAGAACGAATACAATAGATGGATGGATGGATGGATGATGGATGGACAGACGGATGGATGGATGGAAGGATGGATGGGAGGATGGATGGATGAATTTATCTTAAGGAATTGGCTCACAAAATTGTGAATACCAGCAAGTCCAAAATCTCTGAGCAATAGGCTGGGATCTTCCAGCAGCTGGAAACTGAGGCAGGAGTTGATGCAACAGTCTTGAGGCAGAATTTCTCCTTTGGAAACCTCAGTTTTTGCTCTGAAGGCCTTCAATTGATTGGATGAGGCCCACCCACACCATCAAGGATAACCTCCTTTACTTAAAGGCAAACGATTGTAGGTGTCAACTACATCTACAAAATCCCTTTGGAGCACCACCTAGGTTAGTGTTTAATTAAATAACTGGGTACAATAGCCTAGCCATGCTGACATATAGCACTGCCCATCGACCCAGCTGACCCAGTGTCAACTATGTTCCCTCCCCAGCCCAGCCAACCCCAATTCCCCATCCTTTTCTGAGCTCAGAGTATTAACCTCCAGATAGTGGCATTTCCACAGTCAAGATCACTAGGGCCCTCACCTAGTAGGGTTCTGTATTGGGGTGGGAGCTGAATGGAACCAGACAAACATTTCTATTAGGAACCTGGAGCAAGAGATCCAGACTTAGCCAAATCAACAACAAGAAACTGAAAAAGAACAAACCTGCTCCCCAGATCAGCTGGTCATTCTCTGGGTTCTCGGTTTTTTTCTGCTCCATGGATTCCTTGGTGTTCACTGTCTCTCATAAACATAGTTCTGTGATATATACTGTAAATCTGCTTCATTTGAAATTCACAGTTAATGACCTATTCCCTCGGATTCAGGAAACAGAGTAAGGTTCCGGCTTTTAAAGGCCAGGAGTTTAGTAGCCAGAATATGACAAGTATTACAAAGTATAGGCCTGCTCTAAAAGCACTTAAGAAACAGTCTCCGTCAGAAATTTCAAGAATACCTTCAAATAACATCATTTATCTGCCAAAAGGCCAAAGAGGTGGGGAGTGATGGTGGGCGGGGAGTAAATGAGTATTTGATCAAATCCATACTATCACCTCCCTGGGGAGGGGGGATAAATGTTTACTAACCCTTCTTACTCTGGAAAGGTTTGTGTGCACACGTGTGTGGGCAGGGGGTCTGCACGGGTGTGCCTACGAGCAAGCACCCCAGACCCTTCCATCCACCAACCCCCACAGCCGACACAGAACAAACTCCACCATAATCTGAACTCTGTGACAAAGAGCTAATTTAATAAAACGAGTATCCCCGTTTTCGGGGCCGCCCACTTAACTGAAACCCAAAGCCAGCTCTGGAGTAAATTGGGCTGTGGCCGCATCGATCAGGCCCATCCGCACTTTCTCGTTTTCAATAGAGTCAGGGCTTAACCAGGTTAATTTTTGTTAAACACATTACCCAGGTACTCTCCTCTTACCAGCCCAATGATTTTGTGTCGGGCCTGAAGGATTGTAATTGCAATCCAGTGAGACGCCAACTGAACTGGGTGATTGACTGAGGGCCGCAGAGCCCAGGCCAGCCTCCTACCTGCTGGCCGCTGGACAGGAACTTTCTTCCTTGAATCTTGTCATGATTAACGGCGGAGGGTCCGGAACAAGACTCCACGTGAGAGGCAGTCCCTGGGGAGAAGGGGATGCTGCTGCTTTTGGATACAAACTCCGAGCCTAGGGGGTAGGGGAGGGGTGGGGAAATGAAGGCCTCTTTGTTCCTTGGAACAGAAACTCAGGAGGGGCTGGGCTGCCCGGAACTGGTCATGCCTGTTCCCCCGGGGGAGTGTGACCCTCCTGCAGCACAGGGGACGTTCCCAGACTTACTTTCCAGTCTCCTTGGGACGATAGCCCCACCCCCACCCGCCCTGGACTGGCCCAGTGCTCCCATCTCCGACCCCCACTTCTCCTCCCAGCTTCCCTCCCCTCTGCTCTCTCTGAGCCTGACTCCCACATACTCAGGTTTCCATCCTGCTTTGTGGTCATCTCCCCTGTGACCTGAGCAACTCACCTCACCTGTCCACATCCCAGTCCCCTCACTTGGGGTGTGACAAGGACACCTGCTCATAGGGTCATGGAGACAAAGCCTGGGGAGCAGCCCGCCCAGTGCCTGGCACACAGTGAGCCTTCAATCAATGTCAACTGTAGTCAGTTCCTTTAAGAAGAGAAGCTGGAGAGGACAGATGAGCACTGGCAGGCGCTGGTGAGGATGGGGAGAAATCAGAGCCCTCATCTGTTGCTGATGGGAATGTAAAGTGGTGCAGACACTGTGGACACAGTTTGGCAGTTTCTTTAAAGTTAAATGTGCATTTACCATATGACCCAGCAAAGTCCACTCTTACGCATTTACCCAAGAGAAATGAACATGTGTCCACACAAAGACTTGTGCTCAGGTGATCCTAACACTTCACTCTTAATATTGCAAAACTGAGGACAACCCAGTTGCTCATCAGCAGATGAATGGATAAATAGAGTGTGGTATATCCCTACGATGGAGTATTAGTCAGCCTTAAAAAAGAACAAAGACCTGGGGGGAGGGTATAGCTTAGTGGTAGAGTGTGTGCTTAGCATACATGAGGTCCTGGATTCAATCCTCAGTACCTCCATTAAAAAATAAATAGAATAAATAAACATAATTACCCTCTCAAAAAAAAAAAAGAATGAAGAATTGATACCTGCTACGACGTGGATAATCCACAAAATCATTATGCCAAATAAGAAAACGTAGACACAGAAAACCACATAGTGTATGATTCCACGCATAGGAAATGTCCAGAAAAGGTAAATCTATAGAGACAGTAATTAGATCAGTGGTTGCCTGGAGCTCAGAAGGGGAGCAAAGACTAACTATGAATAGGCACTAGTGATCTTACTGAGGTGGCAAAAGTGTCCAAAATTCATCATGGTGATGGCTGCATGACTCAGTAAATTTACTAGAAAGCATTGTACTATATACTTAAAGTGGGTAATTTTATGGAATGTAAATTATGACTCAATAAAGAGAGAGAGAGGCTGGAATTTGCCACTTGTCATGAAAGCTGCTATCTTAGTTGGGTTTGGGTTTGTTTGTTCTTGTTTATTTTGTCAAGGTAAGGTACCAAGCTTTTGGTGGGACTGAAAAAGCTCCTGTAGGTGCTGTAATGTGAGATGCTGGTACACTGTTCCTAGCGCAGGGCCCAGCGCAACGTCGGGAATGACAGCAGGCATCCTTTATCACCTATTAGTTCTCTGTAATGAAAAGGTCTCTAGAAGAGGAAAGATGTAAGGGGGGTACAACTGACCTTTGATAGGCACTGCCTGCCCTTTGGATGTTCAGCACACGAAATGCCCATAAAAGGCCATTGTCAGTGGGGACCAATGAGAAATTCAACCACGCACGCGCCACTTAGTGAGCATCTGCCACAAGTTACTGAATCTAGGCCTCGGTTTCTCCATCTGTAAAATGGGGCAATATTATCAGCAACCTCATGAGCTTGATAGAAGGATCGTTTGAGTCAGTGCATGGAAAGTGCCTGGAACAGGGGTGGGCACACAGTGAGTGTCAGCTCTGATTGTTACTTTATAAACCAGGACCTTCTCCCCAGCTTAGCTCCTAGAGCGGCCTGGCTAACAGGTGAGTGACTATCTGGCTGTGGCTGCTGACGCCAGGCCGTGCACCTTGCCCCTCGGATGAGCAGAGAACAAAGTGGGGCCTCTCTCACACGCCCCCCGCCTGCCCTTTGCAGCAGCACTTGCTGCCTCTGTGATGTCGCAGCCCTTGCATTTAGGCAACAGCGCTTTCTCCCACTGACATGCGAGCTACCCCAGGGCAGGGACCAGGCCAGTTTCTGCTTACCACTGTGCCCCCCGTCTGCCTGACACAGGGCCTAACAAGCTCACAATAATTATTTACGGAAGGAATTTAAAAGGAAGACAGAGAGGGGGAGGGAGGGGAGGAGGAAGGAGCCATTAGCATTGGCCAGAACAGCCCTCCTAAGATAAATGTTATCATTACTAAACAAACCTCCAGTCCTAGGCCCAGAGCTTCCAGTCCAGTGCCTGGCAGCACTGGGGTGGGTGGGGGAAGGGATAGGAATTTTAATTATAATGGGGGTATGACCCACAAATTGGTACCATATTGCTCTGTATGTCAGCTTTCTGGAGCTCAGTAGCATCAGTGGTGTTAAAAGCACAGAAAGTAGCGTCCCTGTGTCTGTTGCTCTGAATACCGCCGGTCCCACTCTCAGCACTTTACATCTATTATTTAATCCTCACGACAACCCTCTGGGGCAGTTTCTACTACTATCCTATTTTATAAATGAGAGGACTGAGGCTCAGAGTGTTTCAGTAATTTGCCCGAGGCCACCCAGCGAAGTGGCAAAGCCAGCTTTGGACTCAGGAAATTTGACTCTGGCAACTGTGCCCTTAACTCCTACACATGCTTTCAGAAGAGGGGAGTTAATAAGCAGCGTTTCTTTTCTGACCCCATGGGCTGGGGACGCACCACAAGAAAAAGGGCCATCCCCAGTGACTGATGCTGGTGTGGTGAGGCTGGCCAACCCCTCGCAGACTCTGTCACTCATTCAGTGTTTGTTGAGCATCTTATCCTCTGTTTCCTCATCTGTAAAGTGGGCATAACAGTAACAGGACGTGCCTTGTAGGATAGGAACTTGGAACCCAGCCTGGCACACAGTAGGGGCTCAATAAGTGTTCATTGTATGGATGTCCATTTGAGGCAGGCCCTCGCTGGGCTACAGGAACATAAAGATGCAGAAGTTACAGGCTTCCCCAGGGGAACCCGTTGGCTGGTAGGGGAAACAGACAAATAAACCATCACAACCCAGTCATTCTATAGCAAATGAAAAAGTGCTTCCTTGACCGATAAGATCTTGACATTATTTACACTATAAAATGTTATCGAAATTAGATGCAGAGACACAAGTGAATGCATGTTATACCAGTGTCATTAGAATAAGGTCGATGGATAGTATTAATGTTAATTTTCAATGGATTGTGTCGATGTTAACTTCCTGCTTGTGGTATTGTTATGCAAGATGTTACCCTTGGGGGAAACTGGGTGAGGGATATATGGGATTTTTGCCTGTATTATTTCCTACAACTGCATGTGAATCTATAATTATCTCAAAATAAAAACTTATTTTTAAAAAGCTGTTGGCTCTTTCAAGAGAATCTGATCTGTCATGCAGTCCTATACAGGACTTCTCATTCCATTAATATAGACACATAAACGCTGTAATGAGTATCTACTGTGAGATGATGGATGTTTACTAAATGTATCATGGTCACCATTTCATAATATATGTAAGTCAAGTCATTATGCTGTACGCCTTCAACTTAAACAGCGCTGTATGCCAATTGCATCTCCATCAGACTGAAAGGGGAAAAGCGCTGTTATTAACATCTAGTTCGCCTGGAAAAAAATAGTAACAATTGTCTATTATCAGGTGCCAGGCGTGCTTAGTATACATCACCTCCAGTACTCACAAGAGAGTTGCAAGATGGTATTTTTCATCTCTAAATTCAGTTGAAAGCTAAAATTTGTTCAGAAGACAGGGGAAGTTATGGCCTGGCTTTGCGTCTGCTGAGAAGTTGTTGTCCAGTGAACACGGCAGCTGGGAGCCTGGGGAGCCTGGGATATGCCTCATCTTCCCATCCAGAGCCCACCCTTCAAAAAGCTTAAAGAAGGAGGGATGGCTGTGGTGGGCAAGGAAGATGAAGGGGCTGGCAGGGCTGGAGATGTTCAGGGAATAGTGATTCCCAGAAGGTCAGAAAAACCAAAAATCTCCAGTAGGGAGAAACAAAACATTTTCACGAAGGTGATCAAACATCCAAGGAAAGCGGACTTCCATTTGGTTCCATGGTGCAATCTGCCAAAAAGCAGCAGTGTTCTGTGGCCTGAAATGTTGCTTGTCCCTTATGAGAACAAGGTGACTTGCCACTTCCTATATAAAAGAGACTTCAAGGGTAAATCATGGGTGTAATATAAGATCCAGCTGGCGGCATGTGGCCCTCTCTTTGCAAATCAGGATTCAAAACGGCACTTAAACATCAAGAAGAGAATCAGCCCGGAGGACTTCCGGGCAAGATGGAGGAGTAGAAGGACGCTTGTAAGTCACCCTCTCCCACAAATACACCAAGACCCACATCTGCAGACCCACTCAGCCAACCAGAGCACCTGCGGAACTCCAACAGATCATCGCCCTCTTCAAAAGATAGACACCAAAAATCTGAGAACTTGCTCCACAAAGACAAACAAGCAGCTGGGTCTTGGCTCGGAGCAGGGACGAGGCTGCCCCTTGGTCTTCCCCGAGCCCACCCGCGGAGCGCGACCAGGGCGGAGCGCCGGCCAGGGCGGAGCGCCGGCGCAGAGCGCGCAGCCACACATAGCAGCGGAGCTACCGGTGGCGCAGGCAGGGGGAGAGCGGCCCCCCCGCCTGTCGGGCAGGAACACAAACCCTGACCGAGGTGCTGGGAAGGGGCACGACCCGCCCTCCTGCCTGGCCAGTCTGCAACATCTGACTGCGGCATCCAGAGGGGCAGTGACCCGCCCGCCCGCAGCAGAGGAGAGCTGCATGTGACCCCGTGTTAGGAGGAGGCACGATCTGCTTGCCGACAGGTGCTGGGAGCAGCACAGAAGAGGGCGCCAACGGAGGGCCTATGAAAACAAGCTGAGCTTCCAAAACAGGACGAAGACAGAAGGACTTCACATTAAAAGCACACAGACTCCAGGAGAACACCGACAACCCCCTTTTTTTTGTTTTGTTTTGTTTTTGTTTTTGTTTTTTTTTTAATCTGTTTTTACCTGTTTGATTTTCAATTACTCTCTTAATTTTTACTTCTTAATTCATTTCTATTTCTCTTGGGTTTTGATGTCCTGTTATTGATTAGACACAGGCTTCAAACACATATATTCATCTCCCCACCCCCCCCTTTTTTTTTAAAGGTTTTAAAAGGACGTCTCCACCCGATTAATACTCTGCTTCAACCCGCTCTTCTATTATTCATTATACATTGTTATCAAACCCTCTTTCTCCCTTCTTTTAAAAATCTTTCTCTCTCTCTCTTATTTTTTTCTCTTTTTTTTCTTTTTTCTTTTTTTTTTTCCTAAGTTCTATTCCTAAATAGGCATTAGATAGATAAAATCCTTAAGATCCAAAATAGACAACTGATACTCCATAAACCACAGTGCCAGAGAGCTATGAGCAAGATGAAGAAGCAGAGAAACCTTTCCCAATTAAAAGAACAAGAGGAATCCCCTGAAAGAAAGCTCAATGAAATAGACATCGATAGCCTACTAGATGAAGATTTCAAAAGAGGAGTGATCAAATTGCTGAAGGAATTAAAAGAGATAATGCTTAGAGAAATAAAATATGTCAAAAATGAAATTGAAGCTATAAAGAAGAGCCAAGCAAAATGGGAAAACTCATTGACAGAGATGAGGAATGATCTAACAGCTGTGCAAAGCCGACTAGTTAATGCAGAGGAATGAATTAGTGATCTAGAAGACAGGGCAACAGAAATCACCCATTCAGAAGAACTACAAGATAAGCAAATAAAAAATAATGATAATAGCATAAGGGACCTATGGGATAATATAAAGCGTCCCAATCTTCGCATAATAGGGGTCCCAGAAGGGGAAGAAGGATCAAAGGGGACTGAAAAGGTTTTTGAAGAAATCATGACTGAAAACTTCCCAAACTTAAAGAAGGAATCAGATATACAAGTACAGGAAGCTCAGAGGGTCCCAAACAGGAAGAACCCAAATAGACCCACACCAAGACATATCATAATCAAGATGGCCAGAGTCAAGGATAAAGAAATGATTCTAAAGGCAGCAAGAGAAAAGCAAAGAGTGAACTACAAGGGAACCCCCATAAGGCTCTCAGCTGATTTCTCTACACAAACACTACAGGCCAGAAGGGAGTGGCAAGATATATTCAAAGCCCTGAATGAAAAAAAGATGCAGCCTAGGATACTTTATCCAGCAAGGCTATCCTTTAGGATAGAAGGAGAAATAAAGAGTTTCACAGACAAAAAAAAAGCTGCAGGAGTTTAGCAACACTAAACCCATGCTAAAAGAAATATTGAAAGGGCTATTCTAAATAGAAAAGCAGCAGGATGCTACACAAATGAGAAACGTACAACTGGAAAGGTGATAACTCATGAATTACAAATAAAGAAAACACGAAATTATAAAAGAAGACATACAAATCACTGAGAGTGGGAGAGGGAGGCAGGGAAATATAGAATTTTTTTTTCTTTCTTTTTTAAAATTTTTTTAACAGTAGGATGGGTTTGAGATCATGTTATTATCAGTTTATTAAAAACAGGTATAGGTTAATAGATTTACAAAAAAGGGTAACCACAAGTCAAAAGTTTACAAGGGAGTCACAAAAATTAAATAAAATCCATGATAATACAAAGGAAAATTACCAAACCACAAAAGGAAGAAGAAAGGAACAAAGAGGATATACCAATTCAACTGCAAAGATAAGTTCAAAATGGCAATAAACACACATCTATCATTAATTACTGTAAATGTTAATGGACTAAATGCTCCAGTCAAAAGACATAGAGTGGCAGAGTGGATAATAAAGCAAGAACCTTCAATATGCTGCATACAAGAGACCCACTTTAGGGAGAAGGACACATATAGATTGAGAGTGAAAGGATGGAAAAGGATATTCCATGCAAATGGAAAAGCCAAAAAAGCAGGTGTTGCAGTACTGATTTCGGACAAAATAGACTTTAAAACAAAGGCCATAAAGAAAGATAAAGAGGGACATTTTATAATGATTAAAGGAGTGATACAAGATGAAGACATTACACTGGTTAATATATATGCACCCAATATAGGAGCACCTAAGTACATACAAGATTTACTAACAGAGATAAAGGGGGATATTGATGGGAATACAATCATAGTTGGAGATTTTAACACTGCATTAACATCACTAGACAGATCTTCCAGACAGAAAATAAACAAGGCAACAGAGAAATTAAATACTACAATAGAAAAACTAGATTTGGTGGATATTTTCAGAGCATTACACCCCCCAAAAATAGAATATACATTCTTTTCAAGTGCACATGGAACATTTTCCAGGATCGATCATGTACTTGGACACAAAAGAAACCTCAACAAATTTAAGAAGATAGAAATTATCTCAAGCATCTTTACTGACCACAATGCCATGAAACTGGAAATCAACAACAGAGAAACAAAGGAGAAAAAAAGAAAAGCATGGAGATTAAACAATATGTTATTGAAAAAACAATGGATCAATGAGGAAATCAAAGCTGAAATTAAAAAATACCTTGAGACAAATGATAATGAAAGCACAACCACTCAAAACCTATGGGACACAGCAAAGGCAGTGCTAAGAGGGAAGTTTATAGCGATACAGGCCTTCCTCAAAAAAGAAGAACAATCTCAAATAAACAAGTTAACCCACCACCTGAATCAATTAGAAAAAGAAGAACAAAAAGCCCCAAAAAGCAGCAGAAGGAAGGAAATAATAAAGATCAGAGAGGAATTAAATACAATAGAGATTAACAAGACCATAGAAAAAATCAACCAAACCAAAAGCTGGTTTTTTGAAAAAGTAAATAAAATCGACAAACCTCTGGCCAAACTCACAAAGAAGAAAAAAGAGAGAGCACAAATTAGCAAAATAAGAAAGGAAAATGGAGAAATTACAACAAACAAAATAGAAATACAGAATATCATACGAGAATATTATGAAAAACTATATGGAACCAAACTGGATAACCTAGAGGAGATGGACAAGTTTCTGGAAACATACTGTCCACCAAAACTGAATCAAGAAGAAACTGAACACTTGAACAATCCGATCACTAGAAAGGAAATAGAAATAGCAATTAAAAACCTCCCTACAAATAAAAGTCCAGGACTGGATGGCTTCACCGGGGAATTCTACCAAACATACAAAGAAGAACTCATACCAGTCCTTCTCAAACTCTTCCAGACGATTGAAAAGGAGGGAACACTCCCAAACTCATTCTATGAAGCCACCATCACCCTGATACCAAAACCAGGCAAAGACACTACAAAAAAAGAGAATTATAGGCCAATATCACTGATGAACATAGACGCCAAAATCCTCACCAAAATTTTAGCAAATAGAATCCAACAACACATAAAAAAGATTATACATCATGACCAAGTGGGGTTCATCCCAGGGACACAAGGCTGGTTCAACATACGCAAATCAATCAATGTAATACATCACATCAACAAGAGAAAGGACAAAAACCACATGATCATCTCAATCGATGCAGAAAAAGCATTTGATAAAATTCAACACCCATTTATGATAAAAACTCTTGCCAAAGTGGGTATAGAGGGAACATATCTCAACATAATAAAAGCTATATATGACAAACCTATAGCCAGCATAGTTCTCAACGGTGAAAAACTCAAAAGCTTCCCACTAAAATCTGGGACAAGACAAGGATGCCCACTATCACCACTCCTATTCAATATAGTCCTGGAAGTCCTAGCCACAGCAATCAGGCAAGAGAAAGAAATAAAAGGGATCCAAATTGGAAAAGAAGAGGTAAAAGTGTCATTATATGCTGACGACATGTTACTATATATAGAAAACCCTAAAAGGTCCACAAAAAAGCTACTAGAGCTGATCGAAGAATTCAGCAAGGTAGCAGGTTACAAAATTAATGTTCAAAAATCAGTTGCCTTTCTTTACACTAACGATAAATCAACAGAAAAAGAAAGTAAAGAAACAATCCCCTTTAAAATAGCACCCAAAGTAATAAAATATCTGGGAATAAATCTAACCAAGGAGGGGAAAGAATTATACACAGAAAACTATAAACCATTGATGAAGGAAATTAAAGAAGACTTTAAAAAATGGAAAGATATTCCATGCTCTTGGATTGGAAGAATCAATATTGTTAAAATGGTCACACTGCCCAAGGCAATCTACAGATTTAATGCAATCCCTATCCAATTACCCAGGACATATTTCACAGAACTAGAACAAATCATAATAAAATTTATATGGAACCATCAAAGACCTAGAATTGCTAAAGCATTACTGAAGAGAAAGAAAGAGGCTGGAGGAATAACTCTCCCAGACTTCAGACAATACTATAGAGCTACAGTCATCAAGACAGCATGGTATTGGTACCAAAACAGACATATAGACCAATGGAACAGGATAGAGAGCCCAGAAATGAACCCACAAACTTTTGGTCAACTCATCTTCGACAAAGGAGGCAAGAATATACAATGGAATAAAGACAGTCTCTTCAGCAAATGCTGTTGGGAAAACTGGACAGCAGCATGTAAAACAATGAAGCTAGAACACACCCTTACACCATATACAAAAATCAACTCAAAATGGATTAAAGACTTAAACATAAGACAAGATACAATAAACCTCCTAGAGGAAAACATAGGCAAAACATTATCTGACATACATTTCAAAAATTTTCTCCTAGAAGAAATAAAAGCAAGAATAAACAAATGGGACCTAATGAAGCTTACAAGCTTCTGCAGAGCAAAGGAAACCAGAAATAAAACAAGAAGAAAACCTACAGAATGGGAGAAAATTTTTGCAAGTGAAACCGACAAAGGCTTGATCTCCAAAATATATAAGCAGCTTATACGACTCAATAAGAAAAAAATAAACAACCCAATCCAAAAATGGGCAGAAGACCTAAACAAGCAACTCTCCAAGGAAGACATACAAATGATCAAAAAGCACATGAAAAAATGTTCAATATCACTAATTATCAGAGAAATGCAAATCAAAACTACAATGAGGTATCACCTCACACCAGTCAGAATGGCCGTCATTCAAAAATCCACAAATGACAAATGCTGGAGAGGCTATGGAGAAAGGGGAACCCTCCTACACTGCTGGTGGGAATGCAGTTTGGTGCAGCCACTATGGAAAACAGTGTGGAGATTCCTCAAAAGACTAGGAGTAGACTTACCATATGACCCAGGAATCCCACTCCTGGGCTTGTACCCAGAAGGAAATCTACTTCAGGATGACACCTGCACCCCAGTGTTCATAGCAGCACTATTTACAATAGCCAAAACATGGAAACAACCTAAATGCCCATCAACAGGTGACTGGATAAAGAAGATGTGGTATATTTATACAATGGAATACTACTCAGCCATAAAAACAGACAACATAATGCCATTTGCAGCAACATGGATGATCCTAGAGAATGTCATTCTAAGTGAAGTAAGCCAGAAAGAGAAAGAAAAATACCATATGAGATCGCTCATATGTGGAATCTAAAAAACAAAAACAAAGCATAAATACAGGACAGAAATAGACTCATGGACAGAGAATACAGACTTGTGGTTACCGGGGTGGGGGGGTAGAGGGTGGGAAGGGATAGACTGGGATTTCAAAATTGTAGAATAGATAAACAAGATTACACTGTATAGCACAGGGAAATATACACAAAATGTTATGATAAATCACAGAGAAAAAAATGTGACAATGAGTGTGTGTATGTCCATGAATGAGTGAAAAATTGTGCTGAACACTGGAATTTGACACAACACTGTAAAATGATTATGAATCAATAAAAAATGTAAAAAAATAAAAATAAAAAGAGTTCAAAGATCCCTGGTCCCTTCCACCATATGAGGACACAGCGAGCAGACAGTCTTTTATGAACCAGAAAGCAGTCTAACATTGGACACTTAATCTGCCAGCTCCTTGATCATGTACTTCTCAGCCTCTAGAATTGTGGAAAATAAATTTCTGTTGTTTATAAAAAAAAAAAAAGGAGAGAATCAGCCCTGTTCATCCTATGATATCCTTACTGAGCCTAGAATATTTAGAAACATTAGAAGTAAATTTTAGAAATATTTAAAAACTATATTTTTCCAAATTCTATTTTAGAATAGAATACCAAATAATTTGGGGGCCTCACTTGGCCACAAAAATTATTGGAGAAAAGCCTTCATTATGTCGCTCGGGTCCTTCAGTAATTGTGCAGGAAAAAGGCAAGTGACAGATGTCTGATTCCTGCAGGGGCCAGGCGCTCCGGAAAGCAGATCCACACTCGGTAGAGAAGCTAGCTTCATTCCTAGGGGGTGACTCATTCCTGGGGGGCGACTCCCTGCAGGGACATGAGTCCTCAATCGTTTGGAACCACACGGGTGCAGCTTCCTCACCGGTCTTGGGAAGTTATAGAACAGATTTGTTTTTCCTGACCAGCAGGATGAAAGCAGCATCAAGATGAGCCATTTTTACGAACCACGGTGGAATGTCTATGCGAGGAAAGGTCTGGATGGGAACGTAAATATTTTTAAGCACAGGTGAGATCAACCCACCATCTGTTGCTGTGAAATACAGTTGTCTGCACACCCTTCCCTCTGCAAGCTGAGCTCACCGGCAGAAGGAGGCAGGACGCAGACCCTCACTGGGTTTCCAGAAGGCAGTAGAATGTGCCACTTAATGAGAATGTGATGTGAGGAAGATATATGAACAGCTACATAAGCCAAAGAGTTGATTCCGGCTGACTGTCCATCGCTCACCTTCCTGAAAACTGCAAGAAGAGTCGTTTTCATCCTTCACCACTGATCAGGGAGGCTGAGAAGCATGGTCACTAAGCACAGCGGTCAGGAGGGCATGCTCTGGCCTCAGATGACCCTGGCACGTTCCCTGTGCCTCAGATTCCTCGTGTGTGAAACACAGATGATAGCAATCACATCCCTCTTGCTGGGCTGTTGTGAGGACTTAATGCAATTACCCAGGTTTGGGGTTCTTGGTGGGGGTGCTTGGCACACACAGGGTCCACATGCAGGACTTATTTCTAGTGTATTCACTCGTTCCTGGCACTATTTCATTACACTCTCATGACACCAAGTGAGGTAGGTGTTTTGCTTTCCCATTTTACAGACGAGGAAACAGAAGCCCAGCAAGTGGAAGTGGCTCTGGCCACGGTCACACAGCCTCACAGCCTGGTAGGCCCCGAAGTATCACAAAGGCATCACTACTGGCAGCAACTCCCAGGCCAGGGTGGCCCCGAGGGGACTTTGTGTGCACAGGGCTGCAGGGAGCCCAGGCCTCCTGCTCCGGCCCAGGCCAGGCTCTGCACCTCCGCCCGCGGATGGAGGCTCTGCTGAACCTCTTGTCTCCCGTAGCCCAGCTGCTAATTCCCGCCCCAGCAAACATGCGGCCGTCATTTTAGAACGAAGCAGCAAATAAAAAGCTTTTTGCTTTCAATCAGCCTCTTAGGGCCTCTCAGTCATGCTGGCGAGCTGCATTCCCTCACCTGTCAGGTTCACTTACAGATGAGACCCAGGCATAGAACCACTCCCCTCGGCCCACCACGCCATTGGAGATGTGTTTCATGGAGATTGGGAAGGCGGGGGAAAGTGCGTGCATGTGTGTATGTGGTGAGTGAGTGGACATGAGCGTGTGTGACAGTGCATGTGAGGGTATGAGTGTGTGAGAGCATTGTGAGCATGTGTGAGTGTGTATGAGTGAGTGTGAGTGAATTGTGTTAAGTACACGGGAGTGTGCGTGTTTGTGTTACCCAAGGCTCCTGGTGCTGTGCCCAGAGGAGTTTGAGCTGAGGGATATGGTGGGGACAGGCAGGGGCTCCTGCCACCACTTACTGCTTCTGGAAGGGTCTGGACCCACCTGAGAGACCCCAAACCTGAAAGCCTCTGCTTTCCTGCCTGAGCAGGCAGAGGAGGGTGAGTGGACCATTGTCCTCATTTGGCAAATGGAGAAACAGGGGAGGCGTGTGGGCTGACACCCTGGCCTCTGTCCCCACACCCAGCTTTCCTGAAGATGCCATGTACCCCCAGCCCCCGGGCTGACTGCCCATCACAGCCATGTGGCAGCCTTGCTTTGTGCCCCAGAGCAGCCCCGAAGCCAGGCACTCAGCCTCTCTGTCCTTAGTCTTAGTGACAGCCAACAGCTCACTGGGCGCTGACTGGGCACCAGGCATATTATCCTCATGACAGTCCTCTGAGGGGGTGGGGCTGAGGGATGCACGTCCCCATTGTACAGATGAAGGAACTGAGGCCCGGAGAGATTAAGTAACTGAACTTATACATACATCTGTGATTATCTTCTTAAGATAAAATCATGGACGTGGAAGGGCTGAGCTGAAGGGCAGACAAAATGAAGGCTTCTAATGCATCTTACCAGCGGCCTTCCAGAAACATGGTACCAATGAGTCCTCCTACCAATTTCGCTCTTTGTTTGAAAATCTCATTTCCACCATTCTGTGGCCCTGACCTGCAATTCCAAAGTCAATCCCTTCACCAATTCTGCCAGAGGTCTCAGGGGCTCTGAGACACATCCTGGTGATCAGCCCAGGGGTACCAAGATCCCCAGGCAGCAGGTAGGTTACCCCCTCCCCATCCCCCCCCCCACATCAGCCTGTGGACACAGGTAAAAGGATGTGACAAATGAGTTCTGTTGAGTCTGTTCAACAGGTTAGGGGTTCAGGCTCCTCATGAAGAGCTTCCAACCCAGTTAAGAATGTTGAACTGAAACATTCAAAAGCAGGTCCTGACACAGACACCAAACATCCTTGGGATGAGGATGGGGCTGGGGAGCCTGCTGAGGGACGGGATGGGCAGGGTTTGGATCCGGCAAGAGGAGGTTCTCCAGGTAGGAGGGGGCTGAGAGTTCCATCCAGTTCTACTTTACAAAATACCTCACCAGACTGGAAAGCTAAGCAAGATGCTACCTAGTTCCCAGAGAGCCTTGGCACTGCAGCAGCTCTGCAAAAACATTCCCCAAACTCATTAACCCTGCGAAAGTCCAGCTCTGCTTGCAGAATTTCCCCCAGCCCTACCAACACCCTCTACAGTTGTTCTCCTTTTCATTCCACTCATCCCCCAGGATCTCCCCAACCTCTTCCCACATCACCTGGCAAAAGGAAATCTCAAGCATTTACAGCCTACAGCAAAGAACTTGAACTTGGGTTTGGCCTTGGTGTGAGAGGTAACAAGCAGGGAACCACCTTGGGTCAGCAGATGTCCTTGCCCCTCACCCTCCACCGCCCCCAGCCTGATTGTCATTAGTCAGCTTCTGCTTTCTCTTAGACCCCATACCTGGGACCATTTTCACGTCTGCAGCCAGGACATGCTCTGCCTGGCTCTGTACCCCACTTACATCCCAGCTCCCAGAGCAAACAAAAACACAGAGCCAACAGCAGCCCAAAGCAGCCGCGTTGATTTACGGGCAAGCATAAGCGCTGCAGATTCCATTTTATTTCCCCAGAAACACATGAAAAACTTGGCTCTTTCATTTGCTGACACAAATCTTTTTCTTTCTTTCTTTCTTTTTTTTTTTCCCATTATTCCTCCCTCCCTGATGCCCTCCCTCCCTTCCCACCTCTGCCCCGGTCACCAGCGCATAAATGAAAAGCTACAGTTGTAGTGACAGGGAGATTGGACAGATTAACTCATCCTGAAAATCATCTTCCCTCTGAATCTGCATCTCCTCAGGAACACACATCTGTTATCATGCATCGAGGGCAGGAGGAGGCATTTGCTGGCCCTGGCTTGTTTGCTAGGCACTTGGAGGGACCGCGCGCTGTGGGGTTCAGCAGAGTTGGAGAAACAGTGGCCCCTGCACCCGTCCCGAGGGGCTGGAGCCACGCAGTGGGATCTCCTTCAACCAGCCTTCCCATGGAATCCTCACCCATCTCCCCACTTCCTCCCTGACCCATTCTCCCAAAACCCCACTGTGTCCAAGTCAAATGCATTTGGTCACATCAAATAGGAAAGTCCCCCTGACTCCCCTCCCCTACACACACAGACTCACTGAGGACAGTCCCATCATCACTCATGGCAGAGAAATGTTGGCGCTACAAGGTCTCAGAGCAAAACCACAGGCCCACAGCATCCTTCCAAGGCCTCTAGCCAAGTTATTTGCATATTGCACTTTGTTGGGCTATTGAGGGGTGGGGAGTGCGTTTGGTAATTTAATGTTGCTTTTTGAGTCTGCGGACAAGGGTAGCCACCTGAGCTGAAGAGAGTAGAATCCTGATTAGGACATTTTACACATCACAGGAGGAACCCATCACCTTGACCAGGGTCTTGTCAGCCAGTGGCTCACAGGTCTGAGATCTGCAATGGCATCAGCACTGTCCAGAGGCTGGGAGCAGGGATGGGCAGAGCCACATCTGGTAGGAACTTAAAGTGCCCCCACCCCAACCCAGCATCCCCTTCAGGGCCACAAGGGCCATGAGCAATCTAGTTAAAGAATTCTGAGAGTTTGATGATGCTGGAAACAGTAATATCGCGGCTCTCTGAGGCTCATTTGTCTTCCTGAGAGCCCTAAGCATTTTCACAAAGGTAGTCATGTCTGTCCTAAACAGTTCTGTGAAGTTAAAGACTGACAGAAATTGCATCCTTGAATTATATAACAAAGTTGATGCCCAGAGAGGTTAAGTCTTTTGTCCAAGGTCACACAGCATGATAAAGAAACTGAAATTGTTTCTTAAAAGTTGAACGGGGGGAGGGTATAACCCAGTGGTAGAGTGCATGCTTAGCATGCACAAGGTCCTGGGATTGAGCTCCAGTACCTCCGTTAAATAATAAATTTTAAAAATAAATAAGTAATAAATAAATTTTTTAAGTTGAACAGATATCTAACATGCAACCCAGCCAATCTACTCCTAGATATTCACCGAAGAAAAATGAAAGCGTGTGTTCACAGAAAGACTTGTACCCAAATATTTATAGCAGCTTTATTCATAATAGCCAAAAACTGGAAAGAGTTCAAATGTCCATCAACAGGTAAATGGATCAACAAATTGTGACACATCCCTACAAGGGAATATTACTCAGCAACAAACTACTGGTACATGAACAATGTGGATGAATCTCAAAAACATTATACGAAGTGAAAGAAGCCAGACTCAAAAAGGTAAAAAAGAGTACATACTATAGATTCCATTTATACAAAATTCTAGAAAATGCAAACTAATCAACAGTAATATAAAGCAAGTCAGTGGTGGCCTGGGGGTGGAAGGGATGGATTAACTATAAGGGCATGAGGGAACCTTCAGAGGTGATGGGTACATGTTTAGCATCTTGACTGTAGTGATGGCTTAACAGATGCATTCATATGTTAAAACTCAAATTGTCCACTTTAAATATGTGTGGTTTACCGTATGTCAATTATACCTCAACAAAGCTGCAAAAAAATTTATTTTTTTTTTGTAAAAGGAAAAAGGGAGACAAAGCAAAGAGGAAATACAAGTAGGAAAACTGAGGCACTAGAAATGAAGTCAGTGTGCAGAATGTCCTCTGTACTGCTGCTAGAGATGCAACTCAGGTTTGTTTCTAAGTTTTCTAGCAGTGAAGGAAAGAGGGGGAAAAATGAGTTTAGCACAATAAAATAGTGTCCAGGAAGCTAGAAATGAATCTGTTGTTTGGGAAAAGCCCAGCAGGTTTCCAATCCTGAACACACAAGGCTGTTAATCTCCTGGCTTCTCTGAAGCCTAATCATGCACACCTACTGTCGTATGATTCCCAGCAGTTGGTACAAGAAGTTGGTCCAGAAGCAGTGGTGAGTGTTGAACAGTCGGCTCCTGGGGAGGCGCAGTCCTGACTGCAGTGTGTGCTGATATCCGTGATGTGAATTCCCTCACCACAGCCAACGTCAAACACTAAAGTGAAGTCACTGGGCACAGGCTTAGGAAGAGGAACGGTAGCATTGTACAGTGTTTCCTCCCTGTACATAATCTCAAGACCACAGATAATAGCAAATGTAAGGAAATAATTAGGAAGTGGTGAGTTTTGAATACTTATTATTGTCCTTGCTTTTTAAAATAATTTAATTATAAGCTTATATAATACAATTTATAATGATGGTTGGCTCATATAATGCCTAATTTAAGAGTGGATCTCACAATCTGATACTAGCCAGCTCCGGCACATCTCTGGACAGAAGCTGCAGGGTGTCATTGAAGACAAAGTCCCCATGTGACCCAAAGCCCCAGGGCTGGATGTGGGACCAGAGCTGGGTGGCAGGAGAGGGTGACTGAAGCCACCTGTCAGACACAGATGGAGGGAGCAAAGCAGGTGGTGCTAAGACAGGGGTCCCTAACAAGGAGAGAGTCAGCTATGCCCTGGAGGCTTCTGGAAGCAACAAACCAGCACCTCTGAGTGTTAGGTGAGGAGGCTTCTGGCTGTGCACATATCTCAGAAACACCCTCATGCCCTGAATGGCTGGCCACAGACTCGCAAATCCAGGGCCGGAAACCCAGTGGGTCCCTAAATGCATGTACAGCGTCTTTGGTAGCTCATTCCTTGGAAACACCCATCGTCGGGTAATGCACGACCTGCCATTATACATTCACTGGAGATTTACTGGGGACCCAGTCTGTGGGGGGCCCCATGGAAGGTGCTGACCAGACAGCCCCGAATAGGACAGCAATGGCCCCGATAAGGTGAAACTTAAAGTCTGCTCCACCTACTCATTACAAATGACACCAGGGGCTTTGGAGTCAGACCAGTCCCAGCCCTCTCTCAGCTCTGCGTCGTTCTAGCCATGTGACCTTGGGAAATTGATCGCACTCTGGGGCTCAGACTCCTCACTCGTAAATGGGACTGATAGCCTCCTCAAGAGCATGTTTCAAATTGCCTGCTACAGGGCCTGGCTCACAGCACCTGTTCATGTGGGCTTTGCTCTGCCCTCCAGAGCCACACAGAGGACATCGGGATCCTTCTGCACATGAGATTCCTCCCAAGAAGTGGAAAGAGGAGGAGGAGGAAGAGAGAAGAAGGAGAAGAAGGAGGAGGAGGAAGGGAAAGAGGTAGAGGGAGAAGGAGAAGATGAAGAAGGAGAAGAACTAACACAGATTGAATTCCGTGCCTCAGGGACTATTCTGAGGCGCTCTGTGTGTTAATTCATTTAATCCTTTCAACAACCGTGGAAAATAGGTACTCTCGTTATGCAAATGAATCAGTGGAGGCCCAGAGAGGTTAAATTACTTCTCAAAGTCACGCAGCTAGTGAGTCACGGCACCAGACCTTGAGCAAGGGAAGCAGCCACAAGCTGGACATCCGCCCCCGTGAGGTTGTTTCAGGTATCACAGCACCCTGGTTCCCCACCACTTCCCACAGCCTCAGACCTGGACTCAGGGCTGCACACAAGGTCCCGCCACCCCAGGCGGAAGGAGCAGGGCTGATGGTCCCTCTCCATTGCCACACTCACCCCATCAGTGGTTTCCAACCCCTGGGTGCCAGAACACTGCCTCCCCCCACTCTCTGCCCTCTTGGACCCTCACTGGTCCAAGGTAAAAAATGTTCTAGTAAAGCTACTAACTGTTCTTTTTTGGAAAATACTGTTTTTAGCCTAAGACAATGTCACTTCCCTTTTTTAAAATGTCCTTCCTTTAATGATACGATAGTGGTGGTCTATTTTGGGCCACAGTTTTAATATCCTCAATTGGCAAAATAAGAAGTTTGTCATCCTAAGCAGTCCCAAGGTTGAGACAGGTGGACTTGACCAATCCAGGAGGCCCAGAGGCTGGGGACTTAGCTGTCCCCACCAGTCAGACCCTCCCTGCAAGGCCCCCGTGTCCTGCTGCCCCACCGCTCTCCTGGCACCACCCAGTGGGATGACCCCAGGGAAGACCCCTGCCTCTCCGTGTCTCCTTGGGGGTGGCCCCCTAGGAATTCCAGAGACAACCATCCCCACCACCCAGCCACTGCCCATCCCTCTTGCAAAAATGATCTGGTGGCTTTACCCACTCAATGTTGGGCTCTGAGGGCAGAGGTGACAGGCTGGCCTGGAGGAGCCCCTGCTGTTAGGGGCAGATGTACCACTTCACCTCCTAGAAGGGGACAGGAAGGGATGGTCCTGAGAGCTTAGCATGAAAACCTCTGTTCCCAGTGCTCAGCGCAGGGGGCAGGCGGGAGGAGAGGACAAAGGGAACGCGGCTGCCAGACCCCAGGGGCCCAGCAATGGGGGCAAGGGGGCCGTTAGGGACCTGAAGAAATCACAGTAAAATCCAGAGAGGGCCTCCCATCTCTGGAGACTGAGGGCTCTGCCAAGTTCCTCTCCTTCCTCTCACAGCCTCACAAGTGCATGCTCACATGCTCACACACCTCACACTCACCAATACACACATTCTCACACTGGGAGTCACACTCTTTTACGCAAATCAACATGATCACTAACATACACTCATGGACACACACTCTCACATCCACACACATACACCCTTTCATACACCCTCACACACTCACACACCCCCACACGCCCTCACACCCCCACACACAAACTCACATCCTCTCATTCACCCTCAGGCACTCACACACTGACACACACCCTCACACACCCACACACACACCCCACACATACACTCACATCCTCTCACACACCCTCAGGCACTCACACACACACACACTCACACTCTCTCACCCCCACAGCCCTCACACACACACTCACAGACCCCCTCGGCAGGTGGTCCCTGGGACCTATCCTTCAGGCCAGGTGCCCGAGCACCCCCAGGCCCTGCGTCCACCCCGCACAGCCACGCTGGGCCCCGCCACACCCCAATCTAATCTGGATTGGGGAACCGCCTTCCTGTTCCTCAGACAAAAAAACCCAAGGAGGATTTGCTATCTGTCATCACTCACCGATGTCTGGTCTGGCGGGGGAACAAAGGGACATTCATAGGGAGCAGAGCGGCTCCCTAGGGCCCCCCACCCCTCATCCTGCATGGCCCGCTGGCGAGGGTGGCTCCTTCCGCATGTGACAGATGCGGGACCACAAAGGGCGGGCACCAGGGCCTCCGTTTCTTGGAGTCATCATGCCATAGCCACTCAGAACACAGGCCGGCATCCTCTAGACGGTTCAAACTCGGGACAAGTTAGGCCTTTTAAGAAACACTCCTGACCTGGCCTCCCTTATGCTGAAGGAGAAGCCCGTCTGCTGCCCAGGGCCAGGCGTTGGTCCCCTCACTGCTGCATCCCAGCACCTCACCCAGGAACCGAGTAAGGAGCTAAGTCGCCACAGAGTTAGCTCAGTCATCCCTTTAGAGCCTGACTGCAGCACCAAGAGTGCCCATTTTGCAGATGAGCAAACCGAGTCTGGGAGTTTGGATTACTTGTCCAGTGACTGACCAGCCTCTGAGTGGTAGGAGCTACTCTTGTGGAACCCAGGCAAGCCCCGGAGCCTGAGCTTCTAAACATCACGCCTGTGAATGAAATAGGAGACACTTGATGTCCAGGGGATGAATGTTTTTTAAAGTTCCCTGGGTGAGACTGATGAACAGCAGGTCTGGAAATATCCCTCCCAGATGCAAATGCTCCCATCCAGACTCCCAGTTGACGCTGGACTTTACCACAAACTGTGGCCCCTTCCTGCTTCCTGAAAAAGCAGCATCACGTGTGGAGAGCTTACTCTCTGCCAGGCACTGTTATATGAATGGGCTCACTGAACGCTCCCTTCTGGTCCTGTAATGTAGGAATTGTTATGCCCATTAAACAGATGAGGAAACTGAGGCACAGAGCGCTTAGGGAGCGTAGCCAGGAAGAGTAGAGATTCAGAGCCAGGAGGGCCAGCTCCACCTCCACCCTGGGCGGCGATCCTTAGCGCTGCCCCCTGGCACATGGCTGGGCTGTCAGTAGCTGGGGCAGCCACAGTGTCGAAGGCTGTGATTTTTATCTTGACAAGTGGCCCTTTCACAATTGCTGTTTCCCCTCCACAGCCCAAAGCGGAAATGAGAAGGGGAGAAAAAGAAAGAGGGCGACAGCAGGGCCTGATGGATGTGGCTGGCTGGATCACACCTTGAAACCAAAAATCCACTCCCTTTGTCTACACCAACAATATGTGTGAGAGGCGGCAGGAAGCACGGGTGGCCCACCCCACCCGGCAGGGGAGCTTGGCACACCTCTGGGTCGTGCGGGCACCCCCTGCCCAGGAGCCAGCGGGGGACAGAGGAGGGGCAGGTGCACACAGGATCCAGATGGTGAAATCACAGAGGCGGGGAGTGGGCAGTGTGACAACCCTGGGGGACCGGCACCAAGGAGGCCTCCAGAGCACTCAGGCCAGGCTGGATAGAAGCCTTTCAGATCACCAGGCCCTCCCCAGTGAAACAGCCCTGAGACAGTATCAGGACAAACCTTTCCTGGGTGGCCTCAAATTCACTGAAAAGCTGGATCAACATACCTCCCAGGAGACAAGCAAGCGGGGACGCGGCCCCGCCCTGGTCAGTCTGTGGTGGAATGTCATCTGTGGTTCCTCCGACACGGGGGTACCTGTCTAGGGGTACAGAGGCAGGAGCCGGTCTGCAAGGGGCTTCCAGAAATGAGAAACACACTTGGAGTGACACCAGGCAGGTGGTCTCACCACCAGGCCTGGCAGGTGAGTGTTTGATGTGTTGGTGATGAGAACGTCAAGGAAAACCTAACACCTATCAGCCATCAACTGCAGACCAGGCACACACATGGATTAGCTCTAGTAACCTTCCCACAGCCCTGCGATGAAGGTGCTCTGTAAAAACCCCTATTTTACAAATGAGAAACTGAGACCCAGAGTGGTTTTAAGTCATGTGCCCCAGTTCACACAGCTGATAAGGACAGAGCAAGGATTTGAACCCAGCAGCCTGGCTCCAGAAAGTGGATACAAGCAAAGGTGGGGATTCAGAGAAGTGGAGATGGGGACAAAGCAGGGGGCTCTGGGGACGTTTGCACAAAGCAGGAGGCATCTGGGTAGAGAGAAAGCAAGGCCTCTGGTCCCACCTGTCAGGAACCCCAACCATCCATCTCTCTGTCAATACAACCAGCCCCGGGTGGTTCTAAATGGGCAAAGCCAGCCCAGGGCGGAGTGGAGGCAGCCCAGTCGTGAAGCCGTGGGGATTCACCCGCCCTGCTGAGAAGAGGCAGGCCCGGGAGTCAGGCTGATATTGCGTCCTGGCTCAGTCCCTTGACTGGAAGTGCTGAGGGCAGGAAAACAGTGCATAGAAAGCCCAGCGCCTCCCTAAACGTCAGCTGCCACCAGGCCCATTCATGAATCACGCTGACAAAGCATCACTCTTTTGGAACCACCGGCATGGGCACCTTTTGCTGCCTTGGGTGAGTGAGTCAGCATCCTCCAACGCCTCTGCTGGTCACCTGTGGCTCCCAGTAACTCAGCCGTAAATCCTCACCCCACACCGGGGAGATGTCAGCCGGCCCCTGGGAAACCCTGCAGAATTTATGAGCTCGCAAGTCCAGATTCACTGGCAAGGGGAAAAAGGATCGTGTTGCCCATGGGGGCCTGGTGCTCAGAAGCCATAAACCACGCTGGTGACAGCGGCCTGACAGGTTGAGGACCCTCCCGGGTCATTTGCGCTTGCCTTAATGGCCACGATGATGAGGCAAGCACTGTTTGAGAACTCCTCGTGGGCCACTACTGAAGCTTTAAATCTGTCACAGGAGGTTAAGGGAGGAGTCGCCTCTTTTCGTCTTCTTTTTGGGGTGCCTGATCTCAGCGTTTTTCATTTTTCTCTCCTGTTCCTTCTTGGTTTGCCCTACCTCTACCCACGAGATGGCCATGGCGTTCTGAACACACACGTCGAATTCTAACGAGGGGGCACCTCGGAGTGACAGCCGCTGTGTTTCCCAATCTTCTTTTATTGTCTTTGGAACAATAGTCTGCTGTGTTCCAAAGCACACAGGCTCATCTTGCATGGGACAGCATAAGGAATGAGGGCACGGGGGGCTGGCAGGGAGCCAGGTGGGGGGTCCAAGGCTGCAGCAGAGAGCAGGCTGTGGGGCCAGGCAAATCCAGAGGCAACCACCAGGAAGCCGGGTCCACCATGTCTCCACTGGCCCAGCCAGCCACAGTGTGGTCTGAGCCACCTCCCCTTGACGCCTGTCTCCCTGGACCCAAACTCAAGCCCATTAAATGGCTATTGAAAGGAGGAGCTGGTACTAGTAGTCTTGCCTTGTGCCGGAGCAAAAAGTATCCAGGTCTTAACCAAGGAGTAATCTCAAGTTACCAAAAGCCAGTGCTTTGATTTGATCTAAGACTCCGTGTGTGTGTGCGTGCACGCGCGCATGTGTGTAACAGAGACAGAGAGAGGAAATTGAGGGCAAAAGAGGGTATTGTATGAACTATCCTTTGGCACAAGGAAAGAAAGATCTAGCATCTCTTAGCTGTCTGTGAATGCCGTTTAATTAAGTAATAAATTTAGAACCAGGGAAATGAGCATCACTTTAATTACCCATTCATCTGTTTGGCTCTGCCAGGGCACTTCTGTGCTGCTGTTGCCAAGACACGCCAGCACATGGGCACTCAGGACAGAGGCCCAAGCACACATTCCAATTTGGTTCCAGGTCATGCCGTGTTGAGAGAGCGAGAGAAACGGGCCCAGGGGCCTGAGAGAGACAGAGGCAGGGAGACGGCGACGGCACAGAGTAACAGCTATAATTCCATCAAAGGGCTCTGGTGACACTGTAAACCACCAGACACAGCCAGAGTGGTTTGTCACCAGAGCCCCAGTGGAATTGAGTCAGAAGGCATTGTTGCCGATTTTTCCAACAGTAGGCAAAAAGAAAGAGGCTGTGCGTGTGCAAAATGCTGCTCTCCCTTGTCTCCAGCCCCACAAACCCGATGGTTTTGATCCTAAATTCAACTCCAAGCCATTGCTCATGGCCAAATGACATCCTATTTACTCTGTCAGCATGGATTCTGAGCCTGGTGGGGAGCGAGGCAGGATCCTAGGGGCGGCTGGACACCCAGAGTCAAAGCCTTCGGGCTTTTACTTCTATGTCCCTGGGGGATCTGGGGCTCTGGGTCTGATTCCAGAGCTCAGGCTCCTGGATCAGCTCCACGGAAGTCACCCACAGGACACTCCAAAGGCCAGGGGCCAAGAAACCGGGAAGAGCTGGCTGGGAGGAAAGAGGCTGACCAGTGTGAAACAAGGACCAGCTGCTCACTGCCTGGTAGGCCTCTGGGAATCCGTGGTTTAGGTTCTGGAGCATTTTATGTCACCAGGGTGCCCCAGGGGTGACTGAAGAGGTACCTCCCACCCCATCAGGGATCCTAACCCATCACCTGTTTGCAGAACTTTCTGTCTATGCAGAGGAATATACAGGAATACGTATTTCTGGAGGAATATGGATTACCCTCTGTGCAGGGGGATACGCTATGGGGTAGAGTAAATCTTTCCTGCTTTGGCCTCTGATTCCTAAAATCTGCTCCCATAAACAGCTCTCGCTCACCAGAGAGCCTCGTGATGTGTCAAGAGAAAACGAAGCTGAAACAGCAAGAGAAGATGGCCTTCAAAAGACTCTTGACTTTAAAAATTAAGGCAAAGGAAGCATTTGGCAAAGGACATTTCAGGTTTGGCCAAGTCCAGGGCTTTGAAAAAAATACCTTGAGACGTTTCACCAAACCCAGAGCGAAGCCGGCAGGGCCCGGCTCTGGTCATTATGGGTTATTTGCAACTTGTTTCTTTCCAAAGCAATTTTCTTCTATCTGTGAGCTAAGCTCTTCTGACCCAGCCTGATTTCTACAGCTGTTATGCACAACTCCTGCCTTCACCAGCTGACAAGCCTTTGGAGACAGCTCTGGCAGGCGGCAGGAATGTGAGGGCCCCAGCTCTAGTCCGAGCCTCTGAAAGACCATGCCAGCTCTCTGCACACTCCAGAGGCGTCCAGACCAGTGCCAAGGGGCACAGGCAGGCGGGACACAGCAAGTCAGAGCTTTCCCAGCCGGGGCCCAGCCAGGCAAGGTCATGTCCGTTAGAAGGTCAGTACCATGTTGGGCCCAAGGTCTGGCAGGCAGGGACTCAGGGAGGTGGCAAGAGTACAGGGAGAGGGAAAGGTGGAGCCTGGGCCTCTAAGGGGAGCCTCGCTTGACACACAGGCCATGTTGAGGAGACATGTGGCTTGGTGGTTGAGCCCTTAACCACACCACCCACTAGTGGGCTTTGTCTGTGTGAAGTGAGCTCCTGTGTGGCGAGTTTCCTCTACCTGGAATAAATCTTTAGGCCCCTTCTTACATCCTCTCCATCTTTTTTAAGTTTTGTGATCTTCCTACCCCAGGTTAATCCATCTGTTAAAACTGTATCCATGTTTGCGGCTCTCCCACATCTCAGTCCATCCCCACAGGCCTGCCTATCCAGCTGACAACCACTGCAGCTCCCCAGTCCCTCAAGGTCATCAGCTTCCATTTCACCCTTCACCCACACAGGCTGGAAGTCACCTGCTGGGAACAAGTTCTCCAGAGCCTTCCAAGAGGTTGGTTCAATGGGTAAATAAATGCCCAGGGAACGTGCCCTTGAATCTGCCTCCCCTCCAGGTAATGTGACCCTGAAACCATGTCACCCACCTCTGTTCCCCAACAGTGGGGCCGAATTGGGAAGGAAGGGGGAGGATTTTAGGCCACGAAAGCATCCAATTACCAATACTTTATGCCATATAAGCAATCTCCCTACTCCCCCTTCAGCATCTCCTGCAAAAAATGAGGGTGGAGGATATGGAGACCTTTGGGGGAAGCGTTTCTCTGAGGGCACCCACACAGATCATTTCTGATTTGTACACCTGCCAACAGTTCCCGAGACAACAAACAAAACAGCAAGGAATAAAAGAGCAACGCGGCGGGTCTATTTCCAGATGCCCTTGTACGATTCTCTGCTCGCCGAAGGGACCTTTGCCAGCCGCCTGAGTCAGCCTGAGGATGAGGATCAGGAGCTGATCCCAGGAGAGGGTAATCCGTTCTTCCACAGGCCAGGACCGAGTCAAGACCTAGAACAGGGTCTAACAAATTATCCTGCCCCCGGAGCTTGTTTTCATCTGATCTCCTTCCCGTTGCCCAACTCTGGCTGGTTGCAGGTGCATCTGCTCTGAACATCGGCCTCTTGCCTTTGCTGCCTCTGGCTCTGTTTATTCAGAGCCTCAGCTGAGACCACCACGCCTCAGACAAGGCTCCTCGCGCTAAAGACCTCAATATAACTTAATGGACCAAACAGGGAACCGTTTCTATATGATTAATTAATTAGGATCTTACTAGGAAAGATAATAATATAATAACTTAAATAAGACTGCAGGGCCTAGCTGCCAGGTTATAAAAAGAATACCCAGAACAGCACAATCAGAAAGACGTTCGAGATGGAGAGAAGACGGCAGAGCAGACCCAGCCCCGACGAACGCCAAGCTCAGGGTTTCAAGGTTGAGGTTTCAAATCCAGGGTCCGACTATTTGACCTAAGATTTACCTGCCTTCTCTGAGTGGTGTCCTCCCTCAACAGATGTAAGGATTGAGGTATATTTGTCAGCACTGTTACAGAAACCCAATAGATGCCCTGTCTAAAACTCACCCAGGAAAAGGCCTAAAATACATGGAGATATTGCCAAAGAAATTCCAGCACAGTAGCTGATACTAAGGCTAGAAATATACAGAAAGATGTCTGATGAACCTGGTCCACTCTGTTCTATCAGCAGATGGCTTATTGTTCGCTGCACTTTTAATCTAAGCACTCACCCCAAGTCCTTTGAAAATAGGTGGATGAGAAGTCTCCACAAGACTCATCTTAGTTGATTATAGATGGATAAATAGTTGCTATTTACAGATGAGTAAAGGTGATTAGAGTTAGCAGATTTGCTGGTTAGTATTTGGATTTAGGGGCATTAGCATATTAGTGTCTCAGTGTCCCTCCAGACCTCACTCAGGCCGCTCATTTCCCCCTGAATTGCTCCTTCTCCCTCCTCCCCACCCCACACTCTTGCCTGCATCACTACTCAAGGTCTCCCACTTTGGGCCCCTCGACTGTCCTGGGGCTGGTGACCCAATCCCTCAAGGCCCTGCTAAATAACTCTTTATCTAAACCTCAGCCTTTCTCTGGAAAGGACCAGATAATAAGTAGTTTGGGCTTTGCAGGCCACAGAATCTCCTCAACTCTGTCTTTGCAGCATGAAAGCGACCATAGATAAGATGTGAATGAGTGTGGCCTTGTTCCAATAAAACTTTATTTGCAAAAACAGATTTGGCTCAAGAATCTAAATAGCTCTTCAGTGTTAGGGGTTTACCATGGTTAACTATATTTGATCTAGAGGCTCACTTCCTACTGGGGCTTTTTATACTTTAATCCTAAATCAGGATCAATGGGGGACATTTTAGACACTGGAAAACATGGGTGACTTTTAGTGTCTCTCAGTCACAACACTTGTGCCTAAAGCCCACCACACTTTGTCACCTGTAATGCTGACATTTTCAGATCACGGAAAGACTTCCAGCTTGGCTAGATCAGTGGCTCTCAAGTTTAAGAGTGCAACAGAATCACCCAGAGGGCTTGTTAAAACACAGATTGCTAGGTTCCACTCCCAGATTTTCTGATTCAGTAGGTCTGGGTTGGAACCAAAGGATTCCCATTTCTAACATATTCCCAGGCTATGCCAAAGCTGCTGGCCGGGGGAACCACACTTTGAGAACTGCTGGGCTACACGTTAAAAACCTAAAGGTATACTGCCACCTAGTGGATAGTTCTTAGTAGTACCCTATGCCAACTATTACTTGATTTTAAAGTGTACTAAAAATTACACATCTTTTGTCATGGTAAAGAATCAAATTCGTAAAGCCAATTTGTCATTTGTATACCTGGTTACTCCAAGTATACATATTCCAAGTTTTAAAGAAATGAGGTGTCACATTATTTACAATAACATGGCAGCAATTTTAAATCAGCTTAAACCAGAAACAGATTATTTTCCACCAGGGGAAAAACACTTTAAGTATCTAAATAGAATGAAACCACTGCTGGCTCTGTTCTCTGGCCACTCTCCCATCGCCAGATGCACATACCTCTCCCAAAAGGCAAAATCCATACTCCAGCCCTCCAACCCACTATTGATGAACCACTCGACCTGATGTAACTGATGAAATTTAGCAAGACACTGGCCAAAACGAGCTGGTTTCAGGCGCTGGACTTTGTGATCTTTGCACACGCAGAACAGTAGCCATGGTAAATTTAAAAAATTTTTTTAAAAACCTGTTAATGAGCAACTGTGTAAATGTTTGCATTTCAACATACTGAAAACGCTTTTACCCACTCCCACCTATTCATCCCAGCAAAAGACCAGGGTCTCTGGCTCCACCTGGCACAACATGAAGGGGTGCTGCAGTTGCCAATAGCAGATGACTTGAGATTCCATGCTTGGTGTGCTGCTGGATCATTCTCAGCGTGGAGAAACATATTAGGGCCACGCAACAAAGGATGGCGTGGTACCAGGAGAACGGAAACGACAGGGACCGGAATGGTTTTTGATGCCAACAGTTTATATTTGATCTCCAGATGCAATGCAGCTGACAGCAAATTAGTTTGACTTAGATCTACACAGATTACGCACCCCCCCCCCGCCCTTTTCTCCACACATGCTGTGGGCATGCTAGTGTGAAAATGTGTCTGCCTGGGGTTCTGCTTTGATTGAGAATTCACTGGAATGAATACACTCAGAACCCCCGAGAAGTCTGGAGCCCCGGCACGTGGAACATCTGGGGAGACAGTCTTTTTCTCTCCTGCTTGGCTCCAGAGCAGAGAATGCAGTGGCAGTCTTTAACCAAGTGGCTGACTCCAGTCTAACAAAACTGCAGTGAAAAAATCATGCAGCTTCATGTTTCCGTGTACGAGGCCACCGTGAACTGCGAACCTCAGTGGTTGAGAGCTACTGGATGTGAATTCTGTGGCTACTAATGAAAAAGCAATTGTGGTGTATTAGCTGGTGAGCTGTTTGTGGGGGTTGAGAAAGACACGCCGAGCTACAGTTCCAGGGCCTGTGGCAGGAACGTCAAGACCCCTCCTCTTCACTGGCCCTGGGGGATCAGAGCTAACACTTATGCAGCCCTACTGTGCGCTAAGCATTTTTAGAAGCACTTGTAGTCATCACAACAGATGCTGTTATTAACTTTATTTTACAGAAGAAGAATCTGAGACATGAAATCGATTGCCCCAGACCAAACAGCTAGTAGGTGGAGAAGCTGGGATTTGATCCCCGAAGTCCTTCTTCAAAGACCATGTTCTTAACCACTACACCACAAGACTCCATGCACCGGGCTTGGTCTAAGCCATCCACTGCAATCCAAACCCCGTTGAGTGGTCCAGGGAAAGGCATATGTGGCCTTCACTCCCAGAAGTAGAATTACACCTCAACCCCTACCACGACCTCGTAGTGGACTGAGTGGGTCTCCCTGCCCCTTGACTTTGGGCTTAGACATGTGACTTGCTTCAGCCAGTGGGTTGTTTCATCATGGGATTCAAGCGGGAGCTTGTGCCATCAGTGTACCCCCTTGTCCTAATGGACCCCAGAAGAAGATTCATGAAGCCAATCCAGACTGGACTGGTCTATTCTAGTGAATGATACCCCAGAAAAGCTTTCCAGAATAAACAGAGCCCACAGAGGAGAAACATTTTCTGAGCTTGCCCCCTCCTCCTCGGGCACTGGTAAGGGGACATTATGCCTAGTGCTGGGCACCGTCTGCCGACCACAGGCAACAAGCACAGAGAAGAAGGTCAATATGCTGAGGATGCCCAAGCAGAAAGGACTGATCCTGGGTCCCTGGTGATCTTATCAAGCCACCAAACAATCGCCCACCTCTACTTTCTGTGAGAAAAACAATCTCCTCTGTTCAAGCCAGCATTCATTGGGAATTCTATTATTTGCAACCAAAGCCATTCTTAACTGCTATTGACTTTCTTAAGCATGACCCAAAAAAACTTTTACAAATGCTGTATCTTCACCTCTCCCTCTTTTTTCTTTAAGTTGGCCAGGTCTCTCCAGAATAGCTGGAGGGAAGTCACAAATCCTTGCTAATACCAAGCAATCAACAAGTCCTGCTTCTCTTCCTGGAGTGATCAGTTTAGAGTTGCCCATTTGATAAGCAGCTTAACTGAAATCCATTCATTTTATTTGTTGATGTAGTCAAGCTTCTAGAATGCTTCCTAGCCTGTAACAGGTACTCAGTATAGCCTGTTAAGTGAACATTTTAGTTGAGTTGTTGACATTTCTCTGGGTGGGCCATCACATGCGTCTCTTGGGCATCTGTTTTGTCTACTTTGTCTTCTCAAGGAGACCCCTGGAAATTACATCAGAGTGAATTTTGTGAAGCCTGCACATTAAACAGGCTTCCAAACTCAGTGAAAGTCTTCTCATGATACGATTATAAACAGAAACCATAATAGCTTTATTGACATGTTATTCTCATACCATAAAATTCACTTACTAAAGTGCACAGTTCAGTGGGTTTTAGCCTATTCACAGGGCTATGCAACCATCACCATAATATAATTTTAAACACCTTCATCATCCTAAAAGGAAACCTCATAACCATCAACAGTCATTCCCCATCAGTCCCTCCCACACCCCACCCAGCCCCTGGCAAACCACTAACCTACTTTCTGGCTTTACAGATTTGCCTATTCTGAACATGACATATAAATGGAATCATACAATGTGTATGGTCTTTTGTGTCTGACTTGTGCCATTTAGCAAAATGTTTTCAACATTCATCCATGTTGTAGCAGGTATCAGGACTTCATTACTTTCTATTGCTGAATAATATTCCATTATATGGATGTACCACATTTTATTTATTCCTTCATGATTTGATTGCTTTTACTTTTTAGCTACTATGAAGAATACTTCTATGAACATTTGCTTACAAGCTTTTATGTGGAAATATGTCTTCCTTTCTCTTGGGCACATTCCCCAGCATGGAATTATTGGGTCAATATGGTATTTCTATGTTTAACCTTTTGAGGAACTACCAGACTATTTCCCAAAGCAGCTGTCCCATTTCATATTCCTGCCAGTGTGTGGAGGGTCCGATTTCTCCACATCCTCACCAGCACTTGTTATATTATTTGACTCTTTGATTATGGCTAGAGGTGTGAAGTGGCATCTCATTGTAGTTTTACTTTGCATTTCCCTGAGGGCTCCTGGTTTTGAGCATCTTTTTGTGGGTTTATTGGCCATTTGTATAACTTCTTTAGAAAAATGTACAGATGTAAGTTTGACCTTATTTCTATTGGCTAATTTTGCTGAAAACTTTTGTGAGGCTGCATTATGAAACCAAAATTCTTTTTTCCCTAATAACAAACCAGGTATTATTGAAACCCTGATTAACTCACATGCCACTGATTTAGAATGCCTGTATCCACAAAGAAGGAAAGGATGATTGTATTTTCTATGTCACTAAAGTCCCATCACATTCTATGTCTGGCAGGAAAAAAAAAATCAGTCTAGTTGAGCAAAAGTGTAATCAGAGTTAGTGAAAGTTTAAACTCTAAATGGCTTTTGGAGTTCCCTTTTCTTCTTTTGTTTGGTTTTTTTTGTTGTTGTTTCTGTTTTGGGGGGAGCAGTAATTATATTTATTTATTTATGTGGAGGTGCTGGGGATTGAACTCAGGACCTCGTGCATGCTAGGCACACACTCTACCACTGAGTCATACCCTCCCCCTTGCTTCTCTTCTTTTAACTACATGTAGTAACTGAGACTAGTTTATTGTACACTTTAAAATTACAACTTTTCCCACTTTTTAATTTCTCTACTAGTAAGTTTGTTCTCTTAAGTTGCTATATGCCAAGTCTTATACTAGGTTTATTCCAACTGTTGGTTCATTTAAACTTTGCAAGAACCCTATGAAGTGTATAGCTTATGATAGTTAGCTATGCTGTGTAACAAATCATCCCAAAACTTAGTGGCTTAAAACAACAACCACAATTATCTCTCATAGTTTCTGTGGATAAGACACAGATGGGATGTCTTGACTCTGCTACACCACATCTGGTGCTTCAGCAGGATGACTTGAAGGCTGGAGGCTGAATTATCAAATATCACTCAAATGACTGACAGTGGATGCTGGCTGTTGATTGAGACCTTCACATGGCCTAGGCATGTTCTTCTCAACATAGTGGCCAGATTCCAAGACCAAGCATCCTGAGAGAGAACCAGGTAGAAGCTGTATTACCTTTATGGCCGAGTCCCAAAAGCCACTCAGCATTTCCATCACATTCACAAAAGTCCACCCAAGTTCAAGGAGAGGAAATGCAGACCCTCCCGGTTATGGACTGCAGTGTGCACTGTGATGGTTAATTTTATGTGTCAACGTGACTGGGCCACCGGGTGCCCAGGCTGAACATCATTTCTGGGTGTGTCTGGAGGGTATTTCTAGATGAGATTAGCATTGAATCAGTGGGCTCAGTAAAGCAGATGGCCCTCCCCAATGTGGGCAGGTATCACGCAGTCTACTGAGGACATGAATAGAACAAAAAGGAGAGGAAGGGAGGAGTCATCCTCTTCCTACCTGCCTGTTAAGCTGGGACATCAGTCTCCTCCTGCCCTTGGACTAGGACTTATACCCCTGGTTCCCAGGCCTTCAGACTCAGACTGAAGTACACCACTGGCTCTCTTGGGTCTCCAGTTTGCAGACAGCAGATCATGGGACTTCTCAGCCTCCAAAATCATGTGAACCAGTTTCTCATAATAAATCTATTTATATAAAGAGATAGATTTATATAGAGATTGCACATATATACATATACTAAAACTTGTGCATGTCTGTGTATTGGTTCTGTTTCTCTAGTACATGTATCCCAACACCATTCATATGCTGAACTCCTAGTCCTCATACCTCAGACTGTGACCTTATTTGGAAATACTCTTTACAGAGTTAATCAAGTTAAAATGAGGTCATTAAGTCAGGCCCTAATTTAATATGAGTGGTATCTTTATAAAATTGGGGAAATCTGAAGACAGCCCAAACCAAGAGAACACCATGTGAAGATGAAGGCAGAAATCAGAGTGATGCTTCTACATGCCCGGAAATGCCAAAGATTGCCAGAAAATCCACTCAAAGCTAGAGACAAGGCATGGAACAGATTCTCCTTCACAGACCTCAGAAGGAACCAACACTGCCAACCCCTTGATCTCAGACATCCATCCTCCAGAACCGTGAGACAATAAAGGTCTGTTGTTAAAACCACCCAGTTTGTGGTACCCTCAGCCCTCTGTATCCTGGGATGTGGAACCCACCGATATGGAGGGCTTACCAGAGCACCTGAAGATTTCAATGCCATGGAGGGCCCTAGAACCAGTCCCCGATGGATGCTAAGGGACGACTATAGTTTATCACAGCAACCCTAGGAAACTAATCCACCACCTCTTGATGAAGGGCCATCACACTGTAAGAAGAGCATGTGGAATGGGGTAGGTATGGTTGTGGCCATCTTTAGAAACTACAACCTGTCACAGTGCATCCTCTGGCCAACAAAAATTCACCTCCTTCCCACATGCAAAATATGCTCGTCCCTCACTGCAAAACCACCAAGTCTCATCCCATTACAGCACCAGCTTAAAAGTCCAGGACTTTGTCATCTAAATCAGATCCAGATGGAGTTGAGGCTTCTGGAGTGCAGTTAAGGAGCACAACTCCTCTGGAGCTGAAGAGTTGTCAATTAAAGAGTCCAGTTATCTGCCCCCTACGGGCTACATGCAATGGGAAGACAGGTCACTGATGTCTTCTCCTTTCCAAGTCCTCCTCGTTCTCCTAAAGAGAAACCATCAACTCTAAAACTACCTCAAAGATCTCTCTCATACTGTATTCTTCCCTTATCTCCTCCCTCCTTATAGAATTAGACGATCTCAAAGTTGGAAAGGGATTTAAAGTTCAAACCAACCTTACACATAACTTGGAAAAATCTCACTCCAGACACGATGTTGGGCGAAGAAAGTCAGGCCCTGCAGACTCAACACTGCATCATTCCATGTGTGGGAAGCGCAAAAGCTGGCAAACTAAGCTGAGGTGATAGACATCAAAATAATGGTTACCTCTGGGGGATGGTTTGACAGCAAGAGGTCACAAGGGATCCCTCTGGCTTGACCTGGTTGGTGGTTGCACAGGTTTATAAATAACGTAAAAATTCATCTTAAATAAGATTGTGCACTTTATGTAAGTTATACCTCAGTTTTTTTAAAGGGGGTTTAAGTTAGTTCTGTGGTTCCCATACTTAAGGATTTCATAAACCAATCAAATTCCATACTTTCCTCCCCATCTCCCAATGGGAAGAAGTCATTTTCTGGAAGGACTATGGATTAATGTTATAACTGGGAAAAAGCCCGCTGCCTCTCTTGCCTTCTGAGACAGCCCACACTCTGTCTATTGAGTGTATATCTCCCTGAATAAATCTACTTTCACTCTAAAAATAAAAATAATTAGGAAAAAGCAGAATGCTTGCTTCCTGCGTTTAAAAAAAAAAAAAAGACTGATATTGAAGCTATGCTCCAAAAATCCCACAAGGGGGCGCAAAAGAGTTGCTGTGATTCAAATTGCTGTTTCATGGTCCCTGCTTTCCTTCCTCACACCCTATCTGCTTTCAGGCTCTGTCCTTGTGCACACCAACAGGCAAGGGCTAGACTTGTCCTTATTTGGAAGCTTCTATTATATTAGTAAGAATGAGAAATGTCAAAGCAGGATTTTGTAAAATTTGTGGTATATTTTAGATGTTTTCCTTTCACATGTGTGGTGAACAATAACCTATGTTAGACCCCATACACTGTAGAATATATTTCTGGGACTGTTTTGGTATTTTCTGCATCTTTCCCCAAGGGGCCATTTCCTGCCAAAGAAACACACACCTGCTTCTCTCAACACATATCACACTCTCACACACACACACACACACACACACACACACACACCACATGCACGTACACATAAAGGTTTCAGCCAAGTGAGATGTTGTCGGTATCTCCCAGTTTCTTGTGGTCCCTCAAGCCTGTCAAGCTCCCAACAGCCTGCAGGTTTCCAAACAAAAATCCGGCAAACTCATCCACAGGGAAAAGACTGGATCCAAAGCTAAACTATTCATCCAAAACGTGAACATTTTTATAGATAAGAGATGTTGGTATTATTATTTTTTAATGATAGGACCATAAGTACTGGTTCTACTGTAGCAAAAAGCCAGATGGGCCCTCTGGTCCTCAGATCCCTGGGTTCTGCAAGTAGTTGTCATTTATCAGAAACTGGACTTCGAGTCTAACTGCTCTGCACTGGAGAAGCAGCCCAGGAAAAGCGCCAAGTCAGCCCTGCATAAGCGGTGAGCTTCTGGGAAGAGCTTACTGGAGAAGCGAGGCCAGTGCCGCAGAGCACCGCTCAGTGCTGAAGGGGAAGGGGTCTGGGGAAAGGGGACTTCAAAACTCCTGGGCTTTCTGTCTCTTCAAAACTTCAGATTGGCAGAAAGAGGAAGTCTCTACTGGTCCCCCCCATCCCAAAACAGCCAAGACTTCCCAGGACAGGGAGCAAGTCACATGGAAATCCTACCTCCCTTGGAGATTTCTGAACATTCATTTAGCATGTTCTTGATTTGGAGGTGGGGAAAGTATAGGAAATGTCCACGAGGATGATACTTATTTATCCTGTTATTACTAAAGTCATACAGTGCCTGCTAGAAATCAGACTCTGGACTAAGAGCATTACATTCATTCAATCCTCCAAACAACCCTCAGAGGTAGGCATGATGAACATTTTTTTAGAGCTGGGGAAACTGAAGCACAAAGTAGGTGACTGATGTTATGGACTGAACTGTGCCCATGCCAAATTCATATGCTGAAGCCCTAACCCCAAAATTGACTAGATTTGGAGATGGGGCCCCTCAGGATGACGCCAGGCTAAATGAGGCCATAAGGGTGGGGCCCTAATCCAACAGGATTGGTGTCCTTGTAAAAAGAGGAGGAGATACCAGGAATACACATGCACAGAGAAAGGGCCATGTTAGGACAGGGAGAAGGTGGCCATCTGCAAGCCAAGGACAGAGCCCTCACCAGAAACCAACCCCAATGGCACCTTGAGCTTAGACTTCCAGCTTCCAGAACGGTGAACAAATAAACTTCAGTTGTTTAAGTCATTCAGTCTGGGGTATTCTGTTGTGCCAGCCCTAGTGAGCCATACAGGTGACTCACCTGAGATCTGGTAAATAGAAGAACTGAGATTTGAACCCAGACCATTTGGCACTGAGTCAATGCTTTTCATAGCTGTTGTACAGGACCTCTTGCCCTGAGAAGGGAGAGAGTTCAAGAGTCCTGTTGGAGAACATGATGGTGATCCCAGGAACTGCCAACATGCAAGGGCATTTACTCCACACCAGCCCCACTGCATTAAGTGCTTTGCATGGATTATCCACTTAATACCAACAACCATCCTGGGGGGTTATTGCTATTATCTCCCGCTTTTCACTAAGGCTTGAAGAGGAATCCAATGCTCACACCAGTCAGAATGGCCAATATGGAGATTCCTTAAAAAACTAAAAATAGACTTACCAAATGATCCAGCAATTCCACTCCTGGGCATGTATCTACAGGGAACTCTAATTCAAAAAGATACATGTACCCCAATGTTCACAGCAGCACTATTTACAATAGCCAGGTAGCCAGGCATGGAAACAACCTAAATGTCCATCAAAAGATGACTGAATAAAGAAGCTGTGGTGTGTATGTGTGTGTGTGTACATATATATGTATGTGTGTATGTGTGTGTATATATATACACACACACACAAATATACAATGGAATACTACTCAGCCATAAAAAAGAATAAAATAATGCCATTTGCAGCAACAGGGATGGACCTGGAGATTGTCATTCTAAGTGAAATAACCCAGAAAGAACAAGAAAAATACCATATGTTATCACTCATATGTGGAATCTAAAAAAAAAAGATACAAATGAACATATTTACAAAACAGAAACAGTCTCAAAGACATAGAAAACAAACTTATGGTTACCAGAGGGGAAAGGAGGTGGGAAGGGATAAATTGGAAGTTCAAGATTTGCAGATACTAACTACTATATATAAAATACATAAACAAGTTTCTACTGTATAGCACAGGGAACTATATTCAGTATCTTTTAGTAACCTATAATGAAAAAGATATGAAAAGGAATATATGCATGTACATGTATGACTAAAACATTATGCTGTACACCAGAAATTGATGCAACATTATAAAGTGACTATACTTCAATTTTTAAAAAAAGGAATCCAAAGGGGGCAAACTCATTCCAGAGCCATTCTGGAACATCATGCTGTTCTACAATTATTTATAACTATTAGAGATCATTTTGTTACGGTCAGCTCCACCACCTGGCCAAAATCTGTTCACCTGGGCCTCCCAAGTACAAGAACACAGTTGAGTCAAGTAAGAATTAAGTCCCGAATTCCCTGAGAAGGACTTTGAAATAAATGAGCCAATGAGGAAGGTGACCTCACTGGGGAAAAGGGCCCATGGGGAGGCAGCCTGGCCCTGACGGGCAAGGACAGAGGTGGGGCAGGGAAGAGCACTGTGAGAGGAGCGTGCCCGGCCAGGACTGCTGCAGAGCAGGGGTAAATGGGACCCCTGACCCTTCTCTCTTTGAATAAGCAATGGCTAATGGGGACTCAGCAGCAGTCAGGTTGGGGTCAAACGGGAGTTGATAACATTGCCTCTGACTCCAGCCACATTCTCTTCATCCCCTCAAATAGGCCTCATTTCCTTTTTTGGACACTCAATTTCATCAGTCATGGGTGGGTTAGGAAGGACATATAAGTCACCTCCATTCTGCTGATACAGCATTTCCCAAAGGGCTTTGTGTTCCACAGACTGGAACACCTGAGTCAGGAAGGCCCTTTCCAGTTCTTCCTCAACCTTGTGACTATGTCAACAAAAAAGACTCAGCTTGGTACTTACATGCTTTCACAACACCTCTCATATTTGAACAAAGAGAAAGAAGACTTCAGATCCAGAGCCTGCCATGGGCAGCAGTGTCTGCCCTCCCATCTCTTGGAAACTCCAAATTACATATACAGAGTCCCACAGCTCACTGATGCCCTGTTCACTTTTTAATTCTTTTTACTTTCTATGTTGCATTTTGGAGGGTTTCTGTTGCTATGACTTCAAGTTCACTACTTTCTTCCATGATGTCTAATCTTCGGTGAAGCTCATTTCTCTCAGACATTTAGTTCTCATGTTGAGAAGTTCGATATAGGTCTTTTAAATATCTTCATGTCTCTTCTTAACTTCTTGATCACATGGAGTATAATTATAGTAACTGTTTTGATTTCTTTTCTACTGTCTTGTCTCTTGATTCAAATGTGTCGGTTCTTGGTGAGTTTTGATTGATTTTTCTTCTCATTATGAGCCCTAGTCTCCCATTCCTCTGAGCAGCTACTGGGCATTGTGAATTTGATGTTGTTGGATATTAAATATTTCTGTGTTTTCTATAAAAATGATTCTCGATCTTTGTTCTAGAATGTATTTAAATTATTTGCAAGCCATTTGATTCTTTCAGGTCTTAACGTTCAAGATTATTAGGCAAGATCCAAGCAGTGTTTAGTCTAGGGCTAATTATTCTCCACGACTGAGGCAAAAACCTCAGTATCCTACCCCAGGAATTATGAAGTTTCCCATTTCACCTGGTGGAAAACCACTCTTTCTGGCCACGCATGAGTGTCAGGTGCTATTCCCTCTAAACCTTTCAGGTGGGTCTCCCCTCAGCCTCACACACGTACTCTGCCTTATACTTGCAGAGACCCTCTGCAGGCTTCCAGAGTTGTGTGTGCTCCCTCCTCTCCAGCAGTCTGTACCGTGAGCTCTTGCCACTGTGGTCTCCCCAGACTTTAAACTCTCTCCCCTCAACTAAGGGCGTGACTGGGCTCCACCCAGGTCCTCGTGCCATGTGCCACAGACTGGAAGTTCTCTAAAGGCAGTCAGCTGGGGTGATCATAGGGCTAGCTTTGTTTCCTCTTTCGTGGACCACTAGCCTTTCTTGCTTGATTCCTAGTATCTTGAAAATTATTGCTCCCCTTCTTCTTTTTCAGTTGTTTCAGCAGCAAGGTAAATCCATTCCCTGTCACTCCATCTTGGCTGAAAGTAGAAGTCTCCCATTTACTCCTTCAATTAGATTTGTTTTCTTCACATAGGTCCTATACCTTCTCATTAAATTTGTGTCTAAATATATTCCAGTTTTTGTATATATAACATTTGTCCTGAAATTGAACCATGCATTGGTCATAAATGTATTCATAGGTGAGTAACAAAAAGATGAGAGTTAGGCATCTAGGGTTGATGCAGCTGCTCAGCAATGCCAACAGGGACCAAAGCACTGTTCCCCCATCCTCAACACATTGACTGTTGTCCTCATGCTTCTTACTTCACGGCACGAGATGGCTGCTACAACACCAGGCCTCACGTATGTGATCCAAGCAGGAAGAAGGAAGGGGAAAGCAAGGAGCAGTAACTCCCTCATCAGGAAAGCAAAAGATTTCTCAGAATAAATTGTCTTATTGGCCAGAACTGTAACATTTGACTACTTGTAACAATAACTCAGTCTGGAGAAGTAAATGTTTAGCCGGAAGTTTTACCACAAATTCACCCCAAAAGATGAGGGTTCTGGTTGGTTATAATGAAAATTGACACTAGACATGCAACTATCAGCTCTCCAAGCTACTCCTGCATTCTTAAAATAAATCTTGCTGGCTCATAGTGAATTATTCTTTTAAATACATTGCCAGAATCTATTAGACAATGTTTTGACTTTTTTAAGGCTATCGTTAATACTCAGGATTAAAGACTTGAACTGTGGGTAATGGAAATGGGAAAAGAAATATATTCAATGTATTTTCAGAGGCAGCATCAAGACCCTGTGACCAGAGCTGATTAACCGCACATAAAAATGCTGGAAGAAACAAAATAAGCAGAAATATAAAGTACTACTTAAATTTAAAATGGGAATAATCACCAGTGGTATTAAACATTCATTAAACACTAAGGCTGAAATATTTGTGAAATTTTCTCGAGTTTCAGATTTTTCTTAATTTGGAATGTCCTAATTGGGTACTTAGCATTTTTATCAGCACACAGAAAAAATATACCATTCACTCTTGACTTTTATTAAAATAAAGCTATTGTTGTGACAGCAGTGTTGTGGTCTTTTTTTTAACAAACTTTTATCTTTCAGATATATACTGAAGTATTTATAGATGAAATTATACATTTAGTACTTGCTTCAAAATAACATGAGTTAGAGGGGAAAGTGGGTAGGAATAAAGATGAAACAATTGGCATAAGTTGAGATAACTGAAGATGGGTATTCGGTATATGGGACTTGAATTATTCTGTCCTCTTTTGAATATGTTTGGAATTTCCTATAATAGAAAAACTTTTAATGTTTGTGGAATGGAAGCATGTACGTGTACGTCTGTGTATATATGAATGTATAAATACAAATATTTGTTTTAAATGATACACTGTCCAGTGGGGACTCCATTCCATAGGACATTTACTTTTTAAAAAGGGAACTGTTACACAGTATTCATGGGAGGGCAGTTGTACTATTTCCTGAACTTAGCCCTAAACAGCCATGGGGAGGGCCTGCCAACCCGCTAGTAGCCACTACCACCTTTCTCCTCACTGTCCTTAGCTTTGGAGTCTAAACTCCAAATGGTTCCTGAGTCCAGCTCTAGATTTTATCAAATTCATAACAGCACTCAAAGTAACAATGACTGCATTTACACATGCTGCAAGCATTCTTAAACCCAAAATGCTTCAAAGATTAAACAGTCATACACATTTAAAAATACATAGAAAAATAATATAATTAGAATTTATACAAAGCAGATTTTTACAAAACAAGTACAAGAAATACATCTGATATCCAAGCACAAAAATGTGGAAATATACATGGAAGTATACGCTTAAGAAAAAACATTTATTTTTAAATGCTGAATGGGAAGGCAGAGACCAAGTTCTGGTTTACTGGTATAACTCTGAAGAGAACTTATATTGGCTAGCAGAAATTTTCATTCCATTCTCAAGCTTATAAAAGCGGTTCCTGAAAGGATTAGACAGCTGTTCCTCTTTCCAAATTCTGTTTAATTTCAGCTGTGTATTTCCCATAGAATCTTTCAGCCTTCTTGTTGAATTTGGCATTTCTTTCATTGATGTAGTCGATATCTGCATCATCATTATAGGGACGTCTCCGGCTATATTTGTCTCGTTTTTCAATTCTGAGAGAGGGAAGTAATTTACAAAATACAAAATTGCCTTCTTTTTGAATCTTAATAAAACACAGCCAAATGGTTAAGAATAGAATTAACACTTAAACCAGCACTTTGTGGCGGGGTTAGAGGTGTAGGAGAGAAGCCCAGTTTTCATCAAGATCAAGCTGAAACTGTCAATTAACAGCACAACCCTGGGTATGAACCATGAAATTCAGTAAACACAAATTCATCTTCAAAATGCTTCTAAAAGAAGCACTGTTAGGAACTGGACATATGAAGTATCACTTAAAATTACAATAGTAATTATATTAATAATAACCACAGCTCATATGAACAGAGTATACAGTATGTACTAAATACTATTCTTGATACTTAAGTATATTCTCTCCTGTAATATAAATTCATTTTGCTCTGCCTAATCAGTATCAAGAAACACCCCTACCAGGGGGAGGGTATATAGCTCAGTGGTAGAGCACATGCTTAGCATGCATGAGGTCCTGGGTTCAATTCCCAGTACCTCCATTAAAAAAATAAATAAATAAACCTAATTACCAACCCCTCCAACCCCCCAAAAAGAAAGAAACACCCCTACCAGTATTAAGAAACACAAATATAACAAAGGTAAATTTACTACAACATTTGTGTTTCTTCAAAGAGTGGAATGGTAGTTAAAGTAAAAATAAGAATAATATCTTAAAGAATAACTTTTTAATTTTCAATTATTTGACAACTCAATTCCATCAATATCTTGCATCTTCATCCAAATCATATGTTCTCAACCCATCCTAGTTGTCTGTTCCCAAAACCACCCTAGATGCTAGGTCAGAAATGAGCAAATATGGTATCTGTTTTCTCAATTCATTCTAAGCACATTATGTCCATTTTGTCATTAAACATTTAGAATTTCAGGCTGCTGCACAGAGTACTCACTGTTTTTCCAGATCTACGACCATCCTATCAATTTCCTCTGTGGAAGGCACATGTGTTCCATGAAGAAGACTGTTGGACGTTGGGAAAAACTCTTCTCCACTGAAAAGACGGCAATGTGGACTTAGAGGAACACTGCAAGTGCTCCACGTTTTCAAATTTCAAACTAAACTACCATTCATGATGAGAAATACAATACCTACATATCTTTACTGCAGGATCCTACCTTACTTTAAAGACAGAAAATACAGAATTTGAAGGGACAGAAGAAATCACCTACTCCAACACCTCCGTTTTACAGATGTAAGAGCCAAGGAGTAGAGCTTTGCTAAAGGACTTGCTTCTAGGCTCAGCTTATTTCTCCTTCCACTAAAGCAGGCCAGCAAACTATAGCATCTGTTTTTGTGAACAGTTTTACCAGGACACAGCCCACCCATCTACGTCTCCTCTACGGCTGCCTTCACATCACAAGGGCAGAATGGAGTAGTTGTGACAAACCATACAGCCCACAAAGCCTAAAACGTTCACTATCTGGTCCTTTTCTGCAGAAGTTCTCCCATCCTAGCACTAAAGCATTTTGTCTCCTAAAATATCTGACTGACTGTGATAATCTGGGCATTAAATCCTCAACACCCCGTCTTAGAATGCCCCTAGAGAGATAACCAGGAGTCAGCTTAACAGCTGTGGATGAGCAATAAATAGTATCGTCAAGACCAAAAACCATCCTTAGACAGCTGTTGATAACCCAAGTACCTAAGCACTGAAGTATGTTTGGATTTATGTACATACGTGTACACACACACACAAGTACCTCAGTATCACTTCAGGAGGGGAAAGGACTTGCATTAATCCTGTCAACTTACTGTTTTTCTCTCAGTCTCTCGTACGTTTCCATGTCAGGTTTGATCTGCCTGGTCAGCCGATGATACTGGCGAAGCTGGGCAGCAGCATAATCTAAAAATAAAATGAGAATCAGAAATGACGTAGTTCCTTATTTGGTCACGCTACTCAGAGAAAAATCAAATTTGTAGTAGTAATACATGCACAAGACACTAATCTAAGCATAGCCTCTATCCTGAGGATGCTCATTATACAGGCTTTAATTTTACCACACAGAAAGGATCCAGTGGACTCAAGTACAGCCATTTTCACTTCTGCTCTGTGAGACATTTTTGTATTTTTCTTGGGAGTAAGCTTCTTAAGAGAATATTCCATTATGGGGCATGTCTTTTCTTAAAACCAGAAACATTCAAGGCAATGTTTATCTAACAGGACCATTCAATAAAGTAAAGGTCAGTTTTACCTGAAAATCCCAGATCCGGGTTTTTCTTCCTCTTTTTCCTCTCCCATCTTTCTGCATCTTCTGCACTGATCTCCAGCAACTTTACTTTCTCATAGTCTTCCCCCCTTGCTGCACATTCCTAAAAAGAAAGGAAAAAAAGCTAGGGCCTGCCTTTAAGACAAGCAATTATTTGATCTATTTTAAATGAAGACTGAATAAAGATATCAAGCAATAGGGGGAAAGGTATAGCTCAGTGGTAGAGTGTATGCTTAGCATGCACGAGGTCCTGGGTTCAATCTCTGGTACCTCCACTAAAAATAATACATAAATAGACCTAATTACCTCTACCCTCTCCAAAATGAAGATAAATAAAATAAAAATAAACTTTTAAAAAAGATATCAAGCAATATTTTAGAATTATTAATAGTTGAAGGAAACTTGGTAATCTGCTATGGTACATAGTAAGAGAGTGCATTGATCTAAAAAAATAATACTCAACATTTATCAGGTGTCAGACCTTTTTTAAAATGTTTTATATGCACTGACTTATTTAATTCATAATTAACTCAAATGATTATATTATAGTCCCCATTTTACAGATGAGAAAATATAGGCATAGAGAGATTAAATTACTTGCCCAAAGTGTTGCAGCTGGTAAAAAGCATTTTCTACTCTCTCAACACAACAGAATGACTGAATAAAACAGGAAGATAGCAGACTAGTTCCTAACCTTTTTCTTTTCTTCTTCCTGTAGTTCCCATTCCAAACGAGCTTTTTTGGCTTCCCAATTAGCAGGTAACTTAAGTCTTTTATCTTCTTCAACAACTTCCTGGTGATTTAATTTACGAGCTTCATTCTAAAATCATAAACACAATAAGGTTGTCTGCTGAAACACAAAAACAAATCCAAACAAATCTTTCCTTCTTTGAGGAAAGTCAGGTAAGACACACTAACAGAGGGACTTCATTTAACCCTAAAAGTAAGAGAACCATCAAAGGATTTTAAGAACGGGAACGGCCTAATTAGGTCTGTATTTGTAAACAGTCAAGAAATGTGTTGGGCTGCACTGGTTTGCTGTTCCAGATACCTAGGGGTTAAGGTCAGTTCTGTCTCTGTTTAGCTCTGTGGTCTCTGTGAGCAAGTCCCTTAAGGTTGGATGGAACAAGATCTCACAAAAGTGGAAAAGGCATACTACGGCGGCACTTAGGTAGACTTTAGATAGAATGAAATAATATTACATTAGATTATGAGAAAGATATTCTACTTTCAATCCTCTTTTAATCCTAATTCAAGGAAGAAGCCTCAATTTGGGGCTGGGGGCTTTCATACCTATCTTAATGTCCCTAACCTTTCCCAAGTACCCCCTCCTCTTCAGATTTTAATACTTTACATTGTGGCAAATGAAAGGGATTTTCCATTAGAATTACTAATTCCATTAGAAAAAACAGAATTCCATTAGAGTCTGTTTTAAAATAAATTTAACTGCATAAAACAAAATGAGTATGTCTCTTAAGAACAATGTAAATTAGATGTTTCTTTGGTCACAGGTTGGTGGCAGTTAGTCCAGGAAGACATGTCTCCAACATATTCAACCCCATGTTCTTTACACAGTCCTTCCAAGTAAATATTTAACTGTGCTTAATTGTTTATTAAATTTTTCTGGGTAGAGAGAGAGACTCCTTTCAACAACTCTTGGCTCTGGCAACACCCTCCAACTGAAGACACCAAAAATATATGCAAACAAACTTGTGTATGTTGCACTGAAAGAAACAGTAAACCATAGGGAACTGTAGGCATTTCAGTGACAAGGTATTAGGAAGGGTTAATATCTGATACAAATATGACTTGAGTTTGTTGCAGGTGACTGCAGGGAAAGATTCAAGGAAGTGTGGTTGTGCTCCAGATCAGGCACTATCAGAAAGCCAGGGCATTCTATGATTGGGTATCTTCAGTTTTTATGAAGGAGGCAGGATTAATGGAGTGAAGACTAGTGCTTGCACTTGTCACTGGTGTTAACAGAAGAGGGTTCTGTGTGGTCATTTCTGTGGTTTGAATAGTCCTGTTTTTGTCACACTCTGATAGTCAGAATGATGTTGGTGATTTTGTGAAACCATAGCCAAGCTGTCAGGCCACTCTGAGTTGAAACAGTCAAGAGCTGCCTTTTCATTTCACAGCTCCAACTGTAGCCAGTTGCTTGCTGGACTTTTATCTCTGATATGAATTCTCTTTCTTTGCATTTGTCCCTTCTGCTTGGATATTTCCTCCTCCAACTTCTTTATTTGCCTGATAACATCTTATTCATCTTTCAAACAGTTTAAGTGTCACCTCTTTTATGAGGCAATCCCTGGAGCCCCCCAAACTGTACCAATCTCTCCTCCTCTGCACTCCCAAGGCACTTTGTTCCTAATTCAAGCATAGCATTTATCACAATATAATTTCTGGCTAAAAGCTGTCTCCTTTACTTAAGAAGAGGCCTTATCTTAATCATCTGGTTCCCCACCAACTAGCTGAACCACTGACCCTACAGACCTTCCCAGATTTGCTGTGTTTGAATGAAAAGGCAACCAGCTTTTTTTTTTTTTTTTAACATGGGACAGGTTTCTTCCAGTCTTGAGCTCTATATATTTCCCTAGGTAAAATAAAGAGTTTAGGAGAATCACACAGCAGGGAGACCGTTAGCAGTAACAGAGAACCCCAAACTTAGCCCAGCTAAGTTAAAACACATGCGTGTGGGAGGAGGGCTGGAAAGAGCACGTCTACTTCCAAAAGTGACTACAATGTGCTGCCAGGTTGAGAACCCAGGGACAGAACTTTCATCTTGCTCTGCGGCTCTGTCACACGCGCTGGTGCAGCTTCCTCGTCCCTCTACAAATGCGTTCGGGCCTGGCCAGCTGACAGGTCTCAGCCGGCCTCTGGGGCTACTCACCCGCTTCAGGTGCAGCTCCCGGAATTTGCGCAGCCTCTGTTCGCGCTTCTGGGCGGCCAGCTCCTCGGCCTCCACAGCGGGCTGCAGTTCCTCCGCGCCGTCCACCGGCACCTAATGCGAGGAGGACAGGCTGGAGGTGGGGCCGGTTTGGCTGCTCCCCGGAAGGCCCAGGCGGATTCCCCGCGGGTCTCACAGTCTGGGCTGGGCCCTCACTGCCCACACCGACCCCACACTGTCTGCGCCTTTCTGGCCCGGCACCCAAGCATCTCCTTCACCTCTCACCCTTGCCATCCTCCAGAGCCCTCCCCTACACAAACCTCTGGGTAGAACCGGAGACACTTACCTCCTCAGCTAGAGCCGCAGCCGCCATCACAGCCTTTCCTTTCCTGCTTCCGGCAACAACACAGAGCACTTCCTCCGACCTTTGTACCGCCCCGTCGATATAAGCTGATGACCTATTCTAAGCTCCGCCCCTTCCTGGCAGTCTTAGGAACTTGGGACCAATCCCTGCCCCGTTTAGCACTGAATCGATTTCGATTGGGCAGAGCCTTGCGCAGCCGCAGAGGCAAGGGCGGGGCGGAGAGAGAAGGACCTGGAAGCTCTCGGGAGCGGGTAGGCTGGTAGGAATCGTAGAACCAGGACCCTAATGGCGAGTCATCTCCACTGTGCGTTGCACCTTTGAGCGGAAAGTGCTTTCCTTTCAGTCCTTAGCCTTAGTGTCATCACCTTCTCCGAGAAAGGTCTCCCCGACTACGTTGTCTCGCGTAGGCTCTTAATAATGTCATACGGCACCATTTTCATTCTCTTGAATAGTGCAAGGTTTTTCTACTCTGTTAATCTGCTCTTTCCTCCAACAACGTTGTAAACTGCAGGGGAGCAGGGCCCGTCCCATCTTGTTCATTCTTCCGTATCCAGCAGGGAAACTGAGCCAGAATTAGTAACCGTGCTGAAGTTGTTAATAGTTCAGCTGTATTATTAATGCAGTAAGGTACTGGATAAAAGAAGAATATATGAAAATAACTTTTTTCTTCACTAAAACCGTTAGTTAGATGTGGAAATGAAAATGTAATCCCCAAAATGAAAAGATACCTAGGTGTAAGATTTAAATGGTAACATTAAGAAAAGTACGAAATAATTTTAAGCACAAAAAATTAAATTTGAATAAATGATGAAGGATTTTCTGGTTGGAAGACAATATAAAAATGGCATGTCACAAATAGTGTCTCAAAGGAGTATAAATGTAATGTTAGTCCCATCAGAATCTCTGTGGGTTATTGTTTTTGTTTTTTGGACCTGGAGAATACTTTGAAAAAAATCTAAAAGTTTGCCAACACACTATTGGTGAGCCTGTGAAGAAATATGAATTCATACATTAATAGTAGGACTGAAAACTGATACACCTTTAGGGAGGGCAATTTGGCAGTATCTGTAAAAATTCCGAACACATTTACTCTTTGACCCAGCAATCTGGGAATTTATCGTACAGGTACAGTTGTGCAGGTATAAAATAACTTCTGTACAAGGTGGTTCATTTCAGTTGTGTTTTTTTTTGTCTTTTTGTAAAAGCCAAAAATTGGAAACAACTCAAATGTCTTGTCAATAGAAGACTGGTTAAATACATTATGGTATTCAGTGAACACTCTGAAGCTATGAAAATGGGGGATCTCTATGTATACTAATTTGGGAAGATCTGCAAAATATACTAAGTGAAAAATGCAAGGAGCAGAACTGTGTACGTAGTTATAGTATGCTACCTTTAGGGAACAATGGGTAGGGTTAGGGTTACTAAGAGTATTTTTTTGTTCTGCAAGAAGCTTAAGTAAGCAATAATCTGGGGGTGGGTTATTGTAGAGACATATAATATTTTGAACCATATTAATGTATTTCCAATTCCAAAATTAAAAGTTAATATTAAAAGTTCCTATAAAAAGAGTCAAGAGTATTTTGGGGGAAAAAAATGAGAAGGGACTTGTCTTACTTGGAATTAAAACTTAATAAAACACTTGCACAGAAAATGACACATAAATGGAAGAGAAGAGAAAGTTCACAAGTGGATTCATTGGGAAAGTGATGCTTTTTAGAATAAAATAGAATAAATGGTGTTTGCATAATTGGCTGCAATCTGGACAAAACAATATTAGATTCCTATCTCACAGAAGAGGGGGAAATAATAATCATCGACTGTCAGGACATGAAAATTAAAATAACTCTATGTGGCTTTATCTCTCTCAAATTGGCAAAAAATAAAAAGACCAATAAAATCAAATAATAGAGGAGATTTCAGAAACCTGCACTTCTAAGCATTGCTGATAGGAATGGGAATTGCTACCTTTAAGAAAAGTCAATCAACAGTATCTATCAAAATTAGAATTATATGAACCCTTTAAGTAGACCAACTTTTAGAATCTATCAGAAATAAAAGTACTGGTATAAACGCACTGGTATACAAGGGCATTTGTTACAGCAAAAATCTCAAAACAGCTGCGTGTAATATGAACTGTGAGGAAGCCAGGACCCAACCTGGGTCGCCACTTCTGCATGTGTGCCAGGCCCCAGGATCCTCCCTCTGACCCCTCCTCCTGGTGCAACTTCTCCCTCTGGAGCAGGCCCTGCTGAACTAACCCAGGCCTAGGGATACCTGGCATGATCAACCTGGTACATAATCTGAGGCTGGCTTCCTCCTAAGTTGCCTCCTCCTTCTCCTCCTTGACCATCCTCAAGGACCCTTCTCTTTCCTCTTCTTCTTCCTCCAAACCTCCTTTCCCCTCTCTTCTTCCTGCCTAGCTCCTCCTCATGGTGAGCTTCTTGTGCCTTAATGCTGTGACACAGTCCCCCACCCCACTTCCCATCTTCCTATCAGAAGTACACAGGAACCAGTTGCCCCAGAAAGCGGTGATTTTAAACCCCTTCCTTGCTGGAAGTATGTATCTGTGCCTAAATAAAGCCCAGGTCTTTGTTTTAGTGCACCCACCCCCCAAAAATCTCAAAACTGTAAAAGACTTCAGAATCCATTAAATTCCCTTATATTGAGGAAGATTTTAAAGTATGTCTTGAGGAAGTGATCTCATATCTTTGGTGTAATTGAGTCCCCAGTGTAAAGCTACGAGGGAAGAAATGGAAGGAAAAGGGGAGTTAAGTAGATTCATGGGGCTCTGTTTGCTGAGCTCACAGATATTCTGAGGTAGCACCGATAATTTTTTTCCATTCAGCTTTTTAACATTTATTGAACAGCAAGCTACTAGGTACCAGATTCTGTGGTGGAGCCAATTGGCATACAGAAGTGGTCAGGGGGGAGTTGCCTCACAGATCTTAGACTTGTCTAGGAAAGCAAATGGACATTGGGGAAGGGAAATGCTTGTAAGCTGCTTCTTTTATGGTTTTACAAATCCTGTCATTCTTTTCTACATTCCTATAAGTAAAATTGAACTGTATATTGCCAATTTGCTTACAATGCAAATTAAGAAAATTCCCAATACCTGGCCTTAAAAAGTGCAAATCCTCATGACTAACTAAAGGAATCTCTAAAAGAGATAAAGAGAAAGCAGCATAGAAGGGAGAGATAATATTCTGTGTGGTAAAAAAAAAAAACTGCTCAACGAATCTGATTTTGTAAGATAATGTATTAAGAACATTCCCAGGGATGTCTATCTTGTTTTCCTGTGCAACATGGAGATTTATGTGACTCTTCAAAACTCTATGGAACTGTATAATTTATCTATGACAGCAGGACAAGTCACCTCAAAGCTTGATACATTGATACAACAACTACTATTTTATTATCTCTCAGTTCTAGACTGGGCTCAGCTAGGTGGTTCTCACTTGGGGGTCTCCTATGCGGTTGTAGTCAGATTAGGGGCTGGGGCTGGAAGCATTTCGGAGGCTTCCTCACTCAAATGTCTGGTGGCTGATGTTGGTTGTCTGCCAGAACATCTGCATGTGGCTTCTCCATTTGGCCTGGGCTTCCTCAAAGAATGGTAGTTGGAGTCTAAGAACAAAAATTCTTTAAGAACCGGGTAGAATCTGTTCACCCTTTATGATCTAGCCTCAGAAGTTACATAATGTCATTTCCTTCAAGTCACAGATTCAAGGATTAGGGACATAGACCCTACCTCTCCATGGGAGGAGTGTCAATATCACACTGTAAGCATAGCACATAATTTGGAAGATCTTCTACCATCCTGGAAGGTTCAGTTGGCCACACAGCTTGTTCTGTTCTTCATTAATAAATCTATGTAAATATAACTTGAACAAAGAGCACTTATAAGACTTCAAAAAAATTAAATTCTTGCCATGTTCCATGAAAACAATTGTGCTAGATATTTTGTTTGCCCTCTTTAGAACTACTCTCCACCAGTCTCTGCTCTGCTCTTTTCCCATGAGAACTGGCTTGTATGACTGTATCAATAAGCTTTCTTTCTTACTACTTCTACTCATTGGGTCCTGCCAGTGAGTGGCACCTACAGAAGATCAGAAGTCCAGAAGAAATGAAGTCAGGATAATTTATTCCCTGGCTAGATTATGGGTTGGCTGCATTTCTTAGTCACAGCTCTGACTGAAGACCTATCCTGTTCTTCCTTTGCTTCTTTAGGATTAGGAGTACCAATGGCTCTCCCTTGTTGCTAGCCCTGGAATGCTTTATTCTCTTGTTGGTTTCTCTTAATCCAATCTAAAACTTTGTAAACAATCCCTTTATTAAAATCTCAATTACTTGGTTTGAGTATGTAGAACTCTGACTGATACAGTATTTTCAAACCCTGTAATTCTGATAAGTGATCTTTCTGAAAATAATTGACATTTCTATATTTCTAAAGAATATAAGTGTTTGTAAGACTGCTTTGTCAGATCATCCATAATACTGACAAAATAAAAGCCTATGACTGCTAGATTTGCTGCTTTCATAGTTAAGAAACTTGTCTCATTTAAATTAACTGCACTAGATAAGCAATTCTGCATTGATTTAATTACATTTGTGTAAGCACCGTAAAGAAGGAAGTATGAAGAGCTATAAGAGGAGAAACTGACCCTTTGTGTGGTGAAGGTTAGGTCTTTCCGGAAGAAAGACATTTAAGAAAACTCAGGCAGGAAGACACATCTAATCCCAACTGGAAAATTGGTCATTTGCCATGGGCCAGGCACTAGTCACAGATACTTTACATATATTATCTAGTTTGTCCTCAAACTACTCTGTGACATGGGTATTGCCTTATTATTTATTTTTCATAGATAATGAACCCGATAATAGGAGAGTTAAATAACTGAGAGTGGTTATACTGTTCATTATTGAATGAATGGACAAATATATGAAGAGTAGGATTCTATGCAGAATTTTGAGAAGAAAGTCAAAGCCTCAAGTTAATCCAAGAAACCTCTCTGCATCATGGAGATGCATGAGGAAGAGATCCCAAATACTGCAAGTCAACTTGTTAATCCAAGAAACCTCTCTGCATCATGGAGATGCATGAGGAAGAGATCCCAAATACTGCAAGTCAACTTGTTCCTTCCTTCCTCAGTATGAAATTAATGCATCTTTGTACCAGGCACGTTTGGAGGCGCAGGAAATGAGTTGTGAACAAGATAGAAATAGATCCTGTTCTCTTAAAGCTTACGTTGTACTTAGTGGGGAGGCAATAAACTGCTGTGCAAAGATTAAAACAGGTTGATGTGATGGTGACCGTGGCCCTACTTTGGATTGTATAATCAGAGATCTGAATTACAAGGTTTTGGTCACTTGATGGGCACAACCTGTGCTTTGGGTTACTTTCTCACACATTTGGTGGTGGTTCCTCCCTTTTATCCCTCTTCTCACTCTGCATTCCGGTCCCAATACCGAACTCAGACACACAGACCGCAGCCTCTCCGGTTTCGCCACTACCGCCCAGGTGTCTCCACTCAATGCGCCTGCGTACAAGCCTGACCAATTAAATACAGCCCAGGGGTTCGAGGGGCGGGGAGTGGTTCCTCAGCTCCTGGGGAAGCAGAAAGGGGCGAGGTTTTGTCCTGAAACCTGTGGCTCCTGGCGGCCGGAAGTGAGCCAGAAAGTCGGAAAAGGTAAGTTACTTGTTGTCGCCTGAAGTCTGGGGGGAAAGCGCTGGCGGGTGATGGCGGCGGAAGCTAAGGCAGAGAAGGTGGGTGGCTGGCCTTGCCCAGCGGTTGGGGAGATAGAGGCGTTTGCGGTCAGACTTAGAGGCGATGCGAGGGAGGAAAGGAGAGGGACGCAGACACTGTGGGGTCGGGGTCGGCTGTGAGGGTCTAGCCTGGCCTGTCGGGACTCACGGGGAATCCGCCTGGGCCTTCCAGGGAGCAGCCAAATAGGCCCTGCTTCCAGCCTGCCCCTCGCAGCAGGGGCCAGTGGGCGGCGCCGAGGAGCAGCAGCCCTCTGTGGGGGCCGAGGAGCTGGCCGCCCAGAAGCTCGAACAGAGGCTGCGCGAATTCCGGGAGCTGCACCTGAAGCGGGTGAGTAGCCCTGGGGGTCACCTGAGACCTGTCAGCTGGCCAGGCCTGTGGGCGTTTGTGAAGGAAGGGACGAGGAAGCTGCACCAGCGCGTGTGACAGACCCGCAGAGCAAGATGAAAGTTCTGCCCCAGGGTTCTCAACCTGGGAGCACATTGGAGTCACTTCGAGAACTTTTAAGACTACACATGCTTAGGCCTTACGTCCAGAGCGTGTGATTTGATCAGTTTCTGGACCCAGACATTGGTATTTTTTTAAGCAACCTTTCACCGCACCCTCCTCTCAGTTCACGTGATTCTGTCAAATCTTTCTTTTTATGAATGGGGACACTGCGGACCAGAAATGTAAAGTAACTTGTCTGTTAACACAGCAAGTTGGCGTCACTCATTCCGCCAGAAACGTCCCCTCCCCCTCAGTGGCCTCTAGTCTATCACAGCCAACCAGATAGTGTGGCTACAGCGATAAATACGGTAAGGCTTCTGCCTGGTGGTGGAGGTAGACCCATAACCAGTCATTACTCCACGACTTGATAAATGCCATGTTAGAGGGAGGAACAAAGTGCCTCCGAGTGCAGTGAAAAAAAAGACTACTAAAGTACAACTAAGCTGAGTAGGATACTATTAAACAAGTAAAGGAGTTGGGACCAGAGGTATCCAAATAGTAGGAATAAGGGCAAAGGAATAGTCCCCATTAGGGTACGAGGCCAGTAGGCAGCTGAGTGCAACCGGAGACAAGGGTATGTGTGAGGAGGGTAGTTATCCTTATTTGCGCAGAAAAACTCAGCCTAAAAACTAGTGGAACGTACATACTTAATTCACTTGAATTATTGTAAGAGAATAGGAGGCCAGATGATACGTGAAGAAGCAATGATATAATTCAAACATCCCTCCTTTGCAGTCTTTAATGAATCACTGGATTACAGGCAATAGCTGTGAACATCACAGAAAAGGAGAAAATCTGGAGATTATGTATCTCCTGTTAGATGTAACACTAGCTTCGTATAATTAGACTTCCCCAAAATCTAACCTGAATTGGATGAAGCCACTAGATCTAATGACCGATTTATAGGAAATACAGGAGATCAAAGGAATATGTTATAAGACATTATAGGGAGGCAACTAGCAAAAGCCACTTTAGGAAACAATAGGACATTCAACCCAGTCATTTTCGCACTCCCCAAAAGAGCAATGGATAAAGATGATGGAGAAGGAAACTGTAGATTAAATAAACCTTTGGAGATGTACATACATACTGATTAATCACAATGTATGGGACTTGTCTCAATTCCAATTCAAAAAAACTGTAAAAATAACACTTATGAGACCATCAGGAAAATGTGAACACTGACAAGATATTTGATTTTAAGGAATTATTTGGGGAGCATGCTGATGGTATTGTGGTTAAAGAGATATTAAAATACTTAATATGTAGAGGAAAAAACAGCTAGAAATCAGGAAAAATTGGGTTCTTGGCCTGACTCTGCCACCAGTTCTGTGACCTGAAACTTTCTGAACTTCATAGACAATAGGGGAATTAGTTTGGAGTCCTTCTCATACCACCTTCATGGTTTGTAAGTGTGACCACCTGTCCACTTGTTCAGTGTTCTTTAAATTACTATTTAAATTTATTTAATATTACTATTTCAAATGGGAATTTTTAATTTTAGTCTCTTTTTAATCTGTAGGTTCTCTTTCCATTTTTGGGGGGGTTGTTTTTTGTTTTTTGAGGTTTTTTTGTTTTGTTTTGTTTTGTGGGCTTGTTTTGGGTTAGCAGGAGTGGCGTGGGTGTGGGAGGCTGGGAGTTTGTTTTGTTGGGTTGAAAAAAAAACAGGTTATTTTGTCTGTAGTTTCACAGTCAGGATTTGCATTCTGATGCATTCTGGTGGTGCCTCCTACCCTCTGTTTTTAAAGGGAGATTAAACAAGGTGTTAAGATAGGTATTTTTGAGGTGTTAAACTGTTAGTTGCTGAAACTTTGTCTTCAACCCAATCTGAATTAAAAGAGGAATGAAAATGTAATCACTTTTTCAGTACGTGACTCAGAGTATTCAGTAGTATCTAAAATCCCCTCGAGTACCTCTGTACAGTAGAACTCATACTTCAGGAAACCCTGTTTCAGTCCAATCCTAAGAGACTTGCTTACATCACACAGCCAAGGAATAGTCAAATCAATATATTTCTCAGGCCTCCTTACTCCCAAATTATTGCTCTTTCCATCTTTACCACGTGGTTCCTCAAAGGCAGTGAAAGAATACTTTGAGGTATGGGTATGAATATTTACCTCATCTCGTCCCCCTACATGAAATATCCCCAGCACACACACACAGTGTAGCTCCCTTCCTTCCAGGATAAGACCCATAAGTCTATTTTGGATGGTCTACCATAGAAGAAGACAGATAACATGTTTGGATTTGTTTCCATACTTCTGCTGATAAACTTTATGTGTCCTGGTGGTAGAATGAAGCTCAAAAATTAAATCACTAGGAAGTTGTGAAGGAAAATAAGACTTAAACTACCTGCAAACTGGGAAGCTAAAAAAGCTCGTTTGGAATGGAAGGAAAGAAAAAAGTAAGTACACTTCTGCCTTCTTCACAAGCTGTGGATCAGATATTATATTGTGTTCCGTGAGGCAGTATATGGCATGGTAGTTCAGCATTAAGCATTCTGGCTCTGGTTTCCTTGATCTGTACCTTAGAGAGTTGTGAGAAAAAAGTATGTAAAACATTTACAACAGTGCCTGGCACATCATTAGAGCCACATAAACAATGGATTTTAGGGTAAAAAGCTACAGTAACAAAAGTTTCAACAGTACTAAACGGTAAAACTCATGAGTCTCTCATGTGTCAGTTCCCGGTTGAGCAGCCCAAGTTATCTGTCCTGATCCATCTGTGAGGGAGGTTGAGAAATGGGCAGCCATGAGCCCAGGAAGGAGGGGAGAAAGGATTTTGATGGACACCTAATGTGTCCCACACAGGTATTTTTGATGTCATTGTTACAGATGTATTACTTCTTACAGATAATAGCAAATGCCACAATTTTCTTTGAAAATTGGTCAACTTACTGTCTTGATGGCAGTCTTTAGGCCTTTGAGTGGAAAGAACTCAAGAAATTATATAAGGCAGTAAAGCTAATGTTCTTTTCCCTCTTTTTAGGAATGTGCAGCAAGGTGGGAAGACTGAGAAAGTGAAATTGCTGGAGATCAGTGCAGAAGATGCAGAAAGATGGGAGAAGAAAAAGGCAGAAAAACCAGATCTGGGTTTTTCAGGTAAAACTAACCTTTACTTTATTGGATGGACCTGTTAATGGCCCACTTAACAAGTCTAATAATGCCCCAACACTGAAAACAATCTGGGTTCTCAGTTTTTTAGATTATGCTGCTGCCCAGTTAACGCCAGTATCATAGGTTAACCAAGCAGATCAATCCTGACATGGAAACATATGAAAGACAGAAAAACAGTAAGTTGATGTGATTTAAAAGTATACATTTTATATGTTAGTGGAAGGCCTTGAATTTAAGAGAGCTGATCTGGAGCTTTGATTCCTGGCCTTGGGTCCTGGCTCCACCACTTACTAGCTGTGTCACACAATTGTTCTGTTTCCTCGTGTGTATACAGGGAATAATAGTGCTTACCTTATAGGGTTATGATGAAGAGTAAATGAATTCATACAGTAAACTTCATCAGTGCTTAGCACATAGTAAGCACTGTGTTATGTTTTACCTGTTTATTATCATGATTACTGTTGTTCTAACTCCTTCCACAGGTAAAGGACACTGTAATACTTTCTAACTTTATCACGTACAGTAAACCATGTAAACTGCACTCCTTACCTAATTATGTAAGACAGGTCATTTGCTAAAGATCAACACTATTTTAAAAGTGATCATATAGTATAGTGGAGAGAGCTGTAAATTGTGCTGAGCACAGCATGTTATTCAAGCCCTCCCTCCTTCTGTATGAACTGGGTTAGGTAAGTCCACTCACCTGTGGTCCTAGGCTGACTCATTTGGGCTTTGGAGTAGGTATTTCTTAAATATCTTTTTTCAAATCTGAATTGTTTCTTTGAAATCAAATATGATCCCAAAGTTTCCATTTCTGACCACTAAACAGTGTCCAGTTCTGAAGATTTTTTTTCTTTTGTTTACTCACCACTTGCCTCTTTTTCAGTGGAGAGTAGTTCTACCCAACATCTAACAGTCTTCTTCATAGACCACATGTGCGTTCCACAGAGGAAATTGATAGGATGGTCACAGACTTGGAAAAGCAGTAAGTATTACAAGTCCAACCTAAAGTTTCAGTACTAGTTTCATGTTTAATAACAAAATTAATGTTATGGTCTTAAAGTGTAGCAAGTGGGTAGAAATTAAGGAACATCTTGAGTTATTGCTTTGAGGAATGGTCCCATTCCAACATCTGTTTGTGTTTGAAGGGGTAATTATTAGGCAGAACCTACAGAGTATGTATAAAAATGCTCTCAACATAGTATAATGTATCACTGCCCTTATATTTCAATATGAACTTGGGTAATTTCCCAAACTGCAGACCAGACCATCTGATGGTACTGTTAACTTATAAAATTAAATTCAGGAATGCTCATTGAACATATTTCATTGTAGGATGCTTTTCTAAAGGTATTGTTATCAGTCTTAACTATTAAGAACAAAAAAGCAGCTTTGAATTTTGTATATTTGTTTACATTACAGAATTGAAAAATGCGACAAATATAGCCGGAGACGTCCCTATAATGATGATGCAGATATTGACTACCTTAATGAAAGGAATGCCAAATTCAACAAGAAGGCAGAAAGATTCTATGGGAAATATACAGCTGAAATTAAACAGAATTTGGAAAGAGGAACAGCTGTCTAATCTCCTTTAGGAACTGTTTTGACTGCCAAATTGTACCAGTAAACTAGGACTCATTCCTTTTATAACTTGTAAAGTGTTCTACGAATGTCTGTGTATTTTCATACTTATATATTTATTATTCACTTTTTGAAGAAAAATTTGTCTTGTATTTCTTTGTTTAAAGTGTGTGCTTAAGATGTGCACTCTGCTAGGCTTAAAACTCTTAGATACAAAGACAAGTCATCATCATGCTGAAGTTTGTCATATATTTGACTTGACCTAGAGTTGAACTTGGGAGCTTCAGAGATGGGATGCTAAACTGGTAGTAATTATTCTTGTAAGCTGTGGTAGGTAGTGAAAGGAAGGCGATGACAGTGGCTACCGGAAGTTCACCCTAGCCCCTCTCCCCAGGATATGGTCACAACTAACAGGTGCTCACTTGTCCCATGTTCTACCCCATGGCCCAGGTGCATTTATGGGGCAAACATAGGGAGGGTAGGAGACTGATTTTCCAAAGGCATTTTATAAATATGCCAGCCTTCAAAAAGCAAATATCCCTTGGAAGAAAGTAAGTTAAAACATTTGGTAAAAATATTATTAGGACATGTGGTCTTAGTAGTAGTTATGGGAAATAGAGGATAGAAAACTGGTAGTCAGGAGTATTACATGAAAGTGAAGGAGATTAGTTGTGCCATGTTATGTGAATAAAAATGACTAGGATTGAGGTCAGTAAGTAGGTTGGGCACATGAGTAGGAAGTTCTGATTTAGCTAATGATGGGCTTATAAAGATGGTAATATTAGTGCTATTAATAAAGGCATGTTCAATGTACTGCGAATAGGTAAATTTTAACACTATGGTACATTCATATAATTATACAAGACAGATCTATACTAACATGAAAAGATGCACTCAACTATATATAGGGAGGTTTGTACAGGCATAGAAAAAATCCAGGAGGTATATCATACTATTTATAGTGAGTGATTACCCCTGGGGAATGGGAACAGAGGCGATATAATTTTACTTATTTTTTAAAATAATTTGATACAAATAACCATACTGCCTAATCTTATCCTAGGAATAATCTGCCATAGTTTTTTGTTCCCCAGTATTTTCGAAGAAACATTTAATACCTTTGTACTAAGGGAAAAGGAGAGGAGGGAAAAATTACTAAGGGTAGGTTTCATAGACATCACTGCCTGGGTTTAAATGACAAATAGGATTTCTCCAGAGTAGAAAAGCACTCCCCACAGACAACCAAATAAGCAGATGTCAGTATAATTTGAAGACTACTCTGATGGTGACTGGGTGGATGGTAAAAGCCACAAATTCAAACAGGCAATACTGTAATAAGCTCAGTATAGGAAAGATTCATTTTGTAGAGCTGAGGCAAGCATTGGAAACTGGAGCTTAGAAAATTGATAATTTTCAGTTAGCAGATGGTAGTTAAAAGGCAGAGTGAAGGAAATTGTCAAAATAGCTTGTAGAGAAAGGCCAAGGACAGAATCCCAACAGTGGGCAAAGGACAAAGAGCCCCTGTAGACAATGGGAGAGATCAAAGAAAGGCATGTAAATCTCTGCATGAATGACAGAAAAAATTGAGAAAGGACTCCACAAAAGAAATAGTGAAAAGGGAGCACTCGTAGAAACGTTTCATTTTACTAAGTAAGCTTAATAAATGCTTCAGCAAAGAAAACTAAAGGACAGCATGCTGTGGTGCATTAGTTCAGTAAGCATGGCTTCTCTAGAAGAAAAGCAAAGTATTACAGACCTGAACCTACTACCTAGGGCTGTGATTTCCAAAATGGTAGCCACTCACCTCATATGCCTAGTGATCACTTGAAATGTTGCTAAGGCAAACTTGAGTTGTGCTTTAAGTGTAAAATACACTGAATCACACCACCTACCGAAAAAAAAAAACCCCACAAAAAACCCACTTTCTTAAATGTTGAAATGATATTTTTAAATATACTGGGGTAACTTAAATTCACCTCTTTTTACCTTTTTCAATGTGGCTCTTCTATTGGACAACAATTAATTTAGTCTCTTGGTGTAATTTCCCACTGTCACCACCAGCTTGCTGTAATTGTCCACAGATTATATGACATGGTATCACACCTGGGCAACTGCATGCCACTTACATGACAGCCCATCTGGGAACATCCACAGTTAATCTGTGTTACAAAGCCTAGGAGAGACTGAACCCAATAGTCCAGGCCAGGCACAAACAACAAGGTCAAGTTAAACAAGGACTGATAGGACTCCATAGGGTAATTATGAAAAAAAGCATTCTTTTCAGGAGACTAGGTAGTAAAGAGAAAATGAGCCAAAAAAGAAATGAAAGGAATATAGGTAAGTCTCAAACCAAAGGAAAAAATCACTGTAGGAGTGAATCTCAGAAATGGCACACAGCCACAGCAACTAGCTAAACCTCTTAAAGGAAAAGGTTTGAAGAGGTTACATGACTTGTCCCCTTAGCTGTTAAGGGCTGCATTTGAACACAGGTCACAATCAAAGGAAGTGCTTTTCTGTTACCAGCTAAGTGAGCGTGAAAATGATCCTAGCATTGTCAGTTCATTCCAAGTCCCCCTTATAAGGAAATCCTTGAGTTCTGCAACTTTGCTAAAGATACCAACAAATGATACTAACAAGGGTGTTCACGGTTTTTTTTCCTGTTTTTTTTTTTAAGTTTTAAAAATGATACTAATGAGGGTGTCTGCTTTTTTAAAAGTTACAAATGCTGATGTCCTCTTGGACTCTGCTGTAACCATATCAGTCTACCAATATTCTCAGGTCTCCTTAGAATAAAATGCATCTGCTTTGTAAACTTTGTTACCTTTCAAATCATGTTACCCACCCCCAAGAATTATCCTAGTTGAGAAAGACATTTTACCCAGAATAGCAACTTTTTCTCCTAGGAAATTCCCCTTGTTCAAATCAAGTGCCACTGGATTGAGGGATGAAAATGTGACCAAGGCTATGTAAGTGACAGAGATAGGAATTACACATCCAGGAGTGTATAATATATATCCAAGTCTTTGTACATTTTTCCACAGGGTCAAATTTAAGAAAATTGTATTGGATAGAGCTGCTCTATGACAAAAACCTATTATCTGTACTTCCCAGTAAGTGGTTACTTAAAGCTCAGTTCATCACTCTTACTAACCACTTCTCAAGTGGTCAACAGCCACACGTAGCTAATGGCTGTCTTAATGGAAAATGCAGGTGAAATACTGGACAGTACACATCTTTTATACTATAGTACATCCCACTTGAGGACCTTTACCATCTTTTTTAAAGTCTACTTCTACTCAAGAATTAGGATTTAAGCCTGCCCATCTATTCATCTAATTTCTGGGTATCTGTCTTATTTGTTGTTTTGCCTCTAATATGCTCATCCTATCCTCTAATTTGTTATCCTTGCCTATTAGAAGCCTACTTTATTGTTTTCTAAATTTCTGTTCTTAATCTGCTCAAGATTGTGGCAAGAGTCAAGAGAGTAGGAAAGAAAAACAATCAATAGTAAGCGCCCTCCCCCAACTTTAACTAAAATAAAACCTCATGCATGTTTTTGGTCTACCAGGATTTTTTTTCCTTCTAGCAAGATGTTTTACTGCTAAAGCCTAGCACATATGCACAATAAATTCATTAAGCTGGCTCCTTCGTTTAACTCAAAACATTGATCTTTTAAGTCAAGTAACACTTGCAGAAACAATCTAAGTGGCTTAAATCTTTCTAATATTGGTATCCACTAGTATATATTAATAGGCAAATACTACTACAAGTCTCTAATTAGCTATTATTTAAACCAACTGTCTAGATCTTTCAGTTAAGATAACATTCATTTTTAAATTTTCATGTGCTTTAGCTAAGGTTCTTCCCAGCTACAGCAGCATTAAAGAATTTCAAATTAATGAATTTAGTATTTAGAATACTTATTAAAGCATTATGAAAAAATGCAACTAAAACCTCAGATTTTATAGCTCATTGAGGTATTCTGTTTCAGCCTAAGTTTCCTGCCCTTAAGCTCAATTCTTCCAGCACAACAGTATGGCAGGATTCCCAAATTTTAATAAGAATCTACATCAATGGAGAATATTGTTATGATTTAGTTTCTAATTGAGGTTGGGGGGAGGGGGAGAGACTTGAGATTCAGCATTTCTCACAAATTCCCAGGTTAAGGTCAGTGAGAGTGTAAGGTCCCCCATGCTCAGTCTGTGGATGTGGAACTAACTGATTTAGCAAGGCTTTTAGAGATACAGCCTTATTCTTCCCATTAAAGACCCATTATGTAAAATATACACAATTAACTGAGACTAAAATAATAAAAACACATTTTATTAAAATATATACAAGATAAAGAGTTCAATTACTGTGTTTATCTTAAAAATTTCACTTCTATATAACCAATCCATACTATATAAAATATTTACAAGTATATTTACAAGGATCCCACCTGTGCGTAACCTCTGGTCCATTTGTCCTATCTCCTGTCTGCAAGAGAAATCTAAAATGTTAATATTTAAATATTAAGTATTTACATCATCTTGTGTCATCATTTGTCATTGCAACAATTACCACTAAATGGTGCACAGGAATGGAATAATGCTAGAAACACACATTTGCAATAAAGTGCATTTCAGGTAACCTTAGCCATTGGTTTTCTTTTTTTCAGACAGGTATCCACAGTCCATATGGACTTTTCTTCTTATCTATCTTTGGGGACCCTGAAGAGGTCTCTTCAGCAGTAGCTTTAGCTGACTTCTGAAGCATTGGCTTTGCTACAGAATTCTGTAAAGAGAACAAATTCTTAAGTCAGCTTCCCAAACATATATATTATACATAAAATATGTGCTTTTACAAGATACATTAAATAATTCTATTTAAGATAACTTAAATATTTCAGCAATTGGAAAGTTTTAAGAGGAATATTTAAAAGTAAGGCAAAATATTCAAACTGATAATGTGGATATTAGACGGAATTATATCAGTCACTTCTAAGAGCCACACAAAAAGATACTAAAAAATTTATTTAAGTAGCTTAGTAGGCCTCAAATTATCATCATAAAGACAAAAACTGTAAGTCAACAAAAATAAAAGCTCACATGACAGAAATATGTTCTATGTCCAATTTTTGAGTGGTTAATACTTAGATATACTTACATTAGAGCTAAAAGCTATGCTTTTTTGCTGAGAAGACTTTCCATTGGGATTTTTAGTTTCATCTTCTGTTAACTTTTCCGACAGCTAGACAGGTAAGAAAAAATATATATTTTAAAAAGCCATACCCTTGGTTTACAGTACTGTATAAAAAGCAGCCCAAAAATGTATTATAAATTTAGTTGGAGAGATCTAACCAAATAATTAACAGCCTAAAATAAACATGGTACTCTGTTGAGTTTTCCCCATAACAAAGGTGCTTGAATGATAGGCTTAAAACACTCTTCCCCATAAAGCAGTATTGTATCTCCTGATGCAAATTCAAATAACTTTGAAAGTAGTTGTACCAGAAAATACCTAGTTTCAAAGAACTAAGGCATTTGTCAATCCAGTTGGGAACCTGATCATCTGAAAAAGCAACTCAACTAAGATCTTATTTGTCTATCACTAATACTTAGGCTCGGTTAAGATAGGAAAGATGGATTATCTCCTCTCGTTCAGACCCAGATGTGGGTTTGCCTATCAATTCCTAACTACCTTAAACGTTTAAAGCTATCAATTTTATACTGCAGAATTTCCGGAGAATTGTAATAAACTTATCTGCAAGTGAAGCAGGCCTCTTCTTCTGTAATCTCTCAAAACATCTGGAATATATTGCATATATTATGAAAGGGACACCTGTATCAGATGCCCCACCACTAGAAGTACACTTTTGTTTAAAAATTGTCTTTAGTACCTTATTCAAATAGTACCTGTCCCAAATTCTAGCATGCACATGGATCTATCAACAAAAAACTAAGCTTTCAGTGTGTCAACATAAAGTTCAAATTAGTTAAACCTCTGATGCTTTTGCCCATGTATCAATTACCAACAGATTTTCTTCATCAATGTCTGGAGACCACATTCATGATTTCTATAAGACAGAAATAAAGCAGATAAACTATACTGTATGTTGAATACAGAATTTGTGGGAACATAATGCTGCAAATGAAAGCTACATATAAATACTCTGTAAGAACTAGCTAAAACAACTTGATAACTGCACAGAAATCACCAAAATACTAGCTACAATTATGAAAGTAAATTAGTACTGTGCCAACTGAAAATAAAGTTCATCTGTCTCCCATTTTCATGGGGGGAGATTCTGTCCAGTATTGTCAAATCTGTTATTTTCATTTTAACAAATTTTATTTAGCTAGCCTTTCCAAGCAGCAGTCTAGGGCAAATCAAATAAAAATGGCTAATCAGATCTTTCTGGCAGTAGTTTTCTGAAGATTTTGTTTGGATAAACCTAGAATACTTACCTCAGACTTTGCCCGGTTATTCAGTACAGCCGTTCCACGGTTTGTTTCTTTAGATACAGGAACAGTTCTGAGACTAGCTGGCAAGTCAAAGTTGGCAGTTCCTAATGTTTTTGCTGCATTGGCTTTTGCTATTTCTAACAGCTCCATTCGATCTACAAAACATAAGAATGTTCATTAATTCTGTAGTAGTTCCCCAAAAGACTTAAATCACAAAACAAGTTTCTGCTTTTTTAACCCAGCAATATACGGAAGTTTAAATAACATTTCCTGTGACACTTTTAGCAACTGTAGAACATCTGGCTGAGTTTATAGGTGTCCACCGCACTAGTTTTACTTTTGCATAGATTTTTTTCATAATAAAGTTTTTGAAAACTGAAAATAAACGATTTCATATATAAGATATAACTATTCATGGAAACAGAACTCTACCTCTTTTGCTGAGGAAAATAAGCATCCATAAGTAATCTACAATTGAAAGCTTACAATGGGTAAAGAAATCACTAACATTTTGAAGACTCCACCAAGAACTTCCCTCCACCCTGAGTCATTTATATGTAACACACACACTTGACTCAGTCCCAAGAGGAAAGAATGGCGCCCATCTTAAAACTGGGTGCCAACTGTAGCGTAGTTTTAACCATTAATCTACAGACGTCCTTCCTCTTTCCTCCAAAAGCCTCTCTCTGAGACGGACTCACCTTTTTCACTTAGGCGAAAGGGGGTTGGGCTCCGCGACCTGGTCCGGGATCGCCCCCTCCAGCTTCTGCGCTCCTCGGAGTAGAAGGTGCGGCCGAAGCCGTAGTACCGGCGGCTGCGCGCGATAGCGTAGGCCCTCCGGTAATAGGAGCGGCCCCGGGAGCGGGAGCGGCTGCGGGACCGGCAGGACCTCCTGGGGGAGCCGTAGCGCCTCTCCGGGTACCGGCGGCTGCGGGACCGCGAGCGGCTCCGCGAGTAGGATCGGGAATAGCGCCGGTACCTCCTCTGGTAGCGCCTCCGGGAGCGGGACCTCGACCTGCTCCTCCGCCGGGGCGGGCTGCGGCTCCTGGACCACGAGCGGCTCGAGATGCTGGACCGGGACGGAGATCGAGAGCTCTGGGGAGAGCGGCTCCCCGACGCCGAGGACAGGCGGCTGGACGGGCCCGACCGCGACGACGAGGGGGACACCTTGCGCGGCGAGCCCGGCCACAGGTCGTTCACGTAGCTAGACATCTCGGCCGACAGCTTCCAAGCTTCCTTTTCTCCGAGGATCTCTTCCAGGAAACTTGTTTCTAAAAAACAAACGAGAGGGGAGGGGAAAAAAATGAAGCCCCGGAAGTGAGTCGCGCTGGCTGGCCGGGGGCTCAGAAGGAAACGAGCCTCCCGGCCTCCGGGCAATGGCGACGCCACCTGCCAGCCCTGAAGCGCCGCCATCGTCCCCGTCCCACAGGGCACGCACTGCCCCGGCCACGCACGGGATGAGGTGCCTGCGGGACCCAACCCATCACCAGAAAACCCACCACAGGCCGTAGACGCCTCACTCAACACGGAAAGAAAGGCCCAACGGACGCCTTCCTTCTGAAGCTGAAGACGAAGAGAGGCCTTTCGCTGCCACTCCCAAAAACCAAAACCTATATACCTCCACCTCCGACGTCCGGACGCGATCCGAGCCGAGCGTTCGAAAACGCGTCGAAAGTACCAGAAGCTGACGCCCGGCGCATGCGCAGAGACGTTAACGCATGGACGTAGCTCCCCTCTCGTCCAACCGCCGCTCTTCTCTCACCAGGCGACCCACCCTTCGCCTCGCCCAATGGCCTCCAGGATGTGCATGCGCACCTCAGACCGGGTTTAGGGACGGAAGGGGGAGGATGATACCGCTCCATCCGGGTATATTCCTGTGGTTGTTTGGTTTTCTCCGCTGGAACTAAGTGAGGGTGAGGCGGCCCAGCGCGGGTAACAGCGGACTGTAGTACTGCCCGGCCGATGGTGACTGGGTCATTGTGTCCACCCTTTGGGAAGCTGCAGGCTCAGGCTGTGCCTTGCTGGACCCTTCCTGGCCACCTCCTGCTGACCCATATCTCCTACTGCGGGAGAGGGCGACCGCGGCCACACTAGGCCGCCGCACAGCGCCCCTCTCCGGACGTCACAGGATGTCTGTCAGCGCAGTATCTTAGAGGGGTTTTTTCACTCCCGTGTTTTGGCTAGGAAAAGTAAGAAAAGTGGAGACAGAATACAAAGACACCCATAACTGACCTTTAATCTAGGGGTTCAGAATGATGTCTGAGATGTCTATTCCAGTGTGCTTAGTGTTAGGGACTAAATACTGGTGACTATTATTTCCAGAGATTTATAAGTAGGATACATTTCAAACATACTTACTGTTGTTAATAAAGCATGAAAATTGCCTTGAAATAACTTTTGGTTGGATGAACTAAACACTTCTTAAGGAGAGTCTGCCTCCCTATAGGGCTTCTTTGCAAGTCAAGAAGATTTACAAAAGCCACTTTCTCTGGAGGGAGATACAAAATCAGTTATCCTGTATTATATAGGGTGGGCCCAATCTAATCAGAGGAGGATTCCCCATCCTACTGCTGCTTCTGAAGTGTTGTGGGGTATCTTATCTACAAGGACTCCAGAGAGGCCTCGAGGAACTAAGGATGGCTCCCAGCTGACAGCACCAAGGAAACAGCCCTACAACCCCATAGAACTGAGTTCCACCAACATCTGAATGAGCAAGGTGTGGGGATTCTCCCTTAGCTTAGTCCTCCAAAAAGAACCAGCCCTGCTGACACCCTGACTTTAGCCCAGTGAGACATCTCACCTACAGAACTGGAAAATAAACTGGGGTTGATTTAAGCCTCTAAGTTTGTGATTATCTGTTACTGAAGCAGTAGAAAACTAATATATTCACTAGAATTTTACAGCTTTTTTTCCAGACACATCTTGCACTTGTCTTGCTTGGTGTATTCTGAAATATTTTGATCGTATTTGTGGATTGTGAATAGGATCCTTTTTGTTAAATGTTCACTTTGTTTTGTGTGTTTTAAAAGGTACACAACATCTAGCTGAGTTTTTACACCCAATATGAAAGATTTTTTTTATTTGATAGGTAAATTCAACCCATTTACATTTATTGGAGTAACTGCAATGTTGATCTTATCTCTTCCATTGGTGTCTGTTACTTATTTTACCTTGCTTTCACTGTTCCCATTTTTTTTTTTTTGCCAGCTTCATTAAGTATCTCTCCTCCTCCCTCCCATTGTTCATTTAGAGGTTCTGCAATGCTTCATCACACCATTAATGGTTTAACGGTGATCTTTTCATCTCTACAAAATATATTTAAATGTGTTTCTACTCCCTCCATCTTCCACAAATATTTACAGAATGTTTATTGGATTAGATGCTGTTGGATAGATTAAGAAAAATTTAGTAGTCCTTTCCCCTACCAAAATTACAATTTTTCATTAATTTTAGTAACAGCTAATTTTGTCTTTTTACCTTCTTTTTTTTAATGAATTTTTTTAATCTAATTTTTTTAACAGAGGTACTGGGGATTGAACCCAGGACCTCGTGCATGCTAAGCATGTGCTATACCCCTGACCTATACTCCCACCCAATAACAGCTAATTTTGTAAGTAGTGAGGAATCTGAAGATATATAAAATAAAAGCTAATTATCCATTCCCTAGAGGTATAGAATCCTCTAAAAGAGGTCCCCATTCTTCTTCCCCATAATTTAGAAATAACTAATGTTATTTTCAAACTCTTTCAAATATATAAGCCTATGGTATTTTTTAGGCATATGGGCTCATTTTAAACATACTGATTTGAAACTTGCTTTTATAATCAATATCCTTGAAGATAAAACATATAGATATAATTTGTTTATCAGCTGTATAATATTTCATAGTCTAGAAGGACCAGAAATTAATCTTTTATCCTTTATTGTTTATTCATGGACATTCATGTGGTATCCCATTTTTCCACCACTAAAAACTATGCCTTGGAACCAAAGTCAGATTCTAAAAATGTCCGAGGAGTTGCAGGGCTCCTCTGCTGGCTCCTAATATGTGGCTTCAAGGTCAACAGAGCCATGTCCAGGATATAACCTGGAGCAGCTGATTGCAACGAAGACCACAGCACCACTCAGGGAGTTACCTCCGAAGTACCTTAGGTGGGAGCTCAGAGGGTAAGCTTAGCTCTCAGAAAGACAGGGTAAGAGGAGCTTGTGACCATGGAGCTCATCTAGAGGGTGAGAGCTGAAAAGAGGAAAGAGGAGCTCTGAGTAATTCTAACACAGAGGAAGGCATATTCACTGATCTTAGATCAGAGATGAGACAGCTCTGTTGTTAGAGCTACTGTAGAATCATTAGCTGCAGTCAACCATTGCAGCATTCAAGTCAATTAACACAAAGATCAATAAACTCCAATCTGATGTGACATTCCTGTCTCCCAGGATGTCCTAAGGAACTCCTGCCATTGGTTCAAACACCACCCCATGTGGGCTTGCCCCTCCACTGCCTGCAATTACTGAGCCTCACTGTAACTAGGCTATTATTCCTACTGCTCCTCCTGATGACTGCTTCTTGGGTTGGTAGCTCCTGCATGGAAACACCAGGCTTGCAGTGCTATTCAGGAGGCACCCCTCGATGTATCAACACATCTGTTTCCTGCCATAAAGACTTATCACATGAGGATGTTATCTGCAACGTTACCTTGGAAGCTGACGACCATTTCCCCATTGCAGCCACGATTGAGAAGTGTTAGGAAGTCTCCTGTACCATGTTATTTGGCTTTTGGGTGTCTATTCAGAAGCCAGGAAAAGTGAGCAAACAGCACACAGATCCAGATGTGCACCTGCCAATATCACTCCCAATAACCCGCAAAGGTGCAATTACTGGTTATTACAATATAAGGACTGATCAGCACCTCTCCTTAACTAAGAATGTGACATTTGTGTCCATGCCTAATGGTCACCTGTATTTCTCATCTGAGGATTGCTCTACTCTGCACAGCAGTATAACGCTTCAGTGCACACCTTTGCTTGCTGGAGTGCTGCTCCTCAATCAGACGAGGTGTCTTGGCTATAGTCACCTGAACATCAGAGTAACCATAAGTGACTGTACATCTGTGGATTATGTTACATAACCAGCACAAGGAATTTGACGTCAGTATAGGCACAGTCAGAGGCAATGTAATGACGAGAATGTCAACAGGTTCAGAATAGAAGAAACAATGCACAAGGCTACACTATTGGTACTGTAAGAGACTTCCTTTTCAAAGGTTGTATGTCATGTAATCTGCTCTGTGTTCTGCTCCAAATCCTTTCACAGCCTTTACTTGACTATACTCAATTTTTGCAGCTTTGGCTCAACAACCAATCACAGATACTATCTCAGGAGACTCAGAGCTTGTCCTGCCCTATGTAAAGGTGAACTATTCTATCCTTAACCTAACAGGTGACCTTTACTTTGAGGTACAATGTAGTGCAACTGGATGTTTTACCAATAAAACAGGATCTTATACAGCAATTTGCCTTCCATAGGCAAAGAACAGTCATATCAGCCAGTCCGGCCAATAAGACAAATGTGCTTGGAATAGGACTGGCCATTGCCCCCATGTTCAACTACCATTTCATTAAACCCCATTAATGGGTAAGTTTTTACTGGGAGACTTCCATTGGGATTTTATAGCAAGCTTTCATGTGCTGGATGCTTTGTATTATGCAATTGGACGTAAATCTGCTTTCTCTGGAATGTTCTATGCACTTCATGAGTCCACCCACTTGAACAGTACTTTATGACAGACTGGATTACCTTCATTTGCTTTTCTCAATCCACCTTGTGGATTGGTGGTTTGACTGGGCAGCTTGGCTTGGTGGGACACTATATCTTACAATGCTTGCTTGCAGCTTTGCTAGGAGCCAAAGTCACATGCCATTTAAGTCCTGGTACTTTTATTGTTATATGATAAACTCTCAAAAGTAGACTTTCTGAGTTAAAGGTTCTGTGTGATTTAATACATTGCCGTATTGCTTTACAAAAAGGTTGTAGCAACAATGAATGAGAGAAAGTCTTTCTGATCCTCTAGACCAGTTTATTTCCCCTACCATAGGTTATCCTGTTTTCTGGTGCCTCATAGTTTTGGCATTTATCACAATTGTAATAAAGTTTTATTTAATTGTGTAATGTGTCATTTTCCTGCTAGAATATAAGCTACATAAGGACAGGCTTGTTTTCACTGTACCCCAGTATTCCAGACTGTGCATCGCATATGGTAGCCATTCAGGTGACATTTACTAAATAAGCAAATGAAATAGAATCTCAAATAAATCTTGAAGACCAGGCAGAGGGAAAAGAAAGGAATATTTGAGACAGGAACAAAGTTCTTAGCAAAATCTTGGAAATAGGATTGCCCATTTCATAATTTGGGGACAGAAAACAAACCAGCTTCAGTAGAGCAGAGTTTGTGGTGGGGAATTTTGGAAGATAAAGCTGGAGATGTAGAGTTGGGGCAGATTATGGGAAACCATAAGTGTGAACATCAGCTTGTCAAGCAGCAGGGTCCTAGTTTGTCAGAAATACTGAATATACCTTTCAAAAGGTGACTGTATACACTGAGATGGTAAATAGCTTTACTTAATTGTATTGGAAGGAAGAAAACACTTGCAGGATTTGGAGAATAGGGTTCAAAAGGTTTTTAGCCTTAAAATATGCTCTCCTTAAGCAGACACCTAAGGTGGGAGGGTATAGTTCAGTGGTAGATCACATGCCTAGCATGCATGAGGTCCTGGGTTCAATCTCTAGTACCTCTATTAATAATAAGTAAATAAATATATTGATTATATTACATTAATAATAATAAGTAAATAAACCAATAAGTAAATAAATAAATAAAACCGAATTACCTCCCATTCCCACCCAAAAGCTATAATGGCAAAAATAAAGAAAAATGAGGGAGGAGGGTATAGCTTAGTGGTAGAGTGTATGCTTAGTATACATGAAGTCCTGGGCTCAATCCCCAGGACCTCCATTAAAATAAATAAGTAAATAAATGAACCTAATTACCTCCCCCTAAAACAAAACAAAACAAAACCCAGACACCTAAAATAGCTAGACTACAAAAATGCATAATCTCACACCTTCGTATGCACTGTTACAACAATGAAACACTGCCCTTAATGAACACCTTTAGCTTCCTTTCTACAACTATCAGAATCCTTGTCATGAGGACAAATTCATTTACTAAAGGAATTTTAAACTTTTTTTCCCTCACATTCTGCTGAAAGGATTTTGATTAAAAGTTTAGGAAACAACAGAGCATAGTTGACATTGCCAATAGCAGTTTCCATGGGTTACTGGGAACGAAAGCCAGACTGGAGTAAGCTCAAGAAAAAAAATGAGAAAAGAGTGCCAAGATAGTAAGTTTAGGCAAATTAGAGGAGTTTTGAAATTGAGATATAAGGTACATACCAAGACATTTATCCTTTTAAAGTGTGCTATCCAGTGGTTTTTAGTGTACTCACAAGGTTGTGCAACCATCACCACTAATTCCAGAACTTTTTCATCCCCTCAGAAAGAAACCCCCTATTGGCAATCATGCCTTCTTCCCTTCATTCCCCAGTCCCTTGCAACCACTGATCTACTTTCTGTCTCTATGTATTTGCCTATAATGGACATCTCATCTAAAAGGTATCATACAACTTGTGGTCTTTTGTGTTTGGCTTCTTTCACTTAGCATGTTTTCAAAGTTCAAACTTGCAGCATGCATCCATAATTCATTCATTCCTTTTCACGGCTAAAGAATATTCCATTGTATGTATACACTATTGTATGTATGTATATGTGGTGTATAGTTGATGGACATTTGGGGGTTTCTATTTTTTGGCTATTATGAGTAATGCTGCTATGAACATCCACATACAAGTTTTTGTGTGAACAAATGTCTTCAGTTCTCTTGGGTACACTGCTGGAGTGGAATTGCTGGGTCATTTGATAGCACTATATTTAACTTTTTGTGGGCTTATAAAACTGTTTTCCACAGTGGCTTCACCATTTTACATTCTCACCAGCCATGTATGAGGGTTCTAATTTCTCAACATCACTTTATTTTCCTTTAAATATGATAGTTATGAATTTAGAATTCTGCTGTAAAAAGACATACAGAATTGGACTGGTGGCTAGGAGAGGGTGGTTGTATCAAACTTTTGTTTTTGTTTTTTGTTCTAAGATGGGATATATTACAGCATGTCTGTATACTGATGGAAATAATCTAGTAGAAAAGGGGAAATGGATTATGTAGCAGAGATTGGGCAGTTGTGGGTGCCGTGTTCTCGAGCAGGTGAGAGGGTCAGTCCAGAGGACAAGTGGAGGAGTTGGCCTTACCTGGGAGCACAGGCAGTTTACCCAATATGGTGGTGCTTTGGGCTGAATGTTTGTGTCACTCCAAAATTCATATATTGAAATTTAATCCCCAAGGTGATTGGATTAGGAGTAGGGTCATCAGGAGGTGATTAGGTCATGAGGGTGAAGCTTCTTGATTGGGATTAGTGCTCTTATAAAAGAGATACTGGAGAGATTCCTCACCTTTTCTCCATGTGAGGACACAGCAAGAAGTCAGCAGTTTGCAACCCACAAAAAGGCCTTTACCAGAACCTGACCATACTGGCACCCTGATCTTGGACTTCCAGCCTTTGGAAACGTGAGAAATAAATTTTTGTTGTTATAAGCCACCCAGTCCGTAGTACTTTTGTTTCAGCAGCCTGAATGGACAAAGACAGGACAGAAGGTAGAGCATGAGGACAGATGAAGGCAGGATGATAGCCTGGCCGTGAGCACCTATGTGGATCTTTCTGTGGTTTTTTTTTTTCCCCCAGTGAAATGAGCAGCTGAGATTGAGGATGGGTAGAAGATACTGAAGATCTGAAAAGAAAGAAGAAAGCGCAATGTAGACTTAGGATGAAACTGACTAGATAGAGCAGGACAGCGAGGTATCTGCCAGAGCCACTTGAAATTAGTGATCACAAGTTTAAAATGAGACCAGTCCATACTTTTTTTCCCTCCAGCATCTGACCTTCTCTTACCATAGAGATTTTTGGTATTTGAATGAATGAAAAATAAAGTGAGTTAATACTGAGTTTATGTTACATGCACAAAGAGAAATGCTTTATGCTAGATTTTATTTAAATTAAGGACTTCACGTAAGAGCAAAGAATAGCACATTCTAGTTCAATTTTTCTGATCAAGGTAATTAGAATAAACAAGGATTTCATTTTAGTGCTTTTATTTCTCTTGAGGATGATGTTGCTGAACAAAGAAGGATATAAAGTTGACGACTGGTTTTGAATCTGTCCATCTACATATTATTTTCAGAAAGGGAGGAAACTAAAAGTAAATGGTAGCTTAAGGATCTGGTATTCTCTAGAAATTTCCTTCTAAAATTCTAAACTGTGCTTGATTGTCCATTCGTTCATTCAACTTCAACAAGCATTTTCTCCGTATCTCTTTTTTTTTTTATCAGTTACAGGAAAAACAAAATTAAATTAAACATGATTCCTACCTCAAAGTACATTGCAGGCATTTGGATGCTACACTGTTTTTAGAAGAGGTAGATATACTTTAATTTGAATCAATTCTTTTAAAGAACCTGGTCCTATGTAGCATCACATAAAATTAGCACTGATAATGTTATGAAATGTGTAAAATAAGAAGTTCAAACATTAATAAATTTAATAAATCATATATAAAGGCTTTCTGGCAGGGCTTCTACTTTTTTAACAGTAAACATGTGCTCATAAAGACTGCTTTGTCACAACTACAATCATGTGCTTCATGGAATTTTAGTTAGGATACACTACTAGAGTCTTAAGATTTTTATCCTTCCTTTTTGAAGTCTATTTGGTGCTTCTGAAGAATTAACAATCTTGTGACTGTTAGTGCCTGTGACTCAGACTTCCACTGAGATCAAGGCAGAACCGTGTAGTCACTCCACTGCAGGACACACAGATGGACGGTGTATGGCAGTGTTTAAATGCTCTTCGGAAAGCTAAGGCCACAGCTCTATGCATTGGCTGCAAATGCATTCCAGGGTTACATTTTTCTTTCTTATTGCTCTGTTTATCACATTTTGTTTAGATAAATAGTCAAAATGAACTCCATTGTTTGAGAAAATCATAAACACAATTTAGTCACTGAATATGGCTGTATGTAGGTTATTACTGTGGGGAGTCATCTTGGTTTGGCCAAAGTATCATTTTCATTGAAAATTCTGCAAACTAAGTCCTTTACAGTTCCATAACACTTAAAAAAAATCTACCAAAATTACCACGGTTTCACATGTAAAATTTGATTGTGATTTGATTGTGAATTTATTTTTTCCAGGACTTTTAAATTATGAGCATTATTTGAATAAAAGAGAACCAATCTATTATTTAAAACTGAAATACAATTTTATTTCATAGATTTTTTTCCATATAATACACAAAACAATGAATCTGAAGCCATGTTTAAAACACAGGAGTGTGTGTTTATCTTCCTCATTGTCTTTCACATTCTAAGATGATACTGCTTATGGTGACTGAAATCAGACTGGGTGGCTTAAACCACAGAAATTTATTTGTTCACAGTTCTGAAGGCTGGGAGTCCAAGATCAACCTGCTGGTGGGGTTGGTTTCTGGAGAGACCTCTCTTTCTGGCTTGCCTTCTCACTGTGTACTTACGTGGCATTTCTCTGTGCATAGTCTCTTTCTCTTCTTGGAAGGACACCAACCCTATTAGATTAGAGCCCTACTATTATGACCTCATTTAAGCTTAATGACTTCCTTAGAGGCCATGTCTCCAAATACAGTCACAATGGGTTTGGGGGCTACATGGGGGTGGGGGCAGGGAGTGGAAGGGTGGAGACACAATTCGGTCCATAACACTAGTTATTAACAGACATTATATGATATTCATTTGTGATTATCATCGTTATACATAATCTTTCTCAGTATTCCTCTGCCTTTCAGATAAGCTGCCACCACACTTTGCCACATTGCCAATTCCATTCTAGTTAATTAAAATGCAGATATCTCTACTGAGTGCTCCATGTATTTGAGGAATTATCCCAGATTCTGGAGATATATCCATTTATGAATCATACTACCCATTTTTAAGAACCTGTAGCCTGGCCAGATCTTTAAAAATTCAGGAAATTGCTACCTTCAAAGATATCTAGGAGTTCAGGAGTCCCAGACTGTGAACCACCTTACCTAACATCCAACTTGCTTGTTAAAAATAAAAGTCTTTTATTCACTAATTAATTTAACCAATGTTATTGAGTATTAACAAATTAAAGTGTTTGGCCTCATGAAACTTGTCTTCTAAAGGAAGAAACAGACAATAAACATATTAAGATATAGGATGTAATGTCAGGTAGTGATAAATATTCTGGGTTAAAACAAAGCTAAGGAGAAAGAGGACAACTTTCTTTAGGGGGACAACTCTCTTTAGGGGGGAGGCTGCTATGCAAGATAGGGGCCTCTCTTTAGGAAGTGACATCTGAGCAGAGACTTGAAAGGAGTGAAGGAGTGGGCCAACATGGCTACATGGAGAATGAACTTTCCAGGCAGAGGACAGGTGCAAAGGCTCTAGGGCAGGGGCGTGGTGTGTTTCAGGGTCTGTAAGGAAGCCAGTGTGACAGAGCAGACTGAGCCAGGAGGAGAGGAATAAGTCATGACACTGACGAGGTGGCCAGGAGCTAGAGCGTGAAGGATCTTGTAGTGTTTTAGTTTATACCGTAAGAAGCCACTGAAGCAGCTAGAGAACAGAATAGAAGCTGATTTATATTTTAAAGCCTCTCTGGCTGCAGTGTGGAGAAAAGATGGGGGAGCAGAGGCCCAATATGAGGCAGAGAGACATCCACAGTGATTAGAGTCAGAAAGGATGCTGGTTTCCACAAAAGTGATAGGATGGAGGTGTGTGTGTGTGTGTGTGTGTGTGTTTCAAGTAGGCCCAACAGGTATTGTTATCACAATTGATTAGTATTTTTTAATCATGAAATGTTACATTCAAAACACCCCCACAATACTGGACCAGTATGCCTCAAATCTGTGCATCAGAAAGAATGAAACTGTCACAGTCAAGAGAAGCCTAAGGAGATATGACGACTAAATGCAATGTGGTATTTTGGATGGGATTCTGGAACAAAGACATTAGGTTAAAAACTAAGAAAATCTGTATAATCTATGGCTTCAGTAATAATAATGTATCAATATCAGTTTATTGATTATAACAAATGTACCACACTAGTGTAAAATGTTAATAGTGAAACTGTGTGTGTGGTGGGGGGCGGGGAGTAATATGAAACTTTCTATACTATCTGTTCATTTTTTCCAAATCCAAATTAAAAAGGAAAAAAACCCCAACAATGTAACTCACATACACGTATCCAGGAGATGGTAGGAAGTGATGGTGGTACAATATGAACATACTTAATGCCACAGACCTAGACATTTAAAAATGATTAAAATGATACATTTTATGTCATGCATATTTTACTTCAATAACAAAAAGTTTTCCGTTTTTGCTTCAATTTTTCCTGTTTACAAGGTTTTGAATTAGGTGACTTGCTCAAGTGGTAGGACTGATATTTGAATCCAGGTCTGACTGCCTCCAAAGCCCATGTCTTAACCACCCTGCTTTATTTTCCCTCCATTAGTATCCCTCCTCCTCGTGCTTTACATATATTCTTACCTCCTACAGAGAGTTCTTCCTCCTGTGACTCTATCCTGCTTTAGGTCTTAAGATTACTAGCTTACATTCATTCAGTCAACAAATATCTACCGAGCTTTTTCTAGGTACCAGGAACTAGGCTAATACCTTTTCCACACTTGTGTAATTCTCACCACAGCCCTGTGTAAGAGGTGCTGCTACAGCCCTTAGAAAACTGCAGCTTGGAGATGTTAAATCACTTGTTGAGTATTGTAGACCTAGTTGGTACCCAAGCCAGGCATTAAACTCAGGTGTGTCTAGCTCAAAAGCCAAAGCTTTTAATAGCTTCCTTTGTTCATTGGAGACAAGAGTATTATTTTTTATTATTTCTTGTATTGTGTTTACTATGAGGGAAGGTTCACACCCCACATTGTCAGTAGCTTAAGTCGCCCTCATTCTCTGATTATATCTGTATTTTACGATAGATTCCTCTAGTTATTTTTTTACAGAGGTACTGGGGACTGAACCCAGGACCTCATGCATGTTAAGCATGTGCTCTACCACTGAGCTATATCCTCTTCCCTATTTTTTTTTAATGGAGGTACTGGGGATTGAACCTTGTACATGCTAAGCATGTGCTCTACCACTGAGCTACACCTACCCACCTGAAGCTTTTTTTCCCTATAGTTTTTAGAGTTACATAAAAAAGCATTTTCTACTTTACAGGTGCCAGTATGAAGAATTAATGTCCTGACAAACAAAGGAATCCAGTATTGTGTGTATTGAGAGGACTAGTGCTTCCTGGATTTCTCTTACGAACTGTTATCTTATGAACAAAAGAACCAAGACTGGTGGTTTCATCTGCAGATAGTTTTCTGTTTATACGTCAGCTTCTTCATCAGTCTAGGTACATATCCAACTTCCTATTTGATTAGTCACTGATTTTTTTTTTGGTACAGTGTCTACTTTCAGGTATTTGCATTAAACATTAGTAAAGTCTTAATAGAATTATCAGTAACAAAATCATGTTAATTTTGGCACCAGTGGTCTTGTTCCATTGGCCTGGGAAAGTTGTCTACATCCTATGATTGTTTGCTTCTGGGGAAAAAATTTTACCGGTATCCTTAATGTTAAGTCAGTTGTGGGTCCAAGAGTCTAAGGGACCTGTTTAGTTGAAAGATATGGACTCAAGGTTCAACATTCTGTAATCTGACTGCTGTCTGGGAGGTTAAAGGAACCTGATGGGGCTCTGTCCATCAAGGTTCCAGTGCAGTTTTTTGTTGCTGTCTTTTCCTGAATACCATCACTGGTATACCATCCAGTGTATTGGGCTGAAGTCCTCATCAGGTGGAGGGTCTCTGAAGGCCTCTTTGGCCTGTTGGAAATAGGCTTCTAATACAGCACTAGGTCCTTACAGTATTGGGTCATATCAGAGTTTACAAGAGCATGAGTTTCTATCATTAAGGGCATCAGTCAACCAGTAATGATTTCATAAGGTGTCAACTTATGTTTCCCAAAAGGTGTTGATCTTATTATCACATAAGCTATAAAGGTAGCATTCAAGGCCAAGGTAATCTGTGGTTTCAGTTAATTTTATCAATTTTAATTTTAGAATGCCACTGGTGCATGCAACCATTCCTGAAGATTGAGGATGGTAGGAACATGGTAGTGCCATTACGTTTGAATAACCTTGTCTGGTTGTTTTATAAGTTGTTCAGTAAAGTGAATCCCTCTGTAGCTTGAAATTAAGTTTGGGATTCCCTGTCCAATTGTACCAATTGTTCCATTCACAGAGGAACAGTATGAAGGGTCTAGTATAGCTGGGGAGCTCTAATGCAGGAGGGTTTTATAAAGCCCATTTGAGTTCAGTAAAGGTATCCTCATGTTTTATTTCCCAAGGGAGAGATTCCTAAGTGCTGTTTTTAGGTCATAGAGTGGGGAAGCCAATAAAGAAACATATGAGACACAGGACTTAACAATATCCCACAAATCTAAGGAATCCTTACAGGTCTAGGATAATTTGAATGGCATTTATTCTTCCTGAAGAGAGATTCTTTTTGAAGAGAAGTCATGACCTAGAAAATGAACCATCTCTTGTGAGAACTGAATGTTATCTTGAGGCTTTACAGCCTTTATAAGCCCCACTTTAACAGATATGTTGAATCCATTCCTGAGTTCTCCATAGAGAAGTAACAAGGAAGCAAATCATCTACATATTGAATCAAGGCAGAATTTCTGAGGAATTGCAGCAGAGAATTTAAATTCTAATGTTAAATTTGTGAAAAGTACAAGGGAGCCTCAGTAAATTCCTGATGCACTATTGTCCAACAAGACTGTTGATTTCTCCAAGTAAAAGCAAATAAATATTGACTTACTTTGTCCACTGGGATGCTGAAGAAAGCAGAGCATACATCCACAACTGTAAACCATCTGGATTTGGTTGGTGTATTTGCCAACAAAGTAATTAGGCTTGGTACCATTGGAAACTTCAGTATCACAATTTTACTTACGGCTCTGAGGTCTTGTACAAATCTCCATCCCCATCCATGGGGTTTCTTTAAAGGCAAGACAGGAGTACTGCAAGAATTGATACAGGGATAAAAAACCTCTGATTTATTAAATCTTCTGTTATAGGAGTAAGCCCTTGTATGGCTTCAGACTTTAAGGGGTACTGAGGCAAGTTAAGAAGCGGTTTAGATGAATCAATCTGAATCTTAATGAGTTTGGTACTTTTTATTTTTTTCCACATCTGTGGAAGAAGAGGCCCATAGAGTATCAGATTTCAGAGAGATTTATAGCATCTATACTTTTATAGAATTTAATAGTCTCCTTAGGACACATAATGCCTAAGTGTCTGATGAGTCTGGAAATTCTAAGGTTATTTCTCCTGAGGAAAATTTTATCTAGCCTCATAATTTAGACAGCAGTTCTTTACATAGAAAATTCAGAGAGGTAGTATCAAATAATAGAAAAGTATGACTTTCAGAGAAAGAGCCAAGGATAACAGTCATGGGCTCCAATAAAAGAACTCTCTGAACTTGACTGGAAACTCCCAGAACTAAGATATTTTTATTACTCTGAGAAAGTTCTTTATGTATCATGGTGGGGGTTAAAGTAAACAGAATTGCTTTGGCATCTATCAGTATGGTAGAAATTTCTCCATGTAAGTTTAGTTTAACTTTCATTCTTGATTTAAAGAATTATTGAAAGTAGCTTACTGAGAAATTTCTCAGAGCCCTGTCATTGCTGAGTATCACAAGAATTTGGGAGTTGGGGGCTGCTCTCTCTTATAGGGCAACTGGATTGTTTAACAGGCCCTCTATCTAAAAGTGGGCTGTTCCTCTTCTAATGTTCCTTTTGATGATAGTATTCACAGCCATCTCTGTCAATAAGGGCAAAATGTGGAGTAGGATTGGACCTCCTGAAGTGGGATCAATCTGCTCGTAACTGTTACAGTTGTTGGGCCGTGAATTTATTTGTTTGATAGCCTTTTTTCTGTTCTATTGTTCTTTCAAAATGTTCAGGAAGATGAAGCTCTGGGAGAGGCGTGACTTCCTATTCTAAGCTATGCTTCTGTAACAAACCACTGAGTTCTGGGTGAAGCTCATTAACAAATGGGCACACAAGGCAAAAATAGTCACCAGCTGTTTGAGACCAGAGTATTGTCTAAATACTACTTCTAAACGAACTCAGAAATCTGCCACTGGTTCATACTCTTTCTGTTTATAGGACTGTATTATGGCCCCATCAACTCTCATAGGAAAACCTTTGGGAACTGCTTCAAGAAGCCATTGACTTATTTTCTTGCTCTTTTTATTCTATCTCTGGAGGCATATTTGTTGGGACCCTTAAGATCTTAGGAAGGGTCTTTCCAATACATTTCTTGAAGCCATTTTTCAGCATTTCCTGGATTCAGTATCATGTTAATAAACTGGTAAAAACCAGGTAGTTCAGGGTCACAGGCATCAAAAAGAATTTTAAATTCTTCTATAAATTTAGCTTAGTCCTTTTTAGGGTCTGGAAAATAATTTACAGTGGTTCAAAGATTGGCTCAAGACCGGGGTTTAAATTTGTCTTTAGGTTCTCTACAATGACTGTATCTATAAGGGAGCCTGGGAATTTCACTGCTGTCTAGGAATCCAGGGAATCATGGGCTTTTTCTCCTCTTACAGACAGAAAGGTGATCAAGAAGCTTGAACAAGACACATGTATGCACAATAAAGTCAGAGAGCTCAAGACACAAAAAGCAGAGCTTAGATCCAAAACAGATTTACCCTAGAACTCTGTGGTTGGTGAGAAAGCAGTGAGCACAATGAGCTTGGCAGGCAGCAGCACCAGGTTATTCACCAGCCTTGGGGCTCGTCAAAGGGTAGTCTTCAGATCCCAGTAACGACACAAGAAATTGTCATAAAATCATCAAATTAAAATTAAGAATTTATTGTGCATACAAAAGAACAGTTTGCAAACTGGGAGACTTCAGATAGAAAGTGGCAAGAAGCTCAAAGGCATGTCTTTATAGGATGGCTTCTAACAGGGGGGATTGAGGAAGCTCTTTAACTTTCACAAGGATTGGTTGTTACAAGAGTTTCCAAACAGCAGGGGATTAGTTAAAAGTAATTGTCTTATACCTAAAATGGAAGGCACTTTAAGTTTTGTTTATGATTATCAGAGACATTTGCAGGAAATAACCTAAATTAAGTTTCGTCAATGTTCATTAAGTTTTGCTTACGTGGCTTAAATGGTTTTTGTCTGCTTGGGGGATTTTTAGGCCTAGTCCCCATTTTATTTTAAGAAACCCAAATCAGCCTACAAGGCCTTTCCTTATCCCCTCAGCCTAAAGTAATTATTTGGTGGTTCTCTTTAGTGGAGGATAATTGGTAAGGAGGTTAGGCATGGGGGTGGGGGAGGGGAGGGGTATCTCAAAGAGAATCCACTTAAAACAGGGACCAAAATTTCATAATTAAGAAAGATAAAAGGACTGATTATAGTAGGGAAAGCCAATCTGGAACAAAGCTAGAACAAGCCAAACACATACACATACACACCAAAATACAGTAGATAATAATTATACATGTGTTATTACTTTCACATAAAAATATGAAAGATGCAGTGTTCACTTGAAAATATCTATGTTGTATTATTTAGCCTTCATTTACATAAATGCTATTATTTTTAAAAAATAGGACTAGTTAACAGTGACCATTAGTAATAGGACTAATTAAATAATGTATGAGAAATATATAATATTTTATATATTTTCCTCCTCTGATACAGCAATTAACTTTTTTAAACAATTGAATATTTAAATTTTGTAGGCTATACTATTCTTAAGATACCAAAATATAATTTTAAAAGGAGAATATAAATTCAATAGGATTAACTAAACATTGCTACATTTATTTAAAAATAGCAATGACATGTTCCAGTCTCATGATACAGGATATTTTCACTCTTTTGGTTTCCTTTTGCAATAATACTTCTCTGAACTGCCTGCTGCCTTTAGAACATCCTTCTTTCCTTTTATGTAGTGATAAAACTGAATACAGTCAAATGTAAAATTCTCTTCGACTTGCAGTTGTGCTCTTATCAAACCCACGTTACACTGATTCCTGGTGTCAGTCCAATGTGATGACACCAATCTCAATATCCTCTCAACAAAAACATTTGAGCATGGAATATTTAGGATTTTACTTACTAGCAAGAGCAAGCTTTGAGACTTGTAGGAATTCATTTCCAGCTCTCCAAAAATGTCCATCCATTTTTCAATCTACAGGCTTATTTTGGTAGACCAGCTGTTTGTCAATCAGGTCCTTTGCATCTAGAAATTCATCATAGAGGTTGTCCATGTGTAAAATGTCCATAATTTTTAAACATTCCGAAGCATACTGGATGTCCTTATAAGTTAAACCTCTCTTTCTCAGAGAAGATGGTTTTAAAGTACGGAGGTAATCTGACCTTGTGAAATCGAAACTGGATTCCAAAAAACTTACCATTCTAGTAAAGAAATTGAGAAAGGCCTGTATAATTTGGTTGCCCTTTTCTGGTGACACTTTTTTCCAGTTCTAAAGCAATTTTCTTTCCAAAAAAATGAGTCATTTTCCTGCTTACATGAGTTTTTGTCACAACTTACACATGATAACAAATAACTCAGGTGCAGACAGTTTATCCTTTTCTAGGCTCCTTATGGCCTCTTCAAAGGTCATCAAGCAGTTCTGGAGAAACAACATATAAATTTCTGTTGTATTGTAATCCTTTTCTCCATTCTCATCTTCAGTGTATTTCCAAGATAGAGAAGGGCATTCTTCTTTTCCTACACTTTGAAAATAGTATTTTATGGTAGGCCAACATTTTAACATCTTTTCTATGGCTGGCAACAATGACAGCCATCTTGTTGGCATCTGTCTAAAGAGTCTCTCTCCTTCCATTTCTACAAAGTCAAAAATCTCATTAAGTGCTTCTGCACGTTTTGAGGAAACTGAAAAGTAACCAAAAACTTTCATTATGAAAGCCTCAATGTCACAGGAAAGCAAATCACACCCCTTTTTAGCAGTCTTGTGTACAAGGTGCACAGGACATTGAGCAGGTAAGATCTTTTCATTGTCTTTGGTAAGAAGTTTATAGACTGAGTGGAATTTGCTGAAATTTACACCTGCACTATGCTGAACATGCAGATAGGTGAGCAAAGTCTAGGTTGTATTTGGACAGGATATCAACAATCTTTTGTTTTATGTTTTCTGAGGTTTCGTTAAAATCTTCACAGAAATCAAGAAGACAGTTTGAAACTCTATTTTTCAAATCAAAGTACCTAAGAACTAGGGGGAACACTTTTTTATTGCCATGATCAACACAACACAACACTTGATATACCATAGAAAGCATGATTGTTGGTAAGATCTGACAGAATCAGCTCTACACTTAAGGGGCCAACAGATCTGTGATCAAAATCTCCCCTTTTGTTCACCTACAGGACATTTTAGTTGCAACCTCTGAATCAGGAAGCGTAACCTTACTCAGTTGCACAGAACAGTCAATGGAGCAGTAGGACAATGCATGCTTATTTGTGTGGTATGCCCAAGCTAATTCAGTGGCTGCTATTTTCGTTTGAGCATTGGTGTCTTTTTGGGAGATGAAAACACTTCATATTGATTCAAAAGTACTTGCTTGTCTCATCCCAGTCTTGTGAGATTCAGTCTCCATAAATGTTTTCACATCCCCTTTTCCACCGTGGCCAACCTCGAATTCTTTTCTGCATATTGTGCAATAGGCCCTGTTTGTGTTATTTACCTCCCTAATCCAGTGGTAAGTGTCCTTCCATCTGCCATTAAAATAACATAGCTATTTATAGTCTTCTTTCTCGGTATTGTCTGGGTCATGTTGGCGTTGGTATTGAACTCACTCTCATTTTCATTATCTGAACTCTTAGAAAACATGGTCACAATATTCACAAAGTTAAAAATTAGACTAGCACTATCTCCATACAAAGCACAACAGTTAATTGGACTGTTAACAAGAACTTACGTTGCTCTGAGAAAATGCTATAATGGATTTTTTTTGATATGCAATACAATGGATGTATTATGTGGACCACACAAATCATGGTTGCCATTATCAGTGGTCAATGGAAGGCTGACAATCACCACATTCATTCCTGATTAACAGAAGGCAGACAATCATCATATTCATAAAAATGGTGTCAACATCAGCCCCTTTTTGAGGGACCATAATATGGGTTTTGTATTCTTCCTCTCCCCTCTAATCTTTGCACTCACTACTGAAAACCAGGGCATTTTTTACCCAAGAGGAGTTTCTTGGAACATGGGACTTTCAGGAACAGTCCCAATTTGGTATGGTTGGTCACCAAAAATAAAGTTCATTATTCTTCCATTTTCATGAGTGAGTCTGGCTTGTATTTTCAGATCTGCTATTTTGACTTTAGCAAATTATATTTAGATAGACTTTCTGAGAAGTGTAGTCTAAGGTAAATGAAATAAAATTGGTTAATCAATTCTTTCTGACAGTAGTTTTTCTGAAAGTTTTGTTTGGATAAGTCTGGCTTACTTTAAACCTTGCAGTATTTGTTATAGCTGTTCCATAGTTTCTTTAGCTACAGGAACAGTTCTGAGACTAGCTGGCAAGTCAAGGTTGGATATTCCTAATGATTTAGCTGTACTGGCTTTTGCTATTTCTAATAGCTCCATTTTATCTACAAAGAAAAAACCAAACACTCAATAATTCTATGGCATACTCTCCAAAGGCTAAGAACGACCAATTAATGATTTGTTTTATTATAAAAGCAAAACAAAGATGCTCACTTATGCTTATAAAATACTCATTGTATGCAATAAATGTAAAAAAAAAGGTTGACACAGAAAAGGCAAAGAGAAAGTTAATACTGTTCCTCCCACAGTCATTAGATAACATTAAAAGCTGAAGGAAAGATTTGTTAAAGCTGTTCAGAGCTGGTAAGCTAATGTTAAGTCACTAATAGACATTTAAAAGGTTCCATTAAGAACTGCCTGCACTAGATTCCTTCACCCTGAGCCATTTAAAGTCACAATTAATCTTTAATCCCAAATGATGTCCGTTTAAAAATAGGCTATGGATTGTTACTGTATAGTTTTGTCTACTAATCAGCTAATGCCCCCTCCACCAAAGCTACAAAGATTTCATACATCAAAAGAAATCAAAGAAATTAAACGACACAACAACCTTGGTTCCCTAGCCTACTCATACACTGGCCCTAAATGAAAAATAAAGGTGAAGCTGTGCGCCTCTCTTGACAAAATAACCCACCCACCTTTTCTACTCAAGCGAAACGGGGTTCTGCTCCATGACCCCTTCCTTGATCTCTTGCCTCCAAGTGCTGTGTCCTTTCGGGTACGCCACAGGGTCAAAGCCCTACTACTGTCGCCCCCACCTGATGGAGAAGGCCCTTCTGTAATATGACCTTCCCTGAGAGCGGGACCTCCTACGAGATTGAGATCCGCTCCGCAAGAAAGAATGCCAGTGGCGCCTGTACGTTCTCTGGTGGCGTTTTCTGGGACTAGACCATGACCTTCGCCGGGGCGGGCTCTGACTCCTGGACCACGACCGACACCAGCGAGACACTGGAACCGGACCTAGAGCTTCTGGAAGACGGCGCGAGCCCAGCCACAAGTCTTTCAGGTAGCTAGAACATCGTTGCTTCCAGCTTTGAGAAGTGTCACTTCCCCAAAACCCAGATCATCTCCTAAGGAGTGGTTCTCAAACCAGATGATTTTTCCCCGGTAAGGGATGTTTCGCAGTCTGGAGACATTTTTGGTTGCTACAACTGGGTAAAAGTCAGGGATGCAGATAAACATCCTAGAGTGCATAGGACGGCCCCTCCCCCTAAACAGAATTATCTGGCCCCATATGTCAGGAGTGCCTAGGCTGAGAAACCCTACCGTAAGCAAACGAGAAAAAAAGATCAAGTCCCAGAAGAAGTGGGTCACCGCACCGGTACCCAGTTGGGTCACCCAAGTAGCCCTCTTGCAAAACCGGGACGTCCCCGCCTCCCGGTAATGACCCCACCTCTCAAACAGGTGTAGCTACGGCGACGGCGGGACCAGGCTCTGGGAAAATAAGATTTTACTTATTTATTTTTGGTGTGTGGGGAGGTAATTAGGTTTTTATTTATTTACTCAATGGCAGTACTGGGAATTGAAGCCAGGACCTCCTGCATGCTAGGCATGCACTCTCCCCCCATAAACAAGACTTTAAAACCCGGATTAATGCTATGGGACGGCGAACCTGGACCCATCTTTTGCACCATGCGGGACCCATGCTTGAGATAACAGTGGGACCGACCCCAGCACTAGGATACTTACCACCTCACTGAAGACGGATACAGAGCGCCAACAAACGCCTTCTTTCGAAAGCTTAACACAAAGAGCAACTTCTCACACTTACCCTTGAAAGCTGTACCCTACTACCATTTCCGACGTCCAGACGTGAACTGAGAGAGGCAATAATCTTCTGCAGCTGTCTTCCGAGCATGCGCAGAGACTTTGGCGCGGTGGGCGTGGCTCTCTGGCCCTCCCTCAGCCCGTCCTCCTCTCTCCCCGTGCCCTCCCTCTGCCGCGTATCCGCATGCGCGACCGAGCCCCGGGGCGGCACTGCTCCATCCGGGTATCCGGCGGCCTGTGGCTGTTTTGTTTTCTTCGCTGAAACTGGGAAAGTGAAGGGATCCCGCGCGGCGCGACACCAGGCTCTGGACCGACTGCACCGGTCGGGCTGGACGTAAGTGCCAGGTGGGAGTGGGGAAAGGGGTGGAACCGCCGTAGGCCAGATGAGGCTCGGACCCGAGACTGTCTGCCGGGAGGATGCTGACTGGGTCTTTATGTCCACCCTCTGGGAAGCTGCGGGCTCAGGCTGTGCCTTGCTGGAGCCTTCCTGGCCACTTCCTGCTGACCCCGCGTCCCGCTGGCTACGGGATGGGGACACCGCGTCCACACTCCGCCAGGCCGCGGGACAGCGTCCCTCCCCTGGCGGACACAGGATCCCCGAAAATCACCATGCCCCCTCACTTAACAGCTGGAGAAACTGTCACCCCCGGAAGGGCGTGTAAGCCGGCTGGTTCCTTCGGCGAGGGAGGTGGCTGAGCTACAACTAGTTCCCACATCTTCCCAATCCCGTCCACACTCTGCACCTAAAATCCCTGGAGTCTGGAGGGAGGTGTTTGGGCATGAGTGTGCAAGTAATAAATCCAGGAAAAATAGATTCGGGGCGGGGTCATTGGGGTAAACCGAAAGTAACACACTGAATTACTATTCCTCCCGGGGAAGAATAAAACGAGTGAATTTTCAAAATTAGACTTGTCCTAAAGACTGAGCACTGATTATAGTAACAGTTTTTAATATTTAACTTTTAAAAGGTAGGTTACAACTGGATTCATTGCTCTGTTTTAGCCACCCATGATTACTGGCTTCATGGACTTGTTAAGATTCGCTGTAGGAGTTTGAGTGTTTGCTTGATTATTAACAAGTTACACTTAATGCAGGCTTTTTGATGTTTTGAAATAGAGAGAAAATGGTTGGGTCTGCAGAGCCCCTAGCCCAAAGGAGTGTTTTATGTGATTGTCGTCAGTGGTAACTTACCTATGGTAATTTAGCAGTGGATTTTTATTTTGGTGTGAATTAATATTGACTTCAATTTTATGCTCTCTTTTGGCCTGAAAACGTGTTAGAATCAGAGATAGAGATTATTAAAATGGAGTAGGTGTTCTTTATATAGCAATGACACTGAGAAGCAGGCTTGGAGGAGGAAAAATAATGAAGTGAAAAGACATGGGTAGAAGACCTGCAGTGCAGTGTTTAATTTCTTAATCTGAGTGTGAAGAAACATGTTCTATGATAAAATGTGTAAATTGCTAAGAGAAATATTTTTCATCTGAGTGCATGCTTTAACTCGGAGCCAAAGTTTATCATTTGTCCACTATGTTAGTGCTCCTGGACTATAAATATCTAAGTCATATTATAATTTAGTTTGGAATGAAAATAATAATCATTACAAATTTTTTTCAATATTTGGATGCCCAGTTTTGCTTATGTTACTTGAAATATACCAAAACCATCTTTTAAATTAAAAAAAGAAACCTAAATGAATCCAAGTCTTATTTTCCAAAGTTATGTGGAATTTCATAAAAAACTCAAATATTCTGAAGTAAATGTAGCCCAATAAAGTATTTGTAACTTCACTTTTATTGAATTATTCCTGAACTGTTAATTGCTTTTCTAGAAACATATGTCAGGTTTGAAGAAAGTAGATAGAAGTACTTTATTTAGTTGCTTTTGTGTGTTTGTTGTTTTTTTTAAGTGACTTGAAAAAAATGTCCGGATTTCTAGAAGGCTTGAGATGCTCTGAATGCGTTGACTGGGGAGAAAAGCGCAATACTATTGCTTCCATTGCTGCTGGTGTTCTGGTAAGTGTCATTGATAATCTGGACCTTCATTTTTTCGGTGTTTGTTTTATGTATTTTGAATTCTGTATGATGTCTTTAAGATGTACTGTTTTATCTTTGACCACTGAATTTTTAATAATAAATGCTGATATTTTATTTATGAGGGTGTTGAGTTATTCCACGTAAAGTGTTGACATTATGGCTTGAAATTTGATTAGTAGATTGTTTTCCTTTGACTGCATGAAAAAAAATATTATAATATACAAGACAGTATATTTTATACATTTATTCATTGTAAGGATTATGCCTCCTCTTAATGAGTACATTAAGTTACCAAGAAGTGTTTAAGAAAAATCAGGTCAAAACCATTCAAGAGATATGATTGCATTTCTACATAATCCAGGGTTAACTTCTCAATCTCATTAAAAAAAAGAAAAAATGAATTCATTAATGAACATATTGTTTAGAAGTATAAAATTCTTATTTACATTATAAATCCTTCAAGGCATCTGATGTTTGTTGTTTTGTGCTCTAATGTCATATACTCTAAAGAGTGAATTTTAAGTAAGCAAACAAAAATCCAAGTTTAAGTATATCCTCTTTGCCTAGTCTCTGATAGTTATAATATGCGAAAAATAATTATCCTACATTTTTCCAAAGTAATGTCAGAATATAAAACTGCTGTACAAATTCTGCTCTTACAAAGAGCCCAAAAAAAAAGCTTTAAATTTTAATCTGTAAAGAAAGTATCTTGAATATTTTGAACTAAGGGTAAAAAAAGAAAAAGTGAAAAAGTACTTGTGCTAGCCAATATAATGTCATTAGTATAGATCTGTCCATAGCCTGATAAAAATAATTTGATTAGCCTAAAATAGTTATTTTTAAATAACTTCCTGAAGATGGTAGTTTGCAGAGATAACTAGGTCAGAGTTGGAAGTGGGTGAAGGGAAGGAGGTTACTTTCCAAACCTTCTAAGCTACTTACCAGAATTTGGATAATATCATCTTATTTTAAGTTTCGGCTCAGGTTATAAAAAATATTTGTGTAGTTTTAATGTCTTTCATTGTATATTTGCCCGTGATAATATCCAGAACCAAATTCAATTGAGATGAATTATAATTTGGTGTTGAAATTGAAATTCAGGTGTTGTCACAACTGAAACCATCTGTAGGCTGCACTATGGTTCCTCAAGGAAAAGCAGAGCTGCAGAGCTGTTACTTATTTCACACTAAGAGGATCGCTGAAATTCTGTCAACAATAAGTATTCTCCCATAGTATTTTGAATATATTTTTTTTCATTTTCAGTAGTAATATTTTTCTGGAGGCTTATAATATATCAGCAACAGGCCACTTCTCCTGTCAATTGGAGTCTGAATCACTTCTTTCCTTTCTCCTGCCATGAGATATTGTAAATTATTTCTAGTTCAGGAAATTAGATTATAATATTAGATTGCATTGTAATTAGATTACAAAATTAGATTACAGTATTGAATATGACAGTATAAAATAATGACTGCAGGAGACTTAGAAAAGAAGTTCCTACTAATAAATAACAATTGCTTTGGCACTTTAGGGTATCTAATATTTCATCAGCTATTAAGCCATGTGCCAGTTATAGGCAGGAAACTGCTGGAACATTTAAGAAAATTTTGGACTTTATTAGAAGGGGTCTCTTTACTTAGATACAGTGCTTTCTTTTTAGCCAGTAAGATATGAAACTACTGTAATTTCTCCTTTCTGGTTTGTTTTAGTTTTTTACAGGCTGGTGGATTATCATAGATGCAGCTGTCATTTATCCTAGCATGGAAGACTTCAACCACTCCTACCACGCCTGTGGTGTTATAGCAACCATAGCCTTCCTAATGTAAGTGTCATTGTTAGTGACAGGACTTACGTACATTGTCACAAAATAAAAGCTTTTTACATATAGTTGAGTAGAGTTAAATTTTTTAAGTGTTACCAAATTAACATATCAGACAGGGTTGAAAAGTCAAATCATAGAAAGAACTTATTAAGAGAAGCAACAGTCCTCTTTTCTATTCTTCCTTCCACATCTCCGATTCCACCTCTATCTCCCAGCCTCTCTCAGCTGTCCTTTTTTTTCTGTGCTGTTTATAACTTTACTTTTAGTTCAGAAACCATGCGTTAGTCAAGGCATGCCTTACAAAGTTATGGAGTCAAGGAAGGAGGTGATTTTTAAGTAAAAACTTGAGGAAATGAGGGAGCTGATCATGGAGATATATAAGAAAGGATCATTGCAGACAGACAAAGAGCAAGTAACTAAGGCTCAGTGGTGAGGAGACCAGTATGGCTGGAGTAAGAGATCAAGGTCATAAAAGCCAGAGAGGAGTGAGGAGCTGTTCCAGACTGAGGACACTAAAGAGACAGGAGAGCAAAATATGCCTTATGGTCTGGAGAGGATGCTTTTGCTATTTACAGCCATTATCAGGGCAACCTGGGAACTTGAATGAGGTCTGATGGCTAGATAATGGTAATGGATCATCATTAATTTCCTGATCTTGATCTGTAGAACTGTCAAGTTTGTAGGAAATACACAGAAATTTCTGGAGTTACGGGGCATCATGTTGGCAACTTTGAGATGTTCAGGAAAACATATTTATTTGAACTATACTTGTGACTTTTCTGTCAGTTTGAGATTACATATAAAACTAGTAATGCCAGAGAACAAAAAGAGATTGTGCATTAGGAAATGTGCCTGTTAGTGAAGACTGAGGGGGCAGGGTCACGGCTGCCCAACAGAGGGCTGTGAAGTGTGTTCAGATGGCTCAGCAAGAAAAACAAGAGCCATGAGCCATTGACCCAAGAATGTCTGCATTGTTTCAAAATGTGAAGCTTGTTTTTATTAAAAAGTATTTATTTTATGCACCAAATAATTTAATATAGAGATCACTGAAAATTACTATGAAAGTAATTATTCTGAAGCTTAGATTTGAATGAATAAATTAAGTCTTCATATTGTTGTGAAAAAATTAAGGTTCGTGTATTCAGCACATTTTTGAGCACCTCCTATAGCCAAGCCCTGTGCTACACACTGAGAGTAAAAATGGGAAATGAGATAGACACAGCCCTTGCTTTCATAAAGCTTACATTCTAATGGTAGACATGCATACTGTATATGTATGTGTATATATATATCACACACCCATTTAATATATATAATTATATCCATATATATATGTACACACACAGTTTTCAAACTTCTTAACGTGTTAAATTGTGAACATTTTCCCATGACATTTAAAATTTTTCAGAGGATGCCTCTATTTATTTATTTGTTTTTTAAGTGGAGGTCCTGGGGATTGAACCCAGGATCTCATGAATGCTAAACACACACTGTACTACTGATCGATACCCTCCCCTTCCCAGAGGATACCTCTAAAGAAAGCAAGACTATCTCAATTTAGTGTGGTATTATGTGAAAGTCAGCAAAAGACTTACGTTTGGAATAAGTGTTGGGGATTGAAAGAAACAAGATTTTACCACTTGAATCTCTTCATGCTGAATATGTCTAATGTGTACAAATGGAAAACTAGATAAGACCAAGCTAAAAATTGTTCCAGTTTTAGCAATATATACTTTTGGGAATTTCATTCTCAAATTTTTAAGAAGCATCAGAATCACGTGAAGGATTGATCTGTTAAAGTTCAGATTGCTGAGCACCATACCCAGAGTTTATGCTTCAGTAAACTTGGGGTGGAGCTGGGGACTTTTCTTCCTAAAGAGTCCCCAGGTGGCGCTGACTTTGCTGGTCTGGGTACTATAACCATTGTTTTACAAGATATCCTGTTGAAGGGACTTGCTTTAGGTCTTATGAATCCATTACTCAAGACTCATGAAGACTTTGCTTATATTTGCAGAACTCTAGCTTACTGTTCCTGGTAATTTGATGTCATGGATAGTTTCCTCTTCGAGTCAGAGACCCTGATCTCTTGGTTTTATTGTATTCATACAGGATTAATGCAGTATCGAATGGACAAGTCCGAGGTGATAGTTACAGTGAAGGCTGCCTGGGTCAAACAGGTAAATAGGTGCAAATGACATCTCACTACACACCCTTAAAATGAGAATTATACATGGAAGGGCTACTTGTCTAACTCTTTCAGATCAGGGATAGGATGGAGGTGTATCTGAGTAGAGTTATAGGTTCCAAGGCCTAAGGTAAAAGTCACATTTGGTCAAAGTTTGCTGAATAGTGCAGACTACACAGTTTTGAGTATAAAACTGTGTGCAATAATACGTAGCTAGGAAAGTATACAGCATACAGTAAAGAACAGCATGTAATAAAGAATGCACGTGCAAAATAAGAGTCTATGGTACATGAAGCTATACCATGTAAATTATTTTCTTCCCTTTTTTGCCAACCTTATTTGATTGAATTAGCATTTTGAAATAGCTTGGAATCGTAGTTTTCTGGTGTGTTTTAAAATACACAATGTAAAATTTACCATCTTAACTTACTTCTAAGTGTACAGTTCAGTAGTGGGTACATTCACTTTGTTGTGCAAACAACCTCCAGAACTCTTTTAATATTGCAAAACTGAGTAGAATAATAGAATTTTAGTGCTTCGTGTCAATCAGGCCTGTCCTTTTCAACTAAGGAACTCATGTCCCCTGGACCCCGTGGCCTTGTACCCATCCATGGTAGGCAGAATACGGGATGCGTGTAACACAGCTTCCTGTAGAGCCAATTTAATCAAACATTTGAGGGGACAGATATTAAGCAGTTTAAGTGGTAAACTTAAAATATTACGTCCACACAAAAATAAACCTGGATATAGGCATATTTCAGGTGACTTTTTTTTCCCTAATGAAACAGGAGAAACTTCAGTATTCAGCTCTGGTCTGTGCTTTCAGACTCTTCTCTGGTTCACTCTCTTCGTAGATGGACTTAAGTAGAAGAGATACAGAAATACTGATAGACTACAACCTTATAAACTCTGGATGAAGAGATGACTGTTAGCAGTTAGTGTTGGCAGTAATCAGCCAATAACAACTAAAGCTAAGAGCAAACAGAATATGGCCATCACATCCGTAAATAAAATCTGTTAGCTCGCACAGCTCTGGGGGTCCAGAGCTAGTTGTTTTTGTTTTAATATCACATCTCTGAGTAACAGCTTATTATTTCAGAACTGTTTTTTGTTTTAGGTGTGAAATTAGAAATTTATGTGTAACATTCTATTTGCTGTGCTTTATTGAGCAAGGCAGTGTTTTTATTGAAATGTATTTGTGCTAAATTAAACACACTTATCTTAGAATTCATTTTAGGCAATCTAATAACTCCATTTATTTTATAGCAAATCTTTATAAATCTTATGTAAATGGGATTTATAAGTAAGTTGATTGTCTTCTCTGTTAACATAATATTAATGCAGCTTAGTCCTAAGTACCAGCCACAATAAATTTGAGTTTACTTTACTACCTGACTTGCCAGAAAGTGAAATATGGTAGTGTTTAGATTCACATAGTGCTGAATATGTGTTTTTTGTTAAGTCTACCTGTTATTGTTTGAAAGTTCTCGTGGAGGAGTTTAAGCATGGGAGCACAATTTCTAAAAATATTTGGAGAATGAGCTTCTGAATATGGTGAAACATATTTTGTGAGATTTCTACAGGCAGGGTGAGTAAAGTTTTTCTCAGTGTGCACAGCTGAGGAGCATGAACAGAATCACTTGCACTGTACAGACCAGCCAACAGGAAGAAAGCCCACGTCTGCCCTGATGATAATCAGCACACCTTTTCCACTGTTCCTCCGTAGACTTTAATGGAGACTGCACATTTTTAATGTTTGGGTTCTGCCTTCTTTTTTGAAAAGTTAATTGAACTGACTGTTGCCACAGGAGGAACAATTCTGGTATAATGTTATTTCTCCTCAGGTGCTCGAATTTGGCTGTTCATCGGTTTCATGTTGGCCTTTGGCTCTCTGATTGCATCTATGTGGATTCTCTTTGGAGGGTATGTTGCTAAAGGTAAGAGAAAGCACGGTTTACATTTTATATCAATGGGATACTGAAATTTTGCATTAAAGTTGGGTTTTTTTGTTTGTTTTTTAAAATAAAGCTGCTTTTCTGTAGTTTGGCCAATTACGGGTACTGCATTTGTGCCTGGGAACTCCCTTCCCCCATCTGTACTTGTTTTGTTTGTTTGGTATGGTTTTAGTATTCCTTTCTTCTGTATTTTTCCTCCTAATCGAGAGCTGGGGAAACAATGGGACACAGCTCCATACTTTGTTTCTCTTTGACTTCCAGAAACCTCAAAAGCGGAATACATATGTTGTGGAGTTATTTGGCAAGTTTTTACTTGCTGAATAATATTCAGACAGAGCTCAGACATCCTAGAATTGAAGTTTATTGAGCTAAATAAGCTTGCCTGATGATATATCATCTTCTTTTAGATGGAAAAGTAAGTTAACACTTAATCTGTGTCTGCTATATAAGACCGGTTTAAGGCAAGCTAGGAAAAGACCTATTCTTGGATCCCTGGCTCAAATTTTGCCTTGAGGGACCCCAGAAAAATATGAAATCCATTTAATGTTCTGGGTAAAATTGACTGCTTATCACAGCAAAAATACTGTACTCTGTCATATGTATTATGTCATTTAATACTCAAACCAACCATAGTTACCAGAAAAATCAATTATGTTGGGCAGGAAAACTGATGTTCACCAGTTTATCAGAAATTGAATGTTTTGAGACCATAAACCTCTAAATATTACAATTACTTTTACAGAAAAAGCCATAGTATACCCTGGAATTGCTGTATTTTTCCAAAATGCCTTCATCTTTTTTGGGTAAGTTTGTATTGCATTTTTCATCGTATCTTTTTTCTTTTTTTAAATAATAGTTTATGTCATTTACTGTTTTTAGTTGCTTAATTTGCCCCCTCTAATGCCCCTCCCCCATGTCTTGTCATAAAATATGAAAAATGAGACCAAAAAATGTATTTTCAATATATGAGTTGGTTTGCTGCCAACCATGGGAACATACATTAATTCTTTTTAATTGCTATCACCTTCCCTTTAATGAAGAACTGTGATTCGTGTAGAGTTAGTTACATAATAGTGACAATGTTCATTTTAAATCTGAATCCTTAACAGTTGCTTTTAATGAAAGCCTGCTTAAAACCATTTCTTTTAAAAATTTTGTTTCTGGATGCATTTTATGGTTGTTTCTACCCTTGGTGTCACTAGAACTTGTGTATGATATTTGAGCTGTGGAGGAAAAGCCCTGACATTTTTTTATCCTTCAGATGCAATGACAAATTAAAAGGTTACTGAGACCCCTAAAAACCTTAACATTTTTATCACTAATCTTTTCTAATGTTCATTCTTAGAGCCTGCCCTTTCCCCTATCATTAGCTTCCCACTTCACCTCCCCCCCCCACAAAAAAAAAAAAACAATAACAAAAAACACTTCTCTTTATCCTGTGCATCAGGAGTTCTTAACTTCCATTCCATGGGTAGGCTTCTGAAGGTTGGCAACCACCAGACATTTCTGTATGAGAGACGTTGGTTTTTCTGCTCATTTCTGGGAAGAGAGTCTTGGCTTTCATCAAATTTTCAAAAATGTCCTTAATCCAAAAAAAGATTTTTTTAAAAAAACCTGTTGTATATTCTAGGACAGTCTATTCCAGGGCTTTCCCTTCCCTGCCCCTTCCCGCCAACCTCCTAAACCTCCTAAAAGGAAATAGACACCTCTTATCTACTTAAACCACTGGTGAAACACTAATAGTTGCCCTCTAATAATAGTCAGCAGTTGTTAATCCATTCCACCACAAAGCATTTTTGCAAGTTTTATAAAATCAGTTTGGAAATAAGAAAAATATGAACTTAGATGTGGCAAGATACACAGCCTTTTGGGGGCATACCTTGTGTCCTGAAACTAGTGGGGAAAACCCAGAGTTGTTTTTTTTTTTTTTTTAAACGTTAAACCATTGATTTCTATGCAGAAATAAAAATGACCAAGGTTTATTGAGCACTTTTTATGCACAAGGAATCATTCTTAGTGCATTTCATGGACTCTCTCAGTTAATCTCCAAAACAACTCTGAAGGTAGCTCCCCTATTATCCCCACTTTATATGTGAGAAACAGACACAGAGATCATGTTTGAGATCATGTGGCTGAAATTCAGGCTCTCTGACTTCAAAGATCACAGTCTCCAGCTATTAATGATGATGAAATTTGGAATTTGGGATAAATTTAGTGAACAATTTTCTCCTTTTGCTGAGTCTTCAACCAGTTGCTTAGTATTAGTTCTGTTTCCCTCCTTCTCCCTTTTTTTTTTTTTAAGAATACAACACTGTACTTGAAAAATACAAAGTGAACAAACCTCCCTCCCCAGTTTATATAAGTTTAGTAAGTTGTTTTGTAGGGTGATGTAGCATGTGTTTATGAGAGGGACAGTGTTGATACTTAGGATTTCTTTTCCTTTCAAGCTGCGGTGCTGAGGCTTAAACATCTTTAAAGAAGGACCAGGCATCCTGAGCTCATTACTCCAGAATCTCCACAGGGTTAGAGGTGCTTGGGGGAATTCAGTGCTCCACAACTTCAGCCAAAGGAAGGTAGTATAACAGGATCAGAGGCAGGGGTAAGAAAAGCATCAGGATAGAGTGGTGGGGAGGGAATTTACTGAGAACCGGCCAGGGAAGGGCAGACAGCAAGCAGCCTTTTGTATGTAGTATATAATGAGTAAAATAATTTAATCATTATTTACTCTGTCAGGGATAGAGGATAAAGTAAGTTCCACCTTGAGATCCTGTTTTTGGCAGAGAAGTTACTCTGTCACAGCAGGGATTAATAGGATTGAGAGGAGCAGATTTATGGGAAAATATCTTTTTCAGTGAGGGAAGAAACACATAAGTTCATACAGCAGTTATCACATTTCACAAAACCTTGGAAAACCAATCATTGACTTGTCATTGTCTCAAATTAGTTATAAATTACTTTTATATGCAACAAGTTAGGCTAATTTCTCATTTATACTATTGTACCTATTAAGTCCAAAAATTAATTTGGTTTTGTGAAAATACTATAAGCAAATTGAAATCAAATTCAACTAATAGACACCATTATCAGAATACTTGTAGCAGATTGCCTACCGTTTTGATTTATAACAGAACAATTCTCACCAACAGCTTAGAAATGACTGTTTCAGAAATCAAGAACATATGTCAGTACAAAGGTAGGAGGGACTGGTTCTTGCCCAAGAAACTCTTGAGATGACAGTTTACACATCTGGTGACTAGTGTGCTGAAGTTACCATATCTCTTTTAAGCTATCTGAAGAATAGGGGCCCCTAATAACCCACTTTGGTTTTTCTTTCTGCAGCAGTAGATTTGATATTACCTGGAAAAGCAGGGGTCAAATCACGTTTTGGAGGCCTATGAAGTCCTTTGTAAAGATAAAGTAATAACACTTCCAAAATAGGGTATAGACGACTTCCTGGTTGCATTTTTGTTTTCATCAAAAAAACACTCAAGTGTTTACCTTAGGCCTGTGAAACCTGTTTTAAATAGACCATTATAATTGCAGGCTTAACCTTGAGTATACACTGGAAATTGGAAAACAGATGAGAAAACAAAATGAAAACCAGCTATGCCATCGAAAGTGTCTACTTCTCTCTTCAATTTCTCCCTTGCAGTCACCCCCCTACGTTACAGCCCTGATAAATCTGCTTTTCAGTTGTCTTAAACCTGTTCTCTTCTTGTTCACTTCCATTGTTTATGTTCTGTCATCCTTGTCCCTTCCTGAGCAGTTCACTGCCTTGACTGATACTCTCTCTCAGATCCGGTTTTTCTGTGTCAGTTTTCTTTCTAAAACATAGCTCCCATCCTGTCATTTCCCATCTTAAAATAGCTCAAAACTCCAAGCTGTCTGCAGAAGAAATCATCACTAGTGGCCATCCAGCCAGATTCTGCCCACAGTTCTGTTTTATTTAGCCTACACAGTATTTTTTGTTTTATTGAGCTGACATTAAAAAGTCAAGAGATTTTACCCCAAAAATTGAATTTTTAGCTTTTCTTGAGAGACTGGAGGATCTGACAACCCTGGGCCCTGCTCAGCAACTATCAGTTGAAGCTAAATTGTTTATTTAAAAGGAGGATGCATGTCCACATAGTTCCATTCCACGCATTGCCTGGGACCGAGTACCAGTTGCCCCCTTTAGTAGATCACAGGCTGGCATCTGCCCCCTTAACTTGTCTAAGGCACCTAAGGCCCCTGTGGGCAATTTGCCACCCTGGTCAGTTGGCTTACCAAGTCCTGGCCACCTCCATTCCTTATCCTCCTTGTCTTTTAAACTGCAGTCTAGCCGTATCAGACTCTTCCCTGCTCTGCTACATCTCAGATACCTACATCGAGATGTGTGTGTGTGTGCGTGCACACATGTGTGTGTCTCCTAGTGCATATAACTGCCCTCTGTGCTCTTAAACTGAAGCCTTGAGGGTAACCGTAGACACTTTCCAACCTAAAACCTAGAGTGTAAGCTCTGTGGAGACATTTCCTGACATCAGTCTCCTGGGCTTTTCCTGCGGCCCTGTGGTCTTTTATTCCTCTTTGCCTTTTACTTTCCCATTTCCTCTCCCTGAAATATCTTCCTTCATTATCCCATTAGCTCCTGTTCCTACCGGCGCCCCTTTCAAATTCCTGCTTACCTTTCAAAGTTGGTCTAATACTACCACTTCTGCAAACCCTTTCCTATTTTGTTCAGGCAAAATAAATTCCATTTGTCTCTGCCCCCAAACATTTGGTATATATGCCCCTCTCCTGATACTGACCACATAGTGTCATCCAGAACGTGAGCAGGGACTGTATCCTCTTTATCTTTATAGCCCTAGCATCACCACCTAGCACTTTGACACTCTAAAAAGGTTTGTTGAATGAATTTGATAAAATCAGGCATATAATGGTTACATGTTAAACATTAGTCAACTTTTAAAGAGTGGTATATGTCTCCAAACTCAGAAGTTAAGGATGCAGGGACGCTGGTGGTAAACAGCACAGTTGAGCACAGTGGAAGAATTTTACTACTTTAGAGTAGTCAGTTTCTGTTCTAATACATCTCATGGTTTTTTTCATACAACTCATCAATTATTCTCTGTTGCTAGTTTCCCACGATCCTAAATCTCACATAGTCTTTCTTTTCCCAAACTCAGCTAGTCATGTGATGTTTTTTATTTTATTCACAGAGGACTCGTTTTTAAGTTTGGCCGCACTGAAGACTTATGGCAGTGAAAACATCTGATTTATTACTACATAGCAGCCCTGCATGGGGTTTTTTTTTACTACTCACTCCCAGTCTTTTGTAAAGCCATTTTCTAAACTTATTTCTGAGTGTAGTTGAGACTTAAATTTGTATAATACTAAAATCATGAGAATGCCCTGTTTAAACAACCACCACCAAAAAAATCTTACTGTGGTCTGCATTTGATTAACTTGCGAAATGTTAAAGAAAAACATTTCATGTGTGCAATTTTTATTAAGTTTTATCATGGTATAATTTGTAAAAATAAAAATGAATCACAAAAGAAATGATGTAAGTATTTGTCATATCTAAGGTCCAAAGCTGCAATTAAAGCGCTCTGAAGACTTAATGTGTTTATTTAAATGTGGTCTCTTCTGTGTCAAATAATTAAGTGAAATATAAACATAGTTTTTAAAAACTATTCAGTGGTCAGAATTCTTTCTCAATATACTTTGTGTTTGGTTTATGTGTTTGCCAGAAATTCTGTAAACACGTCAGTATCAGTAGCTATTGAGTGTCTCCCAAGTGAACACGTGGAAAGAGAGAAGCCCCACGATCCAGCCACCAGTCTCCTCAAAAGTATCCCTTCAGTGCCACCAAGGAGGGGAGGAGGGGAGGAAGTAGTAATTCAGCTGTGACACCTGGTCCTGGTGGGACGCTGACCATCACTCCACAGCCACCATTGAAGGAAAGAGGAAAAGGACAGGGACATGACACTGATCTTCACCCAAGTGACTAATTCTTTTGTTGTTGGCTTGAAGACAAGTTGGATTCCATGTTTCATTATATAACCACTAAGCTCAAAATAGACCAACAAGGTCAGTTACAATTACAAGCATTAACTACTGGGAATTCTCATAGTCTGTTCCTCTCTGGAACTCTGTTATCCCTCAGGCTCCCCACTTTGGCAAAAGGGGATTTCTTTTTTTTTTTTAATGAACCAGCTAACTATGGGATCCATGTTCTTTAGAACTACAGCTTGAAATGTTTTCTCTCATAAAACTTGCTATAATTAGCTGTTCATTAAACACAAAATACCTCTCAGATGATTTAAATTGTGGTACATCTTTCTGTGTCGGCCATAGTTTTCCCCCAGCGTGTATTTCTCCCTGGCTCTGAATATTGTCTGGTCATCAGCTGCTCAAGAGAACGACCGTGTGGCTGTCATCTCACAGCAGATCAGTCACGGTGAGTTTTTAGATACATAGGATGTGAGACTTGGAGGCGATCTTAGGGGTTGAAGTCCACCATCCACCTCTTTTTACAGATAAGGGAATCCAGATCATGGAAATTTGAATGATTTCTTCAAAGTCATAGACTATTTTTTTTTAAGAGACTTTATTTAATGGAGGTGCTGGGGATTGAACACAGGACCTCATGCATGCTAAGCACACACTCTACCACTGAGCTGTACCTTCCCCCCACCAAACTAGTTTTTAAATCTTGAGGCAGTATGTCTCCACCGTTGACCCCGAATGTCTTCCCCACAGTTAAATTCAAGATGTGCTCAGGGAATAAGCACTACTTCATAAAACCACTGGAATGAAAGCATAATGTTTGCAAGGACTAAATATAAGTGAGTTCTTAATTTTTCCCACTTTTATATCACCTGCTCTGCTGATGTAAACAAGTTAACCAGGTAACATACTTTATTAAGTACAAGAAAGAATCTAAGAATTGTCCCAAAACCTTAATTATGTGTCTGCACCCAAGAAAATGTTCATAGCATCGTCTTTAAGGAAATCAAACAATTATTTAAAATTATTATAAAATTGTCACTTAAGTTTTTAGTCTTTTATTTTTAATATCAAATCTATCTCTGTCCATGTTTCACTGTACATAAGGAGACTTTGCTTAACAAGTATTTGACACACACACAAAAAATGGGCAACAGTGAGAAAAGTTGTCTTGTTCTCAAACAGGCCTTGTTTTTTCTTGGTTGCTTTGCTTAATATCCAGCAGCCAAATACGGAGACTGTAAAAGTAAAGCAAACATTTTTATTACAGATGAACCCTTATACTCTTAAAATTGTACACACATTGATTCTGGCTTGATCACTTGAAACTTAGGTTGCCTAAAATGTTGTTTCATCACAAAGGCCTTAGAAGTTCTTTTATAAACTCTGAATTGGAAGATCTCTTAGATGGATGGATCATTGATAATCACCTGGCTTTGGTTTGAACACCTCCAGTGACAAGAAACTCACAACTATATGAAGTAGTTCATTCCATTTTGCAGACAGTTCAAATTGTTAGCAGTTTATACACATCACCCACTGGACCTAGTTAAGTTCTTTGGAGAAGCCTAGAAAGAAATATTTTCCCTCCTTTACATGACAGTCTTTTAAGTGTTTGAAGATTGTTCTTAGGTCTCCTTTGGGTCTTCTCTTCTGCAAACTAAATGAATAGCTCCCCATTTCTGTGGTTGTACCATCTTACACCCTGCCACACAGCATCACAGCATGTGGAGTAGCTCTGGATCACAGAATTCTAGCACTGGAAATCAGAGCAGCCAGCATTTATGGGGTGTTTCCTGTGGATCAGTGTGCTAACATTTCACACACGTTATCTCCTTTAAATCCTTACAACAACCTACTGAGATATCTCCATTTCGGAGATGAAGAGACTGAAGCTCTGGGAGATCATAGAACTAGAGGTGGTAGAGCCCAGATCAGTCTGACTCCAGGATGGCAAATGTGGTCTCATTTTACCAATGAAGAAACTGAACCCTCCTCTGCCCCCCCGGAAGTGACTTGCCTGAGGGCACCAGCCTGTGGTGGGTGAACTAGGACTCAATTTAGAGCTGCCTCCCAGACAAGCCTCTTTTCACTGGGCCTCTCCAAGAGGGAAGGACTCAACAGGCCCCTGATCTGTTTTCCTGCTTTGGTTTAAAAACCATCTCTCCTCATTTTGGTTGAATGAGCATTTGTTGGACACTTTCTGTGTGTCTAGAACATTTACTTTAAATCAGAAGCAGGGGTGACAAGACTATGCTGTTTTGCATAAAACAGCAGGAGGAACTCAACATATTTTGTCATGTTTTTGTGTCAAAACAGTAGTGTTTATATTTCTTGGCAATACAGTAATTTAAAAAAAGTAATAACCTGCGAATACTTGTTCAGAAAGCAATAGAGGACCTTGAGTATACTGGCATCATTTCAGAATCCATACCACATGCATAATCCCATCATGCTCCTCGCCCCTAAAACATTCATTTTATGGCACCATTTCCCCCCTTAAACCTTGGGAACCAGTTGCCTGAAGGATAATGCAAGAGGCTCTGCCCACCATTCATCCTCTTCACCTCGCCCTGAGCCAGCTGCTTCATGCTTCTGTTCTTGCTCACAGTCCTCCCCTTTCTTGGCATGTCTTTCACTTCCTGTCACTTAACCAAATCCAATACAACTCCAAGTTCCATTCTGCCTGACCTCCCCAAATCATGACTTCTCCCTCTTCCAATTCTTCTAGCAGCTACTGCCAGGATTACCTTTCTAGTACTTAATAGCTAATGCTGTGCACAGACGAAGATCCAGTGCAGGTGACTAGAGCCCTAGTTTCTTTGTTCATACCCCCACACAATACTCAGAACAGGGGCTTGTCCACAGGAGACTGGCAAAAAAAGTTCCTTTCTTCAAAAAGGTGAGCTGTGGAATTAATTTTAGTGTGTGGATGTTAGTGGGTCCTTGTGCCTTGGAAAGCATGAAATAAAATTCATGGTTTATTAAATTGAAATTAAAAGTTGAAAGGCTTTATTCCCTTAGTGAAGGCAGAAGATATATGAAAATTTGGTTATAAATCAGATTTTTGTAAATCAGCATCTGGATTAGGATCATTTACCAGAAGATAAAGGATTAGTATATGCAGCACCTTAACACCTAGAACTATATTTTATTTAGATTCGTCTTTCCAGCTCTTCATACGATGCCTGTCACATATTAGATATTATATTATGGAATTAATTAGTGAATGAATAAGTATATCAATAGACACATCCAAGGATGAGATGGGTGCCCTTGGGGAGTGCTGAGTGCCCCCATCCCAGGAAGTGCTCAGCATGGTCTGGCACTAAAAGAATGTCCCTTCCAACCTCCAGCAGTCTGGTTCTATAGCATACAAAAAGGGCATTCAATAATGTTTAAGATGTCTTTTGGGATAGTTTACAAAAAAAAAAAAATCACCCCTGGATTTATCAGCTTTGGAAGTTTGTATTCTTGCCTCTTTAATGGATATTTGGCTTTTCAAATGCAAGCTCTAAGTGTTTTACTGCTGAATAAATGGTTCTACTCAACTGTAAAAAAATAAATTGAAGATTAGGGGAGAAATAACCAATCTCCAGTAGCTTCCCACAACACATACACACAGGCCATCTTTGGAGCCCAAGAGACGCCAATTCAAATTCCTCCTGTTCCATTTACTAGCTCTGTCGTTTTGGACAAGTTACTCTTCATCTTCTGATCAGGATACTTAACTCTTATGCAGGGTTTTGGGGAGGATACAGTCAGGTAACATTGAAAAGCATCCAGCACAAAACCGGGAACAGTAGGCTTGGAATATCTGATAGCTGTTAGACTGGCAAATTCCTCCATGGTTGTCTCAACACTTAGTAATAAACTTTCACATTCATGTGCTTTTTACAGAATGTAGTGACAGACATTATTACTTCATTTGATCTTCAAAATAACCCAGTGAGGTAGATTAAAGTTTACAGTTCTTTACTAGCAAGAAAGGTCAAGGGACTTGCCTACATCACACCTTGCAGAATAGTGACTAGAATCAAGGTCTTCTTGTTCCAGGGACACACTCAGTCCGTGTCACCTGCTGCTGCAGGGGCTAGTGTTAGGTGGGGTTCCTCAGAGTTCCTTCATTTATTCAGCAAGTATTTACTGCAACTCAAGTAATTGAGCTGGATATTTGTCCTATTTGTGGTCTCTCTGGTTAATTAGCAGAGGGCTTGGTGTATGACAGTTGCTCAATAAATACTTGCGGAATGAATGGATGGATTAAACCAGTTTTCTGAGTCCTTTCACTAAATTACCCTGCTTCTGCTAACGGGGCAGGGACACTTGCAGGGGACTGGGACAGACTGGCTGTGGGGAGAAGCGGGTGCAAGGTGAGGCAGATTACGTGAGGTGGCATGGATGACTCCCAGGATAATTACGCTGAGTGAAAAAAGCCAGACAAAGAGTGCATGCCATGCAGTTCCACTTATATAAAATTACAGAAAATGTAAGCTAATCCGTAGGAAAGAAAGCAGGTCAGTGGTTGCCTGGGGATGGAACTGGGTGGAGTCGGGAGGGAGCAGTTTCAAAGAGGCAGGAGGAACTGTTTGGTGGTGATTGATATAATCTTACCTTGATTGGGGTCATGGTTTCCATAGGTGTATAAGTGTGTTTAAATATGTCAAATTGTATACTTTAAATACGTGCAGTTCACGGTCAAGTATACCTCCAGAAAGCTGTTTCAAGACGAAGACAAGGAAGAGGAGGAGAGAGAGCACAGAGATGAAGGAAAAGGGGCAGAGGCGGGTTTCCTCTATAGATTCCCTCTGTATCACCCCTACAGACACAAAAGCCAAGGTCCCTAGTAAGGCTGGTTCTCTGGCCCTTTAGTGGTCAGTGTCTTGGTCTGCTGGGTGGAGAAGGATTGGCCTGAGATTCAGAAGGCCTGCTTCCTGGTCTTGTCTCTGCCACTCATGAAGGTATAATGGTGGTATCAGCCTGCCCTCTGTCGACCCCCAATTCCCATTTATAACTTGGCAGTACCGGTCCCTGCTTGCTCAGCCAACCTCAGCATCAGCTGGAAGATTACCTAAGGTGACAGCCATCTGAGTGCTTTGTGAACCATGATGTAGGTCAAAGGGAGGAGGACAGTGGGGTCTCAGGGGATGAGCTCTGACCTTCCTTCTAGCCCAGGCATGACAACAAACACTGCAATGTCACAGACTCTCAGCAGCCACTGAGTAGTTTGAGCTTTATGTCCCTTGACTAAATGTCCCCAGACCCCAATTCTGCAAGTTTTCTCATGTCCACCAGCTATAATTTATTCAGCTCTGCCACTCACTCCCTGTCAGAACTTGGACAGTCATGGCTCCACTCAGGTCCATCAAGTGAGGAGATTGGATTCGCTGACCTTCTACCCCCTGCACTGCAGGCTTCTATCAACTTCACGTCAAATTATTTGCCTGTTTTGATGACTCCAGATGAGGAGGAGGCATGTGGCCAGTGACAGTTCCCGCATCCCTGACCATCAGTGATTTTGAGGCATCAGGGAAACGGGAACCTTTACTAACTCCCCACCTGCCACAAACACACACACGCACACACATGCACACACACACACATACACCATGGATTTGCTTCTCTTCCAATACTTCATTTTCATTTGTTTTTACTTTACTCTCATAAACACCAAGTTAACGTATATACTCAGGTATCTTTTTAAGTTCATTCACTCAAAACCTATGACATTAATAGGTGAAAAATCTTACCGTCCAGAAAGGTCGGCCATTAAAATAGTTAGCCACATAAGGTGGTTTCCATATTTTGAAGCTTAAGATAAAACCTGTTAAAATTAATAATTAAATGTTAAACATTTAGAGCATTGCATTTGTTATCTCAAAATTAATCCAAATGTCATACATCAACTATGCTATCTCAACAGAAATCCTTTTTTCTTCCACAAGCAGGAGATAAACTGAAGCACTGTCCTTCCTGGACCAGCTTAATTAACTCTATAGACATCTTTTAAAAGGAACTGGCAAGAGCAATTTCATCCAAAGGGTTTAGATTACACAGAGAGTCATGGATCTGACGCTTGCAGAGACGGAATAGAACCGCCCCACTTAAAAACCGGTCCATTTAAAACGCAAGAGCTACCATGGAGAGCAAGCGACTCAAATTAGGTGCCCCTTGTAGGTCCAACATCACTGGCTCCAATAAAGTCCCAGTGACCTCAGCTCACAGTTCCGCTTGTTGGGAAAGTAGCTGAAACTTAACAACTTGCTTTTGTGCCTATTCCTTCCACCCATCCTGCCTCTGCTCCAAGAGCTGGGCCCCTACGCCTTCCCCCAGCTGCTCAAAATCTGCCGAATTTCCAGTACATAAACTAGGGCTTACCTTTCACTTGAAGCAGGGAAATGCCACTGATAGATTGATCTGTGTACTTTTAATGATGATCACTCCCAATGAGTTAAACAGTAAGACTAACAAGAGTAGGCGTGTGCTTTTTCATATTTTCCTCTTAGAATGCAGGCCTTTTGCTGATGTTGGCATGTAGAGTGCCATCAGCACACCTCATTTAGCTACAATTACTCAGCAGTGATCTCCATCGCCTACGGACATTTTCCAGAGAGCTGAGGCTTACTCATCACTGATGAAAATCCATCTAAAATATATTATATTTTCTTGTCTTACGAGACCACGCTGAACACATTTGGACTTTTTCTTTTTTTTAATTAGAACTATTGCTAGGAACACGCATGTATGAAATGCGCTGTATCCCACGGAGAAGGGCCACAGCTGCTGCGGGTTATTGGCCTCCTCTCCAGCGGCCCGGGCTTCTCATGTTCTTGTGTCCGGTTTTAAGGATTTCTTTTATCCTGCTAGGCTCTCTGCTTTCATGTCTGACTTCTACCAGCCTGCCTTACCTCCAGAAACTTATCCGCCTCTAATCTGCTATTTCTAATCTGCCCGAACTGGGAAACCCCATAACCATGCTTGATAAGAGTTTTTCTTAAATTAAGTGCATATAGTCAAGCTCCACAGAAGAGAGTCTTTCGACAAGTGAAATGCTTGGCTTTAAGAGGTCAGTTGGGTGCCATCTGAGCTGCTTGGAGAACTCTTTTCCCTTCTGTTGTCCAAGTTCTTTTTAGTCACCGGTTCCCTCAGGTAGAAAGCAACATGTAAAGAGGAAAGCTCACTGGTCTTAACTCCTGAAGGAATGAGAGGAGTGTCTTTCCTCTATGCTCCTTCTTGACCTCAGTGACACGTAAGTAGCCCTCCCAGGTGCTTTACAAGACAGTGCAGATTAGTGTCACTTTGTCCACACCGGTGACAGTGATGAATGGTGGGAGAATCCAGGTATAGAATTGCCAGATAAAATAGAGGATGCTCAGTTAATATTGAATTCAAAAAATGAGTGCCCTGTACTTTCATTGCTAAATCTAGCAACCCTACTCAGGGCTTCACTGCCATCATGAGCAGAATGTAAGCTAATGGCAGGAGGTGTTTTTCTCATCTGCACTTAATTAATCACCCCAGACTGTCAAAAGCTGAGGCCAATTGGTACATCAAACCAATTCTAGCCAATCTCACTCTCTAAAATTAGCCAGGTAACTCCAGAAAGTACCTTCATACATATTTTAGAGCTGAAAGGACGCCAAATGATTAGTTACCACAGTCCTTTCATTTTACGGAGAAGCCAGCCAATTCCCAGAGAGAGAGAAATGACATGCCCAAGGTCACACAACTCCTGAGTGTCTATTTATGCTATTTTGTCTCTTATTTGGAATTCACTTCCTGCTTAGGGACACAATATATGAGTCTAACCAGTGAAAGCTGTTTTCTTTTAGAATAACAGTGAAGAGATCTGGACAGAATGCCTATTTTCAGCTAGCATATAAGTAAGACTGGCAAACTGGTATCTCCCCAAGATTCTTTGCTGCTCTGCCACATTATAGAAGCAAAAACATACTTCAGTCCTGTTTACACATCTCTAATGGCTCCCCATCTCTCAGAATGATCTGGCTCCTTGTTCACTGTCCTCAACCCCAGCCACTCTCCCCATCATTCCATCTACATCAGCTGCACTGACATCCTTGCTGTTCCCCGAACATGCAAAGCATGCTCCTGCTTCAGTACCTTTGCACTTGCTGTCCCCCCTTCATGGAATGTTCTTCTCCCAAATAAATACATGGTATATCTCCCTCCTTCTTTGCATTCGAGTCCTTCTGTACAGGTCAACTTTCTCAATAGGTCTTCCCTTACCACCCTTCTAAAAGAGTGCCCCCCCACTCTCACAATGACTCTGTGTTCCCCTACCCTGATTTATTTCTCTTCATAGCACTGATCACCATCTGACATAGTGTATATTTATATGTCTGTTTATTGTAAAAGCCCCCTCCCCAGCTAGAATGTCAACTCCATGAGGTCAGGAAATTTGGTTTGTTCACTGCTCTGTCCCTAGTGCCTAAGAACAGTGCCTAGCTCATAGCAGATATTGAAAAAATATTTGCTGAACAAAATAGTATTATAGGTGTCCTTAGGGAGTAAGAGGTAGGCTTTGTGGCATAAGGGTTTCCTTGGTCTTCTGTACAAAATTTGGTGAAATCTTCAGCCTTGGGCTCAAGAAGCTGCAATGTCACCACAGGTGACCTCTGAGGGCCTTTTCAATTATGAAGTTTTGTGGGTTTGTGCTCATTTATTCTATAATCAAGGTCTGAGCCCTTTGCTTCATTTGGCTGGAACTGAGGGGGTGGGTTCATGGGGAAGGGAATGGGCACATCCTCATCCAGCCATGGGGAAGGTGCCCTCTGGACCCGTGCCCTGCACCCTGGACAGCAGCAGAGGAAGGTTCGTCTCACACTGACCTGTCAGGAGACCAAATACCATGCCCATGATCACGGAGAAGCTGAGTGCCCCAAGGTTGGTGAGTACCTGGTAGCGGACCCTAGAAATGACAAAGCAGAGGTGGTCACTTTCCAGCATCAGGCTGCAGAGGTCACTGGGGACAAAAAGGACTATTTGCATCCATAGAGATGCTCTCAGGAAAGGCCATCAGGAGAACAATTGTCCCCTCCACAGGTGATACTTTTCCCTGTCATTTTCCCACAAAGCCATGCAGGCATGTAGGTGGGGAAGGAGGGATTTCAAGAAGTTCAAGCGGGAAGGGTATAGCTAAGTGGTAGAGTGTATGCTTGGCATGTACGAGGTTCTGGGTTCAATCCCTGCTATCTCCATTTTAACTAATTAATTAATTAATTAATTAACTAAACAAACCCAATTTAAAAAAAAAAAACGAAGTTCAAGTCTCAATTCTTCACAGGCCTTGTGACCCTGGGCACTTAACCTCTCAGAGTCCTGGATTTCTTCACTAAGCAATTAAAGACAAAGGTTTTATTTCTATCAGGGCAAAACAGGGTACAGCTTGGCTGTCAGATCCATCTCTTCTGCCCACCCCCTCCCTTGAACATATGTCCCTGTCCTCTCCTCTAAGGCAACCCCAGGGCTTCACTTTAAACTATTATGCAGCCCTTGGAAGACATCTATTTCACCTTGCAGTAGGCAAGGATTTCTTTTTTTATGATTTTAAAAAGATTATTTTGGGGGGGTAATCAGGTTTAGTTTTAAAGGAGGTACTGGGAACTGAACCCAGGACCTCATGCATGCTAAGCATGCACTCTACCACTTGAGCTATACCCTGCCTCCCAACAAAGATTTCATAAACAGGACACAGAAGAGCTAAACATAGAGGGAGCAATGATAAATTGGACTAAATAAAAATTAAGAACTTCTGTTCATCAAAAGACATCATTAAGAAAGTGAAAAACAACCCACAAAATGGGAGAAGACATTTACAATATATTTATCTGACCAAGGGTCTATATCCAGCACATATAAAGAATTCCTACAAATCAGTAAGAAAAATAACACACAACAGAAAAATGGGCTAAAGAACTCAAACAGACGTTTCACAAGAGAAGGTATTCAAATGCTAAAAAGCATATGAAAAATGCTCCACTTAATTAGTCATCAGGATAATTAAAATTAAAACAATAAGTTTGATATCTAAGTGGCTAAATATTTTTTAGAGGAAATGATGGAGTGTTGGAGAACTCTCAGGTTCTACTGCACAAACCACAATGGAAAACGCAGTATCCACTAAAGTGGGTTGTATGAATACTGTACGATCCAACAATTCCACTTCTAGGCATGTACTCAACAGAAGTACATTTATATGTTCAAAAAAAAAAAGTCCAAGAATGTACTAGAATGTCATAGCTCCAAACCAGAAACAACCCAAACACTCAGTGATAATGGATAAATAAGTTGTGCTGTATTCACCCAATGGAAGCCTGTTGTGTGTTTTCTCAGATTTTGTGTTTGTCTACTTGGCACTCATTTATTACAGGGCCAAACTAGTGGCCAAAGCTGTCTACCTCTCTCTCTCATAACAGCTTTCACTGGCATGCAAAACTCATATTACGAAGCCCCCAACCACATACTGTAACGTATGTGTTTTCACTCCCACTCAATAGGGGACGTCCCTACTTTACTCTCCTGCCACCGTAGTCCTAAAGGCAGAGTGTTAGTTCCACTCTCTCTGCTGCCTGGTCCCTGCATGTGATAAACTTTCATGCTGTGCCTCTCCCTTCCAGGGCAACTGTGAGGAACATTAAAGTTTCCTTTCAATGACATTGACCTCTCCATGTTGTCACTGAGTTGCCTTTATAAATTAAACCTAAGCACAATTAATTCAGTGCTGTCCCCCAATGAAAATGAACAATCTACAGAGATACTCAACAATATGGATGAACCTCACAGTTACAATGTTGAGTAAAACAAGCCAAGCACACAAGAGCAGACCTCCGGTAGGATTCCACGTATATAAAGGACAGAAGGAGGCAAAACTGATTGATGCTGTTAGAAGTCAGGTTAGTGGTCACCCTGGGACAGGACACAAAGGAGTTCCTGGTGCTGGTTACTGGGGCGTGTCAGAAGTCATTGAGGGATACCCTTATGATATTTGCACTTTTCTGGATGTAGATTACACTACAGTAAAAAAGTTTTTCAAAAAGCCTGGCATAAAGGCTAAAACCAAATCGCTGACTGCCAACCTACAATTCACTCTACCCTCATGCCATAGTAATGCAGGGTGGGCTCTTCTGTGCCAGGCCCTTGGCTCCTTACTTTACCATTGTTTTTCCATGATCCTCACAACAGCTCTGTAAGCAAGTCCTTATTTCACAAATGGGAGGCTCAGTTTAGGGACATGAACCAAGGGTTCCAATGCCATGTGGCCTGGAATGCATAGCTCTTGGGATTTAAATTAGGTAGGACTGTCTACCCACAAAAGTGGCCAAATTTCAGCATTCGAGAGTTACCTTCACAAATTTGGCCATATCAGCATTCCAGGGATACTATTTAAACATTTTTCTTTAAATAGACTTTTTTAAAAAATTGAAGTATAGTCAATTTACAATGTTGTGTTAGTTTCTGGTGTACAGCAAAGTGATTCAGATATATATGTGTGCGTATTATTTTCCAGATTCTTTTCCATTGTAGGTTAAGATATTGAATATGGTTCCCTATGCTATACAGTAGGACCTTCTTGTTTGTTTATTTTTTATACAGTAGTTTATATCTGCTAATTCCAAACTCCTAATTTATCCCTCCCCAACCTTTTCCCTTTTGGTAACCATAATTCATTTCTATGTCTGTTAATCTATTTCTGGTTTATAAATAAGTTCATTTGTATCATCTTTTAAGGTTCCACAAATAAGTTATGCCATACGGTATTTATCTTTCTTTGTCTGATTTACTTGGTATAATAACCTTTACATCCATCCATGTTGCTGAAGATGGCAGTATTTTGTTATTTTTTATAGCTAAGTAGTGTTCCATTTTATATATGTGCCACATCTTCTTTATCCAATCATCTGTTGATATACATTTAGGTTGCTTTCACATCTTGGCTATTGTAAACAGTGCTGCTATGAACATTGGGGTATATATATCTTTTCAAATTAGAGTTTTCTCCAGATATATGCCAAGGAGTGAGATTGCTAGATCATATAGTAACTCTATTTTTAGTTTTTAAGGAACTACCATACTGTTCTTCAAAGTGGCTGCACCAATTTTCATTCCCACCAACAGTGCAGAAGCATTCCCTTTTTCCACATCCTCCCCAGCATTTATTCTTTGTGGACTTTTTAATGATGGCCATTCTGACTGGTGTGAGGTGATGTCTCATTGTAGTTTTGAGTTGTATTTCTCTAATCATTAGCAATGTTGAGCATCTTTTCATATACCTATTGCCATATGTATGTCTTCTTTGGAGAAATGCCTACTTAGATATTCTACCCACTTTTTGATTGGATTGTTTGTTTTTTTGCTGCTGAGCTATATGAGCTGTTTGTATATTTTGAAAATTAATCCCTGTCAGTTGCATTACTTACAAATTTTTCTCCCATTCTGTAGGTTGTCTTTTCATTTTATTTATGGTTTCCTTTTCTATGCAAAAGCTTGTAAGTTTGATTGGGTCTTATTTGTTTATTTTTGCTTTTATTTCTTTTGCCTTGGGAGACTGACCTAAGAAAATATTGCTACGATTTATGTGAGAGAATGTTTTGTCTATGTTCTCTTCTAGGGGTTTTATGGTGTCATGTCTTATGTTTAAGTCTTTAAGCCATTTTGAGTTTATTTTTGTGTATGGAGTGAGGGAGTGTTCTAACTTCATTGATTTACATGTGGCTGTCCAGCTTTCCCAACACCACTTATTGAAGAGACTATCTCTTTTCCATTGTACATTCTTGTCTCTTTTGTCGAAGATTTGACCATAGGTGTGCAAACAGACTTTTAAAAAAACATTTAAATAAGTGTATTTAAAAGGAAACTTTGCATCACTAGTGTAAATGGAAGAGAAATGAGAGGTCACTATAAAAAAGAGAGACAATGAAAACATTGCTAGAATCTCCCCCAGATGCTACAGCCTGGGCAAATCTCAGTCTGAGGTTTCCTCTGCTGTTGTTCAAACAGGAGGTCAGCAGCTATTGGAAGAGTGTGGAGACTCTCAGTACCAAGTTGAGACTTTCTCCCTGATGTAATCAAAGGGAAACAGCATCTGCACTGTGTGATTCAACGTTCTTGAAGTGTGTCTTCACACCACTTAAAATCCCACAATTTGTGAAAAACGCTCTGTCCAGGCTCCGAGCACAGCATCCAACTCATTCACTTCCTCTCACCTGAACAGGAAATCGGCAAGTATTGTTTGTGGAATGAATGAAAAGCCAGCTCACGTGCCCAATGACACAGAGCTAAGGAAAGCAGCTGATCCACACTTCCCAGGAAGCGTTCTGCCCACCAGCTCGGTCCTTCCTCTGTCTTTCCACTACATCCAGATGTCCCTCTTACGGAAGCAGCAGCATTAGTGACCATCATAAAGAAAGGGACCGTGTGTTGGGTGTTACTCCATGCCAAGCACTGTCCTGAGCCCCTTTATTATTCTACGTTGCTGAATCCCCAGTGGCCCTGGAACATGGATCTTATTATCCTATTTTACAGATAGAAAACTGGCACTTAAATTTGAGGTTGAATACCATACCTAAAGGCACACAACTGGTAAACGTGACCTTGGTCTGTTTGTCCCTGAAGCCTGAGCCCTTTACTTAAAGACAACAAGAGGCTTCCCCAAGAGAGGTCATTGCTGTCACTGTGCCCTTCCTCCTGCCTGGTTCCTGCAGAAGAGAGAGGACTACTTCTTGGTCCTCGGCTATCTCCTTCTGATGAGACTTGACTTGCAGAGGGGTGCTGGAGCCAGCTCACATAGACACACCGGCTGAGCGGTCTCATCTCTTCTCAACTCCATGTTCAGTGATGTCACCTTGATGGCTTGAAATTAGCCACAGTGAGAGTACTTGCATCGGTGAAATTAACAAATGCTGCAAGTCAGGATTTGTTTCCCTGGAGAGCCTTTAGGAGCACACTGTTGGTTGACTGTTTTGCTTTGTTTTGATTTTGGGGTTTTGTTTTTTGTGTTTGTTGTTGTTGTTTGGATTTTTTGCTATAGGCCAATAGTTCTCAAACTTGAGTTGGCATGAGAATCACAAAGAAGACTGCTGGGCCCTGCTCCTTAATGTCTAATTGAGTGGGTCTGGGGTGAGGTGGGATTTGTATTTCTTACAAGTTCCCAGGTGATGCTGTTCCTGCTGAGAACTTCTGTTCTAGGAGATCCAGGGTCACAGAATTTGAGGAATAGAAGGATAGGTGGTCCAGAAGTTTCAGATTGGCAGCCCACAAGCAGAATTTGGCCCACACAATGTTTCTAAGCTTTTGAATCTTTTGCCAATGCTTGGGACAGTACATGCATAATTTGAAAAGTCATCAGATCTGGCAACATTGATCCTGGGTCCCTGCATGGCATTCGTTGCCTGGCATCAAAGAGCAATCGCCCATGGTTTCCTCCCCTTGCTGGTCTCATTTTTCACCTTACCTGCCTGGCCCCTATAGACACCAGGGCATAAGACTCTGCTAGATCCACCCCTCATTCTACAAAGGGGGACCCAGGGACCCAGAGAGAGGAAAAGATTTGCCGAGAGTCACACAGCTATTAAAACACTGGCAGACACATCCCTGGAGTCCGTTACTGAGATGCCTTACTTCACACAGACCATCCCCTCCCCACCCTCAAATAGGATCCCCCTCACCCCATGCAACCTAGGGAGGTATGTCTCACCCGCCCTCAGATGATTCGTATAATTTGGAGCTATGGTTGTCTCTGTCATTGGAGCTACAAGCGACCCAGCCCTCCGTGATTTCTCTGAGATGTCCCCAAACACTGTGAGCTCTCACCACCCACCGCAGGTGCTCACCACCTTCACAGCCAGGTTCCCGCCACATGACCTCAGACAGGTAACTCCTCCCAAGTATTGTTCCTTTGAGGAAGTTAATAACATCTCAGAGGGTGGTTGTGAGGATTAGATGATATGATGCATGTGATGATTTTGGAATAATGCCTAGCACTTTGAAAGCAGTCAATCAGCAGTTCTGATTGTCATCAGTAATATTATTATTATCATCACTATATTGGTTTATCTGGAAAAATCTATCCCTGTCTTGTGCCTAAGTCACTTTTTTCATTTTATGTGAGACACGTTCATAAGATAAACAACTTCGAGAAGGTGATGGCCAGGGTTCTGAGCACTGCTGTCCGTTGGCTAGGGGGCACAGGACCCGACTCTGGCCCAGAGGCCCACGTTCCCACCTCATCGTGAGACCTTAGCCAAGCCCCTTCCCTCTCTAGGCCTTTGGGCTGAGGTGTGCTCAGCATTTGCCTACATTAACATATCAAACCCTCTTAACCACACAGCGCCTGGCCTCAAGTAGCTTCCAACAACCCTCTGAGAAGAGGTACTATCATTATTTTCATTTGTTTCAGGCGATGGAGGCTCAGAGGGGTTAGGTAGCATGACCCAGCTAGTGAGAGGTCAAAACCAGTCTGACCCACAGCACACTTCACCACAACCTAAACTACCACGGGTTGAAAAATGGACTCAGTCAACTTGGGCCTGATTGCTCTGCTCTGTCTGCATTTGGGGATGCCTCAGGACTGTCTGCCTTTGCCCTGCACCTAAGCTGCCAGCTTTGGAAAGAAGTGGCCTGGAGAGGTGATAAGTCCATACGAGGTAGGGGCTGGGCAGAATTTCAAAATAAATTGGCCAAGAAATATTCACTGAGGCCTTCTGAGTGCCTGGCCCTTAATGTATGCCCCCCACCCAGCCAAGGGCTCTGAGCACACTTCTTCCCAAGCTGGATGGGATAATAAGGGGCTGAGCGAAATGACCCACATGGAAATATCCGTCCACATGACCTGATGCGCCATCAGCACAACGTAGATGATCCCTCCAAGCAGACCTGGCAAGCCGAAGGTGTAGTGCACGCCGTAGGTGTCGTGGATGTTCAGCATTTGAAAGCACACCTGGGGACAAACACTATTATCAGCAGATCTACATGTGGGAATAACACTCCTTGCCCACCCTTTCACAGACTCTTGGCGTCCAGGGCATCTGAGGTGATGGGCATTAGGGCGCAACTAAGTAAGTACTTCTCAGAGTCACATGTGCACTCACATCACCTGGGGAGATTGTTAAAATACAAAGTCAGATTTAGTGGGTCTGGGGCTTGAGATTCTGCATTTCCAACAAAGTCCCAGGTGATGCCAATGCTGCTGGTCTCTGGTCCACACGTTGAATAACAATGGTCTAGCCCAGGCACTACTCACATTTTGGGCTGATAATTCTGTCCCATGTGTTGTAGGAGGCTTAGGATCCCTGGCCTGTACTCTCAAGATGCCAGTACCACCCCTCACCCAGTTATGTCAATCAAAAGTGTCTCCAGAGATTGTCAAATGTCCCTAGGGGCTGATCAAGACCCACTGGTCTAGCCCAGACTTAACTGTCATCCAAGAGACTACATGGCTGGTGAAAAGAAAAGCACCCGACCACACCTCCAGACTCCCATTTCATCACTTAGCCTCCCAGATGGCCTTGGGCCAACAGATGTGGATATCAATGCAACTTCAGACTCTTCAACTCGCCCAGGAGATGTTCCCCAGCACCTGCCATCGCTCAAGGCTCTGGTCCCACCACACTCCCTGATGAACTTGATGCTTCAGCCATAAGAACATCCTTCTGTTTCCTAGTTGGGCTGCATGCTCTTCTCATCATTGAGCCTTTGAACACCCTGTTCCTTCTGTCTGGAGGACATTTCCAACTTCTCTGTCTGGCTAACATTAGTTATCTGTCAACACTCAGCTGAGACATCTGCTCTGGGAAGCATTTCCTGACCCATCTCAGGCCAGATGTGCTCCAGTAGCAGTTATCACACTGTGCTGTGTTTATTTGTCCATTTCTCCCCCTACACTATAGCTTGGGAGGCAGGATGACTACTAGAACATGTGCACTGAGTGAATTAATTAATTTTAAAGAATCAGTGAATCATCTTTGAATCATTCCCCCAGTGATAGAATCAAGGAACCTGAGGCACAGGGTAAGTGACAGACACTGAGCCTGATGATAACTTGTTTTTTTGTTTTGTTTTGTTTTGTTTTGTTTTCTGATGATAACTTGTGATACTTGTTTTGCTGTACATTTCCTTTCATCATAGGGCCTCAGAACCAGAGGAGATAAAAGACATGTGTTTCCATTCCAAAGATGAAAATCAGATCGCCCCATCTTTGGCAAGATCAAACTGTTGGTAATACTTCCTTATTTGGGGGTTGAAACTACCTTCCTGAATATCCACAGTTCATCCGAAAGTCTATTCCTTTTTCCTCTATCAAGCCTTCAAATTGATGAAGATTTGTTCTGAAATATTTCTCTTGAGAGTATAACAAATTGGCTATAATGGAGTACTCTGATATTATCAATATCTGTTGAATATTGAAGGAAGGAAAATCCATCCACTTAGAAGAACTAAATAATCAGACGTGGACATGACCTGGACTATTTGCCCAGCATCTTTCTTTTGGGTGCTGCCCTTCCCACCCTCATTCACGTGGTTCATGGACAGCAGCCTGTATGTATGCTGTGCCCTACCTCCCATTCCTAGCCAAAGACTGGCACATTATCCACGTTAGACCAATGATCGCCTTCTCCAGAGAACTCAGAACTGGGGTCAAGGGAATTCACCTGGCTGCTTTCTTGAAGAGTGAGACTACATTCCACCATGTGGAGTAGGAGTAGGACAAGGGGAGGGAAGTCTGCAGAGTAAGAATAAAGCAGATATTCAGGAAAAGCAAAAAAAAAAGAAAAAGAGCAGGGACTTTGCGAGATCCCCACAAGACTCCCATCCCTGGTACTGGCCATTCCTGGGCTCCCAGCAGCATTCCTGCCTTGGGTAGTAGCCTTATAATGAATTCCTTCTTATTCCTGAGTGAGCTTGAATGGGTTCTGTTACTTCCTCCCCACCTAACAAATGTGCCATCCAACATGGGTGGGTCCCTCACCCAAGCTTTGAAGCCAAGTTGACAACTGCCAACAGCTGCCTAATGCAGCCCGTGGCACTACATGATGACGCACTGTATTCCCAGGGGCCTGGGACCTTGGTGTGAGCCAAAGCAGCAGGTGTTAGTTTCCCAGCTCCTTACCGACAGGTACTTGGCTTCCAAGATGGAGATCAGCCCAGCCATAAGGCCCAGCAGCATGGCGAGCCAAGGAGAAGGGATCAGGTAACAAGCGGGGCCCACAGCCACACCTCCTGCCAACACCGCATTGTGGATATGAATCTGCAAAGAAATGGCTTGTGGGTAAACGGAGTGAGGTAAAGAGGACACAATCTCTCCAAGATACTTGGTAAGCTGGTAGCAAGACAACCCTGTAGCGTCCTCCCTGCTTTTCTGATCCTGAAACCACCTCCTCCCCTCTGTTGAGACTTCATCAATGGTCTTATCTCACCCACTTCTCAGGCTCTGGGAACAGTCACCCTGACTGGGAGTCATTTAGCTTGAAAGTGCAGTTACTCAGCATCCTAGTCATGCTCACACCCAGCAGTGATGTGTCCTTGGGTGCTTAACCATTCAGTGCTTCAACTTTGCCACCAGATGCATGGGGTTTTGACTATACCTACTTGATACGGTTATTGTGGGAATTGAGCCAGCTACCACATGTAAAACTCCAAGCCCAATGCCTGGCATAGAACATGAGTAAATGTCCAATAAATATAAGCCATCATAATTTTTACTATTTTTATTATTATTACTGGCTACTTGGTACCTAGGCCTCCCTGTAATTATTGGACCCAATTCCCAATAAACTGGCCCTTGTCCCTGGGTCATGTCTCCACTCTGTCCTTTGTTCCTCTAGAACCTGGGCCTTGCCAGTTCTTGCTCTTACACTGCTTCCTTCTGCCTTTCTCTGTTCCACCCAGATTCCAAGCTCTGGGCCCTGGGACTAGCTTCTGGGATTCCCTGACCTGATGCCTACACCTACCTCCCTGGATGTCCCCATTTTGTCTGAGTCACCACTCCCTGTCACCATGGAGCTCACCTGTGGAGACCCTCACCTCCCCTTAGTGCTGTTAACCTGTCATCCATGGCCACATTCTCTCCACTCCAGCCCCCGCTGTCTGTCCAGACTTTTTCCCACCACCTCCGGCTGGTTGACCTCATGTCCCACTCAACATGGGGACTTGTTTTTTGTCTTCAGCTCTACTCTCTCACCCATCTCTCCTCCCAAAACTCGCACACGCAGTCTCCCAGCCACGTTGATAACAGCAGCTGATATCCGCCCAGGTCTCACCCTGTGTGAAGCACTTTCGTGCATTGTCTATCAAGCCCCACTTTACAGTGGAAGGCAGCTGAGACTCCAAAAGTTTAAGTGGCTTGGCCACTGTCACATGGCTAGGGAAACAAAGTTCTTTACTTCTGATTCTGTTCATTCTATTCTTGAAATTTCTTGGGGGAAAGGGAGAGACTAATTCCACCCCCATTTTCCTCTGCTGACTGCTGTTCATGTGGCTGGCTTTAGTAACTAGCAGAAACGGGGTTCAAACTTGGGTTTGTTTGATGTCAAGGCTGATAGGTTTAATCACAGTCTCTAGAGAGCCTTTGATCACTTGCCGGTCTCCTACGTGCCAGGGCCCATTCTGACATGCCAGCGCTGTCTGGGCTGATGCCCCACGGTGCTGCAGACAAGGCTCCATCACCTGACATGCTCTTTCCCAGCCCAAGGGGCTGTGCTGGGGGAGGGGACATGAATATGTGTGTCAGGTCTACATGATCCAAGTGTGGCCCGAGGGACAGTCCCCCTCCCCCTCTCCTCACCATGTTGATCTTCCCTCGAGAGTGAACCAAGGCTGACACCAAGATGGCTGTCACCGCGCTGACCGCAAGGGCATAGTAAGTGTTGAACACAGCCTTCTTCCTTTCGCTCAGTAAGTCCAGCAGAGAGGAGTTGAAACTCGGCCAGAATATCCACAAGAAGAGGGTGCCTGGAGGCCACAGAGTGTCAAAGGCGGGAACCAGTACTCCTGCTCCAAAGCCTGAGCCTCCGGGGGCTTCAGACAGGAGACTCCTGGAGCTAGCAAGTCTCCACTCGGTCACCCCTGTCCTTTTCCTCCACCCCTAGGCCCGGCTTTCTTCACTTGTCCAATTCCCTTCTTTAAGTTGAGGACAAAAGGATTGAGATGTAGCAAGTCTCTCCTCTCCTTTGGATACTAATGAAGAGAAGTTCCCTGGAGGGGAATGCTTCTTTCAAAGGTCTGAATTCATCAAATGCTATTTGAGGAAACCAGTCACTATAGAGGGGCTTCAGACACCCAGGGCACGTTGGTGAAGGAGAAAGATTTTTCTGCAGAGCCTCTGCTCACCCCAGATCTGAGACCAATCCCTAACCCGTCCTTACCAAGCATGGCAAACAAACTGGGACTCGTTGCCATCTGAGTTTCCTGCTTCATTTCTTTGGGAGGCTTTGGGAGGCAGTAGGATGCAGTCAGCCCAAAATAGGCTGCAAACACATGGATGTACATCATACTTATGTGATTGTCCATCTGCAAAAAAAACCAGTAGGAGCAGTGAACGTCAGCGTCCTCTACCCACGGGGAATCCCCCAGGTTCCTCAGAGAAAGTTCTGCACTTCATGTAGGAGGTGTGATTTGAAGTCAGGAGACTGACCCAGCCCAGTTCCCCTTTCAGAGGAGCCCCGTGAGCTTTCTCGTTTGTGATCAGCTCTCATCTTACTTAATCATACCTGACCTTGGCAGGGCTATGGCAGAGGAGCTGGGAGAGCCATTTGGACAGGCTTCACCCGCACAGCTGGCTTCAGCTGTAGACTTTTGACAGTCTCCCTCGATGAGATCCCATGTACAAACACATGTTGACTGGTTTGAAAGAAGACGTTGGCCATGTAGCTCGTAGGACCACTGCCCATGGGGTCCCAGGAATTAATTCTCTTTTTATACATCCCATAATCATATTGTGAATAGCACAAGCAACAGTACCATATTTTGGAAGTTAAAGGCATTTGTTTGCTCTGTGTAAACATTTAGCATAGACCACACTCTTGTAATCCTATTTTGGCCCGTCCTTTTTTTTTTTTTTTTTTTTTTTTTAATCCCTGAAGCCTCACCAAAGGGAGGCAGAGCCCTCCCCTTCTACCTGCTCAGCTCTCATCCCATAGGTCCCTCCTCACAGCACCATGACTCACATTGAGGAGTTTCTTGCCAACTATCCTCGTGGTGCTAAAGGCTGTCAGCTCTATCAGCATCATCAACACCAGCTGCACTAAGTTGACCTTCCCCAGGACGGTGCCCGCCGAGATCAGCACAGATGTAGCGCTCATGGTGGCCATCTGAACACTGGGGAGAGTGGGCAAGACCAGGATGACTAAGAAGGAAGGATGCCTCTCATTCATTCATTCGCACATTCAGCAAACACTTGTTGAGGACTTAGTCCCTGTCTTCAAGAAACTGAAGACACAGCCCGAGAAGTAGACACAATTTCTGCTCATGTGGGGATGGATGCTGCTAGGGGCAGCTACACTGAAAGATTGGTCTGCACACATGCATCTGTACTGAGGATGCTCCCAGGATCTCAGAGAAATGTCAAGGTGAGTTACAGAGGCCGATTGTTCCCACAGGCGCCCCGTCTGGGATCTGACAACTGGGATTCAGCCCTTGACTTCTCTTCGGCCGCCATCTCTCACAGATGCTCAATAGGGGGCGCTCTTCACCTGCTAGCCCGCCTGCCCTTTGGCCACCCATCACGCTCATCTCTTCCTTTCCACCTTAGTGAAAAGAGACTGGGTTTGGAAGCAGGACAAGCCTGGCTTCCAGTTCCAGCTTTTCTACTTGAGCAGCTATTTAATCTCACTGAGTCTGTTTCTCCATCTGTAAAATAAGAATGATGATAATACTTATCTCATGGTAGTGCTGTTGGGGAGCAGAAGGAATGGTCGTACATATGTGTCTAGAACACCATGACTGGCACAAAGAACTAACTCAGCCCTATTACTGATTCGTTCCTCCCCTTGACAAATGAGCAAGCTTAGTGTTGGGATTCAGAAGGAGAAAAAATTTTTGATTTCCAGGCACTTAGGATTCAGCTGGGGAGATAACCCTGTCGATTAAGACGATGTGCGATATCATGAACCAAGAGGGGCTCACTGGAGAGCGAGAGCAACGTGAACTGGACTCATCAGGGAGGGCTTCTTGGGGGAGGTGGCACTGTGCAGGACAATCCATGGTGGTTAAACCAACCCATCCTCCTCTGGGCACATTGCTGGGACCACGCCCCTCCCCCTAGGAGCTGATGATAATGCAATAATAATAATAATAACAACAACAACAACAATCTGTTGAGCATTATGTATAACTGGCTTGAAACTACATCAATTCATTTAAATTTTAATGCTCCAAGTAACCCTCTGTAAATGGTGCTAGGGTACCATTAATGACCTCCATTTTACAGAGAGGACATTGAGACTAGAAGAGGTGGCTTTTTTGGTAATGGCCTCACAGCTAGTTAATGACAAACGTAAGGGTCAATCCCACCCAGTTGCCGTGGATCCAAAGCCTGTGCTCTGAAGTTTGGAAACAGTCTTCCCAGCAATTGCTGCCAATGTAGTGTCCTGCTTAAGGTTCAAGGACTTCAGAGGGAAGGTCAGAGCAGGTCCAAGGGTATGGGGAAGGAGTCTCACAGGGACCAGGAATTACTTAGAATAAAGTCACTCAGTGTTTCACCGTGGCTGGTCATGTTAGATCTTCTGGGTGAGTGCTTTTTTTTTTTTTAAAGGAGGGGATTTAAAGGACCTCGTGCATGCTAAGCACAAGCTCTACCGCTGAGCTCTACTTCCATGCCATGTGTGAGTGCTCATTTAATTGGCAAAGGCCTAATTCAGGAGAGTGTGTGCTGGTGGTGGGCTTTCAGACCTCCCGGGCCAGCTGGGACTGTGGAGGTGTTGAGACAGTGAGGCGCAGTACCCAGGATGGTCTCTGTCTAGGCTGCCTAGGTTGGAATCCTAACTCAGCCACTTCCTGGCTGTGTGGCCTTGGGCAAATTACTTAACCACTCTGTGTTTCAATGCTCTCACCTATAAGGTAAAGGCAAGGCCTATGGAGGAATGTGAAGGCAAAGTGAGTTAAGATATGTCAAGCTCAATAAGGGGGTTGGTTATTGCTATTATAGGCCCTCCTGGACCTTTCAACATACAGCATTAAAAATATCACACCTTTTAGAGTTCTTTTTCTTTTCATTTTTGCTCCAGTAACCATTTACTAAGTCCTTACTATGTGAAGGAAACAAAGGAGGACAAAACTGAATTAGACAGGCCCCTGCCCTGAAGGGACTGGTCATCGGTGACTCAAGCAGAACCAATTCAGTGCCAAGTCAGGCTGAGAGATGCGGGTGAGGCCGAGCAGGAGGGAGAGGGCCTGTCTGGGAGGCAGGCCTGGCCACCGCCCACCAGCCCAGCGAGAGCCGGAAAGGTCAGGAAGGAGCCCATTGTTCAAATCCGTGAAGCCAGTCCCATTGAGGGTCACAGCTGGGAGGACCCAAGGGGGCAGGGCAGGGCAGGGGCGTTCACTCAGGCAATAAATGGCCTCTTCTTGTCTTTCCGGATTGAGGCAAGAGCAAACAGTTCTCTGCTGCAGGATGTCAGAAGAAGGGGGCAGCCTGGAGATGCCTGGAGACCAAGGTGCAGGAGGCTGAAGGCTTGTGTGACCTTAAGCCATGGCAGCAGAAATATCGGACCAGGACCATCCTGTCAGCATTACCCCCCAAGTGCCCTTTGTCACTTCCCAAGTGGTTACTGGGGTTATTGAATCCCCATGGGGGTTGGTTTACAAGCCAAAAGGTGGAGAGTTTTTCCAGGGCCAGTGGGGAGCTGACTAGACTGTGTTTCTTGTCATCTTCACTCTGGAGTGTGTGGGAAAGGTTACAGAGAGTAAAAACTGAAGCCATTCCCACCATTTAGCTGTGTGACCCTAGGTAAGTGCCTTATGCTCTCTGAGTGTCTAGTTCTTTGCCTGTATACCAGGTCAGACCCCTGCTTGGAAGGGTGAAACAAATGTTTGTGAAGCTCAGCACAGAGCCTGGCTCATGGGGACATGTTCAACAGCAGAGCCTAGAGGTTTAGAAGGGTCTCAGAGGGGAGGATAGAGTGGCCTTGAAAGGTGAGGGGGTCCTCAAGATGCCCAAGGAGGGATTTATCATCACCTGGGCAAGACAGAAATTCAGAATTGGATAAAACAAAAAACAATTCTTAAAGAAAAAATTTACATAGCTCCTCCTATTAAGTGTGAATACCTTTTTTTACATCTCTCTCTCTCTCTCTCTCTCTCTCTCTCTATTGCAGCTCAATGCATACACACACACACACACACACACACACACACACACATATATATATATATATATACATACATACTTCTGTGTAACCATCACCCAGGATAACAGAGAATGTTTACTGCATCCCATAAGCTTCTTTCGTGCCCCTTCCTAATCAATAAACACCATACCCTAGGTAACAATTATTCTGACTTCTAGCAACACAGGTTACTTCTGCTAGTTTTTAGAATTTCTTATAAAGGCATCTAAATAGATCAAAGTTAATTGAAAGAAACTAAAGGCATAGTGATTTCTTCTCCATGAGCATTTGAGGGCGGAAAGTACATCTTTCTTTTCAAGAGACTATCACTTTGATTGTAGATTTCTATTTTGTTTTGTCTAATCTCTATTCATTTTCTTTGAACTTATATGTATGGTGTAAGTTTACAAAATCAACATTAATAAAAAAAGAAAGGACACAGGGAGTGCCATAGATCTGAGCCCCTTGCAGTGCCACAGAGTAGTGTTGTCAGATAAAATAGGAGACACCAGTTAAATTTGAATTTTAGACAGTGTGAACTGGACTTACCAAGGACAGCTTCCTGGGGAAGGTGGCACTGAACAGGACAATCCATAATGGTTAAACTAATAATTTTAGACCAACAATGAGTAATTTGTTAGTATAAATAAGTCCTGAATACTGCATGGTGTTGATGCTGGAAAGAGAAGGGGACATCCCAGCTCTTCTAGAACCTGCCCTCTTGGGCCCCACACCCCCAAGGACCCAAAAGCGACCCTGCAGCCATCCAGTTACCTGGACAGATTGATGACAATTTTCGTAAGGGAGAGTTGCTTCAGGAAGCCATCCAGTAGGACTGTGAACTGCACCCCGAGGGCCAGCAAGAAGAGATTGAAGGCTACACTGCTCCAGCAGTGTCTCCGCAAAGATGTGTTGAGGAAGCCCAAGCCAAGGGCCGCCATGAGGATCACATCCTGGATGACTGCTCAGGAAAGAGACGTTGAGGAGGAGGGAGAGGCAGGTAAGGTGGAAGGTTGTGTGAAATTAGTGTTTTACAGAACGGCAGCTGGGAGGGACATTAAGGATTATTTAACAGTGCTTGGCCAAGTTACTTCTCCTCTTTGAGCCTCAGTTTTCTCATCTGAATAATGGGGATAACATATACACCGTTGAGGGAAGGGTTAACTGAGCTCATGCTGATTAATACTAATGCTAATACTGCTTTCAGTAAATGTAGCAATTATTGTTATTAAACATAATGACATGAACACGTGCTGAGCATCAGGACCATTCCCCGGCACATAGTTAACACTCAGGAAAGGTAATTACTCTGGCTATTAAAAATCAAGTTCAACCTCCCGATCATGCACATGAGAAAATAAGGCCACAGAAGCTGGTGACTTGGCTCAGGTCACACAGAAAAGAGGGGGCAGAAACAGGCCCAGAGTTCATAGGCAAGAACCAAATTATCTTGGCAGAAAACAGCTCTCCCACTTTGGCCACTACTGAGAGGGACCTAGGGGGCCGGCTGAGAGCAGCAGGGCATCTGGGTGACCTTCACCTCTCCCAGCCTTAGACCCTGTGCAGAGGCTGCTGGGGCAGGTGAGCACAAGGAACTTACCTACTGTTCGGGAGGGGACCAGCAAAAGGAACAGGGCGGATGCTTTGAACTAATTCCAGGTTTGAAAACTGGGTAACGGTTTAGGCTCTGGAACCAGATAAGCTTGGGGTCATATCTGGGCTCTGGCACTTTCCGGCTGTGTGGCTTAATCTCTCTAGTCATTTAATGTCTCTGAACTTTAATAACAGCCTACATTTGTTAAGTGTTTACCAAGTGCCAACACTGTTTTAACCATTTCGCATAAACTCTCTCATTTAGTTCTCACAACAACCGTTCAATTTGGGCGCTGTTATTATGACCATTTTGCAGATAGGAAAACCAAGGCACAAAAGGATGAAGTAACTTGCTCTTGCTGGCAGAGCTGAGATCTAAACCTAAACCGTCTGCTCTGAAGCCCGTGCCTTGACCTATCTGCTCTCTTGGTGTTCTCATCCATTCAATGGGGAATACAATCATACCTCCCTCGTCAGGTTGCAAGAATCAAATAGTATAATGCACATAATTTCTCAAAATAGTAAAGACTATTTTATTAACAAACATCAACTATTTTCACATGTGTATAGATGCCTGGAGAGAGAGCTTGAAAGAATTTTCCCCCTAGGGAGATTATTTCTGGGTTGAGGAGAGTTTTACTCTTTTTTCTCCATTGCAGTGTTAAAATTTTCTACAACCAGCATGTAGACAGTAAATTATTTTCTTTTAAAGGAAAAAGGCATAGGCTTTGAGGTCAGACAGTTCAGTTTGACCGCAGCTGTATTGTTCCCTATTCGGTTAACCATATAAATTGCCAACATTTGACTGTTTTGACCTATAAAAATGGCAATTTATATGTTTCACCCTTTTAGTTGTGCAGACTTATAGGTTGCTTACTTTCCCCATCAGCTAAATAGGGACAATTATCCTCCTGCCTCAGAGGGTGCTGGGAGATCCAAAGGAAGTCATGTCTTTTGTTCAAGAGCCAGGTACAGTGCCTGGCACGTATGTGATCATCACCATCATCACCCTCACAGTGATAATGACTCACCTGGTCTCCACTGGTCTCCAGCCTTGGCTCTGATAACAAGGAGGAAGCTTTCATTTCCAGAATTTTCCAAAGCCTCTTCAATTTATATTTAAATTCACTTTCATTGAAAAGTACGCATCCCTAGGGTCTTGCACATAGTATGTGGGTGAGTGTTGATGATCCCATATCAGCCTGACAACACCGGGATGTAGGAGACCTGGGCACCTCCATGTGATCTGGGGACTTGGGCAGTGGGTAAGAAGTGGGGGTTCGGGAAGATTCAAATTCTTGCACTTTCTTCTCTGACGTGAGGGAAGGAGAGGTATAGGCAATGATTCTGTCTTGCATCCTCTTAGGAATTGGGGTGGAATGCGGGTGGGCAGGGCACATTTTGTATAGGGCAATCCTCTTGGGATTGCTCAGATTCCTTCAAAAGCCAAGCAGGAAACTATGTGTAAGAAGGTTACAATGCTAGGGTCCGGACTTCAAGTTGAAGTTTCCATGAGTAGAACACACTTCCATTTTCCTCTCATTTTATAGAAGGGGACCAGAGAGAGTCTGTAACTTCCTCAAGGCCACACAGCATGTCAGCAACAGAACCAAGCTCTGAATTCCTGGTACAGTGCCCTTCCACCAGGCTGGGCTGTTTCTTTCTCTAGTTTGCCCTCACCTCACTAAGGGACCTTGGGTAAGTCCCTTGCCCTCTTTGGGCCTCAGTTTCCCTATCTGTAACACGCAGGAGTTGGACTTGATACTCTCTAAGGACCTCACCGCTCTGGCGTATTCCTAGGCAGGGGTCAGTGAGTGGGGATAGGTGGAGCTCTAAAGATTAGAAAGTCAGAGGCTCTTGGCTGGGGGGCTGTATCAGGCACAGCTGCCATGCCTGCTACCAGGTCTAGGAGCTCAGGACCTTCCTCCCAAAGCCCCACCCTGTCCCTGAGGGATGGATTGCGCTTCAGCCAGAGGATGAAATTACAGTGTTAGTTTCTGGGAGCTGTTGACAGAGCCCATTCACCCTTCACGCCAGACTGGTCAGTAAATCTCGTATGATTTCAAGCCCTCTCTTCCCTCACCCCCTGCATCCTCCTACATCCCACAACGTGCACCCCAACTTCATTGTCGGGTCCCAATTGAGGGCCTCCCCACTGATGTCAGCCTCCACCTCTCAGAGTCTGCGCCACGCCCCACATGAGCTGCTGGTCTGATATGCTAATGGACTCAAGGTGTCCAGGGGTGACAAGGAATGGATCGCTACGGGGGGGCCCCAATGACTGGGCCCCAGTGGGGAGTTTTACAGTCTGAAACAGGCCTTCGAAGTTTATAAAAGTCCCATGACTTAGAGAAAGTCTAACTTGGGAGTCCTGCAGGGCAATAATTACTATCATTGTAACAGCGGGCACATATACGATGCCCTCTACATACCAGGCACTGTTCCAAGTGCCTGACAGCCTTAACCTACAACAACCTCAGGCAGGAGGTACTGTTTATTATTCCCATTTTACAGATGGGGAAACAATGGCACAGAGAGGTGCAGTAACTAGCTCAGGTCACACAGCTAGCAAATTGTGGTGGGAGATCTGAATCCTGACTCTGCGTTTAACCACTATGCCATCCCGCCTCACCATACAGCATATCCAGTGTCATGTGAAGAGTGTGGGCCCGAGTCAGGTTGTCAGAGTCAGACCCTGTCTCTATCTCTGTGTCCCTACTTCCTCATCTGTAAAATGGTCTGAAACAGAGGCACCTGCTCAGCGGACTGCTGTGAGCACTGAGTTCGCTGGCTCCTACAAATCGCTTAGCCTGGTGCCGGGTGCTAGTAACTAAGTGTTAGTAACTATTATCCCATGCCTGCCACTTAGCTGTGTGACTTTGGGCAGGACTGTTTCCTCTCCTTCAACCTGGCTGCCCCTGGGAGTCTAGTTCTCTCTTCCCACCCACACTTGCCCCTGCCCTATGGCCTGCAGACACTTCAGCACCGTCATCTCTGAGGCCAGGCCCTGGTTTGGTCCCTCAGGCCCTGGGCCTAACCTCCACACTGTGCCCTCCACCACTGGATAGGAGGACCTCTGCAGCCCTGGTCTGGGACCATCCATGGAGTCCCATGCTGCCTTCCCTTCTTCCACTGCCTTAACTCCCACCCTACCCTCACCCCTGCAGCAGTCTGGGAAGAGAAAAAGAGATTGCCCAATCAAAGGGGCAGCCAAGGCTAAAATGTGGAAGGTGCCAGGATTTGGGCATATTTACATGTCACTGGCAAAGCCTCTGTGGTCTCTTAGTAGCTGTCCTTCCTGCTTCTAAGGAGTGCGGAGGGGAACTGGGTGGTAGCCACAGTGCAGGGCCTAGGATCATCCCCCAATTTGGCAGCTTTCAAGCAGGCTCTGTGTGATAGACTGGCATAGTAATGGCCCCCAGTGAATCATGCCTTCCAGTATAGACCCCGCCCACCTGAGTTTGGTCTTGTGATTGGCTGATTAGCTGTGGCTAATGGAGCATTAGCAAACACCATACAAGCAGAGGCTTGAAAAGCACCTGGGCACTGGTGCTTGCCCTATCTTACTGTGGTAACTCCTCAGCTGCCCTGTGAAAAGCCTGGGCTAGTCTGCTGGAGCCATGTGGGCTAGCTGCCAGCCAGCACCAACTGCTGAACATGTGAAGGCAGTCATCTGAAGCCGTACAGCCCCAGTCAAACCTCCAAGCTGGAGATGCATGGTAAGCCTAGGTGAAACCAACAGAAGAACTGCATCGCAGAGTATGGCTGAAATTGCTGAACCACAGAATCATGGTCGGGAACAAATTAGATGACTGCTATTTTAAGCCAGTAAGGTTGGGGGCCGTTTGTTATGCAACAGTAGATAATAGACACACTGACTTCCCCTAAGTACCTCACAGGCACCTCAACCCCAAGCCCAGGATGAATATATCACTGTATCTGCCCCTCCCCTTGCACTTCTCATCTCAGGAATGGGTACCTCCATCTGCCAAATCATATGTCTGAAGCCATCCTTGACTCCTCCCTCGTTTTCACCAAGTGCAGCTGATTTTACCTCTGAAATATCTCTTGAATCTGACTCTTTGCTTCTTCCCTCAGAAGGTGTTCCAGACAATCTACGGGGGCTGCCAGAAGCAGAGACTGCACTTTAAGTTCCATTATTTTTACTTAAAAAATAAGAAATTAAAGTTTATTAACAGTAAAAGCTAGTGCCCTTTATCAGTCTTTGTATGTGTTCATTCTTTCAATCCTTTCGACAATTTAATGAAATAAGTACTATCATCATGTGACAGAGGTTGAAATGGAGGCAGAGAGAGGTTGAGGGATTTGCCCAAGGTCTCACAGCTAAGAGGCAGAGGCAAGATTTGAATCAGTCTAGCTCCAGTAGTCCCCAAACTTCTGTGTGCACTACAGTCTCTTAGACGACTTGGTAAAACACAGACTGCTGGGCCCCACCCCTTGAGTTTCGGAGCAGTAGGCATAGATGGGGCCTGGGAACTTGCATTTCTAACAAGCTCCCAGGGGATGCTGAGGTGGCTGACCTGGGGACCACATTTTAAGAACCACTGATCTAGGTTCTTCTACCTCTAAAGGCACTTGGTGAAGTTTGCAACTCTGCAAGAGTTTAATGTTCAGATGAACCCAGAAACCTCTTCTCATTTGCTCAGGATGTCAGACAGCTTAGTCTCCTAGCTTTAGAAGATGTCCTTAGGGAACATTTGGCCACCAAGAAGGGAGTGACACGTGTTTCTCCATATTCATCATGTTGCAACTAATGACAGGGTTTTGTTTTGTTTTGTTTTAAAATTCATCTCTTTATTATAGAAAATTTTAAGCATACACAAAAACAGAGTGAGTAGCATGGTGAGCCTCTTGTCCCCATTCCCAGCTTTGATGACTGTCACACGAGGTCAGCCTTGCTTTTATTATCCTCCTCTACTTGTTTTCTTCCTTCCTTTCCTTCTTTTTTTCTGGCATGAAGCAGACCCCAGACACCATGCCATTTCAGTATGCTTCTCTAATAGGGCCTTTAAAAACACCCACCAGGCTCCTATCACACCTAACAAAACCAGCATCAATTTGTGTATATGCTAGAATATTCATATTTTATTCAGATTTCCAGATTATCTCAAAAATGCCTTTTTTTTAGAATTGACTGGTTTAAACAACTTATTAGCGTTTACATGGACTGGATTAGATTAAGTGGATTGACAGAACATGACTTAGTTTTAACTCAACTGACCTTCACAAAATGGACTGATGGCTTAAATGAGTCCTGCCAAAAAACACAGACTGAAGGCAAAAGAATACTGGCAGTCAAGCACACGGAAACAAAAGGGCAGAGTGATACTTCTCTTGTGCAGACTCTTCGACAGTCACATTCAAAGTTTTAAAAAAGTCAGTCTAATCATATCTGACAAGAAATCAAGCAAGATAATTTGAATTATCCAGAAGACTCTAAAGAAAAGGATTTACATCCATTATCATTACTAGTAACAGTGGACTTTGCCTTAAGAGTGACGGACACCATTATGATCAGTAATTTCAAAATATTATATATTTTATTTTGATCACGTTCACATTTTCTAATTTGTGTATATGTATTATAATGTACAAAATATATTAATGTAGCAGTACTTAAGTCTAACAGTGCCTGCTTGATAAAATGGTGTTCACAATCAGAAAAGTATGAAGCCCTCTGGTCCATTCTACACCGCAGCCTCCACACTGGCCTCCCATTTCGAGTCATCCCCCATGCCAGCCCTGGGATGGCTCTCTCCATAACCCAAATGTGAACTGATCACCCCCTTTTCCCTAGTAGATCAAAAGAATGAAGGGCAAACTTCTTGCTCAACACAGTGGGTCCACCATGCCCTGCCTTCCTCTTTCTGCTCCAAAAACACTGCAGTGTTGAACCCTAGCCTGGTCCAGTCCAGTGAGTGCACACACAGTGGTTCCTGCTGTACGCTCCACTGTCCACTTTCACACAGTTATTCCTACCGAGGCTCCAAGACCTGGCTGGGCAGTCACTCTCTCTGCCTGGGTTGTGGGCCCTCCTCTGTGCTTGCATATGAAGCAAGCATCTCAGGACACTTTACATCTATGTGTAAGTAGCACAGCCTAGGAGTAAAGAACATGGACCCTGGATCCATACTATAAAGTTGGAGTATTGGCTCCTATGCCTACTGGTCATATGACAAGTGATTCAACCGCACTGTAAAGCAGGGCCGTGAAACATCATTGTTACATGGCGTGCAGATTGAAACCAGGCTGCCCAAGTTTAACCCTGCTGTGCTATTGCCAGCTGAGAGACCTTGGGCAAATCACTCAGTGCTTTCTAGCTTCCTCATATGAAAAATGGAGATCATAACAGAACCTATCTCGCAGGGTTGCTGTGAGGGTTCCACGTATAGCATTTAGAATAGTGCCTGATGCATAGTAAGTGCTCAAGAAGTATCAGCTCTAATTGATGTGTGTCTGGATTCCTCATGGTTTATAATACAGGGTTAAATGAATGAATGAATGCATTGAATTACATTGTGCTGGATTAAAAAGAATTAAATTGAAAGGAATTAAAATCGTGCCCAGGCCTTGCTTGTTTGGCACTGAGGGCACTCTCTGGGCTCGCCCACTAAGTAGTGTAGGGACTTCCCTCCCGAAGCCATCTCTTTATCCTTTTTCCACTGCTGAGGGCCCAGGGTGCCTTCCATTTGCTTCTGGTTAACTATTCAGTTAACATCACTTAGAAACAAGCAAGCACTCACAGGCTCAATCTTCACCTTGTCTCAAGGATGTCACTCAAGGAGGCCCTTCTATTATCATAAACAACACATGGGCCCACTGATATACTAGAAAACTCATCTCAACTTTTTTTAAAAAGCAAAAACCACACCATTGTGGACACCTGTCTTGTTTACAGTTGTTCTCATCACAGTCTATGAATATTTTTAGCTGCATATAAAATAACAAGCATCCTACATTCCCCTTCAGCTATAGCTTATGGCTCTGGATTTGCAGACAAAATGCAGACTTCCCAGCCCCTAAGTGAGAAGAAAGCTTCCAAAAGGAGGGTGGTACCAAAATGAGAAAAAGGGACCCCATAAAGGGAAACAAAAAATCTCAAACACAATAACGGGCAATTCCTTGCTGTGAAGGGAGGGGGAGGGCGAGGAAGAAGAAGAGAAGCAGAGAATTGTGAAGACCATTTGACAAAAGGAATTCTGGGAACACAGAAGAGGAGTTCCCTCACTCTGCTTGACAAATCAAGGAGGGCTTCACAGAAGAGGTGATCTCCACCCTGGTCCTAAAGCAGAGACTACATTGATGACTGGGTCTTTGCGCAACCAATGGAAGATGAGGGAACCCCTTTCCTTGGAGACTTTGTGGAAAGGAACACCTAGGCCCCTGGAGGACTACAGACCTTCTCTTCCCTACTGCAGCTATTTGCCTCTGCAACCACCTCCCCTCTGGACACTCACCTCGAAAGGTCCCCAGGAGATCCTTTTGATCCTTTGAAGAAGTGTCATAGGAGGTGAAAAGTAAGAAGATGAGAATGAGAGCCACCTCTAGCAATAAAGCCCACAGGGGCAGGCAGCCCCACAGAGACTGTTGGTACTTGGAGCCCATCCTGTGTCCGTCTCTGTGCAGTGGTTCCACCAGCATCAGGCCTTACTCCTCTGCCCCCACATCCACTTGGGGGAGTGATAGGGGAGACACCCACCAAAGGTCTTATCTTGGGCTGCAAGGCTGGCTCTGCTGGCTCGTTGTGGAGTTAACGCGGGAGCAGAGGAGCTATGACAGGGAGTGGGGAGACATGCATTTATCCTAACACTAATTGATTCATTCAGTCATTAATATATTTATTCATTCAAGCAGCTGCTGCATTCCTCCTCTGGGTCAGGCACTGTGCTCAGTTGAAAAGAGGGCATTCATTCACTTGACACCCAAACATAAGAATTCTCCTTTACCCATTACTTACGTTTACCCTCACCATATCCTTGGAAGAGAGGCAGAGAATAGATCAACTCTCCTATTTTACAAATGGGGAAATTGAGGCTCAGACGGGCTTTGGATTGGCAAAATTTCTCTTTAAAACCTTACCACATGTCAGAGAAGGCACCCAGTGGGCTCTTTAAAAGGATGCGTTGACTGTTGGTGGGAATGTAAATTGATGCAGCCATTGTGGAGGACAGTATGGAGGGTCCTTGAAAAACTAAAAATAATCTTACGATATGATCCAGCAATCTCACTCCTGGGCATATATCCGGAGGAAACTATAATTCAAAATGACACATGTACCCCAATGTTCACAACAGCACTACTTACTATAGCCAAGACATGGAAACAACATAAATGTCCATCAACAAACGACTGGATAAAGAAGATGTGTGTATATATATATATATATATATATATATATAATGGAATACTATTTAGTCATAAAAAAGAATAAAATAAAACCATTTGCAGCAACATGGATGGACCTGGAGATTGTCATTCTAAGTGAAGTAAGTCAGAAAGAAAAAGAAAAATACCATATGATATCACTTATGTGTGGAATCTAAAAAAGGACACAAATAAACTTATCCACAAAACAGAAACAGACCCATAGACTTAGAGAACAAACTTATGGTTACCAGAGGGGAAGGGGGTAGGAAGGGATAAATTGAGAATTTGAAATTTATACCTCTTGGAGAGTGATGGAAATGTTAGTTATCTTGGTTGTGGTGGTGGTTTCATTGGTGTACACATCTACCAAAATTCATCAAATTGTACATCTGAAATATGTGTAGTTTACTGTACAGGAATCATACCATAACAAAGATGTTAAGAGAAAAAAGAATGTGTTTAATGAATGAAAGCAAAGAAAAATACTAAGCCCTGGGGAGGACATAGACAGGACCCACAGAGAACTAACTCCTCAGAGCTACACAGTTGAAAATATTTCTATCAGAATCTGTATTTAAATCTACCTGTTTCTAAATCTCTTAAGGGCAGATGAGGGAAAAGACAGGAGGCTTGGGTTCAGCTCTAGTAAAACTCTGGCAGGAGTCCTGATCCAGCCCAAGGCTGAAGTGGGCCCCCCTCCCTTACTCCTTCTGGTCACTTCCTCACAGAGCAACCCAGGACTCTCCCTGGGACATGAGCACTCCAATGCATTTAAGGAAGGCCACTGGCCTCAGCACCCCCAACCCACAATGGAGGACAGTCCATTGGAATGGGACTTAGGGCACCTGGCCTCAAGTTCTGACCCTGCAGCTAACTTCTTTGGCCACATCCATGTGCCTAGCAGAAGGTGTGATATATAATAAGCATCAGGAAAGGGTGGGAGGAGAGGGAAGGAAGAAATGGAGGAATTGAAGTTTTTTTTACTTTCTACACTGGCCCCAGCCACTGGCCACCGAGTATAGACTGAATTTATGGGGGCCCAGAAAATCAAACTAGGATAGGAGTTGTGGGGAGGCAGATTTTGGCCCAGCAAGAGTGGATACTTTCTTGGCCATTCATGAGGTAGTGAGCACCCTGTCACTAGGGGAATGCAAGCTGAAGTTGATGGTTACTTGTCAGAGATGTCTTACAAGTGAATCATATGTGGGTCATGGGAGATTTTAATCACCTGGTAGAATCTTGTCATTTTGTTTTTAGATGAAGAAGCTTAAGACTCAGAAGGTCATAACCAAGGTCATAAAGTCATTGGTATCAATCACATCTTGCTCAGTACAGCTTTACTTACAGAAGAGAAAAATTGACAATAGCCTAAATGCCCAGTAGTAGGGGGCTGGTTAAGCAAACTATAAGACACACAACTTGCCATATGATGGTTCCGAACATGTGGACAAATCCAGAGAAAAATGCTTCTAAGGTATATCAAAAGTGTCAGAGAGGATATATTATTTGGTGAAAAAAGAAGTTATGGAACAGTGTGTACAGTATGTTCCCACTTTTGTGAAATAATAATAACAATACAATATGTTAAGGCATGCATAGGAAAAAAAATGGGCTGCAAACCACTAACTGGTTACTTTTGCTTTAGGTGTTGTTAGGAGCTAACATTTACTTAGCACTTAGCATTGCTCGGCACTGTCCTAGGCCCTTTACAGGTACGAACTCAGCTAAGGAGTCTGTGAAGTGGGTACTGTTGGCCGTATATTACAAATGAGGAACAAACCTGAGACACAGGAAGTTTAGGTGACTTGCCCAAGCTTATGGGGCTAGTAAGTAGTAAGAGCTGGGATTTAAACCCAGGCAGTCTGACTTGTGCAACTGGGTGTTTAACCACTTAACTTTAGCTCAGATAACTTCTAAGTCTTCTTCTACCTCCAAAAGTCTAGGAATGTAGGATTCCAAGTGCTCTGCTACCTCAGCAGTAAATAAGGGAGAAGGTGCCAGGATCTCTTGAGGTTGGAGATCAGAAGTCTCTATTTCCCTTATGGTCAGCCCTGGTCCTGATTTCTGGCCTTCTTTAGGCCATCAGCATTTGGTATGAACTGGGTTTCATTAAAGGGGGAACTCCTCTGTGAGTAGGATGAATGAATGTGACTCCTGCTGGCCTAGGTCCTGTACCAGCTGCTTGTAAATCAGGCAGCCAGACCCACCTGCCCAAGGGCACCAAATGTCAGGCAGATGGACACTGAAGACTTCCAGTCACTGCTAGCCCCTGGGCTTGAAGCCCCCAGATGGTTGTGTTTAGCAGCTGGAAAACTCAGTGGTGGCATCCTAAACCCCTGTGTGTCCTGATCCTGCCCCAGAGAGGGACGGACTGCTTGACAAGAGGGCCAAGCTCCTCACTGAACAGAAAAGCTTTCTTTCATAAAAGGCAGTACCCACCGCAGTGGGCCTCTCCCAAAAGACTGGTCAAGAGGGAAGTTTTCTCTCTTCCCTTCTGACTCTTGCAAAAGGCCCCTGTTTTCTGACTACAGGTCCAGATAGTCTGACTCCAAATCTTCAAGGCAGAACCTCTGATACTAAGCAGCACAGGTGATCTAGGGCAGAAATGTTGTAAGACAAATCGAACGTTAACTGTAGACTCTGAACAACAGAGGTGAATGGCTTTTCAGTGAACATGTCTTTCAACTTTTTGGGTATATGTTTGAAATTTTTCATAATAAAATGTTGGGGGAAAAAGTGGGGGAAAAAGTGCCACTTCCAATGCCTTAAACATTCCTCCCCCCAGGCATCTGCATGCTCCCACCCTCACCAACTCAGACCCAAGCAACGTGAAACCAGGGATGTTTGATTGTTGTATCTTCAGCACCCAGGGCTTAGTCCATAGTAGGATCTCAGTAAATATTTGTTGACTGATTGACAGCTGCCATTTCTGGAATGCCAAGCGTTGGGCCAAGCATTTTGCACACATTATTTCATTTACTCTTCTCCTCAAGCCTTTGAGTACAGGCATCATCACTCCCATCGTACAGATGAAAAAACTGCTGCTCAGAGAGTTGATGTGAGTGCCCAAAGCCACACAGCTAATAAACAGCAGAATTAGGGCCCAATCTACATCCATCTGATGCCATAGCTTGTGTCGTTAACTACTCTGCAATTCTACCTTCCATGTACTAAACCACTCACAGTCTCAATTTCCTTATGAGTCAAATAAGAGGAGCTGCTTTGTTTTTCTCAGAGAGTTATTATAACAATGAGAATATGTATGTGTGCTTGGCAACGTGTGTTTTGGAAATGAAGGTGGCCAGGTGGTGCCATGACTGTGGCATTCTGGTTTGAGTAGCCAGACTTCCTCCAGGTGTGATGAATCAAGTCAGAGAGATGGCAGCTTCCCTATGTAATCACGCATTTTCTGTAAAAACAGGACTCTATGAGAATATTCACCACGCCCTCCACACCTGAGTCAAGTATGATAAAGCTCAGTCATGGGCACTAACCAAGGAGTTGGGAAGGCCCTCCATCCTCTCTCTGGACGCTTGTTCGCATCAAGGGTGTGATCCTGCTCTTGGCATGCTCAGTTAAAGTGTGGCTAAGTCAATTATTTATCCATTTAACAAACATGAGCTTTGGAGTCAGGCAAACTGGGTTCGAATTCTAGCTCTGCAAATTATTAGCTGTGTGACCTTGAGTAAAATGATCAATATCTCTGAGTCTGTCTCCTTATCTGTAAAGTGGAGAAAATCAGTTTTAATCTCATAGGGTGGTTGTGAAGATTAAATAAGGTAGTGCACATAAAATGTCAGATGTGTAGAAAACACTCCATAAATGTTAGCAATTATTATTGCACAAGCTTGGCACATTTACTGTAGAAAACTTTGAAAATGCAGAGATGCGTAAAGCTTGCATAAAACACCCATGATTTCAACATCTCCAAAAACCAGCTCTACTTCTTCGTGCATATATCCTTTCAGGGTTTTTTTCTATTCATGTGAATCTATGCTTTGTTTTTTTCCTACAAAAAAGGGATTATATAGCACATTCTCGGTAGCTTGCTCTTTTTATGAACCATGATAAGCAGGTTCCAAGCCAGGAAAAATCTTTCTACAGTACTATTTCATGGTGGCTAAGAGCCCAGGCTCTGACACCAAACTGCCTGGGTTTAAATCTTAGCTCTATCACTTACTGTGTGACCTTAGGCAAATGACTTAACTTCTCTGTGTCATAGTTTTCTCATCTGTAATATGGCACCAATAATAATTGCTTCCTCATAGGGTTGTTGTGAGGATTAGATCAAAATGCACATGGTACTTAGAGAAGTACCTGTACAGAGTAAGGGCTATTCGTAATCATTCTCCAGCTACACTGACCTCCATGGTAAGGATGTGTGATCATTTGTTCGACCAGCTCTCTTTGTGGGATATCTGGGTTGTTTCTAAACTCTTTCTGTTCTAAACACTACTATGAACATCCTCCATTAATAGGGTTCTCTGGTGGATGCAGATACATGTATTAGAGATGGCTGTCCAACGTCTGGATTTTTCTATGACTCCTGTGGGACAGGAACAAAGCTCAAGGCAGCTGGGCCAGCCCAGTCTGGTAGGCCCGAGGGGATAGAAGCAGCTGCAAGAGGTGGGCATGCAATTTCCTCATTTGTGAAACAGGGTGTAACAATCTCTCCCCAGGCTATTATGAGCTCAGTTGAATCTCATGTACCAATCCCAACCCCTTGACCATCAGAAGGTCCCACGAGAAGAGGAGGAACAGCCCTGAATTCCTTTCTGGCCCTTGGTCTTTTGATAAGAGCAATGATTTCTCTTCTCTTTCTGTAACATGGCCACTGCTGATCTCCCCTGGTTCCTGATATGGTGATGGGGGTATGGAGGTGGGAATCTCTGTGTCAGGCAAGATGCCTGCCTCATCTCATCCCAGTTCTGTGCCCTTAGGATCTGAGAGGGTCCTTTCAGGTCTCAGAAGGGAAAGGCTGGAACGTGGCTAGAGACCAAGGGCCTTGGGCTAGGATGAGCCAGGAAAATAGAGTCCAGCTGAGGCAAGAGGAGTGAGAGAGAAGGTAACGGAGAAGGACAGACTTACTAGTCCTGTCCCTGGGCTCTTGGCAAGGAGGCCTTTCCCATCATCCCACTCCAGTCTATCACCCCATCAACAACCCTAACCATCAAGAGCCATTTACAGGCACCGAAGGATGTGCCCACAGCATCAAGGCTTGATATCGCACAGCTTGTGACTTAAGCCAAATTCCTTTACCGTACCAATTGCATGGGTTCCCATTGTGACCAGCTTTGGATGCCATAATAAAGAGAATGGCTTTTCTCTTGCAGGCACTTAGTTTTCTCATCTGTAAAATGGAGCTCATGTGTTCTGCTTCTAAACATAGGGCTTGAAGTGTCTCCAGGGGGGATCCTGGCACTGGTTCACAAATGACTCAACTAAGGACACTGGTGAGTTGACATCGGAATTGGATCTGGAACCCAGACCTCCAGATTGTTTCTTCTTGGGCCATCACCCTGAGATTCTTTCTGCCCTTTCTCTACACGCACACAGCCCTATGCCCAAAAGAAACTCCTGGCCAGTCCACACTTCTGCCACAGAAGTATGGAATGCCTTGTCAGGAATCTATTTGATGGCAGGTTAGATAGTGAGCTCCAGAAAGCTGCCATGTCTCCCCAGCACCTCCCTCATCTTTTCTCTGGTTATTCACCTATCCATTCCACAGTGTGCCATGGCACTGTCCTAGACAACAGGGACAAGCAGGGAGTGGAAAAGACCTCAGATATGGCCCCTAATCTCACAGGGTTGATTGTATTAGTCTCTGGACCAGGTCATCTGGAAACTTGCAGTCATGGAGAGGGGGGCTATTCAGGTCTGGGGGCCCCTATTCAGTCTGGAGCCATGACCTCACCATGTACCTAGGCCTTCAAGCCTCCAGTCATATTTATTTAGGTCCCGCCTGTATCCTTCCCCATGAACCAACCTGCCTTGGCAACTGAAGTCTTATTCTGTCGCTCCCAGCAGAGCATTCTGTTCAGATGCTTTCACAATGATGGGCAGCCTTGGTGAAACTTTGAGCTCAGAGTTTGTTATCCTTGGCTGCCCAGTGACACTTTATCAACATGCTGCAGTAGAGGTGAAGGATGAAAAACAAGTATACTGTTAACAGAAGTTACTTGCTACTACCTACTGCATGCCTGGCCCTGAGAGTTCGTTAACTGGTAAGCCTGCAAACAAACCTGAGTGGTAACAGAGGCTCTGAGGCTTGCCCAAGCTAGTAAGTGGCCAAGCTGGAATTTCAATCCTGGTCTGAAAAAAGCAGGTACTCTTGCCATTTTTCTAAACTGCATCTCTACAGGGTATGGATCCTATCCCCAAGAAGCTTTTCATCTGGGTGGATGAACAAGCCTCAGCCAAGAAACTGCAAATTAGAAATAGTACTGAAGGAGATGCTCTGTGTGGGATCAAAGGCACGAAGCAGGGAAGATAAGGTTGTACTAGTGGGTCTGAGGACAGTGAGTAGAAATGGCTTGCTTGCCTGAGGAGGCCTGGAAATGAGGGGTGGGTTCCCACTGTGACCAGCTTTGGATGCCATAATAAAGAGAATGGCTTTTCTCTTCCAGGCACTGGGTGATCTCTGAAGATTTGGCAATATAAAGTAACAGAGGAGCAGCTGAGGATGATGCATTTGGTATAAATTACAAGCTCCTTCTTGGGGTGGGTTTTTATTTAAGGGGGTGATCACAGGGCAGAGAGAGGTCCACACATCCCAGGACACAAAATGGCATCTGCTTCCTATAAGTTTTTTAAATGTGCTGTTAAGACCATCTAAGGGTCCTACTGCTGGTTAAGTTGCTACAGCCACTTGATAGATTTTGCAACCATCAGAAATATTTAGGAAGGGTGAATTATAACATGTAAAAATGCTTATCTTAGATAAAGAACAGGATACAAAATTGAATATCTAATGTGATCACTATTCTGCTTAATAATAATAATTGTAATAGTAATAATAACATCACCCACGGGGGAAACTGTAAAGGGAAGAAAATATAGAATGCTAACCAGTAGTTGTGTTAAGGTGATGAGATCTATGGGTGTTTTTCCCCTCCAGCTACTTTTCTACATTTCCCGTTTTCTTTAAGACAGTGCATTCTTCTTCTTAACATGTGTTCTTCTTTTTCTTTCTCTTAAAAGAAAATCTTTGCTATCTTTTCTAATTGTAATTTTGCCATACCTACGTTCCAGGGGACTATCGAGGAGTAAATGAACAAACAGATGCAGAGCACCCAGGACGGTGCCTGGCGCAAAATTGACGCTCTAGGAATGTTAGGTGAGAAGGGTCGGTGCCTGGCATCCTCGCATCCCCAGCCCCCTACTCGGGAGCTAATACGCTCCCGACGCCGACGCTCGTCGGGCCCAGCGGGCGCGGTGGCCGCGGAGCCCGCTGCCCAGCCAGCCCTGCGGACGTGGAGCCCGGGCCACATCTCCCCACACACCCGCGGCAGCCTTGCGCGACGTCGCGCGTACCCACGGCCCTGCCCCCAGTGACGAGCCCGGGGGCGGGGCTACAGCGGCCCTGCCCCGCACCTCATCTGATTGGCCGCCGTGCTGTCACCACGTCGCGGGAAACTGGCAGCGTGTGTGTGTGCGTGCGTGTGCGTGTGTGTGTGTGTGTGTGTGTGTGTGTGTGTGTGTGTGTGCGCGCGCGAGGTTTGCTTTGTCATTCGTACCCCCGTCGCTCGCTAACGTGGCCGGCTTGACCGAGAGCTCCAGGATCTGCAGAAAAGGCCCCCGGCGCTGTCCACGGCGCCTCCCGGTTGGGGAGGATGCTGCGAGCCCCTTACATAATGATGCGACTGACTGGAGCACAGGTCAGCGCAGAAACAGCACATGCCGCAAACCCAGGCCTCCCGATTTCATAGGGTGCTAGTGATTGCCTACAATGAAAATAGCACAGTAAGCTCTAATGTGGATTATAACACAATGAAACGCAATTCAATAATAATGAAATGTACCTTCGCAACAAGGCATAATATAGGATGTTATATTTATAGGGCCTATTTATAAGCCTCTATTTTAATCTTTTCTGATAGGCCCAGACGCGGGCCCAGACGCCGTAATGATTGGCGCACTCTTCTGTCCTTCAAAGGGGCGGGTTCTAAAGTCCGTTTTGCATCTGCGGGCCCTGGGATTGGCCGGCAGCGGCGTAGCGGCTCATTCGATTGGCCGCAAAGGCCGTCCGTCGGGGCTGAGAAGGCGGGGCAGGCGGCTGGCTGGTGCTGGGGCGGGCGGGCCCCGGAATTGTCATTTCTTTGTTTCCGAAGGCGGAGGAAGCTCTGAGCCCCCCCCTCCCTGTCCCACCCCCTCCCCCCGGGTGCTGGCTTCATGTCTGTGTGACCGGCCCCAGGGGTAGAGTCCAGGCCCTACGCAGGGCGGGCCAGCGGCGGCGGCGGCGGCGGCGGCTGAGGTGAGAGACGGAGGCGACGGCGGCGGCGGCGGCGGCGGCGGCGGCGCGGGCACCCGGCCCCCCAGCGGGAGGATGAAGCGGCGGAACGCCGACTGCAGTAAGCTCCGCCGCCCCCTAAAGCGGAACCGGATCACCGAGGGCATCTACGGCAGGTAAGCGGCGGCGCCCCCGCCTGCGCCGGCGCGGGCCCCGCGGCCCGGGGCTGGCTCCGGAGGGGCCGGGCCCCGTTATGTAACCCCGACTAGGCCGCACGCCCGCGCCGGGGGCTCCCCGGAGGAGCGCTGCCCGGGGTGCCCGGGCCAGCCCTCTGGGGTCCGCCTCGGGGGCTTGGGGCGTGGCGAGGGCCGCCGGCCCGGCTGGCAGGGCGCGGCGGGCGCGGGCTGAGGTAGCTGCCGTGCCGCCGTTGGGAGCGCCCGGGCCCTGCCGGGGGGAGGGGCGGCGACCCCCCTCCCCGCCCGCGCCGGGGGCCTCCCAGGGCCGCTCCTGGGCCCGACGGGCCTCGGTTGGCACAGCAGTCCTGCTCTGGCCCAGGAGTCGCCGGCCTGAGCCAGCAGGCGCGTGGACTGTATGCACTGGTGAGGGGAAGGCTGACAAAGTTGGGAGCGGATAGTGGCCCCGCGGGCCCCTGGCAAACTGGGCAAGTGGCCACATTGCTCCTCTTTCGCCTTTTACTTGTCTTATGGGATCGCAAACTTGGCAACAGGGGCTGCAGCCGATACCCCCAAATCATGCCCTGTGGCCCCGCTCCAGATTCAGAAGTGATGAACACTTTCTCAGGAACACTGTTTTGACGATTCCAAGCAGATGGTTTTCCTTGAACCCCTTAAAAGGGATTTTCTCCAAACTCGCAGTTTTTAAAAAACCCCTAAAAGCGAAACAGTGTCCCTTTAAATGGAAATTGAATTCAATTCTCTGAGGGGTAGAGGGACAACAGGTTCACGGGGCAATTTAGTGACAATCCTAGCTTCCCTAAGCAGAATTGTGTACAGCTGTTATTTTTTGGTACTCAGAATGTTATTTCTAAATGGTACTTGCCTTGATGAAGAAATGATTTCAGTGAAGAAGTAATTTAGTTTACAGAGGAGAATTCTCAGGACGTGGATTTAGGCTTAATTGAATCTTAGTGGTGGTTTACAGTTTATCTCATCTAGCTACGGGACTTAGAGAAATATGTGAGGTAGCTGATGACACCCAAGTTGTCTTAGCATAACTGTGCACCTGAAACATGCCACTGTTTACACATATGGAATGATTGTTTTTCACAAGCAGCTGACTGATGTAAACATTGGGTGTTTTCTTTATTCAAAGTGTAAAAATGTTAATAAGTCAGTGAAGGTAAAAAGTTCTTGGATATATCCTTGTGTAATGAGCCGTAGATCACAGGAATATTTCGATTCATTCAGCAGATACTGACACTATGTGCCAGGCCCTGTTCCGGCTAACAGCAGTGAGTAAAATAGGCCAAAATCCATGCTGAATCTATCAAACCTGACCATTTAAACTAAAACTGTAAAAGCAAAAACCATTTTTCCTACAAATTTAATGGGTGGAGGAAAGTTCTCTTCAAGTTACATACACTATAATTCTTGAGTCAAGGAACGGTTTTTCCCCTGGCTGTTGCAAAGGATTTGAACAGTTTAATGTTAATAGTGACACAGAGTAGAAAGAACATGTTAAACAGAGTTGGTAAACCAAGGAAATCAAGACATTTGAATGGCTACTATTTATAGTAACATATGATAATGTACCTCCATTTATAATTAGAAGATTGAGAACCTCATATTGTTGACATGTTTCCTGTTGTATTTCAGTTTCTCTTGTATTTGAACAAATATCCCCAGTTTAGTACCTAACCCATAGTAACCACTCAGTCAGTGTGAAGCAATGTGAAGAAGTGTATTGTGTAATGAAGATCCATTATTTTACTGATGAACTTTTGGAATTTGCATTTTCTTACCCTAAATGTTAATAGTAAATGCCGATTACAAGTTTTTCAGAGTTTCACCTGTAAAATTTTTAAAAACAGAAGTGCTTTAGCTCTCAAATCTGTTTACTCTGCTCTATTAGACATTCTTTGCCTTAAATATTAATAAAAGACCTACATGTATTTCTACCTATCTTTCCTCTTGGAGCACCGTATATCAAATGAGTGTTTCAATTTCTTTATCTGTTTCTTAGTTCATATTATGGAATTTTGGTCTGAGGAATAAGATCATAGTTTTGGTTTTTTTCCACTTTTGTTTTTAAAAAGAGACTTAGAAAATTTCCAGTTATTTCTAAAACAGAAAGAGTGGGCTAATTATGAGTTATGGTGTCTAACGATTTGTGAGTATCAAATTTCTGTTGATCTTTAAATTTAAGTCTATACTAAATTGTTTTTCACATCTTGTATTGCCCATTTTGTTTCTCAACATCTGGCCAATTTTAGTCTCATTAAATAGAGAGCTTTGTTTTTTTCCTGAGGCGCTGTTGATGATTTTGATAACTACTGTCTTCTGTTTCACAGCATAACCTTTCATGGACTTAGTTTTTTCATGTTCTCAATCTGCACAACTTTCTGAACTTGGGCATAGCAAGAAGCAGCTGTGGTGAAGAGAGCACAGGACTGTGAGTGTCAGGAAACCCAAGTTCCAACTCAGAATCCCAGCTTTCCCATCTCTGACAGGCAGGGTATCCACAGTTTTGAGCCCCAGTTCTGTTATCTGTCATATGACTTTTGAGGACTAAAAGGAGATAATTTAGTTTGTGAAACTCTAAATTCTAGAGTACTATACAAATATTATTTACCACGTAGTTATCTCAGTTTACCATGTTTGGTTTATTCTTTAAGCAGTCGGGAAAGACCAAAAGATTTGGTACAACTATAAACAGAAGCTGAACAGTCAAAACAAGGGGTCAGTTGCTGCTTGGTATTGCGGAAAAAATCCTGTTGCTGAGATGCCTTTTTTTTTTTTTTTTTCTTTTTGAGATGCTTTTAATCATGGGCTCCAATCCAGCAACTGTGACGGAGGTGATCGTCAAATGATATCATTATTGTCAGTATAATTGATGTGATAGAATTCTGTTTCAGGGGCAAGGTAGATGGAAAACGGATTTTAACGTTATTTTAAAATTATCTACATTTATATATATATACTCATCATTTGAAAAATGAAACATATAGAAATATGTTATTCCAGTCAAGTTAATAATAAAAAATAAAAGAAAGGAAATAGGAATGGTGATCATTTTCTTTTATGTTATTAATAGCTAAAATTCAATGTCATTTTCGAAAAATCTAAGCCAGCACAGAGCTTGACACAGACTAGCAATTCAGTGCCCAATAAATGTTGAGTGAGTGAATTAATAAATAGATCAATGTAATCCATTATACTCATTTAAGAACCTGCATTGTTCAGGGAATTACGGAGAATATAGGGTAAGATGGCTTCTTGTCTTCAAGGAGTTTACAGTCTAGGAGGCCATAATACATTTTCTCTTAAATTTATGCAGTGGTTTTAAGGTTTCAGAGAACTTTGAATTCTACTTAAGTAAAAATATTTTTGTTGAATTAAATTTTAGCTTGCTGCTTTAGTGGTTCACCTGATGCCATTAACAGGTTTATCTTGCCCTGTGCTATTTTATGATGAAGTAGACAGTTGCCACAAAGTGAGGGAATACGTATTTTCTAACTCAAATGAAATGGATGTGAAAGTACTTTGGAAATTATGAAAAAAGTTATTAATAAGAGAAAGTAAAATGAATAATGACTCAACTGTAACATTTCAGAGGTCTTTGGGTTTTAGGGCAGTGATTCTCTCCCTGTGTCTGCCTTCACACACACACCAGACACTCCCAACAGTAGTATCTAATTACTGCATGCAGTGATTCTCCTGGTGAGGTTGGGTTGGAGTTCTTTTATAGTCTTTTGAAGCCTTAAGGGGATTCCATGCGGTTTATTGACCTTTTACCTTGCCATGCTCCCCACTGCCCTCCACTGCCAAGAATTACTTTATAATAGAAAGATGAGGAGACAAGGTGTGGTGAGTAGGAGACAGAGGCAGAAAAAAGTTTCTGCAGTTAAAATTGTTGCTTACCGAAATAAGTATAATAAGAATTTTAAGTAAGGCACTTGTTTTAAGCTTAAGGAAAATATTTCATATCTTTGTTACTGGAGGTTGAAGGAAGTACCCCTTCACTTGTGGATTTATAAATACTTCCTGTCATGGTGTGCTGGGTTCTGCTTGTAGCATGTTGCCTGAAACTTAAACAGTGTAGTACTGTGCCTGACTCTTACATTTTTACAGCTTAATACCTTAGAACTAGGACTGAGGACTCAGAATTTCCCTGGTATATCTGGTATGTTTTCCCATCTTTATTTCAGAGAAGAGTTTTCTGGCCTTTGGCTTTGTAAATGGTCAAAGTTTGCATACTTCTCAGCTTCCTAATTTCCTTTTTCAGACCCTTGTTCAGAGATTTCACTTCACTGCTTTTCCTGATGCCTTAATGATGGTTCCTAAGCCTAGTTTTAGACTCCTTTGGGCTGTGCTTATTAAAGCCACTGGAGGCTGGCATGACCCTTGGCTGCTTTGATTGTACATGTGTTCTGCAACTGAAACTCCAGATACCAGTGTTGCAACCTCACAGCCTAAACGCATTTTGCTAATCTTAGTAGGCCTTAGCTTCAACAACGCTGGACCTGACATAAAAGTGATAAATTCAGTATTGTTTTAGAGGGCTATTGGGGAAGAGGGTAAGCACAATGGAGAAATTGAAATGTTTTCACTAACCTGTCTAACAAGGTGTTTAGCTAAACCCTTATATTTGTAATTTCCATGAAATACATTTAAACAAATCTGCCACACTGGAATTTGGTACTTAGTTTTTGCAAGTAGTGTACTACTTTTTTTTTTAAACATTTTTTATTGATTTATAATCATTTTACAATGTTGTGTCAAATTCCAGTGTTCAGCACAATTTTTCAGTCATTCATGGACATATACACACTCATTGTCACATTTTTTTTCTGTGAGTTATCATAACATTTTGTGTATATTTCCCTGTGCTATACAGTGTAATCTTGTTTATCTATTCTACAGTTTTGAAATCCCAGTCTATCCCTTCCCACCCTCCACCCCCAGTGTACTACTTTTTTAAAAAGTATTTTCCTTCAGCTTTCATTTATGATTCTTCTTGTCTGAGCATTCTTGGCAGTTTAGCTTCATTAGATGTTTTGCAGATCCCTTTAAAGTGCTGCTATGAGTTGAGGCCAGGAACAAAGGGAACATGGTCTGTTTCAGATTATTTGCTTAAAAGCTTCCTCTTTTATCAGTGATACTCTCCTTTTTCTTCACAACTTTTTTTGAACCTCACTAGATTTGGAGCTTGATTTTAATGGTGGACTTAATAACTTTATTATTTTCACTTTATTGTTGGTTATATACCTATATATTATGCATCCAACTCATGTTCTATAAGCACTTTTATTTCCAGAGTATTTTTTTGGGCCAGATCTCCCCACTGATATTAACCCTTTGGGGTTTTTATGTATGTATATGTGTGTTTTGTTTTGTCATTTTCTAAGCTATCATCCAGGTGATACTTAAGGGGCCAAAATAAGATATATAGCATGTATCTTATAGAGTCTGGAGGGTCAGATGAAAATTTTATAAACTTAGTTAAGACCTCAAAGTGAAATACTGTAATTAGGTTACTTTTCTTAATGAAATTTAGTGTATTCTTTGAATATATGGATTACTTTATTCTCCAGTCTTCCTAGATTTGGGTGTAATTATTTTACTTGGATCATTTTCAAGAAATAGGTCCAGAAGAAAAATAAGCTGTCTGCTCAACAAGCTGTATAAGTAGAATGGTCCATATCAACAGTGGAAACAGATATCCTTTGCTGGACTTCTTTTTTTCATCATGGATTTCTTCAAATACCTGAGGAGTGACTATTGCCTCAAAGTGTCTCACCTTCAGGCATATGCATCCTGGTAATGGAAACTTTAAAAAATGTAATCAGCTGTTTGATTATATTCTTTGAGGCTTTATTTCTTTACTTTGTTATTTAATTTAACTGACATAAAATTGGCCTCAGCTCATCAACCTTGTAAGATGTCTGTCATCCCCAGACTTTAAAGCCCCTTCATAGCACTGGCCCTAATTCCTTTGTATTTTTGCCCCTGCTGCCCTTAAGGATGATTGGCTCATGTTAAGTCATGGGGTTGTGATGTCAGGAGTAATTTCTCTCTCATCTCCTCTGTTGCTGTATCTGTTTTAGAGGTTTAGCATTTAGTGGGTTGAAATAGTGCACCTAGTCCCCTTTAGGGGTATCCGTAGAGATGACTGATTCATTAAGGCTGTTTGGAATCTCTTTCCTACCCAGCACAGGGGTGGTGGCTGGAAATAATCTCGCTCTATTTTTAAATTGTATTAGTACTTTGCTCATCTTTAAAACACTTTTAAAAACCAAATAAGCTGCTCAGTACTAAACTCAGTACTTTGCCTATCTTGTAGTGAGGACACTGAGCTCTAGAGAAAATGGATGCCATGTTCATGATCAAACAAAAACTCCCATCTCGGATGAGAGAAATGTTAAGGCTGGAGTCTTCTTTCTCACATGTAGTAAGGATTATTTTCTTGTCTTTTCTAGGCTTGACAAGCTGTACTTCATGATTCATTGTATTTCTTGCTTTTAAAAAAAATGAGTTGTCTTTTTATTTTCAAATTACGGGTTTCTCTATTACAATGACCATTCTAGGAGTATGAATATTGTTGAAAAGCAGTCCTGAATTGTCCCATCTTTTGTGCCATAGCTATTTCTGTAAAGAACATTTGACTTTAACATCTTTTTCTGCAGAGCTTCATGGTGTTTACAAATTAAAATTTCCAATTCATAGTTTATGAATTAAGGTACTGAGTGTTTATTCTTTCGTAAAGTATATCTGCTCATTTTTTAAAAACTTGGTTCTCTTGGAGAATTAAAGAATTATATCACTTGAATATATATGTACAAAGGGATATAAAGAAGGAAAGTAATACTTATTGAGCATCTGATAAGAGATGAAAAAGTCCAACGTAATGGATAAGTATATGGGCTTTAATGTCGTTTGAACTTGGGTTCAATTAATGTCCTTGACACTGGTTATGTGATCTTGAACAAGTCACTTACCTACTTTAACCCTCAGTTTTCTCATCTGTAAAATGAGGAGAGTAAATAATATTACCTACTGTATATGACGATTGTAAGGAAAATTGAGATGTCAGGTAAAATACTTAATGCAGTGCCTGACATAGACTCAAAAAGTTGTTTGCTGTTACTACTATGCTGTTACGACTATTGTTATCGTAATTTTATCTTCATTCTGTTATGTAGTTCCAGTAAGGATATTAGCTTCAGTTTCACAGGTGAGGAAACTGAGTTTATAGGTTTTGCTACTTGATAGAGACCTCAATCTGTCTAACCCAAAGTCTGTCCTCTTTTTGTTTCAGTTTTTGTGCTACTCCATCCCATGTGAATGGTGTTTATGTATGGTAACTCTTGTGGTCCTCTCAAACTCTACTGCATGTAGAACAGGTGTCATTATCTTCATTTTTCAGGGGAAGCAACAGGTATCACGAGTGTCTTGTGCAAGGCCATTAATCTTTTTTCCTTCCCAAAATGAGAATCCCTTTTCTACTAAATAAATGATCCAATATAGACATGACAAAAACGCAAAATATGATCCTGGACCAGGATCATTTGATCAATGGATCTATATGTCTGTTGCTGTAAAGGACATTAGTGAGATAATTACTGAAATTTGAGTAAGGTCTATGGATCAGATAATAGTACTGTGTCAGTGTTAATGTCCTGATTTTGATAATTCAGCTGTGGTTAAATAAGAGAATATTCTTGTTTTCAAGAAATTTGGGAGTAAGGGAGCATTATGTCTGCAGATTATTTTCAGATGGTTCAGGAAAAAAACCGATATGTATACATACGTAGGGAGAGAATGATAATAGAAACTTGATAAAATGTTTTATCGTTTGTGGAATCTTGGTGGAAAGATATAAGGGAATCATTTGTGTTACTTATGCAACTTTTATGTAAGTCTGAAATTATTTCAAAATGAAGAGTTAAAATAAAAGTAACACATGCTTTTTATAATAAATTAAAGCAGTACGACAATGTGTAAGTATAACATAAACTTTCTGCTCTGGAATGAGCACTATTAGATAAGTTATAACTATGGTTTCTTCTTTGATCTGTATAAACAAATGTATATACTTCTTAACAAAAATAGGATTCTGTTTTACACGAAAGTTTCCTGGTTTTTCTCCTCAACTTAATCTTTTGTCCATTTCTTTACTAGAAATTTACTTGACCATTTTTTAACAGTAACACAGCATTCCAAGTAGAATTCACCCTGTTCTCTGTGGTCTAACTCCCATTTCTGTGCTCTTTCAACAGTGCCTTGCAGCCTGCTAGTTCCCTGTTCCTCGTGTTTCTTTTCTGTAAAATGTTAATAACTGCTCTGCCTATGTCACAGTTGTAAGGATAAAATGAGATAATTAATACGAAAGCATTTGGGAAAGTTGCAAGTGTGATATAAATGTAAAGTATGATTAGGTAGATGATTATTACTATTGAAGATAGGAAGCATAGTACTTAATTTGTTTATGAAATGAATTTCTAACGTTTATACATTAACACAGTTTTTAGGGCCTATGGGTTGTTTTCTTTCTCCTGATGTCCTCTTCATCCCAAAACCCATAGAGTCCACACTGTTGAGTTTTTGAAGCAGAAATTCTAAAACTTCAAACTCTTCAGTTGTGTTAGGTTACAGTACCTGTCCTTGATATCTCAGTAGTCATAAAGTACTTCATAAGAATACTGCACAACACGATTCTTAAAAGCTTTTCTTAGTGATTTCCATTCTAGATTTCTTTTTCTTTTTGAACTGGACATATTTCACCCTGTTAGATTTGTCATTCCAGTGGCTGTGTACATATATATGCATGAGTGTGTGTGTGTATATGTGTGCGTATGTGTGTTTGACTCTAGAATGGTTTTGCTGCAGTCTGCAGGAGGCCCAGAATAGAAAAGAAAAATATGAAACAGCTTAGGTCTTCTCAGGCTGCTCCCCTTTTCTGGACTTTACACAAGAATGTGGTTGTTGGTGGGGAAGGGTATAGCTCAGTGGTAGAGTGCACGTCTAGCATGCACGAGGTCCTGGGTTCAATCCCCAGTACCTCCTCTAAAAATAAATAGTTAAGTACACCCAATTACTTCCTTCCCCCCCCAAAAAAAAGAAAAAAAAGAAGAACATGGTTATAGAATGTAACAGTGGTTCTAGTTTGAGGCTTGTGCACAACTTTCTGTAGATCATCATTTCTCAAATTTTTTGTTTCGGGACCTCTTTACACTCTTAAAAATGATCAAGAATCCCAAGAAGCTTTGGTTTATGTGGATTATATCTAAAATTTTTACTGGATTAGAAATTAAGACAAAAATTTTAAATAATTACTGGCTCTTATAAAAATAATAAATCCATGAGAAGAGTGGTGTGTTTTATATATTTTTTGCAGATGTCTTTAATGTCAGGCTTAATAGAAGGTACTCAGAACTCTCACTGTAGTCAGAGCCAGTGGCAGGTAGACTACATGGAATGATAGTCTAGCATCCAAAGCAAGAATGATTAGATTCCTTTCTTCCTAGTGGAAAAACAGAACAGGTTGGGAGCAGGCGCATGGTAATCCTTCAGGTGGATGCTATATTTGTTATCTTTGTTGATGTTGCTTTCACCCTTCCTAGTCACCTGTGCATCATCTCTTTCTACCTTCATTGTAAGTGTATGCTTTGATAAAAGCCCTGTTGTTGGTCCTTATCACTCTTGTGCATTGTAGATCATTCATTCCACAAATATTTGTTAAGTGTCTCTGGTGTGCATGGTGCTGGGCACTGAGAATAAAGCAGGGAACAAAATAGGCAGCTCCTTTGTTCTTGTGGACTTGACATTTAAACAGCTAATTATATAAAATTATTTAATTATAATTATGATTAAATATTCTTATGGTACAGGATGCTGTATGAGCATATAATGGGGTAACAGTCTTCACTGTGGGGTCAGAGAGGCATTTTTTGAGGAAGTGAGGTTCATGCTGTGTGCTGAAGGATATGTAGTAATGGAAGTGCTTCTTTTAGTTTAAATTGTATTTAGGTAAGGATCTTGTCTGTGACTCAGAAAGAAGTGTAGAAAAATAGAAGAATTAACCCTGAACAGTGTAAATTGTTCCTGGTTGAGGGAAGAACAGCTAACAGTTTGGAGATAAGTACTGATTATCTGAGTAGATTGTTGTCTTCTTTCTGAGACATTGTGAAATTCAGTGGAAGTTCTATGACTATGAGAAGTTTATACTATAAGCCAGTAGTCGTCAAATTTTAATGTATGCTCAAATTGTCTAGGGATCACATTAAAATGCAGACTTAGATTAAATAGGCCTGGGGTGGGCCCTGAAATAGTGCTTTTCTCAAAAGCTCATAAATGACGCTGATGCTGCTGGTCCGTGGACCACACTTGGAGTAGCAAGACTGTAATTACATACAATAAGATTTTAGCAGAATACTAGCCAGACAAGAGGCTGGGCAAATATTCCACAGGTGATGTCCAATAGGGAGAAGTATTTCATAGCAGTAGAAGACAAAGCAGTTCAGGAAGTATCACGCTAGATATGGAAAGGTAAAAGGGATTCACAGTTGCTATTCTAGAGAGGGCCGGAAAGCTTGGGATTGAGATAGGTGGCGACTAGCACAGCCAGTGAAATATTCCAGACTCATTTCTGTGGTGAGGACCAAGTGAACTAAATGGCCATTAGTCTGCTTAGGGAAAAGGTCAGGTACTGAGGATTGATTGTCACCCTGTGGTAATAATATGAGCTCCAGAAAATGATCTAAGTGACAAGTGATAGGAGAGAGAAGGGGCACTTTACTTGGAAAAAGAAAAACATTCAGTACTACTTCTCATTAAACATAGATGATTAATCCATAGGTGGAAAGCACTGTTAAATAGATTAAGTTAAAAATGGTTGTAAATGGCAAGGGTAGGAATAGAATGGGGAAAAAAAGAATCTTAGTTAATATCCACTGTGAAAGAATCACCACCATTAAGCCTAATATTTGCATATCTCCTTTATTTCACTTGCACTCAGAATAGAAGTTTATCAGACCATGAAAAGACATTATTGGCCTGCCCTTGTTTCAGTATTATGGAAAATATCTTTTTGTTTCAGTTATGCTTAAATTTTTACTCAAGATATTTTATAGTTATTAGTAAATTTATTTGGATCAGAGAATTACAGTAACGTCAAGTTAGTCATAAATCATAAAGCATATGTATAAAATATTTTATATTTAATCATATTTTTTTCATGGTTTAGAAGAAATATTTTGGAATGCTATAATAATGTCTTAAAACTCTGACAAAAATTTTTTCCCCTTAGAATGTCATCTCTGGATTTGGCAAAATTTTATGACCTTTAGAACATGGAAGGAGAAGAATTAGTTAGATTTTCTATGCTGATGAGCAGTCATTTTAGATTATTTATCTTTTAACTTTTGTACTTGTGTCTATGGAAGGATACTAGGTATAATTTACTAATATAGAAGGTTCAGTGAATCAACTGTCTTAAATATCCTAAAACTCTTTTAAATTGAAATTAATCTATAAAGTTTAAGACTAGTCCTACAGTTTCAACTTTGTTTGTTAACGTTGTTAATTAAGATTGTCTCTTGGTTTTAGAGGGAGGTCCACCTACCACCCTAAAAAGGAAGCCTGAGGAAAGCTGAGGGTGTGGCGTATGTTTGTGAAAGATCAAATTTCCTTAGGTATCTGTACTTCTAAACCATAACTTTGTAAGAACTGAGTGTCAGGGAACATCAGAGATATGAAAGCAATTGTTTGAAAAGAAGTGAAATATATTTATATATAAAGGAACTCCCTTGGAGTTACAGCATTGAAAATGAGTAGTCACTATAACAAAGATGATCATTTTTGATTGCCATAGATTTAAATGATTGAGTTATTAAAATATTCAACAGGCTGCAATTCTTAGGATAATTCTATCTAAACAGTGAAATGGACAACAGTCTAGTTGCCTGCTAGACTGGGATCCTGCCATGCCTAGTAGCATTTGGGGAGCACTTGGTAGTACTCTATCTTCTCTACCTGGGAAATAGTGATGACTAGACATGGGGAGGTGCCCACCATGTCTCATTTGGCTACACTCCAGAGACAGCCCCATGGGAAAAAGGATTCATTGGAGAAGTAAATACGTTTCCTTGCCATTTCTTAAATGCCTTAGGAACATGGATGAAAGGGTATTATTTCTTCTTTAAAACCTCGAAACAATTCTAGGAACAGGGGAAAAAACCTTTCAGTTTTAAAGCCAAGCTTGGAAATCTCGTTTCAAACTAGATTTGTGCTCCCTAATGCCTGCATGACTCAATTGTTCCTTCTAACAAAATAAGCCTTGCTCTCCACTGGATCAGTGATGGCTTTAATGAGTGAGAATGAGGGCTCCATCCTCATCTGGCTAACATGACTCTAGTGAAATGAAACTAAAAGGTGAGACTTAGGATGCCAGCCTGTGTTCTGGTTTGCCTTGGGTTCCTTGATTCTACAGCAGACATCTTAATGGAAATTTACTGTCATGCCCATAGAAGTTCTACCAAGAATTAGAATTAGATATTGACCCTTGTAATATTGTAACATTGAGGGTCATATGTGTTTGGTTCTTGACATCTTTTACCTATGTGGCTTTATAAGGCATAGAAAGAATCCAATGCTGGATCCTGCTTTTGTTGATTTTCCTCCAAAGAACATAAATATTTTTATACCTTATTTTAATGTATTTCAAAATTATTTATTAAAGGCCTTGATTTTGTTGTTGGTGGTATGTCTTCAAACAACTGATTTAATCACAACAATATTGGAATGTTTGTATTGCAAAACACCGTGCAAAGCTCTAGCCCAAGTCCAAGTGAATTTTAGGTATTTACAATCTGTGTATCTTAGAAAATCTTTTTTAAAAAAATACTTACATTTAACCTGCTCCGGAATTGACCAGATTAAGACTTAGAATTAGGGACTTACTAATAGGTAGAATCTGAAGGCTTCAATCATCTATGATACAACTAATGAATTGGAGGAATGGACTTTTAGATTATATAAAAAATATTTTTTTAATCCTGGTCTTTACTTTGCTTTGAGATACTACAGTGGTTAGATATGTGTTCTGACTGGCTAGTCAAATTATGGTTCTATTTAACATAAGTCCAGATGCAACTGGGAGCACACATTTATAGCTCAGCTAGAGCAAGGCTGGGATGCTTCAGGATTTTTTTCTTTAATGTACATTTTTGTGCCCTCACAGCCCTTTAAAGTGATTGGCATCTGCTCTCTTAAGTTAATTTCTGTCTTTTTTGGGAAGTCATTTGGTTTTTGTTTGGTTAATGCAGATTAATGTTATATAGAGATGCAGGAGGAGAAAGGGGAGAAAAAGACAGAATTCTTCAAGCATGTAGGGATGTGCATTAAGAATTTCATAGACTCGTCAAACAGATTTAGAAGGGTGGGGAAATAGCACATTTGAAGCCTTTCAACCATGACATTTTCTTCTAATGAAAAGCAACTTGAAAGCTGTAATTTTGAGAGTGTTACAGTATTTTGAAGTCAGACACTTAGCACATTTTAAAATAGTGGTGAGATTTAAATGTTTTTTTCCCCCATTTTAAATGGAATTAAGCATTTTTGGTCATCATCTTATTTGATAGTTGTAGGTCTCAGAATGAACATAACTAGAGCTTTTAAAATTTAGGTGGGCCATGGCAGCATCTCTTTTTGTCCTCTATCTCCATTGTTTTCATGGTATAGGAAGATATTTTTTGTTGCCTTTAAACAAAACAGTGCATTTTCTTTTTCTAGTTCTGCACAAATGACCGTGAATAAATTCTTAATCTTTATCTTTTACAGTACGTTTTTATACCTGAAATTCCTGGTGGTCTGGGCACTTGTTCTCCTGGCAGATTTTGTCCTGGAGTTCAGATTTGAATACCTGTGGCCATTTTGGCTTTTCATCAGAAGCGTCTATGATTCCTTCAGATACCAGGGACTGGTATGTTTATTAATACATATTTTTCAAGTATAAAGGATTTAATTACTCTTATAAGAAAATCTTAAATAACTGACAGTGAAACTGTTTAAAGTAGATGTTATGAGTGATACTTAGGTGACTGTATTGAGTTAATAGGGTCTGTGGATTGAAACTGGTCTTTAAGGCATTTTGTCTAAACCCACTGATCAAATCATTATACTCCCCTCTCCTCTACTATTCCAGTGAAAAGACGGGGAGGGAGGGAGGACTTCAGGAGGAAGACAGAGTTGTGGAGGGAGCAGTAATTGCCCAGTCCCACCCTGAAGGACCTCTGGAGCCCCTAGCACCGGGTTAGTGATTGGGTTAGAGCTACAGCAGTGGTTCTCAAACTTTTTGGGCTCAGGACCCCTTTACACTCTTGACAACTATTGAGGACTCCAAGGTGCTTTTATTTATGTGGGTTACATCTATCCATATTTACTATATTAGAAATAAAACTGAAAAAAAATTTATTAATTCATTTAAAAATAGCAACAATAAACTCATTACATGTTAATGCACATTACATTTTTAAATAAAAAGTAACTAAATTTTCCAAAACAAAAAAAAATTTAGAAGGTTGATTATAGTTTTGCAGAACTCTCTAATGTCTGGCTTAACAGAAGACAGCTGGATCTTCATACCTGTTTCTGAACTCAGTTGATTACAGGATGATGTATCATGTAACTTCTAGAAAATGCCCCTATAGTTCTGAGTAAATGAGTGTGAAAAAGACAGGTAATGCCTTAGTATTACTGTGAAAATATTTTTTACCTGGAAGACTCCCTGATAGGATCTTAGAGATCCCCAGGGATCCCCAGACCATGTTTTGAGAACTGCTGGATTAGAGCAAGGGCACAGGCCTGGGCTTGCATCCTTGGTTGACCTGTCGTTCTGCTGTGTTCCAGAGCCACTTCTGAAACCTGTAACTCTTCTACCCAGGCCTGGTGCCTTGGAAAGATGGTTTCGAGCTCATGTTCTGTTGTAATAGAGAGTGGTGTGTCCAGAGGAAGTTGGCTTTATTAAAATTGAAAACATCAGCATAATTCTTACCACAGTTGTGTTTCATCTGTACTCCAATAACCTGTCCTTTAAAAATGAGGCTCTTTAGTCATATTTTGTGAGGAGAGAGGAGACTTTTCTGTGCTAAAATTCTAGTTCTTTTAAGTAACCCATCTGTGGAGTCCAAATAAACTCACTGTGAATCAACTTCAATTTGTTCTAGTCCAGTTCTTCATGATTTAAGGCCATAAATAGGATTACTCCTTAATGTTAAATTAGCCACTACATTTTATATGGGTGATTTTAAATGTTTAAAATTTCCTGTTGTAACTTGCTCCGTAGTAATTGCATAGTAGTTTCAGAGGTTTTGTCCAACATGCTTTTTAATAATCTGTTTGAAAATAAATCCTAAGATGTATTTTTTATTTTGTTTTTCCCTTTAGGCCTTCTCAGTATTTTTTGTTTGTGTAGCATTCACGTCAAATATAATATGTCTGCTGTTCATCCCCATACAATGGCTTTTTTTTGCTGCTAGTACATATGTGTGGGTTCAGTACGTATGGCACACAGGTAAGTCTTAATTCTTAGATGGGTAGAAATCTTAGATTCAAGCTTTTTTAATTGTGGTGATTTCTTTGAATAAATTATTTAGAGTTGAGTTTAACGTGGACATTTTAAAGTTCCCTTTTCATGATAGATTATAATATACCTTTAAAATACATTTTCTTTTTTATTACTGAACCAAAGGTTTAAGCCTTTGTGGTTCGATACTTCAATTGTAGGCATTTCAATGATCAACTCTCATTATGAAGATACTAATTTTTTTAAAAACTTGAAGCAATTTTTATTTAGATAGGCTCAAAAACAGCTACGTGCCAAGTAGGAAAAATGTTCTTGGAGCTTCAGCATTGAAAGGAATGTCAGAGGTCATTTGGTTGAACCCCTGTTTGATGTAAGAATCCCGACAGCATCCCTGGCACAGGGTGGTTTAATCTCTGCTTGAAAACCCACAGTGACAAGGAACTTACTGCTGTTGTTTTACGGCAACTGGAATAGAAAATTCTTCCTCAAACTGAGCTAGAATTTTCCTCCTTATATTTTTGACCCGCCATCTCTTGACTGCCTTGGGGCTCTCTGATTATTTAGAGAATATAAAGGGCTTTCCCCAGAAAAATATATGGCAGTGTACAGAAAATATTTTTTAATTTCAAGGAGCCTACAGATCATCCCTCAAGTCCAGACATTGGACCCCTGCATTAGAGCCATGTTGAATGTGTGTAACTTTCCATCCATATTAACATTTCTTTAGAGATTTAAAGTCACTGTCATACTCTCTTGTCTTCTTTTCTATAGACAAAACATCTCTGGTTTCATCAGCTTTTCCTTGTATGTTATTTTAAGCACTTTCACCACTCTAATCTCCCTAATTCTTAGTGGTTCTCTAAACCAAAATGTACTATTTCAGGTATATTCTGACTTGAGTGGAGCTACATAGTCACCTTCCTTCTTCTGAGAATTATACTTCTGCTATTTCAAACTAAGATGAGATGAGATGTTTTGATAGCTCCAGTTCACTATGAAAGCCTGAACATGAGACGCATGGGGATGTGAGGACTGGCTCTCAGATCGTCACACTTGTCTGCAAAGCTGCATGAAACTTGATTCCTAGGCTCAGCTGCAACCTGTAGGATTTTAACCACTGAGGGAGCACCAACTAATGAAAGTTCTCTGGAGGAACATTCATCCTCTTCTCTAAACTGCTAGAAGGATGATGTTGTCCCATGTTAAAAGACACAGTTCAGCTCTGTTATTTAAAGTATCCGTTGTGAGCATGATTTTCTTCATCTTTTGCACTCTCTCATATCTGATTAGATTTATAAGCTAGGATGCTTTCTTCTAGTTAAAGTGATTTTTCTCTAAACCAGTTTTTATTTCCTTGTCCTGGGCCTAAGTTTCAAGAGAGTTGTCATTTATACTTGTCATTGTCTCTAGGTCTCAGCTTCTGTCACATGAGTGTTGAGGAACCTGGATAGTGTCTAATGGAGTCTTCTAGCTCAGATCATCTGTGATTCTGATGAACTATAATGATTCCCTAAATTACTTTAATAATGTCTAAGTAGTTGAGAAAAAACTACTCATATAACTATTAATAGAACCTATTGGAGTTCAGTGGGTGACCCACAGGGCAGCAGTGAAGCTAATGTCGTAAATGATATTGGCCTCTCTTTAGCTCTAGGCTCAGAAATGCATGTCGGAATAGCTAAGTTGTGAAGTATGTTTTAATTGGGAGTGATGAGTGAACAAACCAAACAAACTTTGTATTCTTATTAAGCCCAATAAATATGTGTGCAGTTTATATAATGTGGGATTAATTTGTCTTCCAGTTGTTAAAATTGAAAATTCTTTCTTAAGAATGTTAGTAATGGTTGATGAAATTATATATTGCTGCAAAAGAATGATAATATTATATCATTTTTTTCTTTTTCCATGCTGTTAAGAAAGAAAAAATAGGATATGTACAACATGACTACTATACTTGTTCAAAAATAATTTCAGTGTGGTTTTATTTTATTTATTTGATAGGTGTAGAAATGCAGGTAATTTGTCCAAATTTTTCTGGTTTTTTCCTGTAAGTGCTTATTATGTTTATGATAACTTTAGAAATTAATATAGGAAATAGGGAATGTAAATTTTTAACAATGCATTCTGAAATGAATTTGAAAATACATTATCCTAAGGTTGTTCTTTGTCTTCCTACGTTGTGAAAATACCCTTTTTTTGGTATGTTGAATCTTTAAGAGTAGTTGAGACTGCTACCTTCACAGAGCTTCAAGTGTTTTCTTACCTTATGGACTAGGTGTAAAGGGACTTAGATTCTCTTTAGAAGCAGATTCAGTTTTATCTCTGTGAACTTGGACCCAATTTTATAAACTCTGGGCCTCACTTTAGTCTTCAATAGAATGAGGAAGTTGGACTAAATGATCTTCTTTCTAGTCCCAAGAGTTTATCGTTTTTCTTATGTTTCATCCCAAAGATTCTTAGGAAAAAGCCGCTTAGTCCTTCAGATCACTAACTTTTCCTTCCTGTTCTCTCTTCTGTAAGTTGCTTGCTTTATACAGTGTCAAAGGAGATCTTTCCAGAGTTACTGGATCTCATGCCTTTGTGGTCCATCTTCATAAAATATCCCATTGTTAGTCATCTGACATAGATGGACCTACCGTGCAGACTTTGATTCTAAAGCCCAATGAAAATTGTCTGATTATCTGCATCGTATTTATTCTGATGCAGGTTACTTTTTCCTCCATTAAAAATTGTTTTTAATTATAAAAGGAATATGAGCTTGTAGTTAAGAAAAAATTTTTGAATAATACTTAAATGTCAGAAATATTTCTTTGTGCTATAACTCTTAAGAATTTGTTGGTTTTTTTACATATCATTTTATGGTAGTACAGATCTTTATTCTTTTGAAAAGCTGCTTCATATTTAATTGTGTAGATTTAGCATAATGGAACAGTTTCCTATAGATAGACATTTAAGTTAATTCTAAATTCTAATTTCTGCTATTGCAGACAATACATTGAATATACTTATACATCCCAGGGCTCTTGTATTTTTATAGGGTAGATTCCTGGAATTGGAATTTCTGGTTCAAAGGTAGAAGTATTTAAATTTAATTACACTGCCAAACTGCCTTCTAAGAAAGTTACCCTGGTTTATATTATTGCCAAATATGAGAATGAACCCTTTTTCATTTCTTCCCTATACTATTATCCATCTTTAAATTTTTTCCTTTATCTGATAGGTTAAAATAATAAAATCTTATTTAAAAAGTATTTATCTCCCTGATCAGTAGTGAAGTTGACTATCTTTTCACATTTTTTTTAGCCATCTGTATTTTTTTCTTTTATGACTTGCAAATTTTTTTCTTCAGTTGCCTTTTTATTGATTTGTAGGAGCTCTTTGTTAGGGCAATGACTCCTTTGTTTTACGTATATTATAAATATTTACTGCCATAATGCTTGTTTTTATTTTTGTCTTTGATTCCATGGCATCTTTTGTAATATAAAAGCTTTCAGTTTGGATCAAAGTGCTTTTTAATTAGTTTGAAAGTCTTAATGAAAATTAATGTAGTTGAACCAGTCTCCCAAACAACCCATCTGTTACATTAATGTTTCATTTTTGCTTATCTCTCTGCTGCTTTCCCACAGAAAGGGGAGTGTGTTTGCCCACAGTGTCTCTCTGGATACTCTTTGTTTATATTGAAGCAGCAATTAGATTTAAAGATCTCAAAAATTTTCATGTAGACCTTTGTCGTCCATTTGCTGCTCACTGGTGAGTATTACGTGTATTCTTAATCTGTAATTAAGTTCAGTGTTTTCAAAGTAGAATGGTGAATTCAGTTGTCAGTTTTTTCTTAGAGATTTTACATGAACCCAGAAGACAATATAACATGGTGGTAAAGAGCATGAGCCCTCTATTCAAGCAAATGAGTACTTAAATCCCAGCTCTGCCCACTAACTGCTTTGTTGCCTTGGACGTGTCACCCTCTCTAAGCCTTAGTTCTCTTACCTGTATGTTGGGAACCTGTCTCGTGGGATCATGGGAAAGATGAAATGAGGTGATATATGTAAAGTGTTTAACTTAGTGCCAAGTACATAGGTGTCTGATAAATGTTACCTATTTTTATTATAACCAGATAATGAGTCTAAAAACTCTTGGTGAAATATATGCCTATTTCATGAAGCTTAAATGAACAGTTTTCTTTGCCTATTTACAAAAACAAGAGAATGTTATTAATAATTTTTAAGGGAATATCTTTTTTAACCTTAAACCATGAAACATTTTTAAAAATGAGCTTGATTCTTGTTTTTATCTATTGCAGAAATCACCACTTAGTATATGTTTTAAACACCAATTTTTGCTAATATTTATAGCAGAAACCAAAATAAAGGAATCAACAACGAAAAAGTTTCCAATGTTTAAAGTCTTTTCACAAACAAGCGAATTAAATACACCTGGTCAGTAGAACTTGTCACTTTAAATTTGTGGTGAGATCACATTCAGACTAATTATAATTGATTAGTTTTAATATTAATAAAGCTTAATATGAATTTTGACAGTGTTTTCAGAGGCTTTGAACTGATATTAGACAGACTGATGGGTTGAATGAAAGTATTTCAACTTTTTATCTCAGAGATTAGAGTTCTAAGTACAGCTAGTTTAATTTGTTGGTATAGACCAAATGTTGGCACTGATAATATCAGATTTTATTTAAATGATTCTTGAACTTAGGTTTGACAGTGTCTATGAACTAATTTTCCAGGAATAGCTAGTGACAGTACCCCTCAGGCAGCAAGGAGATTAGTTTGAATTTGATCCTATCTTTCTAGTATTAAAAACCAAACGATATCCTTTTTTTCCTCTTTTAATTTTTTTTAATTGAAGTATAGTCAGTTACAGTATGTCAGTTTCTGGTACATGACACAGTGTCCCAGTCATGCATATACATACAAATATTTGTTCTCATATTCTTTTTCATTAAAGGTTATTATAAGATATTGAATGTAGTTCCCTGTGCTATACAGAAAAATTTGGTTTTTTTATATCTATTTTTATGTATAGTAGCTAGCATTTGCAAATCTCAAACTCCTTTATTTATCCCTTCCCACTCCCTTTCCGCTGGTAACCATAAGATGGTTTACTATGTCTGCGAGTCTGTTTCTGTTTTGTAGATGAGTTCATTAGTGACAGTGTCCTTTTGATTTTTTAACACTCGTAATGTTTATTTATGACCACTTACAAAACCTCTACCCTGTTAGTTCTTAAAAGCGTATGGATGTCTAAGTCCTAATCGTGCACAAGGCAGTTCGATGTTAATCAAAGACATTACCCACTATATCCAACAGTCTCTGTAGTAACTTCTTGAGTTCGTTTGAAAAATGCCAAAGTCTAATGGGCAGCCTCTTACAGTCCAGCAGTCCCACCGTTCCCTGGGGATTAGTTCTACATGCCAGCTGACTCTGATTTCCACAGCAGACATCACATTTATTTGTGTGTTTAATGAATGCTTATCATCTAGAATTTATTTCTTAATTTCAGTCATAGATGTCCTCATGTGCTTGATGCATGTGTTGTTTATTTTTAACTTACAATTACTGGCGGGATTGTCCTTTTTCTAGTATTGGGTACCCTGTGGTGACTTTGGGCTTTGGCTTCAAAAGTTATGTAAGCTACAAAATGCGGTTGAGGAAGCAAAAGGAAGTGCAAAAAGAGAATGAATTTTACATGCAGCTTCTTCAACAAGCCCTCCCCCCAGAGCAGCAGATGCTACAAAAGCAAGAAAAAGAGACCGAGGAAGGTAGGTCTTTACCCTAAAGTTATGGGCTGAATAGGTTAGTCATTTATTTTGTTTGTCAGTAGAAGTTGTTTTTTTGTTTGTTTGTTTGTTTCAGAAAAGTTGCTAGGACTTTGGAAGATTACCAAGGCTTTTCCTGTGTTCTTCTTTAGGGCCATTTGAAGCTTTGTTTGGTCATGAAATAAAGAATGTGCATGATGTTTTCTCTCTAGTGTCTGAAGATCCTGTGCTTTTTAAATATGTTTATTATTTTTAAATATTTTATTTTTATAGCTTATTTTGTTTTTTAATATTTTTATTATAAATATTTTAAAATATTTATTCTCAGTAGCAAAATGGTATATATAACTATGTGGGTCTGTTACTAAAGCAAGCCAGGAACCAAAGTATAAGCAAGATAGAGATGTAAACATACAGAATTGTTTTAAAAGTCAAAATTCTTCTAAATAGAGCAGAGATAGGTCTCATTTTAAATGATTTGTATAATGCAACATGGATACATGGATCTTAAATTAACTCTTTTCTAATATGGCCTCTCATGAATGTATAACCAATTCAGTAGATGAATTGACAGCAGTACCAGTTTTCTTTGTTTTGAGAGGGTCATGTTAGTTGAAAAATGACATAATCTTATTCTCTGGTGTGGCACAAAATTCTCTCTTCAAGTAGGCTTTGACAAATTGGAATATGTAGACCTGATATCAAAAATTCTTTACAAGTGGTCTTGTAAATGATAACAGACTTCTTACTACTTTAATGATAGAATCAAGACAAAGGATAGATGCCCTGTATCCTAACATCACACCTCTTCCTTTGTTTTATTTAATCTTTTTCTTTTTAGTAAAGTTATTAACAGTTTGTTTAATCCAAGCATCTTTTAAAATGTGGCCTTTCTTAAAAAGTATGATCTGCCTGTGTCCTCTCACCCCAGGGATAGGCAAGTTTGATTTGACTGATAAATGAAGTATGACTTAATTATAAAATGCTTATCTTATTTTCAAGACAAAAACTTTAATGGGTTGGTGTTTATAAATGATGGCAATTTTCTAAATGTGCAGCTTCTCAAATTTATTTGGATTCTCTTCCAAGTTAGCATAATGTGCTGTGATTATTGTTTCTAAATGAGTTTGCAAATTAACGTGGTAAGTTTCTAAGCATAGACAATGCAGGTTGTTGAATCAATCTATTATGTTTTTATCCAACTAAATATTCCAGTGTGGGTTTTTTTTGCTTGTTGGTTTGTTTTTGGTATTGTAGCAGCCAAAGGGTTACCTGACATGGATTCCTCGATCCTTATACACCACAACGGAGGTATCCCAGCCAACAAAAAACTCTCCACAACTTTGCCAGAGATAGAATACCGGGAAAAAGGGAAAGAGAAAGACAAAGATGCCAAAAAACACAATCTTGGAATTAATAACAACAATATTCTACAACCTGTAGACTCTAAAATACAAGAAATCGAGTATATGGAAAACCATATCAATAGTAAAAGATTAAATAATGATCTTGTGGGAAGTACAGAAAATCTCTTGAAAGAGGACTCATGCACTGCTTCCTCAAAAAACTACAAAAATGCCAGTGGAGTTGTGAACTCCTCACCTCGAAGTCACAGCGCCACAAACGGGAGCATTCCTTCCTCGTCTAGTAAAAACGAGAAGAAGCAGAAATGCACTAGCAAGAGCCCAAGTACACACAAGGACTTGATGGAAAACTGTATTCCTAATAACCAGCTAAGCAAACCAGATGCACTGGTAAGGTAAGTGTGTGTGCTGTGTGCTTATCCACACTTTCCAATAAACTTGAGTTAGGCTGTGAAAAACAAAACTCTTCCAAACAGGCCTGTAGGAATTGTTTGTGATCGGATACTGTGACAATTAACTCAGTGGTATTTGACGTTTTAGTGTTTATTTCATATGGGTTTGTTGGCCACCTAGTGCCATTGTCCAGAGCATTGACTCCAGCTCTTTCCACTGTTCTGAGTAAAGGGTGACAGTGATTGCTGTTCACATTGACAGATTTATATGTAACTTGACTTTTCTTGTACTGAAAGGCATAGCTTTAGTCCTTGACCTTTTCTGTTTGTATATCCAAAGTTCTTGTGGCATAGACACAAAAAGAGGAGTTTGTGTTCTGTTTGTGCAAATTTTTGTCAGACAGATAAAAAAGTGTGGGGACACTTGGGGGTGGAGAAAATTGTCCTTACCACCTTGTGCTTGTTTTTGATTTTCCACTTAAAATATGAATTATTCCTCAAATAACTCTGGGAAAATTAGGTTTGAAAAATAATTTCTTTCTAAAAATTCCACAGGTAAATACAGTTGACCCTTGAATATAGCTGGCGGGCTTGAGGTGCATGGGCCCACTTATACGTGGATATTTTTCAGTAGTAAATACTACACTACTACACAGTCCATGGTTGGTTGATTCTGCAGATGCAGAGGACCATGGGTATGGAGGGCCAGCTATAAATTATACTAGGACTAATCCCCATATTGTTCAGGAGTCAGCCGTACAGTGTTAGACATAGATTTTAATCAGAAATACTCCTTTCCCCATCTTTAAGTTAAAGAATAACATTGTTGTATTACCTTGACTGGCTCAGACATAATTTTGTTATAGTTTATGTATTTTATAAAATACACATATGTTCCTTTTACCTCATATCTTTCAGTTTGGAAATTGAGATCTGAACTGGAGCTTTTTTAAAATACGTAACTCAAGAGGGCAATTATAACTCCCTCCCTCCACTGAGTTATCTGTGTTCCTCTTCCTTTGGCTTAGCTTCATAGCAGACAATTTATTCTGGGAGGAAGCGTTTCTAGTGTTATAAATTATATGAATTAGATTATTAATTTGTTTTAGTTTTCTGATTGACAGCTAGATTAAGGGAAATCTATTTGGCTTCTACTGCTGAAGGCTCTAGAGGTTTCGTAGCCCTTGGCCACTTTTGGAAGCATATCATGCTGCTGCTAATGCCAGCCTGGCATCCACATCTGTTGTTATGACATTCTTCCCTATCATAACCTGCAGAGAAAACACTCAGCAGAAAACTCTCTTCCAGACACCCATGGGAGAAAGACCAATTAGTTGACCTTCTATGTCAAAGGAAGTATCTCACAAATTTACTATATGCTATAAATGAAACATTTGCCACCAGCTTTTTAACATCCTTTCTCCTACACAATTTTAATAATAGCAGTCAAGTCAAAACAATTTTCCTTTATTGGAGAGAGAGCGAGTGATCAAGGCTGTCTTGTGATACCGTCTCAGTTGCACCCCCACTTGTCATGTTGGTTGACTCTACCACCTGACCTGCCTTTAGAAGAGAATTTCAAGGATTCAGATGGCCAGTTTTCCAGTCGTGGGTCCAGTGCCCCTCTGCCTGCTCTTGGGGTATAACACCTCTTCCTGTGGTCATTAATGTGTTCTCTCATGTGACTTGTTCTGAGGGGCCTCAGAATATTATTCTGTGTTAGGGAATGTCTACCGTCAAACACATAGAAGTGTTATATTTAAATAGTTTTACAAGCTTCCATAGGATTATTTTCAACTTTTAATGAATACCATTTTAAAAAGATAATATAAATATCCAACAATAGGGAAGAAATTTAAATAATTACGTCCATCTACTTGATGATCTTTTAATACAGACATTACAAAATCATATGTTTGAGCCATATTAAACAATATAGGAAAGTGCTCATGGCATAATATTTCATAAAGAACATAGAAAGCAATTTTATTAAGAACATTTTTCTAATACACATAGGAAGGTTTTGAAGGAAAAGGAACCAAAATGATAGCAATAGTTATTACCCTGTGATAGTAGTGGAGCTTTTAATTTTTTTTCTTACTTTCATTCATTTTCAAGTTTTTCTATGATGAACAACAGTGAAAGTTTGTAAGTATCTATCTGAGCAAATTATCACACTATCCCTCACCCTTCTTGCCTGTCTCCTGTTTCTTCTTGCCTGACTTCATGTATGTTTTGATAAGTATTAATAAGACTATCTAATAGAGCCAAACCTGACTTATTCAAGTTGTTAGCTAGAGTGGATTTGTTATCTTCAGATGAAAAGGGCTGGATTCAGTGGTCTCTAAGGCTCCCTCTGATGCAAACATATATGGGCTGACAGTATGAACATGAGTCCTTCGCTCCTGCCAGGACACCCAGGGCTGTGTACAAGTCCAGGGAGGCTGTAGGGATAAGACTGATCTACCCTTTTGTAAATGTTTTTTAAAAAATCATTTGAAAACTAGTACCATATTGTTAGTAGTATATTAATTGCAACGCATTCTACAGCTATGTCTCTCTTAACGTCATGGTTGAAAAACTGCTATATTTAGGAACCAATTCAGTGACATTGAGGGGAAAACTCATTAGTACACCTCTTTCAAAGAGAATTCTTGGAAATCGGTGTGGCTATCAAAATAAGGTTTGATGGCCGTCCCCTCTGAAGAAGGAAGCAGCCCTTCAGGTCTGTTCTCCATCTCTCCAGGCTCCCTGGATGTTCTCTAGTGTGCTGTATACCCCAGGCTGACAAACGACTGCACACAGGCTGAAGCTGGCCCACTGCCCATTTTTGTAAAAAAGGGAAAAAAAAAGTTATATTGAAACACAGCCATGCTCATTCATTTACATAGTGTGTATGGCTGCTTTATGGTGGCAGAGTTGAGTAGCCGCTTCAGAAGCTGTATGGCCTACAAAGCCAAAGACGTTTGCTTCTAGCCCTTTACATAGAGTCTGCTGATAGATTGCTAGGGTTAAGGAAGGTGGGGAAGGTGGGGAACTTGGGAGTAAGCGTTGCCTATAGGCTCCTTCCTAGGAAAAGTTGGGGAACTTGCTAACCACTCTAAAGTCCTCTTTTGGTTTGAGAAATACATATCTTACAAAATGACCCTACTTCTGCCAGCTTGATTTCTGAATTCCTTATCCAAGTTATTTAGAAACAGGCTTATAATGTTGGTAGCCAAAAATATTTTTACTTCTGACATGGGGAAAAAAATCTAGACAAAAACAAAAAAGCAATGAGGAAGGTCATTTATTTTAATTAAGTACGGGGTTAGAAAGGAATCATGTAAATTAGAATGAGTTTTACTTAAATTTTTTCTTCAGTGGTCAATTTTAAAATATTTTAAGTGCAAAAAATATATAGAAAATTTAGGTGGAAAAACGGGGGAGAAATATGACACAAAATCACTGTTAAATTTTTGTTATATTTTCTTTTCATTAACTAAATTTATATAGTTGTGGCCATGGTGTTTGTATGGTTTTTGTGTCCTGCTTTTTTCACCTAAATTATATTGAAATCACTTCCCCAATTTAGCCTAACCCTCATTTTCACTTAATGTGGAATATTCCACTGCAGGCGTGTGATCATTCAGTGGTCACTCTAAGGTTCCGCAGATCAAGGTGCGATACCTGAGCCGCTTTCCTGCAGTTTCAGGGCTGCAAGCAGAAGAGCCAGCACTTTTGTTTGCACTTGGCACAATGCTCCCTCACAAATACAGCCCAGGACTGTGGGCTTGCTTGTTGGGGTTTGTTGCTTGTTTCAGTTTCCTGATTAAGGGGGAGAATTTAAAACTTTGAGTACAAAATGTAAAGTGATCATATTGTGTAGAAATGTTGAAGCTGAAGTTTCTTCTTGTTTCATTTCCATTCCACTTTTTCTTTCCTTGTTTTTTGTATTCAAGACAAAAAATTAATCTTTTTTGTTTCTAGTACTTACTCCTTTTTGAGGGGGGAGGTGATTAGGTTTCTTTATTTTTAGAGGAAGTACTGGGGATGGAACCCAGGACCTCATGCATGCTAAGCATGCTCTCTACCACTTGAGCTATACCTTCCCCTTCCAGTGCTTATTCTTAATAGGGTATCAACTCTTTAACATAGTTGAATAATGTTTGGTATGAAGAATCATAAGGGAAAAGTATGCACTGTTTGCCTAGTAAAAAAGCATTTAGCAAAACTGAGTAGGATTTAGGATGATAATTTTGGGTTTTTTTGTGTGTGTGTGTGGTTTTTTGGGACAGCAAGGGTTCTAAGAGACATTTAGACCAGCCTCCCCAACCCTGTCTTTTTATCAGCGAAGTAAACAAGCCCTAGAAGATTAAATGACTGTTCTAAGTAACTCAGAGTGGCAGTTGCCAGAACCAGAATTGAAGTTCCTTAACTTCTGCCTTCGCTGTTACCTATGCTACTTAAAAAAAGTTTTATCAACTTGTTTTACTTCTCAATTTTTTTAAAACAAATTTTTGTGCTTTTGTTTGTTTTGAATGCATGTATAGCTAAAGTTGGCTCAAGGATCGGCACCAGAGCTAGATTTTATGCTCTCATGGCTAAAATCTATAGAAGAAATGCTTAGAATTTCAGAGTTCATTTATTTTCCATTCTTCTAGAGAGATACTGTTTCAAGTGTTTTAGAAATTCTTGCTCTTGCCAAAGACACAGGGGTGTAATTAATCTCTGTACAGAAGGGGGCCATTCACTCATACCCTTGAAAGCTTATGGGGTTTCTGAGAATTCAGCTCTGTTTAAGGATAGTTTGGCAGTTAGTCTGGTCCAGACACCTAGAGCCACCCAGCAGGGAATTTGCCCTTTAGGAATAAATCTGGGGTAGGCTTGGCTTAGCTTAACAGCAGCACACCTAAGAGCACTGCATTGGAAAACTTAAGATCAAGGATGTAACCATCAATTTTCCCTGAGGAAAGGCCACCAGTGACTACTTGGAAGGCCTGGTGACCTGGAGTGTGGGCATAGCCGTGGTAGTAAGTTCTGAGGGCAGGGGTGGCTTTTCTTCAGTGGAGAATGGAAATTTGGGGTTATGTTGTAATACATTGAATACTTACACTTTTATTCCTCTCTAAATTCATTTGGTTATTTCAGGCACACCAAAATGTTATTACTTATAACTTAGTTTGTTCATGCAGTTCTGCTTATTTGGAGACTTGAGAGCCTTGGGAGAAAGGGAGAAAACGTTTATCAGGATTTTTTTGGTAATCACTAAGCAAGTGGTGGCCCTGCCTCAGAGGGGAGGGAGGGGGAAAGAAGGATAGAAAAGCACTTTAAGAAATTTTAACTCATTTACTTACACTGAGGAGTGTTTAATTTACATTCATACCCAGGGACTAACCTTTTTTTTATAAATTGAAATATAGTTGATTTACAATGTTGTGTTAGTTTCAGGTGTACAACAAAGTAATTCAGTTGTATATATATTTTTTCTGTTTCAGATTCTTTTCCATTATAGGTTATACAAGATACTGAATATAGTTCCCTGTGCTCAGAAACTAGCTTATATTACCAAATCGGGGTCTTAAATATTTTAGAAGCATATAGATATGACAACATACTTTATAAATAGGCTTTATAGTATTCTGGTCCATCAGTGAGTATATCGATTAGTATTGTGTTTTAGTAGACTGTGATATGAGTATTTGTGATTTACCTCTTTCTAGTTTAAGCTGGTGGGTGAGGAAAATGTCATTGGTCTTCATTCTACTTTCTACCCCATATAAACCTTATATTTATGTTTTATGATTTTATGTTTCTCTTGAAAAGGAGGACAAAGATAGCAAAAGCTAATAACAGCCAGCTTTCCTCTTTGATGGGACTTGCTGGTGGCACAGACTGCCCAAGTGGGTTGGCTAGCAGTTCCCAGTGTTTGTGCTTTGGAATGGGGTTCTAATTTTGTTAAATAAACTATTCTTTATTTGTTGCTGTAAAAAAAAAAAACAAATACATTGAATATTTACTCTTTTATTCCTCTCTAAATTCATTTGGTTATTTGACAATTGAGATTATTGTGTAGCCTCCGCCTTATAGAACGCCCTTAGTGTGGTCTTGCTGTTTGGGGAGAACCAACAGGAGACAGTTTACACTACTTCCTATTTTTCGTTTCCCCACATCTCAAGATGTCTACACACAATTAAAATTTATATATTCATTAAAAGGAAAGGGCCATCTTTTTAGATACTGATTTTTAATAATCAGTGGATTCAGTATAATTTTCATGTGAATAACTGTGAAAAAGAGCAAAGTAAAGAGAGAATTCAGGAAGCCCCTATTTTGTCATCTTAAAGGTTTTAGGCACAAAGCAAGAACAGGATCCAAAGCTGAGACCTGACTATGGGAAAGAAACAAAACAGAGCAGTCAATTCCAGAGGTAGAGTCCACAAGCATTCCCTGGGATAAGCACTCCAGGGGAGGTGGCCTTTTATGGACCTTTCCAGCCCTCTCCCAAGTCCCTAAAGAGTCCTAAGTGGGGAAATGCAGTAGTTTAAGTGGGAAAGATTACGAAGGATTCTCTTGAAAGGTGGAAACCCACCTTAAAAGAAGGTAATGGAAAGACCCCCAAGATTGGTTTAAAGGGGAGGAAGTAGCAAAACAGATTATATAGTGTGAGCCCATTACAAAACATGGGTAGATACCATTCTTCTGTACACAGAAAGTTATTTCAAATGGTATAACGCCAAGTAATCAGTAGTAGTTGATTATAGGAGATGTTTACTTTCTACATACTTTGAATTTTTACACAGGCTTATTATGCCTATAATAGAATGTAAGCTCCTTTTCCCTCGCCTGCCACGGTACACAGGGATTGGCACAGGCTAGATGCTCAGTAAATACTTGTTGAATGAGTATTACCTTTGTGCAGGGAAAATACTAGAAAAGGGGCAAGGGGAGGAAAGACGGGCCTCAGTAATTGCAGTACATTGCAACTCAAAGGTTTTTGAAGTTGGAAAACCTAAATATTACATTAGACCAGGCCGAGGACCTGCTATCCAATGTCAAGCTATTTGTGGTCCTTAAGTTGTTACTGATTATATTTCTAAAAAATAGAAAGACTTTCCACTCTAAGCCCCTTTCATTGGTATTTCCCAGGAAGTTTTCAAATTTAGTACTCTTGTCAAGACTTTTTTCCGGGACTGTGAAGGAGGTTAAGGAATTTCTGAAAGTTTAAACGAACACGGGGAGAAAACTCCTCCAAGGGACTGCTGTCGAAAAAGCCATTTGCTCTGGCAGTGGGTTGGTTGTGCTTCAGGGCCAAGGAATCTAGGCACAAGCTACATGCCAGCCAAGAACTTGGAGAAAATCTCAGTTTGCCTTGTCTTATTCATCTTTCCTGGTGGGTCTTGCCCTCTTTCTCCCCCCTTAGCCCTGGCCATTCTCTTTGTCTTTGTGGTAGCTGGAGAGAGCTCAGATCCCATGTTTCTGTTCCAGCCTTCCCTCCAAGGAGATGCCTTCAGTTAGAAAATGCGTTGACTGTTTATGTATCATCTCTGGTGCTAGAGAGGAAGTGGTACATTTGTTTGTTTTCTTTTGCATTTGAATACATTTTGCTATGTGTCAGGAATAGTTTGCTGAAGAGAATCTGACCTTGGGAAACAGCAACTAGGGCTTTGGGGCTTTACCTTGGCTACTTTCCCTACATGCGCTACCTGTCATCTGCGCTGACAACCTGCTGCTGCACAGGACTTGCTTGACACTCTCCTCAGCGAGTGATGGCTGCCAAAGTAGTGCTTTCTGCTTCTACAGATGCATTTGGTAATTTATTTGTTAACAGTATCATTTCTAGCTGAGAGGTAAAACTTAGTAAAAATATATAACTAAACACTTAGAGGTTCTAACTAGATTAAATTAAATATAGTGGATATAGATGCTACTAAATTATTGGGAGATTATTAAGTGGAAAAAATAAATAGTGGAGCCGTATTTCTAGTTTGTAAGTTTACCGTCTCTGGGGAAGCATGCTTTTGATTTATGTTAGTCTAGCATTGTTTCTGACAGATATACTTGTCAGATCTGATTTACTTTTATTTTCTGCCATGTTCTTAGTATTTAAGGTACCTCTAGGTTTTACTTGGTTAGTTTTATTATAATTCATAATATAGTTTGAATTTATTTTAACCATTGCAGTGATTTAAAACTCTAATATTCTGGTATATAAATGTGGTAATAGAAGCATGATAATTTTATACTTAAGCAGGGCTATTTTGTGACTTGAAAATCATGCAGCACTTTAGAAGCTAGGCAGTTTGCCTAATGTCTCCATATCTAGGTGATAAAGGAAGGTAATTATCTATATTGTATAGATAAATTGTGAAATAACACATAAGTTATTTGGGGGGGCACATTAGAAACATTTTTATGTTGAGTACTGAGAGTTTATTCTAACAAAACAGGGATTTCTGATTAGTTAGAAACTTTCTTCCCTAGAATTCAGAAGGAACTACTACGACTTTGTGTTAAATTCTGAGTCAGTACCCCTGCTGGCACATAATGAATTGAGATTTCCAGCTAAGGGGATCAGGGGTGGATTCCCTGAAGGGGAGGTACTCCAAGGAAAAGGAACTGTATTCTTTAAATGTTACTCACGCTATCATTTAGAAACTGGGTATTTGAATACTTTGACAGCCAGTGTGGGCATACTTCTGTCTGTGTAAATCTCTCGGGGATCTCTTAGACTTTTTTTCTAGCCAGCTGGGACTCTCAGGATTAAAACAAGTTTTGTTTTTTTTTTATGGGAAGAATGACAACTTTTCCCTCTCATAAGGTAGATTCACCTTTCTTGGTAGAGTGTTGGAACAGATTTGAAGCAGAAACACAGAACTGGAAAGGACCCCATTGCTCTTCTTCTCCCCCTGGCTCTAGAAAGGGCGTTTCAGACTCAGATCCCTACAGGAGCGAGGCAGGCACAGGCATCAGTGGAGAGGCCAGGACTGGCATCACTCATATTCAGTACTGCATCTGGTACCTTGGGTTTTGGAAGCATATACCTTTCCAAACAGTTGTTGTGGGAAGTTGCAGGCCCAGTGTGGCTAAATCTTCTGATATTTAGAAGAGATGCCAAAAATAGATATCTTTATGTGAAATCTCCCAGTTAACATTTTTTTTTTACATCGTGTAGGGGAGGGTCAAACAAAACATGTTTATGAGCCAGATTGTCTCACCAGTTTATAACCTCTGCATCTGACCGTTCCTGTTATTCTTGTATTTTGTTCCATCCTCCACTGGCCCCACCGATCAAAACTGGGCTCCTGTACGAAGAACTTTTACTTAAGGACTAGCTGGTAAATCCCATGAACTAATCTGCCATATATTAATGGAACCTTTTTGCCTTCTCCTCTCCTTCAGTTCCTTAAGCTCCTGGAAAACATGCATCTGTTGACAGTGCCCTTCCAGAGTCAAAGACCACTCCTTTTTTTCTTGCACCCTCACATCTGACCATGAGGTTTTCAGATCACTTAGAAGGAGAGAGGACAGCCTTGTGATAAGAAAGGTGGTTTGGGTCTCTGGTGTTCCTTAAGCCATACGATGCAGAGGCCTCCTAAGGTAACTTCTTCTACACCAAGATGTTTTTCTACTGTGTTCTTAGAGCATAAAATACACCAAAACTGAGGACATGGACACTGGTTATTCAGACTTCACAGGCCAGCTGGTTTAGAATGTGGACCTTCTAGCACATCTCCTGTAACGTGGGTATACCACAAAACCTGGTATCAGAGCAATGCCTGCTCTCCTCTTTCCAAAGGGAACCAGGACAGGGCGATAAACTGCAGCTCTAGAATCTAGATTTTGACAGACTGTTGCTTTGATAGGAACTGATGAATGGGAAGTAGTTGATGTTCAGTTAGGAACTGAGGCATTTTCTACTTCAGAAAGTTAAGTTCCCCTTTTTTGGAGTGACCTAAAAAGTTTATAAAGTAAAAGGGTTGGGTTTTCCCTAAGGCTTTCAGATTTATTCTGAAACTGGCCTGTTACATGGGCAAGTCTAAGAGTAACAATGAACGTTGAAAAGCCATGGAAAGCAAATTAACAGCTTCTGCTTTTAAAATAACTTTTTCCCAATCAAAAAAATTGTAATTAAAGTGTTAAAAATAAGTTATAGATGTTAATTACTTCCAGCTTTGAAAATAAAGAAGAGATAGCACTTTTTTAAACATTTTTTATTGATTTATAATCATTTTACAATGTTGTGTCTTAAATTCCAGTGTGGAGCACAATTTTTTCAGTTATATATGAACATATATATATTCATTGTCACATTGAGATAGCGCTATCTTAATGTATATCTTCTCAGTCTCTTTTCTCTTGCATATATACATATTCTTTTCACTATGTATATTCTTTAGTAATTGTCTTTTTCACTGACTGTATCATGAGCATTCTCCCATGTCATTGAATAATCTTCCTTGATTGTTTTTTAATGGTTGCATGTCAGTCAGACATAGGAATATACAATTTATTTAGCCAATCTTCTGTTGAATATTCAAGTGTTTCCGATTTTTTTTTATTATAAATAATGCTGCAACAAACACACTTTTACACAAATCTTTGTATCTGTAGACTGGGAGTGGGATGAATATTTTTAAAGACTTTTGATAGAAACCCTCATATCTGACTACATCTTTTAAGGACCTTATTAAAAATACTAGTTTGTGGCACTCAGCCTTATTCTTGAAGGGCTTCAAGAAGTCAGTTTCCTATATCCCTAAATGACCAGTTGTGTGAAATCTTCTAGATTTCCTTTTCTGTCTCTTTATGTTCCTTAATGAAAATGAATGTGTTTGACAGATTAGGGAGCAGAGACATAAGAAACTTTGTAATGGTTTCACCAGCAATCAGGTCATCAGGCTGTTGTTTATTTTTGTATACTTGTGCCTGGGAAGCAATTGTAGTAACCACAGTGAGACCTGAGGCAGCTTCATTTCGCTCTTTCCAGAGCTGTGGTTTATAGAATATACTGGGGCAGCTTCAAGTCAGGATAGGCCTCATTTAAGGTGAGATACATTCATGTTTTCATGTGAATGACCCATGCTCCCCATCCTGTCAGTGTGAATGACCTGGAAAGAGGGGAGGGGAAGGAGTTGGTGGAGAGGGTAAACAGTATTTCTTCTGGGAACAGAGCTTTGATTTATGAGCTCAGCTTTCTGCATAGACAGCTGTGTGGTCCCTAAACAAGTCTTGTCTTGTGTGATTAATGTATACCAGGGGATTTCCTAATGGAATTAGGTACTTACCGAGATGAAGCAGTTGCTCTTCATTCATTCTTTTCATGTGCACCTGCCTTCTTGATAAGCAAATGCCCATTTACCCCTGTCTCCTTCAGCCACTATTTAAACTAAAACTCTGACAGCCTGCTGTAGATAGGTTGTTTCCCGAGCCACATGTATCATAACATTGACCCCATTGTATTCTCAGCACTGAGAAGAAGGACACAGAGTGAGGGTTAGAGTCATGGTCCTGGAAGGATTGGAAGAAACACACTTCCAGCTTTTAATTTTAGGGCACTGTCAACCCCTGGCTTCAAAGAACTTACATGCTTTTTAGAAATAAGCTACATAGACAAGAAAAGATTAAAAACCAAAACAAATTAAAAAACAGCACAGGTTTAGTGCTGAATGAGAAGCACCAATAGTAAGGGCTTTCAGTTTTTAGAAAGAGCGAGAACTTTGGGCCCTTAGAAATCAGCACCTCATGCTGGAGAGTTTGTTTAGTTTATTTTTTATTTTTATTTTTTAACAGGGCCTCGAATGAGTGAGATTTGAAAATTGGAGGCTATTCCTTCAGAAGGGTGGTATAATTAAAGGCAGAGACATCTGGAGACAAGGAGTGGGTTGTTCTGGCTGGTATGATGGGTTTGTGAGAAAAACTCATCTTTCAATCACTTGGCTGTATGATTCAGAGATGACTTTCTGAAGCCCCTTTTCTTATGGAGCAAGCAGCATTGTAAGTTCTGTGTTGTCTGGCAAGGCCTACAGCATATCTGTCACTAGCTTTTCAGAGTTCAGAGATAACAGCAGAGCTGAGGCCCCCTGTCTTCCTGATGGCTTCATGGGGTCAAGCTGGCAACCTATAGAAATATACACTTAGGTCACTTTCTGGAGTGGGTATGGAGTGTGACTCATAGAGTATTTGGGGAACCTAGTCATCCCTAGGTGAAGTCCTGGCTGAGAACAGGTCTCCCTCTTTTTTGCAGGACATGTTTCCTGGGGAAATTTACCGCCTCAGAGCCTTAAAGTTCTTCTGTGTTCTCAGTCAGGCCTCATAAAGCTTTAGGCTTTATAAAAACATGAAGGTATTGGCTGTACACATTGGAGGCTTTTGAACTTTTTTAAACTTTTAAACAGTCTTAGCACTATGGCTGTAATTCAGGCAATTCACAATGGATAAGGATTACAAACATTTAGACGTCAGTATCTCCCTACCTTTTCAGATACTCAGAAACAATACCCTTTTCAACTGAAAGCTGACACCTGAATACTATACTTTGTTTTACTACCAGGTATGCTTTGAGATACTCAAAGATACGTCTCCTATTTAGCTTACCTGAAAGACTCATGTTTGAGCTTCATTCTTTTGGTCAGCCAGAAAATTATCCCCTTTTAAAATGTAAATCTTCTCTCTTAAAATTAAATAGTTAATTATTAGCCATTTACATTATATCTTACCTTAGTTGGGTGGAATGAGGGAGAAGATGAGATGGAGTGGAGGTTTGGAGTGGGTAAGAAGGTTCCTTATCTTGGCAGCATTGCTCTGAAGTCAGCCTGGCCATGGATTGGAGCCCTGAGGAAGTGCTGCTCTCAGGGGCCCCCTCTTGCTCATGAGTTAGGTAGTCTGCTGGAGTTCAGAAGTAGCTTCACAAGTTTGTAAGTCGAGTTTAAATTTATCAACAAAGTGGCTTGGAAAGGTGCCTGGACCTAATAGGTAACATTTTGAGTTGATTAGAACCCTGGCTTGTCTTATTTGGCATAAACAGACATATTTACTGGATGCGTAGACTCCAGCTTTGCTGTGGGCCCTGTCTGTATCCCAAGTAGAAGCATTCTTGGGCAGCCTTTGTCAGGGGGAAGACTAGGGCCACGGGGGTTGGGCAAGGAGGGATGCATTTATTTGCTGTCTAAACCTTACCAAAGTTTGGTTAAGATCTGTCTGACCCATTATTTCTCTTTTTTGGATGAGTTTGTTAGCTCTGCTGGAGGAAAGTTCTCTTTTCTCCCTTAATCTCCTATTGTGTAAGGAGGAGAGTAGGATTTAGCTCTGATAAATGGGTTTGAGCTCGCGGATGAATTTTTCTTCCTTTCTTTTGATTCCTATTTACTGAAATTAGTTTTAAGGGTTATAAACTATTACTTCTGCCTCATTTTCTTCTTGACCACTTGCTTCTAATTTAGGTTGCAGCTGTTGACATTTTATTAAACCCCAGAATACACTTGAAGATTTTTCATTAACTTCTTAACACAATTTAATCAGTACTTCTTGGTGCTTCACACCAATAAATTATACATTTGCATTTTACCTAGTAAGTACTGACCTTCAGCCCCAGAGAGTTAAGTATACCATAAAGACAAGTAGCAGTTATCTGTCTAATAAATGCCCCTGGCACTTGACTGGCTTGATTCAGTTCAGTTTTCTAATTCATATAATTCTTTAAAAACTCATGCATACATTTTTCTATTGAGCATATGCAGAGAGTGAAATATATCTTAGAAAACAGGATTGTACAGTACATCCATACAGCGTAATATTATGCAATTAAATTGTGAAAAATTTCTAATGATGTGGAAAGGTGCTTAAGATGTAAAATATATGTGATTCTCAGTGGTATTAAAAATGTTTAAATGTGTTAAGAAAGAAAAGAAGTGAGGTAAATGCAAGTAGTGGTTCTGTCTGGATGAAGGGATTATGAGTTATTTACATTTCATTCTTTATACTTTCCTGTTGTATGCAGTTTTTTGTATTGATTGGGTATCATTTTTGCAGTGAAAACATGAATCCAGTAAGGAATTGTAAATCATTTTACTACCTACCTCAGTAAAGATTTAAAATATAGTGAATATTCATCGTTAAATTAATGCTTTCTGTACAGAGACAATGAAAAATTTCCCCTCATAAATTTTAAAAACTATTGAGAATTTACCCTTTAGCACGTAAAGTTGTCTTACATGTCATTATGCAGTTTCCCGTAGATCAGTGTTTCTTAGACTGGGGAATGCTGGTGTTAACTCACAGGTTTGCTGCAACTGCTTGGAAAACAATAATTCACGGTTTTACAGAATTAATGGCAGCAGTTAGGAAAATCCTGAAGCATTTTAGTTGTATGCCTTGTGAAATTAAGTTATTTAATTTTTGAAAATAAGCTTTTTATTGAAGTATACCATATCCACAAAAGTGCACAAATCTTAAGCATACAACAACTTAGGAATTTTCACAAAGTGAACATACTGTTGTAACTGTGTCACTTTATTTCTGTTGTATTGCTTTATGTCTTTGACAACATTTTCATAGTCTACACAAAACAATATTGTTTAGTGTTCTTTGGCCTCCAGAAGTTGCACTCTAGATATTTCGCATGTTTTGCTCTCATAACTGCACTAACTCTGGGTTTTTACCCAAAAACAACTCTAAAGTTTCATTCAGAATATTGTTATTCTTAGTTCATGGTAGGAAAATTTGGCTTTTATAGATTAAAAAATGCAAAAAGGTAGTAACTTCAAAATTATCGACATCTAGCCTTTGCAGATTTAATTTTTCTTTCATTCCCAACTACGGCACACGCTTTGCCTCAGTGGCTGGTTGTGTGGAGCTTGATTCCTGTGCCTCTGCATACGATACAGCTGAGGTTGCTAATCTGAAGGAGCAGATCAGCAGCTGGTGGTAAGTGTGTCAGGCCTCGAAATCCTAGACCAAGCTGGGAGGAACTTTAGAGATCATTTGCCTCAAATGGGGAAACTGAGTCTTGAAAGGTTGTGTGCCTTGCCCAGAGTGGCAGAGTTGGCACCAGAGCTGAGTCTAGAATCCTGATCTTAAGCCCCATTTCTAAACCATGCCAAGTCTCTATTCTCTTCTTAAAACTCATCCTTTCTACTAAAAATACAATCCTCAGACTGTGAAATTGACTTCTCAAGAAAGATAAATTACCTAACACGTATTTCAGCCAGACTTCTTAACGGGGATAACCTGATGGCATCAACCTGTTTTGGAAAGTATCTGTTGGGTTACTTCGGGTGAATGAGGGATGGTGTGGGGATGGTATCAGTGCCAGTAGGTAATTGTTTAGAGCAGTTCCAGGAGTATGTTCAACTGGAAAAACTCTGGCAATAGGGAAAGTGTGGCATCATGTCAATTTGTGACCCTTGCTTGGAGAGTGAGCTGTGTCAGGAGACCGGCAGCACTTTTGGAACACAAGGTCTCCAGTCAGTGCTCTTAGGCACTGGACAGGGGGACTGGCTACTGTGCCTGGGAGATAACCATCGATGTTTCATGACATTTTGGTTTTGAGATTTTGTTTCAGTTGGCTAAAGATAGACAGGTAAATAAAGCTGCTCTTTGATTTTTCTAAGACCAGACAACATATATATGTATTCAGTAAGTGTTGATCACTGTGGTGGGCCCTGGGGATTTAGTGCTTCATAAAACATATCTGTAAGGACTCAGTCCATGGAGCTGGCAGTTCTAGGGAGAGATCACCATTGCCCTTCAGAAATCTTGGTTCTGTTGGGATGTTGGATTAGTGAAATGCAAGAGTCTCATCAGTGTGAACTGACTTTTGCCTACCTGTAAGTTTGTAGGAAAAGGTGTCTTCTGAGTCTCACCTGGTATTCATCCTTGGCCTGACTTTCAGTGCAAGGCCCCTTCTGTCCTCTCTCACTCTATTCCCAGAGTATAGGCCTTCCTCAGAGGCCAGACTCATTGCTCTGCCCCCGAATATCTGTGGCTGTTCCTACCTTTAAGCTTTCAAGCATGTTTTCTCCTTGTTTAGAATGCCTTCTCTTCTCCTCTACTTCTCCAAATCCTGCCCAACTCAGTTCCTGTCTTCTCTCCTCAACTCACGTGGCACTTCTCCCCATACCTTCTGTGGGTGATGGGGGCCACAGTTTGGCCTGCTGGAGAAGAGAGTGGCTCTGGAGGTAGGCTGCCCGTGTGACTTTGGGCTGGAACCTTTCCTGAATCTAGATTTCTTCATCTGTAAAAATGGGACTAATAATTGCACTCAGCTCATAGTTGTACAGATTAAATGAGTTCATTCCATTAAAGCCCACAGAACAGTGCCTGGCACATATGATCTCATTAAATATTAGTTATTCCTGCTGGTATGTATTTAATAATGGCTTTCCTGTGTTATTGTTGAGTCATTTTAAGTGTCTATTTATTGGCCGCAGTGAAATCCTAAAGTCCTCTCATGAAGAAAGGGACTTGATTTTATACTTTTTGTCAACCTTTTCAGCCCTGTATGTGCATATAATAGTTCCCCAGTACATGTAACTTAAAATGAAACTACTACTGTATTAAAGAAAATAAATGGAAGAGGAGGAGTAAGGGATTGAAAAGATGGGCTTCATTTCACAGATAGTGTTTTCTCGTGATTCATAGATCATGTAATTTGTTCCTTTTTCATTGTTGTTGAGTCTGTTGAGTTCTTCTGTCACAATCACTGCAGGTGTGAGCATCATTTAGCAAGGATGCTAGCAATGTCAGGAGGTTGTCTCAGACAGTTTTCTTCTAGGCCCGTGATGGGAGGGAGTCTCAGGCAGTACATTCTGAACTATTAGAGTCTCTCAAAGCAGGTAGGTCCTGGGCTGGTTGTTATTAACATAGCTCCCTTGCCGAGGGGCATGGGAAATTCACCAGTGGGGAGGAGACCTTAGCCTTCGACCGTACTCCCTCTGCCTTCCCCTCCTGCAGCTCAGGTATTCATAAGCACCATCTTCACCTGTCAGTGTTCACAAATACTTGGGAGGAATCAAAAGCTACCCTCTGGGAAGAGGTGGGGACCCAGGCAGCAGCACTGAAATCAAAGGCCGATTGTGGACAGGAGTTGTGGTGATGTCAGGAGCTGCCAGAGGGGTGCTCCGGGACCAGTGATCCGGGACTTCAGCCAAGGTCTCACAGAGGCTCGTGGGTGCCCTCTCCATAATAAAAAATGCTGTGTTTCTCCTTCTCCTAGGCTGGAACAAGACATTAAAAAGTTAAAGGCTGACCTGCAGGCCAGCAGGCAAGTGGAACAGGAGCTGCGCAGTCAGATCAGCTCCTTGTCGAGCACCGAGCGAGGGATCCGCTCAGAAATGGGCCAGCTCCGACAGGAGAACGAGCTGCTGCAGAACAAGTACGTGTGCCTTTTGGGCCTTTGGCCGTGAGCCAGCGGCCTCACCATTTCTCTTGTTTCCAGGGGCTGGAGCACAAGATTCATGATGATAAAGCAGTCTAGCAGAGGGTTTTTTAATAAAATGTTTAAAATACTCAATTTAGGACCATATATCCAGCATGTTATAAAATCTATATACAGCTCAGTGGTAGAGCTTAGCATGCAGGAGGTCCTGGGTTCAATTCCCAGTACCTCCATTAAAAATAAATTAAAAAAATAAATAAATAAAACTAATCCCCGCCCCCCGAACAAACAAGACTTACTTCATGCAACAAAACAGTTTATTAATATTTCTATTTTGTCTTCTTTTATTTAATAGCTTCTCAAATTGTGGCAGAAGTATTTCTCTTATTCCTTTGAGTGAAACTTACCAGAGGATTAGACTCTATTTACTTTGATTTCTGGAACTAAAAAATGACACTGAACTTTATTTGAAGAGGCAGGCATAAAGCCAGCTCTTCTGTGTGAATTCTTTTATGCTTCCCATTAATTCATTCTGGAATTACTTCTTAACTCAATGTGGGTCTGTCTTTTTTTGAATCTCTAAGCAATGTGTGTCTGGGGTAGTGATTACTATTATAGGCTCTGAGCTTTCTGGGCTTTCCCTTGAAAGAGTAGTCCTTCAACATTTTCGAGGAATGTAGCACAAAAGCTAGTGCATTACAGGCAGATAACCTTTCCATTGCTTCTGACCATGTAATGCCTCTAACACTGTTACATAGAGAATGTCTCACCTTACATTGAGAAAAACTCACCTTATATTGATATATTGAGAGAAACCTTGTATTGATATGTATTGATATGTAAAGCTAGGGGTGGTAGTAGGAAGGGAAGGGAGTGTGGCTGAAATTTCTATCTGAAATTAAGCATCCTGTGATTCTAACTATGAGATCTATTTTGGGATACGCTGAGAAAACATCTCACAGCTGGAAAGGAAAGGCTTGCAGTAGGCTGCAGCATATTGTTTTCAGGCAAAGAAAGACCTTCCCCTCCCACCCTCTGTTCTTTAGTCTCAGACCAAAGTTCTTTCAGGGTACTTTGGGGCACTAGAATTCGTCCAACAGTTATCTTTTCCTCTGATAGAAATTTGTTTTATCCTGTTTTCTGGGTTGCCTTCTGTAGATCACTTATATTAGTAGAGCGGAGGCTAGGTCTGATTCTGTATCTTGTAAGGCAGCTTGTTTATTGGTGTTTAGGAATTGTTAAATAATAATGACAGTGTATTTTCCCTGGGCAATGGGAGTTGACATTTATGATTTGCTATTCAAATCTCCTGTTTACTTTGGTCTTAAAATGATAAAGAGGAATCATGTTTCTTCAGGGTTTATAGTGGACGTTTCTAATTGTAAAACTTTGTACCACTGACAATCATTTCCATATAGGTTACATAATGCTGTTCAGATGAAGCAAAAAGACAAGCAGAATATCAGCCAGTTGGAGAAAAAGCTAAAAGCTGAGCAGGAAGCCCGAAGTTTTGTAGAAAAGCAGTTAATGGAGGAGAAAAAAAGGAAGAAGCTAGAAGAAGCCACTGCTGCTCGGGCTGTTGCATTTGCTGCCGCGTCTAGGTATGTCTGTGTCCCCAGAGTGCTTAATCCAAGGTTGGCTTTCCTTGGGCTGAAACAGATGTGGAAATCTGATACCTTGGACAGGACTGGAAATACACAATCATGCATGGATGAATTGCTCTAAGTATTGTTTTATTAGCTGGTTTCAGCTCCATCTGTGCACACTTCAGTTCTCTTATGACAACTTCATCCCTCAGTGGCCTCCTCTGTAAAGTGGGATGAGGGAATCACCATGCCTCCCATACATGGGAGACAAAATGCTGCTCAAAAAGTTTCCAGCCACTTTCTGTCAGATTGATAATTACTAAACACTTAGAACCAATCTGGAATTTTGTTCCTTTTATAGAACTAGCCTTACTCTCTACTCTTAGGTGTATGTTTCTGGAGTTTTTAATCTTAAAATGGAAGGGAGGTAAAATCTTGGTTCCCCAGGCACTCTGTACTGACTGCTCATGTCTTTGTCAGATATCAGCAAACTGTCAAATGAGCTGGCAAAAAATGGAGAAAAGTTAAGAGCCTCTTTTTCTTTTTCTTTTTGGCTTCTGCTTCACTTTATCACTGTATCTTTTTTCTTTGTTTTTTTTTTGACTGGTGAAGTTCATCAGCATGGTTGGGGTCAGTTATGGGTTTATAGATGTGGAGTGAGGGTGAATTTTTATTTTACTTTAAGTATCCTAATTTTGACCTGTGATAGAATTCTACTTTTTGCTTTTTTGTATTTGGTGTGTTAATAGCCTTCTTTTGAGTTCTGGCATTTGCAGAGTAATTGGTGAGCCATCATTTCATCTTTTGGTAAATATCAGCGGGATAAAGAACTCTTCCTCCTGTGTGAGCATGCCTTCCCCCAGCAGACTCTATACTGCAGATGACTGAGCTGGCCCGTTAGCATCCATACAGAGTCACAAGACCCGTTACTAAGCCTGCCTAGGATGTGGGAGTTTTGTTTGCTCATTCATTTAAAGACTTGTAAGCATTTCTGAGGCACTTAACGTTTGTAGGAGATTCCTCTGAATAGTCATCTGTTGTGGCTTATGCTCTCCTTAATTCATCCAGCAGTTACTCTTTTTAAAAAAAAAACCCCTGAGGAGGATATGATAGTTCCTTAACTATAGTGTTTAACGTCTCTTATGCCTGAGAATCAGTAAATTGGTTTTAGCCTCTGCACCAAATCTCTTGTGTGTTCATTTAAGCTTATTTGCTGTGATCTTATCCTTGGATGGTCCTTGTTTGCCATCATTTATGTAGAGGCTGTTTTTATTCTTAGGTGAATCTCAAGGCGTTAAGTCTCTCCTTTTCGGTAGGCCAAGGACACCTACTTTCTCCACCAGGCTGTTTCTGAAACCTGAACAGTTAATCAGTTTTGGACTGGCCATTACCATCATCATTTTTAGTTTGTCCTTATCATAGCCCTGAGAAGTAGCCTAATGTTGCTCCTTTCTTTTTCTGTTTACTCCAGGCTTGTCACAACTTCATGACTAAAGAAAGGTGATGATCCCAATGCATAGCCCCTCAGAAGTGAAAATGTTTTTAGCTCACCGCCCCCTGCTGGAGACAGCAGGCATCTGGTTCTGTCTTGCTCAGGTTGTGTGCATTGTCTCATCACATGGCCTGGTAGGAAGCTTGCTGGATTGGCAAGCTAAAAAAATCCTCATTTCTTACCTGAGTACGGTGACCTCCAAGCCAGGTGACCTTGGACTAGTGTTATATCTAAGTAGCTTCAGTTTTCTTACCTGGAAAATAGGATAATATACCCTACCCCAGTAAAGATGATAGTGTGGGTAATTATCAAAGAACAGAGAGAATGAGCAGACTGAGTCAAAAGCTAGAATCTGACTGACTGGAGTATAAGAAAGTATAAGCAAAATACCAATCCTGCAGTATAAGCAAACCTTTAGTCTTTTAAGTACCTTTTTTCCCTTCTCTTCTTTTTCAAAAGAGGAGAGTGCACCGAAACCTTACGGAATCGGATCAGAGAATTAGAAGCAGAGAGCAAGAAGCTCACAATGGACATGAAGGTGAAAGAAGACCAGATCAGAGAACTGGAACTGAAAGTTCAGGTGAAGGGAAACAAAAGACTTCATCACACTTGAATTCCTCTTCCATGTTAGACTTGTGCTCTGTGGTGCAGTATGGAGATGGTGCCTGTTAATACAGGGCAAACCCAAGTCCATCTGAAAATCTCTGTAAGACACAAAGGAACCTCTCATCTTGTCCAGCTCATTCAAGTCATATTTAATTTAACCAGATTCTAATACGTGCCGGAAAAGTTGATGGTCTTTGACATGTTTTATATCACAGTTTGACTTACTGTAGATTGATTACACTTTTTCAGGTTAGGTAGCATTTATCGCCTGTGAAATTAGAAAAGAATGTTTAAATGGTAATATTAACCTGGGTGAAGATGCAGTAAAATAGGCCTCATATGTTGCTGGTGGAAGTGTAACTTTCTGGAAAAGGTTATGTACTTTTTAAAACTATTTCCCTTTTTATGACTCCAGCCTAAGATCAGTATTTTAAAATCTCACCAGTGGGGAGGGTATAGCTCAAGTGGTAGAACGCATGCTTAGCATGCAGAAGGTCCTGGGTTCAATCCCCAGTACCTCCTCGAAATATAAATAAACCTAATTACCTACCCCCCTCTGCCAAAATAAACTGATTAAACAATACAATAATAAATAAGTTAAATATTTAAAAATAAAATCTCACCAATGATTGATATACAAAGATGTTGATCTTAGTAGTATATAAATGCAAAAAAAATTGGAAATAGTCTTAACAATGGGAGATTTGTTTAATAACTTATGGAACATATACACGTAGGAATATTATACAACCAATAAAAATTGCATTTTCAAAGAACAGCTGAGATTATTTATATAAGCTTTTTAAAAATTGTACGTATAGTGTGATTTCAGTTATGCTAAAAGATACACATATGCTTAAAAACGACTAAAATATAAAATTTTCAGTGTTGGGGTTTTGGGTGATTTTTATTTGAGCTTTTATGTATTTTTTAATTCACTATAATAAGTTTAGATTTCTCTGTTAAAATGAAAAAAATCAGTGTATGTATGTGTGTGTGTATGTGTATATATGTGTGTGTGTGTGTGTGTGTATATATATGACATTTATTGGCTACATTACCTGATGTTTTAAGTGGGCTTATTTTGCTGTATGCCCTGTCAAAATAATTAACATTTTTATAATTTTTAGTGCAGATTGAGAGCCAAGTTTTGGTAAATTTGACTGCAGCATTATGGCAACATTTGCAACTGGCAGCAAGGAAAAGTTCTTTGTGGTTCTGAATTAGGATAGTAAGAGAATATTTTATTTAGAGACAGAGTCCACTGTTACCTAGAAACAGCCCAGCACAGTCAGTGTTTTTCGTATGTGCACATCACTGTATAAATACATCTTGCACTCCCTGTAAGTGGTGAGGTCTGAACCCATGAAACATCAGGAGTCTGTGTTCTAAGGGCCAGATCAGTAATAGTGGGATTTTATTTGTGATTTCAGGCTAATTTGTAGACATCGATCAAAACTATCTTGTAACATTGCTGCTTTGATGATATTGATAGGAGCTTCGGAAATATAAGGAAAATGAGAAGGACACTGAGGTGTTAATGTCAGCCCTCTCAGCAATGCAAGATAAAACACAGCACCTGGAAAACAGCCTGAGTGCAGAGACAAGAATCAAGCTGGACCTGTTCTCCGCACTGGGGGACGCAAAGCGGCAGCTGGAGATTGCCCAAGGTAGGAGAGCAGCAGGCCCCAGATCAGGGGGCGTGGCTGAGGAAGCCCCAGGACATGGGGAGTAGAGACCCTTAGGGCTTGAACCAAAGGCATTTCAGTTTCCTCTTCAAGTGGTTTGATAAGTGCCCTTCATGGACATCTAGGAATCATCACATTAATTCATTCTGTGACATATTTTGAGATGAGAAATGTCCAGTGCAGGGCACACAGAGAAGAGTATGAGATTCTATACTCAGGGAGCTCAGGGTGTTGTTGAAGAAATAGAGAACTTCAGAGTCACCGAAAGGTGCTGCTGTAGCAGGATGTACTACAGGGTCTATGGAAACAGAGAGGCAGGGACTAAGCCAGTCTGGAGAATTAGGAAAGGCCATTTCTCACAGGAGCTGATGTCTGAGCTGGGTCTTGATTGATGAGAAGGGGTTAGCCCAGGGAGGAAGTGGCATGGTAGAGGTTAGGAGTAGAGCGGTATCTAAACAGAAGAAACAGCTTGGGCGAGGCCAGGAGGGCCTGATGTGTTCAGAGCCACAGCTGGCTCTGCTTGGCTGGAGCGAAGGTTGCAGAGGAGGGCTTGATGGGAGAAGAGTCTGAAGAGCAGGCTGTTGACTCAGCAGATATTTACTGAGACCTGCCATGTGCCAGGCACTGTGAGAATCCCTGAAGGAACAGACAGCAACAGGCAAATATAATACGTGATGCGTGCAGTGAAGAAAATAAAACAGTGGCGAGGCAGGGTGTGTGCATGCGTGTGCGTGTCCGCATGCGCGTAGGGCTGCTGACTTGACATGGTGGAGGTGGGAGATTCTTTGAACAGGTAGCATTTGACCAGAGACTGAGAGGAAGAGAGTGAATGAGCCACAGTAAGTCACTTCAGTCAGAGGGAGCAGGCATGGTGGCCAGTGGGGCTGCAGCCTGAGTGATGGGGAGAGTTGTCAGAGTCAGAAGTAGTGGGAGCCATTTCTGCCAGCTTTGCCACCCATGGAAAGAACTTTGGGCTTTACTCTGAGTGACATGGGAAGCTTTGGAAGGCTTCTGAACAGAGGCCTGACATGACCTGATGAAAAGAAATTTGGCTTTTGTTCAAAAAATCGATAAGCCTCCAGTAGATTACTGAAAAAAATTTTCAGACTGTTGACTTAGTAGAAGGAAAAGAATATTTCAACAGGTACTTACAGAGCATTCACATTTACTCTGCATAAAGCATTGTCCTAGAAGGTAAAGGGGAGACAAAGATGTACAAGACATAATTTAGCTGGGGATCCACTAAGGTAGTGGTGCTCAAACATTTTGCTCTTAGGGACCCCTTTACACTCTTAAAATTTTTGAGTACCCCAAGGAGGTGTTTTTCAAGTGGATTATATCAACCAGTATTTACCTGTTAGAAATTAAAACCTAAAACATTTATTAATTCATTTAAAAATAACATAATGAACATATTAGTTGTTAGCATTAGTAACATTTCTATGAAAACTATATTCCTCAAAACAAACAAAAAAAGCTTTAGTGAGAAAAGTGGTATTGTTTTACATGTAGCAAATCTCCTTAGTTTTTGGCTTAATAAAGTTCAGTTCTCTTCTCTATTTCTACATTTAGCTTGTAATTTCACTTGCCATGTTGCCTCTGCAAGATTTCACTTACACTCATGGGCAAATGAGCGTGAAGAAAGCAGATACTGTGTTATCATGAGGATGGTGTGGACCCTGTGGGCCCAGTGAGAACTGCCACACTGAGGAAAGCCACACAGCAAGGCCTGCTGCCGTTGGATGGAGGCAGACGGCTTGAAAGGCTGGAGGAGAGATCAGGGTGGCTTCATGAGGGAGAGGCCATTGAGTGGACTTGGAAGGATGAATTTTTTGAGAGCAGAGAATGGCAGGGAAAAACATTGTTACTTGAGGGAATAGTGTAAGCAAAGGAAAGAAAAGAGTGCTAAGAGTGTCCAGGTCAGCAGTCCGGTGGCCTTAAGCTGGGGGACGTGGAAGAAGAGAGTAGGAGATTAGGAGGACTGTCTTACAGGGTGTGTCCCCTAGATTTTCTGGAGGAAGAGGGTGACGTGTTCTGGCAGGGTTGCTGAAACCACGGAAGTAGAGCAGAACAGGTTTAAGGAATGAAAAGAGAGAATGAGTTTGGTTCGGGATGTTTTGATTCGGAGTTGCTTCCTGAACACCGGGCTGGAAGATCTTCATCAGTCAGTGGGAATTTGGGGCCTAAACCCCAGAGAGGGCCAAAACCCTTGGGGTGGGGATGGGATATAGAAGTTGTAAGAAGTTAGTGAAGCCACAGGAGTGGCCTGGGATGGTGGTGGTAGAACAAGAGGAGAAGGGGTTTGAGAATCTGGATTATTAATCTGTGGACCCAAGGAAAGGCTTTAAAAAGCAGGGTTCTTGGGAATCCTGCTTTAAAGCCAGACATCTAACCATATACTGTTTTTTTGCCTGCCTGGCTCAGCTCCCTGAGAAGTGGCCACCCTCTCTCTGCCTTATCCCATTTACTTGGATTTGCAGACTTGGAAGAGATTGCCTCCTGGAGTGAAGGAGTGAAGCAGCACCTAGTCTCAGAGTAGCCAAGGGGAGCTTGGCTTCACAGCACAGATCATATATATTGCATTGTTGGCCCAGAAATTCTTGTAAAGCAACAAAGAAGCAAAGAGAACTGTCTTTTCCAAAGCTCTGGGAATGTTTGCATGTTATGATTAAAGAAATCAAACTTAAATCTACATGAAAAAAAGATACAGTGGCTCATATACCAGATGCTGTTAGGTATTTTATTCATCTGAGGCTTATTTTGTTCAAAGGGTCGGAGGATATTTGATGCTTACTTGAAGCTGAGGGGAGTGAAGGAAGTCAGAGGGAGCAGTTCCTTTCTACTGCCCTTTGCTGCCACCTTCCCCACTGCTTCCCTCCACTGTCATGCTTGTGCTCGGAATACTCTAATAACTTAAATCAAACCTCATGTTGCTTTTCTCCTTCCTACTTTCTATATCATTTGATTCATCCTAGTTCCAAAATGGCTTTCATTTCTACTATATCATTTTTTAAAATACACCACCATGCTCTCTTATATTTCAAATATATTACCATCTTCTGTTGGACTCAGAATGAGTGCAACTCAAATGCAGACTCTTTCTTTTTTCAGCATTTGAATTTCTGAAGGGCTCCTCCTAAGTGAGAACCCCTAGTAGACCAGGGAGTGTCAAAGCGTGGTGGAAATTGCCTGGGCTTCGGAAAGAGTGGTCCTGGGTCTAAGTCTGCTCTACCTCTTAATAACTGAATGACTTCGGGCAAGATACAAAATTTGCAGGGCCTCAGCTTTCTTCTGGGCTGGGCACTAGGGATATAGCAAAGAAAAAAAGGAAGACAGTCTCTGCCCTCACAGAGCTCATGAGCCAGTGGAGAGATGATGGGCACAAATCATCACCCAAATGAGTAATCGCAAGAGACAGAAGAATGTGGTTGGTAGGAGTGCAGACTCTGGAGCCAGACTGCAGAGTTTGAATTCTGGCTCTGTCACTCAGCCTCATTGTATGTTGGTTTCCTCATCTATAAAATGGATGGTGATAACCTTATAGGGTTGTTGTGACAAGTAAATGAGTTCATCTACATAAGCACTTTGAACAGCGTCTGGCACACTTGTATTAGCTATTGTAATTATTATCATTATTACAAAGAATAAAGTGACAGAAAAGAAAGTTGAGGGTGTGTTGAGAATCTAGTAGGAGTTGGGGGCTGGCGGTACGGTCTTAATTTAGGTGGAAGAAGCAGTGGAAGCTTCGTGAGGAAGTAGAAGCCTGAAGAGTGAACAACACATAGAGAGCCAGAGAAGCACAGAAAGGGGAGTGGCCCCGAGGCAGGCAGGAGCTGGCTGGTCTGACACTCAGAGGTAGCCCATCCTCCCAGAAAAATATTCCAGCTCAAGAGGAAGAGCCATAGTTCAAAAGGAGTACCCTCTTAGGCTGCCCTTGGTGACTGCCAAGCTCCAAACATGGCTTCTGGAAATTGAGCTCTTCGCCTTGTCACACCGGCATGAACAGAATCCCTTTTTACCAGTAAACCATGGCCCACAGGCCAGATCTAGCCTGCCACCTGTTCTTGTACCACTCATGGCCTAAGAATAGTTTTTTCCATGGTTTTTAAAAAACACACACACAACAAAGACAGTCTGTGGCTTGGCCCATCACAGGAAAAAACTGCCTGCCCTTACAAACCATCAGAGCTGGAGTTGAATCCATTTGGGTTTGATTGGCCCATGAGGGTATTGTGTTGGGTGAGCCCTCTTTTCTCACTAATGGTGGGTCTTTGGTCTTCCAGGACAAATTCTTCAGAAAGACCAGGAAATCAAGGACCTAAAACAGAAGATAGCCGAAGTCATGGCCGTCATGCCCAGCATAACATACAGTGCTGCCACCAGCCCCCTGAGTCCCGTTTCCCCCCACTACTCTTCCAAATTTGTGGAGACCAGCCCCTCTGGACTCGATCCCAATGCCTCTGTTTACCAGCCTCTGAAGAAATGAACGCCAGCAGTGTGTTTTGTCCAACCATTTGGTTATCAGAAGGCATCACAAAGGAACGTCTCTGGCAGTCAAGATAAAAAAAAGTTTATATTGTATTTTGTGGGACTGTATATGTTGTCGTTTTTAAAAAGGGGGGGAAGTAACATCCAAGTCTGATTAGAACTGCCCATCAGTTTTTCTTGTAAATTTTTAGAAGACCTCACAGAACTTTGCAGTTTATTTTTCTTGGCCAATACATTAAAACCATTCTTGGATTTCAAGTAGCCAATTTTGCCTTTTATGTATTCTTATAGTTTCCTCTTGAAGCAAAAAAAAAAAAATGCAGAGTTTTTGCTTCTCAACCCTTTTATTTTTATTTTATTCTTAAATCAGCAAGCAAAACCTGCACATTGGATTCACATGCAATGATAATGAAAACTTTTAGTTTTTAGTGTGAAAGGGTTAAATTACCTAACACAGCTTTGATCCTATCACTGCATTAAAGAAGGTGATGATTGATATTACAGGAAACAAAAATTGATTACCCCTCCAAGGACCAAACAAATCCAAGGAGTGTCAATTCAGCCGAGGGGAGAGACTCAGGTGATGAGACCAGCTATGAGAATTTGACAGGGGTTGTGTCTGAAATGTGTGCATTCCCATTGGTGTGTTAGTCCTAGCCAATTGCTAGCAGCAGTCTTGTTCACAGTGCCTTGGGAAAAGACATTTCAAGAGGAAACTTGATGATTTTAAACAATTTCCCGCTTTACCATCATCTGTCTTCTCTCTGTATCAAGCTCACTACGGATCCTGCTGTAAAACTGGTGGGTAGCTGGGCTGTTCGTTACCACCACAGCCACACTTTCTGTTTCCTTTCATAGAAAGCACCACAGTGTTCTGGACCTGTCTCAAGGCAAGCACCCTGGGAAGGGGAGCTGGGCGGTGTTTATGTTCAAGAGACTGCAATGACGGCTAATAAAAGCTGCAGTTCTAGGTTTTGTTTTGGTTTTTCTTTTTGTTGTTTTTTTTTTTTAATTTCATTTCATTCAGCTGTGCTTTCTACTCTTCCATCATCTTATGTTTGACGATTTAAAAGAAACTTGACAATTCCTCAGCTCTTGTGCCAAGGAGGGTATTTTTTTGGAAAGAGTTTAAAACTCAAAACTCTGCACAAAGATTTCAGTTTCAAGTGTATATTATACCTTGGTAGAAAAGTATTTGCACTGGCAACCTTTGGAAGTGTTTAAGAATCAGGGTGGGGGTGGAGGGAGGGTCTGGGAGAGGGAGGGGCAAAGCAAAATTGTATTTGAAAACTAGGAAAATTAAGAAACCAAGTAGATTGGTTTTGTTTCCTTGCCATGGATTCTGGAAGGACATAGTTCTTCTAAAATTTCCTGTGAATTGGCATGTAAGTCTCATCTAAAGCAAATTAAGTAGGCAAGCAAGTCAGCAAAATAGAAGTATTAAAAAGAATCGTCCTTTTAATCACAGATCTTACTTTGGAATTTAAAACTTCTAGCTTTAGCCAGGTGTGCATGTTGCTGCCATTTTGCATTTTTGAATCATCTTGTGTAACTGTCACCATGAAAGTGTTGCTCAGAATTGTCATAGATTTTTTCATCTTTGTGCAAAAACATGGAAAATTGTCGCTGACTTTGTGTTGAGGTTTCCCCCATTTTGCTGCCTTTTGGGACAACTATTTTGGTTAAATACTTGGTCTTGGCTGCATTCTTTTTTTTTTCTCCTGTGGGGTTCAAAAGAATAAACATTTTCTTACAGATAAAACTAGTTTTCTGCCTTTTTAACTTTTCAGGAGGGCACACAAGATAAATTATTGTGAATGGGCCTTAGATTTTCACTTTTGTTCAGTCCGCATTTCAGCACCCCAACAGTGGCACTGTCCTGTGCAGGGGTGAGCAGGTGCTGGACTCGGGATGAATCCATCCAGGGTCTCAAGTTGGTCTTACTTAAGATGTCTCCATCCTCATTCTCCCTCCTTCTTCCTTCCCCTCCTCTTCCCTCCCTCCCCCTTCCTTCCTCTCTGGCATCTGATTAGCCTACTTTTCTGGTACAACCCTTCTCTCCTAAAAAAGCAAGTTAGGGGTGGGATTGGACGGTAGCTGGTGAGAAAATTTTGAGAGCAAATTTCCTTCCCATTTTCCAGAATCTTGTTGGGCCACTTTGTGACCAATACCCTGTTGGGTTTCCTTTCTGCTGCAGGTTCTGAACTGACCTCCAAGGTAACCACTGATATAGTCCTCCCTTGTTTCTAGAGGCTTTGTCTGTTTTCATCCTCTGAGAAGCCGGCTGCCTCTCTTGGCCTCTGTTTTCCTCTCTTGGCCATTGTTACAATTGATCTTGGCTCCAATTCTGGAAAATTTTGCTCTTGGCACCTCCCCCACCCCCCAATCCCTGTTACTGAATAGTCTTCCTAAATCTTGCAAACACACCACATTTAGCACCATGAGCAGAGTTCCTCAGGGGAAACTCCTCAACTTGACTTGGCTTTTGCCTCGCCTCCCCTGAAGGAATATGACTGCCTCCAGCATTCTCATTGTCATGTTCTGTTCCACCAAGGAGATCTCCAGTTGTTGTCTTTGTTATTTTAGGTCCATCATAAAATGGTTCCATCTTAGTACAGTGTAACTTATTACATGCCATAAAGCAGTGTTTGCCATTCTGGATGGTTAAATATTTACAGAAAGAGCGGGCTGAGTGTGTTTTGACTGGCCAAATAACCTCTCTATTGACGTCTCCCAACCTGACAAGGAAATAGCCGTTGTGTGCCCATTCCCTCTGTGATCATCTTTCCAAGACAGCCTATAAAATGAGAATGGACAATTCCTCATGGCTCTCAGGCTGAAGGAAAGGAACAGTCCTTTCTCCTGCCCTCCCAATTCCCCAGGCTCACCTGGCTGTATTAACGGGGCTGTGTATGGCAAGCCGCTTGGAAGGGCTGAACATTTCTAACAGCTGCTATCAGATTGCTGCTTATGAAATTCACGTCATGCCAAAGGGAGATGAAGAAGTAAACCAGAAACCCACTCCAAAGCCATTTCAGTGAAAGCCAACTAGTAAAACTTTCAGGTGGGCCATGGTAGCTAGACCTGGTTAGGTTCAAGGGCCTGAGTCCTATACATGCCTGGTTTTCTGGGACTCAGTGGTACTACGGAGCCGGCTTATTCAGAAGCCTGCAGCAGCTGCCCGAGTGCATCTTCCCCTCTTTAAAGGCCCTTGTCTGCTCTAGGCCAGGCAAAGCCCCCTAGACAGGGATGGGAGTCCGCTCCCAGCTTTGCCACCAGCACTCTGTGACCTCCCTTAACCTCTGGGGTGCGTGCTGTTTCCTTACCTTTAAGAAGGAATAGTGTTCCTGGCTGCCCCGCCTGGAGTTGCTATGGGAGTCAGGTGAAATGATGCCAAGGAGTGCTCTGCGTACTAGCCAGGGCCTCCGACCAGGTCAGGGGCTGCAACAGAGAGCGGCAGTGAGGCAGGGCCCGGCTAGGAATCCACGTCCCCCCAGCCTGACTCCCAAGTGAGCTCCTCAACTGTGTGTTCTGCACTGGGGGCCCGAGCATCAGCACCGCGGGGTCGCCTCCCCAGGCCCTCGTCTGAACCTGCACTTTAACATCTCCAAGTGATTCAGTTGCTTATGAATTGTTTAGAAGCCCTGTCCTGAGCTGACTTTCCTAACCCAAAGACTCTCGGCACTGTCACTATCTTCTCGTTCAGAAACAGCCAACGCTCAAGCTTTGAAAATTCAGAATAAGCTTAATTGATGAAGGACAAGCTGGAGATGAAGAACTCAAAGTGATACACGTTGTGCTTCTTTTGATTATTACCTCCCCTCCTCCCCACCTGCCTAGAATTAGAATGTAAACTCCATGAGGCAGGGATTTTTATTTATTTACTGCTGTAACCCCAGAACCTAGAATAATGACCACTACATAGTAGGTGCTCAGTGAATAACTATTGAATGAATAAGGTTAATTAACAGATAAGACATGTAACCTGAAATATCATGTCTTAGCTGAATTAGAGCATCTCTAATAGGACTACTAGAATGACGCCATAAACAATTGTTTCTAGGAGAGGAGAAAATCTGAAGTGGTATATTTACCATGACATCTTCCATCTGCCTGTCTCTGGGTTCTGCTGAAACCTTGTTTTTCTTGTCAGGTTTTCTCTACAAACTCCTGCTTGACTTAGCCAGGTGCAAAGATTTCTTAAACAGCTGGATGCCCTGCGAACAGTCACTTCTCTGTCAAGGAAACCTCACTGCAGGGAACCTGCCGGGAGCCGATCAGTTTTTGGCCCAGCTGGAGCGTCAGACCTGATTTCCCCACTAGCTTAGCGGGCACCAATGCATCTTGAGTCAATGTGGGGCTTTTTCATTTTGACAGTAATAGAATTATAAAGCATTTCCTGCAGGAAGGTATCTGGTTAAAGACGGATCCATCTGCCCAAGGGGCTCTCTCCTTCCTTGAGCTTCCTTTGTTCCTGCTTTTTTCTGACCTCAATGTTTGCTCTTCATTCCTCCGCCTTTGCCTGAAGTTCAAGTCTTACATCCCCTCATGATGGGCTTGCTAGGGTTCCGGAATCACCCTGCCATTCTACCTCTGATCTCTGTCTTCAGAATCCCAGGCTTAGCTTCATATAATGTGATGTGGCCTTTTAAGCCCCATCCAAGAAGCCTGGACAGGCTTACTCTGGGCAGTGGTCCCTTCTGCCCCCATCCAGCTCTGCACCCTCCAGACACCTTCTGGCTGGGGGTGAGGCAGGGCTGAGTGCAGGCTGGGGTCTTGCTGGGGTGCGTGTGGTCCGGCACCCATGCCCTCGGCAGAGTTGGCGCCCCACCAGCCCCTTCCCTGTGTCCTTGGAGCCTGTGTGTTCTGACACATCATCTAGTTCCAGGCCTGTAATTATCTAGAATAGTGGTTCTCAAACTTTAGCTTTCATCAGAAGTGCCTAAATGGCTTGTTAAAACATAGATTGCTGGGCCCCACCCTCAGAGTTTCTGATTCAGGAGAACTGGGGTAGGGCCTGAAAATCTGTGTTTCTAACAAGTTCCCTGGTGAGGCTGGGGCCTGGGACCCCACGTTGAGAACCAGTGATTTGAGCACAGGGGCTGGTCCTGGGGCTCCTGGCCTGAAGCCATCCTCTCCAGCTGCCACCAGGGGGCACATGCGATCTTAGCAAGAGGTCTTTTTTCACCTCCAGCGCCAGCTCCACTGGACAGCAGAGGTTCTTCCCTAAAGATTCCTTTCTTTCTAATTGTAATTTTTGTTATTATGTATTAGGAAGAAGAAATATTGAGCTATATTATAAGGTGGGTTCTCAGAGTCTGTCTCTGACCGGCATCAAAGTTCTGAGGGACCAGCAATTTTGAAGGTGTTGAGTGTCCAGTCTTTCAAGAAGTGGGACTCTGTTTCCACAGGAAAAGACCTCTGGGGCCCCCCACCCCCAGCACACTGAAGTAGCAACTGTCTTTCAGAACTTCCTGGAATCATCCGTATTCAGAACCCAAGGGACAGTTACGATTATAGATGACTTAAATTTTTCTTCTTTATATTTCACTATACATTCCAAATTTTCTACAAGGAACTTAATGGCTTTTAAAACATATTTTAAATATAATTAAAAGCTAAAACAACAACTCAATATTTGAAAATTGGGAGATTTCACATTATCCAGATTTTTGTTGTTTTCTCTGAAAAATCTGCAGGACTGGCATCCCTCTCTATGCTGCAGAGTTTGGGAGAGGCAGGCCTTGGTCTCAATCCTGTGCTCATTAGAACCACCTGGGGAGCTCTTAAAACTGCCCATCCCCAGGGCCACTCCAGATAGGCTGATTTAACCAGACTGGGAGGAACCTGGGCTTCGGTTTGTTTTGTTTTAACTCCACAGGTGTTTCTAATATACAGCCAAGGTTGAGAAGCTGGAAACTATAGAGTAACGAGAGGAAGCTGGGGCTTCAGAACAGGTGTGGTGGGTGTCTGGGGGCGGGACTGGGCAGGCCCTAACGTGTTTTTAGCTGGCCAGACTGAGCTTCAGGGAAGCCGGTCTGCCTGCCCACCTTCCCTGGGGAGACCCTGGTGGGCTCTCTTATTCTTTCTGGCCCCTGGGCTTCCCTTCAGACCCTTGTCCTGGACATGTATCATACTGACCTTTACCCATTTAAGTTGTTAGCCCTCTGGTTGCCAGAAAGAAATTCTCCTAGCATCATCTCAAATTTGTTGTTATTATGTGTTCACTTCTTATCTATGGTTTTTATATTGCAAGCCATAGACACGGACTGTGGCCAGTATAAACCCAAAAGGGAAGTAAATGTAAACGGATGGGAGGGGAGGGTACAGTTCAGTGACAGAGTGCGTGGTTAGCATGCCCCAGGTCCTGGGTTCAGTCCCCAGTAGTTTGGTTAAAAATAAATAAACCTAATTACCTCCCCCCCATCAAAAAAACCCCAAGCAAAACAAAAAGATGTTTAAAAAAATAAAATTGCAATAGATTAAAAAAAGAAAAGGAAACAGATGGGGCCAGCACGTACAGGGATGACTGGAAGCTGAAAAGCCAGCTGGGAAAGATGGGACTCAACCAGTGTGGGCTCTCAGAGGCAGGAACTACTCCACGGGGCCTGGGCCCTGCCCCTGGGTGAGAGTCCGTGACCCAGCCTCTTGAGCAAGAGTCTGTGGTGTATTATTCTTCCCAACCATCACTCCAGCCCCACTGAGAGGATTATACATCCACCCTCCTGGGTGTCAGCTGGCTTCTGGAATGTGAGTGGACAGCACTTGTGTCAGATCTGAGCAGAAGCTTTAAATGCACCTGAGTGGCTCAGGTTAGCCTCTGGCTCTCTCTGCCAGGAGAACTGGTATTTCCCAGCTAGGGGCCACACCTGGCTGGGAGCTGGCTGAGTCAAAGCCAACTCTCAGACCCGTGACCAAAAAAAGAAATTATTCTTGGTGTAAGCCACTGAGATGCGGGGCTGTTTGTTACCACAGCAAACGCTGACTGATTCAGAGAAAGAGTGCAAGCTTGAGTCCTCTGCCCTCTTCTTGGCTGAACCCGGGGGTAGAGAGTGGGAGCCTGGGCCTCCTCAGCTTCATGGTCGGGGACAGAGTTCATGTCCCTTGCTCCAGGCTGCACATTAACAGAGAGGCGATTACAGAAAAGAAACCAAGGTACTTCTGGGATGGGGGGCCAAGAATTCCCCAAATGGCCCCCACACCTAGTAGCCAAAGCCCAAGGCAATGAGTCCCAGCCTTCCCGCCTTTCATTGTCTCCCTCTCCCATGAGCTCTGCGTTTTAAGGATTTTGCGAAAAAACAGACATAACTACATGTATTAACTGATTACTACCAATGTTGTGTTAGTCTAGGATGTAACTGCTCGTGGAACTTCTCATCCACCACCGTGGCCAGTGGAGCTAAAAAAGCAAGAGAATTCAACCTTTCAGGTCACCTGTGCAGCCTGTTTGAAATATCAAAAATAGCCTTGGAGTGCATGTTACAACTTCCCAGGCCTCTAGCTATCTGGGCCCTCAGGTAGGGGCTTAATGTGCTCCCTCTCCTGAGAGTGCGTTATTCTAGCAGCCAACAGAGGAAGCCAACAATGTCCTCAAGAACCAAAGGAATTAGCCCAGCAGGGGCATTGCAGGCGTCCCGGCAGGGGGTGCAGTGGATACCTGGGGCCTCTGTGGGGAGGCCCTGCTGTAAGGCTGTCTGCCCACTGATCAGCCCTAACTCTAAAAACACTGAATTCCTTGTGGGAGCGGGGACGGGTGATGTGCCACACTCCAGGATGCTTTCTGTCGAACAGAGCTTGGACTAAATCATCTACTCTTGGTGCCTCACTTTCTTCACCTGTCACATGGGGATGATGAAAATGGTCCCCGGGCCACGTGTTACTGTGAGAATTCAGTGAATGGGTACCTGTCAGGCACTGGGCTAGTGAGCACTTCACCTCACCCATCACTTCACTAGTCCTCTCGGCTGTTTTAGGTGGAACATACAAGAAGTGGGCTGGGAGTTTGTTGCAAGAATGATACTAGATAAAGCATGTCAATCTCTAAGCTCATTTAAATGGCTGCACACATGCGTCTGTGTGTGTGTGTCCACACGTGAGCGTTCGCCCTCCCTCCCCTGGGGTGATCTCACCTCTCCAAGTTACAGGGTTTTACTCTGTGTTTCTTTGCTGATGACTCCTATATTCATAACCTTCAGTTTAGACCTCTTTCCTCAACTCCAGACTTGTATTTCCAGATGCCTCTTGACAACTCCTCTTAAATGTCTCACAGGCACCTCTGACTCAATATGTTTTAACCGAGTTCCTCATTTCCTCCCAAACCTGTCTTCCTCCAACCTTCTAGTTGCTCAGGCTGTCCCTGGATCCTCCTCCACTCCTCTCTTTCTCTCACACTCCACATCTAATCTGTCAGCTGTACCCCTAGAAATACAAAATATTTCCAGAACTTGACCTGTTCTCACCTCCTCCACTGCTGCCATCCTGGTCTGACCCACTATCCCCTTTCTCCTGGACTTCTGCTGGAACCTCCTCACTCACCTTCCTGCTTCAGCCCGTGCCCCACATGGTCCAGGTTCAACAAAGCAGCCAGAGAGATGCTGTTAAATCAAAAGCCATATGATGTCAAAGCCTTCCAGTGGTTCTATATACTCCTCAGAGCAAAGAAGAAAGTCCTTAGAATGTCTCACCAGCCTCTACACAATTTCCCCCGCCACTTACCCCCCGATCTCCTCCTAATCTTCCTCTAGCAGTACCTCCTTGCTAGTCCCACCTTGCTAGTCCCACCAGGCACAGTCCTGCCTCAGGGCCTTTCCATTTGCTGCCCCACCTCCCTTGGATAAACATTTTATTTTAGAATAGTTAAGGTGTACAGAAAAATCAATATGATAGGACAGAATTCCTGTACTCCTCACCCAGGTTTCCCTATTATTAACATCTTACATTAACAGGGTACATTTGTTACAATTAATGAACCAATATTTATACATTATTATTAACTAAAGTTCATACTTAATTCAGAGCTCCTCAGTTTTGACCTGACATCCTTTTTCTGTTCCAGGATCCATCTAGGACTGACAGAAAGTGTCAGTTCCTTGAAGACAAGGATTTTTATCTGTTCTGCTCACTGCTGTATGCCTGGCACGTAGTAGGTGCTCCATAAATGTTTGCTGGATGAAAAAATGAGCACTAGAATCTGCCTGTAAGCCCGCTGATCCCCCTTCCATCCATATTTTGCACTCTGAGTGCAAAAATCTCTGAGTGCATCCCTTCTGGGCCCTAGGTTCCACTGATCCGCATTTACTCCCACAATCCTGGAGGGTTGATAGAGTTAGCTTGTCCTCACTGGTGAGGAAACTGAGAGAGGCAGGTTCACACTGGCTGCGAGTGAAGCCTCTGGCCTCCTTAAGTCTACCAGCCTCCCTGAGACACACATCTCCTACAGCCTGGGATTCCTCTTGCAGTTAGGAGGGGCTTCCTGCACAGCTTAGCAGAGTGATTCAGCCCAAACCTCATGCACAGTCAAGGAGACATCTGGTGGACAAGTGCTTTCCTGGGCTCTGCCTGGGTCAGGCCCTCACCACAGCTCTGTGCACACGAGCAGACCGAGGCCCTGTCCAAGCTTGCACAGCCAACCCAAGCAGGAGTGGGTGGGCAGGCAGGCCTCCTTGACTACAGGGGCCAGCAGCTCCTAGAGTGGGGTGAGGATTTGTGAGTTATCAGTCTCAGGTGACAAGAGCCAGTGGGCTGCTTCCAGGCACCTCTGCCTTTTTCTACCTGGACCCTGCCTTTCTTTTAAGGGGTTTAATTCCCTCACCTTCCTAACCAGCACGTGGCTGGAATTAATGCCTCCCCACTTCTGGGGGCAGAGTCAATCCACCAATGGCATCCTTAAGACTGCTCTGATTGGTTCAGGGATGGAAACTCAACCCCACAAGGGCCAATGAGTTGCAGGGAGGCTTTACCCGCCTTCCACAAAAGAGCACTTCCCTTCACGCCCACCCAAACTGCCACCTGGTGTGAGGATGTTTCATTCAAGGTGGCCTGTCATGGATTGTCCACGAGGCACTGGGTGAAAAGCCTCACTCACAGGCTGGCCAGGGTGAAGACAGGAGACAAGAAGTGCTCACCCGCCAACAACAAGGCCCTGCAAGCACTAGGGATCCCATAGATACTGGGCATCTAGCTGCAGTCAGCTTTTCCTGAATAAAGGAAGAGATGGATGGATGATGCCTGCCCTCAGCTCCCCATCTTGAATGAGCTACTGAAGTGGACTTGTTATCTGTCCTTTAGTTGGCTCCTCCATCCCAAATGTCTCTAGCTTCAGTTCCTCAATCTGTATAGTCAATGTAATAATACTATCTACTTCCTAGAATTATTGTGGGAACAAAATGAATTTAATATATGTCTAGCACATAGTAGGTGCTTAATAAATGTCAATTATTATTGTTATTATCATCATCATCATCCCCCCGGGGGGCCTCATTTTTCTCATCTGTAAAATAGGAATTCATTCAACAAACTGCTGATCATCATCTGTGTGCCAGGCATTGTGGTTAAGATCTGGGGCAGTTATAGAGATGAATGGGCCAAGATCTGTGCCTGGAGGATTTAATCTTCTGGTGTGATAAGTCAGGGTTAAAATCCAGTGGGAGGAAAACTAGGGCTTATGGAAACTCAACTGTACAGCTGTAGGGTGACCTTTGACGCTGCCTATGAAATAGGGCTAACTGAGGTGAGAGATGGGATTGATTCCACGTCCCCTGCTTTTTCCGGTATGTTGAGTTGGCATGCAAATGGTTGAGATGGGCTCCAGTTGTTGACCTGAGCCAGACAGAAAAGGAACAATAGACCACCAGTGAGCCCAAGGGCTAGGGCAGGCAGATAAATTAAGGGTCAGGGAAGAATGAATCAACTTGTATTTCAGGCATTTTTACCCTAAAATATTATCTTAATTTTTCAAACTATGTGAAATAATATATAAATCTAGTTCTTTAGACCTTTATCTTTTTTGAAAAATGAGTGAAAATTTTATTTTAATGGACATTAGTATCTGATGTGAGCAGCCAGGTTATACCACCACCTGGTGGCAGCATACTAAAGATGCAGGTTTGTTTTGTTAGATGAACAAAACACCGCTAACTCAGTTTTTGGATATGACCAGAGATATCAAAGCCATTCCTCCCATTCCTCTTCTCTCCACCTCTTTACTGAAACCCAGCTTCCATAGTTGACGCTCCCAAGTTCCCAGCTTTTTATCTGAGCCACATCAGCTCCAGTTTTCCAGTAGACAAGTCAATCTGCCCCTCCTCTGTATTTCTTGCCTGTGTCAGCCCTGGAGAGCCTCAAGCCCATTTTCCCTTAGCTCTATATTTGTTCTAACACCTCCCCAATCCCTGATCCCAGCCCAAAAGGGGAAGGTGGAAAATATGGAGAGAACCTAGTTCAAGGGTAATGGTTAAGAGTGCAGTTGCTACACTTAGACTGATGTGGGTTCAAATCCCAGCTGGTTGTTGGCCTCTGGACCTCTCTAAGCCGTCTCTGAGCCTCAGATTCCCCATCTGAAAACTAGGAAATAGTCTACATTCAACAAGAGACTTCTTGTTCTTTCTACTACATGTCTTTCTACTTTTCTTTCTCCCAGAGCTGGAGTGAGTGGAGACTGAGAAATGATAGGGCAACTGGGATGGAGAGGAGCACCTCTGCCCCTTGGGGCCCCTCTACAGAAATGGCCAAGGCCTAGTCTTGCCTGAAGATCTTGCACAATCTCCCTCCCAGGCGCTCTCCATCGTAATTTATCCAGTCCTCTCTTCCAAACTTCTCCAGAGCCTGGCCCTAACATGCTACATCATCTTATAATCAATCTACTCAGCACTGAAAGACAATGAGTGAGCAAAGGTCCATTGGCCCCTCTATGGGGCCCAGAGAGAGCAATGCTTACTTAACTCTTTCAAATGGCTCACAAAAGGTGGTGTTCCAGGTCCCTGCGTAGGTGAGAAATTGCAGAGCTGGGCTTCCCCATTCTTGGCAACCACCAGAGCCCTGTCCTGAAGCAGAGGAAGCCAGCCTTTCAGCTCGATGCTGATGCTGCCTCGATCTTGTGTGGCCTTGGGTAAGTCGCTCACTCCGTTGAGCCTGTATCCCCATCTGTAAAAGGGAGCTCTCCAATGTCGTTCAGCTCCAACAACGTGGCTGCTGGGGCTGCTGAAGGGGTGGATAGGGTCGGGGTGTCCTCTCCCTTCCCCTGCCTCCTTGGGAACCCTAAGACCCTGCTTGGAGGAGGAGGCACTGCTTCTCCTGGAGAAGTAGGTCCCAGGGGACTCTGATCCTCCCCCATGCTCACTGTGGGCACCAACACTAAGTGTGTATTAATTATTACCAGCTCCCCCTTGGGAAGCAAATTCAAAGTGAGGTCACCATGGTAACGGTTGCAACATGACCAAAATTTTAAAGTGCTCAGCATGTTCCAGGCAAATTACCTCTTAGTGGAAAAGAAAAGATTAGGACCTCAATCCCACACCTCAATGGCCTGGGGAAAAAGAGACCAGGAGCTCTCCCACAAGAGAGGGTGAGGCGGGGGTAGGGCAGGGTGCTGAGAGGCCCTGCCTAGAGAGGCCAGAGCAGAGCTGGAAATGACATCCAGGGTCTTGGGTTTAGTCCCAGGCCTGGTACGATCTTGTCTGCAACCCCAGGCTGGTGTCTTGCCCTCTCTGGGCCTCCAGTACAGCTTCACCCAGCAGTATCCCTTCAAAGATCAAATAGATGAGCCAGTGAGTTATTAACCTCACATTGGGGGTGGGGAGGGGGAGGGGGAAGGCCTGGGAATTTTTTGCTAATCAGGCCTCCAAGGCAGAGAGACCACCTGGATTCAAATCCCAGCTCTGCTGCCCAGCACCTGTGTGACCTGGGGCCCCGCTGAGCTCTGGCTTCCTTACGTATAAGAGGGGTCCTGAGGGGAAGGGACAGCTCAGTGGTAGAGCACATGCCTAGCATGCATGAGGTCCTGGGTTCAATTCCCAGTACCTCCATTAAATAAAAAAATAAACTGAATTACTGGCCCCTCCAAGAAAAAAGAAAAGAAGAAAAAAATTATTTTAAAAAAGAGGAAAGCTAACAGTAATCCCAAAGGTTATGAAGGTTAAATAAATAGCCCACAGAAAGCAGGGTCCCTGTACATAGTCGGTGCTCATGTCATCATCGCTGCTGTGTCCCATGTGCCAGGCCCTGAGTTGAGCAAGTCACAGATGATCTGGCCCTGAATCCTCACCACATTCCTCCCATGAGATGGTTAAGCTCATTTGATAGCTGTGAAAGCTGAGGTTAGCAAGGACTCCCAGAGGTGCGCAGACAGGGCATGGGGCCCAGATTCCCACCCAAGACTGTCTGCCTTGAGTCTGAACTCAAGCCCCTGACTACTCCCTGCACAGCCGAGGAGGAAACGAGGCTGTGCTGAGTGCCCAGCACAAGTGTGTGGCTTGCAGTTGGTGCTTATTAAATACTGGGCACCCATAGGCACATCCAGGTTTCGTGTCACAGCCACTCTCTTGTCCCTGACCCTTGTCTTCTGGGGCTTGGGCACCTGGCTCTGCTGGGTTAAGAACTTCCATGGCTCAGGCAGTGATCTGGGAATTAGCAGGACCCTCTTTAGGCCACTGCATCACAATGGCCCTGCCTGTCCCTGGGGCCCAGGCTGTCCTCACACTGTAGGGACAGATGGCCAGAAGCCGCCTCTGACCTCATCCTACCCTAGCCACTCTCTGGCGATCAGGGCCCCCAGCTACCCCTTCCTGCAGGGTCATCCTCCCACCCCGCCCTCCCCTCCCGGCCACCCTCAGGCAAGGCTGGCTTTCCCAGGACAGAACGGGGTCAGGCCTGCTGAGTGATAGATGGATTTAATTACCAGCTTTTCCTACCACCAGCCCACTTGCCCTCCACTCTCCCAGGCCCACATAGGGGCCAGAGTCAGCCTCATCCGTCAGGGGAGAGTGGGTCAGATGGGTGGAGACCATACTCCCAGCCAGCTCAGGGTATCCGGGAGCCCAGAGCAGCTCAAAGCTGAAAACTAGGGATACAGACACCCCACCCTTCTCCTTGATGGGGATATGACCTTGAGCAAATAACTTGTCTTCTCTGAGCCTCAGTTACTCCATCTATAAAATGGAGTGGATGCTCCCCACCACCTGCCTGCTAGAATTACTATCAGGCCTGAGCCAGCAGCAGACCTGATCTCACTTGGTAAATCCCCGGGCACACATGAGACATTATTCTGGTTAGTGATAATCTTGGCTGCTGTCTGGGTTGGGTCTCCCCAGAAGCAGATCCTGAGACAAGGGTGAGAGAAGTTTCCTTGGAACTTCTTGGGCAGTGATGGCCTGGTGGGAAAGCGGGGAAATGAGACAGAGAGGGAAGAATTCAGTTTAGAGTGTGCTCATCAGCAGGCTACATGGCAGCAAGCTATGGAGGCTCGGCCCTTCTGGAGAGCCCTGGGAGATGGGGTAGGATGGGTCGCAGATTTGTCCAAATCAAGAGGTGAGAAGATGGGCTATTTATCCACCAGCTCCCATCCGCCTTTGGTTAAGGGCTGTTCCCAAAGACACTTTGCTGCTTCCCAGCACTTCCAGCTTCCCTGTGAGGGGGGCCACACGTGCCCTCTGGGGAGAGAAAGCCCTCAGAGAGTTGCAGGTATTTACATAGGAGGCCATCAAGTGCTCAGGAATGGTGATGCTGAGGGGATGCAGACAGGGCTGAACACATGTGATCTCGTTCATTGTTATCCTCACATCACCCTTTTGAGGGAGGTACTCTTACTAGCCTCATTTTGCAGATGAGGAATGCAAGGCTCAGTGAGGAAATATTCACTTGCCTAAGGCCACACAGCTCAGAAGGAGTGAGGCAAGGATTAGAATCGGGTCTCTGGTCTTTCCACTGCCTCCCAAATTGGCAGGACGTATTGGCATGTGGGTTGCAGCCAGTAGCGTGCTGATAAATGTTTAACTATGGGAGAAAAAGCCCAGGCTTATGGTGTTTACCGGTTGCCATGGTATAAACACTCCCACCATGGCCAATTTCAAGCTACCACACCAATATCTGTCACTGAACACAGAGTTAGGAAAAGATGCTAACAATTGGCTCTCGTGAGCTGGTCTGAGCTGGCTCCAGCACACCACTGGTTGGGACATTTTTGGTCTCCTCTCCTACCCTGCATAGCTCTCAGTACTGATCAGACTGAATTTCTCTCTATGGTGCAAACACATCACATCTGTTTGAGCTCCCACCCTTTTGCTCCAACTCTTCCTTCCTTCTGGAATACTCTTTTGTTCCTCTCCATGTGTCCAAATCTTATTCACCTTTTAAGAGCCTGCTCTGGTCTCACTTCCTCTAGGCTATATTAGTCAGGATAAGTACCACTAGCTGCTATAACAAACAACTCCATAATCTCAGTAATTTAACACAATCTAAATTTATTGCCCCTTTGTTCTGCACTCCAGGGAAGGTTCCTCTCACCCTGGAACCCAGATTCCTTCCACTTTTAAATGCTAGCATCATCAACACTTCACATCTAGGTTCACCACAGAATGGGGAGAGGGCATGAAGTGTCCCACAAGAGTTTTATGGACAGCCCTGGAACTGATGCTTATCACTTCTACCTATTTCGTCGGCCAGAACTGCCCCTCCTGACTTTGAGTGGGCCAAGAAGGATTGCATACTGGAAATGTGATTTTCTTCCAAGGAGAATATGAAACCCTGAAAATGAAACAAAGCCAGCTTCTGCTTCTACTCCCCCAACGTCCATAGTGCAGCTGACTTCTTTCTCTTCTAGATTCTTCCAGAACATACTGTCCAGAAACTGTTTACTTTGGTCTTAGACTGTTGGGCATAGTTACTGAGTTGGTCCTTTCTGCCTCTGTAGACTCACAGAGGCTGAGCTATGGAAGGTCCCTATAAACAGGGTTCCCAACCACCTGTGGATTCAGGGTGCCCAGTCCAGATAATGCAGGTTTGGAAAAGAGTCCAACAATCAATATTTTTAACTGGCTTGTTAGGTAGTTCAGATGTGCAGCTACAATTGGAACCCACTGATCTAGCCCAAAGTTCCCATTTCATGGATGTGGACACTGAGGCCCAGAGAGGGGGAGGAATCTGTTCTAAGCCATGGAGTAAGTTAAAGCTGGATCTGAAACTTGAACCCAGGGCTCCTGACTTTTAACCCTGGGCTCTGTCTATATACCATGGAGTGTCTCTCCAAGACCTGACTGTAAACCCCAGCATAAGACACTGGTCGATGCTGAGTCAGCCATGAGTTATTAAGATGACCTTTGTGGTCAAGAGACAGTGAGTTGAATGTGAGCTCTAGAAATAGGTGGGCCTGGGTTCAAACTCTACCTTTTCACCTGCTTCTTTGGGGATCTTGGGCAAGTCTTTCATCTCTCTGAGCTTTGGTTTCCCTACCTGGATAATAGTACCCATCCCATAGGTTAGGAGGATAAAATGTATGAAAAGTACTCAGCCCAGTATCTGGTAAATTCTCAATAAATACAGTTGACTTTGGTTATCTGCCAAGGTGAGTGGTTGTTCTCAAGGAGAATGAGTGGTATCTGGAAACAACCTCAAGGATGAGGCTAATCCAGAAGAAATCCTCCTCTGGGTAAAGTTTCAGCAGCTGTGAAAATAGATCTTTCATAAAAATCAGCTCCCAAAATGTACATGTGGAGCAAGCCCTTGGAAATTCAAGGAGCACAGCTTGATCTTGGTTTTTATCCAATTGGGCCTATAGCTAATTGCTTCTAAAATATACCCAAGCTGTGTGTGTGCACATATGCAAGCCTGGGCCTTGCTTCTGTGCACAGAGGCTGTGTGGGTCCCAGCCCACAGAAGGCCCATGTCAGTCAGGGCAGGCCAGGCTCTGCTGCAGTGACAAACGCCCCCATAGCTTAGAACTGCAAAGCCTGCTTCCAGCCACTCTCCGTGTCCATTGTGGCTTGGCTGGGGCTCTGCTCCTGGTAGGCAATCAGGCATGTGGGCTGAAGGAACAGCCCTCAAACTCAACTATTGCTGTCCCCTGTGGCCAAGAGAAAGAGGGCTCTGCAGGGTTTTACTCGGGCAAGAAAGTGCTCTGCCCTGAAAGGGAATCACATAACTACTTGAATCCTAATGCAGATACAACCTCTCTGAGGCAAATCCCTGAGCCCACCTCCTTCCCCATCTGCACAGAGGGTATTAGAACACTGCCTACCTCACAGGTGTGAGGGGCGACCTGACATGATACTGTGGACTTCTTAGAACAGGATGGATAAAAAACTTGATAAGTTATGGATTATAATAGCAAATAGCAGAAACAACCCACATGTCCATCCACAGATGAACGGATTAACAATTGTGGTTTGTCCATACAATGGAATACTATTCAGCCAGAAAAAAGAATGAAGTACTGATTCATTCAACATAAATTAACCCTAAAAACACTTAGGCTAAGTGAAAAAGACAGCCATAAAAGGTCTCATAGTTTGTAATTCTATTTATATGAAATGTCCAGAATAAGCAAGCCCATAGGGACAGAAAGTAGATTAGTGTTTGCCGGGGGCTGGGGGTAGGAATTAAGAGCAACTGCTAGTGGGTACAAGGTTTTCTTTTAGGGTGATGGACATGTTGCAGAATTGGATAGTGGGGATGGTTGCACAACATTGTGACTGTACTACACCACACTTTAAAATGTTGAAATTTCTGTTATGTGAATTATATCTCAATAGTATAAAAATTAAAAACTAAGAATAATAATAAGTGAAGGGTAAGAAAGACTCCCCTCTCCTACAGAGTTGTTCACCCTCACCCCAACTATGAGCTCCCCCTCCCCTTTAATCTTTATCTTTATGTTGTCATTTCTGTGGACTAGCCTGTCTCCCTGGCCGTGGCAGAGCCTGGCTATTTTTGTTCCTTTCTGTGGCCCCTGCTCTTGGCAGGCAGGGTCAGGTGTATGAGCAGTACACTCTCACTCTCACTCACAAAGCTGTGCCCGCACCGTGTGTGTGTGTGTGTGTGTGTGTGTGTGCACGCGTATTTGTGTGTGGATATGTATGTGCATGTGTGGATATGTATATGCACATGTGTATGTATGTGCTTATATGTGCATGTGTATATGTGTTTGTACATATACAGAAGGTGCACACACACAGCTTGGTCCTGGAGTCTGCAGGGAGCTGATCATACACCAGCACCCATCGAAGGGGCCACCTCCCCTCTCTGGTCTCCCTGGGCCCTCCGGCTGCCCCCTGGATCCAGTGGGATTCCTAGAAAGGAAGAACTCTTGGCCATCCAGCCCCTTCCATCCAGCAGTAAGGAAGCCAGGTCCGGGGAGGGAGGACTTGCCTGGTGTCACACAGAGAGGTAGCAGCAGAGCAGGCCCGAGACCACAGGCGCCCCACAGCTGGCCTGGTGCCCTCCCATGGTGGTGGCATGTCGGAGAGCAGGCAGTGGGGCTGGGCAAGTGCTGAGAGGTTCTAGGTCTTCTCAGAGCCCCTCACACCAGTCAGGTGGCCAGCCTGGTGTGTAAGGATGTAGAGGAGACAGCGGGCTGGTGGGCTTGGGGAAAGCTGAAGTCAGGCAGGGAAGGTCCCAGCCACTTAAGACTTCCTGTTTTTATCATTGCTCTAGTCATGGGAGACAGTTGTCACCGCAAAACCACAGCACCAAACCCACTGGCTTCCCTTCATGAGTGCCCTCCCTCCCGGCGGCCTCTCTCTGGGACTGTGTTCCCCTCTGTCTCCTTCCAGGCCTCCAGATCTGGGTCCCCATGTCAGAGATAAGGCTGAACCCTGAGATGAACCAGCCTCTCTGGGAGTCATCACTGCAGTCAGGGCCACCAACTCACTGAAGTTGGACCCATTCCCTCTTCCAAGGGCACTGCATTCATGCATTTATTGAGCACCTATTGTGTTTCAGCTCCTATACCATATGCTGAAGTTAAAAGGTTTCAAAACCAGCCTGTCCAAGACTCCCTGGAGACAGGCGTAACCAGGCTAAGGCTCAGGGCCCCGCCCACTCCCAGAGCCAAGGGCCCCACGCCCACCACAACCATGAGAGGTTGCTCTTGCTGTCATGTGTTCAGGACTCCCGGGGACAGTTTTTCACAAGGAAGAGACACATTCATGAGATGGGGTAGGTGGGCACAGATGCCACGTTAAAGGATGTGGACCCACAGAGGAGCAAAGTGATTCCATTTCTGATGAGAAGGAAGAGTCTCAGGTGAGTGCTCTCTGTCTTGAACACCTTTCTTACCTCCCCTGACCTCCCTTTGAACACAGAGACTGGCCCGCAAACTCAGAACCCTGGGGCGCCAGGATCCAGCTAGAAGGTCAGAACACTGCGTGATAAGCATCGTACTATTTTTGGCAAACATACAGTTTTGCATTTACATAGCTTCCTTTGAAAATAAATTAAGTAAAGATGAGCTGAGTTTTCGAAACACAAGATAGCTTTCAGCACAGGCAAAAGTGAAAGTGATTTTGCATGTTTAGGTGGTTTGGGAAACACAGTCCAAGGTTTCGGGGATTTGGGTGGTGGGGTGATTTCATCCTGGTTTGCTCCTGCTGGAAGGACCCTGGCCTGGATGCATCACAACTGACTTACCGTGGCCCAAGTCCTTGTCTTCAGAGCATCTGGGTGTCAGGCTCTCTGTCTCCAGAGCAACAACTGGAAGGGTGCTGGTGGCCCTGAAGGCAGGCTCCCGGGTGGAGGCCGCCCTCCCTCAGGTGCTGCCTCCTCCTGGTGTGTGAGCTCAGCCAGCCTGGGCCAGTGCTGCTGTGACACCTGTGGCTCAGGACCCAGAACCATCACCCTCCTCTCTTCCCACCCCTGCCCCATAGCTCTTCCAACAAAACCTTCAGATGACAACAAGGGGTCTGACTACCTGGCCCTCCGCCTTCCTACTCCCTTTCCAGGTAAATATGAGTTTCTTTCCTGGCATCCTGTTCTCTGGTCCATGGTCCTCCCGCCTTGGGCCTCTTCTTCCTGCTTCAACCCCTTCCATGACTCCCGGGCACCCACCTCCCTGCTACTGAGAGAAGCTGCCCTCAGTGAGTCTACGGTGGTTTTCTGGCAACTTCCTTTAAAATACCACCACCACCACCACCACCACCACCACCGCCTATAACTGTGGGACTCCTGCAGGGTGGAGCCAGGACCAGGGTGAGGCTAATGCAGTGCCTGGGGCACAAGGTTTCTGGAGGCACTCGTTCTCAGTGGTCTGTCTGAAAGTGAGTGCCTCCTTAACGTGTGTGCCGCAGGTGCCTCACTTGCCCTACACTAGTCCCTGCCACGCTGCAGAGCCCAAGAGAAAGAAAACCTGCTGGTTAGAAGGATGTTCTGGGCATCACTGGGGTTTGGAGTCATTCTCAGAGCAGTTGCCCCCTTGGAATCATACAACGTCCCAGGGAGGCTGATCGGCAAGGTGGCTGCCTTAACACAGTTGTGTGTGGTGTGCACTGCACAAGGGTATAAAGCCAAGAGGGAAGTGTGGTTGAAATACAGCCTGTCCCCAATCTGTATGTCTGATCACAAAGGCTGTGTCAGCCTGGAGGAGGGGGCACCTTTCTGTATTTTGTCCACTGGTGAGGGCGACTTTCAGTACTTCCTACAGGGTACCAAATGTGCAGACAGGACAGAGGGAAGGTGATTAGATAGGGGTGGGGACTGGCCCTAGGACACGAAGCAGATGGGTGAGGACCCAAGTGTTTTGATTCTTTTTTTTTTTACATTTTTTTATTGATTCATAATCATTTTACAGTGTTGTGTCAAATTCCAGTGTTCAGCACAATTTTTCAGTCATTCCAAGTGTTTTGATTCTTGACTATCTTCCTCCCTTTAATTTTTGTCACTCTGGTTAAATACTTCAGAGAACCGTGTATCCCCCACCGGCAGAAGTAAATCTAGAATATGATGTCCTGGTTGTGCTCTTTCATGCCTGCCTCTCCCCGACCCTGCCAAGGCAGCGTTAATTCCCTCCTTGATGTCTTTTCAGCAGCTTGGACTCACCTCTAGCTCCGCGTCTGTCTTCCCCACTGGACTGTGAATTCCTGGAGGGCAGAGAACGTGTCTTGTCGCCTCTGTCTCAGCACAGGATTTGGTGAATGTACAGAAAACGGGGAACCCACGTGTCCTGGGACCCCAGGGGGCTTCGTCTTGGATCCAGGAGCCCTTAATAAGACACAGACCATTAACCAAAAATAACTTTAAGATAATTCCAACTGTGACTTGTGTTTCTCTAATACTCTTAAAATAGGCTTCCCTCCATGTCCCTGACCCTTTTCCTCTCACTTTCCACTCCAGGCTCTCTGTCCATTTTCTTGGTTCTGTGACACAAAACCTGGAACCTGGATTATCCAAAACCCAGATCTGCCTGACAGAGAGAGGGCAGGTGTACGAAATCAGCTGCTCGCCCTCCCAAGCCATCCTCCTCTTCCTTCTCAGCACCCGGCTGGGCTGTGAGGTGACGTTTTCCAGCCTCCCTTGCAGGAGTGGCCACAGGACTGAGTCCTGGCATGGAGTTCAGGCCTCAGCCCTCAGTCACTGGGTGTCCTCTTTTTCCTCCCTGCTGGCTGAGACCAGACATGGTGACAATAATGTCATACAGTGGAAGGAACCTGGGTCTCTGTATGACTGTGTAGAGCAGAAGTGCCCTCTAGGCCTGGAACACTCACTGGGGAGGTTTTGTGAGAGAGAAATACACTTCTGTACTCTTTCAGCGGCTTTATTTGGGGGTCTCTTTGCCTCAGGAAAGAGCAGCTTAGCCTTATCCCTAAGTAACAGAGCAGAGAAGGGGGAGAAGGGGCTGAGTAGTCAGAACAAGAATGCTATTTAGAAGAAAGGAGGAGTGGAGTCTGGACCACTCCCACGTGGCGAGCCTCGTCCCATCCCACATGTGAGGTGTGACTGAACAGCCGGGGTGGTTGCTGCTGCAGTGAGAGGTGGCTCTTCCTTCTGTAACCAAAGGGAAGAGGGGAGAACGGGGCACCAGGGTGCAGGGATGACAGTGACTCAGATGTGAGAGAAGTAACTTTCATTTTATCAGCGTTACTCTTCTAAAGGACCTGGGCCCCTGCCACCCTCCCCAGGGGCCAGGGCAAAGGCAGCCCTTTCCCCAGCCCATTTCACAAGAGTGTCCCCAGAAGAGGGTAGCTGGCTCACCCGAGGTCACCCTGGCCGTTGGAGGCGGAAGGGGCCAAGGAAACCCCAAGAGAGGATTTGGAGCCAAAAAGGATTTGAACCTGGTAGCCGATGGGGAAACCAGCAAGGGAATCTTCCCGAGGTGGAAAGATTAACTCAAGAAGCTACAGCCCAAGACAATGGATGGAAATGACCTAAGGAATTCCAGGAAGGAGTGGAGCCTGTGGTCCAGGCACCTGGTGAGCTAGGAAGGCAGCACCATTCACACCAACAATGCTGGGGCTGGCAGGAGGCAGAAAGGCTGAAGCACTGAGGTCTGAAAAGGAAATGCCGAACCACAAAGCTCTAATGTGAATTGTCTGAGCCAAAATGGACAAGGGGAGGGCCTGGAGCCCAGATGGCCAGGGAGTGGAAAGACTGATGGGCCCCAGTCTTCCCAGGTCATACCCATTCATTCAGCATTCCCTGAATATGTACTGAGCACCTGCAATGTACTGGGCACCTCTGCACTGGGGGATACAGCCATGAACCAACCAGAAGAAAGCCCCATCTTCCGGGGGCCCACATTCTAGTGGGAGGAACAGACCATGAAAGATAATCATAAGAAATAAGTGAATTTTGTAGCATCAAGACGCAATGAGAGCTATTTAAAACAACCACAGGACCAGGAGTGACAGAGACAAGGCCAAGTAGGTAATCTGCAGAGCTCAATGCAAAATGCAAACATAGTTTGTTGTTCAAGAAGAGAAAAGGTACCGTTAAAGGTATACACGAAACTTCCTTCCACAGTCTCTTTCTCTCTCTCTCTCTCTCTCTCTCTCTCTCTCTCTCTCTCTCTCTCGTCGCTGTGTCTTCTATTTGCTATTTAATGTTGCTCTAAGTAAAGAAAAAATTTTAATTTACATTATCAGCATGAGTTTTAATATTCATCTTTATATTGTGCAATGCTAGTTTTAAATGCAAATATCAACATTTAACTCGTATGTGTAATCACGGAAATGACACAATTTGTATTCCATAGCTTGCCCCAAGGGTGCCCCAAGCTTGCCAGAAGAGGCAAACAGGAAGACTGGAAGGAAAAAGAAATCTCGGGCCCAGGCACAGAGTGAGGGAGTGCTGCTGGGCACAGGGATACCCTCAGGGTGAAGACTCTCACAGGCACCCAGGGGCTCCGCCCTGTCACTGACACTGAAGCCTCTCTCTGGAGCCTGACAGCTGCCCAAGTCCCCCTCCCAAATCCTCCCTCCTGTCAGATGCTGGACTGATACAGAGTGCCCCAGATGGGGGCGGGGCAGGGGGAAGTCAACCTAGGCACCTCCTTCCCACAGGTCCACAGCCCTAACCCTTGGCAGACGGGCAATGCCCAGGGACCTTTAAGCTTCCATGCCAGGATATGCTCAGTACTTGGATTGGGGTCTTGCCTCCACTGAGATGTGGCCTCTGGCCAGCCACCCACCAGATGTGGCATGGTGCTCCCAGCCCAGAGTGGGGTTGGCTGCTGCCCTGCCCTGCCCAGAGACACATGGGGTATACATCTCGCCTCCCTTCCCCTGTCCTGTACCTATGACTGGCGTCCTGCCAGGCACCAAAGACAATGGCATAGGGGGACGGGAATGGGGCCTGAAGTACAAATGGGGCCCCATGCAAGTGCCCTGGCAGCGCTCCCAGAATCTGACCCTGGAGGGAGGAAAGGTTATCATTTTAAATGAGTATTCAGAGAAGGCTTTGTTAAGAAGGTGATGATTGAGCAAGGACTTGAAGAATGAGAAAGAATGAGTCACTTAGATTTCAGAGGGAACAGTGTTCCTGGCAGAAGGAACAGCAAGTGCAAAGGCTCTGGTTTGGACACGTGTCTGGTGCGTCCAAGGGACGGCAAGCAGGCCCATGCGGCTGGAATGCAGGGGTGAGGAGGGACAGTTTAAGGACTTAGGCTTTTAGTCTGAGAGAGAGGGGGAGCCAAGGAAGGGTTTTCAGTATAGGAGTGAGTGACATGGTCAGACTTAGGTTTTCCAAGGATTCCTGTTGGGTTTAGAACAGACTGTAGGAGGCAGTCAAGCAGAGGGCTATTGCAGTAATCCAGGAAAGGGGTGACGGTGGCTCAGACTAGGTCGGAAGGATGGTGATCAGATTCTGCATATTTAACAGTAACAATCTAATGAATATTTATTGGGCTCCATCATGCTGCCTATGGTCCAAGGCTCAGTGTTAAGCAGGAAAGACAAGGTTCCTGCTGTTCTGGAGCTGATGTTCTGGTGAGGTAGAGGCAGATAATAAGCAAAGAAAGGAAAAATAAGAAAAATATTGGACATGATAAGTGCTCTACATAGAATTAAAATCGGGTGACTGGAATACTTCTTCAGATGGGTGGCCAAGGAAGACCTCCCTGAGATGACATTTAGGCTGAAATCTGAGAGACAAGAAGAAGCTACCATGAGATCAGGGGGAAATCATCCCAAGCAGAGAGGATAGCATGTGCAAAGGCCCTGTGTATTAGTCTGCTTGGGCTGCCATTACAAAAATACTGTAGACTGGATGGCTTAAACAATAGAAATTCATTTCGCTCAGATTGGGAGGCTGGTAAGTCCAAGATTTAGGTGCCCACTGATTCAGTTCCTGGTGAGAGTTCTCTTCCTGGCTTGCAGACAACCACCTTTTTTGCTGTGTCTTCCAAAGCCTTTCCCTAGTGCATACACAGAGAAAGCAATATCTTTCCTCCCCATTTTGTAAGGCCACCAATCCTATCAGATTAGGACCCCATACTTATGACCTCATTTAACCTTCATCACTTCCTAAAAGCCCCATCTCCAAATACAATCACACTGGGAGTTAGGACTTCAACATATGAATTTGAAGGGAACACAATTCAGTCTGTAGTGCCCTGAGTTGGGAAAAAAGCTTGGCCAGTCCAAGGCAAGACAAGGAGAAGGCTGATGGTCGGGGGAGCTTGGGGCTGAAGTGGGAGAGGCAGGCAGTGGTCAGCTCGTACAGCCTTTACAAGACAGGCTAGGAAATTCGGATTTTACTCTAAGTGCTGACTATTTCTGAGCATTTCCCAAATGCCAGGCCTGGTGCTAACAGCCCCGTGGGCATGATCTCATTTAATCATAACAGCAGTCCCAGGAGGTGCATGTTATCTCTGCCAGTTTTACAGGTAATGAGACAGAGTCCCAAGTAGCCATGTTCAGAGACCAGAGATGCCCTACACTCACTTGTGGGTGCTCAGGCCCCCAGAAAGTGAGGAGAGAGTGGTCCAGGGCTGAGCCAGGAGGATGGGCCCTCCAGACACGGCTGCCTCAGAAGCAGATGCTGGATTCAACCCAACAGAAGCTTACTGAGCCCCTGGCCCTGGTGAAGGGTCACTATGAGGCCTCAGTGTGAATCAGGCCCAGTTCTGGCGGGTGAGGACAGGGTTTCTCAAGCTCAGATTTTCAGGTCCTCTGGATCCAGATATCCTGGGGCATGAATTTTTGGGAGCCCACCTGTAGATACAGGAACTCTGAAGGTGTTGCTTAGAAATCTGCATTTTTAACCAGCACCCCAAGGGGAACCACTGCTGTAGGGGGCGGGGCAAGGCAGGTGTGCAAGTAGCTGGAAAAGGGGCTCCCAGGAAGCAGGCTTCCACAGCACCTGTGGAGAGCAGCTTCTGCTGGCCTGGGAAGTACAGCTCACTGACTCGGCTGGGCACTGAAGGGGGATTGATTTCCCAGGGTGGAGAACAGGGAGGAAGAGGGCATTCCAAGAGGAGGGAGCTGCCTGGGCAAAGACTTGGCGGCTGGGCATGACTCCAGGAGAGAAGGAAAGGAGGTGAGGGGAGGTTGTGCACAAGAGTTCTTTGATCCCACTGTGACCAAGGGACACTGTGACCAGGGGTGTTGTCATTAGCCTGCAACAGCTGGGGGGACAGGACTATTGCAAACTGGCCCCTGTTGGCTGCACAGGTAGCCTCTGCTCCTTGCTTGGGCCCCTAAAAGCCATGGATGGATGGGTCAACTGACCCAGCTTCTCTCCTTCCTTCTGAGGGAGGAGATAGATGACTGATTTCAGGGCTTTTATCCCAGAGAACAAAGGGGCTGGGGGCTTAGGGGAGGAGTGAGGACCTCTGTGCTGGGCATGGCTGACCTTATGGCCCTTCCTTGGGTGGCCCTCAATGTGCTGGCTGGGTGGAGAGCAGGAGAGACCACCAGTCTCTCAACTGAGCTCTTCTGCTCAGAGCGGTCACACCCGGAGGGGTGCTGGAGCTGGGTGGCTCACAGGAGCAGATTGTTAAATAAATATTCAGGAAATTTGCAAGCTGGTTGTTAAACGTCTGGTAACTTAAAATTGGCCATAGTGGGTGCATTTACACCATGGAAATTGGGAGAGCTGATTAAAAAATCAGGACTCCACGGACAAGGGAGCCACAAGCACCATGGGTCAGGGAGCAGACGGAGAGCCTTGGCCAACACACAGCCTCTGTGCAAGCCTGGGTGAGCCCTGCACTAGGCCCAGTAAACATCCAGGTACGTTGGATGCTGTCAAGTATCTCTGCTCTCAGGGAGCAAGCAGTTTAGCAGGGAGACAGAAAAACAACAGGGGCAGTTACAAATCAGAGGGAAAACACTAAAAACAGTGGCCACATCTTGAGTCTCCCACGTGTCATGGTGCTGGGAAATTTTCACACATCATCTTTATTCCTCGCAGTACATCCCACTGTACAGATGGGAAAAATAAGCTCAACAGTATGAAATCATCTGCCCAGGATCACACAGTTGACAAAGTCAGGTCTAAAATCCAGTGTTCTGACTCTGGAGCCCGTAGGGAGGCTTAATTGCTGCAAAGTTCTGCTTCCGTGTATCAGGCTGCCCTGTGGAGCACAGAGCATGGAGAACCTAACCCCAACTAGGGCAGACACAGGAGTGGCAGAGGGAAAGCATTCCCAGGAGGGGTGACATTTGGTCTGGGTTTTGAAGGATGAATAGAGTTTGCCAATTTTAGGGCAAAGTGGAGAAAGGCATTCCAGGTGGAAGGAAAGACATAGGAAAAGGCATGGAGTTGTAAGCAGGCATCAGAAGTTTGGGGGGAAGAGAGAACAGGGTGGCTTGAGGAGGGTGTGTGATTGGAAGGGAGGCAAGATGGCAAGGTAAGCTGGGATTTAGGTGAGAAGGGCCTTGAAAGCCAGACTAAGAGATTTAGTCTTTATCCTGCAGACTTTGGAAGCCACAGAAGTTGAAAGCCCATAGAACTATGGAAATGTTATGATGAGATTGTTATGATGTTTTGTTTTTACAAAGTCCCCTAAAGCAGTGCTTCTCAAGCTATCTGTGGAGAAGGACTGTTCCTCAAAATTTTAGAATCTGTCACAGACCAGAGCTTTTGTAAAATACAAGGAAAATCAATTACTAGAAAAATAAAATGAAAAAAAAGTACAAGCCTGTTTTTCTCACTAGTCAAGACATAAAATTACTCTATGAAATTGCTCTGCAAGTTCTCAGCCTTGATTTCTGCACTCACTTTGATAGAGGTGAGCTTGTCCAGGGATCTCTCTTACAGGCACAGGTTTAGGACAAATGCAGGTTCTCCTAGTAAGAGCTGAGTGCTGTCAAACAAACCCCATTTTGGAGATGAGGAATCTGTTGCTCAGAGAAGGTACATGGCTGCCCAAGATCATGCAGCTGGTGAGTGGCAAGGGCTGGGATTCAAACGTGGGGCTTTCTGTCTTGCTGCACTTGGCCCATGTGGCAGGTGCAGCCCAGTCCCTCGGCGCAGTCCCTTAGCCTTGTCCCTCCCGCTAACACAAGGTTAAGAGCCCTGCAGATGAGGAAACAGAACCAATGTAAAAATGGAACTTCCTTGCCCAGGGTCCCACTGCAAGAGGGTGGCAGAGGCAGCCAGCCTTCAGGTCTCTGGACACCAGCCCATGCTCAATTGTGCCACTCAGCCTGCCCCTGTGTCCGTGCAGTGATCTCCAGGCCAGATAGCATCAAGGAGAGCAAGGGTAGGAGAGGCAGGAAGAGGCAGGGAACTCATCAATTGCTGGCAATTACACAGTGCTTTGTCATTCTTAATTAGCTCAGCAGCTCAGTAGCCAGAGACATCCCTCTGGACCCCAGGCAGAGGAGGGGACAGCTGCTAGTCCCACCCAGGAGGGCAGTCTGGGCCTGTAGGAGCACCTCCCCCAGCCCCTTTAGGTGCTGCTGCTTTCCAGCTACAGAGGGTCAGCCACTTGCTGGGCACACTCTGAGAACCAGAGGACAGAACTTAAGTCAAGCCCTTGGATGTGTATTGGGCACCTCCCCTGTGGCAGGTACCGGCCAGCTGTTCCAGGAGACCCTGAAGTGAATGATGGTTTCCAGCCCCTGTGCTTGAGGCATGCTCAGCTGCTGGGGAAAGCAAACAGGTTCACCAAAAACCATAAAAAATGAATGATAACCAGTGTTACCATTGACTAAGCACTTGTCACATGCCAGGCACTGGGCTAAGCATTTCCTGCATATAATTCCACAGAAGTCTTGCAAATCCTTCTAAAGCAGGTAATATCCCCATTGTACAGATGAGGAACCTGAGGCCTGTTAGTTAAGGTTACATGTATACATATATATATATATGATTTGGTTTTAGAGCCCAGCTATGTAGAACTCCAAGGTCAAGCAGTTGTTGTCTAGGAGTATGCGTCTGTGAGCGTGAGTGTGTGTGTGTGCACACATTTTGGGGAGGACCATAGGTGTATGGGTAGCCATGACTGTGGGTGTTGGAGAGGGGGCCAACTGGATGTTCTGGGCAAAGGTGGGGAGGCTGGGAAAGTTGAGGAGGCAATCTGGCTGGAGATTTCTGGAAGAGGAAGCTGCATGGAAAGGGTCTGAGGAGCAAAGGGTTCAGAGACTGGTTGGGACTGCTGGGTCAGTGGGACACAACTGGCTGAAGAGGCCCTGTGGGTTGCGTGAAAGGTCAGAGCCAAGTCTAAGCAGAAATCCCTGGGGCTTCTAACTCCCCAGTAACCCAGGTTCCCTCTGATGCCTTGGGAAAGGGCTGTCTCAGACCTGGGCCTGAAGGGCAGTCGGGGTGGAGGCTCTGGGGAGAGACTGAACTACCCACACAGCAGACTGGGGCAGGCTGGTTCCAGTCCAAGAGAGCTCCCTTCCCTGGAAGCCAGTCAAGAATTATGATAATAATAACGACTCCATCTTCACTCTTCACCCAGTGAGGAAAATTATTTTAGTTTATTAAAATATGAAACATACATAGCACTTATATGCCAGGCATAATTCTGAAGACATCCTAAACATTAACTCTTTTAATCCTCACAACTACCCATTTTTACAGATAAGGAAACTGAGGCCTATGGAATTTAAATGACTTGTCTAAGGTCATGAAGTAAAAAAGTGGGGGAGATGGGACCCCAGACTCCAGTATATATGGGGCTTCACCACTGTGCTTTGCTAGCTGGGGGCAGAACACTTACTTTGCTGTAAAAACTCCCATTTTGCAGATGTGAAAACTGAGAACTGGTCAGGTGAAAGGACCGGCTCAAGGAGGACAGATTACTTGAGGAAATCAGGGCTCCTGATCCCAGCCAAGGCTTCTGTCGTGGTCCCACTGCAAGCCCGAGTGGTAGCTGGAGAGAAGCTGAGAGCCTTTCCAGCTCCTGGCACCCACTGCCTCACTGGGGTCCCATGAGGGCCCAGTGGGGGAGAAAACAGTAAAATTACAATTCTGATGACATTTTCGTAAAGACAAAAGCCAGTTACTCCCATAGGGAGCTTCTCCCTTCCTTTTATGATTATTTTTTTTTCTGATTACTAAAGAACATATGATCATTGTAAAAAATTTTACAGCTAGATCAGAAAGGCAAACAAGAAAGAGAGAGAGAGAAGGAAAGAAAGAAAGAAAAGAAAGAAAGGAAGGAAGGAAGAAAAGAAAGGAAGAAAGAGAAAAAGAAAGAAAAGAAAAACCACATTAAAACTCCTTTGTACCGGTGTATTTTCAAGATTTCTTCGTTCCCTCTCGGTTTTCATAAGTATCCAAGCTAGGACTGGGCTTCTGGTCCTGGCTTGCTGTGTGACCTTGGGCAGGTCCCTGCCCTTTTCTGGTCCTCAGGCTTCTCTCCTGTGAAATGAGTGTTTGGATATGGTGACCTCAGAAGAGGCCCCTCGCAGCTCTGACCGTCTGTTTCTGCTTCTGTTTCTGTGACTGGCAGAAGGGGCACAAGCAGGCTGCCCCTCTACAGGGGATGCATGGCTGACAGCTCCCAGCAAGTAACCTCCGGGAGGACAGAATGGACCCAGTAAACAGCCCCAGTAAACAGCCTTCATCATGGCACAGCGTTCCCAGGCCTGCCTGCTTATCAGTCCCATATGGTGCCCCCTGCCAGCCGGACACCATCAGCTGCCCTTCACCAGCCAGCCCTGGGTGACTGCTTTTCCTTCAGTCTCCAGAATGCTCACTCTCTCTGCCCAGGACCTGGATGGCTAGGGATAAGGAAGCTGGGTGGCTCAGCCCTGTGGACCTACCTACCCATCACCGCAGCCCTTTTCAGAAGACAGCCTGCTGTGGTGAAAAACTGGAGAGAGGCAGGGAGGGAGGGGAAGGAAGCAGGGAGCAAAGAAAGGAACGCTGATTGTATTCCAACTCCATTTGGATCCCTTGCTAGGCATCTGGGATTCAGAAATGAATCAGAAAAACTTATTGCCCTTGAAAGACACAAAGTCCAGAGGAGGTGAGAAGAGTAGAAACTGGCAAGTACAATACTTGCAATACTGAAAGCTCAGGCCTGTGGCATCCCATGAGGAGAAGCCTAACTGATGGATGATAGTTCAGAAAGCTTCCTGGAGGGGGCAACTTCATAGGTGGGTTCTCAAGGACAGGACTCATGTTATTTATTCCTTACAGACAGCCCTGTGGAACACGTATTGTTGCTCCTTTTACAGATGAGGCTCAGAAAGGTGAGTTCACAACCACTCAAAGAAGGAAAGTTGAGTTCAGACCCCTGCATTCTACTCTGGCCTAAGGGACTAGGTTTGAGTTCAGTCCTGGCCTCTGACTTGTAGAGACCTGTACTGAGTACTTCTCTCCCGGTCCTTGCACTCTTATCTGTAAAGTGGGTCTGCCACGGGCTGTAGTGTCGTTGGAGCAAAGGACAGAATGGCCAAAAAACTACTTAATTTATAAAGTGAGAGAGGAATGTCAGGCTCCCTATTCTGCTGGGGACAGCACAGCCTCATCTTTCCCCCAACACAGGAACAGAACTCCTGCCTCTGAGCCAGAAGCAATTCCAGAGGTTGAAATTCACCTTGCTGAGGCGAAACCTCCCTCTACCCCCACTCTCAAGAAGAAGACCTAGATATAAGTACTTTCCTTCTGACTCCTTTGGTAAAGCCTGATGAAAAGGCACAGGATCCTAGAGAGAATTCTAAATATTGGACTTGGAACATCTGTGCTTGAGGAATTCTAGAATCCAGACTCCCTTCAAAGTGCCCCCTAGCAAACAGGGCAGGGTTTTGGGTCAAGGTCTTGAAGCACTTGGCCCTGGCAGGTTGGAGGGATCACTAAGGACAGGACATCATCTCATTTTACAGAACCAGAAAGGAGAAAGATTTGCCTGAAAGCACACAGCAAGTTAGTGTCAGAGCTAAGGCTTCTACCCCATACCTCAGAGCATAACACCTAGGCTATACCACCTCTGAGGCTACTTGGGGAGTAGGGTGGACAGGGGGCAGTCCAGTGTGCCCAGGTGGTGCTAAGGACGAGGCTGGGTCTGTTGGGTGAGTAAAGTGACCAGTGGGTCTTGCTAAGGCAAACTTTATACTCCTGCCCTATTCCCAGCAAAGTTCTACCACCACCATCTCTCCTTCCATGCCTTCCACTGCCGTGGGCACCACCCTCCTGTTGAACAAGCCCCTTATTTCCAGTCCTCAGTCTCCTCGTCTGTCAAATGGTCTCCAAGTAACTTTCAGGTGTCTAGAAATCCTAATCCCCTGCCTCAGGCGGCGGAGGCGGCGGCTCTCGGACCCTCAGGCTCCTACCTGGTGGAGAATAGGGGGATTAGGGAGAGGGAGGAAAAGAGGGGGCGCCTAGGGCTTTGGGCTTCCTGCCTTAAGGGCGCTCTTTTGTTTGGAGAGCCTTGAGGAGCTAAGGCAGAGTCCGAGTGGGGCGGGGCGGGGCAGGGCAGAGGGGGCGGGGACGGGGCGGGGCCTGTCCTGTCCTCGCCACGCCCCGTTGGACGTCGGCGTGGGGCTCGCGCGGGGAGGGGAGGAGCGCGGAGCCCGCGCGCCGCCTGGCCCCGGCGGAAAGTTTTCCCTGACGGAGTTTTGGCGGCGGCGGCGGCGGCGTCGGGCGGAGCGGCCATGGACGCGCTCAAGTCTGCTGGTCGGGCGCTGATCCGGAGCCCCAGCCTCGCCAAGCAGAGCTGGGGGGGCGGCGGCCGGCACCGGAGTGAGTGTGTGCGCGTCCGCCGGGCCGGGAGGGGGTCGGGGCGCGCGGACCGGCCTCCTGCGGGCTACGAGGGGAGAGATAGGGCCTGACCTGCGGCCCCGCGCGACCTGGCACGGCCTTGTGGGGTTGGGGGTGGCCCGAAGTCACGTTGTGCTCCCACTCCCGTCCCAGCGCTGTGCGGCTGGGGAGGAGGGGCAGAAGCTTGAGGAAGAGACTGGAGCTCAGGGTCCCCCAGGTGCGGGCTGCAGTCAGAGGGGATTGCAGGTCACAGGAAGAGACCTGCGTGACCCCAGCATCTCCCTGCTTTGGACAGCTAGGGGAAGCAGGAGCTCAGCGTCGGTACCTGGGGGAGGGGGAGTAGGGTAGGGGCTTGGGGAAATGCCCTTTTACGGAACCCCTGCACCCTAGCCCCAGGTCAGCGGCCAGCGGGACCCCACTTGTCCCCTTCCCCAGTCCAACCCACGAGGTCATCTTTTGACTCCCAGGCGCCCAGATACAGACTCAGGCTTGAGCCGGGATTCGCAGGTACCTCCTTGTAGTTGGGGGCGAGGCTCAGCCTGGAGTCTCAATAGGTACCACACACCAGGCCATCTAGACCCTGTTGTCCTCTCCTCTAGATAGGTCCAGGTGGTGAGGCTGGCATCCTGGCTATTTTTTAAACCTGTTTTTTCTCGCATCTTCCCCCTTGGGCTTCTGAAGTCCCTGGGTGCCCAGGCGAATGGCAGACTCTGTTGCCACCTCTCCCCGGGGTGGCTGGTAGCCTGGGAGGGGCCTCATCCGTCTCCCCTACCTCTCCCCGAGTCTCCAGTTACTCTCAGGGAGCTCTTGGCTGGCACCATCCCCTGAGGCCTGAAAAACCCAGCCCAAGTTCCTCCTTCTTCACAAGGAGAAACTGGAGTGGCTTACCTGGGGTCACACAAGCCTTCCTGATAGGTCGGGAACCAAAGCCAGGACTCTTGCACACTTCCACCCCACCCCTAACCAACTCCCTGGACCCTGGCTTCTCCCAGTACCAGGAAACCACTGTCAGTACAGTCACACACTTCCCTCTTTGCCTTCCAAGGCTCCGCCAGGGGAGCCCGAGTTCCTTAGGCCCAGGAGTGCCAGCGTGTCTGGGCCTAGGGAGCCGGCCCTGCCCCTCCTCTTGCCCCACTCTGCTGTTCCAGCTGTAGCTGCCTCCTAAACCAAGACAAGCCTGGCATTGGGAACCACAGCTGGTGCCTGCTGGTGGGGGTGGGGTCAGAGATCATTAGGGCTGGACCAGGCCAGGGATGCACCATCTCCCACACTTATTGACTCCCAGAATAACTCCTTGAAATATTTGTGGGATTTAACCAGGACTTCTGAGAATGATGGCCTGTTCCAGTGGGGAAACCCTACAGTTTTCTCCAGGGATAAAGGAGGGGGTGGGGCTCTGGGCAAGGGAAGGAAACTTAGAAGCCCCACTTAATATTGGGAAGGGGAAGAGGTAGCCACCTTGGGTGGCAGAAAAGAGTTCCTCGTGCCTGCTCTGGTCTTGGACAAGTCACTCTTCCTTTCTGATCCTCAGTTTCCTCATCAGCATAATTGGGATAAAAATTCTAGCCTGGCAGGGGTGTTGAGAAGATTATTGACAGTAATGTTTTCTTCTGGCGCCTAATTGGTGGTTTCCTTCTCCCCTGCTCCTCTCCCCTCAACTGTCATGTGAACCTTTGAGGAGACTCTTAATGTGGTGGGACAAGTTTTGGGGGCTCCGAACCTGTCTATATCTTCAGAGGAAAGGAGAGGAGAGCCCCCCTCCTCCTACACAGACCGCTAGTAAGCCCAGAGTGCCATCCTGGAGTCTTCTGCACCCAGGATGATCTGGGGGAATCACCACCTGTCCCTCATTATTAAGTCAATTTTCTCATCTGTAAATTGCCCATAGCTGTAATACCCACCTCATTTTTTTTGTGGCAGGGAGGTTAAATGAAATCATGTTTTGCTTGCCTGGCTTTGAGAAAGAGTTCAATAAATGGTAACTGCTGCTTTTGTCACTCTACCTTTTACAGTGTTTTTGCTTCCATTATCTCACTTGCTCCTGTGTGGTGACAGAGCAGGGATTCTTAGCAGACTCATTGTACAGATAAAGGAACCTGAGTCTCAGGGAAGTGGAGTCACTGGCCCCAACACAGAGCTTCCAAGAGCTCGCTCCAAATCCCTAGCCCAGGGGTCTAAAGTGTTGCCCCATGGACTCTGGCCTCAGAGTGACTAGGGCAGGGCTGGTAGCCAGTGAGGAAAGCGGTGGCCACAAGCAGAGAGAAGCTGTGGGTGTGTCTGGGGTGGGAGTGCTGCGGCAGCCTGGCCTGGGGTGGTATATCTCAGCCAGACCTTGGACCCGGCCCTCAAACTCTGAGCCCTGTGGTTGAGTTTGGGACCAAACTGAAGCCAGTGGAGTTAGGATTAGACTGGACACCTGCTATTGGCTGTGACTTGCTCCTCACCCTTCAGGGTCCTCAGCTGGGATTGGCATGATCATTGTTTTATTTGTGGGGAAACCGAAGCCCAGAGAAGGGAGGCAGCTTGCCTGAAGTCACAAGCAAAGCCAGCAGTAGACAGGCTTCTTTGCACTGAACCTTGTGGCACCCTGTCTCCCAGTTACTCCTGACTTCCAAGGAGGCCTCTCTTCCTCTTCCACACATGGCTTTCTCCCCATCTCTTCAGGAACCATAAATATTTTGTCTCAGTCCTTGGCCAGGGATTTTCCTTTCTTCCAGCTGCCTGGAAGGGTGGCTCCCCCTGGCCCCTCAGTACCCTTATTTCTAAGTGGAGTCCCTGTGACCCTCAGGCTCCTCAGTGGGTTGTCAGAGAACTCAGTGAGAACTGTTAAGGAAATCTGAGTTGCAGGTTTCAGTAAAACTAGTTCATGGTGGTAGGCAGGGGATGGAGGATCTACTCATACTTACTTAGAATGTTTCCAGTGAAAGATATAAATAAACTCCCAAGACACAGTATTTATTGAGCTCTCATAGAGGTGTTGGGGAGTCTGGTGAATGAGTATGTCTCTCTTCAGATAGCACTTACCATCTGGTGGAGGAGGTAGACAGAATGACCAGGGTGCAGATGAGTGGTGTGCGTGTGGGGTGTGGGTAGTGATGACACTAAGAAAAAAAGATAAAGCAATGAGTAAATAATGGGACGGCTTCCCTAGATAGGGTGGTGGCTTTGGGTTCTTCAAGAAGAAGATGCTGAGACAGGAATCTGAGTGCAAGTCATTTATTTGGGAAGAGGTCCTAGGAAATACCGTTAGGAGAAGTGAGAAGGAGTCTAAAGAGTGGACAAGATTGAAGCCAGTTTCCACTCGGTGACTGGAGCGCCACCCTGTGGGGTGCTCTGGAGGCAGTGTAGACTGTGCTCTTCAGTTACTCCGTTTGAGGGCCACTTCCTGTCGGTGGTGGGTGCAGGGCTGCCAGGAACAGGAGCTCTTACTGCCCTAGTCTGCATAGGCACTGGCTTCTCTGCAGCCTGAGTGTGGTGTGTTAGGTGGCACATGTGGAAATAGTACCCTCCAAGAAGATAAAGGTGGGGCACTGAGAGTGTCAGTGCAGGGACTCAGAGAAGGCCTCTCGGAGCAGGTGACAAGGAACACACATGTGAATTCAAAGAGGGAGGAATCTGGGAACAGCATTCCAGCCAGAGGGAACAGCAAGTGCAAGGGACATTTAACTGGAGGCTGGGACTCTGCTTCTCACAGGTCTGGCGGCTGCGGGAGGGGTATGTGGCTTGAAGAAGTCCAGTTATCCACTTACCAACGAAAGTGAGCCAGACGCTCCTTTCTGGCGGCCCTGCAGGGAAGGATGCCCACTCCTCCTGGGTGGTCCTGAGCCTGGCTCGCTTTGCATGGAAAGGGGCGTAGCGGGCTGCAAGAGGGTAATGAGCACAACTGTGGGATTCAAAGCCCAGCATTGTCAATTTTGAGCCAGGGCCAGACTCCTCTGAGCTTCTTCATCTGTGAAATGGGAATCTTAATATATCCTTGACTCTTCTCATAAAAGACTGCAAATGACTGTGTACACATTAAAGCTCTTTGCACTTGACCCTTTTAATGAGACTTCACTCATACTTGGTATCTACCAGGCACGGTTCTCATACTATTTCATGTATATTTATTTCTTCCTCACAACAGCCCCATGGGGTGGCTACTGTTACTGTCCCCATTTTCAAGTGAGGAAGCTGAGGACCAGGGAGGTAGATTGACTGTGAACCTCACAGCCCATCTCCTGACCTCATCATTTTGACCTTGACAGCATGTTTTTCTCTTACAGTGTAAGTAGGAACTTAGGAAATGGTAGCTGCTGCTGTTACCATTTTTTAATTATTTTCTTTTGATAATCTTACCTTCTGAAATTTGCCCAGCACTTTTCACATGGGGAACCTTTTTTCTGGTGACGATCCTGAGGGACTGAGCCCATCTGTTAGATAAGGAGACTGTGGCCTAGAGAAGCAGCTGCACTCTGGCAGAGCTTGAGTCCCCTTCTGAGATGTCACTCTGTGGCTTATGAGGTCATCTTTCACCCAGGAGGAGGCTGGAGGCCAGGGCACCGGTTGGAGGTTCCTCCCTGGCTCATGGGTTTGGCTACAGCTCTGATGTTCCAGACACCAGCCAGGCTGAGTCTCCCAGGGCAGCAGAAGGAGCATGAGGGCACCCTGCCCAGCTCTGACTCCTGGGCAGGGGGCCCCTAATGAGGAAAGAACTCATGTTTGCAGCCACGAGTTAGACTGGGCATATGGTCCATCCCTCCCTAGCTAACTGACAGCAGGTCATCTGTAAAATCACAAAGTTAAAATAGCATGGTCATTACCCACCACAAGGCCAAAAATAACCAGGACCGGAACAGGGCTGTGGACTTAGGCCTGTATTTGCCTCGGGCCTCTGGGAGCTCTTCCTGAAGCCCTGGGCTCCCCCTGGGAAGGAGCGTGTGGCTATCTGAGGCGGCTGTGTGGTGCACAGGGTGGGCGTGGTAGTGAACCTGATCGAGTGCTACTAGTTGCTGGTTTCTTCCGGGGAGAGCGTGGGGCATGCGAGACCTTACACCTCACTGAAGAGATGATTCATGTCCAGAAGTGCAGGAGCGGAAGCAGGGTTCCCTACAGGGGAAGGAGGATCTCGGAAACCTGGGCCTTGGAGGGCAGCGTGATGGGGGGCAAGGAGAAGTAGAATGAGGCAGAACAGCAACAGTGGGCAGGAGCACACCTTCTCCATACCAGCTCCTAGGGGAAACAGACAGGAACAGAAGTCCTTCAAGAGGAAAGCACACATCAGGCAGCTGCTTGGTAGTGGTAATGTGGCTACAGGAGGAAGAGAGGGAAATCCATGGTCAGGAGAGGCAAGGGAACCCCCTGGCAGGAGAGACCAGGCCCCAGGAGACATAACCATGAGCAGGGCCTGGTGTATTTTATTATCTCATTATCTTATTTTATTATCTCATCAAAGGATCAAAACAGCCCTGTGAGCCGGGGACTTTTGTTTCTCCCATTTTATAGAAGAGACAACTGAGGCTCAGGGAAAGTAATTATCTTGCTCAAGATCACTCAGTGTCAGAACTGGGATGCAAGGATTAAGGCCCTTGTTCTTGACCACTAGGCTCTACTGCCTCAAAGAAGGCTTCCTGGAAGAGGCTGGATGCGAGGTGTTTTGATCAAGCAACGGGAAGGGCATTTCTGGTAGAGGGAGCTACTTGAGCAAGGCGCAGAAGTGGGAAAGTAAATGTTACATCAAGGGAAGAAGCTCTGCGTGATTGGGACCTCTGTTGTGCATGTGGGCATGTGTGCTTGCAGAGATGTCGTGTGAGAGAGGACACTAGGGAACCTGTGACTCCCAACAGTCATTGTGGGAATTATCTGTAGTGGATTGAGAGCTGAGGTCCCTGTGACTTGCTGTGTGACCTTGTACAAGTTCCCTCCTTCAGGAAAGGGGTTTGGGCAGAGGGTCTCTGAGGCTAATGAGTGATAACCAGTCTACCGGGGCCTTCTTCCAGGAGGCCATAGGAGAGGAGAAGGGTCAGGCCAGGGAAGGAGGAGTGCAGAAAAATGCCAAGCATTTCAGAGGTCAAGGAGGACTGGGAAATGTTTTGACAGCAAAGAGGTCATCTGTGACCTTGGCAAGCTTTGGCCCTTTGGAATGGAGGGAGCGGAAGTGGCTTTGGAGAGGGGCCAGGAAAGGGCTGAGCTGGTGGAAATGAGAGAGAGGGGACATGAAATTGGGGGGAGGAAGGATGTTTGCCATGGGGCAGGGATGGATAATGAGATGAACAAGGCCACCTCTGATCGATTGGTATTGCTTGCCTGGAGCCTTGTGTTTAGAAACAGTTCAAAGCCTATAAATCAGACAGAATAGAGCTGGAATTGATTAGCAATGTCTGCCAAGGACACAGGTGACAGGCATGGCAGCATGTAGTTTGCCATGGTTGCTTAGATGGATCTCGAGGTGGTCTGGGCATCTACCTACAGAGGGGATGCCTCAGAAATTAGGACTTGGTGTTGAGGAGTGGGCAGAATACCTGGCTCTAGGAACTTCTCTCTGACCTTTTGCTGAAATGAGGGTAGTTTGCCTCCTGGGAAGACAGTCTTGCCTAATGGTTAGGAACTTGGGCTTTAGAGTCAAGTAGACAACTAACTTGACAAATTACTTGTCCTTTGAGCCTCAGTTTGCTCATCTGTGAAATGGGGAAGAATTCCAGCTTGCAAGGTAGCTGTGAGTGTTCAAGGTGATAGTAAGAGCTGCTGCTTTGTTGTCATTGTTGTATATGTTACTTGATAGCTCTGTTTTGGCCTGATGGTGGTGATAGTCTTGGTTCCTTTGAGAGCAAGGCCCATGTCTGAGTTGCTCTGGGGCTCCCATCACCAAATCCAGGACTGGGACACCTCGGGGACTTTCTGATTCTCTTTGGAGGATCAAATGAAATGGACTTTTGGGACAGTGGGCCAGGGGCCAGAACTGAGGATGGGGCTGGAAGTGTTGCAAGCCTGAAAGGAGCCTTGGGGTTGTCTGGGTCATTCCTTCACTCAGCACATATGGAGTGCCAGCCGTATGCCAGGCTCTGGATGACGGGTTAACAGGTTCCTGCTTACCTGAATCTCAATCTGGGGGGGTCTGGGTACATCTGTGAGTTCTTATGTGACCTCTTCTTCCCCCCACCCCCCTGCAAACAAACATGCATTCTTTTTCAGATGAAGAAACAGCCTCAGAGAGGGACAGTGGCTTGCTTAAGTCAAATGCAGAGAGATGTGGGTGTACAAGGGTCCTTTTGGCTGGTAGAGAAGGAAACAGAGCCACTGGGGCTCTCAGATAGTTGCTAGGAGGGGCAGCGCCAGCCCAGACAGGGCCACCTGGGCCCAGGTTTTCCCTCCCAACAGGTCAGGAACCCGGAACCAGGCTGCACCTTCTAGGAGGAGCCCACAGCCCTGCCAGGGCCTCAGTTGCCCTGGAACCACCAATCCCCAGTCCTAAACTTTCTTTCTATGGCTCTTCCATCAGAGCCGGGGGTGAGGGGCAGGAAGAGGCATGGAGGGACAGAGGGCACAGGATTTCTCCCAGCTCTCCTCCCAGGAAGTGGTCTGGGGAAGCTGGCTCTGGCCATCTCTGTGGTCCCTGGAAGCTGATTCCTGTCTGGATCCTGCTCTATCAAAATTGTGGATGAGGCTGAAGAGCATTTTCCTCATCTGCAAAATGGGTACATTCATAATTCCTCCTAGTGCAGCATCTGAGAGAGGATGACGAGGGACAGGCCAAGGGCCCTAACTGGCAGGGTGTGGGATGTTCATTTGTCCTCTGAGGGGGCTTGGAAGGATCCCTGGAGACCTGCCTTCCATTCTGCCTTCATTGTTTCCCAGCCTCTGAGGAGGAATCCTACGGGTGGTTAAAACCACTGAAGAAGACCACACTTCCCCTCCTGCCCCTCCGCCTGCTCAGGGCCCTCTCCCACATAGGTGGGGCAGCGGCCTCTTTCTGACTCTCCCTCCTGGTCTCTTTCCCACCCAGTAAGCCAGGCTTATCCCCTCATTTCCTATACTTCCTGATCTCAGTCACAGTCAGAGATTCCAGAGGATCCTTTCCTTGTGCCCTGCTGTGTGAGATTCGTGTCCAGAGCTGGGATTTGTGCAGGTCTGCCAGAATCAGGTGGCCTTCATATGATGTCATTTGAGCAATCACCTCCTCCTTTCCCCACTGAGCCTTACCCCACCCCCACTGTCCTTGGGCTGCTGTCTCGCTGCTGGTCCCCTCCTCCCTACCTCTTAGTCTCTGTGGATGTGCAAATGGAGGAAAGCAGAACAGGCTGGGGCCATGGGAGCCACCCCGTTTTGAATTCTGACTCCAGGCCTTTATTCATCATATGTGGCCTTTGCTAATGACTTCACCTTGCTGAGCCTCAGTTTCCTCATCTGGAAAGTGGGAGTAACACAAATGACACAGGATTGCATTGAATTTTCACTCAGAAAGTAGTGTGGTTTTCCCTCAGCAAGTGTTAGCACTGAAATTAAGAGTTTGGGCTTTGAACTTGAAAATATGGCTTCAAATCTTGGCTGTTGTACTTGCTGACTCTGTGGACTTGGTTATGTGATTTCCTTGAGCCTCAGTGTCGTTGTCTGTAAATGGATATGATAAAAGTGTTTACCTCATAGGTTGTCATGAGGATTGATGAGAATATTTTATGTAAAGCTTCTTACCGTGGTGCTGGTATGTACTGGAAAATGTTAGCCCTTTATTAAAAGATAAAAATAATAGAGGCGGGGAACCCTTGCTGGGTCTTCCTAGGGATTGGAGGCTGAGAGCTCTGGCTGTGGTTGGGTCCTGCCCAGCAGGGTCTGAGAGCCCATCCTCCTCTGCCCAGAGCTGCCTGAGAACTGGACAGACACCCGGGAGACGCTGCTCGAGGGCATGCTCTTCAGCCTCAAGTACCTGGGCATGACACTGGTGGAGCAGCCCAAGGGCGAGGAGCTGTCGGCCGCCGCAGTCAAGAGGATCGTGGCCACGGTGAGCCGGTCTGGGTGGGATCATGAGGCGAGAGCTAGCTTCTCCCTGGGGTGGCACCCATCCCCGCATGTTACCCTGACTGAATGTGTCGGAGCTCTCCCTGCCCATGCGTCCCTCTGCATTCAGCTTAGAGACTCTAGAGGGGAGCCATTGGGCTGGCAGGATCAGGGTTGTGTCCTCCTCTCCAGCTGTGGCCATGGCCTCTCCCAGCCTCCCCTCCCCCAGCTCAGGCTGCCTGCCTAGGGTTGGTAACTTAGTGCCAGGGACGGGTAGTGGGGAGACTGCTGTCACCCAATCTGTCACCTGTCCCTGTGGCCTGAGGGACAGATTAGCCCTCCAAGACTGGATTTGCTCCCCAGCACTGAATGAGCATAGGCCCTATGAGCCTTGGCCCCCTTAGGTCAGGCCCTGGCAGGTACAGTGGGTGGAGCGGAGAGTCCCTATCCTGCTGGGTTGTGATAGCACATTCAGCCCAAAGTGTGAGAGTCCCTCCTAGCTATGTGTCCTTGGGCAAGTCTCTTAACCTCCCTGAGTCCATTTCCTCCTGAGGCGAAGCCCTGCCTCCTGTGAGGTTGACTCAAGGTCCAGTGCTTGGCAGACAGAAGGTACTCAGTGAGCAGCACTTGTCCCTGGTTCTTACGGAAGAGGGTGTTGGCTGAATTGTCTTCCCCACCGTGTCTACCAGTCACCTCAGCTGAGGCCTCACGTGGGCCTGAGTCTGGGGCTTAGAGCAGCTAGGTGTAGCCCACGAGGGTGGGTCCCAAGTGAGGCAGGCAGGCTCCTCTGACCCGTGTCTGTCCCAAGGCCAAGGCCAGCGGGAAGAAACTACAGAAGGTGACTCTCAAGGTGTCACCACGGGGGATCATCCTGACTGACAACATCACCAAGCAGCTCATTGAGAACGTGTCCATTTACAGGTATGCTCAGCATTGCCCATACTCATTCTGCCACTCAGGGCAGTGGATGGAGTCCCTTTCTGAATCCAGGCTCTACCACTTCCTGTCTGGGTGACCTTGGGGCCTCAGTCCCCTCATCTGTACTTGTGGGTGGAAACAGATCCTGGCTCACAATGAGTGCTTGGCTAAATGGCAGCTGCTGCTGCCCTTATCACTAGTTGCAGCGGGTCTGGGAACCACCCCCACCCCGCCCCACCCCCACCCCCAATGCATGCTGCTGAGTCAGGCTTGAAGCAGAGAGTTGCACAGTCACTGCCTTTTTTGCTAGGAATGCAGCAGCTCAGCTCTGGACATCTGGCCAGGCGTCCGGGGAGGCCTCAGGCAGAGTCTGAGGCCAAGAGTGTAGATGATCTCTGTAAAGGGTGGGGGCTCTTTGCAGGGAGGCAGAGCCCAGCCCTTGGAGCCTCATGCTATACCCACCTCTCTCTTGGCTGGTCAGTTGTATGATTTCAGAGCTGGAAGAGACAGCGCAGGTCCGTCTTCCAGACAGGGAAGTTGAGGCCTAGAGAGGGAATTGCCCTAGGTCTCATGGTGAGGTTATGGCTGATCTGGGACCAGAATACCGAGGCCAGAGTTCTGTCCAGCAGGCCCCAATCTAGCAGGCATCCCTCCACCCTCTGGCTTTGTCTACAAGCAGAAAGCTAAGCAGGCTAGAGCACAAGACAGTACTAAGTTGGGGATGGGGGCATGATGTTAAGAGTTTCCAGATCTGGTGTCTTCCTCTTACCTTCCTGATTCTACCTGCCTCCTTTAACCAACACTTTGCAAACACCTGCTCTGCTGAGGTCTGGGCCAGGTAAGGAGTCAGATCCAGCCCCTGCCCTCAAGGAGCTTCCAGTCAAGGTGGAATGGAGAGGAGGAAATAGAAGGGAGTATAAGTGTTTCCCAGGAGGGCAGAGAAGGAGGGGCCTGCCTGGGGAAATCTGGGAAAGCCTCTCAGGGGAGGTGGCACCTTGCTGGGGCTTAAAGAAAGCAGGATCTAGCTGACTGATACCAAGAACCCAGGACATTTAGAACAGGAGGCTGGATCCCCTGGGATGGAGAAGAGGCAGGTGGGAACCTGGTGTCCCCTCCCTCTGCCCACATTGGGGTTTTACATGGTACTCATCCCTCTGTTGATGCCTGAGACTGAAGCTGGGGCCACATGAGGTGAGGGAGTCTGCTGAGCTCGGCCACTTCTTTCCTGATTGGGATTCCCAGGATGACTGGAGACAGCATGGAGGGATCAGACAAGGGGGACCAGGTGTTTCAAGAGAAGGGAGCTGCTGTGTCTCCCTCCCAGACCCCCGCCCTACTCTCAGCTCCTCTACCCCGGCCATAGCTCCAGGAGAACTTGTCAGCAGTCTCAGTCACCCTGGGAGAGATGGGCCTGGAACTCATCTGACCTCCGGGTAGGGGTGTGATCAGAGCAGGGACAGGTAGGGTAGGGGAAGAGGTGGTCAGGTGAAGGGCCTTGCAGGGCAGGGCAGGGCAGGGCAGTGTCCTGCTTCTCCTTCCAGCTGGTCAACCCAAACCCTCAAGAGGCAGCATAGTGTTTACAGCCTCTGGAATCTAGGTTGGTGGTCTGAGACAGCCTCAGTTTTCTCACCTGAGGAGTGAGGGGAGTAATAGAACCCATTTCAGAGGACAACTCTGAGAATTCAGTCAGGTGATATCTAGAATGTTGCCTGGTGTGCCTAAATGGCTACTGCTATTTTGAGATGTGGCTCAATAGAGGAGGGAAGTGCCCTTCCTCCATTCCTTGCCCCGACTCCTTCCTGCCTGGCCTGGTCCCCCCGCATAGATGGCCTGGATGCCAGGTCCAGAGTCCTGCCCTTGTGGAATGGGATGGCAGGCTCCCCGGAACTCAGGGGAGATGCTCTAAAGGGCATTTTGGATGTGGTCAGGCCTCTGTGACAGGGTCTGGTGACACTTCCCACTTGTCTTTCAGAATCTCCTACTGCACTGCAGACAAGATGCATGACAAAGTGTTTGCGTACATCGCGCAGAGCCAGCACAATGAGAATCTTGAATGCCATGCCTTCCTCTGCAGCAAGCGGAAGATGGTCAGTATGGAGGGGCTGCGGTTCGGGCAGGCTGTAGGCTCACCTTGGCAGCCCTTGGGGGCCCTGTCGGGGGAGAAGGGAGGCAAGCCCAAAGGTGACATCAATTAAAGAAAATCTGAAATCTCTGACCCCAAGTGGTGCTGAGGGCTGAGGGCACTGAGCAGGGCTGCAGTCAAGTGGGCAGCCTGTCAGGGTGAGCTGGCCAGCCTGGCCTGTGGGCAGTGACAAGCCCATGTTTTCTGTGAGTGAACATCCTGGGCCCCTTCCTCTCTATAATGTGATTTGATGGTGAAAGGCGAAGGCGAGAGCCTTCAGGGGACCTGGTTTGGCCAGAGCAGAGAGGGAAATGGCCATATTTGGTACCTACTCTTTGCCTGTTTCAGGGATCATCTTTAAGGTATCGTCTCACTTAGTCCTCAGAACAGCTCTGCGAGGTGGGAGCTGTTACTATCTTCATTATTTTTGTATTTTTAATGCAGAAACAGCCTCACAGAGGTCAGCTGTCTTGCTGAAGATGATGTAGCCAGTCAGGCAGAGTGAGGTTCTAAACCTATGTTTCTTCCTCTCCCTGCATGACTCGTGAGGAGCCAGGAGCCCCTTGCCCCATCCCCAAGCCACCCTGACCACATCTAGCTGGGATAAGTGGGACCTCGGTGGTCTCTGTGCCTTCTTGAACTTCATGGCAAGCAGCTGGAGTGAGTCAGACTTTGGCATTGAAGCTTTTCTTCCCGAAGTCTGAGCATCTTCCCCTGTGAGGAGATTCCTGACATTTATTGATTTAGAATTGGCCTCTGTTAACCTCTGTGTACACTCAGAGCCCCAGTCCCTGTGCCCTATGGTCCTTATAGCCAAGGAGACAAGACAAGATCCTTTCCCCACCACCCTGCCCTTCACGGATACATCCAGGACATCACAGTCTTCAAATGCCTTCCCGAGGCTTCCTGCTTCCTCTCAGAGCCCCCTTCTCCAACTTCAGAGCCAGAAGTGTAGTGTCTTCCCACCTCCCTTTCTGCTTCTGTCATCACATTGCTATTTCTGACTCACCCTCTTGCCTCCCTCTCATAAGGCCCCTTGTGATTGGGTCCTCTGGGTAATCCAGGATAATCCCCCATCTCAAAATCCTTAACTTAATCACATCTGCAGAGTCCCCCTTTGTCATGCAAGGTAACATTCACAGGTTCCAGGGATTAGAATGTGGATACCTTGGGGCAGGGGCATGATTCAGCCCACCATAGGTCTCTGGAAAGGACCACTATAGGAGACAAACCAGGGGCCTGAGCCTGTGTGACTGTGGATAAGATCCTGTCCTTTTCTGGGCTGCGTGCCCCTCAGCAAAATGAGGTCCCCTCAGTGACCTTCAGGATTGTTCTGAAAGGTTCCAGTTTCTTTTATGCACCTCGTTTCTTTCCTGCAGACTCAGTGTCACCAGACACTCACCCAGGGCCTCGTGATTCCCCAGGTTCCTTTGCTGCAGTGGCTTCTCCCATGACGGCCTTGTTCCCACAGAACAAGCTCATTGTGTCCCCATTGTTTGTCTCTTCCTCCCCACTGACCAGAGCAGGCACTGGGAAGGGGCCACTGGCCCATGGCCATTGCTGCAGAGTGAGGGCTCCTAAGATGCAGAGACTTCTTCTGGGATGGGGAGGTCGGGGGTAAAAGAAAGCAGATTCTGGCCCAGTGGCTAAGGGAGGCCTGGCCTCAGGTCAGAGGACCTCAGACAGGCTTGAACGAAACCAGCCTGCCCCAGATCAAGTGGTCAGATACTGAGGAAAACAGCCAGCCACTGCTTGATGCTGACAGCAGAGCCATCAGGCAGAGGGAAGGGCTTCTGCTGGACACTGAGGCCCAGACTCTTTGCTTTGCTTGGCCTGTTCTCATCTGTGTCAGGGCTGACTGCCTAGATCATGGCTTATCCTTCTCCAGCCTTTCCCCTTCAGGGAGCCCTGGGGAGGCCCCTCAGAGAGATCCCAGCCCAGGGTGGTGTAAATAGACCACCAAGCCAGAGGGTGTCCTTGTGGCTCCCAAGGCCTCAGCCAAGCCCAAGGTGCCAGTGTGTTCTGGTCTGGTCATGTTGGAGATCCCAAGATGTGTCTGAACAGGAGATGGAAGGTGAAGTGGGTGCCTCAGGTAATGTATCCCACTTGCTGGCAGACACCTCCACAGATGTTTGCTGCTGCCTGTCACAGGCTAAGCCCTGTGTCAGGCACTGGGGACTCAAGGGATTAGCCATGAAGATAGGAAGGAAGCAATGGGAGAAAAGAGCCCAGATTCAGTAACTGGAACACAGGGGCTTGTTCTAGGGTGGAGGCTGCTAAGTTGTGCTGGAGGTCAGGAAGGCTTAACAGAGAAGGTGACGTTTTGAACTGGGCTTTGAAGGATCAGTAATAAGTAGGAGTTTGCCAGACTGAGAAACGGGGGACAGAGTGGTGAGAGGGTGGGTGCCCTCGAGCACAGGAATCGGCTTGTGCAAAGACACAGAGGTGCAAAATTAAGTGGTTTGATGGGATTTGAGAATTCAGATGTCACTGGAGGCTGGGTGAGTAGCAAGGTAGAGTCAGCCTCAGGGGAGCCTTGAATTTGGATGTTGATGTCACCTTCCTTTTGGCCAGGGGCCCAGAGTCTCCACATCCCCACCCTTCCTCCATGGGCTGCCAGAATGAGCAAGAGGCCTATGACCCACCCAGGGTGGAGGGGAAAGGGGTCCTCTTCTGGGTTGGCCACCAGTTAAGCTCAACTCAGGCAGCACAACCAGCAGGCCTCCTTTCCCTGGTGGCTTCTTTTGAGCACGGCCAGAATAAGGTTCTCTACAACGAAACATTTCCATCTGCCCACCATGGAGACCTCAGCCAACACTTCAGCCTCTGGGCTCTGAAGTGAAGGTGCCATTGCAAGCATCGATGGGGAGCCCAGGGTTGCAGTGCAGGTGGGCCGATAATAAGCAAAGTGATACCTCCTAATTCTGCCTGGGGTAGGGTGGGGCAGAACTGTTCTCCTCACAGGGTCAGTGGCATTCCTCAGGTAATCCTTTTGTTCAAGGATATATGCTTCTGGACAGTAGGGCAGTGCAGGGCACCTGGCCTGACTTGGTTTGTGTACCTGGCTAGGATCCTGGATCCTGGGCTCCTAGCCCAGGTCTGCAGCCCTAAGGTTTATCTGGCCCCTGTGAGAAGCTAACAGCCTGGTTACCCAGAACAAGACAAGGACATCAAAAACTGGGCAAGGGTCAGATTAATAAGACAGACCCACAGGCCAGAGGCACTCAGAGGAGGGACAGGCACCTGGCCTGTGGAATCAGGGAAGGCTTTTCCAAGGACAGGCCTGAGCAGTCCTTTTGTCTAATGCTGGTGCCCAGATTCCTGCCGTCACCGGGAAGACAGGGCTCACCCTGCTCCCAGTGGCTGCCCGGCCTGGGCTTGCAGCCACTTGCATGTATCCGCATCTTGAGTTATATTTGGTTTAACTTGCAGCTCTGAACTTCAGGGTGAAAGGGCGGGGATGTATGCAAATGAATAAGCAGATTTATGCAAAAGCAGTATCAGGCTTGTGCCCCTAGATTTCCTGGAGGCACAAATAATGGTGTTCCCATCTCCCTGCCACATTGGGTGACCAACCCTTTCTTGGGTGTATAGTGATCTGACTCTGGCTGGTAATTAGCCCATATTTTTAGTTCATGGGCAATTCTCAATGGTAACTGGGTCTATTAAACTTGATTCAGACGTGACAGCTTAAATTGTAAACAGCTGTGAAGAGTTTCATACTTAATTACCATATTTAAGTTTTTCCATAAAGCGCCTGTACTTCCATGAAAAATGTAAATGACGGAGACGTTCAAATGAGATTTTATACATCGTGAAGTTTAATTGGCGTGGATCAGTAAGCTTGTTTAGGGGTTTTAAATTTAAAAAAAAAAGAGTTTTAAAGGTAGTAGCCACAGATTCATTTTTCAATTAAATTGAGTTGTCTGTTGGAGGGGAAGGGAGTGGGGCTGAGGCTGGTTAGGCCTGAACTTGTGCACTTGAAAGAGTCTGGTGCTTTCTTCTCCAGGACAGGCTTTTGGAAGGAAGCGACATGTCACTTCCAGCTACAGCTGCGAGCTCTGGGACTTCCACTCCCAGAAGCTGAGCTGATTAACCTTGAACTGGAATCAGAGAGGAAGGGGCTGAGATGAAGGTGGGCTAAGGGTAGATCCTGGCTGGAGTGTGAGGCCTCAGGAGACCCGCTCCCAGGCACATGCAGCTCATCCAGCGTTGCTGGTACCTCTGGAGGGCTTTGGCTGCTCTAAGAATCAGGAGTGTTCAGACCCACACTTGCCTTTAGGGAGCACCCCGGTCGGGTGACACAGGCTTGTGAGCTGGTAACACTTCCAGGTGCATGCTGCTGCAGAGAGGTTGGCAGCAGAAGAAGGGGTGGATGGGAGTCCCCCAGGAGTTAAGGGCCAAGGTGTGGCCCTTTTTTACAGGTGGGTTGTTGCACTGTATGGTTTTGGTTTTCTGCCCTGGACACTCATTGACATCTTGCTCCTTCCAGGAAATGTAGAAGCCTCTTTCTCTCTCTCTGGTATCCAGTTATAAGCCCTTCTGACCCAGCATAGTACTTACCAGCTTCTAACCTTTGTCCTTCATCTGTGGCTCATTCCAGCAGTGGCGGGGCCCTTTCTAACTCTGGCTTTTCTGTTCTCTAATTCTCAAGGCTGAGTTACTGTGTGAAGTTCTCAGGTAATTAGGGAGGCCTTCTCAAGGAGGTAAGCCTCACAGTTAATGGCATTTAGAGAAGCCCAAAGGGGAAGGGAAAAAGTGGGGGTGAACAGCCATTGCAAAGGTGGGGGTTAGAATACCCATGGGAACCTGGACTGGGCTGCAGGTGGTGAAGATGGGGCCCCAAGTGCCTGGGGAGGGTGTGGTCTCATTACATATGGGCTGCTTTGGTGACCTGGGAGGGGCCTCCTCTCATCAGGCATTCCGGAGCCTGGGATGGAGCCAAGGTGGGCCTAGCCTGGAGTCCTGGGGCCTCCAGTTGAGACTTGCTGTTACCTGCCTAACGCTATACCCCTCCTCCCAACCCCACTTCCTGTTTTTCAGGCCCAAGCTGTCACCCTCACAGTAGCCCAGGCCTTCAAAGTCGCCTTTGAGCTTTGGCAGGTATCCAAGGAAGGTGAGCCTGGTTTGTGGATGGGGTGGGTGGGTGGGTGGGGTATAGAGGGGGCATTGAAGGAGACTGGCAGAGCAGTGGGGGTGGGGAGGATGATAAGGGCCCTGGAGTCAGGGCTGGACTGTCAGCTTCATCACCTGCCTGCTTTATGGTTTTGAACAGGTCCATTCACTTCTAAGTCTCAGTTTTCCCATCTGAAGAAATGGGAACAGTTGTCTCCTTCTGTCAGGGTCCTTGTGAGGATTAAGTGAAATATGCAAAGATTTTTTTCCTCCCTTCTGGAGCCCTAACACTTGCCCCCTGAGATTGGCCACAGCCTACCCCCTGCCCAGTGATGGCTATGGATGGAGTGCTGAGGTCGAAAGCTCCAACACACTGTGCCTTGGTCCCACAGAGAAGGAGAAGAGGGAGAAAGCCAGCCAAGATGGAGGAGACGTCCTAGGTAGGGGCTGCCGAGACAGTGCCCCTTCACTGAAGAGCCGTGAGTCTTGGGTAGGGGGAGGGGCTGGATTCATCTGCATGGCAGGAGGCCTGCCTTTCACCCAGAGGGCCCCCTCCCTCCTGGGCTGGGGTAAACACCTGGTTTTTTATATTTGTTTTGTTGTTAAGTAAATAATACATGTTCATTGTAGACAAACTAGCAAATGTAGGTAAAGGGGAAAAATTACTCGTTTGGTGTGTGTTTTTCCAGATATGTCCCTATGACATATAAACCTGTGTGTACATCTCTTCGTATACACTTTACATCCTGTTGTGTGATCTCTTAGAACACTTAATACTTGTTGTGAATATGAATGCCAGCCTAAACCATGAGTGGGAGAGAGGTTCCCACCCTGTAGACAATTGTCCAGCTACTTTGGGAGGTACCAGGGTGGGGCTCTGGGTGGTCTGTGTGATAGGCCTACAAAGGCTATGCCCACAGAGGGAGTCAGGACCAGGGCAGCCCAGGAGGCTCCATGATGGGGCCAAGAGATGGGGCTGGACACAGGAACCTCCTCTCCCCCTGACATGCCTGACCCCTCATAGTGGTCGCCACTGGGAACCTGCTGGACTTGGAAGAGATGGCCAAGGCCCCACTGTCCACGGTCAGCGCTAACACCACTAACATGGACGAGGCACCGCGGCCTCAAGCCTTAAACAGCAGCAGCGTTGTCTGGGTGAGTGCTCGTGTGGCCTGGGGACCTTCCCAAGGATCCAGCGAGCCTTGGCCTGATCCCTGGATGAGACCTAAGGTGGCTCCAGGGTGCAGGCCCTGGCACCCATGACTTGCAGGCCTCTGGGAAGGCCAGGCCCAGCCCCCAGCTAACAGCAACCGGGCCCAGGGTAGGACATGAACAATGTCCCCTTTGAACCTAGGGCTGCATCCCCAACAGGCTTGGTTCCCAGCACAGCTGTCTCCTCACAATGCTCAGCCTCTTGGCCTGAGCATCCACAGCTCTGCCCACCACAGGACCAGCCAAAGGCCCTCTTGTTCCCGGTGCGGGCAGTTTGCTGCTGACGCCCCTCCCCCTCGGCCATGAATGAGGAGCCTGAGGCTTGGGCAGTCAGCCTGGCCCTTGACTCGCTCTGACTCCGGACAAGTGCCCTGACCTCTCTCTGCCTCAGCTTTTTCATTCTTTCAATGAGGATGATGACCTCTGCCTGCAGAATCTCCCAGAAGAACCTGATTTTTTATTATTAAAAAATTTTTCATTTAGAAATAATTTTAGACATACAAAAATTTTACAAAAACAATATGAAGAGCTACTGTTCCCTTACATTACAGATTCTCCAGTTGTTAACATCTTACATAACTATGTTACAAAGACCAAAATCATTAACATTGATACAATACACACTGTTATATAATCTATAGACCTTGATTCATATTTCTCAACTTGTCCCTCCAGTGTCCTTTTCGGGTCTAGGATCCATTGCAGAATGACATGTTACTTGTCATGTCTCTTTAATTTAAAAAAACCTGGAATGTTAAGGGGCTTGAAAAACTGTCAAATCCCACTGCCTACTGGGGGTCACCCAGTGTCCCCCAGGCGGGCATCGTGAGCCTGTTCTCTCTGGCTGGGAACCACCCTTGCTACCTGCCCGTCCTCTCAGGAGGCTGTGGAAGGAGCCTTGCCCATTGTTTTCCCATCTAGGCTGTGGGATTCCTGCCATCTCCTAGCCCTCATGAGCTTAGAATTTTGGCTTGGCTTTTGAAAGTGGGTGAAAGCGAGAAAACCTTCTCATCCTCTCCCTCTTGGAATTTGAAAGCCATAGAGATCATCTGGTACATGCCCCTCATTTTATGGAAGGAAAAGCTGAATCAAAGAGGAGCAGTGACTTGCCTAAGGTGTCGCTGAGTCATGGCAGAGAACCCCCAGTGTCTAGAAACCCAGGTGCCCTTTCTCCTGTCCCACATCCCAGGCTTGGGTCCCTGCGCTGAGATGCTGGTGGCAGTAGCCAGGCGGGAGGCCTGCCTATGCCTGTTCTCCAGGCGCCCACCAGACTCCGAAGCTTGTGTCCTGAGTCCCTGTAGCTTACTTACCTAGGCCTGGGACAGACCCCTGCTGTGAGCATGGGCTCCCCCACTGAGGGTTCATATCTCCTGCTTTCTTTTCCCCAAGGAGCTGGATGATGGCCTGGATGAAGCATTTTCAAGGTAAAATTAGCTGGGCTCCTTGTGCTGGGGAAGGAGGCTTGGCACTAGGGGGCTGGTCTCCAGGGCCCTTTGCCATGTCTGAGAACATGAACTAACCTTCTCCAGAGCAAAAATCTCAACTTGAATATTTCCAGGGGCGGGAGCTCCTGTCTGGCCAGGTCTGCTAGAAAGTTCTTGCTGTTGATCTATTTTTAGTGGCTGCTATACCACAGTTTGAGCCGAACTGAACACACTGCAGCTCAGGTTGCTTCCTCTTCCTACACCTGATGTCACCTTCAAAAATGGGCTTTTTTGGAGGCTTTGTTCCCTCCAGAGGTTTTGCGTTTATGGAAAGGGGCAGGGAGGAGACAGTGTTTAATTGAGCCCACGGGGCGTTACACAGAGGAGGGATGTGAGGCCCGTCGGGAGATACTTGGTCTAGCCTGAGGGTGGTGGCATTTCCCCATTTTCCCAGGGGGCCATCTCTGTCCGTGGCTACCTTCAGCTTGGGGACCCACCACTGAGAAGGCTATGGCTAAGGAGAGACTCGGGCAGCTCAGGCTTCCAAGCGCTGGGCCCTGATCAGTCAGGCCTCCCTTTCTTCCTTGGGACCCTCGGCCACCCACTACAGCCCTCTCCACCTCATCCTGCCAGAGCTGGTGGAAACCCTTCTGCCCAGCCCTGGGGAGCTGGGGGAGTGGCGTGTGTGGCCCTTCGTGATTCTTTTTACCATCTTTCCTGCTTCCCTGGCTGATTTCAACCCCCTTATTTGAAGGAAATCTTCCATTTGCTTTTTCCAGATTACTCAAGTATCACATGCCCTTAATTAACAACTCCGAAAGTCAGCATTAAAAGCATTAAACAGGAAATAACACCATTCCATAATCCCACAGCCCGGACTTTGGGGCTTAATTCATGCTAATTCTATACATAGACTTTTTTTGCATTGATCAGCTCCTCATATTTGTATTTGGGGATCCTGATTTTCATTAACACCAACATATCAGGAGCATTTCTCCAGGATGGTAGAAACTCTTTGTAAACACCTCATTCATTGACTGTCTTATGTTCTTTTAAGGACATAGGCCATAATTTACTTACCTCTCCCCTATTCTTTGGACATTTAGTTGTGCCTGTTTTTGAATTTACTTTTTGAAGAGCAGTATGTTGAGTGTACTTAAAGCCAGTAGTCTTCCACGGTTGTCCCAGACTTCCTCCCACGCATGCCTCTCGCTGTCCTTGCAGCACTGCTCTTTTTCTCCTCTTTCCTGGGCATTTCCTCATGGAGCCATGGATGGCGTGAATGCCACTACCTGCCCCACAGTTTTCTGAGCCTTTTCACCCTCGAGGCTTGGTTCTCTGGTTAGAGGCTCCACCTCTCCTGACATGTGGGACTTTCTTCTTTGGCCCTGTGTCCAGCTACTTTCCCACCCGTGCCCTCTCACTTCTGACCCTGGCACTGGCCATGCTGGACTGGCACCTCAGCCCCCGGCTCACACAGCTCTGCCTTCCAGGCTGGCCCAGTCTCGGACGAACCCTCAGGTCCTGGACACCGGACTGACACCACAGGACATTCATTACGCCCAGTGCCTCTCGCCTGTCGACTGGGACAAGCCTGATAGCAGTGGCACCGAGCCGGATGACCACTTCAACTTCTGAGGGCCTGGGGCTGGCAGGACACGTGACAGACCAAAGCCACCCACGTCGGGGGCAGGGGCCAGCTATAGGACCCCTAGCCACATTCTTCCATTCGACAGTGCTGTCAGCCTGCAGATCAAAGCGGCAGCCAGTCAAGCAGAAGAAAGGAGAGGTTTTTCTTTTTTTAACCCTGTTCTTTGAGAACTGAAAGATGCCTTGAATATTTATTCAGTGACTCCTGGTTCAGCTCCGAAGCTGGTTTTGCATCAGCACAAGCACAGTGTTATAGCCAGCTTTCTGCCCTCTCTTGAGCGAGCTCTGCTCTGCTGTGGGTGTTGGGATGGTAACCAAAGCATTTCTTGTCCCTTTTCTCTAAGGACCCAGGTTTCCCTGGAGGCGCCCCTGCTCCTTACTGAAAGTAGTGGGATCATTCATTTCTGTCATCTTCTGAACACAGGAGGGCACCGCAGCCTCGGGAGAGGACTGCATCCTCAAGCTTGCCTTCCGTGGGGGCCCCAGCGGGCCCAGGCTTGAGCCCCTGACCCCGGGGGCTCAGAGACGGAAGGGCAACCCCTGACCAAAGACAACACGTGGCTGGCACTTTAAAGCACACACAGCAGGTGTGGCCCCCGGGCTCCTCCATGGTGCTGCATTGCATAGAACTTTCTTTCTGCCCTTCTTCCACGAGAAGGGGCCCAAAGTCCCCCTGGCAAGTCCCCATCAGTGCTTGGAACCAGTGTAACTGGCTGCCCACAGACTCCCAGAGCCTGCCTGTGACAGTGGGGGTCATCTGTGTGACTGCTGTCTGGTAGAGCTCCTCCCTTCTCCTTCCATGCAGACGAGGTTTCCCCAAGTTTCTGTCCTGTCTGAGCCCCACCTCCCCATTATTCCCGAGATAATGCGTGAAACCTAACACCTGGATTTGTTTAAGAAGTTGTTATTGCCATTTTATAGATGAGGAAACTGAGACCACAAGTGTGGAAGGGGTAGAGTCAAGAGTAGAACCCAGATCTGATGCCAAAGCTGCCTTCTCACCCACACCTTTCACCACTCACACTTCCTTTTTTCCTAGCTTTGTTGTCCTCCCAAGAACCAAAAAGCCCCAGCTATTTTCTGACCAAAATGTGTTTCATAACAAACCATCTGGTGCCTTTACACACAGAACTGGCATGAGCCTGTATGCCCTGCTGTCTCGCTGTTGATTTCTGTGAAAATGGAAGTGTTTGAAGTCTGCTAATTCAGAGGGTGAAACAAAACCAAACTTCGTAAGCATCACACTGTTCCTTCCTGATGCTCAGACTCCGGGTCGGGGATGTACCAGCAGCAGCCTGTCTTCAGCGTCTCCTTCCTTCCTCCCCCTTCACTACCCCCAGGGCTCCCAACAAAGCCACCAGCACCTTCTCCATCTTCTGGTGCCTCCCAGGCCTGGCTTTACTGAGTTTATGTCCCTGATAGTGTTGGAGCAGGTCTCATCAGCCCAGGAAGCATACTGTTTCTTAGAATCTACTTATCTAAGCGTCTGAATCAGAACAGAGGCAGAGTGCCTGGGTGAGGGGTGGGGTGGGATTGTCTTTATCAGAATAGGGGAGTAGCTTCCTTTCCCTGGCCCAGCTCCTGCACCCCTGCTCCCGATGCCAGACCTCCTTGGTGTCAGCCCCTATATTTGTCACGAGGCAGCAAGGGTTGAACCTGAAACAGGCTGCCCTTGGCACGAGGGTCCAGGAGCCCTGAGAAAGGCCATGCTGTGTTTGTGTGAGTCACACTGTGGCCTTCATCTGGTCTGTGACTGATAACGGTCAGTGTGCTCCCAGTGCATCTGCTGATAAGTTTTGTTGTGCTTTACTTTGTGTTGTTATTAAGGAAGTTCTAATGAGGAAACAAATAAATAATAAATGTTCTCTTTTTGAAATACAAAGAGCACTTGGATGGAGCGGCCTGGTGGCCATGTAGGAGTGCAGCCTCGGGCAGTGCCTGCCCTGGGGTGGTTGGAGCAGCAGTGACCACAGGCCCGGATGTGAGCGATAGTGGTCTCTGGTCCCCTGGCTGAAGTCAGTGGGCTTCCTTCTTACTCAGCAGATGGAGTGTGTGATGAGGTCATCTCTGGGTAGCTCAGTGAGCTCAGCAATGAAGAGGTCTCTGAAAACTTAGGGCAGGGCCTTCTAACCAGGATCTGTGACCCTCTGAAATGTACTATATGTGTGTGGGCCACATGTACATTTTTCTTAGGGAGGGTGTCTATTGTTTCCATCACATTCTCAAGTGGGTCCATGAAATATTCATTTGATTGACTTCATGCCGAACCAAACCAGGCCTGGGGCTCAGTGCTGGGGACAGCAGTCCTGACACCCTGACCACTCAGGATGTGTGGCTTGGGTGTGGTTGGGGACTGGGTTGGGAGATGGTGGAAAGTACGTCCTAGTGACTTGACTCTGCCCCTTGGAGGCTATGACACTGGATCAGCCACTTCTCTTGAGCCTTAATTTGCTCATCTGGGAAAGGGGCACAACAGTCTCTACCCTTTCTGCCTTGTTGGGTTTTGTGAGACTCAGTGACAATTATATTGTTGGTGGATATGCTTAGATGGCTCAAGGGTAACCTCAGAGGAAAAGGCACTTTGGACCAAATACATTTAAGAAAGTCAAAATAAAATTGATAATAATGGTGGCTACTGTTAACTGAGCTCTTACTCTGTGCCAGGGCCTGTGCTGGGCTCTCAGCTTCATCTCATCACAGTGGGCCCATTGAGCCCAGTTGGTACGAGCTCTCTTTACTGCTATAGGCACCAAGGCTCCAGTCCGTGCTTCTAGTACTTGGCAGAGCCACAGCCCAGACCTAGATCTCTGTGACCCTCGACTCCGCCATGTCCTGGTCCCCCAGGAGCCACGTCTGGGGTTGTGCTGCCCATGGCCTCCTGTCAAGTTGCACAGAAAGGCCGCTCTCTTCAGGCTCCAGTGGGGGTCTCCTCAGACATTTATCTCTTTGTCCCTTTCAAACAGTGATAAAAGTATCCCGAACCAGGGCGGAGCCCTCTGATGTCAGCCGTCGGGCAGACTGGCTGTGAATTCCAAGCGGTTGGTAGATGACTAAGAAATTCTCTCCTTTCTTCTTCTCCCATAATCTGAAAAGACACCCAACAAGTTCATCTTTCGGTTTAAATTTGGCCAATGCCTTTAGTCTCCGGATGTCTCGAATTATGAATCTTGAGCATCCGCCATCTGCTCTTTTATGCATAACGGATGAAGCCGCAGAGAACAAAGTCGCCTTTCAGATTTGATGTGACCTTCAGCTTCCCTGGGTGGATGTTGGGGTCTTCTCTCCCAGGAGGAGAGACTGTCCCAATTAAATCTCTCCAAGCACTTGCTGACAAGCCTGGATAGGGCATCTGGGTGGATCCTGTGCCCTTGGTGCTGATGTAGGGTCTGGTCTTCACCCAGCCTTCCTCCCTCTACCCCTCCCTGTGCACAGATCACCGAGGTGGCCTCTGTTATCAGGGGTGAGCTTTTCTCCAGGGCTTACATGCCAGGCCCTGTTAGTCCTTTACACCTAACATCAGAGATGTTACTCCTAACAACTGTGCCAAGAGGTGGATGTTCCTAGTCCCATTTTCCAGATGGGACAATTGAGGGTCAGAGAGGATAAGTGAATTGACCAGAATCTCACAGCCAGTAAAGAGTGGACCTAGGATTTGAACCCCAGTCTGCCTGTTGGCAGAGCTTGTGTATTTCTACAGCACCATCCACTCTGGAGTGAAGGGCAGACCCAAGCCGCTGGCCATGCCCTGCTCTGGGGAGCCTTTGCTCGGCACAGATGGGAGCGGCAGAGCCTAGGCCAGGCTCGGTACCTAGCACAGGGGCCGTCTTCACAGACTGGTCCAAACAGATCCTTCCCATTTCTAGGTGGTGCATTGGGGCTGCTCCTCTGCACACGTCTAGGTTAGGACTTGGCAGGGCACATCTCATCACATTGGGGCTGTCTTGTCCGCCGCAGGCACTGCCAGGCTGTGGTGGGTAGGAGGCAGGGGTAAGGCCCAGAATGAGGTTTGGTGTCCCACAGAAGAGGAAGGCTTCCAATAGGAGCAGACTCGTGTTGTGATGGTGAATGCCAGCCTCAGAGGGGCCTGGAAGGAGGGGAGCATATCTCTGGGACACTAGCAGCATCTGAATCCATTAGCTAGTTTAAGCTGCTGCACAGTGACTATGCTAATAGACAGTATTAGCCTATTTTAGAGACAGTGACACTGAGGCCCACAGAGCTTATGTGACCTGCCAGCCTCCCACAGCTGGTAAGAGGCAGGCCTGGGATTCAGAGCCCATGTGTTCTCCACTGTCCTAAAGTGGCCCTGTCACTCTGCAGATCACTTGGAGCATTTGAACAACACAGTGTTCTTGCTTACTTAGGAGCTTCTGAGTCCAGCACAGGGTAACCTTAGCCAAGTGCCCAGCACCTGGATGCTGGCTGAGTCAGGCTGGTGGCTTTGCTTCCAGTCAGGACAGATGCAGGCTGGGTCACAAGTCCTTGTTGCCAGGCAACAGTTCTGACTGCACTTGCTGAGCCCCAGAGTGGGGTTGGGCTGCCAGGGCCTGTCTTGACATCTTCACAGTCCAGGGATTGTGGGTTATGGTGCCCTGGGAAGCTCCTGGGTGTGGGCTAGGTTTGTACCACACCAGGGGGACATTGGAAGTCAGCTGGAAGCCAGGGAGGGTTCCTAGAAGAGCGGAATGTTCAAGCTGGGCCTGGAGGAGGGTAGGAGGGTTGGAGACTGCCTTCACTAGTCTGGGAGCTCCGAGAGGTCGGGGCCTGGGTCTAAGTCACCTGTAGCTCCAGTGCTCAGCCTAGCACCTAGCCCAGAGTGGCCATCAGTGACTCAAGTCAGCTCATCAAAAGGGTGGCAACCAGCCTAGCTTCCTGTGAGAACCTTCTGAGCGCAGCGGCAGCCTCGGATCAGCGAGCAAGGCTGGAGCCCCTGCAGCCCAATGATCTGCTTTGCAGGTGATCTGTTCTGGAGGCCAAGCCACCTGGTGGCCGACTTCCCCATGTACACTGGACTTTGGCTCTCTGGGTCTCTATCACACAGTCAGCGGCCTCCCACACCAGCCCAGCCTGGTTTGGTAAAATATGTGTGGTCCACTCCTCTGCCCTGAACAAAGATCTTGATTTTCAATATGTCTTTAAAGTGGAATTCTAGAATGTCAGTGCTGGAAGAGCGCATAACTGTCCTCCATCCCACCCTCTTTGCTTACAATCAGGAACTGAAGCCCACACATGGGCAGGACCTCCCCAGGCCATGTGGGCAGTTGAGAAGCAGAGCTGAGATTGGAGCCTTATTCTTTTACAGGGACCCTATGCCCTGTGCTTCACCCACCCCATAAAGAGGAGAGAGAAGCCCCTTCCCCACGTGTTCTGGAAGAGGCCACATGCTTGAGGTCTGCAGGGCTTGTGGGAAAGTGGAAATGATGATGATAAGAAGAGGTGGGAGAGAGGGCCTTGGTGAATTCCCAAGCACGTGATGAGCATCAACTCATCGCTCGTCTCTTCATTCTTCCCCCTCCTCGAAGGCCCCAAGGTCTCATCTGCTGCTTGAGCTGCTGGCACAGATGCCTGGAAAAGAGAGCTGAGAGTTGTGCTTAAGAGCACGGCCCCTAGAGCCAGACTGGGGTTTGCATCTCAGATTTGCCACTTACTAGCCACGTAAATGACTGAAGAGCAAATGACTTGACAGCCTGGGTCTCAGTTTACTCGTGTATAAAATAGGATAACAGCTCTGTCCACATGGGGATGTTGTGAGGAGTAAATGAGTTAATGAAAGAGTCTGTGCTTGCAAGATGCTGAGAGCACCATCCACTGTGACTGTCACTTTGACTTGATCATTGCTGTGAGGGCTGCTTGGTGGGGGAGGAAGGGAGGACCAGTCTCACCGCGGGGCTGCGGCGCACCCAGGACGGTAAAGGGGGAGGAGACAAGTCATGTCCCACCAGTTTCCACCCTGATGCCACCCAGCTGCATGCTCTGGCCCCTTCCCACCATCAGAGTATGCCCCCAGGAGAAACTCTAGAAACTTCAAAGTCCAGTCGGAATTCAGGCAAGAAAACATTCCACTCTAGCTGCTTGAAGTAGGAAATAAGTCTCTTAATAGAGATTTGGCTTGCAAAGCCATGGGAAAGGCCAGAGGTATGACGAGGCCTCTGCAAGGGTTCAGGGAGTCAGAAAAGTCTGGAGTTGAGGAAGCTGCCACCATAGGCCAGGCAGCCCGCTGCTTCTCCGGTTCTGTGTGATCCAGTCTCACAGGCAGAAGCTGAAAGTGGTTCGCAAGTGTCCAGCCCCCCAGATACGGGAGGGCACATAGAAAGGAAGGGAATTGGTTCTGAGACCACCTGACACTCCTGGGGGAGGCGGGGGAGAGAAATTCGGTCGGTTGGACTGGAGAAAATTTCATTGCCACACAGCTCAGGTCAGGTGCTGTGCTGAGAACTGGCACATCACCTTCAGTCCCCACCACAGCTATGTGAGAGGCGAGACCGAGAGGTGAAGTGACAGAACCCACTGTCTGCATGTCACCTCGAGCCCTGCTCCTGGATGCTCCCGGAGTCATTCATTCAGCACCCACTGAGCACCCACTGTATGCCAGGCTGCGTTCTGGGTGCCTGGAACATGGCAGCAAACCAAATAACAAAGTTCCATCTCCATGGAGTGGCATTCCACTGGGAGAGGGGGATGCTGACCCTCCCCCTGCCCACATATATGGAAATACTCTATGTGGTGCTCAGTACTATGAAGAGAAGGGGATAGAGGGGGCAGTGGGGCAGTGCTGCTTTATACGGGGTTGGGGTCAGGGACGTTTCAGAGGGACCTAAAGGAAGTAGGGAGGCACACATGGCTCCTGTAGGAAAGAGCACTTGAGACAGAGGAGACAGCAAGTGCAACCCCTGGGGCAGGCAGCAGAGTGAATGGTGCAGAGAACAGAAGTGGTGAAGAGAACAATGTCGCTGGGAGATGAGGTCAGGGAGCAGGTCGGGCCGGGGGACCTCGGGCAGGGGCTTTAACTAGCTGAGTGAGATGTGCGTTGGAAGGTTCTGTGCAGAGAGAGACAAGATCACGGAGGCAGCAGACCTCGGGGGCTTTGGCAGTCATCCAGGGGCAGGCCCAAGAGAAAGTGGGCTCAGGGCTAGAACAGGGGTGGGTGGAAGCTTGACAAGGGGACTCATTTCGTCCCCCTCTGTTTTCCAGCGGCCCAGGCTTGTGGAATCTGTGGGTCTGGGTCCGGGGTTGTGCATCCTTGTATGGTGTGAATGGCTGGCATCTCAAAGTCCCTGCCAGTGTGAGGCTGTGGTGCGGCGGGTGTCCCTGGGCATGTGTGTCATTCCTGGGCATGCGGAGCCAGAGTGTGCAGCTCCGTGGTCTGTGCTGTGCCTGCCGCAGGCATGCATATCTGAACATGAGCGTGTGGATCTGGGGGGAGCAGTCATGTGTATTTCTTTGTGCCTGTGTGGGCGGGTATCTGCTTACCTATATCGGTGGCAGTGGGGAATGTCTTTGATTTTGGCCCCCTCGCTGTCTGAGTCCTCTGCTTGCTTGATGTTCTGCAAAGTTCAGCTCTAATTTTTACAGCGAGTCAGAACAGATGGCCCCTGGGGCTTAGTGGGGTTGACATGTCCACCCTGGGGACTTGGGTTGAGGGTCTGTGCCCTGGAGCCTCTGGCAGCTGAAGAAGGGAAGACACCCAGTCTCTGGTTCCCACGTTGCAGTGCCTTAAACTGAGAGACCCCTTCCTCCCCAGGGACCAAGTTGGACCATGGCTCTCACCACCCAGTTAGAAAGTTTGGGCCCTGCAGGCCCTAAGAGTCAGATTCCTAAACCTAGAGGCCTTCAGGAAAAGCCAGGACTTCAGCACTGTGGACAGAGCACAAAGTTAGGAGTCAGAGGGACCTGGATTCAAATTCCAAGGTAACAGGTCATTACCTTGGTCAAATGGTGGCTCAGTTTCCCCTCTGTAGGGTAGGGACCTACCTCATGGTGTCATTATGAATATTAAATGAGCACTTACTATGTGCCAGGCTTTGTGTGAATCACTTCATTAAATCCTCACAATAACCCTCTAAAGGGGATGCTGTCCCCATTTGATGAAAGAAACTGAGGCACAGAGAGGTGAAGTTATTGGTCCAGGGTCACTCAGCTGGGAATGGGAGAGCCTGGGTTTGAACCAAGCAGTCTGACCTCAAAGCAGCAGTGTGAAGCAGCAAATATAAAGCCTAGCTCCCGACTTCTAGTGGGTGTTCCATCAATGGTGGTTGTTACTGATGGTGCCAAATGCTAATCAGGATCAAACTCCTGGCCCCCAAGGATAGCTCTGGACTCTCTTCTCTCCTTTTACATTTAAAGAGGGTATATAGAAAAGCAGCAGATTTGGGAGACTGAAGTTCAGACCCTGGCTCTGCGATGCACTACGTGACCTTGTACTAGTCACTTCCCCTCCCTGAGCTTCCAGTTTTCCTCCTTTGTCCAACGAGGACACTCACTTCTGGCCTGCCTATGAGGATCAGATGGATGCGAAAGAGCTTACAGCCTGTCAAAAGTTGACTTATGTCTCCCCTAAAAGATATGTTAGAGTCATGACCCCTAGTACTTCAAAATGTGACCTTATTTGGAAACAGGGTCTTTACAGAGGTCATCAAGTTAAAACAAGATCATTAAGGTGGTGTCCTTATGAAAAGGGGAAATTCGGACACAGGGACAGACAGGCCCAGAGGGAAGACTGTGTGAAGAACACAGGGAGGAGGCCTTGTGGAGGCTGGAGTGATGCTCCCACAGCCAAGGAACATGCAGGGAATCAGAAGCTGGAAGAGACAAGGCAGAATCTTCCCCTACAGGTGGCAGAGGGAGCACGGTCCTGCTGAGACACTCTGATTTTGGTCTTCTTGCCCCCAGAACTGTGAGACAATAAATCTCTGTTATTCTAAGCCACCCACCTTGTGGTGTAGGTTTCCCCGTTATCCCAAAGTTCCTAGGAAACGTTTCGTAAGCTGAAATGGTGTAAAGCATCCCCAACCGTAGGACACCTCTTGCTAATGGATGCACAAAATAAATCAAGTTAAAGCACAGATGCTCACAGACACAACGCTAAGGCAGCTGGATGCTGAGATGCTGAGTGTCGTTTCCCGGGAAGGAGCTTGGCGGCGCCCCTCTCAGGGCTCGGGGTGCACGCTGCCTCTCTTGGCCCCACCAAAGCTGGCACCAAATTGTCAGGCTGATATGGTGTGTTGAGTGAGGCCTGGCCTCAAATCCTAGCCCTGCCCCTTTCTGGCTATGTAACCGGAGGCAAGTCATTTTATCTCTCTAAGCCTCAGTTTCCTCATCTATAAAACGGGACCACCACCACCTACTCTCCAGAGCTGTTGTGAAATTACATTAAAACAAAAATGAGGCACAGACTAAGTGCTTGAATTAGTCTATCCATCTCCTCTTCCCCATAGCAACCCCCGGGGGCTGAGAGAAGACCGAGGTTGGGGGAACTGAGGGGAGTTAAAGCTTTTAGAATCTTTCCAAAGAAGATTCCTGGCCCATCTTCCTTTCCACTATGGGTTAGACCAGACCCACCAGCCAGCACTGGGGACACAGTGCCCTGAGGACTTTATCTCCTCCACTCACAGGCCCTGCCCTGGCAGCAGCCTACAGTTACAGCAGCCTCTGAGCTTTTACCCATGCCTGACCTCGCTGGACCTTCACACCATCCTTCAGGAAAGGCAGATCTCGGTCCATGGCCCCATTTCACAGACAAAGAAACTGGGGCTCAGAGAAGGGGGTTGTCACACAACCAGCCAGCAGTGGAGTTAGGACTTGAACCTGGCCCTCTGGCTCTGAGACCAGCAAGCCACTATCTGTATCTACCCCTGCAAGTGCCATGTGGCCAGGGATATGATGTGAGCCCCAGTAGTCCTGGAGAAAGGCAGGGCAGGGCAACTGCCCCGGAGAACAGAGGAGGATGGGGAGAGGCCGCAGAGCATAGCTGAATAGCTGGGCCTTGGCTCCTGGCCTCCAGCCCTGCTTCTGGGCAGAGCAGCACTGACCTGGTCAGGAGGGTCCTGGTTTAAGTCCTGGCGCTGTGCTTACTTGCCGTGTGATGGGCTGATGACCACACCTCTCTGAGCCTCAGTCTCTTCAAAGAGTCAATGGGGTGGACCTTGACAAAGGCCACACATAACTGAAGGGCAGAGGCAGACGCCTATGTGGTTAGCAAACCCCAGTTTTAGGTCTGGCATCTTTGCCTGCCCCTCCCGGTGTGGGGGACACCATGTGGTGCCATCAGGTGGAGACTTTGGGGCTGGCCTGAGGCACAGGCTGGAAGAGGGCCAGACAGGGTGGCCCAGGCCAGCGCTTGGGCTCTAAGAACAGATCGACTTCTGTCTAAAGCATGGCTCCCGGGTGGCTCGGTCAGGGGAGGCCTCAGCTGAGCCATGGGTGCCTGGCCAGTAGCTCTGGCCCGTGGTGATGTCCTGTGAGCCTAGCGTCCAGTCCCAGCCCTGCTGAGTCACCCCCAGGCAGGAAAGACCCAATGCTATCTCAGTTCCTCTGCCTGGGGAAGATCAGGAGAGAATGTCTTGAATGCTGCTTTATCGCAGTAAGTTTGTCGATTCAGCTCATTACATTTAATTAGAATTATTTAATTAGAATCTTAATAAAAGAGTAAAGTAGGAAGGAGGCTGAGAAGCGGAGGCAAGGAAATCCGTGCTGAGCTTATGAAGTAGTCCCAGCTGGGCGGGGAGTGGAGCTAGAGGTCTGCACGGGCCAGCACCACTGGCCCAGGGATCTGGCAATGAGGAGAGGGGAGCATGCTGAGGGCCTGGGGCTGGGCTCTCACCCACCCACTCAGTCCACTAGCCCCATGTGCCAGGTCCTGGGCCAACACTGGGCCTGTGGAGATGCGTAGGACCCATTTCCTGCCCTCAAGGGAAACAGACAAAAAGCCAGACAGTTACACACTCAGTGCCCTGGGCTCTGATGGGGAGGCAGAGGTCACTGTGCCAGCCATAGATGGGGTGTCTAACCTGGGCTGGGGTTAGAATGCTTTCTAGAACAGGGATGCCTGCCTGTGGTGACATCTGAATGTTGAGTTGCAGTTAAAAAGAGGAAGGAAAGAGCTTCAAGCAGTTGTCCTGTTGCGGGGGACAGAGTGGAATCGAGGTTCAGACCTGAGGCCACGTGGCTGGTTCCCCATCCCAGCGCCATTACTGTGGGCTCTGGCAAGTTACACCATCCCCCCGAGCCTCGTTTTCCTCATCTGTGAGTTGGGACAACAACAGAAGCCACCTCCTAGGTCTCTTGAGTAGTTGGATGAGCTGATTCATGGACAGCGTTGGAACAGCAGCCGGTACATGGTCAATGTTACATGCATTAGCTCTTAGAATTCATCTTTTTCTTGTCCAAGGGGAGACGTCCAGGGGATGGTCAGTTACACAAGTCTGGGAGGGGTCCTAGCTGTAGTATTTGTTGGTGAAGCCATGGGTGTGGGTGGCCACCTCCATTTCCTCTTTCCTCATTCCCTGAAGGACACGTTTTGTTCTGAGCTCTGCCCTTAACAGAGCCCTTGCTCTTCAGGGCAGCTGACCCCACACCCCAGTTCCAGAGAGGGATCTGGTGAGACTCAGCCCAGTCTGGTCATGGCATTCCCCAGTGCTGGTTCTCAGTGAGGCTGGAGAGCTGGCCTGGTTCCCTCTCCCCACCTTCCCCTCCCACCTCCCCCTGCCCCTCTCCTTTCCCTCCCTGTCTCCTCCTACTCTCCCTCTTCCTGTCCCTCCTTGGCACAAACACACAAGGAAGCAGGTGGCTCCATTGCCACCCCTTGGGGAACCAGAGCTAGGATGAGGCCAGTGGTGTGCTGGTATACCACCTCTCCAATAAAAAAAAAAAAGCCCTGATTTGTAGCCCTTGCTGATTTCCATGTAAATACTTCCTCCATGTCCAATTTCAAACCGCCAACACGACGCCGCTAAACAGACTTAGGATGCACACAGTCACCTCTTGCATGAGCCAGCTCCAGCATACAGAGCTGAAAAAGAAATGCAGGGGCACCTCTGATGGCACTGGGAGTTGCTAGGAGCTGTGCCATGCCAGGAGTCGCCTTGCCTGGACCTCCACTATCATGGAGTTTTCTGTTCCCTGCAGCCAAATGCATCATGCATGCTGCAGGGATGCAGAGCAAAACGAAGACCCAGGACCAGCTTCGAGGAACTGCCAGCATGAATGTAGCGGGCAGAGGAAGAGGAGGCTGTGAACTCAGCTGCCATTGTAGCTTGGCAGAGCAAAGGATCACGCCTTGCTTTGTTTTTCCACAAACTTAATCCTGCTGCAGTAAAAGATAAGAGGATTTTTAGCCCAGTTATAGAAAGTTCCTAGGCTCCAGTTATGCCTTGAGCCAAGAATTTAGGGGTTGAAGCTTGTTACTCTTTTTCTTCTAATTGTCCAGGGTCCTAGAAGCAGCCACCCCCATCTTTGAAATCATGCCATTCACGTGTTCAACGGCAGTGGCGGCTCAGGCCCTCACTGCTTTGCCTTCAATGGCACCTTTTTCCAGATGGCTGCAGGCCATAATTTAATTAATTAATTAATTAATCTAATTAGCTGTTTCACCACTACATACCACAGGCTGCTGAATTCTCATCCCTGGATACTAACTGGATTTTCGCCACCTTCAGCCCCAACTAGAATAGATTACTTCCCCCACTTCCCTGAGTTCTGAAACTCACCCCCTCAGACCAATTTCCAAACCAGTCAAGTGTCTTGGTTGAAAACAATGGAAGTTGACACTCACTAATTTAAGCAGGACAGGAATGTATTGGAAGGACACCAAGGAGCTCACAGAATCGATTGCAGAATTAGGCTCAGGGAGAGGGCAGAGGTGAAGGAGGCTCCTCGGGACACTGGCAAGAGGCCCCTGCAGGAAATGTCTGGTTGTGAAAGTGCTGCCGGGACCGCCTTTGCTGGGCATCACAGCCTGAGCACAGCCTCTAGCCTGCAGGAATGATCCTGACTGTCCTCTGCAGCACCTTGGTGGTCCCTGAATTCAGGGTGGGGTCCTGATTGGAGTCAGGTCCCGTCCCTGCTCCTTCCATCCGGGGGAGTGTCAGTCTCTGCATTGGGAGGACAGAGTGCCTCTCTCTAAGGTCACCTCAGGGGGTAGCGCCCCCAAACAAGAAGGGGGCTTGACTGCTGAGCAGGAAAACAAACCAAAAGCATAAAACAGCCAATGTTCACCTTGGCTGGGCACCGTGCTAACACATTGTGCCCGCATTATCTCAATTTAATCTTCGCAATTCTTTTTTGAGAGGTGTTACTTCTATCAACCTCATGTTACAGCTGGGAAAGCAAGCTGTGGGTTTCCACACCACTCATAGCCCCAGACTTTGGGGGTGCTGTGAGGCTGGATGCCACAGACGCCGGATGGCTCAGAGCCAGGCTTCTCCAGAAGAATTTACCCAGCCTTGGCCTCTTGGCCTCACAGAGGCAGGAAGAGTCTCTCCAGTCTGACCACTTCCTAACTGTAGACACTACTGCTCTTGGCCTGCCTGAAACAGGTCCTGAACCAAGGCGGCACCATCCTGGGGACAGTGGCAGACTCAGCTGAGCCACCGGAAGTAAACAGCATGTCAGGAACATGTGTTTCTTGTCGGGCCTCAGCACACATCGGCAGCCTGTCGTGAACCTGGCTGCGGCCAAGGTGGTGCATGTTGCCACGAAACAGAGATGCTGGGTTCTGAGAACCAGAGAGGTGTGAGCACCCTTGCCCCACAACGGCAGAGAGGAGAGGGTGGGTATCTGAAAGAGAGAAGCCAGCCAAAGCCCAAGCAGTGACACAGCGCCTCTTGCTGGTGGCCCGGGTCCCCCTGCATCAGACTGACTAGGAGTTCCTGAACCTGAGGGAAGTCTCCCTCCTTCACTGAGCCTCCTACAAATGGAGTGATAGCTCTTCCAGAGTATCAGGAGTAGGATCCTGTGTGCAGGGCTGTGTCTCCCACTCGGACTGGGGCTTCTAAGGCTGGGGTGTCTCTTCCCACAGACTAGGGGCACCTGAAGGCAGGGCTGAGTGTTCTAAGAAGTCTGTGTCACCAGCACCATGCAGATTGGAGAAGTGGGACTAGGAGCTGGAGAGAATCTGGCCACACTGAAGGGGCAGTTGAGACCCAGAGAGGGGCAGGGGCCTGCAGAGTTCATCCCCCAGGGAGTAGCTGAACAAGACAGTATCCCAGGACTCTTGCCTCCCAGCCAGGAGGAACTGGGGTGACAGGGTGAGGTGTGGCCTTAGGAATGCAGCTCCCAGAGCCAGGCAAGAGGAGGCAGTCTGCGGGGACCCAGGCTTGGCCCTGGGCTGCCAACCCCGCCCCTTGGAAACGCCTCCTGTTGTTCTGTCTTGGATGTTTGAATCCTTGGGCAGGCTCCTTGGCCAGGCTCCTTGGCAACTCCCTCATCCCACGGAGGCTAACAGATGTGCACAGCTGGAGGAGAGGCTCTGGGTGGAATCCAGCCCTGCCCAGCACCAGGCTGGACCACAGGAGCTGGGAATCTGTGTTCCAGTCCCTGCCTCTACCTCTACCTGGCTATGTGGCCTTGGGTAGGGTCATGGCCTCTTGAGCCTCAGTTTCTTCTCTGTCTAATGGGGGAGGCTCTTCATTCTTTCCTCAGACGCTGACTGAGGACCCATGATGTGTCCAGCTCTGCTCAGCCGTGGGCATGAGCCAGACCCAGAGGTCCCTGCCCTCAAGTAATTTCTGCTTCTTGGGGAGCTGACATCGAGCATCTGTAGCAGTTGATGGAGCTCTCAGAGGACAGGGGTCTTCATAGGAAGCAGTTTCATTTTTCTCTAATCTCTGGCCCCAACTGTGTGATGGCAGATCCCAGGGTTCTGTGGTCACATTGTTATTACAAGACCATCTGTTTGAAATCCCAGTCCCAGAGGCAATTCAAAGCTTTCCCTTCCTTTGTCCCCAGCCACCAGGCTTGTGGGGCTTGGAGTGCAGTGTGAATGTGTGTATGCGTGTGTGTGTGTGTGTGAGAGAGAGAGAGAGAGAGAGACCCTGCATCAAGGGGAGGCTGGTTTTACCATGGTCTCCTGACTCCAGTATCTTGGAGTATTTGGGGGTCCATGATCTTGTTCTGGGATACTTTCCCCCTCCATCTTTTTCAAATTAAAGTTTTTATTTTTAAAAAAATGGTGGTAAAATATACACAACATATAATCTACCATTTTGCCCATGTTTAAGGGTATTGCTCAGTGGCATTAAGGTCATTCTCATTGTTCGCAGCCATTGCCACTCTCCATCTCCAGAACGTTTTTATCATCCCAAACTAAATCCCCTTCCAGTTTTAAATGACAGCTGCAGTGAGATATAATTCACACAGCATACAATTCACCCATTTAAAGTGTACATGTTAATGGTTTTTAGTATATTCACAGGGTTATGCAATCAGTACTACAATCAAATTGAAAACATTTCATTATCCCAAAAGGAAATTCCCTTCCATTAGATACTCCCTACCCCATCCTCCACCACCGGCACCCCCATCTTAGCCAACCACCAATTTGTGTTCTGTCTTTATGGATTTGCCTATTCTGAACATCCATATAAAGGGAATCACGCAATATGTGGCCTTCTGTGTCTGGTATTTGTCGCTTAGCATAGTGGTCTCAATGCCCATCCATGTTGGTGGTCTGTGTCGTCCAGCAGGGGTTGGTGCATCATTCTCTGTCTCCATTTTCAAGGTGTAGTCTCTCTGGTGTAGCAGCTGAGGGACTCGGAGCTCAGCAGGCAACATCCCTTTGTTATCCACCCGCAGCTGGGTTTCTCTCTGTGGATTGATCCTCCTGCCATCTGCCAGTACCCACAGCGTGGCAGGTGTCTGGTGCTGGCTCTCCACTGGGCACGTGTGTGTGCACTCTTTGTGGATCCTGGGGGAGCCCTGGCCTCCACAGTCCCCTGACGTGGGTATTAGGCTGCTCCGCAACCTCTTCCAACCACCCGCTCGCAGCTCCCACCTGCAGCAGTCTGCCCACTGTTCCCGTTGCAGGGCTCCTAATGTGGTGGGGTGCCTTCCTGGATGGGTACCAAAGATGGCTCAACTCGGCTCTTTTCTGTCATGTCTGCTGACTATCAGCCAACAGCTGGCGTGCAGGCTCCCCACAGCCAGTCCACGCCGCTTCTCTCTACTCCCCTGCCCCCCACCCCCGGCCCAGGTGGCTGGGGTGAAAACAAACGCGCTCCACCAGCACATGTTCCCCAGAGGGAGGCTCCAACCTCGCCTACTTCCATAGCAGGGACCTCCCTACTTCTGTAATAATACATGATTTTCTTGATGCCTCTCCCATGGGCCTGGTTGGGTGAGAAGGGAGAGCAAAATCCACAGTGTCCATATGAAACTGAGGCTTTGCTTTCCTGAGGAATGCCTCTCCCCCAGCCCAATGCCCTGGGAGCAGAGGGAGGCACTCGCAGTGGGAGGGCCCGTCCTGCCCCCTTGGCAAGCCCTAGAGGGGCCATATGGCCCCAGCTTGGAGACTTCTCTTCAGAATGTGGGGTGCTCTGTGAATTTTCACCCCAGCTCTGCACCCCAGCTGTCAATTCTGAGGCATATGGAGACATCCCTGTCAATAGCCTATCACACATAAACCCCACCCTCACATGACAGTCCTGACAAGCGCTACAAAGGAAGTGTGGAGAACGTTCTGGTCCCACCTGGGGTGCCCTGAGGAAGTGACTTTCACAAGGTAGGCGAGGCCAAGAGAATAGCCTGTGCCAAGGTCGTGAAGCAGGAGGTGGGGTGGCATGTTGGGGAGACAGAAAGGCAGGTGTACTTGTGGAAGTGAGGCTGAGAGGACGATGACAAGGGACGAGGCTGGGCTGGTGGCAGCAGTGGCGGCAGTGGCACCAGTATTTATAGTGCACTCACCCTTTACAGCACTTCTGCCTAATAACCACAATCAGATATGACTGTTGTCCTCTTTTATAGACGGAGGTTTGGATCTTGTGCAGAGAAGTGAGGTAACTTGTTAAAGATCATACAGTAGGTATGCAGGGAAGCTGGGATTTGAATCTGGGTCCAGAGCTGGACACACAGAACATAGGGCAGGCCTGGCCTCTGGGCCTGTTCGACTCTTCTGTGCTCCACGATCCCAATGGATCCAAGTGGAGTATCTGTCCTTCCCCCTACCCTCCCCTTCTCTTCTCTGGCCTTTCTCCGGGAGACTGCATGGGGTGGGATGTGTGCAGCATGTGGCCAGTCTCGGGGACAAAGGAGTCCAGACTGGCAAGAGAAGTATGGGCTTTGGTGCTAGCAGACCTGGGTTCTGGTCCCCACGATATTCCCCACTGAGCTGTGTGACCTGGGGTCAGTCCCTCCCCTCTCTGATTGTCAGTTTTCTCGTTTGTCAAATACTCACCCTTGTTAGTTTATTTTATTCCCATTTTACAAATGGCCCAGAGAGAGGACGCAAAGCAGTGGCTCCAGGCCCCCAACACCCAGCCCAGGGCTCTTTCCTCTACACTTGGCCATTGTCCTCTCAGGGGCCTGGGCAGGGCTGGTCCTGGGGGACTCACAGCAGTCGATGCAGAGGCACAGATTTCGGAAGACTAGTGACACTGGGGTTCTCATGATAGTCGGGCTGGGGTACTGCAGCCTGAGCCACCCCTGTCCCTACACCCATCTCTGGGCCTGCCTGGGAGCTGACTGCTTTCCCTGGGGCCCCATCCAATCTGTGCAGACTGTTGCCCGCAGACACCAGACTCCAGCAGTGCCACAGCCTTCCGAAGGGTCTCATACCCAGTTCCCTGCATCCCACACACTGTATGTGTGTGTGCATGCACGTGTGTGTGCACTGGGCCAGAGGAGGTGGAGGGAGGGGGTGTTAGGGGATCTGGAGCACAGCTCTGCAGCGGGAGTGGAGTCTGGGCTGTGTCTGTGCTCACTGGGTTGCTGCTTCCCCCTCCCACCGTGGGCACAGCTCAGACTCCAGGCCTGAGGGGCTGGGAAGCCAGAGCCTGGCAGTCCTCCATCCAGTTTCAGACACAGATTCACATCCCCAAGCCCCAGCCCAAGGCTTAACCTTGCCTCTGGTTCCAGGCTAACACCCTAACTTGCCCCCAGCTCCATTCCAAGCCCTGACCACAGTCCCAGACTGAGCCCTGCATCTGGTTCCAGGCTGAGCCCTTCCTATAGATTAAGCTTTAAACCTAGCCCCCCAACCAACTGGACACTGTTCAGAAAGCAGTCACAGTCCAGCTCTAATTTCAGTCCTGACCTCAGTCCTTGGCTGAACTGTGACGGTGGCCACAGGCTGACCTCTGATTTCCAAACAACACACCAACCCTTGACCTGAAACCTAATCCAAGCGGGAGCCCAGGAGCACTTCAAATGGCATAATTGGGGCTGGACATAGAAGGAATGTTAGTGCTTCACTGTGCGGAGCTGTGGGAACTGGGTGTACAGAGGTGTGGGGACGGAGGGGAGTGGAGAATGAAGTGGCATTTCAAAGAGGAGAAGGGCGTGACCAGGGACTGCTGTCCACGTGGGAAGGGGGGTGGAAGGACTCAGAATCCACAGCTGTGCTTCTAACTGAGGCTCCCTCATTCATTGTAACCTTATTTGGGAGGAGTCCGCTGGCCTCCCCGACATTGTTTCTTCATCTTAAAGTAGCTCCGCCTGCTTTCTGCTTGGGCTATGTGGCTCCCTGAGACTGCTGTTTCCAACTTGCCTTCTGGTCTTCTTACATACTGTCCCTTTGCCTGGACCACTGTTCTCTCTTTGCCCGCCTCTGCATCCCCAGAGACAAATGCCCCTTCCTCTAGGAGGTCTTTCTGAGGTGCTGGTGATGGACATAATGTACGTCACCCAGCTCGCCCTGCAGTAGACGACTTGGTGCCCTGGGTCTGGAGTGCTGTCTGCAGGCAGCCTTCCCCCTTCAGCCGTCACCCCCTTTAGGTCCGCCCACAGCCAGTGACTGATCGGTGACCGACGGCGGGGAGGAGAATCAAAGACCTCCTCTCAGCCATCTCCAGTCAACCCCATACAGCTCCCTTCCCGCCCTAATTCAACAGCTGTTGATCTCAGAACATCCCCCACCCCCTACCAATAAACACCTGCCTGCTGACCTTCACCTCAGATTCTGCCTCCAGAGAACCCAGCCTGGGACACCCCCAGGCCAAGACCTCAGTTACTCAAATTACTTCCATGGCACTTGGTCTCTCCTCTGTCCCACTCATGATGATATACGGTCCTTACTGGTTTCCTGTCTCCTTCCACTGGAATTGTCACGCAAGCGGGTCTGGACACAGAATGAGTACCACATGGTGCAGATGGAAATCACTGGGGGGAACTCAGAGGCAGAGAAGTAGTAGCGTGTCCACAGTCCCCCGAACTCTCTTTGTCCCCAGTGTGGGTTCTCAGCATGGCAGATGTATATTCCACATGGCCAGTGTTCTAGCAGAGGGGCCCGCCCCAGCCAGTCAGCTGGACATGCAACCATCACCAAGAGGAAGGATCTACTCCATCCTGTTGGCCAAAGAGGGAAACGGGAATATGTCATTTCTGTAAGTAACAAGAAAGATATCAGGAGATGTCTGAATGTGAATGACACTAGGAAGAAGCTTTGCCAATGCCCAGGGCTGCACCCCAAGGATGCTGAAGAACCTTGAAGAGCATCAGCACATGGAGACACTGATATCTACCAAAGCTGGTGTCAACTGTTCCCTGCACACTTGCCTGGTCCAGCCAGACCAGCTCTCTGCCAAGCTTCCAAAGGTGGAAAGAAAATGAGCCTCCAAGGCCCTCCAAACTGTCTCTCATCAAAAATATATGCTTCGTGAGGGTAGGAGCTAAGCCGGTTTCGTTCCCTGCTCGGTAAATTGGATGTGTGTTATGGATGAATAAATGAATAGATCAAGAGATAAGGGATGGAAAAGCAATTTACAGACCTGAAGCATTAGATGAGGCAGGGGATAACAGGGGAGAAATGCTTCTTCTAAAATTTATTCCTTAGGAAGGGGAAAAAAAGTCTATTAATAGACTCGATTAATAAGCATCAGCCCAGGTAAATGTTAACAGGAAGTATCTCTGCAAACATTGGCAGTCTCTCAGGCAGGGCTCAGGCCAGGCCGGCACGCAGGCCAAGAGGCATCCTTTCTCCTGTTTGCTCAAAGCACAGCCTCAGTCTGGGGGGAGCCTCCTCCCTGAATCCCAGAGTGGAGGCCACAGCCCAGGCCTGCTGCTTCCTGCAAGCTCATCCCACTCCAGCCCCACCCCTCCGCCCCTTATGTGTCCCTTAAACATGCTGAGCCTGTTGGTTTGTCCCTCGGGGTGCTCCTACTGCTCTTCCCCTCACTTCCCTCAGGTTTCTGTGCAGACGTCACCTCCTAAGAGGGGGTTCTCTGACCTCAATCTAAAACAGCAGCCCCTGTCCCCATCACTGCCCTTTTTAAGAATTTTTTTTCCTTTAAGTATGGTCAGTTTACAATGTTGTGTTAGTTTCTGGTGTACAGCATAGTGATTCAGTTATACAAACATACTTCTTTTCGTGTCCTTTTTCATTATAGGCTATTACAAGATATTGAATATCGTTCCCCATCCTTTTTTTTAAAATTCCCTAACTCTCTTTCAATTTATTGAAAGGACCTGTTTCAACTTGAAATTGTGTATAGAATATACCTGGTTTTAAAGACATTTTTATTTATTTGTTTTTGTCCAAATTCCCCCTCTAGAATGAAGACAGAGACTTTTTCTGTCCCGTTTACTGCTCCATCTCCTTGAACAGCGCCTGGCATGTTCGTGAGCACTCCGCCAGCGACTGAATGAATAGTGGAGGGTGAACTGGACAGAGTCCCTGTCCTCAAGTGGCTCCCCTTCTAGTAGGAAGTGCTGGAGGCTCACTGGGCAGTTTCTTTCCCGAGGGCTACGTGATGTGATGAAAGCTGGGGCAGCAAGTTAAGGCATGTAACCCTGCCAGGAGGGCGAGGGAATGCTTCTTGGATGAGGCAACATCTAAACCAAGACCCGAGAGCTGAGTAGGAGTTCTCCAACTGGAAGGGAGGAGGAGAAAGTTCCAGGCAGAGGGATGTAAATGTCCAAAGGCCTGAAGGCAAGAAGACAGCCCGAAAAGGTGATAGAGAGTAAAGAAGGTTTGTGTGTCTGGATCTGGAGCAGATGTTAAGCCAGGACGTGACATGACCAGATCATATTTCTACATACTGGTGTTTTCTAAACATTTACAATCTTCAGGAACTTTGCCATATCCGGCATCTCTTGTCCCAGTGATAAATATAATTCACTTAATATTTTACATGTGACTCACTCAATTTACTTAAATATGTTCATTTAAAAGGGAAACCCCTTGTAAACTATCCTAATTTGTGTCATATACACAAAGTAACAGTAAAACTAAACCTAATGAAAATGAAATAATATTATATTCCATCCCCTGCCTAAGGTTCTGATCCCAAAATCTACCTTCTCTTGTTAAAAATGGAAATCAACATGTCGGCAATGTGTTAAAGATGACATAGCACCAAATGGGACTTTCTCCTTGACTCAATCATCAGAAAGATTCAAAGAGGATTCAAAAGAAATATCTTTCTTACTATGTGATGCAGTGTTACTTCAAGCTGTATCTGGATTTCTTCTAAGATTATTTCATAACAACATAAAATAATCTTACACACAATAAAAACATGTTAAAAAAATAACAATCTTACACACATGACCAGAGGTACAATGTCTACAGAGATACACTGCAGACCTTTCAGATGTCTTTGACGAAACAGAGGTAGGGTGTGGAAGAAGAAATGGGGTAGATGGCCAAGAAAACCAAACAAGCCAGTCAATCAAATTTTATCCCCTCCCTCCCCTTACACTGTAAAACCTACCCACCCATCCAACCACCTGGGCATCCACCTGCCTGCCCTAGGCCTTTCTGCTTATCTTCTTGCCCACCACAAATCCACTTGCTTACCCACTTGCTCACCTGCCCGCTCATCTACCTGAATATCTTCTCACCTGCCAAAGGCATGCACCCAGTCCCTCCACACAACGGCTCTCCTAAACGTTCCCCATCCATTCCCCGGTCACCCTATCTACCTACTATCCATCCATCCATCTACCTACCCATCTATCCACACGTCCCATACAGTATATTCCACACTTAGTGTCTTAACCCCTAGTTCTCCTGTTCCTTCTGAAATAGAAACTGTGGCTATCATCTCTTTAGCTGAGTCCTGATTTGTGTGTTCATTGCCTCCCACAAGCTTCAGTCTTCCCTGAGCTTCTCCTTGGGGTTTCCCTGAACAGAATCTCTGAAAACCGCCTTATCTTTGCTATTTCTGACCTCTTCCCCTCACATGCTCTCCCCATCATGCCTCTTACTTTTCCATAAGCTTGCCAGGCAGAGCTCCAGACTGTCAAAGATGACAGGGACTGCAGAGATCACTGAACTCAAAGCTTTCGGTTTCTAGATAGGAAAGCAGAGTGGGTGAGGTCACAGGATAAGCCAGTCACTGTGTTAGGAGACTTCTTCTTTCCCAAGATAAATCCTCCAGTGCCCAGAGACGACTCATGGATTTCTAAAATGTTGGGGCTCCCTGGAGATCATCAGATTAAGTGAAGTAAGCCAGAAAGAAAAATACCATATGATATCACTTATATGTGGAATCTAAAAAAAAAAAAATGAGACAAATGAACTTACTTACAAAACAGAAACAGACTCACAGACATAGAAAACAAACTTATGGTTACCAGGGTGGGGAAAGGGGGTGAGAAGGGGTAAATTGGGAGTTCAGGATTTGCAGATACTTCTATATATAAAATAGATAAACAACCAGTTTCTACTGTATAGCAGAGGGAACTATATTCAATATCTTGTAGTAATCTGTAATAAAAAAGAGTATGAAAATAAATATATGTATGTACATGTGTGACTGAAATATTATGTTGTACACCAGAAATTGACACATTATAAACTGTTTATACTTCAATTAAAAAAAGATAAAATGTCAGGGCTTAGACATCACCTCCTTGAGTGTTTCTGGTGGGCTTCACAGGGTCAGGTTGTGAGTGGTCTCATCTCTGAGTCCTCATATCCCTATTCAACTAGAGGATGGGACGGTGTGGGATTTTTTTTTTTTTTGAACAAAGGGTTTTGTCACTAAGGGAAAAAAGTCTGAATCGTCTATTCTCATCCAGTGCCCTTATTTCACGGACAAGGAAGTAGGTTCGGAAAGGAGAAGGTTCCTGCCCAAGGTCACACAGCAGGTGAGGGGCAGAGCAATTTGCTAACCCCGGTTGCGGGGTCTTGTCTCTTTCCTTGGCTGAGCATTTGCTGGCTTTATGGTGGCCAGGGAGGAGGGAACGCTATTCTCCTATCCTGGGAATTCCCAGACCTAGCTTAGGGAGGGCAAATGATCTCAATTGCTGCTTTATGGACTCAGGATGTATTACATGGGGAAAAAAAATCAACTGTGGTCCTCTGGATTCCTTGGCTCCCTTCACAGGGACCTGGCTGCCAAGAGGAGGTGAGCAGGGGCCCCAATTATATCCCCAGCCTCTGATTTCTGATGGCCTCCTCTCCTTAGTAGCTGTCTCTTTATTCTGCAAAATTCTGCCTGTTAAAGCAATGGGAACTGAGCAAGCTTTGTCCACTGTGACTGTGGGCTTTGCCACTGAAATTGAAATCCCTCTTGGAAGAGACATGAGATGCTTTCCTCCTATGACACACAGGATGCGCTGCTCTCTGCTCCCTCGTGGAGGGTGGCCATGTCGGCACTCTGGACTCCTCTAGCTCGGCTGTATTTGAAATGCAGCTTATCAATGTTCTCCAGGAGCTGGGGCCAAAGTTCCACAGCACCGACCTTGTCCTGAGACCTTCCACCTGCACCTCCTGTCACTCTCGGTTTTCTGGGCTTGTCAATATTTGCTGAAGTGTCATCCTTGTTTACTTGTGGGGCAGCTGTTTTACCCTGCCCTTGGCCTTTTAACACAGGTGAACTCTTTTTGTGTAACATAGTCATCTGTTAAGAGCGGGCTTGAGTCAGGCTGCCCGAGTCCAAATTCCAGCTGCATTGTTTGGTCAATAGCTCTTGGTCAAATTGCCTCTCTGGGCCTCAGTTTACAGATGACTGTAAAATGGAGATATAAAATAATAGGAAGATCAGAGAAGATACTTGCACTGGTATCTGAAGGAAGAGGGGAAGAAGAGGAGGGGGAAGAGAATCATGGGCAGAAGAGAACAGCATGTACAATGGCCCTGTGGCAAGAGGAAGCAGAGCACCTATTAGGGGACTGAAAGAAGGCCCAGGACTGTGGAGACACCATAGCTTGGCTTGCTCAGAGTCTGTTGTCATATGTACTAGAGGGACTAAGGACTTCCAGTACTAGAAGGACTAAGAAGCTAGACTTCTGAAGTCAAGCACCCAGAGGTGGTTAGGTTCTGTCAATCTGATGTACCACGGACATTAACACTGGAAGGCCAGGGTCATGCTTCTCTGGCTTTCAAGCAAGCAGAGTTATGGGGTATTTTTTTTCTGCAGCTGCTGCTGCAGAGGGCTCAGTGTCTGGCCCCTTGTTGGTGACTGTAGGAGAAGAGCTTGGGACACCCCTTCTGGTGGCTGGGATCAGGACAGGGTATAGTTCCGGAGCCAGCGTTGGTGGTGGCAGCATCTGGGTTCCCGGCGTTTTGGTCATGGCAGAGGCTACAGCGTTACTCTGAGGATCATTCCTGGAAGCTCAGCCTAGAGCCAACCTCTCCTGCCCTCCCAACGGTGTTGTAAGCATCGCTTCCCTGTATTAAATTCCTTTCTGCTCAAATGAACTACAGTGTGTTCTGTGGTCTGCAGTGGAGACAAACCATGGTGGACAAAAGAGGGCCATGCATTCTTCCCATAGAGAAATGGAGCTTTTCCCCTCCCTTCAATCTGGGCTGGCCCTGTGACTTCTTAACCCAAAGAAAGTGGCGGAAGTGATAGTCTATCAATTCCATGCTAAGTCTTGAAGTTAAGAGCTACAAGTTTCTGCTTTTTTATCTTCTGGAACATTCACTCTTGAGACACTCTCTCCCAGAATCCAGCTGGCATGCAATGAGAATCTCAAGCCACATGGAGAGGCCCTATGTGGCCTCCAGTGGACAGCCCTAGTTGAACTCTCAGAGGACAGCCAGTATCGACCACCAGACATGTGAGTGAGCACCTCGGAGCCCCAGCCCAGTCACACCTCTAGATGGCTCCAGCCCCAGAAGAACCACAGAGCTGGCACGGAGCAGGCCTCCCATGGGCACACACAGCCTCTCTCTCACCCAACCTCAGGTCCTCAGATGCAGTAACTGGGTACAGAGCAAGGAAGAAAAGGGACCCACTGTGCTGTATTTGGCCTCTGTAGGTAATCACTCAGCCTTTTGGGGGTTCTGTAGTGTATGCTGAGTTACTTCCAGCTTTCTCCATTGGCAGTTTAGGGTTCAAGGTTTTTGGTTGGCCTAAGTTACAATGCATTGATCGGCTTTTTTGCCTTCCAAATTTTGCTAATGTCATCTCCTCTTCTGTTTTTCTCCTAATTATCCTTGTGGTTTTATGCCTTTTAATAAGGGCCTTTTGCCTTTGTGTTATTGGAGAGTCAGGAGCTGCCCAGTAGGCATTCAATAAATATAAGTTGAATGAATGAATTTAAAGGCTGGAATTGATGAGGTACAAGGAAGAAATGGCCTTATTTTTCTCCTCCTCCTGAAAACTTCTGTCAAGGGCAGTTTCCTTTGCTTAACTCCTGCTGATAATCAGGCAGATCCATGACTTTCTAGTCCCTTCTGGGCAAAATAACAGTTTCATTTTGGTACTTAAAACTCACTTCCGGTAACTAGAAAGTTCACTTTGACCCAGTAAAATGTAACATTTTGATTTCCCATCCAGTTCAAAGCTCAAACAAATCCCTCCAGTGAGTACCTACTATATGCCAAATGCTGTGCTGGGGGCAGGTAGAGCTGCCAGATAAAACACAGGAAACCCCATTAATTTGAATTCCAGATAAATTACCAACTAATCTGATATATGTATATGTAAGTCCCAAACATTGCATGGAGCGTATTTACAGTAAAAATTATTTGTTGCCTATCTGACATTCAAATGTAGCTGGACTTCCTGTGTTTTTATTTGCTAAATCATGGCACCTGAAATGCCTTTGTCCTTGTCCTGTGGGAGTATGAGCCGTCTCTGCCTCTGCCAAAGGCATCTGACTCTAGGTGAGCGGACGGGTCCAGGAATACCTTTTCCCACCTGTTTTCCTTTAGCACATTTGACGTTATCTGTTTCTGGGACAGGCTGACCATCCACCGGTGAGACTTGAGCAGTGCTCCTTTGCCTCTGGGAGGGTTAAAGCCACATCAGATAGCATGCTATTTGACATCTGACTGGGAATAGGACTTTCTGAGAAGGGGATTCAGTGGTTATTTCCTGGACGGGGCTGCAGTGCTGTCAGGAGGGAGGGAGTGGCCTGACAGGGGGTGGGGAGGACCCCAAACTGGGGATCATGGGCCCAGCTGCTGACTGAGCAGGACCTCCCTATACTTCTCTGAGCAAGGGCTGAAGAGGAAGCACCTGGAACAGGGCCTGGAGGAGGCCACTGTCCACCTGGATAGAGAAAGTGGAGGCACAGGGGGCAGGGGGTGGGAGGCGGTGAGCAGGGACAGGCTAACAACTATGGATTTGGAGCCAGGCCCTGTCCTTTTGGGCCTCATGGTTCCTATGTTAATGTGGGTGGTTGGAGCAAATGTTCTGCCCACCAGCCCACCCTGTCCCAGTGCCTCCTCATCACCTCCAACTCTCCAAGGCAGCCTGGCCTTTCTGCTGGAGTCTCCCTCCCAGGAGAGACTGCTTCTGCTGTGTTTCTGTGTCTGCCACCCTCCCCCACCTCAGAGAGGATGTCCACAGAACTAAGAAGGGGCGGGACCTGGTACCACCCACAGCCCTCTGTCTCCAGTGTTCTTCTCACCCTGCACAGCTCCCCTGGGGGTGCTCAGAGAAGCCTATGCCTTCCTCACCTCCACAGAAGTTGGCATCTTATGTGGTAAAACCCCAGTTTACCAGAAGGATGCTTTGGGGCGATCACACCTTCCTCCATCTGAATGTGTCCTCTGCCTGTGCCTTCTGTAGCAGCGGGGTATTGTAAGAGTGATAAATCATTGTCAAATACAATTGACAATTGGAATGACCTTAATGCCCCACAACAGCGGGTTGAGTAAATAAATTATGGTATATCCATTTTTTAAAAAATCCTATCTAGCTATCAGAATGATGATGTAGAATAGTTAATTTCATGGAAAATGCTTGTGATATATAGGGAAATTAAAGATGCACATTTTCTAAGCAGCAGGTGCAGTATAGCAACAATAACACATATATAATATCAAATTAATTTTTTAAAAAGGAATTCACATTTACCAGCAATCCTAGAGCATAGGTCCCAAGCCAACATCCAAAGTCAAAAGAGATCCTGCCCACCCCAAGGTATGAGATCAAGTTCTAACGCCTTAGTCTCACCCTCCTCCCACCTCCACCCCACATTCCTCATGATCTTGAGGCCTAAGGTTCATATTCTGCTGAGGCTGCTCCCCTACCCTCACGTCCACCTGGGGTTTAGTGAAGCTACACTTGGAATGCTGTAGGTACTGAGAACACTTTACATAATCATAGTTGTTGCTTTACTTTTAACCTGGGGCACCTGAAATCTTCCCCCCCACCTCAGGGGCTGGGGGTATAACTCAGTGCTTAGCAAGCAAGAGGTCCTATGTTCAATACTGAGTACCTCCATTAAAAAAAAATCATACTTTTCTCTTTACTTTTAACCTGAGCCATTTGAAGTCCTCCCCCCTGTTTTTCACCTTTGAGGAAGAGTCAAGATGAGTGAATTAGCTAAAGGGAGGGAAGTGGCAGCCCTTTGTAATCCTGGAAAGAAACACCCCCCACTGCAGACTAAATGACATAAAATGGATCTAAATTCTGGCCACAGGCTATTTTATGAGACACTGGATTTCCTTTTCTAAAGATCCTTTGGACTGGGATAAAAATGTATTTATTCAGGCATCTTAGAAGAGTGTGCTTCAAAATGAGGGTCATTACCCATTATAGCCATGCTGTCCAGTCCAGTAGCTGCTAGCCACATGGGGCTTACGGCGCACTGGAAATGTGGCTCGTCTGAATTGAGATGTACTATAAATGTTAGATATACTCTGGATCATGGAGACCTGGTATGTACAAAAGAATGTAGCCTATCTCATTACTGATTTTTAAAACAATAATTGAAATGATAATATTTTGAATCTATTAGATTAAATAAAAAGTATTATTAAAGTTAATTTAGCCTGAAACATTTTTAAAATTAAAACCTTTTTTTTTTAAAGCTCCGTGGTCTCACTGGCTTGACACAACACATATTAATTTCTCCTTTACGCTCCACACCAGTGTAGCCAAAGCAGATGTGCAGAAGGTTCCGCTCATCATAGTCACACGGGGACTCTGGCTGATGGAGCAGCTGCCATCTCGATCACTGTCAGTCACCTTGCTAGAGGGAAAGCCAGCGCTCTGGAGGATCCGGCACTTACAATTCAGTGTTCTGGCCTAGAAGTGACACCTGTAGTTTCAGCTCACAGCTCATTGGCCAGAACTAGTCACATGGCTGTAAATAACCATAAGGGGGCGTGGCGATCCTACCCAGTGCCCCTATGATGGAGATCCAGAAATACTTGGTGGACAGAGAAATGACTAGTTCGGTTTCTACCAGCTTTTAAAATTTCTTTAAAATATATAGAATAGAATAATAGAAAAAGTAGAATGGAGTGAAATAGGAAATATCAGAGGACATCACAAAATTTAAAAATTATGATTGAGGCTCAATAAATATTTGTGAGATGGTGAAAATTCTTTCTGAAAAGGGATCATAGCCACAACAAACATGTCTTTTTTGCTTTATCACTAGCAAAGTGCTTGCTCATTGGTAATCTCATGTGGGGTATTACAGGCCCCCTTTATGGATGAAGGCTGCCTCAGAGAGAGGAGTGATCTGCCCAGGTCATGCAATCAAATGGTGGAGCTGGGACTTGGGACAAGTGAGATTATTGATGGAACTCCCTCGTCAAACCCTAATCCTTCTTCTCTTTCATTTATCAACCCTGATAACTTGCTATTTTTTTTACTTCTTTTAATAACACTAACATTTAACGTATACTGAGTTTAATACTATTATCCTTGCTATTTTATAGCCAAGGAAACTGAGGCTTAAACAAATGAGATGACCACCTAAGGTTTCATAGCCCCTGATAACCTTAGCAGGACTTGGGTTCATGTGCAGGTCTATGAGATTCAAGGCTGTAACTGCAATGCTCTTTTGCCACTCTGGTTTTTTGATCTGGTTCTAGAAATCACTTGAATGGCATAATGGATAAGGTTTGAGGAACTTCTCATGATTGTTTGGTCCACATGGTCCCAATGGCTAATGCCTTGGGGCTCTTATATTCCTAACCCCAGAGGGGCAGATACTTTGAGACCCTGCATAGAATCTGGAGCCTCAACAACTTATGGACATTAGGAAACAGACACACATACATTAAACAAAAGATAAAGACTGCTTGATAGTAGTAAGTGGAACCAGATGACAAAATTATGCTGGGGGTACATCTTAAAGATCCTGTTTCATTTCTAGTTTTACAGGACTTGATGTAAGCTTTTGGAAATGTACTTCTGTGAAATTCAAAGATATTTATCTTACACGCCCTTTAAAAGTGCCAGCATCATAAATAATAATAACTAGTTCCTGCTATATGCCAGGCACTCTGCTAAGAGATTAACATGAATTATTTCATTTAACCCTCACAACATCAGTGAGGTGAATGTAACCCAGGACTGTGGGAGTGAGAAGAACCCAGTGGCCTCAGCTAGGATTCTCAAGCACTGATGAGATCCAGCCTCTGCTCTGCCTCTAACTGCAAATTACTTACATGCACTCTGTTCCTTAGATTTCACATCTACAACGTTGTACCTTTGAGCTGGATGATCTAGAAACTCCTGGAGAGGAGGGACTTACCTGAGCAGTGCTTAGCACAAGAGGACTGCATAAAGAGCACTATTATTATAATCCAGACAGAGACCATATTTTCTGAAATGAAAATCAGTCTGTACAGTCTGACAAATGAGAGTCCTCATAGGGACCATGGAGAGAGTATCTGAAATGGGAGTTTGCCTGGAAACTTTGATTTACAAAGTTTCAGTTTGGTTGCTAGCTTGTTTGCCTCTAAATATGAAGCAGCACTAATTTTTGTCTTTTATAATATTGGTTTGTTTGCATTTATCCAGGACTCATTACTTACCAGACTCTGTGTTAAGATATTTACAAGGATTAGCTCCTTTAGTCCTCAAAACCACCCAATGTGATCATCTCCATTTCATAGATGAGGAAACTCAGGCTTCAAGAGGTGAGCAGTTTTCCCAGGGTCTTGCTAATGGAGGAGATTTGAGTCCGTGCTCAAAACTGGTGCTCTGACTCCAGGGTCCTGGCTCTTACCACCCTGCTTTCCCTGCTCCAGCATACTGAGGATTTAGGATTGGGAGGTAGATCACGAACAAGTCCTGCCCAGCCCTGCTCACTTGGAAAATGGGTGTAACATTTGCTTCAGGCTCTTTATAGCCAGTTATCTCATTTAATCCTCACGTCATCTTTCTGAGGTGTGTATTACTATCGGCCCCATTTGACAGATGGAGAACTTGAGGCTCAGAGAGGTCAGACAAGTTGCCCAAGATCAACCAGCGAATGTGTGGCAAAGCCAGGATTCAAACCCAGGCCTCTCTGACTTCAAAGTTTTGGCTTTAAGTTAGGGTTTCTCATCCTTGGCTTTGCTGACATTAGGGGCTGGACAGTTCTTTGTTGTGGGGCAGGGGCTATCCTGTGCACTGGAAGATGTTTGATAGCATTCTTGACTTCTATCCACTAGATGCCGATAGCACTCCTCCCTCAATTGTGACAACCAGAATTATCTCCAGATATTGTCAAGTGTTCCGTGGGTGAAAAATTGCTCAATCAAGAACTCTTGCTTCTGGCTGGCTGACTGGGCCACTTCAGGACTGGGGACTGAGGTAAGAAGAGTTGAAGGGAAACTTTCATGATCTTCTTATAAGAATCTGAGGTCAGGTGTCCCAGCTCTGTGACTCTGAAATTGGCCACGCTCTGCACAGTAGGGTATAGAATGGACCCTGCAGCCTGCTGGAGAGAGCCCAGGACTGCTGCAGGAACTTTTATCTCTGGACTAACGTGGTGTGCTCTCACCTAGTAGGCCCCCAGTCATCAGTGTCTCTCTTGCCAAGGTAGAATTTGTCTGGAGGCCATTAAGGAAGCTGCCTGATGATTATCTCTTGGCTTAACTTGGTTTTATCTCTAGTCTTTGATTCTAAATCGGACTAATGACCATTCAGCTTCCAACTGCCCAGAATCTTCTGGATGACCAGCCAGGAAGCACCTTACAGCCCAATTCAATTCTCCCATCTCAACAAATGCCCCTGACCCCAGGCAAGTTAGAGACCTGGGAATCATTGCAGACAATTATCAATGTCCAATCTCAAGCCCTCACCAAGTCCTCTCAATTTTGGAGTCTAATTTTATGATTTGGATCTAGTGGTCCTGTCCATCTCCCACTTTCCCTAATCCAAACCACCAGAGACTACTGAGATAGCCTCTGAAAGGCACCCACTTCATTCCTGCCATTCTGTTTTCCACATTGTAGCTAGAGTAGCCTTTTTAAAATGTTAATCTGAATCCACCCACCCACCTACCCTTACACACACATTCCCACTCCTGCTCTAAATCATTCAGTGATGTTTCCTATATTTCCCCATCACTCTCTCTACTCCAGAAGCACCATCTTCCCTCCACCCCAGGGCTATTGCATATGCTGTCCCTTCAACCTGGATGTTCTCACTATCCCTCCCTCTTTGCTTAGGTAACTCCACTCATCTTTAGGGAAAGCCTTTCCTGGCCATTTCTCACTCAACCTGAGTCTGACCCACCATTACATGTTCTTAGGGCATGTTCTTATCTCTCCTTCCTTTTATCTCAGTTTTCAGGCTTATTTGGGGGTTGCAATATTTGTTTAAACTCCTCTTCCCCATAAGACTGTAAGCTCCACAATGGGAACAATGTGTCTATTTTTGTTCATCATTATATCGCTAAAGCCTAGTATATTGCCTGGGACATAACAGGTGCGCTATACATACTTATTGAAGGGCTGAATGAACTCATAGAATCCTCCCAACAAGCCTGTGAAAATTTCACCTGAGGCCAGTGCTCTTCCTTGTTCTGAGTTCCTACAGCACCTGCACTGCTGGCATTATCTGATGGGGAGCAATAGACTCTGAAAGACATAAAGGGCTCTGGAGCCTGACCAACTAGTTCAAATCCCCTCTCTGCCACTTCCCAGCTGTGTGACAGTGAGTAAGTTCCCTAATATCTCTGTGCTTTAGTTTCCTCTCCTGTGAAATGCCAGTAATAAGAGTACCTGTCTCATGCAATGGTTGTAAGGATCAAATTAAGTGAGCTTCTATAAAATACTACTATAAGGGCTTGCCCCATTAATCATAATCACTATTAATATTATTAACACAAAGAGCATAGATTCTGGGATTAGATGAGTCTGGTTTTCTTTCATATTTGCAAATTATTCCCTGTGTGACTTTGGACAAGTCATATCACATCCCTGAGCCTGTGTTTCCCCATCTGTTAAGTTGGTACGGCAAAGCCTGCTTCAGAGAGGGCCATTGTGAGGGTCAGATAGGGTGACAGCAAAGCACTCGTCACAGTGCCCAGTGTGTGGTGGTTTCCTTCATGATGTGCTGAATTGAAATGGTCCCTGCTGCCTCTTAGACAAGAAGCTCCCTTCACATCTGCCTTATTTAGGGCTATTATCCCAAGCTCCTCTGTACCTGGCACATAGTAGGTGTTCAATAAGTAGTTCTTTACTGAATGAATGAATCAGTCATGACAAGGACCATGTTTTGCTCATTCCTGTGTCCAACTCAAGACTAGTGTAATATCTAGCATCTAATTTCAGTGATCCCAGTCCCTGAACTAAGCTGAGAAAGTTCTGAATTAAGTGGAGAAAGATATTTGTTAACTTATCCTAAATCTCTCTAACCTTAGTATTCTTAACTGTAAAATGAGTCTATTAATAACACCTACCTTATCAGAGTGTTCTGAAAAGCAAATGAAGCAATATTTATTCAGCACAGAGAAAATGTTGGTTTATTATTATTCCCTTCCCTGAGCCTCAGTTTCCTCATCTGTGAAATGGGCATCTACACTCATTTATTCATTCATTACTCAAAAAACACAGCACCCATGTGCAAGCCATTGTAGTTAAGACCTAGGGCAGATAGAGAAGTGAACAAGCCATGGTCCCTGCTGTGAGGAACTAAGTCTGCTGTGGGACGGCATATGGATAGAAAAATCCAGTGAGAGAAGAGCCACAGTGTGTGTGAGGTCTATGGAGGGAAGGGGTGTTAGAGTAGGACCCTCCAGAGTTTCAGTGAGCTTGTTAGGGAGATTGTAAAAGGCTATGGTATCACCAATTTGGTTTAATCACCAACATGACATCAGTTTGAAATGCAGCTGTCCCTCTGGGCTCTGCTGTTCGTAGCCTGAGTCTGTGGAATCCTGCTGCAACCTCAATTTCTCCCCTGGCTCACCAGCATGCCAGAGACTGGTCTAGGTATGACTATCAGGATCCAGTTCAGACACATATAGCCTTCTGAGACTCAGCCTTGCCCTCCTCCCTTTCTGCTGAGTCCTACCTTCTCAGGGGATTTAACAGTGATTCCCCCACACTCTCAGTGTGGAACAATGTGGGGTGCCTCCTATGAATGCTAGGTTCCTGCCTGTTTCTCCAAATACAAGCCTACCCCTTCCCAAAGGGGGGACTGGTAGGAAGATGCTTGGGCCATGGAGATAGGAAGAGGCCAGGTCAGGTCTCTGGGTTCCTGCCTCCAAGTGGATCATGTGCTTGTCTCTGATGTTCGCAGCTGGTTCCAGGGAACTGACTCCTGCCAGTCAGACTCATGAGAGACAAACATCTCAATTAGAATTTTACATTTCAGCTGGGAGTATTTGTGGGGTTGGGAGGGACTGTTCATCTCTAGTGACCAAAAATATTTGCACAGAACAATATTTTATTTTCAACTGAAAGAAATTTACAGGCCAAGGGTATTTAAATATCAAGGTGGGGTCTACTGTCAGTGGCCTGGCCAGAGGTAGAAGAATATTTGAATCTCAGTGGCCCATCAGTAACAGACTTCAGGGAAGAAGCAAGATTTACGAGGTGAAAGCCAGCCTGGGCTGCTTCCTCTGTCGGAAAGGCCTCCCTGCAGTATTTTCTGTCTCATCAACACTGCATTTCATTTTAAATTGCAGCTGAAAGCAGATATTTTCCCTCTTGCCTATTACACCTCTTAATTTGTCTCTCCCTCTGCTGTTATTTGTCTCTATAAAGTGTTTTGCATGAAAGACCCACACAGCACAATGTTTCTTTGCCTTGGGTTAGGTTTAACAGGAGAAGACACAGAGAGACTTGAGTCCAAGGAGGAGGGTGTGAGGACCTTGGGGTGAAGACACACTTGTGTCTGGGACTACATGCCTGGCAGTGTGTACATGTGCATGTTTTGGGACTTATCTGTTGTGTGTCTGTGGGCATGTGTGTACATGTCAATATTTGTACTAATACATATATATATGTCTCCATAGATTTGATGTAATCACTTGGCGTCCATCCCTAAACTAAATGTATGCGTACAGGTACGTACCCACATTCAATCTCTGAGTACATCAGTATCTACTGCATAGGAGCACACGTGCACATAAACACATGCAGACATCTGGGTACGCATGTCACATGATGTGTGTGGTCTTCTATGCACATGATCAGGGTTCTTTCTCCTTCCTTGTCCTGGCACTGCTGCGGTTAGCATCTCTCCCTGCCCCATCCAGGGGCCCCGGCCTGTTTGGGGGTTGTGGGAAAAGGAAGGCAGAGCTGTGGTCTGCGGTGGAGGCGCGGGCGGTGTCCAGTGGAAACACTGCCTTAGCCTGGCCCAACCACGGCCACAGCTCCCTGGCTTGGCTCCAGCCAGCCCTTCCTCACAGACTGCCACAACAGCACTACCGCGGCCCCCGCGGAAGCTCTAGGGACAGCTGGGCAGGCCCCCAACTCCCTGCCAATCCTGGGCTGGCACTGAGTGGTGAATGAGGTTACCCAACGACCACCAAAGCCCTCCAGACTGGTTGGGTCTCCTGCGCCCTCCGGGGGACTAACAACCGGAGCCGCGAGGGAGAGGGCAAGAGGGAGTGTCTCGGTCGCTTCCAGTCGAGCGAATGCTGGGCACCAACCAATGGACGACTGCGGCCCAACGGGGATCCCTCCAAGGCAGCCAATGACCTGGCTCTGCTCTCCACCCCCGCCCTCGCCAACCCCGCGCAGCTGGACCATTGGTGCTGGTGGGATGGAGGGGAGTGTGCGCGGCGCTGGCCCTTTGGGGGAGGGGGCGTGGCTTGGAGTCCTGTCTCCTCACCCCACCCGCGCTTAGGCCCCGCGCTCTCTGCTCCAGTCGCGAGACCATTGGCCTGCTGAGGCGCCGCGGCGGAGGTGGACCGCGGGGCGCGCGCAGGGGGCGTGGCCCGAGGGCGGGGCCCGGCGGGAGGCGGGGCCGCGGGCGCTGTCTCAGTGAAAGCCCGAGCTGCGGCGGCGGCGGCGGCGACGGTGGGGGCGTCCGGCCGGTGTGCGCGCTTGTGGGGCGCAGGCTCGGCAACGGCGGCAACGTCTCAGCCTGCGGCGGCAGCGGCCCGTCTGGAGCGGCCGCTGCGAGGACGCCAGCTGCAGCGGGGGAGGCGCAGCAGGGACTGCGTGCTCTGCGAAGCCGGCGGGGACCGGGAACAGGTGATCCCAGCAGAAACCCGGAGCCCTGCTGAGTTGGCGGGGCGGGAGCCCGCACTCCCCGGCGCAGCTGCAGCCGCCCCACCGCGGCTGGTCGCGGACGGTGCCCGGCTCCGGACCGGGTCTCGGGCATCCCTCCTCTGCCAGGGGCCCGGGAAGCCCCCTACCCCCGCAGGTTGAGAAGTACCTGCCCCCGCTCCCCGACACCTGCTCCGTGGCTGAGCAAAGTTGTGGACGTGTGCCGATAGCCGAGCCCTGGCGCTGTCGCGACCTGGCCCGGCCGGCGCGCTCTCGGAGCGACGCTGACACGCCGGCCCTACCGCCGCCTTGCCCCCCGAGCCAGCCCTCTCTGGAAACTGCTTCTGAGGCTGAAACTTTGGGAAGAGGGGCTGAGGGCGGCTCCACGCGGGGACAAGGCCTGTGGGCGTCCCTCCGCGTTGACAGCCTGGGCGCCGCGGACGGCATGTGACGGCCTCGGCGGCGGCCGCAGCGCGGGAAGGCGCGGGCCCCGCGGGCTCCGGCCGCTGCGACGAGGGGCTGCGCGGCCGCCTCAGGGAAGGCTGCGGCGTGCGGCCGACCCTTGCGGGCCCGGGCCCAGAGCTGTGCCGCCTCGCTCGCCCGGGCCCCGCCGAGGCCGCTGCGACCCCGCGTCAGCGCGGGCGGACTCTCTCTAAACTCCCTGAACTTCAGGAGCGGTCCCCCAAGCGTGAAACTCTCAGGGACCCCGACCCTGGGCGGCACCCCTCAACGACCTCCCCTCGCAGAGGCCCCTGCTGACAAGTGCCTGGACTCCGAGGGCCTCAGGGGCCTGGCTGGAGCTGACTGTCCCGGCCCTGTCTTGCCCGGCCACGATGCTCATGAGGAAAGTGCCCGGCTTCGTTCCGGCCTCCCCGTGGGGGCTGCGGCTCCCGCACAAGTTTCTCTTCCTTCTCTTCCTCTCCGGCCTCGTCACCCTGTGCTTCGGGGCCCTGTTCCTGCTGCCCAACTCTTCTCGCCTGAAGCGCCTCTTCCTGGCCCCGCGGACCCAGCAGCCCGGCCTGGAGGTAGTGGCCCAAGTCGCCGGCCACCCGCTGACCCGCGAGCAGGAGTCGCCGCCCAACCCGGCCCCCGCGGCTCCAGCCCCGGGCGAGGACGACCCCAGCAGTCAAGCCAGTCCTCACCGCAGGAAAGGGTGGCCGCGGCGCACCCGCCCCACCGGGTCACGGGAGGAGGCCACGGTGGCCCGGGGCAGCGGCGTCGTGGCCCTCAGACCCCAGGAGGAGAGTATCCGATCTAGCTTTGACTTCAACGCGTTCCGGAGACGCCTTCGCCACCCGGTCCTGGGGACTAGGGGGGATGAGAGTATGGAGCCCCAGAGCCTAGTTCGGACCCAGCGGGAGAAAATCAAGGAGGTAAGGATCCTCCTCCCTCCCTCCAAAAAAAAAAAAAAAAAAAAGATTCTTTGGTGTTTCCATCCATTTACCGCGGTCCCAGTTACTCCAGGGCTCCATAATTGACTCTCTGCGCTGCCAGGCACACTCTCCTCTCTCCTCCCTCCTCCCAACTTCCCACCTTCACTCCTTCCTTCAGTTTTCCACTGCTGGGTTCAGTTTATCATCCACCCCTGATGGGTGGTAGCTGAATGGCTGGACTAACTTCACCCCATCCCAAGACTAGTCTTTCCGTTCAGCCACCAGCCCAGGTGGCCCCTGCTCCCTCCCTTTGTGGAGTAGCTAATAAGATTTTTGTGGAGTTGCTAGTAAGGTTCATTAATGGACATCTTTTCTGTTTGAAGAGACCAAGGGCCACATTCTTTCTCACTGTGTGTCCGAAACTCATGACTTCTCCCAAACCCCTGTAGGATCTGGTAACTGGAAATCCAGTATTTGGAGGGTATTTGGTGTCCTGAAAGTATTTTGTAATCTAGCCAGCAACCTACAAACCAGAGGATGTTGTGCATTCTTGCTAACTATTTCTATTGAGCTTTGGAACAATTGTACATAATTGCATGTGATGCAAGCAGCAGTGATCAATAAGGCAGTGGTAATGTTACAGAAGCTCTGAGGTTATTGGCTTAATGAAGCAGGTCTTGGACTTGTCCCCTGTAGGGGTTGTACCAGATGGGAGTTAGAAGGATCACTTGGAGTCTGAATCTTAGTCTTAGTTTAAGAAGTCAAAAGCAAATGCAGCCTCCCCATGGCTTGAAGACAGTTGCCAAGCCACCGCTTGATAACTAAATGTTCTGCTAGACTATTGTTGGAGCTGCCTGCGTGAGGTTTTTGCCCAGCATTGCAGAGGGGGCTGCAGTGACACCCTGGGCCACGAGGGGGCTGTGGGCAAGCAGTGGGCCAGGGTCTTCTCCTTAGAGATGAAAGGATGCTCCCCTGTCCTCGTGGATCCACAAGGAAAGGACTGCTTCTGTCTGGACTTCTTGGTTTGCTGCAGAGCAGACAGCAGGTCTGCCCTGATTTCCAGGGGGAGCAGACAGTAAGGGTCAGGACCTGCCCTGCCAGGACCTACTCAGAGCCAGTGGAGCTTAGCTGTCCCCCTCTTCTTGTCCAATCTGTCCCCGCTCAACTCCCACCTCTCCCTCACTTATGATTGCTGTTGTTGCTCAGTCTTCTATGCTAAGCCCTGTGGAGACTATCTTAACTAGTAATCACTGGACATTTGGTGATATCAAGATAGGAAATCACAAAGATCAGTCCTTGTTTCATGTGTGCATACTCTGTTTTCAAATTCTTGTTGAAATCCCAAAGGTTAATTGATGTCTGGAACTTGCAGCAGCTAAGGAAGGGGCATCATTTCTCACAGTTGGTTAAGGAGCTGTTGAATACTCACCTGAACCACCCCAGCCCCTTTCCCAAAGCTGCCTCTGAGCATGTTACCCTTTCAGACCTCCTTGGAGGGCAGTAACCTCTCAATGGAGTTACATATAAACTGCATGCATGTGGTTTTTCATGGAGTGTAGAGCTGCCATCAGATTTTCAAAAGGACCCCCCACAAAGGATTAATAATTAACTACGGTCCTTTTCAGAGGAAGTACTTTCTGCATTAGCATCTAGGTATGTGACCCATTTCTGACAGACAGTCTGTGGTTGGGAGCCATGGTAGGAAGGACAGGCAGGCTAGTGGGGAGCCTGGTTCTGCCCCTTTATACAAAGAGAAACTCCCTTGCTGGCAGAGGCTCTGGGCAGTGACTTGCTGCAGTGGCTGTGGGATGGTGGGAGGTGTGGAGACTCTGCTTTGCAGGTGGGGGTAAAATAACACAATGGGTGGAAGTCTGTATTGGTTGCCAGATGTCTGGATCTTTCTATCTGGCATCTTCGTACACCCCTGGTAGTAGCTGGAGGCCTGCTTGTCTACACCCACAGCTGGTGTTCAGCAAGCCTTCTCACTTTTTTAAAGACCTTAAGCTCTGGCAGAATGGAGGGGATTGGACTCTATACACTGTTATATTTTGTAGCCTATTGTCTCTTCAGGCTTCTTGAGTTTGGACCCCCCACCAGTCACCACCCCTGTCCCACATCTCCGCCTTCCAAACAACCTGAAAAAATGTGGGACTGAGTTCTGAGTTTTTGGTTTAGCTGTTAACATGGAGTTAACTTCCCTGGTGTCCCACCTGATGAGGAATGCGTATGACCATTTGTGGAGGATGTCTTGATTTCTTTCTCATTTAAATTTCTCTCTGTGCCATGCCCAGGGATAGACAATTTTAGAAAGGTGCCTGCTTTCATAAAAGAGACTGTTACTTTCCTCTCTGGCTTGTTTATTTCCAGACATGGATTGATTAGACCCCAGGAGCAGAGGGAGAGCTAGCATCAGATAAAAAGGGCTCTGTTCTTTTAAGATGAGTTTTTTAAAGTGAAAGTAAGCATCAAGAGAGATTCAGAGAGGGTGAAAATGAGCTCGAATGAAGACTGGACACTCAGGCTCTAGATCAATGAAGGTTATTTATGAACATTCTAGTTTGAGAGATAGACCTGGGCACAAGGTCTGTGCTGATAAGATGGATTGAAGCTGCATGTTCTGGATGTACATACATCAGGAAACAGTCTGTCACTAGAAGCAACAATTTCTCATCACTTTGCCATTTGGGAACCTTGGACAAGGCAATGTGGTGGGAAGGGGAGGCCCAGAGAACATGGGTTCGAGTCTCAGCTCAGTGATCAACTGTCTGACTTTGGATGAGCCACCTCCTCTCCTTCCTGGACCTTATTTTTCCTGCTGTAAAATGGAATGAGGAAGGGGAGAATGGGCTGGTCACACAAACTTGCTTCCAGACATGTCCCCTAAGTAGACTGCCAGTCTGGTCGAGGACTCTAGTAGCTGGGTTTTTCCCAGCTCTGTTTTCAGCATGTCTTAGTTCCATGAAGTCAGGGACAATGTCGTGTTGTAGTTGATGATGGTGATGGTGTTCAGGACTGCATCCCTAGCACCTACTCAGGAGTGGATGTTCATATAGGTGAATAAGTTAATTATTCCTGTCACCCATATTGAACTTTAGAGATGAGGTTGAACAGTGACACATCCTCATCTTGGGATCATGAAAAGTAAAGGGGTTGATGAGAATGTGAAACGGCTGGCTAGTTGCCTTCCCTCTCAGAGATGATAATATAGGAAATCATTGTTATAATTATTACAGGGAATCTTGGCCATAGATGGGTTTCTATTCAAGTTCAACAGACTTTTCTCACATGTGACAGGAGTTGGGAGTGACTAGCTTATCAGGTTTACATCCCAGTGAAAGATTTCAAACTATTTTGAGTCCTACTAATGATGATTGGTTGCTGATCTGGAGAACCTCAGATGTCCCTTCCATGAAGGGGGCTTTGATTAAAGGAATTAGGCAGTCTAGGGCAGCGAGAACATAACACTGGAGTGGGGCTGTCGCTGGCCCATATGAAGAATGTGGGTTGAATTTCACTCTCATCTCCATCCCCTCTGCCCAGTGCTCTTATGCACTGCTGTATATGACAGTTCCCTTGAGAGTCCAACCTGGGTTCAAGTCCTAGCCATGCCATCATCCCTGACCTCAAGGGACAATTCCTGTTTATCACTGGGCCTCAGTTTTCACTGTAAAATGAAGAGACTGGCATTTAGGAGACTCCTCTCTCCCTTGCTCCCAGCTGTTTACTCTTATGTTTATGGATCTGCCTGAGCACCTAGAATAGGGTCTGATACTTACTTGGAACTCAGCTACTTGAATGAGCAGCTACAGTAAAGATCTATAAGCTAACAGTTAAGGTTGCTGATGGCAGAGGCTGGATCTTCTTCCTGAGGGTACTGGAATTCTGAGTCACAGAGTAGGGGCCACAGCAAGGTTTGGGAGCTTAGCTTTATGACCCAAGAAGCCTTTTAGAAGTTGCAGTGATTTTCCAAGTGCAGGTCTAACTTGAAGGGGATGGGGAGGTGGCAGCCATGAGTAAAGTCTTTCATGCCTGGATAGCAGGCATCTGAAGGATGCCCGAGTCACCCTGGAGTCCTTAAGACTTGGCAGGGAGTGCCTCAGCTCTTGCCTTCCATGTCCGCTGTGTTAAGCCTACAGGATATTGCTGGTTATGATATGTGACCATGTCTGAATAAGTCATCTTAGCAAATGATCTTTGCTCCCCATTAATGGGCTGGTTCGTTTTATCTTATGTGGTTTCTCTGTATATCTGATTTATCACCACTAGTCCCAGGGACAGGTAGGAAAATTAAAAGGCTTTGTGTTCTTTGTAGCATGTGAATCTGAGCCGGTGAGATGCTCAGGATAATTAATATTAGGAACACTCAGATTTAAATAGCTTTCCTTCCAAGAGCTTTGTTTAGGTTTAAAATCCACTGAGGATTTTTTTCCCCCTTGTCCTTCAGTTTCTCTCTTGTCCTGCCCTATGATATATTTAATATAGACAGGAAGACTCTCCTATAATAACCAGACAGGTCCCTGGGGAGACACTTACATCATAAGCCCAGCCACACACCTTATCCTTTTTCCTTAGAACTGAGCACTTCAAGCAGAACAAAGCTTAGAACTTGTCCCCACCAGGTGTATGACTTAACACCCACAGGTTGGATGGATCTCTTCTTTGATTTTTGAGCAGCACCATTATTTTAGGGACTTGGTACAGGCATTCCAGGAGCAATTGCTCCTCAGGCCTCACATCCTTAACTCTGTCTTTTGTGCTAGGTTTAGAAACAAAGAGTACAATGATTTCTAAAAGTCACCTGCTTATTTCACACTGTAGTTAGCGGAAGGGTAAGAATATAGATTCTCCTGCAGTTTTCAGAGTGACTGATTTACATCCAAGCTCAAGAAATGCCTTTTCTCTAGCTTTCCCCAAAGACTGATCCATTACTCCACCAAAAATAAATATTGTGATATATATCAGACATACTTTGCTCAAAGGGACTTACATCTTTTTTCTTATTGAAAAAGATAAATCAGGCTTGCAGATTGGAAAGCCCCATGCAGGGAAGCTGTTTGGTAATCTAGGTGGGCACCCAGCCTGTGGGTACTGTCTCTGGCATGGGGAAGGTGCCTGCCTCTGCATCCTAATTTGAGTCTGCACTAAGGGAGGTGGTGGGAGCTTCAGGAAATTCTTTCCCTGCTTTGCTTTCATTCGCCAAGTCAAGAAAGTCTTCACAAGGGAATGATGAACAGGATTCAGGAGAGCAGTTACTGCAGGTGAATTCCCAGGCATTTATTACATTAACTTTCAAAGAGGGGCCATGCTTGAAGCAGAATTGAGTGTCATGAACCAAGGATTATTATTATTCCAGTTCTTGCAACTGCAGTCCCAAAAGACCAGGCTCATTCAAACACGTTCTGATTCTTAATTTCCCACAACTCCAGGGCCAAGGCCTTAGGCACAAGTGTTTGCATAATTTGGGGAAAACAACAGACTTTTTTAAGCTCTGTATTCTCATGACAGATGATGGTAAGAAACAACTGGAGATTCCTCAAGGATTTCTGAGGATTCAAGGACCTAGGTCCCCCTCCTCTTCCCTCCTTCATCCCCACTCGGCTATGTGTGCTAGTTAATAGCTGAGGCAGTATAACTTTGGTTCTCTTAAATGCTGGGTGTGGTGCAGCCGTGATGGCTGTGTATAAGTCAGACCTGCTTTTTGGTGTCTCCATTCCCAAAGAGAAAAGAAGCCACGGAGACCGCGGCTGCAGGCTGTGGCCTCAGTGTGGTGGCCCAGTTGTAGGTGTTTCTTCCCATGAGAAGGCAGTTTTCTAAGATTTGGGTTGAAAGCACCCCAAACTTGGCAGGCAGGTGGTCCGAACAGCTCTTACTCACAAGGGGGTCTGAGTATGTCTCTTAACTCTGAATTTTCATTAGTTAAATGCTAAGACCAGGGCAGTTGTCCATCTGTTTTGGTGTAGTACCATTAGTGGTAACTTTTACAGAAGAAACTTGCACATACAGATTACTGTCCTCCTTTATAGATAAGCAATAATTATGCTCTTATCTGGCATGCTGTGGGAGTCAGCTGCTGTGCGGGTGAACCTTCTAGGCAAATGGTTTTCACTTAACAGCAACCATTTTCAGTGGCTGAATAACTGGAGATTTTTTTCCCCTTCTCTACCTCTGCCACAACGTGGTGGTCACCATAAAATCCACTGTGCAATACAGCATGTCCCAGAGGGTCTGATGAGTCATCTAGGTAAGACTGCTGGCCTCTCAATGCCTGTCCATTGTGTTCTTATCTTGTTTTTTCACAGCAACCCTGTGATGCAGGTACTGCCTATTTAAGGATCATTTACATACAGAGAAATGCACAGATCTTAAATATAGAGTTTGCTGAATTTTAATCAAAAAAAAAAGACACATAAACTGTACCCCTATGGAGATATGGAACATTTCCATCACCTCAGAAAGTTCCCTCTGCTCCTTCTCAGTCAGTGCCCCATCATCCACCCCCAACCACTGTTTAGATTTGTCACCAGAGATTCGTCTTGCCTGTTCTAGAACTACAAATAAATGACGTAGTACAATATATGCCCTTCTGTAAGATCTCTTTCACTGAGGCTAATGTTTTTGAAATTCATCCATGTCATGTGTATCAGTACTTCCTTTTTATTGTTGAGATGTATTCTGTTATATGAATATCACACAATTTTTTTTATCCATTCACCTGTGGTTGTACTTTTTGGTTGTTTCTATTATGAATAAAGCTGCTATGAACATTTTATATACAAGTTTTTTGGGGGGCATGTTTTCATTTCTTTTGTGTCAGTATCTTGGGGTATAATTGCTGGTTCATAGCAGCAATTACAGAAGCTTGATCATTTTAGTTTTCAGCAATTTGACTGTGCCATGCCTAGATGTGAATATCATTGTTTACCTTGAGATTTGTTGAGCTGCTTTTGTTTGTGGGTTGATTTTTTTTTAATCAAGTTTGAAAAAACTTTGGGCCATATTTCTTCAATATTTTTTCTACCCCAATCCATCTTTTCTTTTAGAACTCTAGTTATATATAAGTTAAATTGCTTGATATTTTCCTAGAGGTCATTGAGTTTCTGTTCATTTTCAGTCTCTCTTTCTCTCTGTGCTTTGGTGTGGATAATTTATATTAACCTATCTTCAAGTTCACTGAACTTTTCTATAGTGCATAATTTGTTGTTGAGACCATCCAGTGAATTTTTTATTTTCAAGTATATTTTTTACTTCTAGAATTTCCATTTAGATCTTTTTCATTGTTTTTTGTTTCTCCAACATTTCCTATCTGTTCACTTACTGTTTTCATGTTTTCCTTGAATCCTATGGATACTTACAGCTTTGCAAAAAGTTTTGTTTGCTGTTTCCAACATCTTTATCATCATTGGCTCTGCCCTGTTGATTTTTATCTCCTGATTAGGGTCACATTTTCCTACATCTTTATGTATCTACTAGTTTTTTAAATTTTATGCCCAAAATTATGAATGCTACCTTTTTGAGATTCTAGATTCATCTGCTTTTAAGCAGTTTTTCTCCCTTCTTTCTGTTAGGCTGTCAGTTGTCACTTGTTTCAGCTGTCAAGATACCTGCCTCTGGCTGCTTTATTCTCTACTTTCGCTATTTTCTAACTTGCAGTTGGCTAGGGAACCATTCAGTCTAGCCTTGCTAGCATTATATGTAAAATACAAATAAGTAGACCTTGAGTAGATCTCTAAAGACTTCTGAATCAAATGTGCAAACATTAATGTACATATTTTAGTGTAGTTTAGATATTTAAAGATTCTTACTCATTTTTGGTAGTTGATATTGGATGCGTGATATATAATTTTGTTAGAAAACTATATCCTCAGTAGCGACAATAGTTCTCAAAGGGTTTCTAATTTCCGATTGAAGTCATCTTAAATTATTTGTACATTTTCTGCTCATCTGCTTTTAGGTGTTAGAGAAAATATTTGTTGGTATTTGTGATGTTCCAGCAGCCTCCATTAGTGTGACTTTCCTCTCAGGATTTTTGAACCTGTCATTTATTTTCTCTGGTCTCTCTACCTTAAGTCTAATGATGATTTTAAAAACTTTTTGTAAGTCCCTACATTAAAAAAAAAAAACAATATAGGCCAAATTGCTGATTACTGGTCAGAAGTAAGCTAAATATACATGGCTGAAGGATTTGCAAGGAATATTCTATGGGATCTAATCTTTTATCTCCCCTTATTCAGGGAAGTTCAATACGAAGTAAATGTATTATCTTATGGCAAAGACTACCTTTAATTTCATTTGTCTCATTTGGGGTGGTTGGGAGTGTTGAATAAAAGTTACAAGTCTCTTATTTAAGATCCTCTCCCCCATTTTCACTCCTAGAATGAGGTTTTCAGGGGTTAAACCTAAACTTTGCCAAGTAAATGCTGATCTCCTGGAAAGACATTTTGGCACCGTTTTTATTTTTCTGTACTTGTGTTCTTGACCTTAATCCTCCTCCTTTCCACCTCTCCTAGAGCCATTCTCCATGCCTGTCACATACCTTACAGCTCTGGAGTAGTCTTGGTTTTTAATTTTAAGAATCAGTGGGAAAAGAAGACTTGAGTTTCTTGCTTTCAAAATTGTACCTTTTAGAAAACAACTTATAAATATAATCAATTTTGCTACTTTAGAGTATAAGGAAACCCTTTATAGAGAAAGAGAAAGGTTCATGCTTCTACAGGAAAACAGCAACTCGGTCTAGAGATTTCTCTAGCAGTTTCAGATACAGGCCTTTTTGGGTCTACAATTATGAAAGGGCAGAGATGTCACGGTGCTGTAGTCTCAGAGGTGGTCTTGTGTAACAGCCTCCCTATAATCACAATAGGAGCTCTGTGTCTGATTATTGATCCTTGAGTAACTAAGAGTGGTACCCGAGTGGTGTCAATCCAGATGGAGCTGAGGGAGACAAACAACATTAGACATTTGCTGTGATTAGGCACCAGATTAGATTAAAGCACGCTAGGTCTCTGTGCTCTGAGTAAAGTGCTCTTAATCTTGGTGTCAGTGGGAGCAGAATTCTAGTTTGTTAGACCTGGAATTTGAAGTTTTCTTACAGGAGTTTCTGACTGTCTGGCCTCTCTACCATCCATTGTCTTTTAAATCTCTAGGGAGAATTTCCAGGGGGTTTGTTTTGGAGGGGAGTGGGAGCTGGCGGGGCTGATGCCCACCCCCTCGTGGACAGATCAGATCAAAGATTCTTTGTGTGTGTGGTATTTTTAATAGAGCCCTTGCATCCCATTAAGAGTTTAGCTGATCCCCACAGCAGCCTTGTGGCATACAGGGCATGAACAGTAATCCCATTTTATAGCTGAGAGAATGAACACCCTGCAAAAGCAGTGCCCAATTCTAGGCCCCACCAGTTTAAATTGTGATGCACTGACTCAGACCTCCTCTCCTGATTCTTTGGTTGAAATTCTTTCTGTTACATTATCTGAAAGCTCAAGGGTGATAATTTAGAGGAAGAGTTTTTGCTTTGGGATGAAATAAAGTAGAAATTGTCATGGTCTTGGTAGACATTCAAGAGAACTGGTCTCATGAATCTTTAAAACAGGGAATCTAACCTTGATTGCAGCCTGGAGTCTCCTGGGGGATTTTAGTAAATACTGATGCCCGAGTTCTTACCCCAGAGGTTCTGATTTAATTGGTCTGGAGTACAGCCTGAGCATTGGGATTTTTAAGCACTTCCCAGATGGTTCTAATGTGCAGCTATGCTTTAGAACTCACCTATGGTAGGTTTGTCTTCACCTAGGCTATATCTTCTTTCTGGCTATATTTCCCTTTTACCTTCTTATTTAAGAGGTGGGGAATTTTCTATATTTATTAAAACCAGGATCAGGTAAGGAAAAAAAAATGACATGGAAAAAAGACTCAATTAAAATGGAGTTTTTCAGTGTTAAGAACATATACTGTTAACATCAAGAGAAGCCATAAATTTATTAAAATTTTATTGGAAACACTGTCTGTTGAGCCTTAGTTATATGCTGAAGGCTATATGAGCTAAAGGTAAAGGTGAATCTCTGGCTTTAAGAAATTTTGCAGTGTAGTATTTTCATGTGTCTAAGTCACTTCCCACTACATATAGACACGTAGAGGGAGGGAAACATTGGTTAGCTGCATAAATATTTGCCTATCCCCACATAAATCTACTTTTGGGAAGCAGACAGAACATAAACATCTGGAATGAAAATATTTGCTTGTCCAGAAGTAAATTTCCCCAAAGGCCATCACCCTCTCTCCTATAGTTGCCTCTGCCCCTTTCCAGTTGGCAGAGCAGCCTTTCACATTGCTGCTTGGGCCTTAAAATCGAGTAACAAATGCTCAGGAAAAAAAATAGATATTGAAGAAAAGAAATTGCTGAACCCATCACAGGTGTTCAGACTCACGGCCGCAGTCTCTGCAATTTCATAGTATCACTGCCTTGCCAGGAGCTGCATGTGACTTAACCTGAGAATTGCTGTCCTGGGTTGATCAGATCAAATCTGTCCAGGCCACCTCTGCATGGAAACTGCAGGAGGTGAGAATATGCTACCGATGAGTGTGAGCATCCTTCCCACGGCTTAGTGACGGTCCCCTCGAGAGCTCTGTTTCCATGTAAGAAAAACCTTTGAATTCTCAACCTGTGCCAAGTTGCAGTCTTTCTTCAATCTGTCCCAACTATTTCTAGCAAATTCTTTGGCTGACGTGGCATATAGAACAAGTCCTATTAATGCCAAACTTATTTCATTCCAGCTTCAAGGGGTGGACATTTAGCGTAGGAGCATTAATGGAGAGCCAGACTTCAGAGAAGAAATTTCCTTCTGTTGTTAAATCTTCTATTAAACTGTGCTTACTCAGAGGCCTCTGGCTGCAGGAAGCAGTGACGAGGATGGAACTTGGCAGATGGCTGTAGCTGTGGCTTCCTGGAGGCCTGTACGGGGAGACGACTGTTTGTATATTGGTTTTCATTTATGTATTGGTCTTATTTTCATCTTCCCGAGGTGCCCAGATGCTATGGTGATAGATTGGTTGGAAACGACTCATTTGTCAGGGTTCCATGGGGGATGTAGGTTTCCTTCTCGTGTGCAGCGGAGCCTAAAATGTTTAATTAGATGCTGAGGCATTTCTGCATGGGTCCTTCTCTGCCGGTCCCCCCAGGTGGATACCATTCCTTAGTTTGGAGAGGGCCAGGTACTTTTCTGGATCCTCATTTTCTCTTGATGCAATCCTCAGTCCTTCCTCCTTTTCGCTGCGGTTTTTTCTCCCTATCATTTTTGTTCTAGAAACCGCCTTCGTGTGACTGCCGGAATCTGCAGAGCTGATTCATTTTGGAAATCTAGCTGTCAGACAGGTCCAAACCAGACTTTAAGAAATAATGTCATTGAACTGATACGCAGTGAGAGGAATATTAACTACCTGCTGCTTATCTGTTTTGTTCTAGTTTAACTTTTCTAGAGAACTTACCTTATTCTTACCACCTGTCAGGCAATGCCCTAGATGCTGAGGATGCAAAGGTGAGACTTCCGCCCGCGGGTACCACATCTAGGCAAGGCACGATAGACTTGTGTGTACACAACTGTAACACCATGGAGGTGCCCACATCAGAGGGTGAACAAGGGACCAGGAGTCCATCAGCTTGATTTGAGTTCAGGGGGTAGGTCGGTGTTTCAGGCAAATGTGGGGGATATCAGGCATAGTGGGCTTGTAGGATAGCAAGAGGCTCCATGTGCTGGAATTGGGCAGGTAATATAGGTATGGATGTGGGAGGTTTGGAATGACCAAGGTTTCTACCTGGGGTAGATGGGTACACCAGGAAGTGGGGACAGAGAGAAATCCTGAAAGGGGGAAATGAATTGAATTCTAGACATAATAAAAATTATATGCTTGTGAAATCTAGGTGGTTGGAACTATGGGTTTCAGGCTGATTTAGGTGATGGCACAGGAGATGTGGATTTAGAAGGATGGTGTGCCAGGGGTTGAAGACTTGAGCATACAACCATTCATGGAAAACCTGGGCTGAAAGGCACAGAGGTCACGGCCTTTAGGAGTATAAGTGTTTTAAAGAAGGAACAGAAATTTGAGGAGAAGGTAGATGCAGGTGGCTGAGGGGCCAAGAGAGCCATGTCCAGCCTCCTTTTTCCTTTTGCTGACTGGTCCTGCCAGATCTGGCTGCCCATTGAGCCCTGTGCACAGCTCTCCAGCTCACGAAGGCTTACAGCCCAGTGTCCTCTCCTGAGGGGCTGCCCTTAGTCCCTCTTTTCCTCAATCACCTCCCAACTTCAGATTACTATCTTCACCAGCCACAGACCCACTGACTTTCCTTAGACTCTGTTTTTCCCCTTGTTTTCTGATGGTATAGGAGGACCTCTGCTAAAAAGAGCCAAGTGCTCTGAGCTGTCTGCTTTTTGTTTTCCAAATGAGAGCCCAAGAGCCAACCTGAGGGCAGTGTGTCTCTTCTCCCAGCCAGATGCTGAGTGAGCTCAGCCTTTTAGCAGAACACAGGGAACGATTCCTCCACCTCCTTTCTGGAAATAGGATGTGTGCATCCTCTGGCCTGACCACTCACTAAAGATTCACAAGCCTGCTCCTTCCTCCGTGAAAGGGGAGGCCACGTGTCAGGGGAGGAGGCACAATTTAATCTTCGTTGCTGTTGTGGGGTGTTGAAGATGCACTTTGTCTTTTTCCTGTGACCGCAGGTGGTGGCCAGATAGATACCACCATGTTCTTCTCAGCTTGTGGCCAGCATCCTCTGCTTCAATGGGAGTGTTCTTTCAAAACCAAGCCTCTGACCACTGAAGGGAGGGTCATTTGGCAAAGTCCCTGCTGAAATTGCCATCTAAGGAATGTTTAAGTGACATGAGAGGTGCAGAAAGCTAACATGAGTTCCGGTTCCTTTGTCCATGCCTGTCCTCATAGGATTTATTTATGTTGGCAGAGGACCTCTTAGCAGCCCCACCAGCTAAGTTGAAGGTGTCCAATTTCCTGACTCTGTGCACATTTGCAGTACTACCCCTTGCTGGGCCTGGAGCTTCTGCCCCAAGCCAGCACCCCACCCACCTCCAGTCCTGGGGCTCCAAGACCCCCAAAGTCTCCCATTAGCTGCTGGGGGGCACCAAGGAACTGCACAGACCACTCTGGGAGGTGGTGACTTTTTTTTTATTGCTGATAAAATATACATTGGATGTATCATTTTAACCATTTTAAAGTGTACAATTAAAAGTGTGTGTGCACTAAGTACATGCACAACATTATGTGATCATCACCACTGTCTCATTCCAGAACTTTTTTGTCTCCCCAAACGGAAGCCACTCCCTACCCCACCTCTAATCTCAGCCCCTGGCAGTCACTGATCTGCTTTTTGTCTCTATGCGTTTTTTCCATTCTGGATATTTTACATAAATGGAATCATACAATATGTGGCCTTTATGATGTTGTAGCACGTGCCAGTTTCATTTCTTATGTCTGAATAATATTCCATTGTACAGATGTACCACATTTTGTTTATCCATTCACCTGTTGATGGACATTTGGAATATTTCTACTTTTTGGCTATTATAAATAAGCTGCTATGAACATTTGTGTACTCATTTTTGGGTGGACATATGTTTTCAGTTTTGGGGGGTACCTATTTAGGAGTGGAGTTGCTGGGTCATATGGTAATTCTATGTTTAACTTATTGAGGAATCACCAAATAGTTTTCCACGGCAGCTACACCATCTTATGTTTTCATCAGCAGTATGAAGGGAGATAGTGACTTTTGGAGCCAAGTATGCCAGCTCCTCTAGCATAAACCAAAGTAGTTATCTGGGGTGAGCCTCTGCAGGGTGGCTGGGACCAGTGGCATCCGGAGTAAGCAGGGAGAGGAGGATGCAGGGCCTGGGGAACTTGGATGGAGTTCACAAGTGCAGCTGGGCAGTACAGAGCCCATCCCTCGGGGTGGTTGAGCCTCTCCAGTTTGGTGGGCATGTGTGATGGGAAGTGTACAGGCCAGTGACTTGGGCATGGGAGAAGGCACACAGTGAGCTTGGGAGGGCTGATCCAGGTGGTGTCTGTGGTTGTGAATTGTTAGACCCTGAGCCTGGGATGGTGGCAGAGTATGGCCTCACCCCAGGGAAGACAAATCCAAGCCCAGCCCACAGATTAGGCTGATAAGGGGTGGGCAGGAGAGGAGTGTGGTGATGGGGGGTTGGGGGCATCTCACTGGGCTTTAGTGTGCAAGTGCCATCTCTTACCTGAAGCAATGCCCTCCTCCTGAGGCAGAGGCATCTGGGTTAAGTTCTGAATCAAGCACGTGGGGTGAATCACAGGTAGTCAAAACTGTTCTTGAAAACCTCTCACTGCCAGGACCCAGGCCCTTGGAAACTCAAAATCCAAAATTTATCTTCTTTTGTTTGCTTTCCCGTGGTGGCTTTTCTGTCCTTAAAGCAGTGGAGGCCAAGGTCTAGTTTGGGAAGGATTAATAGGGAGAATAAAGAGATTGGGGGAGGTGGTAGGTAGGTAGAATTGAATATGTGGGGCCTTCTGGCTGCCGTACCTACTGGCTTAGGACCTAGGGTAGATGTGGTGCCAGTGGGGACAAGAAAGGGAGACATCAGAGCCTCTGGGGCTGTCCAGGTGCTGCAGGGCTATACCCTCACCTATGCTGTACCAGCTCCTGTAGAAATGTGGAGTCAGGCCACCAGAGACCCACAGCAGCCCCAGTGTGCTCAGAGTTGGGGTGGCCCCTTTGCCATTCCCACGGTCTGGGAGCCCAGCTTGCATGTGGGCCAAGCTAGTGCCACCCTGTAAGCAGTGTCATAGTTCAGAAGCATTGCAATTTAATAGTGATGCTTCTACATTCTTGCCTCCTTGAAGCATCTGGTAATCAGGAAGCATATTCCCAGTTTACAGATTGAGGCTTAGAAAAAGAATGGCTTTCGAATTGCCATGATTAGGAAGAGACAGAACTAGGACACACACCTGGGACTTCTGGCTCCAGATTCAGCATTCTTTTTATTTTGTTCTACTTCTTGGGGTAGCTATCTGATATTGGTGCTAATCTTTTCCTACATTCTTCTTTGTTAGAACAGATGATGGTTTTGGGGTCACCAGGTGCTAAGGACCTGGGGAAGGCTCAGGTCATGTCTGATTCTTATGCAGGTGGCTTTCTCATTCCCCAGGCTCTGGTGGAATGTGAGATGGATCTGTTTTGCCTGGATGCCAAGGCCATCCTGGCCCCCAAATATGCCCCACTCTGTCTATACCCCTTTCTAGGCAGCAGCCTCCCAAAGAGACGCCCTTGTCAGAAGTCAGCTGAGATTTTTGGGTGAAGCTTCGATTCTGACGAGGCAGCGTTAGCATCTCCAGCTGCAGCCTCAGCTTTCAGCAAATGGTAAACTCTACTTGAGGGCAGCATTCAATTATGAAAATCTATTTCTCTCGCTACATTCAAAAAGTCTCCTAATGTGCCTTTGTGCACTCACAAATTTAGTGACACATCACTAAATGTGTATGTGGTTGCCATGGAAATGCCTCTCTTCTAACATGGCATTCCAAGAGCAAAGAGAAGGGAAGTTTTCTTTGTAAAGAGAAGCAGAGCAGAACTTGGCTAATTGTCATCACACAAATCCCCAAACTGTCATTCTTCCCTGACTACCTGTCTCCTACTTCCTGTCAACGACATAATGGTGGAAGCCAAATCAGCCTGCTGCATTTCCTTAGGAATTTCACAAGCATTGTTCTTAGCGTTTATGCCAAGCACGTACCAGGAAAGACCCCAAGACTCTTGCTTTGAGTTTTCACCTAGCTCAGAAAGGGTACCTTCCCGGACCATCTAACACTCGCTACTCGTAAGCACTTGAGTCTCAGAAGAACTCTTGGCACCAGTTTCTTTGCAGAACGTGCAGGCTGAGCAAGTCTTCTGAAGATGCTTTGTGTTTTCCACCAGAGACTCTGAGCTTCAGTTTTTGTCGTTGTGACAAAAGCACCATATGAAGACATAAAACGCACGCAAATACTAAGGCACCTTTTGAATGTCAGAAATCCCAAGTGTTTTCCTGGTAGTGGTGTGAATCCACAGAGTGTGGGGAGAGATGGAGAAGGACCTGAGACCGCAGTCTGGCTGATGCCTTCCTGTCTCTCTGGCTCATCCTGGTTCAGTTTTCACCTCTGTCCTTTTGACTTTCCTGACCAAGCCTCTCTATGGGCAAAGAAGTCCTTGTATTTCTGGACTTTACTGATGTCTGAGGGGATCCTTGATTCATACTGCCTTGACCCTTTGATTGCACCTGCTTTCCCAGTCTTGGGGCTGGATAGCTGTTCTTAATGGTTCTGAAGTTCAAACTGATGGATCTTTTTGATATTACACTTTACCAATGGTGAGCTCTGAGATGGGAACCTTAGCCTCTTGCCCTGAATACCTGCCTGAGAACCTGTCACTCCATTCTCAGGTGCTCTGCACTCCTCTATGGGCCTCTTTGCCCTTTGAGGCTCTGCTGTCATTTCACAGGTTAGAGGTGGTTTCGGGGCTTCAGAGGCCATCTGCCTGTACACGTGTTTCTGTTCCTGCTGGGATCCAGTACACATGTGGCTTCTGGGCTGGAGGGTCCCAGAATGCTGAACTCCCTGCCTCCAAGGTTCCTAGGGTTCTGAGAGCCTGCCTGCTGCTCTATTCCAGCTGTCCTGCCTCTGATGGAAGGATCTGGCTCCTGTCCACTGTCACAGGGTGAACCCAGAGATTGGGCATATTCTGGCCTCATTGCTTTTAATGTTGAAAACCCTAGGGTATTCCATCTCACCCATAGCTGTACTGACTCCCAAGAAGACCTTTAGCCACTGGCCATGCCGTTGCCAAAGTGGTGAGACTAAACCAGCTTTTGATTTAAAAAGCAGAGGGTATAAATGCTCTCAGCCCCCATGCACAACAATCTGCATCCCCAATGCAGTCGGGGTCCTGCAGGTCTCCACTTACCCTGGGCATGAGGCAGATCTTTTCTGCCACAAGATAGATTGTCCTTCTTGCTTTTATAAATCAGGTCCTCAGCATTGTTTCTTACCCAACATTTATTTCTCCTGCCCTCAAAGGATGGATAGAAAGGCATCTGGTTCATTGTTGGGCTGTGACCTTGATGAGCACATGTAATTTTGACCAAGAGCTAAAGGATCTAGTGAGAAACTCTGCAGGAGTTTGGAGCCTTTTGTTGCCAAATCAGTGTCCGATGCTTACGTCGCTGAGGTCTCTAAGAGACCCGTCCGACTCTGCAGCAAACCCTGCTCTAGGCTACTTCCATGTAGTTGCTTCTGTTTGGGGGCTGTGTTGAGAAGAGACCAGATCAGACATTGCACTTGACTCGGTGGCCTCTCTGTGGCCTAACCAAATCTCCCTTCTAGCAAGGAACAGGGGCTTCCAACAATAGAACACTCTCTTTGGGACAATATAGAACTTGTCTCTGATGTATCACGTCCTGAATTCTCTTCCTGCCATTTTAGACTCTGGTATCAATCTACCACACTTGGATGTATAAATGGCTGTTAGGAGAGCTGGTTACGCTTTTTTGCTCTTGACTTGTGTAAGTAAATATCAGTTTAGTCCTTATAGGAGAAAAATAAAGGAAGCTTGATTGTCTCCCTAATCCAGAAACCCTGTAATTCTCACCTGGAAAACCTGGCTCTCCTATTTCAAAGCAGTTTTATGGCAAAGGCTAAAAGAAGGCTTTATTGCTTTTAACTGAGCTTATTTTTAAACTTATTTTTTCACTTGTCCATTTAGTAAATAGGAACCCCTCAAAGGGGAGCTGGAGGGGGCTGACTTGGGAGAAAGGGAGTTAATAACCCAGAGAGAGTCGGGGAGGGAAGCTTGGTTCTGGAGAGATTCCCACCTGCTGGACACACAGAATGGGGTCCCCTGACTAATGAGCAAACATCCTAGAAATCAGCGGATGCCAAGAACCAGGGGCCAGCCACTGCTGAGTTCTAGAATGCCAGTTGGAAACCCTCTCCAGTTCTCTCTGCTGTCTCACCCTTGGAGGGGAGGTGCAGACCCACCCTTGCCGAGACTCTTGATGCAACTGGACCCAGCTGGCCAGAAAGACAAACTGCCCATCTTGAGAGGCGAGAGAGTTCTTAGTTTTTCTGGGCTTGGACCCTAAGCTTGCCTGGCTCTTCAGCTGTATGCTAAGCCTCATTCTGGGGCCAGGAGGGTTGCTCCTGACTGCTGGTTACCCTACAGGTAGTTTGGGTGGGACAGTTTCCTGTCCTCACTGCCCTTGTTGGTTGTGATGGGCTCTCTGCAGGTGGAAAGGACAGCCCACACCCAGCCCTGTGGCCAAGACTCCATTTCTTTGAGGAAGATGCTCTCTGCAGGGAGAGATGAACATGTGCGCCTCTGACTTTTCATCACTGAGCAGGTGGAACAGAATTCACATGCTTATCCTTTAACCACAGATGGATCCTTCTGGACTGTTAGAAGGCATTCTAATCCCCACCTTGGCTGGGGCCTGAGGTCAGCTGTCAGAAATAAGGATGGATATTCCCCATGGGGAAAATATGTGCTTTAGGGGGCTATAGGAGGCTTATCTCACGTGTCCTCCCACTCCTGGGTTGTGGGATTTAGAAAAGCGATTAAGTCCTGTTCCATCTGAGGCATCTTAGCAACAGGCCCCTATCAGGGCTATGGTGGGTACTGTAAGGGAGGGAGGCCCTGCTGCTTGCAGCAATTGCTGAGTGCTTTGGGGACCCAGAGGTCCTGTCTTGCTTCCCAGTAATGGCCACCCAAAGCCAAGTGCTTTATCTTCCCGATGTGCTCCTTCATAGCAGCTCCTGACTCCCAGTAGTTTGCCTGGCTGACCCCAAGGCCTCCAGCCACTTCCTGAGAACCCTGGTGGACACTCTACTCCTGGCTCCTCCTGTGTCAGGGCTGGGAGGCCGTGTGATCCCGGCAGAGGCCTCCCGAGCAGAGGTTCAGGCAGCTCCAGGGACTGCTGCCGCCTTCCAGGTGGCTGTTGGGAAACAAAGGGCTTCTCTGAGTGACGCTGGGACTCTTGCAAGTACTCCTTGCTGCCAAAGAAGTCTGCTCAGTGCGGCGGAATCGCGTTCTCCTAGGAAGTGAGACTCTGCTAATGTGTTCTCAAGTTCTGTTCCAGCTGGCATCAGCCGTTCCCTCTCTACAGGCTGGAAGGCCCCCAGCACCCGCTCAGGCACGGGGCTGAGCTGCTGGCAGCACTTGGCACGGGACTGTTTAACAGAGACCAAAGCCTGCTGCTGACCTCAAGTCAGGCCATCTTTTCCTTTGGCTCGATGGGTCTTGTGAGCTGGGACCAGAGCCTCTTAAGGCACTGTCCTGAGGTTGCATTGGCCTGAGCAGAGCTTGGGTGCCCTCCCATCAACTTGCAGGATGAATAGGGGGCCTCAAGCAAAGTACTTAACTGCTGCCTCAGTTTCCTTTTATGCACAGTGGGACCATCCTCAGGGTTGGAGTCTGCATCCAGTGCTTAGCAGAGTACCTGGCACATAGTAGATGTTTAATCAGTATTAGCTTCTATTGTCATGTCTCTGCTGGGACTCCTGAAAATGTCCCAGCACTGCTGGTCGTGGCCCAGCTCTCCAAGGGCTTCTAGGAAACCATCCTTCTGTGTTGTAATGTGACTGCTATGTGCCATTCATTCAGATGCCTTCTAATTAGATGTCCTGTCGCCCTGCCCTGGATGAGGTCCTGGGCCTTCTCAGGTGGGGAGCTCCACAGACACCCTGATTTTCCCGCACTCTCTTGGATCCAGCAGGTGCAATGTCCTGAGCTGAGAGACCTTGTCAGAGTGGGTATTGGTCTTAAGCTGCTTTCCCCAGAACTAGGCTGCTGTGGCTGGGCTCAGCTTCCCTCTAGTCTGGCTTCTGTGGGAAATTTGCTAAGTGGCCCAGCTCTTTTCTAGGGAATAGCAGTGAGGCATATTTGGGAGAACAGTATGGGGGACTGCTCTCTCTCTCTCTGAAACTTGCAATCCATCTATTCCACTGGTTCTCAACTTGGGTAATTTTTCCCCTCATTGCCTCTGAATGTTTGGCAATGTCGAGATATTTTGAGATGTCACAACTGAGGATGCTAGTGGGTAGAGGCCAGGGATGCTGCTAAACATTGACATTGTATAGGAAAGCTTCCCACAACAAAGAATTATCCTGCTCAAAATGTCAGTAGTACCAAGGTTGAGAAACCTTGATCTATTTCTAGCTGGACAGAGAGAAGTTTGGGGAACTCTAAGGATTGTGGAGCAGCGTTGTCCAGATAGATCAGCCCGAGTCCTTCATTCCTTCCCAGGAATTCCAGCCCAGGAACCTAGAAACACTTTTCTCTTACTGATGTGCTCTGCAGCTGTGGACAAATTAACCCCTCTGAGCCTTAGTTTTTTATTCCTGTCCACAGGGATGCTGGGGGTTGCCTTTCCAGATGAGAATCTGTCAAAATCTTCAAGTCTGATGTAGACATTATTGTCTTAGGGGACCCCAGGCTGCTATACTGATTCATGAAGCACCTGCTTCCTTCCAGAGGGCAAGGCTTTGTAAAAGGAAAGCAGTTCTCACTGTTATTTTGGGGGGACTGTTGAGCTGGATCCAGGCTCTGAGTTAAGTGCCATCCCATGGGGTGGGTTGGTGCTCACCCCTGAACCCTCCCAGGTGTCAGACTGTGCCATTGCCAAAGCAGATTTTCTCTCCTCCAGATAATTGTCCTTTCTTTATGCTTAGTGAGCTTCTGCCTTAATCTGTGTGTGGCCGCATTGGGAAGCCTGACTTCACCATGGATGCCGAACGTAATCTGCTCACGTTTAGGCTGTAAATTTTCCGTGGTTCCAAAGTGCTGTGTAGTTCACTGGAACACATGCTGTCCTCTGATAATCGAAATGGCTTAAAACAAAGCAAGGCCTTATTGGTTTGAAATAAACCATCTTGTGAGGTAGGCTATTTTAAAACGAAAGCAAAACTTGGGGCACATCTCTGGTTGAGGTCTGCAACCTATTTCATCCCCAAAGGTCATGGATTAAGGAATTAATTTACTACATGATCTTGGGCAAGTCTTTTAACTTCTCCAGGTCCAAGTTTCATATGTAAAATATGGGCCCAAACTAGATCTCCAAGTCCCCTTCCAACCACAGCTTCTTGCTCAGCTCCTAGATTTCATGGAACTTACGGAGGGAACGTGTGGTTGATGACCGCTCTTCCACGGCTAAAATCGCCCCTGCTGAAAGGTGAGGACCAGTTGAAGAAACGACCCTCTCTCCTCGCCTCGTAATTATGATTCTCAGATGCTCTCAAAATACCAGATGACTGGCTTAGTTACTTGGAACTGGCTGACACGCGTGGTTTAAATCTCTTTTCTTGGCTTCAAGAGAGTGAGCCAAGTTTGAAAAATACAAATGGAAAACTTCCCTGGCTCTTTCCCACTGCCCTTGGGGACAGAAGATGATCGATGTGTCGGGGAGCAGAGTGTAGATGGTTAGAAGGCAGCCTCTTCCTCCCACATCCCTCTTTAGTTCCTAGCTTCTCTCCTCGGCTCTATTGTCGGCATTGGATCGGGGCTACTGACTTCACCGTCTATTGCTTGAAATCTCTTCCTTTTTAAAACCCTCTGGAAAATGCCAATTTTCCCTAGGGGACCTGTGCCAGGGGTTAATAGGACAACATAAAGAACGTAAAGAAATTCACTCTTAACCTTGAAACCTTAATTCTCCTGTTGCAGCTTGACTTAAAAAATTCTTATCCTTGAGCCTGACAGTGTGAAATAGCTCCCCTGGGGGTAGAAGAGCAAGCCCAGGGCCTGGACCGGGGTTCCCCAGGAGGTGCTTCCTCATCTGGGGGCGGGAGGAGGTGTGTGTGTCTCCAATGGACTGTCTGTAAAGATGATGTGGTTGGGATTATCACGTCCTTTTAAAAGACATTATTTCACAATAAGCTACAGGCACATCTGACAGCTTCTCCAGGGCAAGCGATTTGTTGATTTTAGTAGTACTTTGCTGAAGTGTTGGCGGAAAGGTTCCTCAGTTTTATAGGGCCAGCTTCGTATTTGGAATAAGTAAGCCCGTGTGTTAAAATTCCTTCTGAGTCTCTACCTCGTGCAGGTATTTCCAGGTGGGTTTCTCTGCTGTATGTCAGGCGGTGCCTATGTTTGCTTCATTGTAGTGGTTCATTTGAAGGTGCTGTTAGAAGTAGACAATGGAAGAAGACACTCGTTTGGTCATGCCTGTGCTATTTAGGTTCATTGATCAGGGGTAGTCAGAGGAGAGAGAGAAGGATTGATAGACAGACCAGTGTGGATCATAACCAGGCAGAGGAAAGGCCTTGTGTGTGGGATCCAGTCAGAAAATGGATCCCAGGGCCTTCGACCTTCAAAACAAGTGCCTGCATGGCCACCATTGCCCCGTGGACAGTCCTGTGTCCTGACACCCTTTTGTCTAGGAGTGAAGGAACTTTCTGACAGAGAAAGCCGCCCTCAACATGTGCCTGTTTCCAGAGGATGGGGAGAAGGAGGGGCGAGGGTTATGAGGGCGGGGGCTGCTTCAAGTGTAAGAACAAGGCCACGAAGCAAGGCCCTGAGGCTTAAAATGGTGGTACCTTCCTTTTCCAGTCGGAGAGGCTCACCTTCTAGTGAATCATCCATGTACACAGCAATTTATGGTCTTCATTATTCTTTAGTAAGAAATTATTTCCTGCTCATCTGTCACTTGAAGACTAAGGGCCTTCTACTCCCTGTGCTGGGAATATAGTAGCTTGTTGTACATCCGTTCTATTTATGTCCCATGTGGGAGCTTTGGGGGCTGCCCTTTGACAAACACACACAAAAAAGATATTGATACAGGAAGAGCCATAGAAAAAGGAAAAGGCAGGACCGGGGAGCTCGGTGACCTCAGGTTAGACCCTGTTACCCACAGGGACTTGGCCTCAGTAAGTCATTAGTGGCTACCACTATCCTCCCTTCATGTCACCCTTACTAGAATAAAAACACCCATGTAGCATGCACAGTAAGTCACCCCCCCCCCAGGATGTGGTCAGTAGAAATGAACTCTAGGCTGTGGCCTGCCTCTGGATGAAAGGAAGGACATAGATGACCACACACAGAGCCTGGCCCACCACCCAGACACCTGCCCACTTGGAGGGCTCACCCACTTAAGGAGAACTTACAGCCAGGCCCCTGTTGTGTTCCTCACTGTTCTCCATCTCTCCTTCCCTTCCCCACCAGGCCTTGGACGGTCTAAACAAGACCACATCCCCTGCTCCCTAAGAACACCTGGTCTCACTCTGGGTGGCCTAGCAGATGTCAGTCATTCAAAGCCAAAACTCAATAACCACTACCAGGGAGTGGGCCTTTCCCATACATTATTAATCTTCACGATGGTTCTAGCCAACAGAGATGGCTCGCTTTGTGTTACAGTTGAGGAAGCTGAAGCTCAGAGATGTTAAGCAACGTGCCCAGAGTCACACAGCTAGAAGGTGGCAGAGCCAGAGTGGGAGCCTTGGTCATCCCATTCTGCCCTTGAGCACAAGATACACCAACTAGACTCTAAGAGCTGGCACAAGTAGGGCGGGGCTGGAGGCTTCCTGGGAACTAAGGGCAGTGATCCAGGGATTAGAATGTGTCTAGTAAGGAGACAGCCTACTGTTCCTCCAAACCTGCTTCCAGATATTCTTTCCCTTCTCTGAGATTTCTCCCATCTGCTTTGCCCATTATATAGCCTTTCTTCATTCTCTGTTTTGGTCTTTAAAATCGTCCTCACAAGTGGCCTTCTTTCCAGATGAGGAAACTGGGGCTCACGGAGAGGGTCTTGTCCAAGATGGTGTAGCAGACAGTAGAGTTAGCAGGACCTTTGGGTCCTGAGTCATGTTCTCTCCATTTTTTGTACCCCTACCCAACCCCTACCCCAGTCCCCCCAGCTCCACCCCTGCCATGCTGCTGTTTCCTGTATCTCCTAAATCTTACCTTGACTTTGTTTGGGAGGGACCCTGGGCTGGGTCCTGGAGTAACCAAGGCTCACTTCAGCCTATCTCTTGTTTCCACCCCCAGGCCCTCTGAGGCCCAGTCTCAGCCCCACTCGTTTCCCCAGGTCTCCTCAATCTATTGAACAGAATCTGCACACGCTGTGAAGGTGCTGAGAGAGGTGGTCCTCTTCCTGGTGTTACCTCCATTTTTCAGTCCTGGCCAGCAGCAGCATCCACAGTGCTGGCCCTACCTGCCTCTGCTCAGCCTGCCTACCTCATTCCTGAGGCCTTGGCTTGGGGAGAAGCATAGGAAAGATCGCAAGAGCCGTCACAGGCTGAGGGTATTCATTCTCAGCACCTGACTGAGGACCAAGCTGTGCAGTCCCCTGCTTGCCGGGATGTTGCAGGCATCACCACAGCTGCGCCCAGCTGGGACTCGCACATGATACAGGGAGCCTCACAATCTGCAGGGCTTGGGGGTTTGTCTTATTGCTGAGATGGCACCACGGGCAGCCTGCAAGGTCAGGGCCGTTTTGTTCTAGATCACTGTCTCCCGGGCTGTTTTCCCACTCCCTGTGCCCCATGGAGTCTGTACAGCTTACAGAGGCTCTATCTCTGGAGCTCCCCAGCTCTGTCCTCACACCCCCGCCTCCGACCTAGAATTACCTCTCACTTGGCTGATTCACGGAAGCTTCTGATTTGGCCCTCAGGCTATAATTTTCCACAATATGTGCATCATGACCTAAAAAGCACAGTGCTGGCTACGTCTTTCTCCAGCCCTCCCAGAGGCAGCACCAGCCCCTCTAGAGAACACCCTGGCATACCCTTCCTCCAGGGAACTGAGCAGGCCCAGGGTGGAGCTGGGGCATGACTTTTAAAAACCCTAAATCCCAAAATGTAATTCATAACAAATCCTTTTCTTTAATGACGAAAGTTATGTGTTGTACACACATTGATACAGCCGCTTTCTAGCTTTTCTGATTGCATGGTTCTGGGTGAGTCCATTGACCCTGCATCTCCTGTGATCCCAAAGCAGGGCTTGGTCTGCCTGTGGGATGTGCCGAGTGACGTACATGCTCGAGCTGGGTCGTGAGAGCTGTTGTTAAATTTTCAGAAATTTTGCGAGCTGCTTATTAAAACAGCTGTCATTTTTAAATCAATTATATAAATTTACAATTAAATAAGTCATACTAAAAGCAAAGGTAGCTGATACTCAAATCTCATTACTTCCTAATTCACTGACTACACTTTATTATTTATCTGTGCTCCTGAGGTTACATACATCTATTGTATCCATATGTAATCGTGTACTACTGTACATCTCTACCCAGCGAGGTACTGGTAGCTTGAAATAGACTGGTGGGAATATTTACACCACAGAAGTTGGCCAACACTATAAATCAGGATTTTATTTATTGTTTTGATGATTATCTGGACTTAGGAAAGTGGTGGAAAAAATGTTACTGGTGCAGAGTAAACTTAAAATGTTATCATTGCAAAAAGCACAAAAAAATGAAAATAAGGTTCTTCCAGTTTTCAAAAACTACCATCCAATTCAGCAAAGAATCCTCTCACATCATTGGCAAACAAATGAAATTCTCATGTGTTTTTGTTATGTCATCTATGTCTTCTTGAAGTAAATGAAAATATCGACCAGGGCTCATGTGGGAACCACACATCTGTCAGCACATTGGAGGGTACAGCTTTGGGCAGGTCCCATGTCGTCTACCAGCTCCATGACTTTGACTGGCATGCCCGAGTCCCCTTTCATTTACTGATTCATTTATTTAACAAATACATATTGAGTGTGTACTATGTGCCAGGCACCAGAGACACAGAAGTGAACAGAGACAATACACAGAATAAACATGTCAATTCCATTTTTAAAGCCTGCCTTCCTTCAAGGCACAAGTTCTCCCTGTGTGTCTTCATCTCCCCGACCGAGGGTGAGCTCTGCCTCCATCGTGATCTCATCTTTCAACTCTAACTCTGCGCCGATGAGGACACAAGCCTCAGTTCGAGGACAGAGTCTGAGCAGAGTCATGTGTGAATGGCTTGGAACCTGAGAGAAGGCCCGCGATGGAATATAGAAGCAGCTTTGTGGGACAAAGCCAGTAAGAGGAAAGCAAAATCAGTTTCTTCAGAGTTTGTGAAAATGGGATGCATCCTCCCAATCTAAAGAATTGTTAGCTGTTCTCTGTGCTGTGGGGCTGAAAGAGATCTAAAACGAGACCTCTGCACCTGAAAGGGCTTAAAAATATTTAATATAAGAAATATCACAGGATAGCCTGCTGATTCACTCATCTGTTTGTTCAGCAAATACAAGCGTCTACCCAGCCAGGTGCTTGCAAGCTCTGTGAACTGCCATGCCAGATGATCTGTGGTCTCTCCCGTTGAGGGATTTTCAGACTAGTAGGGCAGTTTATAATCCAGATTGCTGGTCAGTGAGGGCAGGGGGTCAGAATGCCCTGGAAGCCTTCCCCCTCTCTCTGGAATCAGGCCCCCTCGGGCAGCCGTTCTCCTCTTTCCCTATCCTCCCCCTACTTAGCATCGGTCTCAGTGTGTAGTAGTTGTACGTCTGAGTGTGTGTTTGATGGATGTCTGCCCGTCTTAGAAGAACGTCATCTCCAGGAGGGCAGACAGGGACCCATGTCTGTCTTGTTCACAGGGCCCAGCATCAGCAAGCAATCAGGAAAAACTTGCTGAATATGTGAATGAAGGATGAAAGAAGCTTGGAGGAGGGAGATTGATGTCGGTGGGAGGCCCAGAGGGCATCTGGAGGGAGCGGCTTGAGCCTGAAGAATGGAGCCTTCATTCTTTCACTTCTAGCAGGTGAAGCCAAACTCTAGCATTTGTCAAGGTCCCGTCCAAGCCTCACCTCCATTTCATAGCTTTTCTTAAACCTTCTCTCTGGAGAGAGATCTGTGACAGAACACAGCAATTTGCATTATAGCTCTTAGGCAATTCTTAACCTTTCTTAAGTCACAGACCTCTATGCTAATCTGATAAAAATTATAAACCTTCCTCCCCAGAATAATGCTCATGGTATGCATATGTGCACACACACAAACATGCAATTTTCTGTTCAGTTTCAAGGGTTTCACAGGCTTCCACTCCATCCATAAACCCCAAATCAAGAACCCTGCTTTAAAAAATGTGATTCCCCAAAATAGGCACAAACTGTACCTCTGTAGTCCCAATATCTAGCACGGTTCTCGGCATTATAGGCAGTACTTAATATGGAATATTGGGCGGATGAATAGAAGAATTGAATGGGTAGATGGGTACATTTAAAAGTGTCCTGATTTGCCATGACCTGTGGAGAGTTGAGCTCAAAATTCCACTGACGTCATCAGGGGAGAGGGTCAGCTTGAGTAGAGAATAGGAATGTGGTTCTGCCCACACCTGAGAGTCCCACCAACTACATAAGACCATTTTCCAAATAAAAACTTAGAACATAGTATCTAACACATTGCCTGATAATGCAGTGGAATATTTGAAATTGGACTTACCTCAGAAAATCAGGGATTGTGTGATTTTAAAGGAACATAACTTAGTCCTGAGGCTGATTGGGTTGTTCTGGAGTTTCTTTAAACTCGCAGAAGGGGATGATCAAGGTCTAGGCTCCCCACAGAGATTAGGTTAGTCTTCCAAGTTTGGGTAGAGGGGCCCAGCAGGGCAGCCCATCTGTCCTTCACATTCTTCTCCATGGTCACCTGTGTAGCTAATTCCTAGTGTGACACCACGAAATTCTGTCCATCATCTGCTCATTACCACCCCCACCACACCACCAAAAACAAGGGTGGTGTATGTGAATTCCTACCTTTTAAGATGTTCAACTCTGGAATCTTAAATTTTTTTTTTTTTGCTTCTATTTAAGTCCTTCTTTTTCACATTAGGGCATTTGACAATGTTGGTTTTTAGACACCAGAGTAGTTCAAAACCATGGGGGAAAAACCCTACAGTACTAGCTTTTGCTTGGAAAACAGTTGTCAAGGAAATAGATTTTGCAAACATTTCCTCCCAGGAGAGCTCTCCCTTTCCATGTATCCCCACACTGAACATTATTCTCCTGGGCAATGGCGGTAGGCAAAGGTACAACTGGCAGGTAATTTGTCTGGCCAACATCTAATAATGAATTAAAGCCCTTGCTGGCACGTTCTCAGGTCAGCAGTTGACAGTGGACGAAGTTCAAGTTCAGTTTATAGTGCATCTGAAATGTTCTTGGGCTTACAGGAATGACGGAAGATTTCTTGGCCCTGGCTATAGACCAGGGAATAGGATTCTGTAAATTCTATTAGCAGACAATGGAAGCTCCTGATAGATGGGGCTGAAATTGCAAAACGTTGTTCGATTAAAAGAAAAGGTGAAGGCTCATGGGGCAGAGGCTGTGACTCAAAGCACTCACACGAGGAGATACTTATCTCATGATGAGAGTGCTGGCAGCCCAGGCACCAGCCAGTGGTACTTGGAGAATCCATCACTGTTAGACATGCCAATGTATACATGAACTGCTCAGTTGTGAGCAGACCTCACAAGCGAGGCTGGTGGATTTAATTATCACTTGTGAGAACTTAGTCAAGAAAGTGCTGGCCCCATTAGAGTTATGGCCAGCAACCCTGGCAGGTGGTTAATTACAGACTTCTCCAGTCCGTGGACGTGCAGGTCTATGTGTAGACAGGAGTAAAGCTGCCGACAGAGGCAGAGAGATGATGTTTCCCCCTTATTCCCATTTGTGTTGGGATCTATTGTGCTTGCAGCAATCTTTAATCATAAAAGCTATTACTATGGGATGATTATCAATGTTATTCATTTTTGTCATGTTGCCTGGTAATGTCCCTTTGTGCCCAAGACATACATGTTTCTGTGGTTACAGGCTAAAGAAGTGAAACCTTCCTCACTCTTAGCCATTTTATCATCACAATAGTCTAAAAAGCTATTTTGAGAGATAGTCGAGTCCAGCCTGTGGGGTGAAAAATGGACCCAGTGTGACGAGAGCCTGAGTCTTTGAAAAGACTTCATTTTAACCAGAGTAGTTCACAATGCAACGTTATCCAGTAGCAAGACAGAAAAACGCTCCTAAATGGTTAACTGCATTCTCCTTTCCTCTTTTGGGTAACGTTCTGTCCCATTACAGACCAATCTCTACTGCAGGACCCACTTTGCACGTCCGTACAGACTGCACAAGAACCCAGAAGTGAATTTTTAGGTTTTTGATGATTTCCAACCTAAGAAGTGATCACTGATGGAGAAAATGGTGCATTAGATCATGCAGGTAGAGTCTGTTTGTACCTCTGTGAACTCAGGTTATCTCCATCACCCTGCTGGTTTTGAAAATGCCCCATTAGCGGGAGAAATAGTGGCAGAGTTATCACTTAAAGTACTCAAAATCATTCTCTTTAAAGGTCACACTGGCGGAATTTTCAGATAACACTTGGCATTGCAATTTTTTTTTTTCAAGTGGGAAAGCAGCTGCTCTGGGCATGGGGAGAGGTCATCTATTGGGTTTCAGATCTCTAGTTAAGGCTATAACCCCACCAAAGTGGTTATCGCTTAAAGATAATTACATTCCACATTGTTCGTGCTAAACTCTTGAGATGGACTGATTGACATATTTAAATCTCATCTGCCAGGCATTTGCTAATTATCATAGCCTAGTTGGAAAAAAAAAAACCTAATCAAATCGCTGTTTAGAGATGCTTTGCATTTTAAAATTGTGCTGGATTTATCCTAGGAAGAGAGGAAATGTACCTCTGATTTTCCACTAGTTTTTTCCCTGACCTCAAGAGGGTTTAAACTTTTAATGGTTTAAATACCCATAGCTAATCACTCAGGAAATTTGGTGCATTTGCAGTTTCTTTTTTGCATCCTTTCCATCCCTGACCCCCTTTTCATCACCCTCGAATGAAGCTTTCCCACTTAGTGACTTCACATCTATAAGGGGGGCCATTGAATTCCAGCTAATGAGGCTCATCCCTTTTATTCATTTTAGATCGTACCAGCCGGGCCTGGAGTCAGATCTGAGAGTGAATGGTTATCACATCTTTCTCCGGTCCATAAATGGAAAAAAGACAGAAAAATAAAGACAAAAAGAGCAGCTTCTTGGGTCAGCAGTTTGAATAGAAGCCATCCTCCTTAGGAAAGGCACCCAAGACTGGGTGTTATTTTAATAACAGCAGCTAGAGTAAACCCTCACCTTGGTCCCCCTGCCTGCCAGCTGAACTCAGATCTTTTTATGCAATGTTTTTTTAGCCACCATGCTCAAAATTGGGAAAACATGACGGTTTTCTCCTTTATTCAGAATATACGGCTGTTGGTGACAGAAATCTCACCAAGCCCTTTCTTTTGTAGGGAACGTCTGAAAGGGCTTGTCTTTGAGATTTATGAAAGAGCCCCCTGGGAGCCACCGTCACCCAGAGTTGTATCTCAAAAGCAAATACAGGGAAGAGGAATTTTATGAAGGTTTTATCGAATCACCCGTCACTGGCTGTCAGTCCATTTGTCTCGCTTCTGTGAAAGGGTCTGTTTTGCCAGCTCCGCAGGAGCTGCCACCTTCCTGCAGCAGGTTTACAGGCCCCAGCAGGAAGCCCAGATCTGTAGGCAGCCGAGAAAGAGAAAATACTGCTTTTATTAGAAGCCAGAGCAGCAGAGCTGGGGCAGGTGCCTCAGGTTACTTGGGAGTAGGGTGTGTGGATTTGAGGGAGGTGGGAGGAGAAGGCTCAAAGTCAAGCCAGCTGAAGGCCTGCATGAGCTTTGATTCTGATCATTCCAACAATTCAAAAACCTGTGAAACTTGAAGATCTGAGTTTTCTCTCTTTCCTAGTCTGTCCCATTAGTTCATCAAGATTAGAGACGGTTGGTTTTCATAGTTAATTATTCTTTGATATTCTGTTCCAGGGTTTTGAAATCAAATTTCTTGATGTTTTACTCTCTCCTGGGTGATCAGGTTATCTTTTATAGTCCTTTCAAGAACACAGCACTTGAGCTCAGCACTGTCAAGGAAGATGTCCTAAAGGTCCCATGAAATTTAGTCTTGTAGGAGTGAGAAAACACCACCCAACCCCTTATTATGAATCCAGAAGTGCCACCGCACATCAGCCATCATCGCAGACCTAGAAAAATGAAAAGAAATGAGCTGTCTGATTAATGCAAATCCAAGGAATGCTTATGGGGTGGCAGCTCCTTGGCTTTGTAGGATGAATGAGCTCCAGGACCTGAGTCATTTTATATGGTGTTTGTAAGGCTGAGCAGGTCTGTTTACTGCTTTGAAATTCTCTCTCCTGGTGTGAACGGGTAACCTTATCAGTAGGTTTTGCAAGCCTTTCTTGCCAAAAAAGAGAAAATATGTACTTTGGAACCTCAGCTGATGGGGGCCTAGGAGGAATAAAGAGAAAAGTCAAATGCATTTCTTGGGCTACACGTGGGAAACAGAAGGAGATTTTTTTTTTCTTCACATACTAATTAAGATCTCAGTTCAATTATCATCTTGGAGGCCTTCCTTGGCCACCTCTGCCCACTCAGCCATCCTCTTCCCCCTTACCTTCCTTGGTTTTTCTTCATAGTGCTTATCACTATTCAAAATTACCCTGCATATTTGTTTCCTTATCATCCATCTCCCCACACTAGGGTACAGGAGCAGTGAGGGCAGGAACCTTGCCTTCTTGTCTACTACTGCATGTACCAGGACACGGGGTACCTAGTAGATACTCAATTCATATTATTTAAATGGTTGTCAGGTGACAGGAGGTTGAGAAAAGAACAAAGAGAGGCAAAGGTTGGAATCAGACCTAGGTTTGAACCCAAACCCTCTACTTACTGGCTGTGTGTCCTTGGAATAATTACTGAACCTTTCTGAGCCTCAGTTTTCTCAGCTATAAAATGGGCGTAACACCTGCTTCCTGGAGCAGCAGTGGAGGATTAAATGAGGTAAAGTGTAAGATAACATCTGGCACAGAGGCTGGTACATGGAGGTGCTCAAGAAATACTGGCTCATTCTCTAAGCCTTGTGCCAAGAGCATAGACTGCCTGGGTTCAAATCCTGGCTCTGTCCCTTACCTGATGTGACACTTGGGCATGTGCCTCAGCTTCTTCATATGAGAATGAGAGTAGTGATACACTAATCTTATAAAATTATTGTGAAAATTAAAGAGTTAATATATATGTAAAGCACTGATGACCCATGGAAAACACTGGATAAGCATAATAAAACAGTATTGTTATTTTTAAACAAATTAGATAATCGAGGCACAGAAAGGTTAAGTATCTTGTCTAAGGACACACAACTGGGGAGAGCTGGGATCCAAAGCCAGGCTCTTAACTACTAAGCCTTACTTCCTCCTCGAGAGGGCTTCCCAGAGCTGAGGTGCATGCTATATGTTCTGTAAATGTATGCATTTTCCTGTAAAATGGGGGTGATGATGACACCCTGCCCCACTCACAGGTGACCACAGGCTCTAGTCAGGAAGGAAAAGCACTTTGAAAATGATAGAGCTACCTGCACATAGGTGGGTGGTTTTTACTCTAAATTCCTTCAAAATGGCCTTGTTGAACCATTTTCCCTTGAACTTTCACTCAGATGCACTGAGATCTTCCCTACTGTTATTCGTCTTTGTCCTCAACTCCCCGTCTCCCTGCCCCCACTCCGATGTCCTGTCTATGATAGAATAGACGAGTAGGGAAGACCCTTTACTTTGCAATCAGGGAACCAATCTCAGTGCAGTGCAGAGCTCAGATTTACTTGTGACCTACTCCATCAGCAGACTGCACCAAGATAAAAAAGGTGTCCAATGGAAAAGTATCTCACCCATTCTTGCTATCCTTTATGGCCTCATAGTTGGAGCTGTTCCCTTGTTGAGTCTTTGTATATCCTTGTTGAGGCAAAGTAACCAGGCAGTAGGTATTTCTGTCCCACACAGCCTCCTTTCCCATGGTCCTCACAACAGGAGCAGCCCAGGGGAGCCCCCGCTGTGTTGTCATCATCCTTAGATATTTATTCAGCATACATTTATGGAGAACCTCTATGTGCTGGGCTCTCTTCTAGGTGCTGGAGAGCACTAGTGAGCAAATGGAGCCTGCGTTCTGGTGGGCAGGGGAAAGAGATATTAATCAACCAATCACACAATGAATGTAAAGTTCTGATTTTAATAGTCTTCTATAATAGGAGGATTCAACATGATCCTGACCGGGTGGTCAGGCTTCACTGGGACATGGCAACTAAGCTGCGATCTGAAAGATGCATGGAGTTTATCAAGCTAAAAGTGGAGGGAGGAGTGACCCAAGGAGCGAGACTATCATGTGCAAAGGCCCTGTGGCAGGAGGAGGCACAGTTCTTTGAGGAACTGAGGAAGAAAGCTCATATGGCTGGGCAGAGACGGGTAGGATAATCTGAAGCTGGAGGCATAAGTATGTGGAACTCTACAGGGCTTGATGGGCCTTATTGAGTTTGATCTTTATACCTGATGGAAGTGTTTGTGTGTGTTGAGGGTAGGGCAGAGATATGAATAAATTTGCACTTTGGATAATCCCCCTGGCTACGTATGGAGAACAGTGTATGAGGCCAGAGAGGACTCCTCTAGGCCAGTCAGGAGGCTACTGCAAGAGTCCCATGGAGAGATGTGAGGGGTGTGGGTTAGAGTGGTGGTGCAGAGAGAAGTGGATGGAGAGATACTTAGTAGGTAAATTAACAGGGTAGCAATCATCCTGTGGCTGCTTTTTATTGGGCACACATTATGAACCAGCTGCTGTGCTAAGTACCCTACGTGTGTTATCTTACTCTCAGGGTTTTTATAAGGATTAAATACTCATATCCGTTTACAGATGAGGAAACTGAGAGTCAGAGAGGTTAAATCACTCACTCAAGGCCACACAGCCAGCAGGTGGCAGAGCCCTAGAGCAGCATCTCAAACTTAACTGTATATTTGGATTTTCTGGGGATTTTGTTAAAATACTGGCTACAATTTGGCAGGTCTGGGGTGGGGCCCAGGATGCTACATTCTTAACATGCTCCCTGCATGCATATGCCAATGGCTGGTCCCTGGACCACACTTTGAATAGCAAGGGTCTGTCTGCCTCCAGGACCCGCAGCTACAGTGCCTTAGAAGAGCTACAGATGGGGTGAGATTTCTGAGACTGCTCAAACCTGGGTCCCATGGGCAGGGTGTGGGATTGCTGTCTGGACCTCAGATAGGTAGGAAGTCATATCACATTTTCACTTCCTACATTTGCCCTTCAATAGCTCAAGCAAACTCAGAAGTGAGAGGGTTGGAGGCAGCATGTCTCCATCTACTCCCAACCCACCCCTCCAACCCCTCAACGCAACCAAACCCCATCCTGCATCCAGCTTTTGAACTATAGACCAGGGATTATATGTTCACAGATGTCTCATCAGCAATTGCCAATCAGATCATTTTGTGGGGCACCAAAAGATGGGGTGGATTGAGAAATCTAACATGGATGGTTTCTAGGTACTGAGCTGTCAGCTGTTTATCTGGGCTGTGCTGAACGTGAAGGGAAAAGAAATCAACCCAACGTTCTAATCTCTTAATCTGTGTGGTTATTAGATCCAGGTATCATTAGAGACCAAGCCCTTTCCCGTTTAGCCCCTGCAGATGGGACAGGTGTCGCCACTGGGAGATGCCAATAAGGCTGCAAGTCACAGTGTGAGCGCTTGTCTTTAATGACTGGGAAAATCCATTTCCCTTCTTGGCAGCTTTGAGATGTTGCAAATGTGGTTCTGGGTCATTGCCAGACCTGATCCTGTCTGTGTGCATATTTTATTTAAAAAGGCAGGGAGAATGTCTCCCTGTTTCAGTGATCGCTCCTTCCTCCCCAGTTGCCCAAGAACTTTCCAAGGCAAACTTTCTATTCAGTTTCCCACTCTTGAGACAGTCTGCTGGCATTCCCATTTCCTTCTCTCCCCAAATGTCTCCTTTCTCTCTTGGTTCCATCGCTCTGGGGCTCCTCAGCCTGGGGTGGGCATCTGTGCCTGGGTGATGCAGTGGATTTTAGTTGCTTTTCTGCAGGAGAGGATTCTAGCTCTAGGAGAGCTCTGAGACAGGTAGAAGGAACATCTTAAACAAAATAATAATGTCTGCCTCAAAGTGGTAAATATTTTTCATTTCAAGATTTCATGTCACTGTAATTTGTTCAGGTGGACAAGAACAGCTTTTGTTTGCGAAAGAACTGAAGAGGTGTCTTAGGATTTATCTCCAATTGCTCTGCCTGTCTCTCTATAACTGGAGCTTTGTTTCCTGCCTCTGCAGAACTCGGCAAAGGGAAGGCTTTGTGGTCTATTGTTAGGTGTTCTTTAAATCTATAAATCATAGACTGCTGGAAGGGAGGAGCTTCCAAAGATCATCTAGAACTCCTTCTGTCTCTAGCATGGACATGCATGCATACACATGCACACACACACACACACACAAACACATACAAATAATCATGGCTTGGTGTGTATTTCTAGAACCCAGTGAGGGCAGAGGTATAATTTCTTTGGGTGTTTATTTCTCATATCTCTTGATTCTTAACAGCCACATTCTTGAGTCTGTCCCAAATTTCTCTTGCCATATCTCAGGCTGCCCCTACCCCCATCTGCGGCTTCACTGTCCTGGCCCATGTTTTTGGAAGCACGACCATCCCTGTGCTAACTTTTGCATCCAGACGATGGCAAGTCATTTCCCCTGTCTGGTCTCACACAGTTCTTGTAAAAAGTGGCTTTGGAAATAGATAATGTCTCTGGTGCTAAATCGTGTTTGACTCTGGGATTCTGGCTCTCTGCTTCTATTTATGTTGTTTCTCTTGCTGGTTGGCCTCCTCTCTGACTCCCAGCTGTGAAGGCCTCCTCTATCAAAACCTGCTCCTTCCTTCCAACCCACGGCCAACCACCCACAAGCTCCCTTTTGACTTACGCGTAGCACCGTATCATTTGGTCCTTATGTTTTTCATTTTAACAATCTCCAATTTTCTCCTTACAAACTTTCTAGATATTCATTACAGAAAATCCAGAAAATATAGGTCAATAATAAGAAAAAAATAACCACTAAGCTTCTCACTATCCAACATAACCATTGTCAGCATTTTTGTGTTTTCCCTTCCAGTCTTTTTTTTCCTTTTAAAATACTCATACATAGTCCAATATTTTCATAGTATACAATTTGGTATCATGCTTTTCCAATTAATATTATATAATGAGCATTTTTGTATCTCATATAGTGATATTTAGTTTGTATTACTAAACATTTGGATACACAATTTTTAATATCTGTTTCGTACTTTACATCTCATACTTCAGCATGATTATTTCTAAAGGGGAACAACATCTATGAGAGAAAGTGTGCAAAGAGTTGTACAAATGTGAGCAGTGATCGTTCATGATGTTAGTTTTATCTTCTCAAGTGAACTACTTTATGTGTTGTCATAAATTGTTATATACTTTACTAGTCACCAAGTTTTGCACAGTGGTGGGCAAAACAAAGTGTCTGTGGGTTTGGACAGATGTACAATGACACGTATCCACCATCACAGCATCATACAGAGTAGTCTGTCTTAGTGATCCTAAAAATGCTCCTTGCTGAACCTCATTCATTGCTTCTTCCCCTCCAACCTCTGACAGCCAATGATCTTTTAGTCTCTGTGGTTTTGCCTTTCCCAGAACACCGTACACTTGGAATCAGACAGTTGCAGAACCTTCCCAGATTGGCTTCTTTCACTTCGTAACATGAATTCAATCTTTTAAAGGAAACATACCTATTAATAACATCTACTTTATTACTAGAAATTTCTTAGAGGCACTGGCCTCAGGAACTTACTTGAAATATAGAAAAAGAGTGTGCACAAAGATGTTCATTATGGCATTATTTACAGCAGCCCCCAAGTAGAAATCACTGACATGTTCAGTTATACGGGAGGCAGATTAAGTGAATGATGCTGAACCTACTTGCCAGGCTATGATATAGCTATCTAAAATGATGTTTACAAAGCCTTTGTAATAAAATGGAAAATGTTTATATCATCATCACTGGGAGAAGCAAAGATAAATGAAAAAAATGGAAAGAGAGACACCAAAGTGGGAATGGTGGTTATTATATATGAATGATGGGTGACTGTTTTCTTTCTCTCTGCTTTTCTGCAGTGAGATTCTATACCTTGGATACATTAAAAGAAAGAAAGAAAGATGGGTAAATCGATCCATCCATCCATCGATCGAACAACCTTACTTTTTAAAACTATTGGAAAGGATGTGGGCAGAAGAGGGAAGTAGGGGTACAGAACTGAGCTCAAGTGAAAGGAGTGACCCAGAGATGTGAGAAAAGGGCTTAGGCTGAAGTCTGGATTGAGCTGGGACTGCTGGAAAATGTTTAGAACCACAAAAGGTACCTTTTAGTTTATTTCTGGAGCAGGAAGAACAGAGTAAGGATGGGCACTTCATTTGAACATGGTAATATAAATATAAAAAGAGAAACCCAAATTGCTAGTTCCTCATTTGCTCCATCCTCTGACCAGAGTGGGTGGGACAGGCTTGGTGAGGGGATGAAAGCCCAGGAGGGCCTTTGAGGCACTGAGGGGTAAGAGGAGCCACACGGGGACTGGCAACAAGCACATTCTGTCTAATTTATAAAAGTGGAGGAAAGCAGAATTCTTTCATGTATAAATCTGGGTGAAAAGACATCAACCTCCAGCAAAGTTCCTTAAGACTTTTCTTTTCTAAAGAATTTCAGGCTTGTAGAGAAGTTGCAAAAAATACTACAAAGATTCGAATTTACTCTTCACCCAGATTCCTCAAATGTTAGCATTTTACCCTGTTTACTTTGTGCATTCTCTCTCTTTCTCTCTCTCTCCGCCCCCAACCCCACACATTGGTTTCTGAACCATTTGAGAGTAAAGTTGTAAGCATAATGCCCCTTACTCCTAAACATTTCATTGTGTATTTCCAAAAGGTTGGTTCTACTTTTCTGCATAACCACAGTAAAACCAGAAAATTAAGGTTGATACAGTACTATATGATCCCTATACCTTACTCACATCTTGTCAGTTATGTTGACAATTCTCTTTTATAGTAGTAGTAATAATAATGAGTAATTGTTGTTGTTATTTCTGCTCCAGGAGCACGTCCAGATCCTGTATTGCATTTAGTTCGTGTCTCTGTAGTCTCCTTCATTCTGTAACAGTTCCTCAGTCTTTCCTTTTCTTTCACGACCTTGATGTTTTTGAAGAGTAAAGTAGCTTGTTCTTCAATTTGGGTTTGTCTGATCTTTCCTCATGATTTGGTTCAGATTTGCATTTTTGGCAGGAATACTACTGAAATGATGGTGTGTCCTTCTCAGTGTGTTATTTCAAAAGGCATAGGGTATCCATTTGTCCCCATTAATAGTTTTAAAAAATATAAATTAATAATAGCTTCATTGAGTTATAATTCACATATGATAAAATTCACCTTTTTAAAGTAAAAAATCTAGTGGTCTTTTGTATAGTCCCAGAGTTGTACAGTTATCATCACAATCAATTTTAGAACATTTTCATCACCCTCAAAAGGCCCCATACCCATTAGCATTCTCCATGTCCTTTTCCCCAGCCCCTGGTGATCACTAATCTACTTTCTGCCAGCATGAATTTGCCTATTCTGGACATTTCATACAAATAGCATCACATGCTGTGTAGCCTCTTGTATCTGGCTTCTTTCCTAAGCACAGTGTTTTCAAAGTTCATCCAGGTTGTAGTGTGTATCAGCACTGCATTCTTTTTTATAGCTGAGTAATACTCCATTGTACATATTTACCGCTTTTTGTTGATTCCTTCATTAGTCAATGGACATTTGGGTTGTTTCCACCTTTTGGCTATTGCAAATAGTGCTGCTTTGCACATTCATGTACAACTTTTTGTGTAGACATATGTTTTTAACTTTCTTGGGTATGTGCTGGGGTCCCCAGTGCCACCACTAGGTTCAGTGATTCACCGGGAGGGCTCACAGGGCTCAGCACATAGTCCTGCTCCTAGCTGTGATTTACCACAGTGACAGGACACAAAATAAAATCACCAAAGGGGGAAAGTGCATACAGAGAAGCCCAGAGGAAACCAGGTGCAGCTTCTAAGAGTCCTCTCCCAGTGGAGTCACACAGGACACACTAAATTCCTCCAGCACTGAGTTGTGGTGACACATGTGAGACATTGTCCACCAGGGAAGCTCATCAGAGACTCAGTGCCCAAGGTTTTATTGGGGACTGGTCATGTGAGTACCCTCTGGTTAACATGAACCAAAATTCCAGACTGCCAGAAGGAAAGCAGGTGTTCAGCATATGCCACGTTGTTTGTACAGTCTCGGTACAGTTAACCACCCTTACCAACCAAAGAATGGTGAGAACACTCACTAAATCCAAGTTTCCAGATGCAAGCCAGGGGCCAAACTTGCAAGAAGAGCCCTTCTAAGCATAGAAGTCTTTCCTTCTATGTTAACTCTTTTCAGCACAGGTGTACACCTATGAGTGGAATTGCTGGGTCACATGGCAACTCCATATTTAACTTTTTATGCCAAACTGTTTTCCAAAGCAAATGCACCATCTTTATTTCCATCAGCAATTGATGACGCTTCCAATTTCTCCACATCTTGGCCAACACTTGTTATTGTCCATCTTTTTTATTACAGCCATCCTAGTGGGACTGGATGGTTTCTAAGTTAATAATTTGCAAGCATTTAGAACCAAAAATGATGATCCATAGGAGCCAAAATTGGTTCTCTAAGAACAAATCATGCCAGTCTAACCCCTGATTTTTCTTTAAAAAAGAAAAGAAAAGAAAAAAGAAAAAAGCAGTCTATTTCCTCTGTACTAGCTTTATTGGGGCAGAGTGTTCTTGTATTTCAATCCTATCCTTTACAATATCTTTATATTACAAAAATGGAGACTCGGGGCTTGGACTGATTGGCAGATTCCTCACTTGCTAACAGATGACACTCAGAGCAGTGCTGGATCCAGCAGAGGGGTTCCTGCTGCTATATCTCCAGCTCTGTTCCCAGCCCAGCTATTTAATGTTTCTGTCCAAAACTTGGGAGGGAGACACAGATGGTGGTCCCATCAAAGCAGGCAGAATACCCAAAACAGGCAGACACACACACATTGAATGATAAGATCTGGTTCCAGAAAGATCCTGACAGCATGAAATGGTATCCACGTCCAAGGAGAAGGAATTATTAGGGACAGATGGCAAGTCCACACCCACAGAATCTGGTTCAGATGTAACTGAACTGCTTTGGTTCCACTTTGCATTTTGGTTTCTTCTTGTTACCAAAAGTACAGCCAACCATAATAAATGGATGAAAACCATGATGATGTGCACCTGCAGTTTCGAGGGACTCAGAGCTCTGCCACTGGGGGAACATTGAAGGCTCTGGGCTGTTCAGCCAGTCAACAGGCAGCCGAAGGTGACTTGAGAGTGGGCTCCCCTGCGTGAAGATCTCTGGTGGAAGCACACGAGCTGTCTTCCCCACAGCCCATAGGGAAAAGCAGATTTGGGTTGAGTAAGGCAGAACTTTGTGGAACACCACAATTGAATGGGCTGTCATCACTGAGGGTATTCAAAGAGAGGTTACTTAGTCTTTTATTAAGGAAGTTGCGTGGGGCAGGAGGTGACCTGGGTGACCTCTGAGGTCTTAGAACTGCCTAAGCATGAAGCCAGGGACTCTGTGTCTCTAAAGCCAAATCCAGGGGTTGTCCAAGACACGTAGAGTGAGATTAGCCTTTCTGTTTGTCGGCCTCTTTTTGTGTCCCTCATAGTCCTACCTGTCCATCAGGACACTTGGTGCCCATGAAATTTCCCTTGAGACACTCGCTTACCTTTGTCTGAGCACCTATGTTGCTCAGAAGCCCCCCTCCCCCCACCCATTGCCTATTTTACCTGTGACATATGTGGCTCCCATGAGTCTCCCAGGGTTGTGCTAAGCTCCAGAGCCAATTTTCTTATTTGTTCTTACATTCATTCAGCAGATATTTAATGAGCACCTATTATTTGCCAGTCCGTGGATGAGTTGCAGGGCATGCAGCAGTGAATGGGGGTGGGGGCACTAACCACATAGATGCGTAATAAAAGCATAACTGCAGGCTGATGTGGGACTTGACATCAGGAATGCAAGATCGGAGTAGGGGCCTGACTTAGGCTTAGCTGGGGAGGAGGCCTCCCTGCAAAAATGCCTTTTCAGCTGGGATCTGAAGGCAGATAAGCAGTTGGCAGGGAAGTGGAGGGTGTGGGCCGAAGGAGCACTCCCACCATGGCTGTAGCCCAAACTGCGGCTGAGCACTGGACAGGACACCCAGTACATTAGGGTTAGGAAGAGAGGTAAGGACTGCCTGGCTGGGGCCTTTCCGCATCACCCCTGTTCATCCAGCACGTGGGCTTGTGACCAAGGTGGAGACATAAGAACTAGCATTTGAGGGCCTGTGTATCTTTGTGCTCGTGTGTGTGTGTTTTGAGAGTAGCTCTGGTTGCCTTCTGAATCCTTTCCCAAGTGACACAGGGATTATTTGTGCCTGCATTTCCCTCCATTGATGTGATGACGGTGAGAACGGGCTGTGTTCCAAATACCCCCACGCCCCTGCCGTGACAGTTCCTTTGAGAACATGTAGATACCTATGATTCTCTTAATTACTCCTGTACACCCACTTCTCTCCCTGTTCTGTCTCTCTCAAGCAGGAGGGACTAGAGGGTAGGGTGCAGTCCTCCCCCTCCAGACCTCTGCTTCTGCTTTCCTGCTGCCATTTGTGTTTTAACAGCCTCCTGCTGCTCTCCTTCCCAGCCACCTCCCTCACATTGACTTAATCAAGGGGGCCCCCAGATAAGAGAGACCCAGGGAAGAGGCCAGTCTCCCTTAAGTGCTCACACCCGGCAATTAGTTTCTGTTATTGCCAATTCAAGATAAGTAGAAAATAACAGAGGAGTGGAACCAGGACTCGAAGCCTGTGCCAAGTGCTTGGCATGCATTACCATGACATTGGCACGTGTGTCTCATGGGAAGCCACACATCAAGCCAAGCGTGGAGGAGGGGTCTGCTAGCCTGGGAGTTGAAAGGGCTGTATTCCATCCCTGCTGGCTGTGCCACTCTGACCACTGTCCATCTCTGAGCCTCAGTTTCATCATCTGTGAAATGGAGAGATGGTACTAGATTATTCTGCCATTTCATGGAAAGCCCAGGCCATAGACCTGTCAGGTCTGCCCTCCTGGTCTGTGCACTTGGGCTGCAGTGGTGAACATGGCAGTAGTTACTGTCCAGATGTGACTGGAAGAGACGGCTTCTCGGCCTTGGCACCAGGAGTGGCAGGGCATGGAGAACGCAGATGGCAGTGTCCAGAAAGATGGAGCTGAGGCAGGAAGGTGGGCTGGGAGATGGAAGGAGAAAAGCAAAGGGATTCCAGACAGTGTCTGGAAGTGAGATGACAGAAAGAAACACTTCTGATAGATGAGTGTTTCTCAGATGTGGCCCATGGACCACGTGGGAACCCGTTAGAAAGGCAAATTCTCAGGCCCCACCCCACACCTGCTGAATCAGAAACTCAAAGGGCCCAACGGTGTTTTAAAAAGCTCTCCAGATGATTCTGATGCGTGCCAAAGTCTGAGAACTAATAAGATGGATGAAAGGAGGAGTGAACAGATGAGGCTCAGAGAACTAGACTTTAAAGGCCGAGGAGGGAAGAAGACTAGCGTTTGTCAATCACTGCTGTGTCAGGTCGGAAACGGCATTTCCAGCTACTTTCTCTCAGTTAAACTTTTCAGGGCTGTGGCAAAGCAATCCTTGTTATTCCCATCTCAAAGAGGAAGCAGCTCATAGATATTTAGTCACTTGCTAAAGCCAAAGAGACAGTGGTGGAGATAGGATTAGAACCCAGGCCTCTCTGGCACCGAAGCCTGAGTTCTTTCCACTACCGCAGGCTGCCTCCCACTTCCCTGTCCCTCAGCTGAGCCTCCACTGCCTGGGCTGGCTCCTGCCTCTGCGCCAGGGTCACCCCACAGCCTTGCTCTGCTGTCCTCCTTTTGCACCCTGCCATCAAAGGCAAAAGAGAAACCCTGGCAGGGCGAGGAAACAGGACTAAGGACGGATTATTACCCGCATTCCTCCAGCCTTCAGTGCTCAGTGCAGCAGGGGACCAAGGTGCTTGCATGATGCTCCTAAGGGGCTGACATAGTTGCCTTAATGTAATAAGAACTCATGCATGCACTCATGACAGAGCCCCCAAATACTCTTTGCTAAGCCCTATGCTGGGAGCTTTGGGGAAACTGAGGCAAGGAAAGTGTAGTTTCTGGCTTCAAGGAGCTTATGGTCCAGAGCCAGGGTAACAAAAACTGACAGTGACCAGCTGGGGTGCTAGGAGGCCTGGGACAGCCAGGGTAGGTCAAGCCAAGTGTTGGAGGAGTTCACAGAGACTCATGCAGTGACTTTGTGGGACAGACCTAAGGCTTTGGAGCCAGAGGGCATGTGTTCAATTCCCAGCATTCTCACTGACTCACTGGGTAACCCTGAGCAAGTTACCTTATGTCTTGACTTGTCTCCTTATCTATAAAATTGAGTTAACAATCCCTAGCTCAGGGGGATTATTCTATCAGATTCTAACAGGCCTCACTCAGTGAAGTCCGTTTCCTTCCCTTCAGAGGGTCCCTGGAGGTCCAGTCACTGGAAGGCTTCCTGAAAGAGGTGGCTTTTCACTTTGGCACTGACGAGTGGCTGGAATATATTTAGTGCTTTTTGTGTCTTCTCTAAGGAATCTATGGGTAGGCACTGGATGTGTGGGCTTGTCTGAGGAGAATGGCCTTCCAGGCAGCTGTAATTATGAGTGAAATTATGGTGAGAGGAAGCCATCTTTCTTAATGTGGAAGATTGTTTTCTAAACGTGGTCTCAAGTCCTGTCGCAAAGAGCGTTGCTGGGAGTCACCGTGCTCAGGTTTGCTGTTTCCCATTCTCTCGCAGATGATGCAGTTTGCCTGGCAGAGCTACAAGCGTTACGCGATGGGGAAGAACGAGCTCCGGCCCCTCACAAAAGACGGCTACGAGGGCAGCATGTTCGGTGAGTGGATGTCGGGGAGACCCCTGCCCTGGGGGCCGAGCAGGGGATTTTAGTTTTGGCTTTTCACCTCCTGAGCTGTCTCCCTATTTCTCCAGACCTGGGGATCCCAAGCTTGAGTTCCTGTGGGGCTGTGTAGGCTTCTGAGCCTTCTAGATTTGGAGGGAACCCACACACTTCCCCCTTACTTTATACACTTGTCTGTATGCACCTTTTGTTCATTTTCAGAGCAAAAAATCTTGGAAATGTGAGGGGGGATGGTAAGTGATGGACACTCGTTTCCACAGAAGTTTACAGTTTTGAAGGACACAGAGGATTGGGCTTAAATCCGCTCTTCCAAGTGCCTGTAAAGTGATCTTAGCTGTTTCCCTAGAGAAACCAAATACATTTTTAACGAGGTGGGCACACACAGTGCATTTAGGGTCTTGGGAGGGTATCTCCCGCTGACTGGCTTGTGGACAGACATTCGCACATTAGGGAGCAACACGGTGCTGCTGCGTTTTGGCAGCTCAAGTTTTATCTGCAGCCTCGCTTGCTGACATCTCTGCCCTTTGCAGCTGTGAGATCCTCCTAAGTCAGAGCCTCCAAAGCCCCTCTCAGCTGGAGAGGCTGCAAAGTACCTTATAGTGGGCACAGCTTCAGATTTCAAATGTAACTCCTGAACAAATGGCTAGCTCCCCTCTCTGCAGGCCTTCCCTATGAAAAGATGCTGGAGGCACCTGGCTTCCTTCTTCTCTGAGAGGCAGGGGGTTCTGGAGATGGAAATACATCACCTATATTCCCCACCGCTTAGAGACACAGACTCCTGACAGTAAGAACCCAAGAACTAAGTCAGATGAAAATTCCTTGCAAAATTTCGAAAGCAGGTTTACAAGGGAAGGTCCCCTACACATATGGCCCTGTAAGAATATTTGTGTTATGGGAAAAGGGACACAGGACCTACCTTCCTCCCTCTAACCAGGCAGCATCATAACCTTTCTGGCTGTTCAGACAGTTCACTCTTCTTGAGTGGGGGGTTGTGATTTGAGGTAGCTGCTGCTGCTGCTTTTTCTTTTCCTGGCTATCATAGGCACGTAGAGGAAAAGAGAAAGTATCAAAAAGTGTAAAGCAGACAAAAAATAACTCGTTTCAGCACGTAGATGCAGCCTCTGTTGACATCTTGGCTCATTTCCTTTTAATCTTCTGTATGCTTTCCCCTCCCTCCTTTATATACAATATTATATTGTTTCTTTTTTAAATTAATTAATGTTATAAGTGTTTCCCTAACTCATGTAAATTTTTTCATGAAGAATATTTTTAATGGTTGCAATTATTGCATAGATATGTCATAATTCATTTAGCCATGCCACTAAAGTTGGACAATGGTCATTTGTAAATTTTTGCTATTAAAAATAATGCAGCAGTTATCATCTTTGTTCATAAAGTGTTGTCTTAGGATAGGTTCCGAGAGAGGGAACAGAAGGCAGGAAGATAGATATTCCTTTAGCTTCAAATATGAAATGGGTGGATGCCAATTTCGGAGGCTCGCTGCCTTACCTGCCTAGAACATAGACCTTCTCCAACACCCACATCAGCCCTGGGGAGAGATGGCTGGTGTGGCTCTCATCAGAGTTGTTGGAGCTTTGGCTACTAGTGTCAATGAGGGACATAATCAAGGAGGCTCCTCTCCTTCTCTCTATACAGTTTGCAAATATTCAGGGAATTGGTGGAGGTTGGGGGGAGGCTGTTGATTTCTGAAACTGCCCAGCATAGGCATAGCTGTTGCTTGGACCATCCGAGGGCCATTCATGGGGCGCACTAATGGGAGGAACTGGGCTGCACCAAGTCCCATTTTGTGAAATTCCTCAGGGGCTCTGATTTAAATCTCAACCTTTTGGCCTTATTCCCATCACTGAGCCTGACAGAGAGTGGGCAGCTTGGAATGATGGTAAGAAACCTGGACCTTGAGCCATAAGACCTGGGCCCGAGTCCTCATTCTGCCCTGAACTACATGTGTGGCCAAGTTCAAGTTGCTTGATCTCTCTGGGCCCCTGTTGCTTCTTTTTTCACACTCAGGCTGCTATGAGAGCATGCAGAACAAGTATATATGCATGATTTAGGATTTCCATTGTAATAAATGTGGTTGGCAGTTGCCCAGGTGAGCCCATGGAGGATTCTGAGGTGTCTTCGGTTGTCTGTCTCCCAAAAGCAGCCTTGGCAAGGCCCTGGATGCCTCATCACCCGTGCCTACAGCAGTCCTGGCAGTGAGGCCTTCCTTCTGCAGCCAGCAAATGAGCCACAGTGGGCGGCTGGCTCCTGGGAAAAGAGAGTGTGTAGGGACTCAGGCACTGGGCAGGGAAAAGCTGCTCTTGATTTTCTCACTCTTTCACTCAACGGATGCTTGTCTAGTGCGATGCTCAGTGCTGACTGCTGGGGATACAGGGATAAATGGCACAGCGAAACCACCAGCTCTACCGAAACATACACTGTCAACCCTTCCTCGGGGCCTCTCTGGGGTCTGTCTAGGTGCTGTCAGGGAGAGGGACAAGTGGAAGGGGTCATAATCAGTGATGTGAACAGTGCTTCACTAGCTTGTGGTTCTGGTCCCCTGGAGCCCAACAAGTTGAAATTCAGACTTCACTGCTTCCTGATTGAGTGACCTTGGGCAAGGCATTTCTCTCTGAGCCTGAGTTTTCTATAAAGTGGAACTAATGAAAACATCAGTCCCCCAGCCCAGGGCCTGTCGGACACACAGAACCTTCTCATAGATGGTGGCTATGCTTATTGTTGCCGCAAACGGGTCTGATGATACGGAGGCTTATGGGAACATCCCCAGAGGAGGGTTTAGGGACATTCTAGGAGACTGGAGGAGGTTCTAGTTTGGGGTGGAACCATGAGGGGCTTGGAATCCAGACTGTTCTTGAAGATAGGAGGTGAACTGGCCTGAATTGAGCTGCTTGTCACACCATCCTTTTGCTGCACTCACGTGGGCTGTTGGGCGGCATCACTCCTGGGCTCTGGCAACTGCTGTCATCAATGACCTCACTGTAAGCTGGGCCCTGCAGGGCATGGTCAGGTGGCAGCTGTCCCCACCCTGTCCCACATGGCTGAGTCAATGTACGAGGGACCCTGAGCTGCTTCCTGCATCCTGGTGCATATCAGTTTGACATGGGCTCTTGCAGCCTCCTCCCTGGGCCTGAGGGGCCAAGAGGGCTGTGTATGGGGAAGAGAAACGAGTTCATGCTGGTTCCGGGCTTTGCAGGATATACGGGAGCTGCAGCAAAGACGTTGGATGCAAAGCCTGGTCTCCCTGTTTAGCATTTCACCAAATTGAATTTCCCCTCCCAGCCACTTGTGTGCCCCTCCCTGAATCTGTCCTCACTTTGAAAGTAAGACCTCTAGGTGAGGCACCTCTCAAGCCAGTTTTGGTGTCCTGAGATATTTGGTGTTAAAGTGGCTTCCTGTTTACCACAGTCTGACTCAGCAGGTCCTGTCCAGAAATGCCCCCAAGACCCTAGCAGCTGTGAGCAGAGAGGACACAGCCTGTTCACTGGCACAAGGCTGGCCCTCAATGGCGATGCTCTTATCATATTCAGTCACAGAGGCAAGTCTGCCACTTGTAGAAGACATTTGAGGAGGGGAGGGCAGAGGAACCAGCCATAGAATGGCAGCCAGCAATACCGTAAAGCACAGTGGTTCAGTACACAGAGGCCCAGCTTCCTTCCCTGTACAAGGTGCTGCTGCTAGGACCTGGGAGATACTGAATAAGCCAGCTGAAGAGCATGGACTCTGAGGCCAGATGGCTTGGATTTGCATGCTCCTCTGCCACTTCCTAGCTGTGTGACCTTAGGCAAGTTTCTTACCCTTTCTGGGCCTCAGTTTCCCAGCTATGAAGTGGGGACAACCATGGTCCCTACTCACAGGACTGTTCTGAGAACAAAATGAGGTAATCCATGAGAAGTGCTTATATTCATGCCCAGCACACAGGAAGCATTCTTCAAGTTCAGCTGCTTTGAGGATGACGTCAGGCCCTTAGGACAGTGTGTGCTTCTCCCATTTTGACTGGGGTGTGACCAAGTCTCCTGGACCCAGGGACCCACATGAGGGCTCCAGGGTTCACTCAGCCCTGATCCCTCCTGCCCTGCTCTCCTCAGTCCTCAAGCACCTGTGGCAGACATCATGGGTGGGCAGCCCACTGCTAGGCAGTGTACCTCTCACCCTTTCATTTAAGCAGCTTACAATTCCATTGTAAGCAAGGAAGAGTCAGGGGAAGGTTAGGGTTCAAGACTGTGGAATAAATTGGCCCCCTGCCAGCAGGAGGGTTTCCAGGAGAGCAGTGAGACAGATCTCGCATTGAGTGCCAGCTGCTGGCCTTGAAGCACTTAATGAGCATTAATCCTTCCAAGAAGTCAGAGCAATGGTAAGAACTTCATTCTCCCTTGGCAGTGGGGGAGATCGGTAGGTAACGGGCACAAAGTCTTGGGAGAATGCCACCAGAGAGGCCCTTTGATGGCAAGTCTAACTCCCTCATCTTAGAGTTGGGGAAACCAAGATCAGAGAGGGGAAGGGACTCGCCCGAGGTGACACTCTTGTTAATTGTAGGTCTAGGACTTGAACTCTGATATCCTGAGTCCCAGCCCAGGGCTCTTTGCACCACCCACTCTGAGATTAGCCAAACTGTGCAAGGCCAGATTGTCAAAGCACAGGCCTACAGACAGATCACCACCAGGAACTAGACATTCTCAGAACTGTAGCAAGAGCGAATTGCCTTTCAGGAGGTGTATGCTTCGAGAGCCAAGAGCCCACCTGCTTCCTGTGCATGCATCCCACTGGGCACTGTTGCTGCCAGACACTGTAGCTACATTCTGTGTGTCCTCCTCACAGCCCAGTGAAGGTGTAAATTATCCACTTATCCCCATTTTGTGGGTAAGGAAACTGAGACTTTGAGTTCCAGGACTTGCTTAGTCACACAGTTATCAAGCAGAGACTTGATCGCAGGTCTGTTGGACTCTAAAACCCAATCTATAAACCAGCATGCTGCCCTGTGCCCCAGTGACCACACTGATGGCTGCAGAGAAGGGAATGGGGACAGAGGGACAGTCTCAGGGTTGGCGGTGTTGCATCTTCTATTCCACGGCCCTCAAAGCCTAGAAATACATGTACCACAGACCAGGGTCTACAGCCACCCATCGATAGGCAGAATTATTTATTAGACATCAGCTGAGTATTCAGGGCCTGATGAAAAGATTCAGATTTCCCACTTTTCTCCCACCATAAGAAGATATTTATCCCTGCCCCATAATCTGCAAATATTTAATTACAAAACATGCCATTGACTGTTAGCGTGACGAGCTGAGTGGAGCATGGATGTGAGAACCAAACCAGTCTGAGTTTGAATCCCAGCTCTGTCACTTACTAGTCATGTGAACTTGGGTGAGTTTCTTAACCTCTCTGTACCTCAGATTCTCCATCTGTACAATGACGATAATACCTACTTCACCCAACAGTTGTGAGGACTAGATAAAGCTGATGTGTGTAAAACACCCAGCAGAGTACCTGCCCATGTGCTTAAACATACTTGACCATATGCATTCATTAACTGTAAACTGCTGCCATTATTACTACATTGTTATAAAAATAGTTGTGAGAATAATTATATTCCAAGGGGAAAACCAGTGCCTGGCACATAGTAGGCTCTCAGTAAATATTGTTGAATGAATGAATTGCCCCCTGTGGTCTGCCTGCCCCCTCTTCCCTTACACCCTTTATCCTGGTCCTGCTCTGCTCAGTTCCTCTCATTCTCTGCAGTTGCCTTGATCTCCTCCGTCACAAAGTGCATTAGGAATCAACAAACTGACCCTGATAGAGCAGCAGTACAGCTTAGTCAGTGGATCTGATCTCGGGCATTTTCTTGGTGGAGGATGGAGGTGCTTGCATGGCCAGAAGCTGGCCCAGGGTGACCGTAAGAGCCCCAAGTTGGATTCTGCCTCTGCCTGGTGAATCCCTGATAGAACTGCCCAACCAGATCCCCATTTCAAGGGATTGATTTACGGCCTTGGGTGAGTTAAGAGGAAAAATGAACACAGCATGATTTTCAGATCACAGGCTGGGAAAGTTCGGCCTTGGCAGAGAGAAAAATCATCTTTGCCTTGTAAACAGGGCAAATATGATGTTGAAGAGGGAATAAATCTAGGCCCCAAGATGTCACTTTTACAATTTCGTTTTGGCGTGTGACTTAGCAGTGCCTTCCACAAAATGTTCAGAGTCTCCTACACACACCTCCTACACACACACACACACACACACACACACACACACACACACACACACGTCTTACATGAGAGCTACTCTGCAGTGTGGCTGCCTGGGGAAACCACCTGCTTCCCAGTTTTCCACGATCTCCACACTGTTTCCATGATCTCTGAATTTGTTTCTGGGTGGCAGCAGTTTTGACTTTGGAAATGTGCTCAGGTTCAAATCCCTGGCATTTACCATCTAAATTAAATTGGGCAAGTCACAGAGTTCTCTGAACCTTAGTTTACTCACATGAAAGCGGGGAGGGCAGGGTTAGGCAGCCCCAGTACAGTGCCTGGCACCTAGTAAGTTCTGGTAAGTTTTTTCTTCCCCGAGTGTAGATACACCCTTCCTAGTCCCTTTCCTGTCTCCTCTTTTATTGGATAACAGAGCACTTGGACTTACCTGGCTGAAAATACCATATCTGCTTTTATAGGTTTTGTTTTCTGGAGGTTTTTTTTTTTTTTTCCTGGAAAACAAAAACAAAAGCAAAACACCCAGTATCCATAGTTCTTGGGAAATCGATGTTAGGCTGTTTGCTCCCTGATTCTGGCAGGCCATGGTGCACATTCCAGGCTTTGAGTTTGTTTTGAGAAAGAGCTGTCATCAGCCTGAGAAGTGGTGATGTTGCAATTCCTTGAGCAGAATGGGTCAGGCTTAAGGGCAGCAAGCAAACCTTCCCGGCAGTCACATGTTTCGGGAGCCCGGGGTTGCTCCATCCGGAGGCCAGAGGCTGTCAAAGCACAGAGGAAATGGATTAGAAGCACCAGTCACTGGTGAATGGCCTTTAGCACAAGGAGGGAAATAGTATGAAAATATTAACGCCACATGTGTGAAGGACAGGCAGGACTGGCAGTTGCTGGTCAGATGCTGCAGCCCCGTGGTGACCTCCCCATGGCCTTGAGTGACACATCCACCATGATCCTTCTGACGACCAGTACGTCCCTCAGGTCACACTGGGTGATTATCACAGCAGAGCGCTCGCCTCTAAATGAGCCTGCTGGATTTTCACGCTCTCACGCTGCTGACCATTCAGGGCATGCTGCTCTGCACCCTCCTCCCACAAAGATTTTTTTTCCCAAGTAGTTCCTATTTAAGATGCATCTTGGCTGTTTTCTTTTTCTTTTTGTTTAAAAAGCTTCCCACCAACACAGAACATTATTTATTTCTCTAGAAAATAATAACAGCAGGTTGTTGTAAAAAGAAAACTCGAGGTTTGGAGCCTTGGGTCCCCATCCCAGCCCTGGCGCCAGAAGCCACGTGAGCCGGCCACCTCCTCTGGGCCTCTTCTGGGCTTCAGTACAAAGAGGTTTGCACCCTGGGCCCTCGCTGTCCTCTTTGTGATTCTTGGTTAGTTACTGGGCTGATTTCTTTTTTTCACCTCTGAGAGGCTATTGGACTATACCAGTTCTCTCAAAATCTGAAATTTTAGTAGCAAGTCTTGCTCCTGTTGGGGAAGAGTGATTCAGGATGTCTATTCCCAGAGCAAGTTGCTGGGGATGCATAGGATGATTCATATTGAAACTGACATTCCCTCCTGGGGGTGACGTGTTCCTACCCAGTTCCTAAAGGCCTTTCCTTCCTTGGAAACAAGGCAGAGCCCACAGCAGACATCCAGCCTTCTTTTCTTCATGCCACATTGATGGCAAGCACTTGCCAAATTTCCCAAAAAACTCAGTGACAAATAGGTATGTGAATTCGCAGAATCTGAGACTGTCCGTGCCAGCTGGGTTCTTTGATACCATCTGGTCCATTGTCTAAGGATGGGGAAAGAGGCACGAGAGGAACAGGGACTTGGGGAGGTCTGATAGCCAGGGCTTGAACCCTGCTCCTTTAACTTGAGCCTCTATCTTTTTTTCCTTTTTAATTTCTTTTTAAAAGTTAAGATGTAACTTATAACTTACATACAATACAATGCACAAATTTGAAGTGCCCAGTCCAGTGAATTTTACGTGTGGATACACCCCTGTAACCACACCACAGATCAAGATAGCATTTCTGTTATCCCCAGAGGTTCCCTCCGACCCTTCCTGGTCAGTAGTCCCTAAGGGCCACGACTATTCTGACTTCTGTCACCTCAGAGTCTCTTTGTCTGCTTTAAATTTTCATATCATACTGTATGTATTTTTAGGGTTTACTTTTTTCACTAATAATTATATCATGAAGGGTTCATTCTTTTTCAAGTTTACCCATTCTACTGTTGCTGGACGTTTTTGCTTCCCATATTTGGTAATTATGAGTAAATCTGCTACAAATGCTTTTTATTTGTTTAAAATTTAGTAACTTTGATTATATTTGCAATCATCACCACAATCAATTTTAAAACATTTTCATCATCCCCCAAAGAAACCCTATACTCATCAGCTGTCACTCCTCATTTCTCCCCAACGCTCCCTCCCCTACCAGCCCTAGGCCTCCACTGATCTACTTTGCATCCCTTTATAGATTTGTCTGTTCTGAACATTTCATATAAAAGGAATCATACAATACTGACCTTTTGTGACTGACTTCTTTCACTGAGCATAATGTTTCAAGGTTCATCCACAATGTAGCAGGTGTCAGTAATTCATTCCTTTGTATTGCCAAATAATATTCCATTGCAAGGGCATACCATATTTTATTTATCCATTCAACCATCGATGGACATTTGGATTGTGTCTTTTTTAGCTATTATGAATGATGCTGCTATGAACATTCATGTAGAAATTTTTGTGTGAATGTAGGTTTTCATTTCTCTTGGGGGTATGCCTAGGAGTGGAACTGCTGGATTGTATGGTAGCTCTATGTACAACCTTTTGAGGAACTACAAGACTGTTTTCCACAGTGGCTGCACCATTTACATTCCCATGAAGAGTGTTTGAGGTTAATGAACACCTTGGTACATGCTTTTGGTGGAAACAAGCAGTCATCTGTGTTGAGATCTACCCATGATTTGAATTGCTGGGTTCTTCTGTATGTTGAGCTTTAGTTAAATGCTACCAGTTTTCCAAAATGGATAAACCAGTAGTACCACCAGCTGTGTATGAGAGTTCTAGTTCCATTATCCTCATGAATGCTTACTGTTGCCAGCATGCTTAATATTAGCCTCCTGCTGAATGCTGCCTCCTTCCTAATCAAGCCCCCACCCTCACCCCCTGTTCAAAGCCTCAGCTTCCCGGGCCTGTGCTCCCAAAGGCAGAGCTGCCCTGCACTGCCTGCTCAGCCCTAGTCTGGAGAGTGTCCCTGCCTTAACTTATGGGTGAATCAGGGCTCTCAGGCCAGCTGTCTTGAGTGCTCCCTGGAGCAGAAGGAACAGTCAGCAGAGCCCCTCTTCACTACCCACTCCCCAGTGCCATGGGATGGGCTACTTCCCATGCCCACCTGGCTGTGATGCATGGACTGAGATGGCATGAACTAACGTTTCTGTATTTCAGTTACTGGGCCAGAAAAGGGAGAAAATAGAGAAAATGTTGATCTGGGAGTCAGAAGATGTGAGTTGTCCAAATCCTGGCTCCACCACTAACTCGCTGGGTAGGTGTTATGTTTCCTTTCTGAACCTCAGTTTTCCCTCCTGTGAAATGGGAATGATGACAACCTGCTCACAGATTGTCACTGGGATCACATGAGACCATTTCCTTATCTGCTACTGATTATTCATTGCCTATGGTGTGCCACTACACCCTGTTCAAGACATAGGGGAAGCAACAGGGAACAAGATGGACACCCACGAGGACCTCCCAGGCTAGTCGGGAGACAAATGCATGAACTTGTAGCTTCAGTTAAGGCAGTATGAGTGCCATGGGATACAAGCTCACACCAAGGGCTCTTTAACTCATCTTCAGAGGGATGGGCTTCAGAAAGATTTCCTGGGGAAGACAGTTGCTACCAAGTCCTGAAGCATGAATGAAGAAGCACAAGAGAGGGTTCAGGGGCACAGAAACACACTTGCAAAGGCCTACAGGGAGACTGAGCAAGACCATGGCCTCTTGGGGTCTAAAATGTGTTCAGTGTGGCTGAAGAGGGTGAAGGCATGATAAGAGACCATCTGTGACCAACTGGCCCTTTAATAGGGTCCCATAAATGCTCCCTAGTATTTTCTCCCCACCCCAAGCCCCAGGAGCATGGAAACCTGGCTTCTAATGGCTTCTCAGCCACCAGTCTGCTCTGTGACCCAAACAAGTCCTGTCCCCTCTCTGGGCTCATTTCTCCACTATACAGTGGGGGCGTCTGGCTTATGGTCTGTCATGTTACTTCTAGGCCCTAAAATAGTAGGTGATGGGGCCCCTTCTGGGTGTGTTTCACCCTGGCTGATGAAATCCTGGTGCAGCCCAGCAGGCAGCGGGCTCAGCGCCAGAAGCAGAGGTGCTGCACTGTCAGGGTGGCCACTTCTCTGGAAGGTAGAAGCCAGGACTTCACTTCCCCCACCAGGGCCTCCGAGGCCAGCAGATCAGTCCCCTGCTCCAGAGACGGCTGCTCTCCCGAGCATAAACAGTCGGCATGAGAACCATGCGGGGATCAATAGGAATTGTTGAAAAATTCTGAAGAGAGCCTGGAGGAAGACAAAGAGACCCGGAAATGTGTTGTCAGCACAATTTGGGGCTAATACTCAAGTTTGGTTTTCTTTTCATCAAGTCTGAAAGGCAGTTGGAAATCCACTGCTCTTGTTTTGTTTTCTTTTTTAATGACTGGATAAAGCACAATTGCATTTTCTCCCCCAATAACTTTGAATTCTGGGAATAAACCATGTGGCGATAATTGCTGTTGTCTAATCCCACCAATGGCCAAGCAAATGATTAGGACAGGGAGGAAGGGAGCCGCCGTGCCAGGGGCCTTCTGCCTGCTTCTTACTTCCAGCAGGCAGGGCTCGGCTCCCCAAATAACCCTGTTCCCAAAATAGCAGTCACCCAGAAATGCATCTGGATGTTGTTTTGCAATAAGTAACTGATAGCACGTGGGGACACGGAGAGTTTTCATTCAATTCTGCAACTTTGCGTTGAGTACCTACTATGTGCCAGGCTCTGAGCTGGGTATGAAGCAGGGAAGAGGGTGCCAAAAGATTAAGACATGATGAGCTCACTGGAGAGGAGACAAGTGACATCTGCCCGTGCGGCCAGACAGAACATGTGCCTAAGCAGCACAGCCACGAGAGAGAATGTCAGGATGTAGGGAGAGCAGTTGAGCACGTTCCTGAGATGGTTTTGAAAGTTTTCGTCAAGTTCCCCACATTTCATCCCCACATTCACAAGGATGGTGGCACTTGAGACGAGTCATATGGGAGGGGGCAGATCCTACCCCAGAGTTGCTTAACGGGTAGGTTTTGACAAACATCCATGAAGTCTCTGTTACAGGTGGGGGAACAGCACAGGCCAAGCTTAGGAGGTCCTGCTGGGAAGAATGTTGGTGCTCAGACAGATTGGGGTGGGTGGGTGGCGGGGAGGATGGGGCTGCAGATTTGAAGGGAAAAGAACTAGCCTGAGCACCCAGCACCAGCCAGGCATTCCCTGCACAGGCCTGACCTTCTCTGCTACACACAGTGCCTAGGGCTCACGAAAGTATTTTAATTTTAATTTCTTCTAAAATCAGGAAAAAAATATGAATATAACAAATTAAAATAATGAACCCAACTTCTTTATACCAATGCAGTTGTGAAAGATTGTTTTTAGCTGTTTTTATGGAGGTAGGGCCCTTGAAAGTCATCGTGCAGCCCTGTTCCTGCATCCTTGTCTTCCTCGCCTGCAACTGCTCAGACTTGATGGCAAGGATTCCCTTCCTTCTCACCTTTGTCATGAAAGCTGGCAGTAAACCTACTGACAACTCGAGGATTTTTGTCTCTGTTAGTGCTGGTAGGGCCTTGCTGCAGGTGCCCACCTGCCAGCACAGGCACCTTCTCGTGAGTTTTATTTCCTCCTTTCGGTGTCTCTTTGAGGTACCGTCTGGGTGACAGGGAAACTGAGACTGAGAGGAGTAAGGAGCCCACGCCTGCAAAGAGGCTGAGCAGCAATTCCAAACCAGGCTTGTCTGCCTCCAAAGCCCCAACATCCTGTTTCCTCTGTCTCAGGGACTGAGAAGCCCCCATAGGCCAGGACTCCTGTGTAACCTGCCTGGTGCTGTACCAGCATGGCATCAGGCCCAGACAGTGCTTTGGGATGTCCAGAGGTAACAGTGAATGGCAAAGAAGGGTCTGTGTGTGTTTACTGATTAAAAAGAGGTTGTGACATTCTCTTGACACGGCTCAGCCTTGGTCAGTTATGTCCCTCTTCCCTGTATTAGGCTATAGATGTGAAGCCAAAGTATTACTTATCTTCCCCAAACCAAGGAGGACAAAATCCCAAACAGCCCAGGCTATTGCATGACACTCACCGCCATCTGAGAGCATGTCACAGGGGCTGCCCTGGGGGAAGCCACCTTGCCCAAATCCAATAGTGGGGTCCTTCTTTCTACTGGGGATGTGGCTCAGGTTGGGAGCATAGGCTTTGGCACCAGGCTGCCTGGTCACCATTTTCACCATTTTCTGGCTATGTGACCTTGGGTGATTGAATTAACCTCTCTGTGCCATGGTTTTCTCATCTGGTACTCTGACCTGGCCCCTTACCCCTTCGACATAACTCCATTTCCTTCTCTGATCATAGGAACCAGACAGGAAAGGAGGAAACCTTGGCCCTTTTCTCTCTCCCAAGGCTGAGGGGCAAGATAGCCTCTCTCTCCATCCATCCCCTTCATCTTCCTTCCTGCCTCCAGTCCCCGATATTCCCTTTGTGAGGTAAATCGGACTTGTGTTTTTCTCTTTGAAGCATATACTCTACAAGATAACCTGCTTCCTGAGGGCTGGCACAGCTTCTGAATTATCCTGCCATCCAGTGCTGGCCCCGGCAGCAGTCCAGATCTGGAAATGGGCAGGTGAATTAACCAATTGCTTCTGTCCTGAGATCCAATCCCAGGGCAGGGGGGCTGTGCAGCACCCAGCGTGGGGAGCAGAGGCAAGCAGGCTGCTGGGACAAGCTTGTGAAAGAAGCTCAGTAGTTTTTACAAATTACCCATTTAACCACTTCAATTTGGCATATGACTTGAGGTGCTGGGTGAGCATCTTATCGACTGCAACACAGCTGACAAAGTTATGACATGAGAAATGTTTAGACTTTGCAGTTTCCCCCGACCTCCAGCTGATAATGTGAAAATGTCTCCTCCTTCCGGAGAGCTGATTTGTGCCCCACGTTTTCCCATCTCAGCAGGAAGGGTCTCTTTGCAAGCTAAAGTAGAAATTCGTTGTCATTCTGATACTCTGATTTCGTGTTCCCAACAAGGAAGGCACATTCGTGTCTGACTTGTTGCTGACTTTCAAGGTTGGTGTCCTGCGGGATGGAATGATAGAGAAGGATGTATAAAGGTGGCTGGAGATACTCTCATTTTTAAATTACTCTCCTCAGACACTAAACCTTGAAACGTGGGATTTTCTCTCTGAAGGCTGCCATTCTTCATGCCTCTTCTCAGTTGGGGAGTGATGAAGTTTGAACAAATCCCTTTATCTGTGTTGAAATTTTCTGAGTGTGAAAATCCTTTTCTACCCTTAAGACTACTCCACCTCTTTCTTCATTAAAAAAAAAAAAAATCAATGTAGTATATGCCCATTGTAGAGAAATTAGAAATTCCAAATAAGAACCAGAAAGAAAAGCTCCTAAACTCCCACCACCCAGAGGTGACCTGTGGTGTGTGTATCTCTCCAGGTATGTCCCCATGAAAATGAATAGATATAAATATGTATTTTTACATAAATGGAATCGTATCATAAATACTGTCTTATGATCAGCTCTTTCATTTAACAGAATTTTGTGATCAACTTTTCAAGCTGTTAAACACTAAACAACTGTATTGTCATATTTAATGGCTTCATGGTAGTCTGTTATATGAACAGATTATATGTGTGTATGTGTATACATGTATACACACACATATATAAAATGTGTATACTCACACAGATTATATGTATATGCAAATAACATTTTATATTTTATTCTTTCCTATTACTGGACATTTAGGTTATTTCTGATTTTTTGCCATTCTAAGATGAATTTTCTAATTCAATTCACTAATCTTTGCATACTTGTCTTAATGTTTTCTTAGGATAAGTTTTAGAATAGGGCTAGCTAACATGTTCAAGCATTTACCACATGCTGCTCTACTGAGTGCTTAAAATACATTATTTATTGAATCCTACAAATGATTCTATACAGAAATATCTGAATTTTACAGATGAAGACACTAAGACCCAGAGAGGTTATGTGCCTTGACCAGTGTTGCACAGCTGGCAAACTGCAGAGCCAGGATTAGAATTAAAGCTCTTTGACCCTAGAAACTTTGGTAGAAAAGGCTAAGTCTATAAAGCCTTCCACTGAGTGGCTTAAGGGTGCCTGTGCCCTACTTCGTCTCCTGCAGCTCTTTGCTCTGTGACTGCCCTGCCTGACGCCTGGCCTCTTGGAGTCCCATCACACCCACAACCGCATAACAAGAACAGGAAAGGAAGACTTGGTGGTGTTTGTGCTGTGCCACTATGACCTAGATGTGGTTCCCAGTCCCTTCTCAGGAACTAACCAGAGCGAGGAACATGGGGTGGCTGGAGACCCACTTTAGGGGAGCTGGGAGGTCTCTTCACAACTCAGCAGGGTCGGCTGGCCTCCAGGCCTGGGCTGAGGCACGGCTGGGCTGAGCGAGCGCTGTGCTCAGAGAATCTATGCTCTTCCTAGAGCAGGTTCCTTACAGGAACTGGGCTCTGGCTGGGAGAATCCTTGCTGGTTACTCAGAGAGTCAGGTGTGCACACTGGCTGTGGAGATTTGCTTGGTGAGAATGCTGCTGGACTGGGCAAATCCAAGGCTGGAGCCTAGAAAGTAAGGCATGTTTTGCAGGGACTCACCAGTGAGCACTAGGAGGACAGGCTTGTGGCCCTGGGGTGAGACCTGGGCTCTATTCTCATAACCACCACTGGGCCTGACTCACTGTCAGAGGCTCTGCCCTTTGGGAATAACCAGATGCCTCAGACCTTGAAGCACTGTTGTGGAGCTGAAGCTTGCAGTGGAGCTGGTCCTAGTACATAAACAGAATAAAGCAAAGCATCTCTAAGGAGCAGAGACTCAAGTATTCTTACCTTGGCCACCTTGCAGGGAACGTGTGTCTTAGGCGAGCAGAAGAGACTAATGGGGAGGGCTTGCCCTCTGCTTGGCCTAGTTGTCTCTTCCTGATTTATCCATAGATTGAGCTTGATGATCTGACTCATATTCATTCAACTAATCACGTGAGTTATTTCTGCAATTTAGGTCTTCGAATAAGTACATTTGGTTGCTGAATATGTGATCAGCCACAGATTCCTCATTCTTTAAAATCCAGAGAATGGAAGTGCCAACCTAGAAAGCCATCACATACAGCAGAGATTTCCAAAGCACTAAAATCAGGCTGTTCAAAAGCTCTGGCCTCTGGACCTCCCATCATGCGGCTACTTGGCCTATCAGTGCTCCATGCAGAGCCCAGGTAGGGGGTCTTTTTATCCATGAAACCTGGGAGGATGACAATCAATAGATAATCTGCTCACATCCTTTTTACTTAACCAGCGATTTGGTTTGCCTCTGCAGTAACTTGATCTGGGGGAGAAAATGCATTTGAGGGCTTCAAAAGGGTGTAGGCCAGCTGGGAAAAGCTACTGCAGGCTTTGAGGTTGGGAGGGTCGGTGTCTGTTATCCCTGCCAGAACTTTGCTATAACCTTGAATTACTTCACCACTTCATCCTTATCGTTGTCATCACAATCATCACCACCAGCCAGGCCCCTGGTACAAGGAAGCAGTCCCCAGACAAGACTTATCATTCATTCGCTCGTTTGTTTATCCAACAAACCATTGTTGAACTCCTACAGAGTTTCAAGTATTAGATTAGACACTGGAGATTTCAGAGAGAAACCAGCCCCAGGCCCTGGCCTGATATTGTGCATATCTCATTGGGGAGACAGCTGCAAATGGTTAAGATGCAGATGTCAGGAAACCAGTGCTGGGAGCAAAAAGGAAGAGGCCTCCAGCCCCTGCCTCGGTGCAAACGCCCAGCTTCCGCTTCCTAGCTGCGGGTGACTGGGATAGGCCACGTCAGAGGTCTCGAACTGACTATTGAGGAGAAGCTGTTTTTGTTCCTTTCTCTGTGAAGCATTCAGATGTTGCAGACTGGGGTGGGTCAGAGCTTGGTTGATGGAAAAAGTGTCCCAGGAGTTGGTGACAGCTATGCTGCAGGTCTCAGTTAGATTCTTCCTGTTTCCCAGGGCCAGTAACACTAATTTGCAGCCCCAGAGTACAGAGAAGGTGAAGGTCTCCAGCTGAAATAAATATTTTGAGGCAGAAACCAAAGAGCATGGCCTGAGATAACAAGACACACTGAAGCCATAATTCCAGAACAGACTTTCATCCTTCCAGACTGACAATCTCATTTTATTTGACCTCAAAACTTATGTTTTTCTGAAATAAACCTACTAGAATAGCATAAGTGACTCATTTCTTTCAAGGTGATTCCTTTCAAAGGCTGGCTCACATTCTCTGACACCGTCCAGCCTCAAGCAGCTCTAGCCTCCCACCTAAGAGCTGCTTTTAGGAGTCAGTGATGACACACAAAACACCTAACTTAGTGCCAGGAACGCTATAGTACTAACTCCTCTCTCCCCATCTCTCTGCTCCCCACCCCACCCTGTTTACAAGTTATACAGTAGAAAGAGCACTGGATTGAGTCAGACAGGAAGCCTGTGTGATCCTAGGCCAGAAATTCACCTCTCAGACCTCAGTTTCCTTATCTGTAAAATGCGGAGACCATTTCCTAACTCTGGCCAGCCTCAACCCAGGGTCAGGGTTAGAAGGATTAAACAAGAAAAATCACATGACAGTATTTTTTTTAATATTTTTTTTATTGGCGGGGAGGTCATTAGGTCTATTTATTTGTAATCAGTTTTTTTTTTTTTTTAATGAGGGACCAGGAATTGAACGCAGGACCTCGTGCTTGCTAAGCATGCACTCTACTATTTGAGCTATACCCTCCCCCCACATAACAGTGTTTTTTAAATATAAAATGTTGGACAACTACATATATGATCTTAGAACCTGAGGTGGTGGGGAGTAGTTCAATCCCCAGACAGTACCAGACAGCCACTGTCTTAGAAAGCATGTGAAAAATTCTCTTACTCATTCAGCATCACCTGGGCCTTGGGCACTGGCATTTTCTGAGCCCAGGAACATAGGAACCCACAGATCTGCCCAGATGAAACATTGCCAATGTTCACTGCCGTGCAGAAGTCCAGGACCTACTGGTCTGAGTAACCCCAGGGCACTAAGCAAGGGAGAACTGGTGGAGGAGGAAGATCATATTGCCCCACAAAATAGCACCTGTCTTGGTCAGCTGCAATAAAAATGTTCTTTAAGTGGATGGTTTAAAGAACAAACATTTATTTCTCACAGTTCTGGAGGCTGGAAAGTCCAAGATCAAGGTGGCAGCAGATTTTTTGTCTACTTGAGGGTTGGCTTCCTGGTTCATATATGACCATCTTCTCACTGTGTCTTCACATGGCAAAGGGGGCAAGAAAGCTCTCTGGGGTCCCTTTCACAAGGGTACCAATCCCATTCGTGATGGCTTCACCCTCATGACCTAATCACCTCCCAAAAGCATCACTCCTAATACCATCACATTGGGAGTTGGAATTACAACATACAAAATTTGGTGAGACACAAACATTCAGTCCATTGCAGCACCCTTGAACAGGAAAAATCCTTAGGCTTCCACATTCCAAGGAGGGTACAGATTGAGAAATGAAAGGTAGGTATGGATGGCAGTCCCTGCTGCTTTGGTTATTTCTAAGATGAGGAGGCTTGAATTGTAAGTGACATTTCCTGCTCTCAAAGAGAAAGGACACTCAGAGACCTGATGCAGCCTCGTAGAGGAGGTAACCAAAGACCAAGCAGGCTGGTTGAGTTTAGAAAAGTCCAATAGGACCACCTACTTATATTGCAGTTATAGCAGTAGCAGCTCCAGGGTCGCCATGTTGGCATATAGTAGGTGCTCGATGAAGTGTGTAGAAGCAACGAAGTGAGTCCTGTGGAAAGGAACAGCACTGGATCAAACTAGATAAGCTTTTCCTGGATTTGGGATAAATTGACTAGGTATCCGGTCAATATTGGTGCTGAGCTCAGCTCCAAATGGAGAGAACTAAAGGGCATGCTTTTATTCAGTCACTCACTCTGCATTTATTGAGCACCACTGTGTGCCAGATCCCGAGCTAATCCCAGAGGAGGTAGACTAGCCCCTGCTCTTAAGGCACCCTTAGTTCTTTAGGATAACAGACACATAAAGTATTATAATGCAGCACACAGGTGTTTTGGGGTCATGGAAAAGACACCCATGGGGCTTGTTTTAACACAGCACCAGAGACCTCCCTACAGTTTGGGCTTCATTCAGCCCAGTGCTAAGGCACATCCATGGGCCTCCTTTTAGACCACATATGGATCTGGAAGCCTTAGAGTCTGACAGTTCCATTTAAACTCCATGGCTCCAGAGTTAGACAGCCCCATCCAAACCCCTCTGGCACTGGGCAGCCGAGAAATGGAAAATAGAACAAGGTGTCCAGAACCAGCATGTGAATTTGATTAGTCTCCTCCTGTGCTGTAGGACTGTCTCTGTCAGCTATTTGCAGCCACAAACCAAAGCTATGGGTTATCCATGAACCTGCAAGCAACTGGGGTTTTGGAGGGAGTTATATAAACCTTCGCATTTCCTGCAGCCCCTCCTCAAATAGATACCCAGCTGGCATTTTTCCTTAAATATCACTCATTTTAAAAGGAGGGGAAATGTCGGTGGCACTGAAATAGATCACACTTTAAAATGCAGAATAGCAGAGAGACTACTCAAATTATTCTGTTAATAGAGTTCTTCAGAGTGAGGAAGTGACGAGGGAACATAATCGCTTCTTTTGTCATTTGAGCAAAATCTAAGGACTTCAGTCCATTTGTCTGCACATGTGTCTCTTCGGTACAAACTGCAGCAAGCAATCTATTCCCAGGGTAAGTGGTCTTTAATTAAAATCAGTCATGGTAGATGTGGGGAGGTGAAGGTTGTTTGAAGCCCAAACTAATATAAATTCTCCTCCCCTTCAAAAATTAAAAAAAGAATATATTTTTAAATTACATTTTTTTCCTTGATTTGATAATTAGGGGAAAGCTTTGTTTATAAGTGAGACTATTCTGGCTCTTATTCACAAATAAAAATTTTGGTAGTGAGGCCTCTGAAAAGTAATAGAAGAATTTCCATAGCAATCCCTGGTGAACACATCCTCAGGCATTGATTTTTGAAGCTGGAGTGCATTATGCGTCTTGCATAAGCTTTTGAAAGCTTAGATAAATGAGGTGGTTCAGAAAGCAGATAAAAAAATGGAAGGAAATTATACTGATCCAAAAGAAGATAAATGTCCACTAATTCCCAGATTAGCATTTTAGACTCCTGTGTTTTTCTAGGAGAATTTTTGCAGTACTGATAATGTGAGATTGGTTTACAATGTCTCATACCAGGTAGAATCAACAAGGCCTTGTTTGAGTTCTCAGAGGTAGCCTCACTTGAAAGGAAGTGAAGTTAATGGAACAACCTGGTAATGTCCTGGTCCCTGTATTAGATGGCAGCACTGCTCCCAAAATGACATATTTTAAGGGTGACATTGACCCTTAAGGTCCATTGTGTTAGTGTGCACTCTGTAGGTTGCACAAAGACCCATTTGGTTTAAGCCCCAAAGGAATTTACTAGATCACTTATTGAAATCACTAGGATTAGACTTCAGGCACAGCTGGATCCAGGCATCAAATGAAGTCACCAAGCTGAAGTGCATTATGTGTGAAGTGCATTCCTCCTTCTCCGTCTCTTTGCTCTACTTTCAGTTAACTTCATTCTCAGATTGGCTGTTCCTTGATTATAGCAATTTTGTTACAGCTACATTATCTTCCATCCACTCAATTTGTGTGTAGTATAAAAGAGCTAGTGCTACTTTCTTGATTATTCCGCTGAAGTCCTAAGATTAGCTCTGATAAGCTTTAATTGGGCCTGTGGTTCCGTCTGTCCCTAACATATCCTTATGTCCAGAGGGATGAAAGGTACGGATGGGCTTAGGTCTAGATCCCTCATTCCCATTGCTGAGGGTCTAGACAGTCCCACCCTAAGAAGGACATAGACTAGGAGTGAGGGAGGAGAGGAAGTACCCAGAAAGCAATTTGGGGACCTGTTAGCTGAAAGGATGGGCAGATGTGAAACCTCAGATCTCTGCTACATCAGCCTTTCATTCTTTCCTTCAGCAAATCCTCTGGAGCCTTCTGGAGTGAGGGATGAGGGTTACGGGGGTGAACAGGAGGGCTCAGGCCCTGCCCTCAGAGAACAAACACATAGTCTGCCTTGTGTGTGTTAGTCTTTGGAGGTGCCATAACAAAACACCATAGGCTGGGTGGCTTAAACAACAGGAATTTATTTTTCACAGTTCTGGAGGCTGGGAAGTCCTAGATCAAGGTGCTGGCAAGGTGGGTTTCATTCTGAGTCCTCTTCTCTTGGTTTGTAGACAGCTTCCATCTTGCCATATGCTCACATCTCATATTACTTCTTTGTGTATTTGTGGGGGCAGGGGGGCAGGCAGAGGAGGGGAGGAGAATACACAAGCTATCTTCTTACAAGGATACTAATCCCATCAGAGGCCCCACCCTCACAAACTCATCTATCCCTAATTACTTCCTAAAGGCCTCATCTCCAAATAACCATTACCCTAGGGGTTAGGTTTTTGACATATGAGTTTCGGGGACACACAAGCATTCAGTCCCTAACATCATGATGGGGCTTGAGCCATGCTGTGGTTTTCCAGCCAACTTGATGTTTTTCCTGAGCCCCTGCTGAATGCCAAGCCCTGGAAACAGAAAAATGAGGAACAGCTGGGCTCTGCCCTCAAGCAGTACAGTCAAACCATGATGGTGGTGTTCAGGAGTCTATGGCACTGGAGACATGTTCACTTCACCTCTCTTTGCCTTTCCTCATTTTATTCCTTGGGATTGGATTCTAATGGAACTAACAGAAAACTCAAAATAGCAGTAGCTTAAACAAAAGAGAAGTTTATTTGTCTGTCATTTACAAATCCAGGTGGTCAGTCTAGGAATATGATAACTCCACTTTTTTAGGGACTCAGACTCCACCATTCATCCTCAGTAGTGGCTTCTACCTTGTGGTCCAAGATGGCTGCTCTGGCTCCAGTCGTCATGTCCACATTTCAGCCAGCAGGAAGGAAAAAAAGGGGGAAGAGAAGGAACACCCCTTCCCTTTAAACATACTCTTTGGAAGATGCACACTCCACTTCTACTTACATCCCCTTGGCTGGAATTTGTGCACATGCCTACACCTAGTTGCAAGGGAGGCTGGGAGATGTAGTCTTTATTCTCATGGCCATGTGCTCGGATAAAATTGTAGCTTCTGTTTCTACAGACATCAAGGGAGAATGGATATTAGAGAGCAACTAGCAGTCTTGGTCATACTTACTTGACATACTGCTTGACAGGTCCCTGCCCTTTCTTGGATATGTCTCTCAAAGTCATTTTACAAACCAAGCTTACACACTGCCTCCTCCATGGAATCTACTTGGTTTTAACCCCAATTGAATCAATTGCTCTGTCTTCTATTTTTTTTCCACTTTCAAATCAACTATACTGATGTATAATTTCATACAATAAAATACACCCATTTTTAAGTATACAGTGCAATTCATTTTTGACAGATGCTTTTAACCACCACCAAAATCAACGTATAGAACATTTTTACCTCTGAAAGTTTCCTCATGCCCCTTTGCAGTTTGTCCTTTCTCAGCTTCTGGCCCAGGCAATCACTGATCTGCTTCCTGTCACCCTAGATTAGTTTGAACCTTCTAGAGTCTCTTATAAATAGAATCATACAGTATTTACTCTTGTGTCGGGTTCTTTCACTTAACATGATGTTTTTAAAGTTCATCCACATTGTTGTATGTATCAGTAGTTTGCTCCTTTTAATTCCATTGTATGACTATTCCACAGTTATTTGTTCCATTCACCAGCTGATGGATATTTGGGTTGTTTCCAGTTTGGAGCTGTTACAAATAATGTTGCTTTGCATATCATATACAAGTTTTTGTGTGGATGTATGTTTTCATCTCTCTTGTGTATATACCCAGGAGTGGCATTGTTAGGACACATGTGAAGTATATGGTTAAATATGTAAGAAACTGCCTTTGAACTGTCTTGTTCAAAGTGGATGGGCCATTTTCCATCCCCCCCCAGCTGTGTCTGAGAGTTCCAGTTGCTTCACATACTCACCAACACTTGGTATAATCCATCTTTTAAAAAAGAATGTTAGCTACTCTAGTGGATATGTATTGATATCTCATTGTAGCTTTACTGACACACACACACACACACACACACCTCTCTCTGGTTCTACTCTGGGAAGTTTCCTCCGGTTTATCATCCAACTCTTCTGTAGAATTTTTCATTTCTTCTGTCAGACTGTGTATTAATTTCCAAGAGTTCTGTTTCATTTTGTGAATCTTTCTTTTTGAGCATCCCATTCTTATCTCACGGATGCCACATTTTCTTTCATCTCTCTGAGAATATTATTCTTTTGTAACTCCTTCTTCCTCCAGAGCCTGTGTCCCCTAAATATACTTTTCCTGTTTGTGTGTATGTATGTCTATCTCACTTGTGAGTTTCCCCCCAAATGTTTGGGGATCCTTGGCTGTATGTTTGTTAAATGGCAGGGGGGCAAAGCAGAAAAGATGACTGTGGCTCTGGTGTGGTGAGTGGACTCTGTTAGCTGATGCCTCACTGTAGGGTGGTGCGACAGGGAACTCTCAATATAGGATTTTGCTTTCTAGGGCTGGTCAGATTCTGCACAGAAGATGTTTCCATTCTCCTATCTGAGAGTGGACTCCTGGCTTCCTCCTTGCTGAGAGCCAGGTGAGCAGAAGGGCAGGGGGCAAAGCAGGACAGTCTAAAAATGTCCCCATAATCCCCATGCTCTCTGGATGGTTCCCCGCCTCTGCTGGGTCTCCCATAGTCCAGAGGCCCTCTGTCTTAACCTCTCCCAAGATTCAACCCTAGTTTTCTGCTTGGATGACAGGGAGACATTTTCTTGGCTGGGTAGATATAGGAGATCTTGGGGGTCTTACTGCCTAAATTTAAGCTAACTTTCAATGAATCCTTCCAGAGATGCCTGGTGTTGCACCGGTTCCAGACCCTATGCGGTTCTCTGGTGTAGACCCAAATGCACGTGTTTTTAGCATCATGGCTTAAGATTCTGTTTTCCTGGCTTTGCTAAGTCAGTGCTACACGTCTCTCTTCTTAACAGAGGCCAAGACTTTGTTGCTGTTGCCTTCTCTGTTTGTTTTGTCCTTGTGAATTGATGCCTTTAAAAAAAAATCTCATACTGTTGTTTAGTGGAGTTTCTGGGAGGTTAGAAATAAAGGCTAATACATTCACCTAACACGCTGTCCTTAACCATAATCTCTTGCTCTTCCAATTGCTTGGTTCCCCAAGCCTTAACATTGTCATCTATAAAATAAGGCAAATTATCCCTGTTCTGACAACTGCTCAGGAGCCTTTTTGAGAATCAGATGAGTTTTTGTGTAAATGTTTACAGTTCAAATACCAGGGTTATGAGTGATACCTGATGGTAGAGGATACCTTCTAGAGGCCAGGACTGGAGAATAGGTCAACCCAGGCTGAGGGAAACCTTATTAGCTATCTATCACCGCAATGATGTTGCATAACACACATACAAACCTCACTGGCATGTAACACTTAAGTTTTTATTTAGCCTGGGAGTCTAGGGTTTAGCAGCTCCAGGCTGGGTCAGCTAAGTGACTCTGCTGATCTTGAATGGGGGATGCTGACTACGGGCTGACCTAGAAGACCCTTGCTGCGACAGCTGGTCAACTCGGCTCTGCTCCACATGTCTCTCACTGTTAGCAGTCTAGTCCCAGGATGTTCTCATGGTGATGGCAAAGGGGCAAGAAGGCAAGTGGAAACATGTGTTTCTTCAAGCCTCTGCTTAATTAGATTTGCTATCATAGCCTAAGTTAGCAACGTAGCTATGCCTAGAGTAAGAGGACAGGGCAGGAAACCCTCCTCAGTGGGGCAGAAGGCATGGACACAGGGAGGGGTGAGGAGCTAGGGCCGTCAATGCAACCTCAGTGCCATGCGTGTCCAGGTATGGCTCTGAAACAGAGCACCCCGCATTGAGCTTTCTTCTACTAAACCCAGAATACTTTGCCTAAACCAGAAAGCTAGGGTCCTGCCATCCTGATTTGTATTCAGTTGAAAGAGACATTTCTTCACTTACTACTTAGAAGAAATGCTCTCCACCTCTAAAACGATCAGAAATGATCTCTCTGATAGAGAAATGCACTCCCCAGGCTTGGGCTGTGCTGTAGATCACAGGCAACCGATTTAATCTGCTTAATTATATGATTCAATCAGAAGTTAGCTTAATTATTTTCTTGCTTCTCACCTCTTTTGAATCCATTCTGGAAACTGATTATGTCTTTAACACCAGCCCAGAGATAAGCATTTCAATTGGGAAATGTAATTAGCCAAGGAAAATGAATGTGGGCTCTGCCTTTTGTCAGAGCACCATTAAAACCCAACTCTGGTCAATACCAGTGTGCTGTGAAGACAAAGGGCACAATTTGCTTCTCTCGTGACTGGAGAGGAAGGCCCGGCAGGAAGTAAGGAATTTGGCATCTTGGGATCTTAGAGAAAGAGGCTCATTCATTCATTCATCCATGAGGCATTTCCAAGACAGTTCTAGGCTGATGCCAGAGATGCAAAGGTAAATTGGCCATGTCCCTTGACCCTGAAGAGTCCTCCTCCTAAAGGAAAAGACTCATGTGCGACTGTGAGACACAAAGTGCTGGAAATACAAAGGAATGAGCCGCAGACTCTGGACCTTCACAGAGCAGGTGACATCCAGCTGGGCCTTGAAGGATGAACCGGAGCTCCTTGGGCAGAGAAGAGCAGAATCACATTCTAGGTGGAGAGCACAGCACGTGCAAGAGTGTGGTGGTGTGAGAGCATCGGAGCCGTTGTAGAGGCAGGTTAGAGTGAGGCTGCCCAGGGCCTCCTAGGCCATCCTTCCGCCTCCCAGAGCACAGGTATGCAGTGTGTCCTTGGACCATCCCACCTTACCTTCCAGTACCCCTCTCTCCCTCCTGATCCTCCTTCTCCACCCCACTTTGCCTCTTAGAAAGAGTTCTAGGAGGATTCTCCTAAAGTGTTTAACAGAAGTTTAAGATCTATGACTTTTGAGGGAGACTGAACAACCTGAAAGCTGGAGGCTGGATTCATGGCCATTAGGAACAACAGACGTGTCCTCTGGAGCTGAAGAAGAGGTGGGTGGGGAAGGGAGGACATTCTGGGCAGAAGGTACAGCCTAGGCAAAGGTTTGGTGGGACAATGTGCTGAATTGAGTGTGGCTATAGCATGAAAGGAAGGGTGGCTAATGAGCTGCCCAGGTGGGCAGGGGCTACATCGCAAAGGGCCTTTTGAAGAGTAATTGGAGACCAGCTCCTAGGCCTTGGCGTCTATGATGGGGGGACTGCAGACATGGGGGCATCGCTACCACTGCTTGGGCTGTAGCTGCTGCTTCAGCCCCTCTCTCTCAAGCCTTCACTATTTCAAAAACTGTACATACTCAGAGCAGTGGTCACTGATTTGCTTGGATCTCTGCCTGAGACTGAAGGCTGTCTGGAATGCAGTGGGATCGAGTGGTTACCTGACCAGGTGGCTCCTGCACCTGGGAGAGGGAGAGAGGACCCCCTGCTGCCAGGGCCAAGGAAAGAGGAGCCACCACAGCTTTGCCCACCTGGCTCCTATTCACCTTAACCCTCAGCCATCCTTACAAAGAAGAATCCAGCTAAGTGAGACCATGAACTAACAGAAGTTGCAGGCCCCACCTCACTCTGATATCCACACCCAGCTGTCTACCAGGTCCCACCCCATCTGATCCATGCACACTCAAGTTTTTAATGAAGTGATGACCAAAATGTGTGCAATTTTATATGCTGCTCTTTTGCTTGATAGGATCTGGTAACCTCTTTCCCTGCTCAGGTGGCAACTTTCTTGCCAGTGAGGCAACTGGTGTAGGGAGAGCAATCACCAACACTGTAGACATTAAGGCTATGGTTATTGCTTACTTGCTGTGTGACCTTGGACAAGTTGCTTAACCTCTCTGAGCCTCCATTATGTTACCTGGAAATGTAGATAATATAGCCTCTGCTGAAGAGTTGACAAAATGCTTGGTTTAATGCTTGGTATGTAGGGCCTTCTAAACAATTATTATGGGATGTTTATAGGATGCAGCTCATATTACTGCCTAGTGCACTAGCTGAGTGACCTTGATAAACAATCATTTAATCTCCAGGAGCCTCAGTGGAATGAGTGTATTGGCACTCCTTGGGGTGAGGGTAAGGATCAAACAGGTTCATTACTGTGTGAAAAGACCATGGAAATCATTGCTTTTTCTCTTCCTTGTTGTTGTGTCTTCTCTCTCTCCACAGAGCCTTGTTCAGGGTGCTGATGGTTTTTATTCTGTCAGGTGATTTGAGAGCTCATTACACACCCCTAAAGCTGGCAAGTGGGCAGTGGGCAGCAGTGAGAGAGTGGGAAGTGGAGAAAGCCAGTGTCTACACCAGCCTGCCTGAGAACGAGGCTGCAGGGCCATGTGTACAGGATGAGGAGGCCCTGCTCCTGACTCCAGGCTCCAGAGGCAGGGGGCTGGGACATCCTCCATCCCTACTTCAAGCTATGGGAGAGGAAACCCCTCAGTGAAAGGGGTCCTCTTAAAGTTGTCATTGGCCAGATCCAGCTCAGGACATCACATACTGCTCAGGCCTTCCTCCTATCTTCCTTTAGGGTCTCAGCATCATTCCTGGGCTGGGAGTGCAGGATTGCTTAGGAGTTGGGTGCAGGGTGAGCCTTGGCCACCAGTGCGATTCCTCATCCTGAGTCACTGCTCCATGCTGACTGGCTGGCAGAACGCTCAACCGCACAAGGCTTTCAAATCTCCAAAAACAGCAAGTGTGTCTGAGCACAGAGCCTGGCTGGAGGCCCCCAGAGCAGGAGGGTGTGGGCTGTGCAGAGACATGACAAGTTTTTGATAACAGTGTCTACCTGAAATGTCTCAAAAACCAGACGTGCATCTTCCTGGCATGGCATGCAATTTCCTGTTAATGAATTGTGAGAGGTTGGAACAAGTTATCAGGGAGGCTGGGCCAACTCCTTCCCAGGAGGAGCCACCAGGAGACTGAAGCCAGGCCCCAGCCCCTACCCCTAGGGGCGTCAGCTGTGTGGGGAACATTTCTGCCAAAGGGAAGAACTAAAGCCTGGAGTGAGGGTCTCCATCCTGGGTCAGGATCTGCTGGTATATCTTGACCCCTTGCCTGGAGCTTCTCCAAGCCCTTGGCCGCACTCCCCCTGCCTCAGCAGGGACTTTACAAGGTCTTCTCTCCTTCAGGCTCTCGGAAAGGCTGAAGCCATAACGCCAGCAATGAATGGCATCTCTGTAGCACTTCCCTGCTTACAAAGCATCACTCATATTTGTCGTCTTACTAGCCCTTCACAACAATCTGCATTAGAGAAACTGAGACTCAGAAAGGCAAAATAACATGCCCAAGGTCATTCTGTGTAATGGGTGTATTTATTTAAGGCAATCCTAGCTGCTGTAACAGATAAACCCAGAGATCTCAGTGGATTGAGAATAGACATTTGTTTCTTGCTCACGTAAAGTCAAATTGATGGAAGTGGGAGGAAGCTCTGCTGGTCATGGTCACTCAGGGACCCAGGGTGATGGAGGCTCCATCCTCTTCAGATTGTGACTCCCAAGGTTGCCTCAGCCTTGGAGGATCCCATGGAGGGGTTTCATGAGCCAGGCCTCAATGTGGTGTACGTAACATGCCCACATTCCCCTGGCTAGAACTTGGTCAACAGGCCCCACCTAAATGCAAGGGGGTGAGAAATGCAGTTCCCACAACTGACTGGGCAGTAGTTTCCCCACAGTGGCTCTACCCTAAGAAAGGGGAGCATGACCTTTGCTGGGCATAGTAGAGAGTGTTTTCCTTAAACAAAGACTGGGGACCCTGGATCAGAGTTTGATGGGAGGTAGTCACTTAGGAGTCAAGTGGCCAACATGGACTGAGACCCAGAAGAAGACACAGGATGTTCCTGACCCTTTGAAGAGCCTGGATCACACAAACTGTCCTAGTCTTCTCCACCACCACTCCACTGCCCCTTAGTTAACTTCTAATCCACACAGATGCTCACAGGCCTGGCCCGGCTAACATACCTCCATGGCTCCCCATGGCCCTCTCAGTAAAGTCCAGGCTCCTCAGCCTGGCATTCACTGACCTTCACAGGAGAACCCCCAACTTAGCTTGCAGTGTGCCTCCTCTGTTCCCCTCCCCACATACCCTGTGCTCCTTCCTGACCAACCTCTCACCTCCAGGACTTTGCACGTGCCATATTCTGCCTGGAATGTCCTTCCTCCAACTCTCCACCCTGTAGACTCCTCCTTGTCCTTCCTGATCCAAATCAGAGGTCATCTGTGAGGCTTCCTTCAGCAGAGTTAGCTGCTTAGCAAGCATTGACTGAGAGCTCAGTGTATACCAGGCACTATGTGAAAGGCTTTAAGGAATGAACTCATTCATAACCTCCCAAGCCTATGAGCATCCCATTTTATAGATGAGGAACCCAAGTCTCTGAGAGATTCAGAAACTTGTGTGAGGTCACACAGTTAGTGGGGGGCAAAGACAAATTCCAAACCCAGGTCTGTATGCTCACAGCTGAGACTTAACCCCTGGGTAAACTTCACCTTTTATTAGCACCTGTCACATTTCATCATAATTATTCGCTTACTTAATAGTTTGCTCTGAATTTTCTGTCTTTCTGAAAAAGCCACTGCAGGCTCCCCGAGGGCAGAAGTCATGGCTGATCCATCCTGGAACTTCCCTCAACATTGTCCTCGCTGTGCCACCACTCCAAGGCCTGGGTGGTGACTTTCTCTCAAGTAAACCCCTTGCACCCTCCAAGAACCAGAACCAGAAATTCCTCAGATTATCATCTGTCATAATCCTCTCCCTGCTTGCCTGTCAGTTTTTGAAAGTTAACCTGAAACCATTTGAAAATGATCTGAGAGGCATAGCCCAGCCTTCTCCATGCATGATTAAGTACAATGGCTTTTTAATGATTTGAGCTGTGCCTTCCATGGATTGACAAAAATGGATTACCATATATTTCTGAAAACTGTGCCACTGAAATCAGATTTTTTTTTTTCATATTCTCCAGCATCCTTGCAAACCTTTGCTGAGAATGACAGATACTCGGCTTTAATTGTTTAGTGAGGGTGGCGCCTCCCGAGTTCCGAGAACTGCTCTCGCCGGGAAAGCCTTGAAAGGCTCCTGGGGTTCGATCTTTAGGAAATTGAACTGTGTGTTTTCTCTGAAGCAGAGAGAGCTGTCTTCTGGGCCGTGGCACGTTTGCTGCATTTGTGAATTGCTTTGGCCCTCAGATCTAAAACAGAGGCAGTTCTCACCCAGGAAGCATGCTCAGGGCTATCACGCCAAGGATGAGGAATGGGTGGACATGGGCAACTGGGGTGAGGGGCCTCTCCCTGTTCAACCCATGCGCAGAATCTTTCCCTCCTGATCCCTCTTTCTGCCAGACTCTGTGCCTCATCCAAGCTGCCTGCACCTTCAAAGGCGATGTTATTAGTCCCTTTTGACAGATGCAGACTCATGGCTCAGAGAGGTTAAGTAATTTGGTTGTAGCCACACAGCTAGCGTGCAGAGCCAAAGCTCAGACATGTTGGCTAGAAGCCTATGCTTTTTCCACTGTCATTGTTGCCTCTAAAAAAGAAAAAAAATCAAATGAAAAGCAACCCAGAGGCACTTCCTGCAGGCCATCTACATTTAAAGGGAAAAAAACCCTCCCTGTACACACTAGTGCAGTTTCTCTAGTGATGTGCATTGTCTGACACTATCCCCATTTCACAGATAAGGATGTTGAGGCTTACATGGTAACCAGAGGTAACCAAAGGTCACCCAGCTAGGAATAACAAGGTAGGATTTGATTCTACATCTATCTGACTTCAAAAATAAATTCCTCAGTCCATCCTTTGTAGGAAATAAAAATCTGCCCAGAGACCCTCCATCTCAGTTAGACGGTCAACACAGGTAGGTCTGCCAATGGGAATCCTGCATTATTTTCTGTGTAAAATGCATGCAAGTGTCCTTTCAGTTAAGGAGAGGGCTGTGGGGATGCTGGAAGGGGCCTTTGGATTAAAGAAAAGAAAGGTCCCTGGTCTATAGAGGAGAGTGAGCTGGCCCCCTCCTCTTCCCTGGATACTGAGAGTGAATCAGGTGGGGAGATAGGGAGAGGGCCAGCTGGTTTGGCCTCTCCTCATGCTTGCTCTGGCTCCTTCCTCCTTCTCGCAGCTCTGTCTCCAGGTTAATTCTGTATATATTTACTCAGACTTTACTCAGCAGCCAACATCATAGATGGTTCCAAGATGAATGTGGCAGAGTATCTGCCTTCCAGAGCTCCTGCCGTCAGAGAGACAGACCAACAGGGACCTCCTGTGAGTCATTCTGGCCAGGTGATCATCAGTGAGACCCAGAATGGTGCAGGGAGGAAGCATCACTCCCTCGAGGGGATCCAGGAAGGTTTCGTGGAGGCTGAGCATCATGGGCGGGGCTCCCGCAAGAAAAGGCACCAGCTCCTCTCACACTGGCAATACCTGCTACAGAGGGGCACTGCTCCAGCCCCCAGGTGGGAGGTGCTGCCAGGCCCTAAGGAAATGGCTGGGGGTCTTGTGGTTGTGGGCACCTCCCTGAAACCCTCTTGGATCCTTTGAACCTGGCCAAGTTCCCAGAAATTGCATAGGAACAAAATGGCACAGCAGTGAAATGCAGAGCCTCTGAAGAAGCCAACCTGAGTCGAATCCTGGTTCACCCATCCATCAACCTTGGGAGATTTATATTACCTCTCAGCCTTATTTTCCTCATCTGGAAAACAGCAACACAAGTTGCACCCTCTGCATAGGGCTGTTGGGAGGTTTTTTAAAGACATGCCTCCATCTGCCTCCGCACAGACTCAATTGAGACTGGCCGTGCAGCAGCTGCTGCGTCCACTGTGTGATCTCTAACCCTCAGGATGGTTCTGCAGGGCGGAGGCATGGCTGTCGGCATTGTACAGATGAGGAAACTGAGGCAGCTAGTGTGTGTGGCTCCAGGGCTCAGCCCTTTCTGCTGACCCATTCCCTGAAACTCAGCCATCCGTGAAGGAAGGACCCTCTGCTGGAGTGCAGCTCTGTACCAGGCTCTCCCAGCACTGTCTCTGCCATCTCTTTCTGTTTCTTGGGGTGAATAGGGCCTCTTTGATTTCTTTTCTTTTCCCCTTTCTAATAATCATCTTTCATCTTGTTACCAGAGCCACACATCTGCTCCTCTTGGCTCTGGTCCACAGGCTGTGTTTGCCATGATCAATGCATAGCTCTGTGTGGCCACCGTGCATGCCCAAGATGACATTGTGACCCTGCATCCATGGGCCTGGGCAGCCCTGGCGCCTGCAGAGAGCAGCTGGAGGCTCCTCCAACAGGGCTGAAGTGAGGAGACTGGCTGATATTGCCCTGTGCTCCAGGTTAATTCTTGCCCCTAGACTGGTAAACAGTTACCTCCCTGCAAGGTGAAGCGTCTCCAGCTGCCTTCAAAGGATCTTAAAGCTCAGGTCCAGGTGCTCCCTGCTTCCCTCCTACCCATCCTAAGTGACTAGTGGGCACTCACCAACCAGGATGGATAGCTCCCTGAGTTACTCTACATGGGGTGCCGACTAGGTCCGCCTCCAGACCACTCTTCACACAGCAGCTAGAGTATCACTTTATGTATTTTTTTATTTTATTTATTTTTTGTGGGGGGAGGTAATTAGGTCTATTTATGTGTTTATTTTTAGAGGAGGTACTGGGGATTGAACCCAGGACCTTGTGCATGCTAAGCATGTGCTCTAGTGCTTAAACTAACTCCTCACCCCACTAGAGTGTCACTTTAACACGCCAGGCAGATTGGGTCCCTAAGCCATTTACACGAGCCTCCCTGAGCCCCCAAGGCCCTATGTGATCTGGCCACCCACCTCACCACCCACTATGTTCCCTCCCTTTCTCACCACCCCACACTTCCCCTCTGCTCCACAAACATGCCTCAGCACAAATGCTGCCCCCTCCTGACCACGCTTCTGCTCTTGTTCCCTTTGTCACACACATTCCCTTGTAACTAGACATCATCTGTGCGATACCTGGTTGGTGTCTTTCTCTCCCACCAGATCTTCAGCTCATTGAGGATGGGGACCAGGACTGTCCGTTCCCCACTGTGCAGAACCAGGCACATCCTGAGCACTCAAAAAAATGTTTTTGGGTGAAGGAATAAATCTTGAGCAAGTAACTTAATGCCTTGAAGTTTCCATCTTCATCTGTAACGAGGGACGACGATAGAGTCGTCATGAGGTTCAAAAAAGATAAGTGTAAACATATAAGACAGCGCCCGGCACAAAGCAAGTGCTCAGTCAGCACTATCTACAATTGTTCTTGCTAACCTCTGTGGTTGGCATTTAGGAGAATTCCACGTTCCACCAGTGAACCTTGGTGGAGTATCTGCTCTGGGCCAGGATCTCAGACCATCATGCAGTTGGTCTTTGTACCCTCACTCCTCACACTGCATAGAAACAGCCTCTGGAGAGGGCTACTGGCTCTCAGGAGGCTTCCTCGTCTAGGTAGGAGGCAGTGGGTGGACAGCATCATTCAGTAGATCCTGACAGTGCCTTGATTCTGCAGGGACTAAGCCCACTTCAATTAACCAGGCTTAGATTCAGCCCTGAAGACACTTACTGCCTGGGAGGGGCTTGAGAAAAAGACACAGATGACACAGATTACTATAATGAAAGTTGAAAAACAATTCTTTTTTTTTTCTTTTAATTGAAGTATAGTCAATTTACAATGTGTTAATTTCTGGTCTACAGCATAGTAATTCATTTATATATGTATAAATATGAATATTAAATATAAAAATATATTTCTTTTCATATTCTTTTTTATTATAGACCAATACAAGGTATTGAATATAGTTCCCTGTGCTATACAGTTGGGCCTTGTTGTTTATCTATTTTATATATAGTAGTTAGTATCTACAAACCCCAAACTCCCAATTTATCCCTCCCCATCTCTCTTCTCCCCTGGTAACGATAAGTTTGTTTTCTGTATCTGTCTCTATTTTGTAAATAAGTTCATTTGTGTCTCTTTTTTCTTTTTTAGATTCCACATATAAGTGATAGCATATGCTATTTGTCTTTCTCTGTCTGACTTACTTGACTTAGAATGATGATCTCTATGTCTTCCCATGTTGCTGCAAATGGCATTATGTTATTCTTTTTTATAGCTAAGCAGTATTCCATTGTATGTATATATACCACAACTGGAAAAGCATTTCTTTTAATAAAAGTTCAGAGGAGGAAGACCTCAGGTCCAGGTGGGCAATCAGGGATGTCTTCATGGAGGAAGCAGCATTTTCTCCAGGACTTAAAGTAGACATTAAGTTTGGACATTTGTGAGATATTTTGGGTTAGAGCAGAGCCTTCTAAGTAGAGGGAACAGCTTAAGTAAAGGCCTGGAAGATAAGAAAAAATGGACCTCATAGACTCCATGGTCTAGCTAGAGAATGGAGACCATGATTAGACTATTAAGAAATAGCACTGGAAGGGCATTAATCAGTCAGCTATTTCCAAAACAATGCTATGTAACAAGTCACTCCACAGTGAGTGGCAGACAACAGTGAGCATTTATTTCTTGTTCATGTGGCTGCAGATAGGCTGGGATTTGGTTTATCTAGGCTGTGCCCAGCTGGTCCAGGTCTGCCCCACCGTCTCTCATCCTCCATGCACCACTGGCTGTATGAGATTTGTTCTTCTCATGGTGAAAGGTGGGCAAGCAGGAGGGAAAACCCAACCATGCAAGCTTATTTCAAACCTTTTTTCAAGTCACATCCACTAATCTCATTGGTCAGTGTTGTGGCCAAGCCTAAAGTTAGAGCCAAGTTTAATTCCCTACCCACCATGAGGCCAAAGCAAGTTACATAGACAGACCAAGGTTGATGGGAAAGGGATGTTTACCCCTCCCATGAAGGTGGAGGGACAGTGCTGAGCAATCCTCTAATTTGCAGGTAGAAGCCAGAGTATGGAGGGACTCTGGGTCCGCCCTCAGGAGCTGCCCAGAGCAGCAGTGGGGCTTAGTTCTCTTGAGGTGAGCAGCCAGGGCTCCAAATTTTACTCTTCTTCCTGTTGAGGCAAGAAGTGTGTTAAAAATGCCAGAGTGCCTGCCCAGCTCGGTCCTGCCTTCCTGAGAGCTTAACCTCCTGCCTGCCTGGCACAAAGGCCAGGCCGTGGAGATGCAAGGCATCCTAGTTTTGCCTTCCTTTGCTGGAATTGAGCCTTATGACAACAGCCCCGTGCATTGAGTACCTCCTGTGTGCTGGGTGTATCAAATTCTCTTGTACTGTGTGCCTGCTGAGTACCCTTTGTATACATTCATCTGAACTGGCCATACCCTTCTAAAAAGGAGACCCCATTGTCCCATTTTTCTGAGGCCCAGAGAGGTCAGTTCAGTTGCCCAAGATCACATAGCTGGGAAGGGACGAAGCTGAGATAAAACAAAGCCTATAAGGTCACATGGTCTGGAAGGTGGTGTCTGGTTACAGCTCTGCCCTGAGCCACTGAGCTACTGTGACTTTGGAGCATCCTGGGCTCAAATTTCTGCACCTGCCTTTTCTTCTCTCAGAGATGTTCTGAGATAAAAGCAGTTCAGAGCTCGCTCCATAGCACTGACAGAGGGAATTTTTTGAATACCAGTTTCCAGGTCAGACAACACCCCCAGCTCTTATTTAAAAACAAACAAACATTAACATTTTTAAGTGTACCTGTTTTCCAATGAGGAACGCTGTACAGTAGACTGCTTCAGTGAACTGCGTCTGGCTGTTCGTTGCAGTGAACCTCATCCAGCAGTCGGCCATGGCAAACACTCTCCAGCCAAGCATGGCATCTGGGAAGGGTGGAGGAAACTGTTAGTTCCACCAGGGCCCTGATGTCTACCACGGGCCATCATGCCCCTCTGACAGTGTTTTCCTTGGGTAGCTGGCTGCTGCTCTGAGTGGTGTGTTTTCTCCAAGGCCAAGAGGGCTTGTAAAATGTTTGGAGATTCCTCAGAAAGCACTGTGGGCATTTCCACCAGCTATTTATTCATTCAACAGCCATTTATTCTTGCCTTCTCAGTGCCTGGCCGAGAGATGGATGCTGGGGCTCCCGAGAAGAGTCAGGTCCAGCCGCTGCCCTCTGGGACTCACAGGCAAAGATATATGAGATAGTGTGAATAGCACTGTGATGGAGGCACCTGCAGCAGAGCAGAGCAGGCTTGCAAAGGAGGGAGTGGTCAGGGCTGCTTGATGGCTCTGAAATATCTTGAGAGAAGACACCATGCTCTTGTGTCAGCAGACACCCCAGGGTGTTTGGCAAGCTGATAATGACCTGCTCTGGGTAGAGCATCACAGGCAAAGAGAGCAGGAGAGAAGTGAGGCTGAAGAGGTTGCCCAGGCCTGGACCACAGGCATGCTGCATGCTGTGCCCAGGACTTGAACTTGAAGAACAGGGGACATTGAGAGCTTATTTAAAGGGCAGTGACATGGTCAGATCTGATCATCTTTTATTTATCAACCTCCAGTAAGAGCATTTTGTTCAGTTCCAGGAATAGTTCCTAAAAAATATTGTTAGTCCTTCAGAGGCTCCAAGAAACCTTTGTCTGGAAACAGCCTCTGAACACAACTTTATGTGACCCAGGAAATAACTATCATGGGAAGATTCAAGGAAAATATTCCTACTGGAGAAAACAAACAAACAAACAAACAAAACCCAGGCCTGATAGAAATGGAAAGGTCCTAATCCCTAAAAAGATTTCATGCAGCCAGAAGACCTCACCAGGCAAGATGATGTGGTTTTAAACAATGTACTTTGGAGTGGTGGGTGTATCACTTTAATTAATCTTCATAGAAATCGATGTGGCAGAACATCCCAGCTGCTAGTGCTGCATAACAAATTACTCCAAAACCGAATGGCTTAAAACAATTATTTTATTATGCTCACATATCCAGTGGGCTAGGAATTTAGAATGGGCACAGTGGGGACAGCCTATCTATCTCCTAGCACAGTGTATGGGCGCTCAGCTAAGAAGGCTGAAGACTAAGGGTGACTTAACAGCTGGACCCATCATTTACATGTCTGGAATTGATGCTGACTATTGGCTGGAACCTCAGATGGGCTGTCAGTCAGAAAACATATGTATGTATTCTCCATGTGTTCTCTCCATTACCTTGGGCTTCCCCACAGTATGGTAGCTGGCCCAAAGAGCCAGCATTCCAAGAGACAAGAAGTGAAAACAAAGGGTGAGGGCATAGCTCAAGTGGTAGAGTGCATACTTGGCATGCACAAGGTCCTGGGTTCAATCCCCAGCACCTCCTCTAAAAATAATAATTACCTCCCCCTTCCAAAAAAAAAAAAGTAGAAACTGACAGTTTCTTAAGTCTAGACTTGGAAACTAGCACATCATCCTTTCTGCTTTATTCTGTTGTTCCAGGTAGTCAGAAATTTTCACCCTGGTTCAATGAGAGGACCTGTGGAAAGAGGTCCTCTTGTGGGATGGGAAATCCTGTGGCACTCATCTTTGGGAACTGTAATTTGCCACACAGCCACATTGGTTCTTTGGGAACAGAGAAGACATTTGTGTTGTTTCTTAACAGATTAGAAAAAGTTTCTGTGGATTATATCATCAGATTAAATGCAACCATTAGTACATGGCTCTGAGGATACTGCAGTAATAGACCACACCTTGGGTGATTATTCTCCTCCTAAATATTCTTCCCGGAGTTGATGTTGCCCAGCCCGATCCATTTCTCTTTGCTAATATAATGTCATAGAAAAACCTCATCATCATTAATATGGCAGAGTCAGGAAAGGGAATACAAACCACAGTCCAGCAGGGCAGGGTGGTTCCTGGCCTGGCAGCCCCCAGGGGAAGTGGTTATGAGAGCCCGGGGTCTGTTCACCCTGTAGAGACCAACAGATAGCTCTGTGCAGGGCAGTGGTGTGGACACACTCAGCCTACCCTGGCCAGTCTGGCCACAGCCTGGTGAGAGGGTGTCTCTGTCTATTAGCACCATCCCCTGGAGCAGACAGTTAAGCTGCCTTGGACGTGGTCACTGCAGAGGCCTGTGTGGTAGATTTAGTCTGTTCAACTAAAACACTGACCTTTATTGCTTCTGGGTGCCAGACTGGAGCCAGGCCCTGAAAAATGTCAATGAGCCACAGCTCCCTCGAAGCCCTCTCCATCCAGGAAGATGGGGCCCTTTACTCCCAAATACTTATCAAGCACCTGTGATGGGCAGGAAGGTGTTCGAGGCAGTGGAGGATAGAGGATAGCGGTATACAGAACAGTGCTCACCCTCCAGGAGGTTATGCTCCATCAGGGGAGGACAATAAACAGAAGCAGATCCATGTGTGATGTTGTGAGGGATAAAGGTGCTGAGGAAATAAAGAGGGAAAGGGATGAGTGATGGGGTTGCTCTTACAGCAGAGCAAGCACAAGTGCCAAGGCCAAGGCTCTAAGGCTTGAAGGGCTCCAGGAGCATGGAGCAGCAGGAATGGAGGGAGAGCATCTGGGCAAGGGGAAAGGAAGCCAAGGCCAGATCACAGCCTCTGAGTAAGAGAGGAGCCCTGGAGGGTTTTGAGCAGAGGAGTGGCATGATATGACTTCCATTTCTGAAGGTGGTAACCTGGAGGAGGTGATGAGTGGGCGGAGGCTGGAACTGTTGTGCAGATAGAGCTAGCAGGATTTGCTTCGGGACCAGATGTGGGGGTGAGAGATGGCAGAGTCAAGGGCTTGGGGCCACAGCTCCTGGGAGGTGGAGGTTGGCATTAACCAAGGAGAGAAGACTGTGGGAGAACACGTTTGGAGGAAAGAACAGGATTTGCTTTCAGACATGTTAAAGGTGAGATGCCTGTGGACCTCCAAGTGGAAATATGAGTAGGGGGTTGTTGGATAATGAGTCTGGGCTTTGAGGTCAAGGTTCTGGCTGGAAATTTTAATCTGGGAATCGTTGGCATGTGGATGGTAGGTGCGCTGGGAGACCAGATTGAATCATGAAGGGAAGGAAGGAGGACAGAGAAGAGTAGAGGCACAAGGACAGAGTCTTCCAAGGCCTGGGGATGAGGAAACCAGTTAAGGAGACTTTGAAGAAACAACCACAGAGTGGGAAGGAGAAGCAAGAGCAAGAGTGACGTCCTAAAGGCCAAGACCCAGCACAGAGCAAGCGTGATGCCAGGGAGTCAGTGCAGGCTCCAGAGACGGGCCAGCCTGGTCTCCTGCCCTCCTGCCTGCCCACCCTCACTTGGCTGCTGTCTCTTGAGCATGGAGATGACTGTGCTGCAGACTGAGCCCCTGCTGTTACAGAGGGCAGGGACAGTAAATTGACAGCACTATTAAGATGAGGTGCACAGGGTAGAAGCACAGAGGGCAGGCCCTGAGGGGCTGGGGAAGATTTCTCAGGGGAGGGTGAGACTTCATGCAGACTGTGGGGTGAGGATCACAATGGCTTCCTGGGCAAGAAGACACTGGGGCGGGCTCTAGACCCCATAGGAGAAGAGATGGGGAAGGCGAATCCTAGCAGAGTTTGAAGAAGAATCACAGAAGTCAGGGCATATGCTGAGGCTGCAGGGAATGGTGAGTGGCCCATTGGGTTTGGGCGCTCTGGCCTTTGTGGCTGCCTAGAGACAAGGCAGGGAAGGGGTGTGAGAGAGGAGATGGGAACCTTGGATCTCAAGGAGCTCACAGTCTAGTTAGGGGGCAAAACAGCCCCCCAGTACAGGGCAGGAATGGAGGTCACCTAAGTGGAAAGCCCAAGAAAGTGCCCTGGGAGCTCTCTGAGCAGGAGGAGGTTGGCTGGGTGCAATTAGGGAAGGCTGCCAGTGGGAGGTGACCTTGAAGAAGTTGTAGGCTTTGTGTATGCCCACATGCACAGAGAAGCTTTCTTGGCCGAGGAAACCACATGTGCAAAGGTTGGGAAGCTGGAGTAGCAGCCCATGTCCAGGAAGCAGAGCTTGATGGGTGATGAGGTTAGCCAGATCCTTTGGAATCAGACCCAAAAGACTTTACTGCCCCCACTTATTGCATGAGTACTGCAAAACCACTGCAGATTCCTGAGCTGAGGAGGGACACAGTGGATCTGGTTTTAGGAAGACTGGTTAAGTGACAATGTACAGAGTGATTTGCAGGGAAAGGGAGGGGTCCTGGTAGTAGGTAGAACGTTATGGACACAAACACTCAGGTCAGGGGTGAGAAGGCCTCAGCAGCAGCAGACACAGGTGAGACCCATGTAACTCTTGTCCTTTAAGTTGGGCCAAGGTTTTTTGCAAGCTGTGTCTCGTGCCCACGCTGCCCTGCAGGGTGGTGAGAGGCCATTAATGCAGGAACATCACAAGGCCTCAGTGACCCCAGAAGACTTCGTAGAGGGGCTGCCCAGGGCCAGTCAGGGACAAGGAGGGCCACACTTCTGTTTACTGGGGAAGCTCACATATACCCAGCATCATACCAGCTCCTTTCCATCTGCTCCATGTAACCCTCCCAACAGCCTTATGAGGTAAGTCCTCCACATTTTGCAGATGAGAGAAATGAGGCTTAGGGAGGTACAGTGTCTGCCTTAGCACACAACTAGTACATAATGGAGCTAGGATTTGAACCTGCATCTCCCCGGCCAGGCCAGTGTTTCAAGGTGAGCTAAGGGCCCCAGAAATAAGAACAATAAACTGATTTGTCCAGCACTTACTCTGTGCCAGGCATGTACAGATATCTTTATCAGATATATTTAGACCGGGCATTATGATACCTTTATCCTAGCTCAAGAACCTTCAGTAGCTCCTCAGTACCCCATTTTACAGATGAGAACTTTGACACTTACAGCAGTTGTGTTGCTGGCCCAAGCTTGGATTTGAACCCAGAGCTGTGTTCTTTTAACACACCTCACTGCCTCCTGCCCTGGCAGGAAGGGGAACAGGGCAGGAGTCCTTTCTGAACAGCTAGGATTCAGAGCAAGATCTGGGAGAGTGGGCCACTGGGGAATCTGCCCCAGGTCCAGGTCCAGGGAAGCTTCCAAGCTGGTTGCCTGACTATTTGTGCCCCACCAGCTCTTTACATATAAATCATCGTGGGCCTGTTTACTGAATGGGCAGGTGTCTTGTCCCCTGGGGAGCCACCCAGGCCGGCTGCAGGTGCAGACAGAGCTGAATTTGGGATAGGGCCTTCTCTCCTGCCCGGCCTGGCCGCTGGGCAACCTCTGGCCTGAAATGAGAAGTGTTCCAATAAGTGCCTTGCTGGCCTGCAGCCCAGCTGTGCGGTAGGTGCAGGCGGGGGTGAGAGAGCAACAGAGAGGAGGACTCAGGAACCCGAGAGCAGGGGCAGAACCTTGCCAACAAATCTCTTAGTGAGCTGCCTTCTCAGCTGGCTGCCTCGGGAGTGTATGGGAAGGACAGCTGGTCACGAGAAGCCCTGGCTGCCCTCCAAGCAGCCCAGGCCCTGGGGCCTCTGGGCTCAGGGTCGGCCCAGGAGAAGGAGGGCCCATGGGGTGAAAACACCAGTCAGCCCAGGGCAGGATTCAGAAATCAGGTACTCTGGGCCATCTCTCCCTTGGCCTTGAAGGACACATAGTTGGGCTTCCCTTCTCTTCACTGGTCAGAGCGGTCTCCCGCCCCCGTCGGGGAGGGGGCTTAGCAGGCCGACTGGAAAATGTTTCACAGGGGACTGAGAGGCCCCTCTCCTTGTGGAAAACACATCACACCAGGCCCGGGCTGGGGCTCCACTCTTCCCTTGGTCTAATCTTGGGTAGGACCTCTCTGAGAGGGAAATCTCTCAAATTTAGGGGTGAGGCAGTGGGATCTCAAAAACCCCTCCAGGCCCTTAAGAAGTCAGGTTTGAGGCCCTGTGGTTAACAGGAAGGGGCCCAGTCTTCAGATCCAGGAGTGTGGACACTGGGCCAGCGCCTTTTGGCCTGGGCATGTCTCAATACCTCTCTCTCCATCTGTGGCCCATCAGTGTCCCTGGGCCTGAGCACCTCAGGAGGTTAAAGAGTTCCCAGGAGCCGTGTTCAGCCTTGGACACCTACAGGGGAAGCAGCCAGGATAAACCAGGAAAAGATCAACTTTGTTTGTCTTTGAGTGTATTTTCCTACCAATCCTTAAGTGTAGGAGGGGTTGACATTCTGGAAATTCACTTCAACCCAAATGTCCAAGCCATCTCGCGACATGTGACTCTAGATTGGGAAGCCAATGTCCCCTTGCCTTCCCCTCCTTCCACTCTTCCTTACAAACCCTCCCTTCTGGAAATGGTTCTTTAACCCTTTGTCAGACCTTGCTGAGCCTGGAGAAGTGGTTAAGTCTTTGAGTTTCACAAGGATTCTCTGCCTGCAAAGTCAACATAAGTGGGCAGTTAGAGAAGCACTTATTAAGGAGATTAGACGCTGGCTCTGAATGCAGGAGTGCCTGCAAAGCCGTGCTTCAGACTCAAGTGGGGCTCAGCATTTGTCAGCCAGCTCTAGCTTTCCACTAGGGGAGGGCAGAGCCTACAAGTTTCAATGCTTTGAGCCTCTGCAAGAAGCACACGAAGGAAGCGTTATTCCTCTTAAACTACCCTCTGACCCCTAAAGGAAATTGCTGCTGCCGGCAATGACTATAGTTGTAAGGAGTTATGAGAGACATTCATACCTCTTCCAGGAAGCCCTCCAGATAGCACGAGGCACATCTCTTTCTTCCCTCTTTCCTCCTTCACAGTCCTCTATATGCCAGGCTCTGGTTGTCCCATGTAGGCAGGTCTTCTTCGTTACTCGCCCATTCAGCTTGTGGTGTGAAAAACTGCACAATTTGCTCAGCCTTTATTCTCAAGACGAGAGTCTAAGGCCCAGTGGCAGGGGCCAGGCCTTGTTGCTTGTGCTTTTTGTGCTCGGTGGCTTAGAGCAAGAGTGACCACAGAATCTTTGGTATGTACATTTATTTGGTTTCTCTGCCCAAAATGTCTTTCCTTTTTTTTTTAAACAGAAATACATCTCTGGTTATAAAAATAATCCATGAGCGAAAGAAATCAAAGGATACCTATAATCCCAGCACTCAGAGATAACCACTGAATCATGCCTCGCCAGACCTAGTTCTGTTCAGGCTCATTCACAATGGTGTACAGGCGAGAAATTATGCTGTGGGGCTTTGGGTTTGTTTTTTTTTTTTTTCTTTGCAATCTACTTTTTTTTTTTTAAGCTTAACAGATCCCATGGATAACTCCCCAGTTAGCACAGATCTTCCTCACCCATGTGGATGTCTGCATAGTGCATAGTGTCCTATTTTATATTTGAGCCACAATTTGTGTAACTAATCCCCTATTGTTGGACTTGGAGGGTTTTTTCCCCAACTTCTACTCATTATATACAACACTGCAATAAATACCTTCCTGGAATAAATATTTATGACATCTTTTCTCCTCTCTTAGAATAAAATAAGGAATGGAATTGAAGAGTCAGAGGACTGGTACATTTGTTAAGATTTGTAGACCAAATGCCAGTTCACTCACCTGCCCCCCTCCCCAGCACCACAGAAAAGTGGTGAGTGCCTGGCTCGTACTGGTGGTTGACTTGTAGGTAGATATAAGAGCAGATCAAGATCTGGGAAGCAGCTCAGCCCTTGAACTTGGTCTCCCCAATCTGGCACCCATTCTTTGCTGCCCTGAGGAGGAAGCATCCCATGGCAGGATGCTGGGTCCTAGATGTGCCTTCAAAGGCTGGTAGACCTGGAGTCTCCATGGATCATGCCTGGGCCAACCTTAGCCTCAGAGCCTGCCCAGGCATCTAGAGAGGACCTGGGGAATGGTGGCTTGTATGGTTGGGGTGGAAAGGATAAGAATGACCCTGGGTCACACCTTCAATCCTCTGTGCCTGCAGGAGGTCTCAGCGGGGCAACCATCATCGACTCCCTCGACACCCTCCACCTCATGGAGCTGAAGGAGGAGTTCCAGGAGGCCAAGGCTTGGGTAGAAGAGAGCTTCCACCTGAACGTGGTGAGTCAGAAGCCCTGGGTATTAGGACCAGAAAGGGCCCAAGAGGTCATTGACCAACTCCTCCATTGTCTCTAAGACCCAGCTACACAGCAGAGCATTCTCGGAACCAGGGCTCCATGCACTCCATGCTGAGACCAGCTTTAAGGTGGGGGATGTCCCCCCTACCCTGGCCAGCCCATGAATATTTGCCAGCCTGATCTCCCTGGGATGAAAGACAGCCACAGGCGTTCCCTCCTTTCCTTGGGGTGCCAGGCACATTTTGCACACCCAGGAAGCTACTTCTGGGACTGAATCTGTCAGACAAAACAGCAGCATCAGAGAAAGTGATTCTGTGAAGGAGGAAGTGGTTATCTGCTTGGAGCTGCTCTAACCTGGACCTCCCGTTCACCACCATACTGCCATCATGAGATAGGTGAGAGGGGCCGGGGGCCCTCTGGTTTGTGGCCCATGGCCAGGTCTGGGACCCTCTTGGTTTCCAGGCTTGCAGGCATCCCTGATCAGGGACACTAATGTGTATGGATGGTACAAAAGCCTTAAATACCAGATGCCACTCCCACTGATTTCCCAGCCCAGGCTGAAGTAATAGACCCATCCTGGAGGTCTCAGCTAACCATGGAGAGAGGCTGTTTAGATGGTTTGGGGAAGCAAGACGTGGAGACAGATGGGAGCTGGGAGGGGTCACATTAAAATGCACTATAGGGCTCCACCAGTGACAGATCCTGCTGTGACCTGGGACAGCTCCTGCAGCTCATGGCAGAGTTGAGGCCTCTGCCCCTGGAGAGGCCCATGTCAGCACAGAGCAGGGCAGACAGAGAGAGTGGGGAAAGTCTGGAAGAGCAGTGCTCCAGGAGAGCCTCTGGGGAAGTCATTTCACCTTCCTGAACTTGAGTTTCTCCAACCAAAGCACGGAACAGTGGTAGTGCCTAATTCACAGGCTTGTGAGGCTTGACTACTACAGTGGGTTGTAAAAAGCATTTTATAACACAATAAAGTCCGATACAGATGTAAAGTGGTGCTATCATCATTGTGATGATTTTGAGGCTTGTTATGATTTCTGCTAGTCTGTACAGGGTGAGGAAGTTCAGAATCCTCCTGTTTCCTCCTGTATACAATGGGAGAAAGGCAGAGGCAGGAGAAAAAAGGAGTGTCTTCATAGCCCGCCTTGTCCCCTATACAGATGGTAGGTAGAGAGAGGGTCCTAGGCAACTGCCTGAAGGGCCAGGTGGTGGCAGGGCTGGAGAGCTTAGGGACGTTCAGGCCGGGGAGAGGGGGCAAATTAGGAAGAAAGCAAGATGGGGGGGTCTCCATCTCTCTGAGCCTTAACTTTCTCATCTGAAAAATGGGAGTGACGACTTCGCCAAGTACTGTGCAGCATAAGAGAGAATAGCTTTGCAAGTGCTCTGTTAATGGAAGATCTCTCTGAGATAAAAGGATGATCATTGTTGATATTAATAATAAAAGACCATGATGTGGGAAGTGTGCCAAGGGGAGCCCTCATGGGCAGAGGAGTAATAACAGGTACCTTTATGAAGCCATGCCCAGATGGGCAGGTCCTGGGCAGGCATCTCACCTGCCCAATCAGCATCTCATATCTACCCTGCTCCAGATGAAGAAATTCTGGCAGGGAAAAGCTAAATATCTTGCCCGAAGTCCAAAAACCAACTGAGTGGCTCAGGTGGGAAGTTTACCCAGATCTGGTCCTTGACATGATGCACTAATACCCCTGATTTGCAGTCCAGACTTCAGAAAGAAAACAATAATAATTAAGGCAAGTGTGACTGTATTCTACGGGCTACAGAGCTGAGGTTGAGAAACTGCTGGTTTCCTACCAGTAACTGCCTGGCACCCCTCCCTCCCAGCCTTGGCCCTGCCCTTTCTGCCTCAGAACCTCTTCTGAGAAGCTTCCACTTTCCTGTCACCCCAAAGAAAGGTGCCACCATCCTCTTACTAGGCCGAAGGGCTCCCTTGAGGAGGGGAGGTGACCAGACAGGAGGAGAATTTGCCTCTCCTCATGCTAAGCTTCAGCAAGCAGCTCCCCACATGAGTTCTTGAGCTCCTTGGAGAGCAGCCAGGCATAACTTTGCTCCGATGGCCTCTGGCAGGGGCTGGGGAAGAAAGCCAAACCCAGTGTTTATTTGGAACTCTGTAAATGTGCAGTAGCTGCCTGCCAGGCAGGTGCTGATCCCTCTCTCCTTTTGCTCTGAAAACTACTACCAAGGGTAGCCTGGCCCCACTGGGCAAGAGCTTGGAGCCTGGTCCAGGTGTGGCCAGGTCAGCGGGGCAGGGGCAGTGGCAGGTGTGACCTGTCTCAAGGGCCTGGATGCCTCAGGGAGCCCTATAGTCATCTCACCAATGTTCCCCCTGCCCTCCCTGTCTTTCTGCCCCACAGAGCGGAGAAGCATCCTTGTTCGAAGTGAACATCCGGTACATCGGAGGACTCCTCTCAGCCTTCTACCTGACGGGAGAGGAGGTGAGTTTGCCTTTTGAGGCCCCTGGAACATCCAGGCTGGAAAGGGCTTGGGAGAACATCCAACCCCACCCTTTCATTTTATCTATAAAGAAACAGGGATTCAAGAGGATTTGAATCCCACTGCCATGGTACCACCTGCAGATTCTTCCCCCTCTTGTGTCCGATATTTTAATTCTGCTGCCCAGGGGAGCCCACTTGGCTCCCACAGTTGGTAGTAATTCTCTAAGGTCTACCCACCATCTGCACAGCTTCCCATTCTGCACAGCACCCATGATACCTGGGCTCTGTCCCGGCTTGTGTTGCTGCTGGACTGGTTTTCAGAGATGTTGGTTCTCAGGACTGATAAAGCCATGACCGTTGTTTCACTATCTCCACCCCAGGGCCCCTTGGCCTTGGCCTGCTCCACAGCCATCCCATGCCCTCCACTCTGGGCCAGCCACCAGCAAACACCAGCGCCAGGTCTCAAGGGGGCGACAGGGGAGGTGGGCAGCCACTGCTGGCCACTCAGTCCAGGCGAGCCACGTTGGCTTCCAGAAGGAGGGCTGTGAAGTGTGGCAAGAAGGCAGAGCCCTGGACACCAAGTCAAAAAACCTGTGTCTTGTCCCCATACCGCACCTGCCTGTGGCCTTGAGCAGATCCCTTTGCCCACAGCTGGGCCTCAGGTCTCCCCCCAAGGGGTGGTCCTAATCCCCCCGGGGTAAAAGGGCTCTTGTGAAATGGAGCAGGAGGGAAAGGGTTTGGCCCCAGAGCTGGAGGGCTCCAAAGCCCATGTTTTCTGCACTGCAAGAGAATCTTGAGAACCACAGAAACAAGAGACTCTCCATCCCCTTGTGAGCACAGCCTGAGGGTCTGGGGGGAGTCTCCATTACCAGAGGGGCTGCACTGCTCAGCATGATGGCTGCTCTCTCCTCCCAGAGACAAATAGTTATCGTGCCCAGTGCTGATGAGGGAGCTGTGCAGGTGAGGCAAGCAAGTGTCAGAGAAGACCCTCTTCACCTCCCCCGGCCCCTTCTCAGGAGAGAGCCACTCTGCTTCCCTTCAACAGAAAGCAGCCCAGGCCGAAGCCAAGAGTATGGAGGCAACAGGCATGGACTTTATCTCCGGTGCACAGGGCCCGTCTCCATCTAGCCTACTCTCCTCAGCAGAGATTACTGCTTGTACCAATTTGTCCCTGAATAATTGTCATTGGGACCCTGTGAGCCACCCAAGGCGTGAATTTCATTTGAAAACCCCATCACAGGAAGATGACATGGAGCAAAAGAAGGCACTTGCCAGCCTCCTGTCCAGGTGATGGGACATGGGAGTGGAGGTGGGGCAGTGCAGCTCAGAGCTGGCAGGTGTGGGTGTGGGGGCCAGCAATCCTGGAAGAAGCTGGGGACTCCTCAGACCTGACACTTCCTGTCCCTTCCTGTCCCTTCCTCCCTCCTCTGAGGGTGCCTGTGATTCTGAGGACTTGTTTTAAGGCCTCAGCTCCCTAGAAGGGACCATCACCCTGGCTTCTCAGGTGGGGTGTGGTAGGAGCACCTTGTCCAGAGGGCCCAAGGGGAGGCTTACGTGGCTCAGAATCCCCAACCAGCCCTGTCCTCCAGTCACACCTCCCTGACCCCTCTGCCCCAGCACCACCACATGACTAGAGACCCCCGGCCACACCGACAACTGCAGAAACGAGACTTTGAAAAGTGACCAGTGAGGCTTACACAGTCTCTGAGGGCTGTGTTGGTCCACTCCTGATCCTGTGGCCTTTCCACTGTGAGCCTGGCTTCTCGCCCTTGTTCAGCCTGGCCCAGCGTCACTGCTTGTCACCAGGACTCAGCCACACCAGACAGAGGCCTCCTCCTCTCTGTCCTCCATCTCACACGTGGTGGGTGCCTGTGGAGTGGGTCTTTCCCACAAGTGTTTGTGGAATGGATGGTGAAGGAGAGCCTCCACCCCTTACTAGGCTGAGGCCTTTCTTTGCTTCAGAGGGAAACTGCAGGAGGTGAATCCCCTGCTGGCGAGGGCAGCCCTACAGAGACTCAGCTCCCATGAGAATAAGTACCACCACAGCCGCACTGGGTGGCATTTGCACATTTACAGTTACAGTTTACAAAGCACATTTATTTATGTACATCCTCTCATTTGATTTCTGGGAGGCCCCTTTGAAGCAGCCAAGGCACATGTCACTATTCCTTTGTGCAGATGAGGCTCAGAGACAACACATGGCTCACCCAAGTTTGCCCAGCGGCTAAGTGGGGAGATCTGAACCTGGGCTCTGACCCCTAGTCCAGTGCCCTCCCCGTGCCACAGAACGTAATGTTTGCTGTTGTCTCTTGCTGTTGTTTGTTGTCTCTCACCTCTGTTTTGGAACCACTAGGCCATTGCCTATTGTTTGCCATGGCTGTCTGAGGCTACATCTCTCTGTGTTGGTGAGGCTGCTTGGTGTCCTGGAAGAGGGCCACTTAATAGTTCCACGACCCTGGGCAAATTGCTTCTCTGAGATTCAGTTTTGTCTTCCTCCAGTAGGGTCAACACCTTCCCCACAAAGCTGCTGCAAGGATTGAAGGTCATGTGGATAAGACGCTGGGCACACATACCCACTTCCAAATGATGAGGAGGACAGGTGTGCCACTCCTGTCCACATACTCACTCAGCATCCTCCCTGGGATGGTTGAGACCCTGCCGTGCCAGCCAGCAGCAGGGCCTTCCAAAGGAGGAAACCTGGTTTGCTGACAGAGAGGAGCACTTCAGAAGGGTTAGCTTTGAGTCCTCGGGCAGAGGGCAGCCTGAAGCCCCAGACTTGGTTTCACGTTTCCATGGGTTCCTTTGCTCCTTTGCTCCTTTGCTCCTTTGTGCCTCTGTGCTCAGCCTGCCCGGGGGTCAAATAAAGATATAAGGAACCTCAAATGAGAGCCTCTTGTTGCTAAGCCAGCAGCTTCTGGGCTGATTCAAAGCTTTAGAATCTGAATTCTAGACAAACCCCACCAGGACTCTGCTGTGGCTGCCCCAGGCCCACTTCTGGGACCCACTGTCTAGCACTGGACATCATCCCAGGTGTGATTTCTCCCTTCCTTCTCCCTCCCTCCATCCTTCCTAAATAAGAATCACACCACCCCACAGAGGCCTCTAACCCACATCCCACATAGTGTCCACGAACTCATCCCCCACTGCAGTCCCTGACAGCTGCCTCCGTGTCTTTAAATTGCACATGTTGGAAGAGAGACCTCAGGGTGACTTTGTTTGCAACGACATGCAGGGAGTCAGCACACTCGGTCCCCCTTGAGCCCCAGAAGTGAAAGGAAACGCTTGTTGCCCCACCAGGAGTGGTTGCATGGGGACTTACATCTCATCTTTTGAAAAACAAATAGTTATTGTGGGTTTGTTTTATTATAAAAATAGCACAGAAAATAGAGATAAGCCAAAAGAAGAAAATCCTCCAAGAACCTAGTCCTCCAAGGAGACCATTTTAAATATTTCAGTGTATTCCCAGCTTTTTTTCACACATCCATGTGTATATAATTTTTGCGAAAGTAGAATTACACTATTTTGAAATATTTTCTCTTAATAGATTATAAACACTTTCTTTGATATGAAATCATCTTCTCCAACATCACTTCAGTGGCTGCATGGTATTCCATTACATAGATAAGCCGTAATTTCACCATTTCCCTGTTGCTTGATAATATAATCATATTTCCAGTTTTTCTACTATTCTAAACAATGCTAGAATAATTAGCCATAAAGTTAAGTCTTTACAACATCCTTGATGATTTATTTTCTTAGAATAAATTCCCAGTAGGGAACCCACTGAGACAGAAGGTCACAAGTGCTTTTGGATTAATCAGAAGAACAGTTTGAAGGGTCAGAGCCTCTGGCAAGGGCCCTGACTCCTGGTACCTCCTTGTGGTTCCCTGACCATCATATCAGCGGTTTAGCCATTCACCTTCACCACTCTTTCCCGTATTTGAAATAAGAACAGTGGGCAGAATCAGAATGTCAAAGGGGAAAGGCCCTTCCCCTGGGTTTACAAGTGGGGAAACAGGTTTGCTGAGTAGCACATGGAAGCCAAGTTGGGAAGCAAGGCCTGGAGCTCCCCGTCCAGTGCTCTTTATGCGTGTCCAAGGATCTTTCCCATGTGCTCAGCCTGGAGTGCAGGCAGGCACTGACTACAGGTGACCCACTGCCCTGACTGCTCCAGCTTCCCAGCGGTCACCCTGATCCCAGCATGATCTCTAAGCCTTCCTCATAGCCCTGACACTGTCCCAAGTACTTTACAACTGGTAACTAATTTTCATTCCTCCAACAACCCTCTGAGGGAGGCAATATTCTCCTTGATTTCTAAACAAGGGAGGAAACTGATCCAGGAATTCATGGAGTCAGGTTCACGTCCAGGCTTGTCTGACCCCAGAGCCTAATGCACCTCCCACTCTGGGCCCAGTAGCCTTGGCAGGTTTATCCATCAGGATTCACAATGCCTTTGACCCTTCCTTTACAGGTGTTCCGAATAAAGGCCATCCAGCTGGGGGAGAAACTCCTGCCAGCCTTCAACACCCCCACAGGGATCCCAAAAGGCGTGGTGAACTTCAAAAGGTAGGATGCCTTCTGATACCGCACTTGTGGCCTTGGCTGCATCTTGTGGAAACATGCACAGAGAGGGGACAATGCCACCGTGGTCATGGGAATCATGGGGAGTCAGTGGCACAGAGAAAACTGGCCTTAGCCAAGGACTCAACCTGAGCTGGTGTTTGTCACACAAGTGCCAGCTTCTTGGGTGTAGGTCGCACGAGGCCTGATCTTCCTGGCCTAGACAGGGGCCGCTGTGCCTCTGCGATCATACACTAACACTGCCCTGACTCACAGCCCTGCAGCTGTGCCCCTGCCACCCTCCCTCCCAGCTAGAGTCCCAGGCCAGTAGGCACACCACACTCTCCCACCATGAGCAGGAACCCAAAGCTGCCGGGAGTTCAGTGCCCTGGGCAGAGGGACCCCCTGGGTCCTGCACCCTCAGTCTCCGTCAGCGCTGGGTCTCAGGAGCCCAGTATCAGAACCCAGAGGGGCTTCTGGGAACATCAAGCCACAGGGGCTCAAACTCTGAGGAGGAAAGACCCTGGCCAAGGTCACATAAGTCAGTAATGAACTATCCAGGACATGAACCCAGTATTTCCAACTCCATTTTCAATAACATTTATTATAATTCCCCCATAATAATAATAAATTCTCACTGCAAAAAAAAAACATGGATTATACCAAAACTGTTGGATAAGACCAAAAAAAAAAATCACACGTGGTTCCACTAATCAAGAAACCACTGGTATATTTGTTTCCACTGGCTGTTTTAAAACATTGATCTTTATTGGTCACTTCCATTATTTACCCTCCTGAACGGTTGCTTAATTTGTTGTGTGAACTAGTGTCTTTCTGGGTGTGCACTAAGTCAAAGAGCTGGCTTAGAAGGTAGAAGGGACCCAGCTAGAGCAGGGTGGGCCAGGGCTGCAGCTCAGTCCAGCTCCAAAGCCTTCAGGGCACTTACCTGCCCCGGACTGCCCCTGTTGCTTACCTCTAGTGAGGGTGGGAGTGTATTTATATCCACTCATTTTCCAGATGTAGTGACTGAGACCCGGGGGGGTGAAGGGACAAGGCCAAAGTGAAGGAAACAGTGGTCAGCCAGCTTTAAGAGGCACTGAGGAGCATGACTCTTGCTCCTGGAGACCCCAGTGTGCCCCACTGTCTTGCTTGCCCTTGCTCTGTTTCTCCCTGGATTGCTGTCTCTCACAGTCCCCTAGGCCTTCCAAGCCCAGCCTCTCCATCAGCCAGAAGCGTCTTGGCCTCTCCTGGCCTCCAGGCACTTTATTTGCTTCCTGTGGCCCTTGTCACCCTCATCTTCACATTCCCCCACCGGCCAGGGAGCTTCCTGAGGGTAGGATCCATATCTAGTTCTTTGTTCATTCCTTCATCAAACATTCATGTGAGACACTGCATGCAGGAGGAAAGACTGATAGTGATGACAGCTGATCCTGCCATGTATCGAGCAGGGACTCAGTGCCTGGCATGATGCTCAGGGTTTCGCTGTCTGACTCACCAAAGTACTCCTCACAGCAGTGCTTTGAGGGTAGGTTTTTATATTATCCCCACTGCTCACTGTCTTCTATCTCACAGGCATTGGGGCCAAGTTTTAACCCATTTTGTTAAAGAATCAAAAGCTCTGCTCCTAATGCCGGCCGGGCCTCCCCTCAGACAGAAACCCTGCCACTCGTGATGCATGGAGCAGACCCAGGAAGTGAAGACACCCGGGGAGTTCTGGGGCCGTCCTTGAGGCCCTCCTACAACCTGGGCCTGGAGGAAGGCTGTAATATTTCCATCACACTGAACTCCCCTTCGGTCTCCTGAAGTGATTTCTTACCTCAGGGATCGAGGTCCGACAGTTACTTCCCCAGGGAAGGGAAGGAGGACCTGGAGGGGAGGTGGGGGCCCTGGGCTTTGGGTAGAGTTCCCGCAGGCCCCTGTCTGTCCTGGGGAGGGCCCCCCTCTAGGGCCTTGAGAAGAAAGGAGGACCCGGCCTGCTCAGCATCTTTACCTCCCACTTCTGTGGTCGGAAAGCGTTCCTGGGGTGTGACGTCACTTAAACCTCACAGTAGGCTAGGGAGGGGCCCTCAGGGCCCATCAAATCCCCAACTCAGTGCCAAAGTTGACTCTTCAGAGCTGGACACTTGGATCTCTGCTCAGATTGCTTTCCCACAAACATTGATCTTGGAGAAACACGGCCAGATGTCTTGAAGCCAAGACCCAAACACCTTGTCTTTATAGCTGTGCAGGGTCCAGCTTCTTGGGCCTCACCACCCCCCCCCACAGTGTCCGGGATAAGACCTTAGCTCAGACACACCTCACTGCTCCATGCATGGCACTCCCTGCCCCCAAGGAAGCCCCACAAACCACGACCCTGGCTGTCAGCTTTACCTGTGTCCCTCAGAGCCCAGACCTGATGCCACACAGATCCTGACATTTCTGATTAAGAAAGTACATTTATTTTTAGGCTGTTTGCATGCTGCCGGTGCTGTATACATATGTATGTATATGCTTATTTCCTGGCAACACCTCCCTCTCATTTTCTGGGTGAGAGTCTGTTGCTAAAAGTGCCTCCCTGTTCCACCAGGGAAAACGTCAGGGGTGTACACAGCCTGCATGGCGCTGAGAGTGCTCTTTGGAGAGGGCCTGCTGTGGGAGCTGAGCCCACACTGCTGCCTCTGCTCAGAGCAGGGCTGGCTGTGGGCAGCTCTGACCTGGCCCCAGCAGGAGGGGCAGTAACTAGGCCCCGTCCCCAGACTGCCAGGTGAGGAGGGCCCTGAGAGAAGGTGGTCCCCGGGTGAGTGTGACTGCTCCTGCTCCCTGGTGGCAGGCCTGGAGGCAGAGGCAGCCATGATCTGTGACCTACAGGGACCACTAGACTCTGGGAGAGGGGCAGTGGCCAGTCCAAGGGCCTCTGCGGCTGAATCAATCTAACTCATTCTCTGACACCCACAGCCTCACACACACGTAGACACTCTACTGCCACCCACCCAAATTGTAAAGGCTCAGAAACAGAGGGTTCCTTTGTCACACACACTCTCGCATCTCTATGGTTATGCACAGATTCACACACAAATATGCATGTACATGCACATGCTCCTGTCACACACAGACACACACATTGTAATAATTGCTTGCATTTATTGAATGTTTACTGTATCCCAGGCATGAAGACACAGATTCTCTTTTCACCTCACAACAACCACATGGGCCCCATTTTAACAGTGAAGAAACTGAGACTCAGAGAGATGAGGTAACTTACCCAAGGTCACATAGCAACAAAGCAGAGTTAGAATTAGAATCCAAATCTGTCTGGCTCCAGAGTTAATGATTACACCATACACGTGTGTGCATGCATACATAGGTGTGCACATACTCAGAAGCTTCCACCAGGCTGGGGAGGGGCACTGCGGAGCAGCCCCTCCCCCAGGGGAGAGAACACGGGCTGCAGGCCCACTTGCAGACTTCAAAGGCAGGTTGGGGAGCAGGGGGCAGAGCTTCCCATTGCTTCACAGGGCTGATCAGAAGACCTGGTCTCTGGATGCTGACTAGAACAGATACATTTGGGGCACAAGTACCTAGAATTTGTATTTGGATACAATTCTTCCAGCTCTATCACTTACTGTGTGACCTTGGAAAAGTGTCTTCCCCTCTCTGAGTCTGAGTATCCTAACCTATGGAATAAGAATCATGGTATCTACCTATGAAGTTGGATGTGAAGGTAAAAATAAGACACCACAGCTGTCTGGCACATACCAGGAACTTAACTCTAACAAACAATGTGTCATTAAGGTGTTCGTAATTACATAATGGTAACAATGACAGTAATTACACACATAATCTATACCTCAAATTGACTCTATGAGGGGTGTGTACTGTTATTTAACTAATGAGGTCTAGAGAAAGTCACCAACCTGCCTAAGTCCCCTAGCTGGGAACTGGAGGAGTCAGTGTTTGAAGCCCGGCAGGAGAGAAGGAAGGCGGCCGGCCCACTGTCCACCTCTGCCCAGGCAGCCCCACTACAGGAGGCCCACTTGGGAGGGTAAGCTTTGGGAGAGAGGAAAGAGGAAGGAGAGGCTCGTGAAGAGGGAAATGAGAACAAAAGATGGTTGGGTCGCTGGTGGCTTTTTTTAACTTTGAGTTCCTCTGTGAGGGCAGGAAGCATCAATTATTCAGGAAATCCTCTGTGGGTACCTGTGGCTCTCACAGAGATCACAAAATGGAGAAGAAGTCTCTTGGCCTGGGGGGAGGGGAAGAGGGACAGAGAGGGGTCAGCTCCCCCTTCATTATAGGGGGATATGGGGCTGTCTCAGGGAGACCCCTGAGGGAAGTGACCTCTGAGGCCGAGGCTGGCAGATCTCAGTTTGTATCCTGCCTCCACCACCTACCAGCTCTGACCTCTGCAACTCACTTCCCTCTCTGAGCCTCAGTTTCCTCAGGGATTAATGATGCTTTCCCTTGTGGGCTTTAAATGAAGTCGTGATGCAAACAGCTTGCCCCAGTGCCTGCATCTGGAAAGGCTCAATAAACAGAAGGTGTTTTATTTACTATACAAGAGTCAGGTTTCCCCTCTTTGTGTAACCTGTCCCTCCCCACCTGCCCCCAAGTCAGGAAAACACCTAAGGAAGTGGGTATGTTTATCCAAGTCACCTGCTCCAAAAGAGCCAAAAACTCGATTCTATTATTTCTGGAAGCTGGGAGACTGGTGAGTTTCCTGAGTTCCCTGGAAACCACGTCAGAGAGAAGGGCAGCCTCCTGGGAGCCCCAGCCCACCCCAGATAAAGCAGTGCCCCTCAGCTGGCACACTGTGACCTGCCAGACCCATGCCTGCCTTCCTCAGTCCTGTCCCTAAAAGACAGAGGGATGACATGGGCCAGAGCTTCCACAGCAAGGAAGCTGAGGGGCTTCCAGAGGCCCAGGCTGAGCCAGCCCCCAAGCCTGCCACACACTGGCTGCACCTTGGAGCCCCTACAGATAGGGGGCACTCACTCCACCCCACTGTGCCCTCACCCCCAGACCCCCACAACCCTGCAGAGGGAGGTTGACCCTCGTGTCCCCGATTATCCTAAACATCCCATAGGTAAGAGCATCATGATGCATGAGCAGAAGCTAAGGTCAGGGAGAGGAAGCAGCTTGTCCAAGGCCACTCCCCATCCGCACCTTCCTCTTCTCTTCCAATCCCCACAAAGTCCTAGGCACAGAGATGGAGATGAATTATCATACCCAGTTTGATGAATGCAGAAACTAAGGTACACAAGGAGGAAATGGTTTGACCAAGGCCTCACTGCTCACAATCTTAACTCTGCGCCTCCTGATTGCAGGTCTAAGGGAGAGTTTAAGTGACAGCTCCTAGAAAGGCAGCGTCCTTGCCTCTTATTGTATAATGAAAGAAGATGCCGCCGCATGGTGGTTGGGACAAGCTCCGGCATTAGACCAGCCTTGGGTCTGTTCCACCTACTGTGTGATCACCGTCCTGTGCCTTGGTTTCCTCATCTATGAGAGGGGCAGATGGGAGGACTACCCGAGGCCCTGCCTCTTCACTCTGCTGCCTTAAAAGCACTCAGTACCAGGAAGCGGTTAGTTGACAGGCTTCTCCAGCAAGGTCACAGGGTCATTTTGGCAACCATCTAAGGTGTTCATGAGACCTGTGTGGTTAGAGTGTGCAGAAATCTTTGCTCTGAGAGCCCCTGCTGCTTTCATTCGTAACCTCGGGCTCCCCCAGGGTCCAGCAACCCCAGTTGTGTGCTCTTAGCAGAACCACCCCCTCTTCAGGTGTGGGTTCCACGAAGTTCCAGGTGGGGGCCATTGTGTGTCCATAGGCAGCACTGACTGTAGGAGGAGGGAAAGGGCCAAGTGGGGTCCCTGCTCCTCATCTGCCCCCTTCAGACCCCAGACATGCACTGTTTACCCTCCACACACAGCAGCAATGATTGTGAGCCGTTGGGTTGCCTTCAGCCAGTAGACGGAAATGAAGTGTTCCTTGGGGTCTTTGTGGTCCCCAACGGCATTATCAATCTCAGCTGTAAATTTAGCATCACGTGTGTATCAGGTCTTGGCCACCAAGGCAGCTCTGCTAATGTCCCTCCGGAGCCCACATGTCTTACAGAAGCTGCTTGACAATAAAAGCACAGAATATTCCATGTCAGACTGGCCTGGGTTCAAATGACCTTCAGCAAGTTACATCCTCTCACCGACCTCAGTGTCCTCATCAGCTGAATGGGGGTATGAATAGTACTGACAGCCAGGGAGGATTAACTGGGATTGTATGGCAAAGCTCCTAGTCCAGTGCCTGGCACATAGTAGGTGCTCCTCCACGAAGCAGAGGCGCCAGTCCTGCCGGCAGAAGGGTGACCGTGGCTGCTTCTGTCTTTTCAGTGGCTCCAACAGGAGCTGGGGCTGGGCCATGGCAGGGAGCAGCAGCATCCTGGCAGAGTTTGGATCCCTGCACTTAGAGTTCTTACACCTCACCGAGCTCTCTGGCAACCAGGTCTTCGCAGAAAAGGCAAGTCTTCTTCCCTGCCCTCTCCCTTCCCCACAGAGAGCAGAGGGTGAGCCACCCAGCCTGTGGCAGGGAGATGGACTATGGGCCGGCTGGAGGGAGAGTGGGTGGGGAGCCCCCAGGCCTCTAGACGCCACCAGTGTAGCAAGTGATTGTTCCTGATGCCAGGCGGCAGGGATCGTGAGTGCAGGGAGTAACCAGGATTCCTCAAAGGGCAGGGAAGAGACAAAGCTGCCAGCAAGAAGGTTTTCCCTGGTATGTGTGAGCTCGGTGGCAGCCACACGTATGTGAAATCTGGAGAACGTGCAACAACTGAAAACTAGGCATCAGCTTGTGTTGGCAGGAATTGGCCACACAGCGCAGAAGTCCCCTTTCCAGAGACATTTAACTTTTTCGTGTGAGATCTGCCTGCTTTTTCCTCCCAGATGCCTGTCTAGCTCGTGCTGTCAGCAGGCTGGCAAAGCAATTTCACTCCACAGTAAAGGCACACGTCTGTTCCTTCTTATTGTTACTGGGCTGGCTATGGCCACAAGGGGTGCAGAGAGCTGGCATCCAGGCCTTCGTCCATCCTGACAGCTGGCCATTCCTGCCCGCCTGTGATACCCTCCAGGAGCAGCTCCTCAGTGTCACAGCCCTTGGCAGTCCCACTATCTGGAAGTGTCTCCATAGGTCTAACCCTAAACGCAAAAAAGGGAAATGTACACACACCACCCTCAGATACCACTTGTCCCTTCCTGAGTCCTGCCCTCCAAGAAGAAGGAGGCCCCCACTCCCCAGCCCTTCTCTTTCCCCCAAATGTTAGTCTCTTAGAATGCCAAGGGAGCTGGGAGATCAGAGTCACACCTCTGCCCAGTGGCTTCCAGTTTTGTGTCAGCCAACCAGCCTGAAAGCATCACCTAGCGCGCAGGTGAAGATTTCTGAATGTCGCCCAGGCCCAGGAATCTGCATTTTAAATAAGCATCCATGTGCTTTTTAGGACCACTGCTTATTCAGTGTGGGAATCCACCCAAATGTTCTTAAGGTCACTTCTCTGCGCTGGGGCTCACTACTACCCTTGAACAGCCCCTCATGTTGTCATACCTCCCTTCAGAAGCTTTTCCTTATATTGAGAGGACTCTGCCTCCCTGGGATGCCCCAGCTCAACAGCTCATGCAATAAATTCAATCCCACTTCTGATGGGTCTTATTTTCTGATCCTTTTTCCTGCCTCCAGGCCCTCCCTCCCCACAGCCTCCCTATTTCCACTGCTCTTGAGCCAGGCTCCTCTAGGAATGTCATGGCTGTGATGTTGGAGTGACACAAGGGCTCGGTCTAGTCCCTACTAGTCTGGAGATACCACTGCCTGGGCACCTACTATGTGTAGGGTACCAAATAGTAGCTCTCATTCTCCCATCAACCCTACGAGGTGTGTGTCTTCTGTTATCCCCATTTTACAGAAGAGGAAACTAAGACTCAGAGAGGTTCAATCACTTGTCCTGGGTCATCCAGCTGGTAAGTGATAAAGTAGAGACTGAAACCCAAGATTTTCCAGCTCTGAAGCCCACATACTTTCAAGACCAGATCAGTGTAACAGGCTTCAGGCTTTATCTCAAGAGTCCATCCACCTGTCTGTCTCTCTCTACATTTACATTCTCCAGCTACTTTCATCCCTCGTCATGCCTCCCACAGAGGCGATTATTGGCAGTCAACAAATTGGCCCAAATTCTAGAAGCGCTCGTACCCTCTGGGGGAGCTAATTTAGCCTGCTTCACTGCTCACCACCAGAACAGTTGAGAATAACTCAGGTACAAGCACACTCCTGTCCCTGATAATGGACTCCGTTAACATAAATGGATATGAGATCTGATGTGGCAAAGCAAAGTGCCGTCCCCTGGAAAGAAAGGTCTGACAGCTGAAAGCCTGCTTTCCCTGCTCCTCGCCTTGTAGGTAAATCTGCGAGCGTGATACAGTTCAGTCCCCGAGGGCCCTTCTGTCCTGCAGAGTCTGTACTGGGAGAATTCCGTGTACTGCCAGACAGCACACGCCGATGGATAATGCCTTCCTCCATCCCGCCTCTCTCCCTTCCTACCCCCAGAGGTTGCAAATCCAGCCTCTTGCTCCAGATGGGGTGACCTCTGCTACGCATTGCTGCATGGTCCCTGCCCTGATGCGTGTCAGACCTAGGGGCTGCTCTGAGTGATCAGATGCACCTGACTCAAGTCCTGGTTCTGCCACTTAAAACCTTGTGACCATGGGCAAGTGACTGAACCCCTCTGAGATTTGGTGTCTTGTCTGTTAAACTGAGATAATAGTACTGTATAGGTAGTTATGAGAGTTGGAGATCATATATGGCTCAGAGGAACTGAGACATGTTAACAGCTGTTGTTATTGTTATTAAAACCCTGAGATACCTGTTAGGGAAACAGGAATGTTGAGGAGCCCAGGCTTCTCTGGAAAGTTTCCTACGGTGTCAGATAAAATAACGTATTACCAGGCTGAACCATATGAAATTGCCAGAGTTTAACCATTTCTGACCTATTAAAAAGGCAGTTTTGTCTAGCACTTACAAATGAGTTACTATCACTTATACCAACCCAATTCTAAAAAGACTCGTCCTCAGAAGGGACACACAATGAGGAAGGGGTGAGGGGTGGGGACCGGCAGGGCCCCAGGCAGAGCAGTCAGTGCAGAGGTGGGGGTCATGCCCCACCTGGTACTTGAGCAACAGGGCAGGGCCAGCTCACACCTCCGGGTGGAACCAGCTGTTGGTTACTCCACTCTCCCTTCCTGCCTCTCTGGACCCAAACCAGCTGCCTCCATCCTCAGTGAGCTGGGAGTTGGCAGGCTTCCCAGGGAAAGTGAAGATGTGCCTGGTGTCCATCTCTCGGCAGGTCAGGAATATCCGAAAGGTCCTTAGGAAGATTGACAAGCCCTTCGGCCTCTACCCCAACTTCCTCAGCCCAGTGAGTGGGAACTGGATGCAACGTGAGTACCAGGCCGCTGCTGCCCCCTCCTTCAGCAGACTCCTGCCAAGCTTCCCAGCCCCACTGTGCGAGGCACCCTGGGCAGAGTGAGGAGCGATGCATTTATCAGAGCCACCTACCAGTGAGGCATTTGCTCGAGGCTCCTGGATACCACCTGCCTGCCAGACATCGGGGGGAGTATTCACTGCTCTCATTGCCCTTGTGACAGATATGATGGTTGCCATATAGGAAGGCCCTTCCCTGTGCATCCCCTGCATGCTGGCTGTCTCCAGCCTTCCATCAAGGCTACAGCCTTCCACTTCTTACCATGCCCACTGCAGCCTCCTTCATCATCCCCCAAACTTGCAGGAGTGTTCCAGATAGATGTTTACTACAAAAGGGGCTCCGAGAAAAGCCATGCATCTTCTCCCAGCCCCTTTGATCTGGTTCCCCACCTCCAACTTTAACTTTTTAAAAAATATTTAATCAGATCCTAACTATACAGCAATTATAAAAATCATGAACTCATCACTGGTATCTTCCACCTGTAAGAATCAATCCCAGGATTTCCTGCTGTTCTATGTTCAGAGGCTTTTTTTCAACCAGACAATTGTGGGTCACCTGTGGATTCTCATTCACAGCCCCCAGTTCCACCCACTGAAACAGAAAGGGGCTAGGGGCCCCCAGGATAGCACCCTTGATAAGAAGCAAATCTCTGCCTTGGCCTCCTGACCAAGGCCCTGGTCGTGTGGTCACAGCACAAATTGGTGGTGGCGGGTTCTAAGGGGCCTGCCTCTCGGAACTTCCCAACACTTGCACAGAGCCCCACCTCCACTGCCTCTACCCAAACAAGGGCCAGTCTCCCTTTCCCTGCCTCCAACCCCATTTATGGCATCAGCAAGGGCTCAGGAGAAAATAGACATTAGTCTAATCATTGCACAGCTGGGGGAATTCACTTTATCTCTTTGAGCCTTAGTTTCCTCTCCTGCAAAATGGGAGAAGAGCAGATTCTTAATGTTCTTAATGTACCTTAGAGAGATGTGGGAATGATGATCAGAAGCTTGCAGGAAGCAGATTTCACTTGTCTTCCAAAGATGACGTGGGGCTGTCCCAAAAGGTAATGAGCGCCCATCACTAAAAGTATGCCCATGGGGCCTGGAGGGCCAGCTGGCCAGCCTGCAAATATACTGTGAGGAAGCTACAGAGGCCCGTCCTTCTAACCCAGAGCTTCCATGATCCACAGGTCCAGGAAGCCCAGAAAATTAGACCCAGGAATTTTCCTTGGTAATGACCTCACTCTTAAGGAGCCTCCTGTAAAAACTGCTTATAGAAATGCAAAGTATTTTCAACCAAAACAGAGTGCCAAATTCCAAAGTGCTGGGAGAAGATGAAGGTTTGAATTACAGATTATGGCCACAGGAAGAGACAGTTCAATAACTGTTACTGCCTTTAATTGCAAGGCCAGACTGGGTAAAGAGATAAACTACGCAGCTGCCGGCGTTAGCTGCTCCAGGACAATGCAGCAAAACCCATAAAAAGAAAGAAAGGGGCGTGGCTTCCCAGCCTGAACAGCTACCTTGGCAAATTACAGGGGAGGCCCCCCAACCCGCTGACAAGCATAATTTTCTTTTCAGGCTGCACCAGGGGTCACAGAGTCAGTCACATATGGAAAATTGATTCATATTAATAAAATATAAATCTGAGGCCTGCTGAATTGCAGAGGGAAGGTTATAAAGAGCCCTGCTCATCTGGGCATCTGCCTTCCTCCTCCTCTGACTTTGGCACCTGGGGTCATCTCAGGTTTTCTGTGGTTTTCATTTTTTTTTACAGTGATTGTGTATTTTTTCAATAGATGATAACATTCCCAACTTGTATAAGCTAAGTTGTGTTCTTTTCTCCCCTTGAGTCCTCTGTGTAGCCCATTTGCAACCACAGAAATTGCAACTTAAGAGAGTCAAGGGACAACCAGGGCTGCATCCCAGCCCCAGGCCTCTGCTCTTGCCTGCTCCCCACTCCTGCCTGAAGCTGCGCTTTATGGTAACAGGAGGCCAGAACAGCCCGCCACTAGGATTTCACAGCCAGGATTAGTCCACCAGCCTCCTGCTGGCACCACACACAGATGAGACCAACCCCAGCAGAGCTGCTGAGAGCTCACAGAGCCACTAGCCCCTCATCTTGGCCCCTGGAGTGGCCCGTCCTCCTTGTCCACTGCCTGAATCCCACATCCTTGGTGAGAGAGAAGCGGCAAATGCATATTCTCCCCTGGAGCAGAAGCGTGAGCTGCCCATCAGCTCCAGCCTGGCGGCCTCCCCCAGCTTCATGCTGCTTTTCTGCCGGCAGCTTCCCAGGCTTGTAGGGTGGCTGCCTCCTGCTGCTGAGTGTGATGGGAGTGTGATGGGAGTTGTTGACTTGGACAGGAAGAGCAGAACACACCTCTGCTCTAGGGCTCAGCACACCAACTGTGTGCCTGTCACATTTACGGATCAGGAGACTGAGGCCCAGGGAGTACTGGTTGGCCCTGAGCCAGTGGCAGATCCATGTCTCTGATTCCCACTCCTGCTCTTCTCCCCGTGTGCCCCATGTTGCCAGGAAAGACACTACACACACAATGGCTAGACGGCAGTGGGACCTCCAGCCAAGGCCCTGGGAGACTATACACATATCCCCAAGAGGCTGTCACGTCTCAGTTGCCTGTGGAACTCCTGCGTCCTGCCTACCCTCTCCTGCACACACCTGCCAGGTGAAGCCCTCAATCTTGTCACTCACACAGTCTGCAGTCATATGATGAAGTCCAGGTTTTTTGGCTTGGCATTCAAGGCCCTTCCCTGCCTGCCTTCTGCTCATTCAGGGCTCGCTGGGCACCTGCTGTGTGCCTCACATGTGTTGGGCATGAATGTGAGTCATACGTGGTCCCTCCCCACAGCCCTTGTGGGGGACAGACTCACTAACAGGTGCTGAGAACACAGTGCTGGGAGCAGCCAAGGGCAAGGCTCACGCCCAGCAATGTGGGCCAGCTGCTGCTGGAAACTTCAGTGTTGTGGGACATGGAGAAAAGCCTTCCTGAGCTGAAGGTGAAGCAGCAAGGAGGCATTAGCCACGCAAGGTGGGGAGGGGTATCCCTGGCAGAGGATCATCACAGGTGAGCTCAAGCATGGAAGGCAGCAGGGAGGGAGATGCTAGCAGTATCTGGGGTGGAGGAAAAACAGTGAGAGGAGGCAGGCCCGGGAGGTGAGTGTGGTGACCATGCCCCCGGCTGTGTGCCCAGCCAGGGCCCCTTCTGTGGAGGTTGACCCGCTCTGACCTCCAGCTTCCCCACACCCTCCTCTGCACAGACCTCCTGCCCCAGCCGTGGACACACCATCCACATCCCGAGCCTGGCACAGGTCCGCCCCATTTCTGTGCTTGCCTCAGCTGTGTCCTCCCCCTAGGAACGGGGTTGCCAGGGCAGAGGATGGGGGAGAGGATGCTGTGCTGGTTCCATCTTCTCTTGTCACTTAACGAAGTCCAGCCATACTCACCCCCTCCCACGTCTCCCCAAGCTTTATCTGATCTGTTCCCATTTTTATAAGTGCTTGTTCCGTTGCTGAACCCCTGCTGGGCCAGGATTTGTTTATGGAGGGGCTGGCTGGGGCCCTGAAGGGCTGGTTTACTGAGGGGGCCTCCGGTCACCCCCTTTCCTGGTTCCCATCTGTCTTTACCCTCCGACTTTTGGTCCTTTCTTCACACTTATCCTTTCTTTCTGTCTGTTTTCATTCTCTGATTGACTGTGTAAAGATGCAGAAAGTGAGAGCATTACCAGCTTGGTGGCTTTGGCTGAGCGGTTTAGGCTCAACTTTCACTTTTCTCATCTGGGAAATAGGGTTCATAGTGCTTGCCTTACAGGATTCTTGGGAATATTGTTGGAAATAATCCAGTAAAGCTCCCGGCCTCAGCAAATGGTAACTGTTGCTGTATTCTCAATTTCTTTCTCTCTTCCCCCACCCCACTTTCCCTCTCCTCTCTCTTTCTACCCACTCTTTCTCCAGAGGAGCTGAAATTCCTCTTCCCATTCCCCCAACTCTGCCTTAATCCACCCCCTTCCCTTCCTCTCTCTGTTTCTCTGCTTAACAGAGAACTGCAGTTTGCTTTTTGTTGTATCTATTAAACGCCTTTATGTTTCACTGCTGTTAATTGTTAGAGTCAGTGAGTGAAGTGTTTCCTTGTCTTCTGCAATTAAGTGCTCCTCTGTCAGCCCTCTTTCCTCGGACAGCCCTGGGTGGGGACACCTGTTCACTCCTGGAGGTCCTGCCCCACCAGGTCAGAGGGAGGCGTCTTCAACCTGGTTTTCCCTCCCTCCTCTCCCCCTGCTCCTTTGAACTCCCTTTGTCCCAATTTGCTAAATTTAAACTCGGCTTTTTCAGAAGGGCTCTGTGCTCTGACCAACTAAATTAAGCCTCTCAGTGCTCCTTTCCATGGCCTTTTATGAACCTGCCCAGCATTAATTACCATGTTTGTCACCGGGTAATAAAAATCTCTGAACTTCCTGCTACCGGATTATCTTTTTAAAGAAATGCAACTCACTTACAGTTGATAACCAGAGGCCCTGCCGTCCTCAGCCTACCAAAGCCATGTGATTTATCGCAGCTGGATAAGCCTCTGCACTTTTGTGCAGGACAAGCATGCTCAAATCAGCCCTGGTTTCCCCAGTCGGAGGCTGTGCCTCCCTCATCCCCTGTTCTGCTGAGGGCTTACAGGCTGAGGATTAAATGCTCGCTCCCCACCAAAGCTGGCGGGCAAGTAGCACAGGGTTAGTCCCACCGCTGGCCTCAGCAAGTGGCGATCATGTTCCTGTCCTCTCTCCCCTCATAGACCACGTCTCGGTTGGAGGACTCGGGGACAGTTTTTATGAATATTTGATCAAATCCTGGCTGATGTCGGCCAAGACAGATACGGAGGCTAAAGATATGTACTACGAAGCTTTGGAGGTAAGATGGCACCTGATTCTTCATGGGTGGTTGGTCATTGGCTCCTGGTCTCTCCTGAGAGACCCCCACCCCCCACCCTCACTCCGGGTTAGCTGGCCAGAGGAACAGCCAGACAGTCCCCTCCCCAGCCTGGCACTTTGTACGCCCTATCTTGTGACTCTTCTCAAACACCTTGAAATTAGGGCCCTGTGAGCGGCCTCATTTTACACATGCAAAACCAAGCTCTAGGAGGTGAAGTCATTTGTCTGAGGTCTCACAGGAAGCAGCAGGCAGTCTGATTCAGAAACCACAGCGTCTGTGCTTCAGGTGATGTGTCAGAGCCCAGAGCACAGCCAGACAGTAGGTTAGGAGCCCCCAAGTGAGGCTGCCAAAGTAAGACCTTCAGTTATCTTCCTGCTGAACCAGAAGTGACATAATTAGCACATCCAAGCTGGGAGGGGCCTCCAGTTCTGTGCCTTCTCATTATGTGGATGGAAACCAAGGCCCAGAGAGGGGAAGCCACACAGGGCAGAACTGGAGGAGCTGGAGCTAGAGCCAGGTCTCCTAAGCCAGCCCCCAAGCTCTCCCCGCTGTCCCTCAGCACCCCTGGTCTGTCCATGGAGTGTGGGATGAACAAGGATGCTAGGCTCAGATGAGTCCCTCCAAGGAGGCAGGGGCTGTAGAACATATGGGGAGTTGGTTAGCCTGGGCTGTTGGGAAGGGGCCTATGGAATCCCATCAGCCCATTAATAGATACCTTTGAGCCCAACTGAACAAAAGGCACTGGGCAGGCTCCAGGCCTTAGTTTCCTCAAAAAGTACATTGATCAAGTTGGATGCTGCCACCTTGGTCTAAGCCACTACCTTATGTCCCCTAAACTGGACTCCTTGCTTCCCCTCACCCTCCCTCTAAGTCAGTTCTTTCACAGCAGCCAGAGGAGCTGGAAATGCATGTCCCTCCCTTTGTGGCTCCCTTAGCACTGGGAATAAACCAGGCTCCTCACCTCTGCCCACCATCCTTAATCTGGGCCTGCCAGTCACCTGAACTCTCTCCCCTTTACTTTCTGAGCTCTGGTCCCTGCCTTCCCCAGACACATCAGACTCATTCCCACCTCAGGGCTTTTGTACTCGCTCTACCTGGAATATTAATTCAAATGGCTGCGTCCTGCTCATTGGTCAACTCAAATGCCATTGAAATTAGCCTTTCCTGGCTTCTCTCTTTCACATACCTTAGGATTATTATTATTAGTCGTCTTCACCCTTATCAGCATCTAAAATGATCATGTGTGCATATTTGTTTCTTGTTTATTGTCTATCTTCTTGAGCTGTCTAGAGCAAGGATCTTGTCTAGTCATTCACCCTGAATGCTCCACTCCCAAAACAATGCCTGGTACCTGCCTAGTACCTAGGAGTCATACAATCACTATTTTGTGAACAAATGGATGGATGGATGGATGGATGGATGGAAGGAAGGAGGGAGGGCGAGAAGGCATGAAGGCAAGAAGGATATAGATGGGTGGGTGGGCAGATAGATGATTGGATGGATGAGTGAGTGGATGGTTGGATAAATGGATGAGTGAATGGATGGAAGGATGGATGGATAGGTGGACATGGGTGGATCGGTGGTTAGATATGGGTGTGGGCAGTTGATTGGATGGATGAATGATATACAACTACAGTCTGATCACATGAATCTGGCCAGGAATGGTAGTCTTTAAAAGAAGCACATTGGAACAGGCCTCCCAGGCCGTACATCCTTTAAACTGTGGGCTTGCTGATAAACTTTCCCTGCCCAGCTCCCTGGCACCAAGACCTCAGTCATGAAGCAGCTTCTGGGACCCCAGTCCCAGCTCAGTCCGGCTCAGCCCCATTCACTCTGAGCTTCTGCGGCTGAGCTTCAACTGCAGCCGGCACTTCCTGTCAGGGATTAGCATTCAGGTTCAGCCGGTGGCAGGGTGTGCTGCCTGGAGAGGCCCTTTCTGCCCTTTCTGCCTTCCTTGCAGAGTAAACATAAAGTTAACGAGCAGCCCGGTTCCTAGCCCTCAGGGCACACTGTAGTTGAGGCTTCAAGGGAAGAAATGGCCATGAATTATTTAAGGAAACGGGGAGCTTTATAGAAGCACTTGATTGAACAGGAGAGAACTCAGCTTTGCTCCTGCATTTGATCTCCCCAGTGAAGAGCCTGCAGTGTCTCTGACCCTGGATAAAGGCTGGGCCTCTGGCGAGTCTGGGGCTTTGAAGAATGTTCTGGTGGTTGTCAACCTTGTTGCCATGTTAAAAATCACCTGGGGAGCTATAAAATCCCAATGCCCAGGCTGCACCCCAACAAGGTTACTTCAGAACCTCTGGGCTGGGGCCCAAGCAACAGCCTTGAGAGCTGCCCCAGGGGCTCCTGTGTGCTGGGTAGAGCAATGCCCAGCTAGGATGGGCGTGGGGGGTTCAGACAGGCTGGCCGGGCACACCCTTGGGGGTCATGGGAGAGGGGGCAACGAGAAGAACAGGGAGCTCTTGTCCCCGCAGGCCCCTCTGGGCAGGTATGCTGGGTGGCTGGTCTTATTTACCCGCTTCTTGCAGATAATGAAACCGAGACTCAGAAACACCCAAGATCACATAGCAACAAGCGTCAGAGCCAGGGCGCAAACACGAGTCTCACTGACTCCGCATGCAGGGCTCCTGCCTCCGCTTACCAGCTGCCAGATCACAGAGGGTCTTGCTTGGCCTGAGGGCCCTCTCAGGCGTGTGCAGGTGGAGTGCCCTCCAGGAGGCAGTGGAAGGAACAGTCAGTGCCAGGTGCTGAGCCAGTCTTTGAATAGCCCGCCTCATGACCATCCCAGGAGTTATTATTCCCATTTTACAGATGAAGAAGCGGAGTTTTCAGAAAAGTGAAATAACTTGCTCAAAGGCACCCAACTCTCAGACCGCAGAACTGAGATTCAAACTCAGCTCTTTGCTATGCCTCTTGCTATGACTTTAGCCTTTTTACCAGTCAGTTGCCAGCCTGTTCTGTCCTGTGTTTCGCTTAGGGTTTTAGAAAGCCTTGGTTTTTTGTTTTGTTTTTAACCTTTGCATTTGCTTGTCTCATTTGTAACCTCAAAGAGAGACTGTCCTATCATTTCCTCTTTACTACAATTATTTAGCTTGAGGTTAACCCCAAATAGAAAGAACTGGTGGGAGACAGTCTTGAAGGTGCAGACTTCTAGCTGCAGTAGGGAGGCCTCCTGGGATCTCCCCGATGTCTGTGTTCTCTCTTAAGTGTTGACAACGAGTAACTGAACCAGGTTTCCGCACCCGGGGTTAGCCCCGCCACCCGTTCCCACACCAGCATGCTTAGCAACGCAGAGCAGCTGCAGTGGACTCAACTCTGCCCGGGAACTAGGGCCCAGCCCAGAGGTGGCAGCTCTCTTGGCCTCCCCAGTGCTTCTCCCCATGGGGAGCAGGTGCTTTGACGCGTTAACATCATCAGAGCTTCCCCATCTGCCACTCAGCGAGGGTCCTGCAGCCAGCCCACCAGCCTGGGCCTTACAGAGGGAAAAGGGAAAAACATATCAAGGAGCAAATGTTTGAGCATCTCCCACATGCCAGGCATTGGCTGGAGCTTGGTGGTGGTGGCTTCTACCATCACCCAGCACTCAGTCCTGGGAGAGAGACAGATGTTCCACAGAAACACATAGAAATGGGTACACACACATCGGAAGAGCACCATGTAGAAAGATAACAGGGTAGTAGAGTAACGGGGCCACAGTGGGATAGATTGGGGTGTCCTTGCCAAGGAAGTGGCATTCTGGAGGGACCTGAAGGCAGAGGTGGAGGTAGAGTTGGGACAGAAGCTTGCAGGAGAAGCAGTGGTTGCGGCAAAGCCCTGAGACAGGTGGAAAATGGTCTTCGTGGCGGTCATGGGGCAGAGAACTTCTGTGGCCTCGCTCTGCGAAGTAGGACCCCTCCCTAAGCTTCTTTCTGTCTAGCCCCTCAATTTGTTTCATCCAAAGAACTGATCACAAATCATGATTCTTCTATTTGATTTTTTTGGAAAGTCTCTGCACTTACAGGTGAGCTCCCTGAGGCTGGGTCCAGGCTGGTCTTCAGGGCTGTGTCCCCGGCCTTGAACACAGCGCTCCGAAAATTTCATTGAGGGAGAAGTGTGGGGGGTGGGTGGCACATGAATGAAAAGAGGCCAATGTGGTTGGGGCAGGGGCAGAAGGAGAGAGGGCCAGGGCAGACTGGAGAGGAATTATAATAGCCAGCATTTATTAAAGATTCCCTGTGCTGAGAAATACGCTAAGCTCTGCAGACACATCCAGTTTAACCCTCACAATCCTATGAAGCAGTTCATGCTCTTATCCCCATTTTATACATGAGGAAATTGAGGCACAGAGAGAACATAGAACCTGCCCAACGTCACACAGCTTGGAACTGGTAGAAATGGGGTTTGAACCAGAGGAGTGGGCACCTGGGCGTCATGTTTGAGGCATTAGGCTAAACCTCAAGATACAGATCAAGGAGTGCTGGACTTTTGTCTGAGAGCCCTGGGAAACTGTGGGAGTTGTTAAACAGGCAGGAGACACAGTCTGGTCTGCTGTTTACAGAGTGCAGAGACCACGCACCCCCCACCCCCGGAGAACAGCCTGGAGGGACAAGAGTAGAGTCAGAGGCCCAGTCCGGAGCCCCAGAGGCTCTGCCCTAGATGAGGACCCACAGGCTCATCGAGTCCAGCCTTGTGACTGTGTGGGTGGCTCCCAGAGACTAACGGCAGGAAGTTGGAGGCACAATGGCCTGACACCTACACCCCCCAACATCCCAGGAGCCTTTTCCAACAGCATCACCTTTTGTGGGAGCAGCAGAGGGTTCTCAAAGCCCCTTGCCACCGAAAGAAGCAGCTGTCGGGTAGTGAAAGGACTGTGCTTGGGCATCTGGGGGTCCTTGTCCTGAGCCTGGTGTGTTGGGCGGCCTGGAGCAAGCCGCTTGACCCCTTTGTCCACACGGGCCACTACAGCCCATGTACCTGACTTGTGGGCCTTGAATGAGGAAGCATGTGATAAGGAAGGGCCTGTAAGAGCAGCTCTTATTTTCTGCGGGTCCTTTTGGAGAAGCTGATCAAATATATGGACCCTCTTCCCATGAAAATACCCTCAAAGTGTCTCTTACAATTTTGAGGGTACTCTGGACCGCCTCAGGCTCATCCATCCACAGGCCAACTGGGCTTCAGGTTCAGATTCCCTATCAGAGAATATAATGGAGAATGATAATGATTTTTTAAAGATGTTTTCCTAAAAATATTTTGAATGTAGAAGATTTAAAAGTCTGTGTAAGAGACTTGCCCTGGGGAGCTGTCTGTGTCTAAGCCCCCAGCAGGCACCAGGCCTCAGCTGGGTGAGTGGCAGAACCTCCCGCCAGCCCCATCAGGAACAGCCCCCAGCCGAGGTCAGCAGGCCTCCTTTGCCTGGGATGGAGGGCTCGACAGAGCTGCACTCGCTGCTGTCTCCAGAATGTTCATTTTCCATCCTCTCCCTTCCCTTCTCTGTACCCTCCCACACCCTTCCTCCTTGCCCAATTCCCACCTTGCTCCCAGGCAATAGAGACCCACTTGCTGAATGTCTCTCCCGGGGGGCTGACCTACATTGCTGAGTGGCGTGGGGGGATTCTGGACCACAAGATGGGGCACCTGGCCTGTTTCTCCGGGGGCATGATCGCCCTCGGCGCTGAGGATGCCAAGGAAGAAAAGAGGGCCCACTACCGAGAGCTCGCGGCCCAGATCACCAAGACGTGCCACGAATCGTACGCCCGCTCAGGTAACCCTGCAAGGGGAAGGGGCAGCAGGAAAGACTGAGGCTAGACACTGGAAAGAACTGGAAAGACCTGCAGAGTGGCAGTGAGTGAAGGTCACTGGCCTTAGGGAAGCCTCACCTGGGACTTGACACAGAATTTGAATGAGGAGTGTGTTATCCCCACACTGAGATTGTCACAATTAAAGGGAACACAGTTATGATTTAGAACTTTGGGTGTGCCAGGTGTCATTCACACCTGACGCACGTCATCACTGAACCTTGAAACACAGATGAGGAAACTGAGGCTCAGAGATGACAGGACCAAGGTCCTATGTGAGAGGCACAGAGCAGAGGGCCCTCCAGGTCCTGAGGCAGAAACGTTGACCTCCTGAGCCTAACAAATTCCTTCTCCCTGAGCTCCTACCGCCAAATGTATCTCTGCCTTTCCTCCCTGGAACCCTCCCATTTAGGGGATCTCACCACCATCTGGCACCACCCTGTCATCATCCTTTGATCTAAGACCCCCAAAGAGCTTGAGAGCTCCTGGGTTATCCCCACCTGCACTCACAGCAGAACTGTCAAATGCAGGACTCAGAAGCCACGTTAAAGAACATGAGCCCAACCCTGCATGTTACATGTGGGGAAACTGAGTCAACCCAGAGCAGGGTAGTGACTCAGCCAAAGCCACACTGCACCTTAGTAGCTAAGCTGGAGCTAGAACCCAGGTCTTCTGATGCCCAGCCCCACCTTGTGTGCTGCCTCTCTAAACAGTGCCCCTCAGAAAAAGCCCTAGCCCCCGTGACCCCATAAGGGGCCCACTGCTCTGAGTTGTAATCTGAGCCTTGGTTGGAGGAGAGGACCCAAGTTTTGCAGTAAAAATTCCTGGCTCCAGTGCCACTCTGCCACTCACCAGGTGGTGGCCTCCGTTTTCTCATCTGTTCAATGGGGACCGTAACATGAGTCTCCCAGGTGAGGCAGAGGGTCCCACAGGAAGTTCCTGGCCAGCCACCTTCAGCCCACAGCGTGGGAGGTGTTTCTTCACGGTCCAGCGAAAGCGTGACCGTGAGCGCTGGTGGAATCCAGAGCTCCTGGAGCTTTGCGCAGGAAGCCAGCCATTTGCAATGGGTCCTTACAACTGGTCTTCAATTCCCTTCAAGGAGCTGTCTCTGCCAGCACCATAAACAAACAGGAAATCTCAGGAATAATAAAAAGCTTTCTATTTGTTGAGGACAATCAACCCAGACCATAAAAGACAGTCCACTTAATAGAGCGTGTTGTTCCAGCCAGCCCGGCTCGCCCACGGATGGCTGCAGCAGGCGCTCTTGCCCTCACCCCATTAGCAGCCTGGCAAAACGACTGCTCCCTGATGGCCAGGAGCAGCTGCACCCTTTGAGAGGATCAGAGGGGCTAAGGTCTGCCTAATTCCACTTCAGGAAGCCCTCCATGAGAGAACAGGATGTCCTGCAAAGCTCCAATCTGAATCTTGAGGAAAAGCAGCCCAGGATCTCTAGGGGTCCTGAATCCTGATGGGAGGTGGGGGGCACGAATGAGGACCAGGGCTGGGCCCTCAGCTGACCTGTAGGATGTGGAGGCATTAGAGAGAGAACGATCGGACCCACATACCCTAAATTTGGGGGCTAGTGAGTCAGACCCAGGAGAGAAACAGAGGACAGCCTGGGGGAAGGGCATCAGACAGATCCCAGGTCACATCCCAGCTCAGCCACAACTTGCTGTGTTACCTTGGACAAATTACATAGCCTCTCTGACTCTCAGTTTCCACATGTGTGAGAGGGAGATAACATCTGCTTTACCAAAATAACATTTTTAGAGTTTTGAAATAGTGTATGTAAAACACCCAGCACAGCCCTTGAAACCATAAATGGTGGCTGCGGTGGCGGTGATCGTGGTGATCATTCCAAAAAACAGGAACAGCAGCAAATTGTCCAAAAACAAACAGTGACAACAACAAAGCCCGGACCTCATCAAGGCCTTTTTTATTCAGCCTCCCTCTGCCCGAATATGTCCCTTCTGGGCAAATCTTCCCTCATCTCCACCTCAGCAGTCTCCCAAACTGTCAGCTCTGGAAGGCTGGTTCTGGGAAGTGTCAGAAGCAGTTCCCAGAGAAAGGGGATCAGTTGAGAACTTGCAAGTTAGCAAATTAAAGGGTCTGATAAGTCCTGCAGGCAGGAGACCTTCGCTTTATATAACCCACTGCTCCCCAAGTGTGTTTAAACCTGCAACCCTTTCCTGGCTGAGCTCTGGTTAACATCTTGCAGAGCTAACGTCTCAGAATACACAGTTGGGAGAACCCCACCCAAACCTTTGTCTCCCTGGACTGCTGGGAAGTTCATTTGGATTCTTGGGTTCTAAACTATGAAAGTTTTGAGGCCTCAGGGTCTTGCTTTGGCCAGCCTGGGCCAAGAGGGGAGCTGTGCAACTGCCAGGCTCGGCCTCATTGGGCAAACCACGCAGGCCCACCCCGTGCCAGTCCATCATCAACCAGCACCCCAGCCAGGGCTCCCAGACAACATCCATCTCTCCTGGGACAGCAGATCCTGAGGAGCAGGAGGTGGGAGTTCTGACCCAGGCTCCGGATTGGTCTTTCCACAGATACCAAACTGGGGCCTGAGGCCTTCTGGTTCAACTCCGGCAGAGAGGCTGTGGCCACACAGATGAGTGAGAGCTACTACATCCTGCGGCCGGAGGTGGTGGAGAGCTACATGTACCTGTGGCGGCAGACCCACAACCCCATCTACAGGGAGTGGGGCTGGGAAGTGGTCATGGTGAGTGGCAGGGGGAGGTGCGTAAACCGGTGGCAGAATTCACAGTCGGTCAAGCCAGGCTGGCATCTGGCTAAGATTCAGAGTGCAGAGGGTCAAAGTTTGGTTGTAGAGCCAAGAGTCCCCAGCTGTGCAGAAGCAGGCCAGGAACTCGTGAAGAGTGTTCTGAGTGCCCAGTAGCCTTTGGTGCCTGCGCCAGTGTCAGCAAACTTAGAGGGGCAAACTCAGGGTGACAGCCAGAGGCAGCCCAGCACACACGTGGTCATTGCTTTTTGGAGCCTGGACAGATGACTTTAGATTTTTCCTCTCAAACAGGAAAGGGCTGCTGGCTCACCTCCCTCTTCCCAAAGCCAGACCAGCCCTGGGCAGCCCCATCCATCTCTGCGCTCTGCCCCCACCCCCATCCACTCTCCCCTTTGGTGTAGATGTCAAAGCCAGGTGTGGGGACTTAAGAAGGTTCCTTGATGGGTGCTGAGCCTTCTCTGTTGTTCTCCCCTGGCCCACTGCTCTCGGAGGAACAGACTGTCCTGGGGAGAGCCCCACACCCAGAGCACCATACTCAGCTGGGCACAGGGCCTGCTCAGGTTCACTGACATGTTCATTGGCCAGGGTCCCCCTGCTTTCCTGAAGACCCTGTTTCTTGATTGAAGGCCGAGCATTTTGTGCTCCTGGGCCCCACCTACAGACCCTCTGTGCGTAAAAATTGCATTTCTATACAAAAGGCAGACACAGCCTCTAGCCCAGGGACTACATCTCTACAGGGAATCCCTGGGACATGCCAAGTCCAGTCCCCAAATCCCAGCCCACAAACATCACCAGTGTCTTCCCTGACCTCTGTGGGTGAGTCTGCCAGGTCAGTCTAGTTTCGCGAGAGGCAGAGAAGCTTCCTCTAAGTTCACACCAGATGAAGAGCTCAGGGCAGGCAGGGACTGAGTTCTCGGTGTGGATCCAGGGAGCATAGCTCCTCCAGATCTGGGCAGGGCAGATGAACCCTTAAAGAGTAATTCAGCCTGCTGCTTTCACAAGTGCCGGATCCCCAGCCAAGGGTGGGGGGGCCTGCCTGCCCAAGAGCTGGGCAGGCACAGGTCTTGGGGGGCCTCTCTCCTGACACCAAAGCTGCCTTCCTTTTCTTCAGGCCTTAGAGAAATACTGTCGGACAGAAGCCGGGTTCTCCGGGATCCAAGATGTATACAGTAAGGTTCCCAACCACGACAACAAGCAGCAGACTTTCTTTCTAGCGGAGACACTAAAGTGAGTTGGGGCTTGGCCGGTGTCCTTCCAAGAGGGCAACTCAGGCTCTTCTTGGGTGGAGGGGGCGATCAGCAGTCCCCCCTTCACCAGCAGTTAGAGTCTGCTGACCCAGGAGGGGCCCCAGAGGGATGGGGGCTTAGGATCCAGAGGGTTATACCATCAGGGGTAGGCCTTGGGCCAGGCCAGTCTCTCCACTCAGAGAGTGAGACCAGGTTGGACCCCAGGCCCCTAAGCATTTGCTGTGTGATAAGCTAACTTCTTTAACCTGTCTCTTCAGGTAACTTAAATTCTCTGAAACTCTGTCCTCATCTGCAAAATGGGTAGAATAATAACCATGATGGTGTCAATACTAGTCACTGCTGCTGCCTGTCCTTCAGCAGTTCTGCCGCTGCACGGTGCCCTCACTTCCTTGTGATGGAAGTTGGCCTCCTCATTTCCTCGCTGTTCCCCCAAGCAATCCCCTTGTGCTTAAGTCCTTGAGAATGGATTGGAATGGTCTGTTCTTTCCATTAAAAAACCCAATGGCTGGGAAAGCTGGAGGTCTGGAGTCGCAACTCCCTGTTCGTTTTAGAGCCCGAAAGTCCACTTGAGTGTCGAGGCTCCTGGAACGTGAGCAGGCAGCCCAAATACCGGTGCAGTACTCAGGCTCCCCCTGCAAATAAAAGAGAGCCCAGGCCATAAGGGGTCCTAACAGGTGGGGAAAGTACCAGAATGAAGCTGGTTGGGCGGGAGGTACAGAGTAGAGGCTGGGGGCAGGGCCAGGATTAAGCTGGGTCTTTCTGCCCAAAGCTCAGTGCTCCCCTCGGTGCCCACAACTCCTTCCCAGAGACCTCTTGCAGGCAGATTTGGGATCTCTGACCTCCCTGCACCCTTGAGAACGGGCCTGTCCCAGGGGCCCCCAAAATTCATTCCCAGCAAGTACCCTCTTCCCTGGAGTGCTGACAGGCTGTGTCTTGCTCCCCACCCTCTACCGCGGTACAGGTACCTCTATCTTCTGTTCTCTGAAGATGACATGCTCTCCCTGGAAGACTGGGTGTTCAACACAGAGGCCCACCCACTCCCTGTGAACCACTCAGACAGCTCTGGCAGGGATGGGGGCTGACCTGACTCCCTGCTGCTCCCTGAGACGCCTTTTCGGGATTTGGGGCTGTTCTCAAAGGGACTGGGAATGTGGTCCCCTGCCTGGCCATCCCAGCAGATGTATTGGACAAGCAACTTCTTTTCCTCTGTGAGGAGACAGGACTTGGAGATGCAGCAAGGCCACGCCAGGCCCAAACATTCCTTTCCACAGAGAATTTCTGTGAAGCCCACTCACTTGCCATTCCAGGGCCACAGCACCAGAGGTTTGTATTGCAACCTTGTGTATTTGATCCACTTCCTTTCGTTTTGAGGGGTTTTTTTTGGTTTTTGCTTGATTTGCCTTTTCTCTATGGTTATGTTTTATCACAGATTAAAAATATAGTTTTCAAAATCATGCGCTTTCAAAAACAGTATCATCCCAATAAACTAAACCTTAATGTGTTTGCACACGCACACAAAATTTTGACCCCATTTTCTATATTTGAAATTCCTTTTGTCCAACATTTGTGTCATTTACCTTATAATTTGAGGAGGGGGTCCCCTTTGATTTGGGCCGAAGTATTAACAAATCACTAGTGCTGTTTTCATTACTATAATGGAAAAATCTGTAAACTTACAATAAAAGAGTTTATTGAATAAGGAATACGATTTGGTTCATTGCACATCAGTGACTCCTGGGGAAATCATCGCAATATTATCATCAGAATAATCAACCAGCTGTTGACTTAAGGTATAATTTGGTAAAGATGCCAGCTTCTATCACTTTCCCTTAAATTGGTCCTAATATATTCAGGAAGGATAAAGCCAATCCTTAAATAGAGTTGGATATTTATACTTACATCAAGGCTTGGAAGAAGCCCAGAGAAGGGCAGCAACTTGCCTGAGGTCACACAGCCAGTTAAGGCAGAGGTGAACCGAGCCCCAGTTGTTTGTGCACCACCCCAGTCCTGTGTTCATCTATTCCATCATTCAGCAGATACATCGTGAGTGCCTGCAGGGGCACAGACACGAGGCTAGATGCCAGGGACACAGCTGTGAGCAGGACAGTCATAGGCCTCGCCCTCAGGGAGCATACAGTCAAGCAGGGAGAGACAGACCTTGAAGTAAAATGACTGCAAGTTACATGAAATGCTCCACAGGGGACAAGCGGGGCAGAGGTACTAATGCCTGGACCTACCTTAGGGGGTCAAGGAGAGCCTCTCTGAGCAGATGACCTTTAAGCTGAGACCTGGAAGGTAAGAAGGAACAGCAGGAAGAGTATCCCCCAAACCCACTCCCCGGCCCCCGACCATCACCCCAGGAGGAGGCCATTCTGCAAAGCAAGGAGTTCAGGCCCTAACAGTGAAGGGAGAGCTTCCTCTCCATCACTCTCACCCCTCTGCAGCATGTACACGCGGCTGACTTCACAGGGCAATTCCGAGTTCCTCCTCAGACTCAGCCGCTTCATTTTTGCGTGTTAGTAAACTTAAGGAGCCCCGGGGATGCTGGGACCCTGGGCCAGGTGACGTGGCTTTAAGCCTCCACTGTGGGAACCTGGGCGAGTCACTTGTCTCTCTGGGCCACTCCTTTCCATCAAGTAGAGGGCAGGCCCTCCACCTCACAACGAGAAGCCGCCGGTGCCCTGGGGTGTGAGAAGTGCTGCGGCCTTGTTCTGGAGACTCTGCACGCTTCCAGCCTCTTCTTAAGCAGCAGTCAGAGCTACAGGTGAGCTGTCCACGTAGCAGGAGCCCTGGTGTTTGGTCAGTAAGTTGCTACCTGAACCCAGCAAATCACTTCAATCTTAACAGGCACCAAGAAGGTGGCTCCAGTGACCTGCTTGGGCCCATTTAAAAAAAAAAAAAAGGCAAAACAAACAAATTCATTACACAAACATTATAGAGAGATGAGGAGTATCTTTATGATAAGCAGAAAGAAAAATCATTCACCTTCCTACCCTCCAGAATGGATACTGTTACGTTTTCTTCTAGATCTTTTTCTATGAATGTTCAGAATATATTTTTGCAAACATGATATTATACCTGGCAACCTGTTTTCTTATAATCTGTTCTCCACTAAACTATGTATTGTGAACATCTCTCCTTGTCAACATACATTAATCTCACTGCTGTACCTGGCTGTGTCATATTCCATCATGTGCTGTACCATGCTTTCTGGATCTAAGCCCCTCCTGCTGGGCATTTGGGTTTGTCCATTTGGGTTCTTAGTTACAAATAATAGATGACAACTCTGCCTAACTTAAGCAAAAAAAAAAAAGGATATATTAAAATGCCTTGGAGTGGAATGCCACAGAATCTCAGGAGAGTGAACAGTCAGACCTCTGGAAGGACTAGGAAGATGGCTTGGTCAGGGATCCAGGCTACAAAACCCAGTGGGTAGCCTCCCATGTACCACCACCAGGACAGGTGAATCCAGATGTTTGCTCCAGATCCTACTGTCTCCATCCAAGGACATGAGCTTCCAAATGACTTGGTCTGAGTCATGTGTACCCAGCCAAGAGTGGGGCGAGGCATCTTGACTGACAGACCCACCAAGACACCATGCAATGGGCAACAGGCTGTTTCCTGGAGGAATAAAGGGATTTGCTACCAAAGTAACAGACCTGCCGGCTGGCTCGGCAGAAACAGCACGACTGTTCTCATGCGTGGCTTTAATTTTTTCGGCATCATAAAGAGAGTTATGAAAGCAAGCTGGACCCTCCCCCTTTTCCCTGGTACCATTCCTTGGAGTCAACTCCTGGAACTGACTCTCCAGGCAAAGCCACTTTGCATTTCCCCAAGGCCCCAGGCTCCCCCCTGGGCCCATGTCGCTGTTCCCCTCTCCTCCCCACAGCATTCTTGTCTTCTGCATTATCGCTGGGAGCAAGTTGTAAAAATGATTATTTTAAAATTCATCCTCCAGGAGGGCGCTTGCAGGTGGAGAAATACCATCCTTTTGGCAACTTAACTCCATTCGGGGATAAAAATAAGTTAAGACCCAAGGTAGGCTGAGAGGAGAGGGGAATTAAGGGATGAGTCATCCTCATTAAAGGAGGAGCTGCAGAATCCAAGCTCTGGAACCATTCCCTCCTTCCCCAGCCGGGGGCCAGCGAGCGTGCTGCCAGTCTCATTTTAAGCCTCCTCTTTGCCCTCACTGTGCGGATAGAACCACATTTTTCACTTGTTTCTTCATGGATGGGCTCGATGCTGGTTCCTTCTCAGAAAGCTTCATTAGCACCCAGCTCTAGGGACTGGGGCCTGCAGGGCATCATGTCCCTGGGAAAGGGAGACACAGTCCTTTGCCAGATGCCACCTTTTAAAGACTGTGTTTGTTCAGACTGGCTTCATACACTGCATTGTGTCTTCAGCAATTTGCAAAGTTCAAAAGCCAAATGCATGGGAAAGAAAGGCAAAAAATAGAAAATCTGATTTAAAGGCAGCATCCCTGAGATTCAGGATGTGATGCTGTGTTCTGCTCTGTTTGCTTTGTGGAGGTGACCCCATCGTGGTTGGAGAAGGTGCTGGAGATGGGGAATGGGCCAGCTCCCCCCAGCTCCTCCCTGGGGGGCTCTCCTTGGGGATATACTGATTGATCATGTGACGCAGAGAAGCTCAGCCCTCTGTGACTCATGCTTAATCACACACTACTCGGGGGACGGGGCGCTGATGCTATTTTTTGGTATCCAAAAATATCTAATCGGTTTCCTATATTTGGGACAATATTTTGATCCATCTCAGCCTGCCTCTTAAGTCAGGGCTTCTCAAACTTGAATGTGCACCTGAATCACCTGGGGATCTTGTTAAAATGCAGGTTCATACTCAGTGGGTCTGACACAGAGCCCGAGAGTCTGCATTTCTAACAAGCTCCCTGGAGATGCTGATACTGCTGGTCCTTGGACCACACTTTGAGTAGCATGGCCTCAGCTAATGGTCACTCTTTTGGTTTCTGCCCTTTATTTGCACCCCTGGAGTTGTGGCCTCTCCAGAGTAATGTAGAGGGGTTTGGGTGTGGGGACGACATCTATAGGTACCTTGGCTACAGAGGGACCTACCTCAAAACAGGTGTCTATCACCTGGGCCAGTGGCGCCCCCTCCCCAGGACAGTCAGGATAAGACAGGAGCAGCCTCGTTGGTGGCTTAGAAGAATGTTGTCCAGTAGAACTTTCTGTGATGACGGAAATCTTCTAATCCCTGCTGGCCAACAGGATGGCCACATGTGAATATTGAGCACTTAAAATGTGGTAAGTGCAACTGAAGAACTAAATTTTTAATTTTATTTCATTTTCATTAAATTTAAATAGCCATGTGTGGCTGCTGGCCACTGTTCGAACACTGTAGTCTTAGAACTTAGAAAGCCAGTCCTCCACATGCTGACTCCCCACTGGACCCTCCACCACCTGCATCATCACAGAAAGAATCTTAGCACAAAATATATTGTTTGGAGACCTGAGGATTTGCTTGAACGTACATGGTTATTTTTATGCACATTCTAACCTCTGTTTTCTGCAAAATCCCCTCGTTCTTGTTTTGTTTTGTTTTGTTTTATTTCTCACTAACTTTATCTGCAGATGGGCGTGCATTTGGCCAGGCTGAAGATAAGAAAGACAGGATGGCAGGACACAGAGGAGAAGCACAAGCTGAACCCAAGTGGACCCCACCCTGCCCTTTCCCCGGGCTGTGTGACATTGGGCCAGCCCCTCATCTCTCTGAGCTTCTGCTTCGCCATATATGGAACAGGAGGGTGGTTTCAAGGGTTAATTGAGCTGAGCCCCCAGTGAAGGACCTCAACACACAGAGTGATGATCATTATTGCTAGTCTGTGAATGTTCTTCGTAATCTATAAAACTTGCGTAAATGTGAGGCAAAACACGGCTGTCAAAAATTCTTTTTTTAAAACAAAATGCTATGAAACTTGGAGGAAACTGCATCAACCAGGCCCAAGAGACAGACGAAACTCTCAAAGCAATAAATCTGAACATTTTCTGCTTTTCGCATAGAACAAGCAGATTGCCGTTAGCCTTGAATCTGCGAAACTGGAAAATTGGGATGAAGATTTGTTGGCCATCCAAGGGCTTCCAGGGGCTGGCATGGTTTGGAAGGATGCTCAGGGCTAGAGGTCTGAAGGAAGATGCTGAGAGCTTGTCCAGGAAGCTGGCAAAGAGGCATCTCTGCTTTGAGGTCCTAGTCATCTCTCCTCTTCATGGAGACCCTGAATCCTTCCTAGGATGCAAGGGAGGTGAGGCCGGCAGCTATTTACAGAAAAGGAAACTGATTTGATTAGTCCACCCCTGGTCCCGTGGAGAGAGTGGGGAGCCAGGCCAGACCTGTTTATCACTCTCCATGCGGGATGCCCCTCATGTTGGGGCTGAGATCAGAGCTTGCTGAGTAGACAAAAAGGTTTTACACATACACACACATGCACTCACATGCACACACTTGCACACGCACACACACACACGCGCACACACACATACACACACCTCTTGACTTCCCTCTCCTAAGCCTTTGGATTTATTGGCCAACCTTGCAGTCATCAGGGGTGTGGCTGTCTCCCTGAGGGTAGCGGGGTGGGACCATACCCAGGCCATCCCCAGTCCCTATTCCTTCGGGAGTTCCATGAGAACTGAGAGACAGGGAGGAGCTCTGCATTAAGCCACAGGATGATTCAGAACTGGACAATCATTAGATCAGTGGCTCCCAGAGTACAGAACCAGGCCTGCAGCAACAGCAGCCTCTGGGAGCTTGTGGGAAACACAAATTCTCAGGCCCCACCCCTGACCGACTGAATCGGCAGCTCTAGGGGGCACCCAGCAGTCTGCGTTTTTAACAAGCCCTCAAGTGACTCTGATGCAGGCAGAGGTGGGAGAAGCGATGCTGGCTGATCCCCAAGGCCACCAAACACCCAAGAGCAAAACCTATGCCTGGACCGTCTCCATCTCATATCAGTCCTGCGTCAACTCCGTGCGGCTCATCACATAATCCCAATAAGAAGAAAACTGCCCCCTTCTTTGAACAATAGGAACACCCTCCAATCTCAAAAAAAATTAGTAAAATAAAATTCACAGTGAAATCTCCTTCATCATAAAAGCTGAAAGCCAAAGACATTGAAATCCAAACTCTTTCTTCTCCAGTTTTTATTCCACTCAGTCTTGACCAAAATAAAAATTCTGCTCTCAATATTTTTCCTTAGATGTCAGGGCCTCTCATATGTTGGGGTTCCTCTAGCCCCAGTGCCTCCTGGGCCATCTCCTCCATTACTGGGGGTGGCCCTGTCACCTCCTCCAATGCTGAATTAACCTGACCCCGATTTTCTGGAGCATCTTGATTTTCTGGAGTCAGACTCCATAGGACATGAGAATCCCAGCACCAGGAGAGGTTAGATACCAGCAAACTTCCTTCCCTCTGGCCATTATCCCAGCAAAATGATGCTCCAGAGCCCTGCTAATCCTGACCCATGATGCCTGCATCATGCAGGGCCCAGAGCAGCGCCAGAGAGTCACGGGTGGCCTCAGCCCTCCCAGGGCCCGGGTGGTGAGCATCCAGGGGCCACTTCCTCTAACCTGGGGGAAAACCCCCATAGATGCTCAGGCTTCTTACGAGGAGGAAGGTATTAAGGATACTTCCATCTTCTGGCACAATTTAGAGAATTTCAACTGTGGCAGTCCTAGGTCTTAGGACCTGCATGGGGCCCTCTCCAGGCACCAATTCTGCATATTTTTAATGTTTAGGTCCCTTTGCTTCTCTTCCTGGCACCCAGTGCTAATTGGAGTGTGGGCTCTGTCTGGGGCCACAGCTTCCATTCCTCTCTGAGCAGGGAACCCCACATTTGTAATGGGTCCATTCCCTACCAGGCTGTCTGAGATTTTCTCTCTGCATTTCTCCATACAGTAAGTTCTTGAGGTTGGGTAATGGGGCTCACTGGTGCTGCCCCAGACACTATTCCGGAATTCTCCAGGCTTTGTAATTTGACAAGTAACCATTAACCATGTCTGCCAGGCAATGAGCAAGGTACTAAAACTGCAGCTGTGAACAAGGCAGGCAAGGCTGCTATTCCCATGGGTTTCCAGGCTGGTGACAGAAACGCAGGCACATCCGTAAGGTGAGTACAGGCGGAGACCACAGACAGGGGACATGTAAGAGAAACTGGGGAAGGACATGAGATGGGGAGGTCGGGGACAGCCCCATTGAGGGAGGGGGAGGGCACTGGCACTTGTGACAGAGCATCCCAGGCAGAGGGAAAAGCCAGTGCAAAGGCTCAGGGGTAGGAGGCACTGGTCCGTTTAAGGAACGTGAAGGCAGTAAGCCGGGGGAGGGGGGCGCTGTCGTCTGGGCTGGAGGAGGTCAGATAGACCAGCCCCACCTTGCAGGAACTTTGGAACCATGGCAGAGTTTGATTTTAATCTGAGAGCAGCAAGACGCTAGGAAGGGTTTAAAGCAGGGGCATGAGATGACCTACTTCATGTTTTTGAAAGTTTCCTCTTACTTCTGAGTGGAGAGGCCTAGGAATTCTCTTTTTCCCCCTACATCTGTCTCAGTGGAAAACCATTCTCAGGCTCCTAAGCATAAGTTTCTGGAACCGGTGCTCACAGAAGCACAGAGAGAACCCAGGTCCCTCTGCCATGTGTTCCCACAGCACGGCCTCTCCTTGGCCTCTGGACTCGTCCAGTCTCTGGCCTGGGAGATGTCGAGGCCCCAGAGCTGTCCTCGGACCTTTGTTCCTGCAGCTTCCACTTCCCTCTGTTTCCCCCATGCCTTTCAAGCAAGCCTGGCTGTGTTTTTTAAGAACTGAAGCCACTTCCTAAGGGAGCTCTTCACCTTCCCCAGCACATGGGGAACCAAGGCTGTTTGTGGGGTTAAGGGCCCTGCTCTCTTTTCTCTTTGGAACCTTCTGGATTTGTGGCAGGTAAGAAATCAGTGAGTTCTGGGTCTAAGAAATAATACTGCGTCCACCTTCACCCCGGTCCCGCCGGGAACCCCAGCCAGGAGCCCACTTTCCATAAGTGTCACCCAGGCTGGGATTCCACCCATGTGCCTGCCGCACCCCCTGGGCTCTGTCAGCCTCCCAGCACTTCCTGGGGGTCCCAACACCACACATTTTCAAGGCTGTTCCCTCTGGCATGTGCTCCTCCTACCATCACCACGTGGCCTCCACAATGCCCAGCCCCCCACCCCCTCCCCCAGAGCTGCCCTGATCCGACTCCCTGGAGAAAACATCCGACCTGCCCTCTGAAATCCTACCTCTGTCTCTGTTAAACCTTTCTGGGATCCCTCCTGTTGAGGAACAATTCCAATATCTCCAACCCCCTGCTCCCATCTTGCCGGCCTGTCAGCTGCTTCTTCCCTTTCATCTTTGTCTCTGCTCAGCCTTCCCTTAAGGAAATCTCTCCCTTCCTCCACCTCAACCACCATGCCTTCCCTCACTTTACTTTCATTTTTCCATGTTTTTAATTAATCCTGTCTCTTGAGTTTTTAATGAAACTTAAAAAAAATTTTTTTAATTGAAGTTTAATGTAGAAAAAAAAATTTTTTTAATTGAAGTTTAATGTAGATCCAGTAACATGTGTAAAGGACAATGCACAGCTCAAGAAAAGTTGACCCGTGTACAGCCCTTATGACCACCTCCCCCATCAAGACAGAACATTCCCAGCATCCAGAAGACTCCCTCCTGCTGCTTCCTGTCAACACCTGCCACCCCAGAGTGAACCCTATGCTGACCTCTGCCACCCCTTATTTCAGCACAAAATTTTTAAATTCCCTTCTTAATCTTTAAATGATAAAAACTCCACTGGATTTTCCTCTGTCTCAATTTATAAGAGACAACTTATAACAACTTATCTCCTATATAACAAGGGCCCTTATGTAGTTTTGTCTGGCCATCATAAAGCCCTTTTCTACCCTTTGTGGTTAAAACCTCTGAAGTGCACAACTAAGATCAGAGCTTATGAAATAAAGCATCCTGGAGGCACCTGAGACATGTCCCTCCCTTGTAGGGCAGCCAGCTCATCCCAGCTCACCCCGGGCTTTGCAGCTTTTCATACCAATTGCTCACATCCTTGGAACCCCTCAGTCCCGTGCAAACCGGGAGGTTGATCATCCCAACCCCTGTTCTCTCCTTCAGACAGACACAAGGAGCAGAATGTGGGGCTGTGAATCCCACACCATCTTCCTGTGCTAGATATTGACTGTTTAAAGGCCCCCAGGTGTCCGATTCATTTTTTGTAGCTTGTATGGAATTTGGCTGTCTTTGCACTTGAAATTCTCAGCCTCCAGTCCAGAATGAGAAACAAGATTGCAGGAAGGTGATTTTATAAAGAGGAAAAATTCTTCTGGATTTGGCATTCAATGCTTAGCACTCCAAAAATCAGGGAAAATTCAGCTAGTGCTCACTTCAGCCCAGTGATTCTCAACACTCACTGTGCATCAGAATTGCTGGTGAAAATGCTTCCCACTTCCTCAGACCAACAGGGCTGCGGCTGGGGCTTTGGTCTCTGTTCAAAGGCCCCAGGCGACATTGGTGGCAGCCAGGCTAGATAACCCAGGGCCCCTTAGCCCGTGATGCTAAGAATTAAGCAGTCCTTGTGGGCAGAGTCCCAGGGGCCTTCCTGACACCAGGAAACAAATCTCTCTCCCTGCCTGGACAGCACGAGAGTCTAGCCAAAGGCTGTTGTGACCCCTACAATTAATCTATTTTCTGGCTAATCACAGCTCCAGCACAGTGCCTGTGAGTCTGGCCAAAGCCACTCAGCACTCCAAGGCATGGCCACATCTGTGGCCATACAGGCCAAAGGCCTCTTCTCTCCCCTTTGAGAGCTCACTGAATCTGGTGGCTTTAGATGTCATCTGGTGGCTTTAGATGTCATCTAAGTCTGAGGCTAGTGACTCCCAAGTCTATAGTTCATGCATTGCCTTCCCACAGCTCGCAGCTCCAGATTCCTGCACATGCCGCACCCCCTGACAGCTTCACGCTTTGCTCCACGTGGGCGGGTGGCTGGGGCTCAACTCCCCATGGCAGACCTGACCAGGGACCCCCAGCCCAGGCCTCCCAGGCTTCCCCGCCACAGGAACAGCACCGCCATCTACCCTAATTTGGTCTTACTCCCTGAAGAGTGGCAGAGCTCCTTGTGGGAGAAAGGCCCTTTCCTGATGAGTCTACCCCCGAGAGACAGGAAGCAGAAGAAAAGAGGATGCTTCCAGAAGGCAGGCAGGTGTGGGGTGGGTGCGTGTCAGTGAGAAAGAACCACAGCCAGGTCTGAGGCCGTGACCCTGCTACCAAGGCAGCAGCACCGGGAGGAGCACTGGGAGTGTTTACACCAACATCCCGAGTGTGGAAATGGGAAACCAGAACTCCTCTGCCTCCAGGTGGAAGCAAGGACTCAGCGGGCAGGGGCCCTTTCCTCAGCAGTTTGAAGGACGCCTCAGCAGCTGAATGTCCTTCCCTTCTGATGACTGCATTGTCTTGAAGATGAAGGCCAAGTTTTTCACAAGCTGGTCTGGGCCCAGCCCGTCTATCCTGATTCTTCCCCGTTTATACCCCCACCTCCAATCTTTCTGCTCAGACCCACTGCACTATGTCCTCACAAAGCCATAGACAGGCCGTGCAGTTTCATGCCTCCGGGCCTTTGCCTCTGTTCTTCCTGCCCCTGGAATACTTTTCCCAGTGCTCAGGCCGGGCTGGGCTTGTGCTCTGTGAAGACTCTCTGATTCCTCCTGACAGCCAGGGGCCTATACTGTCTGAGTGCTCACCTTCGGGGAGTCAGCGCATCTCTTGTCCGGGGAGTCAGAGATTCTTGACTCGTCTAGAAGACTAGCGACTCCATTTCTTCTCTGATGGACCCCCAGTGCCCAGAACAGAGCACAGAAGACCCTCGGTGAATATTTGCTGAATGGGCGAATGAATAATCTCCCTGCTAACAGGTGAGCTCCTCAAGGGTGTGGCCAGCATGCCACTTAGCTTGGTGCAGTTTCCACTTGCTGCTACTACCAATTACCACCCGTGCGCCCGCCGGGGCCAGAGACCAGCTGCCAAAGTGCTCCTGCAGGGCTGCCTCTGGCCACAACTGCCCAGCTGGCCCAATCTCTCAAGGCTCTGCCCTGCTTTGCTCCCATCCTTGGTTTGGAGACAAGCCCTTCTGGGAAGGGTGCCCACTGGCGGGACACCTAGCCTTGCTCCGTTGCTAAGGCCAGAGCTGACTTCTCCCCAGAGCTGGGTCCCAAGATTGATCCTTTTCGCTGACCTGAGTCAAATCCTGTAAACCCATCCCTCCCCTGGAACCCTCCTGAGCTTTGAGAGACACACTCCTCACAATCCCAGCTGATTCTCTCCAGCCCTCCACCACAGAGATCAGTGGGGAGTCCGTGTCTTTAACAAAAAGGAAGAGTAATAAATAAAAGTAATCTGGCAAAGAAAACTTTCCTCATTTATTTTCCAGGGATCTTAGCTCATCAGTCTTCCCCCCTAACCTGCTTTGTGCTCTGTTAACTTTGCTTCCTGGCAGAACAGAATTTGGTTTTCCAATAGCATCTGTCGTATACAGGGTGTCCCCAAACATTAGCGGTAATGAGTTGGAAGTGGCACAATTGCAAGCCTTCGGAAGCCAACACCAGATGTCAGACCCTCAATGGGTCCCTCTGAGGATGTGGGCCCAGAACGCTAGACAAGGGCTGGGTAAGGGGTCCACGACTCTTGGTGCCTGGGAGTCATTCGTCCAAAAGACATGGGAGTGCCTGCCATGTGCCAGATCATGCGTGGGCACTGAGAAGTCAGGGCCCTGCCCGCATGGTGCTGTCATGGATGGTTACACATGACGGACAGAAGTGATGGTAGAGGCCAGGCCCCACCCCAAGTCAGTCAGCTGGACCATCCCCTGGGAGGCAGCATGGTGAGAGATTTGGACTCAGACCAGGGTGTCAGGGCTCAAGCTCTTTAATTTAGAAATGAGGCAAACAATCCTCACTTCACTGAGTGACCTGAGAACAAAATGAGACCCTAGCACCAAGTCCAGCACATAGTGGGTGCTCCGTCCCTGTTAAATCCCTCTGATATCCCAGATCTGACAGGTGCAAATGCCCAGAGGTTGGCAGTGATCTCCAAGGGCAGCACAGCTGCTCCTCTGGGCTCCGGGTTCTTGTCTGGAGGCTTTGGCAGCTGCTGCCCTCTCGTGGGAACATGTAGGCAGAGCCATCCGCCGGCTGCCCCTGGCCTTCATATAACGGAAGAGAGGCCCAGCGGGACCAAACTTTCTGGGGACTTGACAGACATGAAAGTACTTCCCCAAATCCACCTGCTTCTATTCCCAAGGCCCTCCTCCAAGCACTCGAAGTGTTGTTCCCCACGAAAACCACTCTTGTGGCCAGGCCAGGTCCAGGAGGGGAGGGGGACAGGGGCGTAACTCAGAGCCCAAACTTGCCTTGTGCCGGGGGCTGCCTACCGCCAGCCTGGATATTTCCTCCTCACCACAACCCACAGAAGGGCCTCTTTTGATTCCTCCCTATAGTTGAGGAAATTTTGGCCCCTTAGGTGAGTATCAGAGCTGCACCACCTGTGTGTGGCCTTGAAAAGGTGGTTCCCATCCCTAACGAATTTGGAGAGGTGGCCTTCCAGCCGGGCCCTGAAGGGAAAAGGGAAGGTTGGCCTTGGTGGCTTTTCTTTTTCTATTTGACTGCAGATGTGCAATAGAAAGCAAGTAGGATAAGGGTGGAGCAGGGGTGCCCGTGGTCGGTTGCAGGAGGACGCGCAGTGCCCTCCTGCCGCCTCCCTCACATCTGCCAACACAGGTGGACACTGGCCTGGCAGCCCCTGCGCCCCCACCCGGGTAAGCTTCAAATGTGTGGGTCCTCCCCACCCCGTCCGGCTCCTTCCATCTCCCAGTCCTCGGCCTGGAATCGCTCCCCGGCTCCGCCAGGCAAGATGGGACGCGGAAGCCTGGTTTCGTTTTGGGAGAACGAAGTGAGAGGAGACACCGAATGGCAGGAAAGGGCCTGTGGAGGCCGGGGGCCCCGCGTCTCTATTGACTCGTGCACCCACGGACGCCGCTGCCCGCGGGACCCCGCGCCCCCGACCGCCCCGCCCCGGCCCGCGGGGACCTCCGGGCCCGCCCCCGGCCCCGCCCGCGCCCGCGCCCGCGCCGCCGCCAGTCCGCGTCCGTGGCCACCCGGAGCCGCCGCGAGCCGCCGCCATGGGCCCGGCCCGGCCGGGAGAGCGCGGGCCGCCCAGTCCCGGCCCCGCCGCGCCGCCCGCACCCCCGCCGCGCCGCGCCCGCACCCTGGCCCTGTTCGGAGCGCTGCTCGCCGCCGCCGCGGCCGCCGCCGCAGCCCGGGCCTTCGCCCGACACGCCGAGGCCCAGGCGGCCGCGCGACAGGTCGGGGCCGGCGGGGAGGGAGCGGCGACGGGGAGTCTCGGGTGGGCCCCGGACGGCGGCAGCGGGGCTCGCGGAAGGGCCGAGAACGGGGTTGGCGCGCGGGGATGGAAGGGCGGCCGGACCTGAGGGGGACAGGGCCGGAGGGCCGGGAGGGCAGCCTGGAGGGGATAGGAAAACGGGGATCCAGAGATCGGGCAGACTTGGGAGGACCGATGGGAGAGACGCAAGGACTAGCCCAGTGTGCAGCAGGAGCTGGGACAGGCTGCAGGGGGACAGTGCAGATGGCTGACTAGGACAGTGGACTGCAGACAAAGCATAGAGCGAAGCTAGGACCCGAGCATCTGGATGGGGCCCGGGAGCGCTGGGACAGTGGGGAGGGGAGACAAAAGAGGACAGTGGGTGAACCAAGAAGGTGACTCCAAGATAAGTCCAGATAGAAAGGGGCCACTTAGAGAGTGGATTGTATATGAATGTACAGAGTGAAGCAGGGACCAGGAGGGTTGGGACCAGGGACCTGGGGCTCCGGGGTGTGCAGTGGTGGCATTTGGACAGATGGACTGGGAAGTACTGAGAGCTCTCAGGAAGATAGCGGTAAGAGCTTCTCCCTCCACCTGTTTGGGATACCAGCTGGGTATCCAGCTGCTCAGCCCAGCCCCCTCCTCCCAAGCAGGATTCAGCACTGAAAGCCCTGGGGACGGAAGGCCTCTTTCTCTTTTCCTCCTTGGACACTGACCGGGATATGTACATCAGCCCGGAGGAGTTCAAGCCCATCGCTGAGAAGCTGACAGGTACCAGCAGAGGCTGGGGATTGGGAAGGTGGGAGCCCAGGCACCGCCCTCAGTGTCTTGCTCTGTGTCTGCTGTGTCTGCTCTGAGCAGGAGTGCTGCCTGGAGTAGGGGGAGGATGGTGGGTCCTGGCAGACCTGGGCCCCTCTCAGCTCTGACACTTTCTAACTGGGGGTTTGGGCAAGCTGTCTCAACATGGGCACACATAGACACTCACACACACCCCCTAGCCTGTTCTTTTCTCATGTGAATAGTACTAGTTAACATTCCCTGACCACCTCCTCAGTACCAAACATCAGTGAAGCACCTCCTGTGAGTTAGCTCTTTCAACTTCGCAGTGCCCTCCCTATGAGATGGATGTTGGCCTGATCCTCACGTTTATAGTTTGGGAGACTGGGTTCCCCAGGGAGGCTTACCAGCTTGCCCAGTCTGGAACGGTGCAGAGCCAGGATTTGTCCTGCACCAGGTCCTTTGAGGATTAGAGAAAATAGGTGAAAAGTGAACCACATGCAGTAGCTATTCAACAGACAGGCGCTATTACTGCTACCACTAAATATTAAACTCTGCCCAGGAGCTGTCAGATTCTTTTCCCACCTTGTTTTCCATTTTTGCCTGGTTACTATCAGTGATTTTTTTGTTGTAAAGATGAGGGGCTGAAGCTTTCTAATGGGTTATAAAATGCCTCTCTCACCACTCCATCACCACCCTGACCTCTGTGTCCATCTCTTGTGATGTTTCTTGAACTTGTGATCTTGGGCATCTACTTGTTACCCTAATTGCCTGCTGTAAATAGGTCAATAGATGGGAATGACAAGACAGAGATGCCAACTGCTCTCAGGTGAGTAAGCACCAAAGGACTATGATGGGCTTTCTGTGTCTCATGATGGGTCGGGTAGGTCAGACTACTTGGTGACCTGTGGTCGCTGTCAGAGGAGGAGGGTCAGATGAAAAATGCTAATGTACTGGAGCAGATGCAGATGTGTCAGTGCCTCCCGGTGGGGGGGGGGGCAGCCAGTTCTGTCATGAAAGCAGCTGGGGAGGTATAGAGGTCAGCCCAGTTTGGGTTTGCATTGACTTCTTATTTTGCACACACTTCTCCCTGAGCATCCACACAGCCACCTCCTTGTCCTTTTTTATGATCAGAGAACAAGAGTTCCCTCCTAATGACTTGTTGGCCAAGCTTGCTGGGCTTGGGGGCACTTTTTATTTTTTCATATAAATCTTTTTCTCCATCAGGGGAAAAGAATCTCTCCTTCCATTCCCTCCTAGGCCACTGGGAATGCAAAACTGGACCAAGTTGTTGGGAGAACAAAAAAACAAAGCAAAACCAAAAGACACCAAATCTAAGCAGGAAATAGAGGCAAACAGTCCTTTCTAGATGGGGCAGTTACGTGTGTTTAATTTTCTGCTTTGCACCTTTAGAGTTTTATAAATGAGCAAATGTTACTTATGTCAGGAAATAAAACTTTTTATTTAAAAAAGAGCCATAAAATGCTGGACATTATGATTAATAATTATCTGTGATAACAGTTAAATAATTGGGTAAGAAGGCAGACCAATAACCCTGCACGCTCCTTTTATTCCCTTCCTCTGAGGTTTCCAGATTGCCGTTTTGAAATTTTCTGCATTGACTTACAAATGCAGAAGTAACAATGATTCTTTAGAACAGAGGTTTGCATCAGGAGCCACTGGGGGGCACTAATTGAAAGCACATTTTCCTGATTCTAGCCCCACCCCCATCCCAAGACTGACTCAGTAGGTCTGAGGGAGGTTCTGGGCATCTGTGGTTTACAAAGGCATCCTGGGCGATTCTGATGAGTCCTGGTTAAGAACTGCTTTTAATGCACCTATTCTGTCTGTCAGTCAGTCCATCTTGGTGTCGTGGGTTCCCACCTGTTATTAGCCAGCTTTTCTGAAATAGGCTTCATTCCTCCATTAAGCCATCATGGTGACTCCCTCCACTCTGGAGTCACTACAGCCTTGGCAGATCTCTGGGCAGGAAGAGATCTGGCAAATAGAGTTGAGCCACTGCCAGTTCAGCCCCTCCCTGTACAAATGGGGAAACGGGCCACCCAGGAAATCACAGCAAAGCAGGTCTCCTCACTTCCGGACCAGGGCTCTTTCTGGGACACCAAAATCTCCTGATTCTGTTTCTTGCTGTTGCTCATTATTCCGCGTCCCTTGACCAAGTGCCTCTCCGAGCAGCCTGTTTCTTCCTGAGACCCCAGGACAGGGTCTCCAGTAGCGTGGTCTCCATCTCTCATGTAGGAAAACCGGAGAGGCTGAGTGATTTGCCCCAAATCGTCCAGGAAATGGAATTGCCCTTACATCGCAGCTGGGCTGATGATGCCTATCCCAATGCGTTCTCCTCTCCAAGCCCCAGAAAGTAGCTTCTCTCTTTGGTGCGGGGGATCCCGAGTCCTGGGAGAGGCAGCTCCCTGCCCAGATGCCACCTTTGGTAGGCAAAGCACCAAATTCGTCTCGGACGCAGTTTGGAGGACGAAGGGAGGGGAAGCAGTGAGAGTGGCCTTTCTGCAGCCTGGCCTGGTAGGAAGAGGCAGAATTAGGTTTGAGCCTCAGCTCTGTGGATCCCCAACCCTGAAATACAGTAATATAGCTCAAGTTTATTATGGGTTTACTCTATACCAGGCCTGATGCTAACACTATGTGGATTATCTCACTTAATCCTGAGAACAAGACACTGGGCCAGCCACCACCAGCTGGTGAGGGGTGGGGCTAGGATTTGAACCCAGGTCATCTGGTTCCTGAGCCTTTGAGGAAACTTTTGAGATCTTAATGCCCCCCAAGGAGGGCTGTGGTTGCTTATGGGTTTAGAGTAAAACAGGCCTGGATTTGGATCCTGATCCCCCGACTACCTAGCTGCGTGACCTTGGGGAAGTGACTTCACCTCTCTGAGCCTCCAAGTTCTCATTTGTAAAATGGAATTGATAACACTGCTTCACAGGACTGCTGTGTAACTGAACCGTGATATACATTGGAGAAAATGTCTATGTGTGATCCACCATGTCGTTATGCATTATATATCCACAATGTATATCAGACATACATGATTTGTTTCTATGTGTTCGATAAACAATGTGATCTACGATGTTACCTTGGTGATTGGTACCTGTTACAAAGCCCCCACCCCCCACCCCTCCCCAGCCTGGCTGCCCTAATCACTGGCCGTGTGTTCATCCTGAGAGAAGTGACGCCCTGCTGTCTAAGGCAGGGCCCCTCTCCAGTGACCTGTGTCTCATAGGGTCAACTCCTACAGCCAGCTATGAGGAGGAGGAGCTGCCCCCTGACCCCAGCGAGGAGACACTCACCATAGAAGCCCGATTCCAGCCTCTGCTACCAGAGTCCATGACCAAGAGCAAAGACGGGTTCCTAGGGGTAAGTTGGGGTAGGGGCAGCAGGGGGCCCCCACGGGTGGGCCCAGAGCCAGGGGATCATCTGTGTGTGCTCACCTCTTGAGAATGGGTCTGTGCTCTGCTCATCTTTCCTCCTTTCTCTCTTTCCTTCCTTTACAAGTTTCCCTCTGTGCACCCGGTGTACCCAGGGGTCCTGAAGTAGGTGTGATGCTGTCCCTACTGTCCAGGCGCACAGTCTGGTAGGGGAGGTAGAGGGATAAGCGTGAGCCTCTGACCCAGCTGGGGGCCCTGGATGGCTTCCTGTGGGGAATGACGTCTGACAGTGACTGCAGAGGGAAGAGTGCTCAGCCAGGTGTCAGCAGGGGTAGGAAGGATCCAGCTGCAGGAAACAGCAAGACACTCTGTTGATGCAGCTTCCTTGTTTATACTCATTACTTTCTGTAAGTTAGTTCCCCCACCACCACCGGGGCTTGTAACTCACCCATGTGCACCTCTAGGGCCCTAGCGCTATGCCTGGCGCCCAACAGGAGCTCTGTTGAGCTCCAGTGAACTGGATCTGAGGTTCAGCTTCCGGCAGGGGCTGCGGGGTGAGGATGACCCTGACAAGTGCCATCCTAACCAGCCCCATCCCAACCTGAGACCCAGTGGACAAAGTCTCAGGCCCTCACAGGACCTAGGCTCCCCAGGCCCTGCCTGCCTTCCCCACGCTCTCCCCTGCCCTCTCCTCAGCTTTCCACTACTGTGGCTATCTGAGCTTCCTTCCAGCTGTGCATCTTCTCACACACGGTCCCCTCAGCCAGGAACAACTTTTCTCCTTACCTAGCCCACACCTGCTCAGCCTCCACATCTCAGCTGAACTGTCACTTCAGGGTGAACAAAGACCTGAAGGCAGGAAGTGCCAGGGGGGCCAACCGAGGGCAGAGAGAGGATGGCTGGACCTAGGGCCCGGGGGCACATGCAGGGGCATCCTGGTCAGTGGGACCAGAAGAGAAGTTGTCAGACGGCAAAGGGCCTCAACTGCCTAACTTTGGCCTTCGTTCTGCAGCAGCAAAATACTATAGCAGATTTTGAGATAGGAGGATTCCCTCATCAGATCAAAGCTCTCCAGGCTGGCAGCTGGGGAGAAATGGGAGGCAAGAAGACTAGTTCCCAGGAGGGAAGGGGAGGCAGATGGGGGAGGCCGTGGTGATGGAGGGGAAGGACAGCCTGGAGGATGCCAGGAAATGAAGAAAGGCAGGGCATGGCTATTAATGGAAAGTGTTCGGTGGGGTAGGGGTGAGGACAGTTGGGGTGACTCAGGCTTCTGGCTGGTGGCCATGTGCATGATCGGCCCATTGCCTGATGGGGGCTGGAGGAGGGGAGTGGGTCTGATAAGGGAGGGTATGAAGTCAGTTTGGGCTGTTGAAGTTGAGGTCCTTGGGGGATGAAGAGCCCAGTAAGATCTGTGTGAATGGTTTGGCTTTGCTGGGCTGGTGGTTGAGGCTGTCTGAGCAGATGAGCCCCTCCTCAGGAGCAGTGAGAACAGGATGGGGCAAGTGGAGGGGGCACACCTGCACTCACAGGGGAGAATGGTATGGAGCAGGCCTGTAGCTCGGCCCCCCTTTGCAGTCTGCTCCCCTTAGGGCTCCCTAGCCTATGAGCAGGACCCAGTGAGCGGGCAGCCTCTGCCTGGCTCTGTGCAGCCAGCCCTGCTTGGAGAACCCTCAAAACCCCTCTCCTGCACCCTCTCCTCCGAGCTTGGCCTCCCACTGACCACAGGTCCCACTGACCAGGGAGGTGGGGGAGGGGACCTGCTACTGTCAAAGGTGGGGCAGCTCCCTGGTAGCTGAGACCCCTGAGGGGGACCAGGCACTCACTGTCATGGTGGCCGCTGATGGTGGCCCCGAAGCATGGGGAGGAGCTACTGAAGGTGGAGCTTTTACCAGGGGACCTGCACGTGCCAGGGTCCTGCCTCTGCTCCAGGCAGATGTGCAGACAGGCCTCATTCTCTCCTGCCCATCAGCTCATCAGACAGCAGCGCGGGGTATAACTGAGGAGGAAACAGCTCAGGGAAGGCCTTTCAGCCCCAGGTGCCCAGCCAGCGTGGCGCAGGCTAACTTGAAGCAGGGTACTCTGCAGGGTGTCCTTCCTTCCCCTTCTCTGTGGTCTCATCTTGCTCTTAACCCTAGAGATTTCACCCAAAGGTGGCTACCACCTCCCTCCACAGACTTAGCTCCAAAGCCAGACTCTGACTGTCAGTGGGACATTAGCCGCAGGAAGGAGACTTGGAGGGGGGATTAGGGAGCAGAAAGCAAGGCGGGTGGAGGGGGTGAGGAAGCCCAGGGCAGGGCGCTGGCCACCAGGGTGGGTCTGCTGGCTTATGTAAAAGAAGGAGGCAAGACCATGTGAGGCCTGGGACCTGGGCTTGGAGAGCAAGGGAGAAGGCAGTCAGAACCCCCTGCAAAGAGCCCCCATTCCTGTCCTGGGCAGCGCCTCCAGCTCCCTTGGCTTCCCTGCCCTCCAGCAAGCTGTTCTGGCCTGGGCTGGGCCTGAGGGGCCACAGAGGGGCCGCTTCTTGGCTGGGGGCTGAGGATGTCCCTCTGCTCCCTGGGCTTGTGGGCTGGCTCGGGGCTCAAGGGAGACGTCCATGTGTGCATGGCAGGTGCTCAGTGCCCCAGAGCGTTGGCCTTCCCCTGCCCTAGGTCTCCCGCCTGGCCCTGTCCGGCCTCCGCAACTGGACGACCGCAGCCTCACCAAGTGCAGTGTTTGCCGCCCGCCACTTCCGGCCCTTCCTTCCCCCGCGGGGCCACGTGGAGCTGGGTGAACCCTGGTGGATCATCCCCAGTGAGCTGAGCGTCTTCACTGGCTATCTGTCCAACAACCGCTTCTACCCACCACCGCCCAAGGGCAAGGAGGTGAGGGCAGCCCCAGCCCTGGCACAGCCCCTCCCCATCTGCGCCTGGACCTCAGGGCCAGGCCTGCCCCACCCACTCTCCTGCCTCCCTCTGGCCCCACCTGACCTGGGCCCCTGGGGCAGCAGGTCCAGAGCTGAACGTCCCCCTGGGAAACAGGGCTCAGCAAACCAGCCCGCACCCCACTGTGCTCCCCCAGGTCATCATCCACCGGCTCCTGAGCATGTTCCACCCTCGGCCCTTCGTGAAGACCCGCTTTGCCCCTCAGGGGGCTGTCGCCTGCCTGACTGCCGTCAGCGACTTCTACTACACTGTGATTTTCCGGTAAGTTGTCCTCGCAACCCTGTCCTTGCCTCCCACCCAGGCCTGGGGCTCCAGGGCAGCACAGAAGATCCAGCACCGGGAGGGCAGGGCCAGACTCAAAGGCCCCAGCTCCACACTTACCACCCTTTGGTCCTGGGCAAGCAGCTTTGCCTGTCTGAGCCTCAGTTTCCTCTTTGTGTATCAAGGTGGTGACTTCCTCCTTAGGAGGAAGAGAAAAGGCATCAAACATACTTAGCATGGGCTTGGTGGCCATGACTGTCATCCACACAGAAGGGGATGCATGAGAGCTGTGACACCAGGTCACACACACCCTGGAGAGGCTGTGAGAGCCCAGAGGAGAGTCAGGCAAGGCTTCTGGGGAAGGCAGCATATGAGCTTGGAGGGCCTCCCTTCTGCCTGCCCCGCACACTCCTTCCTCCCCTGCCCAGCCCTCTGCCCCACACAGAGTCTGGCCAGGGCTTCCTAGGCTTGGGGACAGAAGTGGGAGGGCAGGTGGGCTCTGCTCAGCAAGGGGCCTGCTCCCAGCCAAGCCTGTTGCTCCAGGATCCACGCAGAGTTCCAGCTCAGCGAGCCGCCCGATTTCCCCTTCTGGTTCTCACCCGGCCAGTTCACCGGCCACATCATCCTCTCCAAAGATGCCACCCATGTCCGTGACTTCCGGCTCTTCGTGCCCAACCACAGGTGAGAGCCTTGGCCAGGCCCAGCCCCATCATCCTGCTATTGTTTGCCCCCCACCAACTCCAGGAACTCAGATGCAGGGGCCCAGAGCCCCCTCAGTCTCTCCCCAGAGCCACTTCTCTTGGGAGGGGCTTGAAGCTGACCCAGGAGGAAGCAGCTTGAGGTGGGCTGAAGGGGGTCATTCTGTCATCCAACAAGCATGCCCCAGTTTCTGGCTGGGCCAGGCCATCCAACTCTGTGCCTGGCACCCAATGCAGCAGCCAGCAGACCCTCTCTGAAGCTGCAACCTCCCCACCCTCATCCTGCCGACAGACCTCCCACACACCCAGAGCTACAGCCTGCCCATGCCACCCCACAGGAAGGCCAGCAGGTGGGCAGGGACCTGGCTAGTTGGGGTCCAGGAAGGCTTCCCAGAGGAAGCGACCTGGGGGCTGAGGAGAGTTTAGCCAGGCAGAGGAAACAGCACATACAAAGGCCTGAGGGCAGGCTGGCTTCGCCTGCCTTTGCTACCTAAAACCCTGGGGGACAGGGGGAGGGGGCTTCTGGGAGGGCTCCATGCCAGTCACCTGCCTGCCAACCCCCCTGCTCAGGGTCAGCCTTTTGTCAGGGGAGCAGGGGACCCAGAGGCCCTGGCTTCCATCTTTCCAGATTCCTTCCCGATAGCAAGTCATCACTTAGTGGGCCTGAGTGACTCTGTACAGGGACAGGACCTGGGCTGGGAGCCGAGGGGCCCATTGCTAAGTCTCAGCCATGGCCCCAGTGGGCAACGTGACTGTGGGCAAGGCTCTGGCCCCCTCTAGGCCTCAGTTTCCTCATCTGCTAGATGGCACACTGGCTCCTGGGCAGGAGTGAAGAGGTCACTGGGATAGCCTGGGAAGAGTAAGTTGCTCCCAGGAGCAGGAGCGGTTTCCTCTCAGTCCCCAGAGGGAGGGAGCACCCCAGTTCCCAGGGAAAATGAGGAGGAAGGACGAGCTCTCTTCCTCCCTCAGCAAGCAAGCCTCGGTGCCACAGGGGCTCAGCCCAGGGCACATCTGCTCCCAGTTGGATGTGGGGGTCCTGGACTGGATGAAACAGAAGGCGATGGGCAACTGCTTCTGGGCCTGGGTTTCAAGACCAGGCTACCAGACCACTGACCATCTCTGAGGGCACCCAACTCACCCCACCTGCTTCACCTGCCCAAGGTGGTTGGTTGTTGGTCCTGGGGCGCCCTCGTGTGGCAGATATGCAGGTTGCACATGATCAGGCCAGACCCCCTGGAGAGGGAGCAGAAGCCAATGCAGGGAGGACAGTGCCAGCTTTTCGCTCCTGCCCTACTCTGTGTCCTCTGGGAGACACTGATGATCCCTGCCTCAGAGTCATGGGTCGTGGGCAGTGCGTGAGACATGGATGAGGAAGCCCTTGGTGAACTGTAAAGGGCTGGGCCAGTTGAGGGTGGTGTGATTGCAGTGCCTGCACAAGAAACAGCCTGGGGAGAGAAAAGGGCCAGTGGTTCTGTGACCTTGGGTTCACCTTGCCAAGCCTCAGTGTCCTCATCTGTAAAATGGGGTCAGTTGCATGCTTTCAGTGAGATAAAGTCTAATGTATGGTTAGTGGGCCTTGATGATGGTGGTGTTCCGCCCTGGCCACCCTCTCATCTGCCCCAGGTCTCTGAATGTGGACATGGAGTGGCTGTACGGGGCCAGTGAGAGCAGCAACATGGAGGTGGACATCGGCTACATACCCCAGGTGAGTGCATAGGTGGTCCCTATCCAGGTAGGAAGGTGGGGCTGAGCTGCAGGACCCTGCCTCAGGGCCTCTCAGACTGGCTGCAGGGAGGTCCCAGCTGGCTAGGAGCCTCAGGGTGTCCAGGGTGAAGGACAGAGCTCCTGGAAGGCTGAAGCCACTGTCCCCAAAGCAGGATTCTGAAAAGTCATCTGTTTCTGTACACAGATCCCAACATCTGCCATAGGCTTTCAGACAGCTTCATGTGGTAGAACCCTGGCTGCACACTGGCTCTGTTCCAGGCTCACTGCACTGCCTTGACCAGGCCCTGCCTTTCCCTGGGCCTGTCTCTGACCTCTGCCATGAGTGGGGCATCTTTGAGGGTCTCTCAGGGCCCCTGGAGGACTCTTGCCCATCACTGAGACATCCCTCACTGATGTCATCCCTCACTGACCTCTGGCCCAGATGGAGCTGGAGGCCACGGGCCCCTCAGTGCCCTCAGTGATCCTGGACGAGGATGGCAACATGATTGACAGCCGCCTGCCCTCGGGGGAGCCCCTCCAGTTTGTGTTTGAGGAGATCAAGTGGCAACAGGAGCTGAGCTGGGAGGAGGCCGCCCGGCGCCTGGAGGTGGCCATGTACCCCTTCAAGAAGGTGAGGCCGGCAGGGGTGAGGGCCAGGGTCGGGCTCCCTGGGGCTGGGGCCAGAACCGTGGGAGCAGCAGGTGGACACGGGGCTCAGCAGGCTGCACAGGGCTGGCTGCTGAGGCTGCCCCACTGCGGGGCCCAGCCTGCTGGGGGGTGCTTTCCCTCTGCCATTCAGATTATGGGTGAGGCATCCCCGGGCTCATCAGCGCCCCTTCACGCAGACACACACACATAAACATACATGCACATGTACGCACGCATACATACATATACCACACACACACACATACACATATATATATAAACACACACCTTCGTACACATTACATACTCAGGCCCTGAATGGGACCCTGGCCGCACACAATGGCTTCTCTCTGTCTCAACTTGGTTTCAGGTCACCTACTTGCCATTCACCGAGGCCTTTGACCAAGCCAAGGCCAAGAACAAGCTGGTGCACTCAATCCTGCTGTGGGGGGCCCTGGACGACCAGTCCTGCTGAGGTAAGGGACAGCCTGCCAGTCTGAGGGGAGAATGGGGGGAGATTTCATACCTTGTGGGTGCAAAAGGCTCTGAGATCTACGGGATGCTTCTCTCGGAGCATGAGGGACTCCAGGATGGCATGGGACAGGGCTTTGGGGTGAGGACTCGGGGGGTTTCTGTGCTGAGCTCAGAGGAAGCTGCTGGACACAGTAGAAAGAGCCCACTCAGCCATTTTCAGCTTGGAGACCTTGGCCAAGTGACTTTCCCTTCCTGAGCCTCAGTTTTCTCAGCAGTAAGAGAGTAACAAACTTACCTCCCAGAGTTGTGAAAATGGATGTGAAAGTGCCCGTGCTCTGTCAAGTGTCAGAGAAAATACTGCTAGAGGCTGGGCTGCATTAGCTTATTCAGAAAATTCAACAAAGACCTGCTGGGTGCAAAGTTCTTTGGGTGCCTGATAGTGGCTACAGAGATGAGCAAACAATGCGCCTGCCATCAGCAAATATCCTGGGCACGTCCTGTGCCAAGCATAGGCCCGGTGTTGGGCATCTTGCCTTGAGGAAGTCAGAAGCGGTCCTTGTCCTCAGGGAACACGCAGGGTGTGCAGAAGGCAGACTTTGAATGAATAAGTGAAGTGTGATGAGTTTACACAAGGCAAGGTCCAGAGTGGAACAAGAGTGTGTAACTGAGGAGTCAGGGAATGCTTCTTAGAGAAAGTGACATTTAAGTTAAGACTTTAAAGGATGAGTAAGAGTTTGCCACATGACAGGAGGAAGTGTTTTAGATAGAAGAATAGTCAGAGCAAAGGCCCTGGGACACAAAGTTTAGTGGATTTAAGAAGCTGTTACTGTATGCAAGCCCCTGGGCCAGGCAGACCCCCCCCACCCCAAGTCGCAGCCCAGGATGCCAGTATGTTATTGGTGTTAATTATAGCTACCGTTTATTCAGTACCTCCTCTGTGCCAGACTCTTTGAACCTGTCATTTCACTTGGGTGCCCAGACCATCATTCTACAGTCCATGAGGTTTATTGCTGATAGAAAACCCAGGAAGACATGTGAACTGCCTCACCCGCCCAGTCTTGTCTCTCCCTGAACAGGTTCAGGGCGAACTCTCCGGGAGACCGTCCTGGAAAGTTCGCCCATCCTTGCCCTCCTCAATGAGAGCTTCATCAGCACCTGGTCCCTAGTGAAGGAGCTGGAGGACCTGCAGGTGAGTAGCAGGTGGGTGGGAGGAGCCCCATGGGAGCCCCTGGGACACTGCTGAGGGATGAAGCATCAGGAGTGTGCCCAACTGTCCCCGTAGAATAACCAGGAGAACCCTTCCCACAAGAAGCTGGCTGGCCTGCACCTGGAGAAGTACAGCTTCCCCGTGGAGATGATGATCTGCCTCCCCAATGGCACTGTGGTAGGTCCTCCACCACCTGTGCCCAGCCCTGGGCCAGGCACTGGAGGGCAGAGGAAGCCGCAAGCAAGGCGCGTGGGCTTGCGGACCTCCTCAGGCTTCGGGGCTGGCTCTGCCGCTTCCTGGCTGGTCTCTCTGCCCGCCTGACCCTCAGTTATCCCCTGATGTCCACTCTGCCTGCCTCGTGCAGGGGTCAGGACACTCCCTCAGAAAGGGGGACCTCGGCGGCACTTTGGGGACCTGGCAGCAGTGGGCAGAGTCTAGCAGCAGAGTGGACAGGAACGCAGCCTGGAAGGGAAGGCTAACCTCACACCATTTTGGCCAACCCTGGGGTGGGAGGGAAGGAGGGAGGGGGCAGGCCTCGTGACAGGCAGAGGGGACCAGGGGACGCCCCAGGCCAGCCAAGCTTCAAGACTCTACCTCTCCCTCAGGGTCCCTTACAGGGCACTCACGTCCTCTCGTGAGTCTCACAGAAGCTTTGAGAGATAGAGGGTCACAAATGCCGATTTTACAAATGAGGAAACTGAGGCTCAAAAAGGTTGGCAATTAAGAGTGTAGCTGCTTTTGAAAACAAGCGCCCGTCTGTGAGCCTCAGCATCCCTGCTCTTCTGATCAGGACTGCCCCTTACCCTTTAGGTCCTGAGGGATGGCCGGTCTGGGACTGAGGGATATAGGAACAGGGAGAGCCGTGCAGGAGCTGTGCTGGCCTGGAACTGGGGTCCAGTGAGGGCTTGGTGGTGAGGAAGAGGGTGCCAGCCAGAAGGCTTCTGTCCCAAGCTCAGGGGATGAAAAGCCTGGGGAGCCAGCCAGCTCGCACCGTCCACGGGCGCCCACTGTGGTGGATCTGGCCCGGGCAGGGCCCCAGGGGCTTGGAGCTGGCAGGCAGGACTCTGCCTGGGCTTGCGGGTGCTGCGTGCATTCCCACTTGCTTGTTGATTTGTTTGTGCCCATTTGCTCGTTACCAGGCACCTGCCCTTTAGGTGCTTACTAGCTGGAGTGGGAGGCTGATGGGGACGCAGGCCTGGGTGTCTGGGCATTTTGACAGATGTGAACGTGGAGTTCAGGGATCCCAGGAACAGAGGAGAGAGGGTCATGGGACAGGGAGGCGGGGGAGGGAAAGCTGATATCGAAAGGCGGTAGGTTTTCACCTGGTGGCAAGGGTAGGGCCCTGGAGTCAGAGGGCCCTGTGAAGAGGAGGAGAGGGACTGGGTTCTGGCAGGTGCTCACAGCTGCCCTCCCTGTCTGCTGTCTGCCTCAGGGAGGGCAATCGAGGCCGCAGGGGACACTGAGCCCGGGTGGCCCCCCTCGCTCCTCACCTAGCCCTTCTCCCAGGTCCACCACATCAATGCCAACTACTTCTTGGACATCACCTCCATGAAGCCTGAGGATATTGAGAACAATGTCTTCAGCTTCTCATCAACTTTTGAAGACCCATCCACGGCCACCTACATGCAGTTCCTGAAGGAGGGCCTTCGGCGTGGCCTGCCCCTCCTCCAGCCCTAGTGTGCCTGCCGGGCGGGGAGACGCCAGGCTGGATGGGGAGCTGGACAGGCCCCTCCACCCGAAGCCAGAGTGGTCCTTGCACATTTCACACGTCAGGCCCTCCCACTCCCCAACTCAGACTGCCTGGGGGTCCGAAGTCAACTAAGGGTGGCCATCTTAGCTTTGTCTCAGTGATGGGGGTGGGGTACAAGGGGGTCCCTGGCTGACCAGGTGGAAGAACCTTTAGCTCTGGGCTGCTTCCATCAGCCTTTTACTACCTACTTGGCTCTGGAAGTGGCTTGGAACCCTCAGAACAAGGCCTGGGGTCATCTCCCTGGACCTCACACACTCAGACACATATAGTCCAGACCCTTGAGGGGTGAACAGTGGGGAGGAGTGGGTGCTAGAAAGACTGGGCCGCCCTCCCTCCTTTCTTTCACCCCCTCCCAAAAGCCCTGGCCTGGGGGTGGGGGGAGGCTACCAGGGAAGCACTTCTGTTTGTCTGCAGCCTTCTTCCTGGCCATAGCCCTGGCTGCCCTCCTGTGCCTAGTGTCCCCAGTAGGTTCCATCTCAGCTGGAGACAGATTTCTGGAAGTTCTGGGCAGAACCCTCCTTCAGAAGGGGAAATCATACTGTAGCCCGCTGCTCCCCAGACCACTCAATCCGACCTAATGATGGGACCCCAGATCCTCCTTCAGGACTTACTAGGGGCCAGCTCTTGGGGAGGTTTATTGTGAAGTAGGCTGCTGCCCTTGACATGGAGTCGCTGAGGCCCAGGGCCAGGGCGCCCCTACCACCTACCCCAGGTCACAGCAGGATTGCTGGAGCCAGTGTTCCCATGATACCTGCCCCTCAGACCTCAGCTCCACAGAAGTGTAGCCCAGCCAAGGAACACAGCCTTCCTCAGAGCTGTCGCTGTTCCAGCTGTCAGGCAGCCCAGACCAGCTTGTCCACCGTTGGGTAGCCTCTTGACTCTCCTTGGCCCCTCTTAGGGCTTTGGTCCACATCCCAAGCCACTGACCATGGCCAGTCTCTTTTTTATACCTGTAGAAAGAATGTTTTTATGTGAACTTTCTCACAGTTCATATGTATTTTTGATAGCCCCGGCACTGAGGAGAAAGAAGGGAGTGGTGGTGCCCCCCAGCAGCCGCCCCATGACAGCCGGACCTGAAAGCCTAGGCGGGTCCAGCTTGATGTCTTTGCAGTTGCTCCTGTGGGAAGAAACATCCCTCTCTTCTTCTCCTCGTCCAGCTTTTTAAAAATAGTCCCAAGAGGGTCAGGATACCCCAACTCTATCCTTGTCCTCCAGCCAGGCCTACGAGGGGCCCTTGGGCTGTCATCAACCTGGAAGTGACCCGGCCCTCACTTATGCCCTCCCCCGCCCCACTGGGGGCTCCTCTGAAACCTGGAAGAGGAAGGCAGGCAAACGTTTCCTCAGATGCACTCCCAGGCCTCCCACCTGCTGAGTTTCCCTGCCTGCCAGGGGAGTTGCCACACCAGTCTTCCTTGCGGACTGTCTTGTTCTCAGTGTTGTATCAAGTATCATAATAATAGCCATTTACCAAGAGCTTTCCCTGTCTGAGGCACTTCGGTAAGATTACATGTATTTTCTCATTTAAACCTCACGATGAACGTGAGGCAGATATTAATCGTTCCCATTTTGCAGATGAAGAAACTGGGTCTTAGGAAAGTGAAGTGACTCGCCCAGGGTCACTCAGTGAGTTAGTGTCTTGATGTCAGAATGTTTTGTCTTGCACTGTGCCCCTACCTCTGTCCCATGCCTGTTTTCACTGAGTTGAAAAAGAAAGCCTTTCAAACCAAAAAGTCTCATCCCCTCTGTCCTCCAGAGCAAATGAGGTATGAGCCAGCTCAGCTATGTTCCTTGTGTCCCTTTTGGGAAGCAGTGCTTCCATACCGCTCACAGAGGGGAGGACACTAGACCTGTCTCAGTACTTCCAGGCATAGGTGGCCAGAGTCCATGCCATGAGCCACCCAGTGTCAACAGAGGCTCAGCCCTCCCACCCAGTAGGCTCTTCCCCTTATGCTGGTCTGGGAGGGCTGGTGCCACGTTAAGCGAACCTTGTCCTGTGGAAGGCGCCCATTGCTTGGGCTCATTGCATCCTCATCTGATGCCTCTGCCTGACACCCGTCCCCCACACTGTGCCTCAAGGCTCATGGTGGGGAAAGGCCCCCCAGCTGCCCTCTTGTACCCCTCTGCCACTTCCCTTCCCTAACCCCAACATGTCCTATAATAAAATTGGAAAGATTAGGGTGGTCCAAATGAGCCAGATATTGTTCAGTTCTGTCCTTGGTCTCACTCCTCTGCTAGGATTGGCCTAGCAGATGGGCAAGGGAACAAGGCTGGAATGCCTTTGGGGACTACTTTATCTGTCAACAGAAGGCTTGAGTGATGTGCTTAAAATAAGTTTGTGATAGTCATAGTCGTAGAACTTACTATTTTTAGAATCTGGTGCTTTGTGTTGAGAAAGATTCTGAAATTAAACCCATCACCTTAGAAGCAAAGCCTAGGACAGTCATTAGGTAATTTTTGTGATGGTGTGAACTTAAGGAAAACCCTGTAAAAGAAAGATTGAAGCAGAATGGGGAAAGGAAAAACTTTGAGCAGAGGAGTCTCAAAGCCAAGCCTTGGCCAGATCATAGGAGCAGGGTTTTGGAGCAGAAACCACACCGCCAAGTTGAACTGGCCTCTTCTAACCTGTATCACTCATTGGCTTGGGGGTAGAGTAACTTCCAAGGTTAGGGCCTCCATTCTCCCTCCAGCAAGGGCAATTTTCTGGAGAATGGAGCAGCTGTGAGCAGTCTGCTGGGAGATGGATTCACTGGTTGGATAAAAGGGACCTTCACGGAGAACCAAGATAGCATCTACCACACCAAGGAAAGACAACTAGATGGATCTGCAAGATCTGCCATTGCCCAGGATGGGACAGCAATGATTAAAGTGATAATTTGCCATCCTGTAAGGACAGCTGGACCTGGAAGTCAAATTTCATCAATTGAAATATGGGCAGGACGGACACAGTCTCTGACCAGCACCAGAAACATAATTTGCAGGATCCAGTGCAAAATGAAAATGCAGAATTCTTGTGAAAAAAAGGTTTTGTTGTTAATTTCAAGAGGGCCACAGCAGGGCATTAAAGCAAGCACAAGAGTGGTCCTCCCCCCATGAAGTCTGTCTGTCCCTGGCAGCTAGGACTTGCAAACTTTGAGAGGAAAGAACTGCAGCCTGGAATCCAGGCAGAGCTACACGCTGAGGTCAGAGGAGGGCATGTCATCCAGGCCCTGATGCCATGGAGACCAGGACCTTGAGGGTTTCAGCACAAAGAGAGAGTGGGTGAGTGAGCCTGGGAGGAATATGGGTCTCTTTACCAATGCCTCTGGTGTCTTACTGATCAATCTACCCATCTGATCAACCAACTCACTGAATGTATCCTGCGTGTGTGTGTGTATGTGTGTGTGTGTGTGTGTGTGTGTAAGCCACAAAGCGCTGGAGGGCAGAAGTCCTCTTGCTGCAGAGGACTGTAGAGGGTCTTGGCTGGAAAGTATGAACTGTGAAGCCACAAGCGGCGAGATAAAGCAAGGCAAGCACTAAGTCTGGGTACCTTGTTACGCCACAGTGAGAATTCTGAAGTTTGCGGTAAGGGTGGGGACAGCAGACACTGATCAATTTGGGGGCCAAGCAGCAACATAGACTCCATCTAGAGGAAGGATCGGGACTAAGCATGGACAGCGGCAAGGGGGCCGAGACCAGTGCAGGATGCCACTGGGAAGGCATCAGGGTTCTCCAAGCTCAGCCAATTTTCCCCGAGTTTCGTCGGGGGCGTGGCCTCGGGTGGGCGTGTCAACACGTGCCGCCGCCCCGCCCCCGCAGAAGGCTCGCTCGCTCCGCCCCCAACGGGGCCGACCTTCCGAGGGCGCGCGGGACCGCGACTCGGTGCGCAGATGCAAAGGATCGCTTCCGGGGGCGGGTCAGCGGAAGTGAGGGCTGTTGAGGCTGGGCCGCCCGCTAAGGTAGGAGGGGTCTTGAGGTGAGTGAGTCCGGAGTCAGAGTCTGAGGTGAGTCTAGGTCTGAGTGCGGTCCGGGAGCGGGAGCACGGTCTTCCGGCCCGGCTGTCGACGCGACTTTGTGCGGTGCCCGCGGCTCCTGTGCCCGCGCCAGTTCTCGCAGGAGCCAGTGTTGTCCGCCTTACTTGGCGGGGAGGGGGAAACTGAGTCCCCAGGGGGCACCAGCTGCACCGGAGCCTTCTCGTTTCGGCCCCCTCCTCGCTCCCTCCGGGGCCCGGCCCCGGCCTGTAGGTCCAAGGGCCGCTTGAGCCGGCGGCGAGAACTTGGCCGACCTTGGCCCTGTCGGGTCGGGCTGTTGCGGGGGAGGGGAGGCGTGTCCCGGGCGAGGTCCCCGCGGCTGCTCCCCCGGCGCAGCGGACTGTCGGCGCTGCAGAGTTCCGCTGAGCGTGGCGGCCTCGGCGGGGACCAGGGGTGATGCGACCAGGCCCCGTTCGGGAGGCGCTGCGTCTCCTGCGGGCGACCGTGTGTAAACACAGCAACAACAGCCTCGGAAGGGGCTGTCGGGGCGCAGGGGTGGTCGGAACCAGAGGATGCGGCCTGCGAGCAGCGGGGGCTGGAGGAGGAAGAGTCTTCTAGCCAGACCCTTGGGGGTGCGGTGGAGGGTTGAAGGTTAATTCGATGTTCTTGTTCGTCCGTTTCTTAATTGAACAAATGCTCAAGTGCCCACCGTGTTCTGAGCGGGCTGTACTCTGCCTGGTAAGTCCCCGCCCTTCTGACAAACTGCGGATCACACCGTTACCTGTTTGCTGCTGAGAGGACTCCGAACAAAGAACGAAACTGAGAGTGGCGCGGGGTGACTGTCAGGCAACGGGAGGTGATGCTTGAGCTGAGCTCGAAGAATACTTAAGGATGAGCTTGATGATGGGGGTGCTGGTGTTTCAGGCAGAGGGAATAGTGTGGGCAAAGCCATCAAGGGCCATTGTGGCTGGAGGGCAATGGGAAAGCAGGTGTGGCTCTGAAGTGTGCAGGGACCAAATGGACAAGCCTTGTAGGCTGCGGTGAGTTGGGTAGACAGGGCAGAGAAAGATGAGGTTGGACCTGACTGGGGAGGGCCTGCAGGTCATGGTGAGAAACTAATGCTGTTCTCTTGGCTCCAGCAAGCATAGTGGGTTTTAAGCATGGCCGGGATATGATTAGCAATGTGTTCTAGAAATATGCCTCTGGCTGTTACGTGAGAGTTAGGCCCAACTGAATTTGGACGTAAGTTTGGAGAAGAAGTGGCTACAGTGACTAAAGTAAGAAACACACGGAAGCACTGTTATGTGAAACTTGGAGCAGGCACTGACATTCCGCACAGAGCCTGGCACACGGGACTTTGATTAAAAGTCTAGGGCTTCTCTGAGAATATGGAGACCGTGCAGTAGGCAGCAAGATCTGGACCAGACTTAGATATGCTTTCTACTGGTATGACTGCCGAGTGAACTTAGGCCAGTCCCTTCCTCCCTGCAGCTTCTTTTCCCCACGTATCATGAAGTGAGTGGTACCTCCTCTCCTAGAGGTGGGGGACCCTTCTCTTCTAGAGGTGGAAGAGAGGTTTCCAAAAAGAGCTGCTTTGGTCAGTCCAGCCCATCCACTCTTCAGAGTCTGCCCTTGGCTCCTCAGTGACTTCTCACCCTGGGACATTCCCAGCCCTCATGACTTGACCCCTAGTCTACCTTTGTGGCCTTATCATACTCTGCTTTTTACATATCTGTCACCTTCCTGTCCTAGACCTGTGCTGTTGTTGCTGCTTTCCTCCTCTTCTTACCCCCTCTGAACTCACCTTGGGACCAGGGGACTGACCTCACCTGGCCACCTGCCCAGTGCCTTTCTTAAGCAGTGATATTCAGTCTCTGCTAGAATTATGTATTCAGGTCCTATCTCTCTTCTAGGCTGTGAGTTCTTTTATTAGAGCATGGCTGTGTCTTACTCCTTCCACAGTCCCTGCAGTGCCCAGCACAGGGCTTGGCACATAGTATTGTTAGTGTTTGATGAATAAGGGACTGAATGAGCTCATTGACTTCTGCTCACCATGCAAGGGCAACTTTGAGGAATCCAGTCAGAGTGCCTCCGCCCATCTGTGTCTTGTTTTAACAGTTCATTAAGCACTTAAAAATCCCGTTTTGCTGATTGACCATTAAGTTAACCTAGAGTGGCTGCTCTTCCTGTCATCTTTTTACAGATGGAGAAACCAGTATTCAGAAAGTTTAAGTGACTTGCTTAAAACTACTAACCCAGTAGACGGCTGAACCAGGATAAAAACTTTTGGCTCTTTTCCCTGTTCCCACTATGAGATTGGCTACCACTGTCTGGCTATTCTTTCTCCCCTTGTTGAGGCCCAGCAGCACTAGACTGGGTGGCACATGCTGGGCTTTTACATCTCAGCTTTAGAAATAAATGTTGGGCTTGGATGGTATCTACACTGGCTTTCCTGTGAGCTTTTTAACCACCTAAGTGTTCTATTTACATCTTTAGACATTTTGGCTCAGGAAGGCTTCCAGGGTTGGCCAAGCTCACAAAGCAAATCTGGAATAGAACTTTTAAGGTTCTGGGTTTGGAGAGGCCGTTGTCTTGGGTGAGCATAGCCTCTTGGGCTGGTTTTCTCCCTGTGAAACATCAGAGAAGTCTTGGTGTTTGGCATAGCTCTGCAGGACCTGGTTTTGTGGGGTTTGTGTGGTGGCCACTGAGTCTGCTGTGGGGGTTGTTTCACAGGAAGAGACGTCTGGTGTTCCTTCAGATGGCCTGATATGAAGGAGTCACGCCTCCCACCTCCCCAAGCCCGCAGAGCTGCTCTGTGGCTGCCTTGTCCTTCAAGTGCGGGAGCCAGCTGAAATGTCGGGAATGGAAGCCAATGTGGTAAGGGGCATTCCCAGGGCAGGGGTGTGGTGGGGAAGGTTAAGCACTGGACCTGCTGAAGTTCTGTAGGAAGTTCTGAGATTCTCAAGTTAATTCTTCCCTCACTGAGACCTAGAATTGAAGGGTCTTCCCATCCCCTCCCCGGAGGCAGAACCAACTATGACCTCAGGGCATTAAAGGAGTCAATGCGTTTATATCCTTCTGTGCAGAGGAAAGGGAGGGCAGCCTGGATGATCCCTACACCCAGCTAATCCCTCACCCGTTCACTGGACCCTCCCAGCACTAACTGTGCCTCGGTGGCAGCAGGTGTCCCCTTAGGTGGCTGTACAAGGTGAAGGTTGGCTCCTGCTAAAGGGAAGACGGGGAGAAGATGGGGGCAGTAGTTGGACTTTCTCTGAGGTTGTGGCTGTCCCCCTCTCTCTGCTCTAGACCATCCCAATCTGGCAAAACAAGCCGCATGGGGCTGCTCGAAGTGTAGTGAGAAGAATTGGGACCAACCTGCCCCTGAAACCATGTCCCCGGGCGTCCTTTGAGGTAAGTGTGCTGGAAGGGCAGGGAGAGTAGAGGCTCTGTGTGTGTGGGAGAATGGTGCTGCTTCTGTGCCCCAGACTCCTTGGCGTTCCCAGAGCAGGTTGTTCTCCTAGTCTCTTCATTTTTTCAAGACATATTTATTAACTGCCTTTAATGGATCCTGGTCACTGTGGCTTCCTGATCACACACAAACCTGTGCCCCAACAGCCAGGCTTCCAATTTGCTCATAAATTAATTGTCTTGCACCTTTGGTGCCTCTGCTTAGTGACTCAGATTTCATCGCCTGCAGCAACCCAGCTTACTAGAGTAGGCCAAAGACCCATGCTGAACTAGATCTCCAAACTAGCCGTGTCTGTGCTCTGAGGTGTGTGCTGATAACCCTGGCAGGGCCCCACACAGGATACTGAGTGCTGAATGTGATTTTGAGTTGAACTCTGCTTTTCTTCACCAGCCCTAAGACTTGCCTGCTTAGCTACCTATTTTCACTGTTTCCCTGAGACCATTACTCCCATCCTCTTCTTTCTGGCCAAATCTAGCCATTCTTTTACTGGGCTACTTCAATCTTACCTCTCTGCCTAGGAGGGCCTTTAGCACCCCTTCTGTAGCACAGATTCTTACCTGATCCAGGTGTCCGAGACTCTCTTCTGCAGTGGAAAGCTAAGTGGCATTTAATAGTCCTAGCTGCCTCCCTCTAAGAACTAATGGTTAAGCATCAGCTCCAGGCTAGGTGCTTAAGGTGTGTGCGTTTGGGGAGCTGGGACACAAAAGAAATACTTCAGCTTTCTGCCTACACAAAGGAGACAGAAATACATGCCTGAAAAGATGTGGGCCCGGGGGAGACAGAAATGAAAGAGCTGAGTTTGTGTATCAGATGCAGAGCTGCACAGTCTGTGTAGGAGCTAGGTCTGGAGCCTGACGTCAGGGGTGGTGGTAGAGTCATGGGTCTGGAGGGGTACTGTCCCATGACCCAGACTGCCTGTTGTTTCCCAGGGCAGAATGTGGCCTCAAGCATCAGGAACAAAGGGAAGGACAGCTAGGGAGCATGAGGGACTCAGTCAGGGTTGCCCCCACACTTGGCTATAACCTCTCCAGTCCTTTGGCTTAATGCTGCTAGGCAGAGACAATCAAGGGCCTAGGCTCCAAGAGTAGGAGTAGATGTGAGTAGTAGTAGTAGTACTAGTGAACATTTATTGAGCCCATGCTATATACCATGCTGAGTACTCTGTATATGTTAACTCATTTCATTGCCAAGAGCAGAGCACTCTGGCTAATCCCTAAATGGCTCATCTGAGCATTAGCTCCTGGGTCAGTGGAAGTCCTTCTCTGTGTAACCTTGGATTATCACTTCACTCCTGTGAGACCCAGCTTCCCTATCGAAAAGCCAGAGCTATCAACTCCTGATCTACCTACCAGTCTGTAGCAGAAACATCTGAATTTAACTCGTGTAGGGGGGTTTTTGAGAAATTATCCCTAGATTTGTTGTAAGTTGATTACCTTAAATATTTTTTCAAGGAAATCTTGCTGATTTATTATTTTTTAATTTACCCATATAAAAATACTAAATTATGAAAAGTGAAAAAGGAGAAAGGAAAACAAATTTCCTATAATCACATAGTCATGACACAAGAACTGTTAATGTTTTGGTGTAGTTCTTTTCCATATTTTTCTAAATGTATGTTTTTTACTTTGTTGTAATCAATCAGTATATAATTGAACCTTTCTAATTTTTCATTTAATATAGTGTCACTCAGTCTCTCTGTTCCCTAGTTGTTCATTTGGGTGGAGGAGAAATTTTGAAAAGTCATATTATGATTCCTTTTGTATAATTAATCATGTCTTTTTATTTAAATCAATAGTCAGATTATCAGGTGTGCTTCTAACAGTGTTGCTATAACAGTGTAGATCCCAGTAGCTACAAAAGGTGTTGTAAAGAGTGTGCCAGGAGAAATTTCCTGTTGCTGTAACAGATGTCAGTGTCCTCGTACCTATATTCTTACAACCAGAAGGCAAGACACTCTTAGACAGTGGCCATCTCTGTTAAAAAGTGACTCTGGCCAGTCCCACTAAAGACCCCTCTGCTCTAGCCAGGGGTCAGCAAAGGGCTAGACCTAAATATTTTAGGCTGTGGGCCATGTCAGTCTCTTACAACTACTTACTTTGGTAGTTGTAGCTTAAAAGCCACCATAGATAACGCTTAAATGGGTGTCACCATTTCTCCAGTAAAGCTTTATATATAAAAACAGGTCCCATCCCTGCTCTAGACCACCACATTTTGCTTGGAGGATACAGAAGGCTCATGACTGGTCTCTTTGCTTTCCCATCTGTGCTCTACACAGTAGCCAGAGCAATCTTTTAAAACCACAGATCTGATCCTTACATAAAACCTTCCAATGGTTCATTATTGGTCTTAGAATCAAAGCTCCTAATTCACTTTCCAATCTCTCCCAGCTCCCCACTCCCCTAATCCTATGTTCCAGCCATGCTAAATTATTTGTAATTTCAGACTCTTGCTTCTGGCCTCGTATTCAAGCTGTTTCCAACTGGGACCTCCTCTAGGAAGCCTTCCTGACACCCAGGCTGGGTTAGGTGTCCCTCATATGTATTTTGCCCCATCTCCAGTTGTCTCATCATGGTTTCAGTAAATGTTTGTTGATGAATTTTGCTTCCCTACAGACCCTGCCCAACGTCTCTGACCTGTGTCTGAAGGATGTGCCCCCAGTCCCAACTCTGGCTGACATCGCCTGGATTGCTGCAGATGAAGAAGAGACTTATGCCCGGGTCAGGTAGCTGAGGCAATAGCCTGCCAGCTGGGGAGTGGGAATTCTTCCCAGATGAGGTGGTAGGTAGGCAGCAGGAAGAACGCTTGTTGAGAGGCAGAGGCAATAGGAATGAGAGCTGTGGTCTCAGAGTAGGAGCAGAACCTGGTTGTGTTTGTCTTGTAGGAGTGGGTGAAGGAATTTTAGAAAGGATGCAGTGACCCTCTGTCTCTGATATGCCTGTCTTTCCCTGGTCCAGGAGCGATACACGCCCCCTGCGGCACACCTGGAAGCCCAGCCCTCTGATTGTCATGCAGCGAAATGCCTCAGTGCCCAACCTGCGTGGGTCCGAGGAGAGGCTCCTGGCCCTGAAGAAGCCAGCCCTGCCAGCCCTGAGCCGCACCACAGAGCTGCAGGATGAGCTGAGCCACCTTCGCAGCCAGATTGCTAAGATAGTGGCAGGCGATGCAGGTAGGAGCGCCTAATGCCAGGGCCAAGCAATAGCAGACTGTACCTTTTTGCCTGGCTTTTGGGCAGGATAGGGATAAGGATGGTCCCTGGTTCAGGGGGACCCGGGCCCAGGGTTCTGGCTGAGGTTGCCCTGAGGCCTGGCTAACCAGTATAATCCTTGGATGGTTTCTGTCAGCCATTTTGGGCTGACTGGTTGAGTTAGAACAAAATCTTCACTTAACCTGGGGCCCCAGATTCCCTCCCTTGGCTACAAAAAACTCCCTCTTTCGAGTGTCTTTAAGACATATCTTCCATGAGTGCTCAGTGGCTTTCCTTTTCAATATGAGAAATAAGAATTCCCTGCCACTAACAGACATAACCCTTTTTAAGCAACCTTCTTCCCTTTCCCTGTCCTCTCTCCCAGAGACCACCTCTCCATCCCTCCACCTTTCTGTCTGCAGTTAAGGCAGAACCACTGGAAATGGATGGGAGTCTGCCTTGTCTAGAGGCATGAAATACCAGCAGGTGGATCCTCTCCCAGGATGCTCAAGAGTTTAACCTCATATTCCTCCCATTCCCTTTTTTTTTTCTTCCCTGCTCTTCATTGACGAAATCGTAGCTCCCAAACCTTGTCAGTTGGTAGAACATAAGTCATAGTATTCTCTTTGAAATCTTCTTGTATTTAATTCTCTTATATGGCAGTCTCATTGAAGAATTGGACTTAAATTTATATTTGTCGACTACTTTTTTTTGTCTTCTAAGACACAAGCTGAAGTAGTTTAGGAAAAATTAGAGTGTTCCCTAGAAACTTAAAAATGGAGGAAATTCTCTCCATTAAAATTTGGAAACTAGGAGGACTGTCACCACTCTGGGTTTTTTTGTTTGTTTGTTTGTTTGTTTTGCTGCAGAACAATTCTTCCAGTCACAGATAGCTGGAGTCAAAGGAGCATAGTCAGAAGCACTGCCCTAGTTAGAGAAAAGGACAAAGTCAGGCCTTGGTTCTGCACTGTTGCTTCAGTATAGACAGTGCTGTCACTCCACAGCCCACAGCAGAATGGGAGCTTTTAGGAGGGAAGGCCTTTATGAGGTGGCTTTTTCTGCTCTCCTGGAGCACTGTAAGAGCCCAGTGCATTTACATCTTCTTGACATCCTGAGAGGGGAAAGTAGTGGAGGAACCCAGGATGTTATGGTATCAGCCCAGGAAGTGTTTGGTAAGCGGTGCTTTTAGGGAGAAGATATTACTGCTGTATTGTAGCCCCAGTGTCCATCCATGCCTATTGTTTTCTCTTTCAGCTTCGGCTTCATTAACGCCAGATTTCTTATCTCCAGGAAGTTCAAATGTCTCTTCTCCCTTACCTTGTTTTGGATCCTCATTCCACTCTACAACTTCCTTTGTCATTAGTGACATCACCGAGGAGACCGAGGTAGAGGTCCCTGAGCTTCCATCAGTCCCCCTGCTTTGTTCTGCCAGCCCTGAATGTTGCAAACCAGAACACAAAGCTACCTGCAGCTCATCTGAAGAGGATGACTGCGTGTCTCTGTCCAAGGCCAGCAGCTTTGCAGATATGATGGGTATCCTAAAGGACTTTCACCGGATGAAGCAGAGCCAAGACCTGTAAGCATTATAAAGAGCTATGATGGTCTGTTTACTGTTTTAAATTGCCTGTGGCCAATTATCTAATACTCACATAGTAAGTCCTCAGTGGCAGCCATGTGTTATTTTGTTCACAGGGCTTGCTTGCCTGCTTGCTAATGCCTGGGGCTCCAGTTTGAGGAAAGAGCAACACTTTACATTTGGCTGGCGTGAGCTAACCCAACCAAATGTCATTAGCCTAATAGGGATTTTACAAGAAGGCTCATCTAATCCAAGTTCTGTCCCCCAGAGGGGCTTCACCCCTTCAGTTTTCATAATGCTAGTGACAAGTGTCACCATGCCCCACCCTTCAAAGTACAGTTGCATAATTATCTTTAAAAAGTAGACTTATTTGGTAGAAGGAGCATTTCCTTTAATCACAGTGATCCATTATTCAAACCAACTCTGCAAATTCAGATTTACAAAGCTTTTGAGACTCCTAGATAGTTCCTAAACCTGGCTTCCTATCAGAATTGCTCAAATATACCTTAAACATACCAAAGTAGAACCCCCAAGGAGTAGAGCTCTAGTTGTTTTTGATGGGCCTGTGAAGGAATTTGGGAAATAACCATCGTGAGAAACTCATCTAGTCAAGAAGCCCTAGAGCTCCAGCCTGAGGGATTCAGCACCTTGCAGTGTTTCTCCACTGCACGGGACATACTGGAAGAGCTTATTCAAAAGAAGGCTCGTGGGCAATGAACTATTTCACATCCGGACCTCAAAGTCCAGAGGCCGGGTGTGCAGCTGTGTTAGTTAATGCAATTCAAAAACTGTTTTGGGGGCTAGGGAAGTGAGGGCTGTCTCCTGAGTTGATGAAGTTCCTCTTGAGGGGAACAGTTACCTCACACAAGGATCCCTTTGTGTTTCTGGCCCCATTTCCTTCTGAAAACTGGACAAGGGTCCTTGTAGTCAATCCTGTAGGAAAGTTACTTTTATGTTCCTTCTGTGGCCCTAGCCAGGCTGGTCATATTGACCTGCAGTTCTTTGGTCTCCTGCATTCCTAAATTCAGCTGCTGCTGCTTCTGGACCACCCTGAGCCTTCTTCATCTGGTCAGTGTTTAATAGATTGACTCTCAAACCGTCTTATACCTGCCTCTTGTACCATATTAGATCTCTGACCCCTGTGCCAAGCCCCTCCTCTCATTCTTGTCATGGGATCTTTTCTCCTTTGTTGATAGAAGGAACTGGGTTGATGACTAACAGTGGGAAAGTAGCCTCATCATCAAGGTTCAGAAATGTGACAGACTGAGGGCAGTTCCTCTTGTCTTTAAGGTTTAATAATCAATCCTGGCCCTTGTATAATGACCAGTAAAATGTCTTCATGAGGACATATGTAAGTTCACTAGAATTTCAGGCAACCAGGTATCTAGGAACCTCTTTTATGATGTTAACAGGTAGTGTGGACCTACCCTAATCTGGAACTGGTTTTGTTCCCATGGGTCCCTTATCATGTGAACATTTTACTATAAATTCTGGATCACTTATAAAAAACACCTTTCAACTCCCCTGATGGGGAGACAAGGTGGTAGTATATCCTCAGCACACCTTTCCCCCAGAATTAATAAAGGTCAGAAAAACTAAGAGTCATCAGTCACTTCCCCTACTGACCTGGGGAAATGCTGCTAAGAAAAGATAAGGCCAGAAGGTAGAAGCAGAAGCTTAGCCACAGGCCAGTGCTAACAGCATGGTGGTCCTTTACTTTGTCAACATTTTACAGCCCTTTCAGGAAATAGTAAAGCCATGTCTAGTTAAGGGATGAGATCTGTAACCAGCTAGCTTGGTTTTGAACTCTGGATTCATCACTTACTGGCTGAGTGACTAATGATTTCAGGCAAATTCATAACCTTTCTGTGCTTCAGCTTCCTCTTCTGTAAAAGAGGATTGTAATAGCACCTACCTCATAAGAGTGTTGTGAGGATTAAATTACAACATTGCCTAGGACAGAGTAAGTACTCAATAAATAGAAGCTGTTATTGTGTCTCTAGGAACCGGAGTTTATTGAAGGAGGAAGACCCTGCTGTCCTTATCTCTGAGGTCCTGAGGAGGAAGTTTGCTCTGAAGGAAGAAGATATCAGTAGAAAAGGAAACTGATAGCACTCAGCTCTGCAAACTCAGTCTCATGCTCCTGGAATTCTTTCAATAGCTGCCTTCCTCACTGCAGATGTTTCTGCCTCTCAATTACGAATCTTCTGCAACAGTCTTGCCGAAAGCCAGAGCTTAGACTAAGAGAAGAGCTGCACTATGTTTTCTATACTTAAAACCTTAGCAGAAGCTAAGGCCTGTTTTGAGCTGAGACACATTACAGGTAACTGTAGGTTGGAATGTCCCAGGTTAAAAGGTGAGATAGAAGTTTCTGGTTTTTCCTTGCCCCTGTGTGAAAATAGGTCCTAAATGAAAGACTTCACAGCATTAGACCACATAATTGGTCTCACCGAGCACTTTGTGTCCAGCTGTCACTCTCAGCCGCTTCCTTGCAGCAGAGCAGGGCTGAGGGGGCTATAAATATTTATGTACATGTTCACAGGGCAGGGAAAATCTTACGCTGCTCCGTCATGAACTGATGCCAGTGCCCAGCAATCACTTTCCCCCTTCCCTGTCCAACACTTACATGTAGAGGTCAGGCCGCTGGACCAGCTTATACTTGGGCTGCTGCCAGGAGGCCTGGGCTGTTTTTTTCTTACATATATTTTGTAATACTGTACAACCAAATCTACCCTCCAAGGCCCTGGGGCCTCATTGGTTCCACTGATTTAAAGCTTTCTCTTTCATGGACTTTAGTTTAAGCCCAGTAGAAAAGAGAAATGGGGAGGGGGAAGAGTACCACCCTTCTTCCAGGCCCTTGACTGCTCCTTTGTGTTGGGCCAAGGTTTGTACCTACCACACCATGCATGACTCAGATGCCCTCAGGTCCCTTTCTCTACAGTATGTATCCTGTGTGTTCGAGCTGAAGCACTACCTGACATTAAAGGAAGGATTTAGACAGATACTGCATTTGCTGAGTTGTGATCACCCAGTATCCCCCACAGGTATAGAATTCCTATTAATTTTAAGGTATATGAACTTTTGTAAACAAGCTCCTGGCTACCCCTTTCCTTATATATATATTCCTACCTTTATAAGAGAAAACGTCCCTAGGGAGCTTCTTGTCACTTTCAGTAGAGATTTCGTCCTAAGCTCTTAAAGTAGTTCCATCTTATAACTTACAAGCTTGCCCCCTAGAGGCTTATTTTTAAGCCTCTTTGTTACCACACCTGCAACATGGGAAACTGCTATCTGGTGGATGATGTCTTGTGTAGAACACAAGTCAAATTAATTAGACTGTGTTCAGATCAGACCCATGGCAATGATAGAGCATATACTATTAAAAAGTTGCTTTTTTTCAAAAATAAAATTGGTAATGTTTTAATTACCATCAGAGCCAGCTTTGTACACAGTCATTTATTTGGCTTCACAGTTTTACAAAGGGGTTCTCTCCCACCTTGTAGCAGAGGAGTGATAGCCACATTTAGATTGTTACATAGTTCAGCCTTTTTAGGGAGATTTTTAAACATAGAGTATATAACTTTAAAATGCTGTAAAGTTATCACAAAAATAAAACAACAAAACTACCATCATTCTACCTCTCTCTATCCTCCCTGCCCCTTGCACACTTGGGTCTGGGAGATCTGCCTTGTCACTCAGTGTCAGGAATAATGGTCAACGTTTAGGTTGAGTGGGTAAGATTACAACAACCAGAGATTCAAAGAACACACATCCATAAGAAGCAATGTGCCCAGTCAGGCATCTGAAAGGACAAAGAAGTGGCTCTGTGCAGGCTGAGTAGCAGGCTCTTTAGTGGAGGGATGAGTGCCTGCCCTTCCCTCTCAATGCTCACCATAGATTCATGCAGGGAATTTACCAGCCACTTCTTCAGGGGAACGGCACAACGCCAACCACAGTATCTCAAGTGGCACCACCTGCTGTATTTACACAAAGAAAATGCTTAATAACAACAACTTCATCCCATGCCTGCCTCCCACCCAAGATTATTGTCCTGAATGATCTTTCTAAAACATCATCTTACATTCCCCTATTCAAACATACCTCACTGAAGATACTTTCTTACATGTCATTTCAAGGTACTTTTAGAACCAAACCCTCACAAAGACATTTAGACTTGGTGCCTGATAACTTGATTACCTTCAGAGTCCTGGGTAAAGAACAAATCAGGCTGCGGATTTAACTGAGTGGGCCTATCCTGGCACTGAGCCCAAGGGCTGTTGGGAAACTGCCCTAAGCCCTGATTCTGGTCATTGGTTACATCTCGGAAAGGAGCTCTAGAGTTGTGGGCAATGACCCGCTGGCCTTGAGAATCCTCAGTGAAAAGCTGACTCCAGGAGTCCTTGTCATTCTTTTCGCTGTCCCAGGAAAACACAGGAATAGGACAAGGGTTTTGTTTCACTGACGTATTTGCTCCACTCCAAGAATCCTTGTATGTATGAAGGGCAGGGGCCTGCCTGTTTCCTTTGGCTGACACCTCTTCCAAGTTAGTCTTGTCCAAGAGCTGATAGCCCTTGCTTTCAGGTGTTTTACTGTGTCTCTGCACACTCTGATAATTCTTTTTCTTAGATCCATGAAGCCATTCCCTTTTCCAGGAAGAATCCTTCTCTCCCTTCTTTCGGTCCAGCAAGCAAGAATTCTCCAGCTCTTGGGTGAAGGAATAGGCTGGTGAGGCTTTTCTCTCTCCAGCACAGACTAAGGTATCAGTCTGGAACAAAGACAACACAGACAAGCATGGGGTTCCTATTTCATGGTGGCAAGAAGCCTGGAGAGACTGAGGAGAAAGTCTAGCTTCCTGGATGTCTGCAGGGGTTGAAGTGGCTAAAGGGGGTGCCACACAGTCATCCCCCAAGCCCTCGATCAGATGGTGTAGCTGGGTTGCATCTTCCTTAGATTCCTTGTAGGTCTGACTTTCTATATGAGATGAAACACCCCTCTGGTCACCACCATTTGTCTTTCCTAGTAAAATAGACATGAACAAACATTATTCTATAGGAAAACACCTGAGCAGGATTTTGGTAGCTTTATCTGAAATCAGTATCAGCCATCATAACTACCTAGTGCAGGGGTCTTAGGACTCTCCACAGACCTTTGAAGCTGATCTTCCTGCTTTCAACCTCTATTCTCTCCTGAACGATCTTTCTAAAACACAGCTTCCACTCCCCTACTCAAATACATGGATGCTTCCTGTGACCTCCCTAACAGTCAAAAAGGGTATACAATCAGACCATAGCCCACTTTTCCAGCTTGAGTTTTCATGTTTTGTGAGGTTGGTTTAACATAGGGTACGTAAGTTTTGCTTTTTTTCTTTAATTTAATGTAATTTCTGCTAAATAATGAACCTGGCCAAATATTACTCCTAGATATTATCCTTTGAGAAACCTGTTTAATATACACCATTTTTATAAAGTCTCAGAAGATTACATTAACCCACCAACTAAGAAACCTTCTGATGACATTGTGAAATATGTGGGTCTCCCACTGCCAGACATTTCATGGGAAAGGGAGTAAAGATACAGAACCATAAGTCAATCAGTAGAAAAGGACAATACAAAAGTGTCCAGCCTGTGCATTTTATCAGGTGTGGAATGGTCCTGTCTGCGTTAAGGATAAATGACATGGAATTCCTGCTCCCCACCCCAAAATTATACCAAAATTTAATTACACACAAAGCTGAATGACTGATTTCTTCTTTCCTTCTCCAAGAATTGTACTGCAGAAACTTTTATAAGAGTTCTCAACTTTGCCTAAGATTTTAATACAGAGTACACAGAAAATACCAGAATTTCTTTGCTCCCTGGTTGCTTCCAAATGGGTCACCATACCTGGCTGCAAGGTGAAGAAGGAAGCAATGCTGGTTTGCCGAGTGCCTGCAGGTGGATGACTTCTTTGAGTAAAAGAAATCTTGGCCTTTCTCTCTTCAGGAAAGAGTGTTAGCATTTTGGTGCTTGACTTGATTAAATGTTTCTGAGAAGAGGGAGAAAAATAATAGAACCTATTAACATCAAAACAGCTGCCAGATGACACAACATTGTAAAATGACTATAACTCAATAAAAAAAAAAGTTAAAAAAAAAAAAAAAACAGCTGCCAGATCTGAGAGATTCAATAAACACCAGTGACTGCTGGAACCACACTGGACCTTTTGGACTCCACTCATATCCTGTTCTCTAGGTAGTTTTTGCTCTACATCATCTCCCACCACCTTCTGCCATACTGATGGTGTTTGTTTTTCCTCAAGAATCATGCATTCCAACTATAGCCTACTCCTGCTTCCCCATGGAAATCAGTCAGGCTGACTAAATAAATAGGATTTGTTGAAGGGATTCCAGGGATGATGTTCTCGCCTTTATAGTTAATGATTCTACATCAGCAGCAGTTGATACATTCTCAGTAGTTTTCAAATAGTCACATAGTGGTTAATAGCATGGCTCCCTAGTCACACAGCCTCTGTTCAAATCAATACCAATTCTGCCACTGCCAATTATTAGCTGCGTAACCCTCTGCAAGATGTTTAATCTCTCTGTCTCACTCTCATGTGTGAAATGAGGACAATCATTGTACCTAGCCCACAGGGCAGTTATGAGGATTTGGTGAGTTAATTCACGTAAAAGGCTCACACAGTTCTGGCACACAGATAATACTCAATAATGGTTGGCTATTATTAAGAGGAAGAGCAATGAAACAGCTCCGGCCGTACTAAACTTTCATCTGAGGCCCCTTTATACTTTAGAAATTGAATTAGTAGATGGGCCAGAGAGGTTTGGGATATGTCAACTTTTATGCCTCATCCTTATTTAAGTGTGATTTGGTTTTGTTCCCATTTGCTTGTTATGAAATGCCTGAGAAGTAAGGAGAATAGGATTATATCAATTTGGCTGTGAAAGCCACAGAAGAAAAACGGATTTGCCAATATCTATGCACCAAGTTGGAAGTAGGCATGAAACTTGAACCTAAATTATTAATTTTAGCCCAAAGTTGACTTCATTTAATTTTTACATATGGAAACTAAACCACTTTAAGTGGTTAAAAGACAAAAGAAATCCTGGACACAAAATTCATGCTTTGACTTGTAGTACTGATATGGAGCATTCCCTTCCACCATACAAAACTAGAAAACTGGGTAAGAATTACATGAAACAACTGATTTTAGACAAAGGATAATAGGCAGTGCAGGATCACAGAGAGTAGGATAACAAATGAGGTGAACCCTGGGATCACCTTAGCTTTCTGCTTGCAAACACTTGTCAGACTGCAATGCATAGAGAGAGTACCCAGGCAGAACACTGCAGTCTTGATGAACTGAGCAGACGGAGGTTGGAATTCGGAGAAGAAAAGGTGGCCTGGGATTTGCAGCACGGAGAAATACATCCAGAAATCTACATAGAGATCCCTTCAGTTCATTACTGAATATTAACCTAGACATGTGTTAGACAAAACCCCATGAGGCCAAAGAAATGCCAGGAACTGCAAGACGAACAATTCCCAGAACTCACACAGGGCTTCCCACTAACCAGAGCAGAAAGACCTTTTCAACACCAGTGGCATTCAGCAGAATTCACAGAAGGATCACCCCTTAGCAGTAGAGCTAAACTAGCCCCAGAGCAAAACTTACTCCAAATCTGTCCTAACAAAACTTAAAAGCAAGCTAATGAACACTACCTGCCAAAACAAATTTCAATATTCTTTGAAGACAAAAAAAAAAAAAAAAAAAAAAAACCAGCATGAGAGCAATGTAGCACTCATGGCCTAGCATGCAACAGACAATTGCTAGATACGTGAAGCAGCAAGGACACAATCCATAATGGGGGGTGGGGGGATGGAGTGGGGGATCAGTTATGGGGGAAACAGGCTCAGAAATGTCAGAGATGACAGAATTAGCAGACAAACTTTGAAACAGTTACTACAAATATTTTCAAGGATTTAAAGGAAAATGGGAAAATAATGAGAGAAACAGAAGATATGAAAATTTCACTAGATGGGCTTAAGAACAGATTAGAGACTATGGAAAAAAATAACTGTAGACCTGAAGACACAGCAATACAAACTATCCAAAATGAAGCAGAGAGAAACAAACTGAAAAGAATAAAGTCTTAATGGTCTGTGGGATATCAAGCATATATACAATGAGAATTTCAAAAAAACAATGTGAAAGGGCAGAGAATATACTTAAATAGCCAAAATCTTTCCAAATTTGATGAAAACTACAACAACTGAGTGTCTTTTTCAAAGATGGCAAATACAAAATCTCCCATTTCACAGGCTCTTATAATCTGACCTTGCTATTCTTCCCATCAAGTGGTGAGAGCCATATTCCCTCACCATTAACTAGTGAAGAACTTTGCGACTGCCTGACTGATAAAGTATGACAGAAGTAACATTACATGATTTCTAAAACTGGGTCATAAAAATGCCATGTACTTCTGCCTTGCTTTCTTGAGATGCTCACTCTTGGAACCTGGCCACCATGCTACAAGGAAGCCCAAGCAGGCAAATGGCTCTCTAAATTATAAGGGAAACACATCCAAGATATGTGAAATAACATGAGTTAGTATGCCAACAAGTATTTGAGCACCTATATGCTACGTACTCGGGAAATAGTGATGAACAAAAGTGTTTCTGCCCTGGTAAAGCTTACAGCTTAAAGGGGAAAACAGACAAACTAGTAAAGAGTTATTTAAAATGCTGCAAGTATGCTAAATCTTATAAAGATGACGTAGAGAAAACTGCAGCTTATCAGAAAACAGTAAGACCTCAATTAGCAAAACATCTGGGAATAAGCTTTTCACCAAATTGGCTATACTTATTAGCAGGATTAGAAAGAATCCTTCCTTAGGTCAGAGCAATGTCAGGAGTAATACCGTCCCAGTTACAGACTTCTCAGAAAACCCATGGCTTCAAGGATTTACATTTCTCTCAACTAAGACCCCAAGTGAGAACAGGTCATCTGGAACTGAAGAGGGCCCAGGTACAAAGTCCTTCAGCTGATTACCCTACCTCAAAACAAAGACAGCCCCTGTATGTACATTACATAGCATAAGAAAGCATACTAAAAGGCACAGGGTTCCTACAGGACCTCCCCTTAGTAAGCCACAGCCTAGGTATTGACAGTCTTACCCTATAAGAATGCCAAGAAGAACATAACTTCAAGAAACACATTCCCTCCAAAACCAAAGAATGTCTAGTTTTTGGTATAGCACATTCATGGTCCAATCAAGCTTCTTTCAGAGAGGTAGAAGGAAAAATTGACTTCCTGTATCTATGGAGCTCCTGCTATTCTTGCTATTACAAGGACCCCCTATGACATGTTCTCTTAGAGAGTGATACTTTTCTTTTTTAGGGGGGGGTGACGTGCTGTAAGTCACACCAAGAGTAACCCACTCTTAATACTCACAACTCTGGTATCAAAGCAAATCTGAGATCATATACATTACTTCACTATTAGAAAATGTTTCCATGCTTCCACAGCATTTAAATTCTATTTAGCCCTCATTCTACCTTTATCTCTCTGATAATTAATCTGCAAGTTTGTCTCAAAGTTCTACTTTTAAAGCAATTTAATCTCCTCCCCCTTTTTAATTCATATTGTCTTCAAGCCTAGTACATAATTTGATCCAACTTCCTTTTTTCATAATGGTTACTCTGATCTTCAATTTGTGTATGACGTATCAATTTCCATATAAAGTAACAGCTTTGAAATACGTGAATTTGCGGGTTTTTTTGTTTGTTTTTTGGTTTTTTTGCGGTGGGAGAGGGTAGAATTAGGTGTGTGTTTGTTTGTTTGTTTGAAGAAGCAGTACTGGGGATTGAACCCAGGACCTTGTGCTTGCTAAGCATGCACTCTGCAGCTGTACCCCCCCCTCCCCGTATTTAGTTCTTTTTGCCATGCGACCTCTTCCTTTGCTTCCCAGGGCCCATACTCATCTTTTCCCACTTCTAGAGTCTCTGACAGCATCATCTTCAAGTCCCCCCTTCCTCTTTAGTCTTTCATAGCACTAATTTGATGAAGTTTTGGATGAAAACCTTTTCCCATCAATCACTATCATGCTTCATTCAAGTCAGGATGAAAGGATAATGCTACCTAATATAAGTCACCCCAAGGAGGATTGTTTAAGGAGTCTAACCAAGAAATTCTCATCATCTCCCAAAAATATAAATCAGCTCTGTTGAATTACTAACAAAGCGTTCAGAACTTGCTTCAAACTCTACAAACCCACAAAACAAATAACATACTATCCTAGTTCAGGATTTCATAAGTGCTTGGCCCCCATTTACTACCTGTTTCAATAGTCCCATATTCAACATCTAGATTAACCTTAAAGCACAACTGTGATCATACCATCTTGTTCTGGCAAGAACCTATAGCATAAAATGTAGACTCTCAGACTGCACACGTTGATATTATTCCCGTTTCCTTTTTCTCTATTACCAAAAACCCCTTATGCACACTGTAACATAATACTCAGCTAGATGCCAGTCCCCGTTATGGCCTCCACCTTCCTCACTTCTGTTTTTCACATAAAAAGGCCTGTTTCACAACCAATTCTGAAATGTTACACATTATTCAACTTAGCGCCAAGCATTCCTGATTCCCACAGCCAGATGTGACCTCTTCCTCTTCTGAACTTGACATTTATCACATGGTATTTCTTGAGTTATACTACAAAATCCTGAGGTCAACATTTGAATCACAAACTTTGCTTTCTATCCTCCACAAAAACAGCTTAATACACACAGTAGGTACTCAGCTCAATAAATATTTTAGGAAGAAAGTGGATATACAGGAAGGATACATTCAAGTTTTCTATTTTATATATACCTACTCATTACATTTTCAACATCACCAAAGCTTTCAGAAAAAACTTAAGGCTTTTCTAATACTGTGGCCAAGGCTAAGATGAGCTCCTGTCACTGTAAGTTGATGTCACACATGTCAACGAAAAAACAATGCATAAAGCTGCAAATAAGAAGAGTTGCGGAGGGGTGGTCTTAAGAATTTGGTAGACACCGATTCTGGTAAAATTGGAATAGTGTTTCAGAGAAGAGAAAGAGTCAGGGGCTTATAAAGACAAAAAGCCATGAGGTTGTTCAAAGTTGCCTGGCAAGAGCTGTGTTTGACTCTGATGTGAGTCATGAAATATTTGTCCTTAAGGAATCACAAGTTATTTTAGGGTAGGGTTCCAGTGACTGTAAGAGAAAGGAACAAATCTGACTCCATCTTAGATCTGTTCCTTTGACTTTAACCCTGTGCTCTGCTTCCTGTGCTGAGTCATGCTGGTCCTGTACCTTTTGTTAAAGAATGATGCCTATAGCCTGAAATATACAGGATAGCCCATGCTCAAGACTCTGACCTTTAAAAGTATAACACTTTCCCATTCATATAATGAAAAAAAGTTGCAGAATAGAAAATAACATTTGTCTTGTTGGAGGTTTGCAGGAACACCACGACCTGACCTGACCCTATGTAGACAGCTGCAAGAACAAAGGACTCCAACACCAGGAAATTTGCAATAACCAACCACACACTCTCCCCTTTTTAGAATGAAAGGAGCTTGAATTCTAACTTGTGGGAAGATGGCTCTCCAGGACATTAGTCTGCCATCTTCTCAGTCGGCCAGCTTTCCGAATAAAGTCGTTATTCCTTGCCCCAACACTTCATCTCCCAATTTACTGGCCTGTCGTGCATCAAGCAGAACGAGTTTGGACTAAGTAACATAAGTAGATAGGCTGTCACCAGTTATTTTAGAGTAAGGGTCTGCTAAGTATCTTGAATTTCTGGCAGATGTTCTGGATGTCTTCTTTAGGACAACAGGTGGTCAAAAGGTCAGATTCCATCCAGGCTGATGTGTGCATTAAGTCACATTTCCTTAATGGCCTCCAGCTCCATTTTAGAAAGCTCTCTCAGCAGTACTGACTCCATTTTAACTTTCCTTTCATATACATAAGGTCTAGAACACAGATAGGAGGGTATACCCACTGAAAACTGAAGATTTTCCTCCTAAAGTAATCTAGTAATAGAAAACTATTTCAAGAATCTTCTCTAGAACCACCTGGCACTGGTTTTTCATCTAAACTTAATGAAAATTCAGCAAGGATAAATGAACAGCAATTTCTTCTAAGTATCACAACTCCTAAACTAGAGACCTGATTTGACTATATCCACTAACAATACTCTTACAAAGGTGCTTCTCACTAATGAGATTTGTCTCACTTAAAGGATGTCATGCATGTCAGAATTAATTGCAGTACAATATTTTAGTACATTTATCATCAGTTTTGCCCTAATAAAGACTATTTATTGAAGATCTGTTTAAACATCCTGCTTGAACTATTTCCAATACAAGAATGGCCACATGCAACCCTCCCAATAGCAGAGATCCATCCCATTAAAGAAGGAGCACCGTGCTCATTTAAATGGTAATGTAGGTGCCTTAACTGAAATGCAATGGAGGGGGAGTCCCCGCTCTGGGACAAACCCCTGAATCCACCTAGTAGATGTCAACTTTGGGAATAAAAGCATTAGATGTGTGTATTTTATACATACACACACACACACACACTCTGAAGGGGAGCAGGATTTGTCACCCCAAAATAGGCCTGCTTCTTTGACATAAGGATTATTTTAGGCTGATTATTTTTAAGAAACAGCAGACACAGGAAAAGCTCTAAAAACTGCATATTTACCCTTTTATAAGAGACATTTATATTCATAAGGGAAATCTCCATTTGTAAGGAAGTCTTCCTGTCTGTACCAGGAAGAGAAGGATGACTCGGTATCTAGAAACTCTCATCAGTGGAGAAGACAACAACTTATATCGGCGTAACAATTTTACCCTTGTTTACTGTGTTTTTTCCTGGTAACCTCCCATAACTGACTCCCCACCCCCAACATCTTCTTTTGTCTTTAGCTGAAGATGGTATCTAAGGTGACAGTTTTGGCCATATCTGAGAGTTACTGTTTTCCTGGGTCTCTCTCATGTATACAGGAAGTATACATGCTATTAAACTTCTGTTTGATTTTTCTCCTTTTAGTCTGTCTTATATCAACTTAATTATTAGACAAGCCAAAGACCCTAGAAAGGAACAAGGGAAATTTTTTCTGCCCCTATAATATACATACACAAAATCAGCCTATACTGTATCTCTTCTCCCAATTTCCAAGCACTATTTCAAGTTATATTTTTAATTTTTTTTCTCTATAACCAGCCTCTATTTACTCAGGTACAAATTTCTGGCTCCTAGATGTAAACAGAAATGAAAGGAAGATGCACCTTTAAAGAGTGAGAGACACTGAGGGCTGCAGATAACTGGATCAAACTCACAGCTTTAAAAACATATTTAAGCAACACCTCCCTCCCCCCATGCAAGCCCACATGTAGGTCCTTTATGAGCATAAATATACTTCAGATATATACTTATAAAACCAAGGGCAGTCATCAGTTAGATCCCATGAACTATAACTTGCTTAATAAATAATATCCTATTACCTGAAATAACATACTATAACCTGCCTTCACTGACCAAGTTTGCTTTAATTGTACTTACAAACTGAATACCCTCCAAGCCCCACATAGCTTAGACAGTGTATCACAAGATTCCTTTAACCACGCCCTATAGATAACACCTCTGACTTATGGGTCATTATAGTGATGGTTGCTTAAATTGTTTTTCTAGAACATGCAGCTAGTCTTGCCCAGTTCAAACCAGTTGTGACCACCAAACATTCAACTGGGCTGCGAGCGTCAGATAGATGACATTTTATTGTAAAAGGGCCAAAAACTCCACTCTCAGATCATGCTAACACTGCCATTTTCTGAACATGCGTCCCATGATAAAAGCATGTAACTCAGATATGCCTGCACAGAACACCAATTACTTTACCTTTTTCTTGCTGCCAATCATCCTTCCCCACACCTGAGACCACCCTGCCTCTTTATCTCATAAATATCCCAGGCCCCTTACTTTCAGGGAGGCAGATGTGAGATTTGTTCTCCCCTCTTTTCACTTGGTTACCTTGTGAATAAACCCCTTCTCTGCAGCAAACCTCAGCATCTTAGCATTTGGCCTACTGTGCATCGGGCAGACAAACCAGGTTTAGTAACACTTACAGAGACCAATGATCCACCAAATATAAATAACTTCAATTTCTACCATCCTGGATTAGGCCCTTGTTATTTTTTGCCTAAACTTCTGCATTATCCTCCAAATTCCTCCAGCCTACCTTTCAGTGTACCACTTGCTTTCATATAACCACTGTTGGGTTTATCTTCCTAGAGACACCTCCCATTATGTCAGATGCCTTCCATGAATTTCCAACAACATGGCAAGAGTTTACTCTCCTAATCTCACCTTCTCAATTCCCCTACATATACCCTACTCTTTAGCCAAACTAAATTACTCCCTGTGTGTGAAGGAAAAGTCGGGCTGGTCTAACAAGATAACTCACAAGTCTAGGAATGTGAAGGAGAGGCTGGGCTGGTCTAACAAGACAACTCACAAATCTAAGTATCAGAATACTGATCTGAGTTCTACTGGACTAACTTGTAAATCTAAGTTAATTAGTGTTGGTTTGCTGTTCATGTTTTTTTGCTAGCCAGCTGGATTTTCAAAGATATATATCTGGCTTTGGAATGTTGGTTTGCTGCCTCCCTGCCTCCACTTTTGTGATAATGATGCTGCTAAAGCTGTTCCATGCCTATTGGCCGAATACCCCAAGCTTGTACTTTACCCTATAAAACCTCATGTGTACATCTTGGAGGTGCTCAGAGCTTCGGAGCAGAAGCCCCTCTGAGCCCGCCGGCGTAATACATCTGAGTACTCCAACCCTCCGAGTGGTGCTTGTTTCTTGGCTGGCCTGTCGTTTCCGTAACAATACATATAATACATATTAAATACTTAATACAGTATGTGACACCCGGTGGAGCTCAACAAGTATTAGGTCAGCTCCCCTTCTCGTCTCGTCTATTTTTTTCCCCTAAAGTTACCTGTTCTGTAGATGGCCGGCAACCTGGCAAGTTGGAAAGAGCGGACCCTCAGGGCGAGAACTTTCCGAGTTTACATACGCACCCACTCTTCCGTATTTCAGCCTCTGCTGCCGTCTGGCAGGGACTCTGAGCTGCTGAGGAGTCTGCTCCATTACACTCCTCTGAGCAAATTTTCTCTCTACCCTCTCCCCTCACCTCCAAACATTGCTGCCCAGTCTCTCCATATCCCTCCACAGCCTGCCTGCCTGCCTTCCGCCCCCATTTTTTCTTCTCACTTCCCAAACCCCATTTTTCAACTTTCTTCAGACTCCAATCTTTCTCTCTACTGAACTCCCAAAGCTGTTCCGTTCTCGGTCCCGGACTTTACCTCCACCACCTCCAATTACCCCCAAACTCCTCCCTTCTCACGCCGCCGGGTCCCTAGCCCCTCCCCCCGCCCTCTCTCGCTCCAACGCCCCACCTGCGCTTTCCGCCTCTTCAGCGCCGCCGCGTCCAGCCACACGCCGCAGGCCTCCTCCTCCGGGCCTCTGCGCTTCATGGCCGCTGAGGAGAACAAGCCAACGGGAAACTCTGCTACCACTCGGGCCGCCTCAAGGAGCCGCCATAACAGACTCCTCAGGAGTTCAGATCTCGCGCCAACGCTGGGGGCGGAGCTACGCTGCGGCCGCCGGGGAGCAGGCACCGCCCCCAACGTCAGCTCCGCCCAGGCCCAAGCTCCGCCCCTCCCCTAAATCCTACGCGACTCCTTAACCACCACCTCAACAGATCTTTTGATGCGTGGAGCGCCTTTACCGTTAGCAGGACCACGTTCTTTCTGGTCTTATCATTCCAGAATTGTATTCCGGAACTATGCTGTTTGGATGCTTTCGCGACATTGCACAAGGAATGTGCATTTTCATTTTGCTGAGTTAGTTGCACTTTCTTACTCATAACTACCCTAGCTTCAGGGTTTTCTTCTCTTCGCTGAATCCTCACAAACATCGCAAAAAGAAGGGGAGAAGCCGAGACTCTGGTCCGCCAACTCTAAAGCTGGGGTCCTTAACACTGCCCTAAATGGTTACAGTACACTCGAGTTTATGAATTACTTTTGTAATTCAAAACAAAAAGCTAAGCATAACTATGAAACCACATGGGAGAAGATTTAGAAACGCGTTAAGTAGAATGAAAACTAAAAAGCTGGAGTCAAGAACTAGATTTCAAAAAAAAAAAAACTAGATTTCAGTCCTGCTTTCAGTGTTTACTGTATGGCCTTGGATTTTAAAGAGGATTATGTAAGATACGTGAAATCTTTGTAAATTCTGAAAGTCCTTCAGAAATGCAAAAATGCTGGCAACCCACCCGTCCTTCTTCCATCCCTAACCACAATCTCCATAGATGTCATACATAAATAACAGAATATTTTAGCAGTGGAGTGACATTTCTTACTCATTCGGAGTTTTTTTTTTTTCCTTCTTATCTGTACTTTCTAATTTTCCTTCACTATTTATATTGCTGTATGCTTGTATGCTATGGAAAAGGTAATGCTACAAACGTTAACGTATAATAGTATTATAAAAGTTAACATATAAGATTCTCCTTGATTGAAAGACAAAAAATGTGAGCTTTGTCAAATTATGTATTTTAAACGTATTCTTTTAACTTCTAAAACTTATTTAGTAATAAAACTGACTTCACCTTTCCTAACAAAAAGAAAAAGTTCACATATATAGTGAATAAGGCCCCAACCCCACCCCCAGGCAAAGAGAAAACAGAAACTGCTCCTTCCTCCCTGTGCCCACCCCCAGCTTCCCCCTGAAAACCTCCTCCAACACCAGGGGCAGGCCCAGGGAGGGCACCAGGGCTCCTTCTCAAGGACAGGAGACGTAAAACAAAGAGGCAGCTGTTATCACAGTTACTTTATTACATCCAGGATATATCAGAGTCCACATCACCCCTAACTCCAGCCCCAGTAAAATCCTCCTTCCATACCTCTTAGCCTTTGGACAGGTTTTTCCCTCTGCCTGGAATGCCCCTCCTCTTCTCCATCTGCAAACTCCTATTCACCCTTGGCAACCCAAGACCCTAAGGGTCCCAGGTAGTGCTAATTATTCCCTCAGTGCTTCCTGAGTTCATTCCGATATTAAAGCCTTTACCATCCTGCATTGATCCACAGGGCCCAGTCAATGGTCTGCCTCTGAGCAGAGGCGCAAGACACACTGAATGGATACACACTGAATGTGAACAAGGGAATGAGGAAAGACACTGGGAACAGAATGTGTGGGACATAGAAGCCAGAGCTAGGAGAGTTGGGGCTCACAGTCTGGGACAGTGACTGAAGAAGTATGGGGCACTGGGTGGGATCCATTTCTACCTGGCACAATCTTCTACCTTGGTGGGGGCTCTCTGGGGCTCCAAAACTCCAGGCTGGGGTTCAAGGAACAGTAAGGTTCTGCACACATTTGGGGCCTGTCCTTTCCCTATGCACCAGTGACATCTGGGTAGAGGGGGGTTGCTGATGCTTCCCCTGTCTCTCAGCTCAGATCTGACTCTGACCTAAATCCCAGCTTCACCCCCTCCCAAATAATCTGGAAGCCCCAAACCAAGGTCTTGGCCCCAGCCAATTTCCCATTCTCAACCCTAGTAAGAGGCAATGAGGGGAGGCAAACCAGAGTAGCCCACATCTTTCTCTTTCTCTCTCTCAGGGCAGGGAGTTGGAGCAGGCCTAGAAGTGCACCCCAGCAGCTCCAGCCAATACTCAAATCCAAGGACTGGCCAGTGCCACCTTCGGCAGTTGAGGCATGCACAGAGAGTCACCACAGGCTAGACACAAACAACTTTACCAGGCTTCGTTCCCATCTGGAGCCAAGCCCGGACCCTGGCCCCCACTCTACCTCTCTCCCTACCAGCTGCCACCCGTATTCACTGAGTCTTCTGATCCAGATCGAGTTTGCGCCGTACCAGCTGGCTCAGGAGGAATGCGGTGAGGACGCTGCTGCCTACAGTGAGCAAGAAGAGGCCAGAGAAGTTGTGGGGCCAGCGGGTGTGCAGAGGCTCATAGATGGGCCGCCGGGCCTCGTAGTCCAGTGCCACAGCCTCCAGCTGAGCCAGTGTGCACAGAACCAAGAAGACATGGAAGAGCTGATGGCCCTGCCCAAAGACGTGGCAGCTGCCTGGGAACCAGCGCTCAGGCATGAAGGCCGAGAAGAAAGCAGCAGCTAGCAGAAAAAAGACCACCTGGCATTTGTGGTAGAGAAGAGCTGGGTCATCCGTGGCAGGGTTGGGGGACACGAGGATGCGGTGCGCCACAGGGCTGATGTCCAACGCGTAGGCCAGTGCCGAGGGCATCTCCTGGCAAGTGCGGCCCAACAGGCCGGGCTTCTGGATGTACTTGTTATAGCAGGAGCCAGTGCAGGAAAGCCAGGCAAGAAAGGCAGCCATGGGCAAGAAAATGGCCTGCACTTGGGCGTGCCAGGCGGGCTCAATGGCATAGTAAAAGTGTGCCAGGGCGCTGCCAAACTGGTACACAGCCACACCCACATAGTCCAGGAAGAAGAAGCTATAATGCCAGAACTCGGACTTGGCCTGCAGGAGGTGAGCCAAGGCACTGAGGGAGAGGTAGGTGAAGGAGGCGAGGACAATGATAAACAGAGGCAGGGCGTGCGGGTCTCCCCAGAAGTCCACGGTCCCCACAAAGATGGCCAGCCGCAGCAACAGCAACAGGGCCGCCAGCAGGTGGGTCCAGACGTTCACCACCTCATTGTGCTGCTGGAAAAGCGTGCGGAAATAGAAGCACCAGGTCCGATGCAGCGGCCGGTAGCCCACATAGATGTATGGCTTCCAGAAGAGGGGCGGTACTTCGGCTCGGTCCACCGTGAACACAGGCTCTGGCTGCACAGATGGCTGAGGCTTCTGGTAGTCCTGCCACAAACTGGTTAGGAGGTGGCTGAGCTTCTGGGCCACCATTGTGGCCATGGCTGTGACCCAGGCAGGGAGCTGGGAAAGGCCAGAGAAAAATCAGGGGGCTGGTGTCCTCAACTTCTTGCCCCAAAAGCAGCAACTAGGGGCTGCACTGCCCAGTTCTTCCTCCCTCTTCCCTACCCCTTCTCCCTACACTGACTTTAAGAGGAGAGGAGTCATTCTAAGGGAGCACTCAGCTCTAACTCATGATTGTTTTGCTCCCTGATGTGTCTCAAGTGCCTAGAATGGTGCCTGGCACATGGTAGGTGCTCAATAAATGTGTGAGGCATGCATTATGTAATGAGGCTCACTACCTCAGCCAACTCCATTCCAGTCCATGCTCCACACAGCAGCCCCCATTGTTTTCTCCTGTGTTCATGCTGCCATCAGTGTTCACCTGGTGGCAACAATGACCTTGCTAAGACACCTGCTGCCTCTACCTTTAGCTCCTTCAGAGTGGCCAGAGTCTCCCACTGACCCTCCATTCCCTACGTGATCTGGTCCCTACTACCTTTTCAAGCCAGATTCCTCAACCATAATGCACTTCACATCCAGCCACAGCCTCAACAAATCCCTGGGTCTGCTGTTTCACAAGCTGATAGCTTTGCACAAGCTGTTCCCTCTACCTGAGACATTTATGTCACCTTGCCTATCTGGCAAACTTCTATACATCTCTCAAAACCCTTTTCATCTGTGATACTTGTCCTGGTTTCCCTGGTCCACCAAACCTCTGGTGATGACCCTCTACTTGAATGCCTACCATCCTTTGACCATTATAACACTTCTCATGGGCATTAAATTGTTAATGCAAGCTCCTCCAGGGTCAGCACTTTCTCTTATTATTTTGTGAAACCCTGGTGGTTTGCAGGTAGCTGGTGCTCAATGTTGGCTGAATTAAAAAACAACGTAACAACATTCTGATAATACTTCATACCCTTCAAGGCCTAACTCAAAAAGCCACTTTTCCCCTGAAAGTCCCTAGTAACAACTGATCCTATAAGAACAGCCCTTTCCCTTAGCCACACCCCCACTAAAAAGTTCCCCGCTCCAGCCCTTCCATACTTGCTAATTGCAAATAAATTCAATCTAATGCCTCACTCTGGCATTCAAGACCCATGACCTGCTCCCACCCTCATTTCCCACCTAAACCAAATGTCACACCCTGTGTCAACTTCCTTTCCCTCTGCTGAAATCCTTTAATACCAGTATAAGCTGCCATCTCCAGGGGACCTTCTTATTGCCCCCTTCACTTTCCTCTCTGGGAAATCTATAATGGGTTATACAATTTAGCATGTAAATATACTCATTCACTCATTTAGCATATACTTCTGATCCCTTGCTCTCCCTCAGATCCTGTGCTGGGTCCGGGGGAGAACAGAGTGGAAAAGAATTTCATCCCTGCCCTCAGAAACTTCATGATATGAGAGAGGTTATAGAGAGGAAAATAAAGCATAGTTAATGCTTATACAGCACATGTTATTTGCCAGACACTGTCTTAAGCACTTCTGTGTGTGTTTGACTCATTTAAGCATCATAATACCCTGTGAAATAGGTATTATCATTAAGCCCATTTTTCAGATAAGGAAACTGAGGCACAGAGAAGTTAAATACACTGCCTAGGAAGCAACAGAGGTTTGTTCTAAACTCAATTTACAATCTTAACCACTGCCTTAAACTGTCCTTTGCAAGACAAGGTGGCAAGTACTATTAATCATTTCATAATTATATACTGTTCTGCCTGGTACAATTTGCCTAATTCAGGCTTATCATTATTCACTGTATCATTCATTAGGTCAAATACCTATTGAAAAACTAGCTGCTGCCAGACAACTCTCCTTCCTCAAATTCTCCCCAGCAAGCTTATTGGACTCAGCAACCAGATGTACTCGTCCATCATTCATCAGATATTTATTGCACCAGTCACTCTAAGAGGCAAGGAGATTGGAGCTGGATAAACCAGTCAAGTTCTCTGCCACCAGCAGGACTATGATAACCCTCAACGCCACCCAATAATTTGCACACAGGCCAGGTAAATGCATAGTGATTCCTATGGAAAGGCAACATCAAGACAAGCCCCCAGCCCTCACTCCTCCTCACCCCCAGCCAGATTTGCATCCCTAAGCTCCTTCTGCATGACAGTTCTGGAGTCATCTCTAGCCTCTGGCCTTTCCTAGTCTAGGAGGGAGGGAGGAGTTAAGTAAATCATTACACCACCGCATGAGGGGTGCTACGACAGGCAGTACAAGACTCTTTTACTTTCTATTCCCAAAGAGCCTGGCAGGTTTAGGAAGCAGGCCTTGCTGATAAGCTAATTAGTGGGGCCATTTCCATCCAGAGCACAAGAACCCCCCTGGCCCACTTGCTGGTTGGGAAGCCAGCACCGGATTTCTTCTCCTCCCCAAAAGATGAGGCTTCAGCCTCAACAAGGCCTCCGCCCTTGTCTACAGCTTTGTCTTCCCAACTCAGAACCTCAGAGGGCCGGAAAAGACCTCTGAAAACATCTCATGCAGGTCTGTTGTTTTACACTGAGGAAGCAAGAGCCCAGAGACTGGAAGGCCTTCCCCAAAGTTGCCCAGTGCAGCCAGATTTCCATTCCACCACGTGGGCAAAGACCAGGGACTGATGACATGTGATGGTGCCCTAGTTGCTGACCCCTGTGATCCGTTCAGTCTAATACTACATATTCTACTCTTAGAACTTCGCAAGTCCTAACAGCATGTTAAAGGCTCTGAGAAGTACTGTACCAAAGAAACCTGCTTCACTTTGTTAAACCTACATTTGCCGAGCTTACGTGACCAAGGATTTCTTTCCCAGTAATAATTATATTTTAAGGCTAGCTGAAATGCAATAAGTGTTTACTATATGCTCACTCTTCATAGCCTTGCTGCAATTAATTCTCATAACTAGCCTGTGAGGTAGGTATTATTATGCCCGTTTTGTTGTTGAGGATAGTGAAACTCAGAGAGATTAGGAGCTCCTTACCCAAAGCAATACGTACAGAGGGAGAGGGGCTGGTGGGGGAGGGAGTGAGAGATGGAGGCAGGATTTGGCCCCAGCTCTCTGACTGCAGAGCAAAGATACTCTCAGCCACTCCTGCTGCCCCGCCTCCTGTCATACGTATCTTCATCCCACAGAACTACTTTGGAAAACACTGATCTACAGCAGGCAACCAGGTCCTTTCCCATAAATTATTTCCTTAGGCTTCTGACAAGTGACTTGCATCCAGGGACCTCAGTCTCCCCCAGTTACAGCTACCCACACATGCTGCCCCAGTGAAGCTCACAGCTCCTCCTCAGGTGGTCCATAGCTCACTCCCAGCCCTTCACCTCCCCCAGACACAGTGGGCCCTAAGCGCAGAACCCAGAGACCACATACTGGGATGGCAGCAGTCAAGCCACCCTATTTCCTTTTGACCTCAGCCAGCGACCCTGTTCAGTTTGAATAGGTCTATTTTCAGAATTAGTTCCCATCTCCTGACTCCATGGAAAGGGGCCCTGGATCCAGGGGAAAGGAGCAAGGGCAGGGGTCTAGCATGAGCTGGAAGGATGAGGGTAGGTATCCAGAGGGCACCCTCGGTGCATCCTCTGAGTAGTCTGCCACGAGGCTGCCAGAACCTGCCAGAACCAGGCATCCCACCCCAGTCCAGTATACTTCCATGGCCCCCCTCCAAGCCTCCTTAATTGCATGGGTTACCTAAGGGTGTCTCTTAAACCTGGGGGCTGATGACCTGCTGTAGAAGAGGGCAAATTCACCAGATGCCAAGCACTGAGTGGCACTTCCAGAGGTGAGGGTCACTAGGGGCGGGGCTTCCAGGGACTGTGGGTGTCTTGTGTGATGTCACCAGAGGGTGGGGCTAAAGACAACCTCCACCCTCTCCCCTCTCCTCTATCACCATTCCCACATGGGTCAAATCCAGGTTAAACTCTGCCCCTCTAGCCAGGCCTCAGCTGCAGAAGGAAGTTCATAGTTAACCTCTGCATGAAACATCTCGGGAGACCGAGGGCTGGCTGAAAAGCCGTGACTTACCCAAGATCACACAGCAAGGTGGGCAAAGCTGGGCTAAGATCAGGTGTCCAGAGCCTGGTTGATGAATGTCAGGCAAACCTGACTGACTTCTGTCCCCTATTCAGGGGGAATCAGAATGGAAGGAAGTTAAGAATCAAGGAGAAAATAAACACTATAAAGGCTCATGAAGGAAATGACTTCAGATTCAGACAAACCAGGTCTGACTCCTGATTCCATAACATACTACCTGTGTGACCTAAGACAAGTGACTTACCTTCTCTGATCCTTGCCTCCCTCGTGAGAATTGTAATATTACCTACCTCATACATTGCTGCAAAGATTAAATTTATTAGAAAAGTTTCAGCACAGTTTGGTGACTCAATAAATAATTGCTATCATTAGTATAGATTATTAACAGTGGTAATAATTAATTATTACTATTAACAGCAGTAGTATTTGAAGTGTCTCCAGTCTGAGCATTAGTATTTAAAATATCTCCATCTTTTGGAGAGGCTGTGGAGAAAAGGGAACTCTCCTACACTGCTGGTGAGAATGCAGTTTGGTGCGGCCACTGTGGAAAACAGTATGGAGATTCCTCAAAAGACTAGGAACAGACTTACCATATGACCCAGGAATCCCAGTCCTGGGCATATATCCAGAAGAAACCCTACTTCAAAGAGACACCTGCACCCCAATGTTCATAGCAGCACTATTTACAATAGCCAAGACAAGGAAACAGCCTAAATGTCCATCAACAGGTGACTGGATAAAAAAGAAGTGGTATATTTATACAATGGAATACTATTCGGCCATAAAAACTGACAACATAATGCCATTTGCAGCAACATGGATGTTCCTGGAGAATGTCATTCTAAGTGAAGTAAGCCAGAAAGAGAAAGAAAAATACCATATGAGATCTCTCATATGTGGAGCCTAAAAAAAAAAGAACATAAATACAAAACAGAAAGACTCATAGACATAGAATACGAACTTGTGGTTGCCAAGGGGGCGGGGGGTGGGAAGGGACAGAATAGGATTTCAAAATTTGTAGATACTGAGAGGCATATGTAGAATAGATAAACAAGATTATACTGTATAGCACAGGGAAATATATACAAGATCTTATGGTAGCTCACAGCGAAAAACAAAAGTGGCAATGAATATATATGTTCATGTATAACCGAAAAATTGTGCTTTACACTGGAATCTGACACAACATTGCAAAATGACTATAACTCAATAAAAAAAAGTTTAAAAAAAAAAGAAGCCTGTAACTCTTCAGCACCTGGTTTTACAACAATAACAATAATAATGATGCCCCTCTGCATTTGCATAATAAAAAATAAATTTAAAAAATACATCTCCAGCTTGAAAAATTTGCTTGGGGTTCTTTAATAAACTCAGTCCTCTTCTAGCCCTCAGTAGCTGATTCCATGGGGTTTGGGGGTCTTAGAAAGTATTCTTTGTCTCTTTAAACATTTACCTTTCTCTGAGGGTTTATTTAGGGACCAGAGAATGTGGCTGGAATTTGGACTTCTGGGGATACTGACCTTACTTAATTAAAGTGTTCTTGGCAAACATCATTCAGAGTAACCTCTCTGGATTCACAGAGCTCTGAAGATTTGCACTTGCCCTTTGACCCAAGAGAGGTGGATGGGAAGTGAAATCCCCAGGGAAAAGGGCCTCCACCCCAGCAGCCCCAAGAGCCGGATCTCTGAGCGGGAGGGTAAAGGGGGTAGATTGTACTAGCAGGTAATCCAAAAGGCATGTGGCCTGGTTGGGGCACATCTGGAAGACTTGGGAGGTTCTGGGTTGGCTGAACTTCAGAACTGAGATCTCCAGGGCCCACGTGGGAGTTCCTCTGTCAGTCTGAGCAGTGCCTTCCTTGTCTCCCCTCTCACCTCCCCAGCCCTCCCAATTCACATCCCCTTTTCTAAACTCAGGGTCAATTTCCTCACCTCCTTCCTCAGCCAAAGCTTGTCACCCCCTAGTTCCTCCTGGTCTCCACCTGATACACACTGTCAGAGAGGCCCCTGATATCTCTGAGGGCAAAACAGCAGACCAGGTTGTGGGGATGGGGTAGTAAGTGGGCTTTGGAGCGAGAAAGCCCTGGGTTATACTCATCCCACAGATTTTATTCATGGCCTACTATATGCCAGGCCCAAGTCTACAAGGCTGGGGCACACAGTGACTGAGGCAGACAGGCTCCCTGCCCTGCCAGGTCACACCCACACAAATGAAATGCCTGTGGGCCCAGGAAAATCCAGCCCAGAGAAAAGCCACTCATGTGGTAACCATGGAGAACTAGAGACAGTTGCCCAGGGAGGCCAACTACCACTCACTTCGGGCAGATATTTCAGGAGAAGCCAGGTCCGCATTCTTGTGTGAGAATGGGATTTCAGGTCTGTGTCTGGAACTTGCCAGCTGTGTGACTTTACTAAAGTCCCTTCACTTCTCTGAGCCTGTTTCTTCATTTATAATCAGAGGATGATAATAGCTACCTCTTGGGCTCTTGCAAAAGCAAAACAAAGTCACGGATACTAGGTGTTGGCTCTGGCACCACATCGGCTCCACTATTTTTGTTGGATTCTAGTCCTGGCTCAGCCACCCAGACCCTGCATGACACCTGGACAAGTCCCTTCTGCTCTTGGTTCTGTTTCTCCAAATGTTGAAAGAGAGTGAATTCACCAGTGACTTCAATGGGCCCTTTAGGCCCTGAGACATTCCAACAGTATTTGTTTTAGGTTTACTACATGTCAGGAGCTGAAGCTTTAGCAGTGAACTAAGCAGTTTAAACACTGCCCTTATAGAACTAAGAGCCCAGCTAAATAACAGCTGCGGGTAACACCTAAGGGTATTAATACCCTGCCCTCTTAGAGCTTAATAGCCTAACTAAATAGCACCTAACTTTTCTAAATACTGTTGATTATAATTCCACTTCTTCTTTTGCCTCCTTCCTGCCATGCAAAATATTCATTGTTGCTTCTCTGGGCCCTGATGGTTCAGCAAAACAACTTTATCTTGCCGTCGAAGGCAGAGTTTAACCTCATTAGATAAAAATAATAAGGCCAGACCAGTGTTAACAAGGGGGCTGTCAGAGGCAAACCCTCTTGAGAGGTTCTGAGAAGAACGACACAATATAGCAGAGCCTGAGATAGTATTCATAAGACTGGCACTAGCATTAATAATTTACAGTGGCTTGCTGTTTACAAAGAAGTTTCACACTCACTTCACCTCTCCCTTGAAGCAACTCACTGAACCTATGGCTAAGCTGGTGTCACGGCAGCAGAGGCAGGGTGGCAGAGCACATCTGTCTAACTCCAAAACCAGTGCCCTTGCCCTTTATCCACTGTGGTCAGTTCCCAAGCCCCCAGTGGGTGGCCACAGATTATACAAGCAAAGTTTTCATCCCTGGCTGGCCTCCTGATATCTCAGCAACTGGGTTACCTCCCTCAATGCAAACCAGTTCCCCAGTTCAGCCCAATGTGGTTAAACAAAAAGTCCCTCCATGCCTTCCAAAACTGAACAGAAACCGTTTTTGTTTTTTTGTAACTGCTCTGGGCCTCTATTTGCACTGAAAAGTGTGATCAGAATGAAATAAATAACTCTTAAAGGAATTCCTGTGCATCTCAGGCTCACAACTGTGAGGACAAGGAAGAACCTGGTGGATGCAAACAGACCCAGAGAGGCTGGGTGAGCTAGCTACAGGTGCCTAGCACAGGGGGACAGAAAAGGGACCTGGGTTTCATCACTGACCTGCAAGGGCTCCTCTTGGCAGGGGAACTAAGGCTGGGGAAAGGCAGCCTCTCACCAAGGGACCCCGAAGTGACACAAGCCCCATGATGGGAGGCTGGGGCCCTCTCCAATGTGACATCCACCGAGAAGCAGCTAGGCTCTGAGAATAAATCAAACTCTTAAACTCCCCAGCCCTGGCCTGACTTGACCTGACCTTTCACTCCCAACAGGCCTTGGGGACAGTGGGAGCCCCCAGGGAAACTTCTGGAAGTCCTCAATGCCTAGTCTTGAGCCAAGTGCTTCCCTCGCTGGGTGGGGGAACCCCCATTCTCTCCTGACACCAAGAAAGTCTTCCCCATCCCAAAGGGCCTCAGCTCCTTTGGAGGAAGAGCCCCTCTCCGCCCCCAACAGTGCTCTTACCATTGTTTCCCGTTTCCCAACTGGGAGCCCCCCACATCACCCAGTTCCATGTATTCACACCCCTTTTCTCCCCAGAATCTCCCTCAGTGGAAGTGATGGAGTGAGTGGAATCTCCCTCAGTCCTCCTTCAGTGGAAGGGGCGTGCTCGGTGCCTATCGTCCTCCAGGACACCATGGCCTTCCCAGGGCACATCGCCCTTCCGCCCACTCCTTCAATGAAGTGCTCCTGTTCCAGCTCTGATGGCCCCTCTGCTCCTGCCTGGGATGCTCCCCTTCTAGCTCTGCTTCTCCTTCCTGCACCCGCCGCTCCGCAGTGGCGCACCCCCACCACCAGCAGATTCCCCCTGGCATCCTCCCACTCTCCACAGGAGCCGCTTCCTCTCCAGCTACGCAGTCCTGCGTGTCCTCCCTCCCTCCTCACGTACCGTTCCCCCCGCCCCGCCACACACAGACACATCCCTGAGCTTCCGCGGCGCACAGCTCCCCGCGCTCCTACGGGAGCGCCCCCTCTGCCCGCCGCCGCCCGCCCTGCCCCGCCCACTCTCCCCCAGCCGGGTACCTGCGGAGCTGCGAGAGGCCGTCGACGTCTGGGCAGCGAGCCGGCAGTTAACGGGGCAGCCGGGCGGAGGCCCCGCCCGGAGCCGGGGAAAGGCGGAGCGGCGGCGGGCGGGAGTGGGCTCGCTCGGGACTCGGTGCTCAGGGCCGGGCTGCCGCCCGCCCCGACGAGGGCAATCTCACTCGCCCACAGCTCCCGCCCGGCTGGGCGCCAGCAGCCCCTCCCGCACCGCGTCCACGTGTGGCACGCGGAGGCGACAGGCTCACCCACATCGGCGACGACAGTCTTGGGAGTTCCTGTGGTCCTTGTACAGATGGAGACTCGGAGGCCCGGGGGGCAGAAGTGGCTGCCCAGCAGAGGCTCCAGCTGAGCGGTTCCGATTTCCGGTCGACTTGAACCGCAAGCTCCCGAGTCTGGACCCGCCTGACCTGAGGGGAAGAGAGCAAGTTGTAGCAGGAGCATCCAAGTTTCCCAGCTAGAGCCCGCAGCCCAGGCTTGAAGCCACTTAAACCCACATACCTCACCTCACTAGGGTACTTTTGGTAGAGATACGCCCGACCTTCCCCATCCTCGTCTCTGCGCCCCTGTCTTATTCAGGGTCCCACCTAAAGCCCTCTCCTTGGGCAGCTTCCCCTGATCCGCCCAGCCAAGGCAGTTTGTTTGCACTTCTATTAAAACACCCACTTACTACTCAGTGTAACATCTCCCCCCATGAGAGGGAGCACCTGAAGGATGAGGAATCCGATCACATAGAAGGCCCTCAGTAAATAATGGACCAACAATGGCGGGGGTTGTCCGCTCCTCAAATGCGTGAAGATCTGGACCGGGCAGAGAGGGGAGACACCCCGACCTCATCTTGCTTGCACCCAGCCTGATGGATGGAATGCCGAGAGGAGCCAGTTTAGCAAGGACGCTGCTCTGCCCTTAGGGAACTTTGAGAGACAGTTGTGGGTTGCAGAAATGATGACAGGACCCAAGTCCTGGTGCTACCCCCAACTCATCCTGTGACCTTGGGCAAGTCTCCTTGTTCTCGCTGGGCCTCAGTTTTATTACCAGTAAAATGGAGATAATAATATCAACCTGACAGTGTTGTTAACAGAATTAAATAAAACAATGGATATTAAGATTCTTTGTCAACTGCAGTGTACTAGAGGAATGTATATTTCTTCATTATAACAAAACATGTATGATCATGAGGTAATAGAATGTTCAATTTACTTCAACAATTTCAATCACACAAGAATTACTTAAATGTCCATTACCCCTGTGGATAGAAAAAGTGGCAAAGAAAATCCAATCATTTAGAACAGGTAGGATATAGGAAATGAAAACAAATAAGGACATTATGGAGATTATATTCTATCACAGTGAATAAAAACTTGGAAGGTGACTTGGACTCAGCTTCCATTTTTGAAACACTTGCCCTGTCCTGGGCTTGTTTTTGAAGCTATAATTTATTAAGCTCTTGCCATGCTCAGAGCGGTGCACTACACAGTTGCCATGACTACCTTCTTTGGTCTGAACAACCCTATTAACCCATTTTACAAATTGGGAAACTGAGGCTCAGAAAGGGGACACAAGACTGTTATATTATCTCATTTGGCCTCATTGCTTCCTGCATGGTGAGTGTGATGACCCCCATTTTAGAGATAGAAAAACTGAGGCCCAGAGGGGAGAAATAATTTATTTCAGGTCACATAGCTCCCAATGTATTCAGACTCTGGGAAATGGACCTGAAGTTGTTCCTGGAGGAGAAAAGCCACTTAACTGTGAAACTTGGCTGTGGATATTTGAGAGCTGAATGATAAAAGTAATAAAAGTAAGGAGAGTGGTCAGTTATGAAGCACTTGCCATGTGCAAAGCCCATTAGATGCACTGTAGGCCCAGGATGTGGTTCTGTCATTATCTCAGTTTGTGGATGAGGAAACAGGCTCGGAAGGATGCTACTTGCCCAAGGCCATCCAGTTGGCTAGTGGCAGGCCTGGATCCAAGTCCAGCTCTTATCTGCTGCACAGTGCTGGTATCAAAGAGTGAAGCTGTAGGGCTGGGACAGCTACCCTGTTCTGCTCCAACTCCTTTCCCAGCCCAGGCAGGGTGGGAGCAGGGCAGCCAAGGGCATCCCTTCCCTTCCCTCCCCCAAATCAGGCCAGCTGGGTGAGGCCCAGAGATTCCACTGCTCCAGGATCCCAAAGCCCTGTAATCTTTTGAGTCCAGACCTTGGAAGGGGGACCAATCTGGTAAACTGTGCATCGTCCAGCTGCCCTCTGAGGGCCAGGCTCAGCCCTTGGGGGAACAAGGTCTCCTGGGAGACTGGATTCCTGGGCAGGCCTAAGGAGCCAAAAGCCTCAGAAGTCAAGCTCTGAACTGGGAGACCATCAGGACAGGCTTCAGTGGACTCAGAGTAGGAGAAAGGACAAGTCAGGTAGCCTGAGCTGTCTGGAACACATTCTAGTCTTTTCCCCAAAATAGGTTCAGCCATTCATTGGAGGCAGCAAAGTAGTAAAGCACATGAGTGCATTCTGCCTGGGTTCACATCTTAGCTCTACTACTTAACCAGCTGTGTTACCCTGGGCAAGTTATGTAACCTCTCTGGACATCTACCTCCTCCACTCTAAAACAAGTTAATACTACTTACCATATGGTGTTGTCATGAGGAGTGAATGAAACAATACATGTGATGAGCTCACAGTGCCTGGCATAGAATGACTGCTTGGTAAATGCCAGCAATCACTCTATTTCAATTCTTTACCACCTCCCTTTGCCAATAATTGAGAAAAATAAGGGCTTGCTGTAAGCCCCCAGATTTCCAGGTGGCTTGTTACACAGCATCATTGAAGCAATCCTTGACTCATACACGTAGCAACCAGGATTCAAACACACAATCTCAACCATGCCTGGTGCATTGAGAGTGCAATGCAGGAGGGACCAATTTCCTCCAGAGACTCACTGCCTAAAGACCACTTGGGGTGAGTCTTACAGGACAAGGAGGAAGTTACCAAGCCATGAGGAGGGGAAAGAACTTCTCGGGCAGAGGGAACAGCATGTGCAAAGGGGCAGAGGTGTGAGTGGTGGGGTAAATTTAGGGAATGAACCATCACGTCCTGGTGCTGGAGCATAGGGGAACTGGTGGTAGCAGATGACATTAGAAAGGTAGGGAAGGGTGAAAATGTAGAGGGCCTCACCAAGGTGGGAGGGCTATCTCCTGAAGGTGATGCATAGCCTGGAGTTAGAGATTAGAGAGAAGGTTTTCTCTGGAGAGAGTGGAGTGGAGTGGAGTGGAGTGGGGTGGCTTTCCTCTCACTTCAAGCCTAGTGAGGGGGCATCAGGAGATCCATCAGAGAGATGGTGAGCATCCCCTGGGACTCCATAGTCTGGTATCTGACTCTTGCTTGAGAATCACAAAGGAATTAGTAGCAGCAGAGTAGAGGGCAGTGGTGGAAGGATCTGTACTCTCACGTAAGCAGGCTGTGGGTCTGTGCTGCCCCCAGGCCAGAAATGGTCCATAGGAGAGAGTCAGCCTGAGGCAGCCTTGGATCCAGCCCAGAGAGGTCTCTGGACCCCTCAAGCAGCAACCTGGTAGACAAACCCTCATTTGTACTCTACCTCCTTCCTTGTCTCACTCTGCCCACTCCCCCTCCTTTGCTTCCTGGAATCACCTCCCAGATAAACTATTTGCACCTAACTTTCTGTCTCAGGCTCTGATCTGGGGGGAAACCAGAAAAGTGCCCCCATCTACAAGGAGAAAGAGTCAACTTTAAATCCCTGCCAAGCCTGGAAATCATGAACACTAGCTCGAGATAGTGCCGTTAAGTCAGACCTTCCTGATCCTATAACATGCCCCCCTCATTCCTCCCATGGCAGTCCTAGGGGTGAGGGGGTCAGAAATACAGTGGGCAGTAGTGGAGGGGGAAGGGTTCAGGTTCAAAGGACAGAAATAGAGATGCCAACCATGGCTTCACTGTGGCTCTCTTCCTACTCCGAACTCAAGCTGCCAGCACATTCCCATCTCTTGACCTTTGCACTTGATACTCCTTCTGCCTGGAACTCACTTTGCCCAGACAGGACCAGCTACATAATTTCTAGCACCTTGTATAAAATGAAAATGCAGGGCTTTATTTAAAAATTAAAAATTTCAAGATAACAACAGCAGAATGTTAAACCAAGTGTGGGACCCCCTCTGAGTGCACGGTGACACCGAACCCAGTGTGACAGCATGGGCCCCACGGTCATGAAGCTGGGCCTGGCTCCAAACAGCTGAACTTCTGGCTGCCCCTTCCTGCAGAGCTCTGTTTAAATGTCACCATATCAGAGAGGCTTCCCCTGACCATCTGTATAAACTGGCACCTAACCTCCACCCACACCCCCATCCTACCAGTACCTGTGATAACTCTTCCCAGCCTCCTTCTCCTTCCAGGTCCTCAGCACCCCTGCCATATCGATGACCCCAGAGGCCATCATTCCTGTCTGGTCACTGCTATTTTCCCAGGACTAGAACAGTTCTGGACACATAGTATGTGCTCAACAGAGATGGACAGAATGGAGGCAGGGAGGGAAAGGGGGAGGGAGGGGAAAGAAAAGAAGATATCTTCACCCACGGAGAAAGCCTAGCTGGGGGAGAGGGAATCTTGGAAAGGTCTGAGGTTGTGACTCTTAGACTCTCTCAAATTACTAAAACTCTTTCATGACTTACTGTGATTAGAAACTTTTTTTTTTAATCAGAGAGTGTCCAGTGAGGTCATGGAATCTGCTCTCAGTTTCAACCAAGGGACAAGAAGACCCAACCTACAAAAAGTGTCTAAATAGGCAGTGGAGGTGAAAAACAAAGCTGTCTTATTTGGTACATCATTGGCCTGTGTGCAAGGATCTCTGTACGATGAAGTCCTAGAAGCAAAATTATCAGGTCAAAGGGGATTTTGATAAATATTGCTAAGTGCTCTTATTCACATTGGGCTAATTTACATTCCCAAGAACTGGGTGTGGTATCAAACCATCGATCTTTGCCAATCTGCCATGTGAAAAATGAAATCTTGGTTTTCTTTTACTTCACATTTCTCCTATTACAAGTGAGGCTGACTATCCTTCAAAACACACTGTGATATTGTGATTTATTAGAAGAAATATATGTTTGGTCTTTGAACCCGTTTCTGGCACAGAGCTCTTGAAATCCTTGTAATTTCCTAAGTGATAAGATTTGTTTTTGACCTTGTTCCTGACAGAGGGTCCCTTAAATTCTTGTAAATTCCTAAGTGATAAGAACACTAGGACATCTTTTTTTCTTTTGAAGCAACTCTGGGTGGGCTCCTGGATGGCTCCTGGATGGGGGCTTATAACCAGAAAGACTGAGCCGTGATTACTTTATTACATTTTCAGGGAGGTGGGTAATTAGGCTTATTTATTTATCTTTTGATGAAGGTACTTGGGATTGAACCCAGGACCTCAGGCATGCTAAGCATGCACTCTACCACTAAGCTATACCCTCCCCTTAATTTGGAATCTAAAAAAACCAACAACAACCCCCTAAATGAGCTCATAGATACAGAGAACAGATTGATGGTTGCCAGAAGCCAGGGAATGGATGAAATGGGTGGAGGGAGTCAAAAGGTACAAACCCCCAGGTATAAAATAAATAAGTCAAGGGGATGTAATGCATAGCATGGTAACTATAGTTAATAATAATGTATTGCCTATTTGAAAGTTGCTAAGAGAATAAATCTTAAAAAGTTCTTATCACAAGAAAAAAAATGTTGTAACTATGTGTGGTGACAGATGTTAACTAGACTTGTTGTGGTGATCATTTCAAAATATATACAGATGTCAAATCATTATGCTGTATGCCTGAAATTAATATAATGTTAGATGTCAATTATACCCCAATAAAAAATAAATAAAATAAAATAACATTGCACATAATCACATCAAAAAGAAGTAAATATTGAGGAATAAAAAGAGTGCAAGACTTGTAAATAAAATCTACAAAATTTGCTGAAAGAAAATTTAAAATGTAAAATATATGAAGAGACAAGTCTGTTCTTGGATTGGGAGACTCAATATTGTTAAAATAGCTGTTCTCCCAAATTGATCTATACATTCAATTCAATCCCTATCAAACTTTCAGCAGACATCTTTTTGCAGAAATTGGCAAGCTGATCTTGATCCAAAATATGAACGCTGATCCAAAAATATGAAAATGCATTGAAAACAAAATAAGTAAAACAATTCTGAAAAAAAAAGAACAAAGTGAAGGGTTTATACTTCATGATTTCAAAATATACTATCAACCATGTAACCAAAACACTGTGGTACTGGCATAAGAATAGATATATAGGTTAATGGAATCGAATTTAGAGCCCAGAAATAAACCCTTAACATTTACGATAAATTGACTGGAAAAAAAAGATAAGTCAGATTGGGAGAAAAATATTCCCAAATATCACAAATCTGCAAGAGAATTTGTATCCAGGATAGTTAAAGAACTCTTTCAACCCAATAAAAAGATAATTCAGTTTTTAAATGGGCAAAGTATTTGAATAGACATTTCACCAAAGAGGATTTATGGATGGCCAATGAGCATATGAGAAGATGTTCAGGATCATTAGCCACTGTAGGAATACAAGCCCAAACCACTGTGAGTTACCACTTCACACCCACTAGAATGGCTATAATTCAAAAGAAAAGAAGTAAGTGTCAAAGATGTGAAGAAATTGGAATGCTGCTCACACACTGCTGATGGGAATATAAAAATGGTGCAGCCACTTTGGAAAACAATATGGCAGGTCCTCAAAGAGTTAAATATAGAGTTACCATATGACCTAGCAATTCTACTTCTAGGAATCTACCCAGGAGAACTAAAAACATATGTCCACACAAAGACTTATATACAAATGTTCCAAGAAGCATTATTTATAAAAGCCCCCAAAGTAGAAACATCTATTAATAAAGAAAAGATAAATAAAATGTAGTATATCCAAACAATGGAATATAGTTTGGCCATAAAAGAGAATTAAGTACTGTTACATGGTACAACACAGATGAACCTCAGAAACACTGTGCTCAGTGAAAGAAGCCAGATGCAAAAAGCACAAAATACATGATTCGATTTATGTGAAATGTCCAGAAAAGGAAAATCTATAAGACAGAAAATAGATTCATGGTTGTCAGGGCTGGAGGTGGGGACAGGCATGTGTGATCTCTTTGGGATGATTGAATATTCTAAAGTTAGACTGTGGTGATGGTTGTACAACTCTGTAAACTCACTAAAAGTTATTGCATTATACACTTAAAAGAAGTAAATTTTATGGTCCGTAAGTTATATCTCAATGAAACTGCTAAAAAATTTTGCAATTAACATCTAAACAATAAATTAAAACTTTTAAATTTCTTCACTATCAGAGAAGATCGTTTTTCAGCTTGCTGCTTGAATTTCTGAGGCCCATCCGAGTTTGTTTTGGACTTTGGGCTCAGGATACATTTAATTTTCCTCCAAAGAGACCTCAAGTCTTTTTTACAGACTGGCAAAGTCTGGCAGGGCCCTTTGAAAACTGAGGTGTTTCACAGCTAGAGAAATAAAGGACCTTGACAAGGCAGCACAGACATTTTGAGACAGGAAGGAAGGGGGCAGGACACAGCCATTCAAGGAATGAACAGCAATTAGCACCAAGATGGCAGAAAATTCAACTCCCAGTAGACTTTGAAGCCCAAAATGGTGGGGGATTTGATTTCCAGTAGAACTTGAGCTTCATTATATGCTCAATGTAATACATTAACATACTAAATGGCCCTCCCGTGGGCTCTGTGACAGTTCTGAGGCTGACTTTAAAAGGTAAAAAAGCCAGCAGTGGCCCAATTCCTGAGAATCCCTGCCCCTTCTCCAAAGGAGTTGGAATAATCCTCCCGCTTGTTAGCATTTGAATCTACTGAGTCCCTAAAAACTAACATGGTGACTCACAGCCTCTTGTTCCCTCACCTTTGGAGACAGACTGCACTCTGTCTATGGAGTGTGTATCTACTTTTATTTTATTTTATTTATTTATTTGTGGGGGTGGAGGGGAGGTAATTAGATTTATTTTTAAGTGATGGTACTGGGGCTTGAACCCAGGACCTTGTGCATGCTAAGCATGCGCTCTACCACTAAGCTGTCCCCTGTCCCCCTAGTTTTACTTTAAACTAAGTACCCAACCCCACATGACCTTTTTCTCACCTTCTGAGATGGCCTGCACTGTCTCTGTCTATGGAGTGTACATCTCTTTGAATGAATCTACTTTTCCTTAACCGTGTCTCGCTCTTTAATCCTTTTCTGCACAAAGCCAAGGACCCTCACTTGGCGGAGCGAGTCCCAGGGACTCATTTGAGACCTGGGACATTACCATCCTCTCGCACCCCATTTTCCTGTATCAATTTGACAGCTGTCCCATTGATGCCCAGTACAGCCTGGCTGCATAATACAAACACCAGGGGAACCAGTAACTGGCCAAGTGGGAACCCGGCCTGGCACAGGTGACCCCTTGGTTCTTTTCTTGCCAGAGCCCCTTTAACTTCTCTGAGGACCCTTGCTCCTGCTTGAGATGCTCCTGCAGACTTTCCTCTCTAGTGTACAAGCACAGTCTCCTCTTTTGGGTCTCAAAAAGTTCAGTCCTGTTTTCCATTAGAATTCTCATGTTCTATTCAGTCTGAAGCTTCTCCTCTCTGATGGCTCAGAGGAAAGAGAGAGAAGTAGGAAAGGTATTGTTTGTCCGGCGTGGTTGTAATTGGGCTTTGGGGCCTCTGGGCACAGAAGGTACCCAAATGTCCATTCATGAGACTCTTTTGTGGGTTCCCAAGAGAAAGCCCCACCAGGGACTTCACACCGCATCCTAGGCCAGGTGATGGTACTCTCCAGCTGATCCCTTATGACCCCCACCCCTGTGCTTCTGCACCCGCCATGCACCCCTTCACTGCAGGTGCCCTACCCTGGGAGGCAGCCCTCTCAGGCAGGGTTCTTGTCGGAAGGCTCACAGCCACCTTCCTTCCCAAGGCTACACTTCCCACGCATAGAAATAGCTGCTATTTCCTAAGATCTGGGCAAGAGCAGCCTATTCCCAGAGAAACTGGTTGGTGAGTTGCTTGCCCTCTACATCTGTTAAGTAATATCTATGAAGTTTACAGCAAACTACAAAGTAGGCATTTCATCCCTCACTCCACCCCCTGTCACAGCAGAGTAAACTAAGACCTTGATGCTGAGGATCCTCCTGGCCAGATTGAGGTCACTGCCATCATTAACAGCAAATATTTGGCAATGACCTGTTGGTGGTGAGGCAGGTCAGACTGTTATGGAAACGACAGGCCAGTCAAGAAACAAGCACCACTTGGAGGGTTGGAGTACTCAGATGTATTACGCCGGCGGGCTCAGAGGGGCTTCTGCTCCAAAGCTCTGAGCACCTTCAAGATGTGCACATGAGGTTTTATAGGGTAAAGTACAAGCTTGGGGTATTCAGCCAATAGGCATGGAACAGCTTTAGCAGCAGCATCATCACAAAAGTGGAGGCAGGGAGGCAGCAAACCAACATTCCAAAGCCAGATATGTATCTTTGAAAACCCAGCTGGCTAGCAAAAATACATGAACAGCAAACCAACACTAACTGACCTAGATTTACAAGTTAGTCCAGCAGAACTCAGATCAGTATTCCAATACTTAGATTTGTGAGTTATCTTGTTAGCCCAGCCCAGCCTCTCCTTCACATTCCTAGACTTGTGAGTTATCTTGTTAGACCAGCCCAGCTTTTCCTTCACAAGACCACATAATCTAGTCAGACTGGAAGCCCAGAGTTGGACAAAGGGCAGAAGCAGGAGAGAGATTTGCTCAGCATGGTCTGGTCTGAAGCCCAGGCCCATGTGTCTAGAAAGTTGATCTGGAGGGAAAAAAAATCACCAGATAATCTCCCAAGGGGGTCAAGGGACAGGAGGTGGAAATGACATTAATCAAGTCCAAAACAGTGGTTTCCAAACTTTGCAATGGAAACACTCAGGGATCTTTTAAAAATATGGCTGCCTGGACCCCGCCCCCAGACATTCCTATCTGATTGATACGGGGAGTGACCAGGCATCAGGATATTTAAATGTGTAGCAGAGTTGGTGGCAGGGACAGCGTGTGGGGAAGAGGGGCAGGGAGCACTGGAGGTCTCATAGAAGGAAGTGGCAATGACACAGCCTTAAGGCCTGAGGTTGCACGATGGGGAGCTCAGGGCCCAGGGCACTGGGCTGGCCCAAAGTGGCCCCTGGGAAGGGAAATTAGCTGGAGGACTATGGGAGAGAAGGGCAGGAAAGAGGGAAGGCATAAAGAGATGAGAAGCAAAAACCCAGGCAGTGCAGTGAGTGTTGAGTCCATTGTCTGTCACTAATTTTCTGTGTGACCTGAGACAAATTGCTTCCCCTCTCTGGGCCTCAGTTTCTCCATCTTGGAAAGGAGGGGATTGAACTTGATGATGGCCAAAGATCCCTCTGGCTCCAGGGTTGGAGGACACCCCGGGCCCTGCAGACTGGGCCTTCTAGTGCGAGATAAGCCCACATGGAGTTCCTGATCTGCAGATCTGTAAACCATGCTGCGCTCCAGCCTGGGCGGGGGCCAGGAGCAGAGGTCCAGGAGCACCCCTGGCCCCTCCCCAGGCTCCCCAGCCACTCCCCAGATTCCCCAGCCACTCCCCAGACTCCCCAGCCACTCTGTCAAGTTGCCAGAAATGGTTCATGGAAATTTCCTCTCAGCCCCTCTAGCTCAGCTCAGGGAAAGTGGCAGTCCTTCCTGCTTCAAGTAGAAATTTCCACTCTCCCTCTGACAGCTGGTGGGAGACACGGAGCCGCAGAGCTGGAGACAGAGTTTGTGGCAATGGCGGGGAGCAGGGAACACTCCTGGTTACAGGCCACACAGGCTCTGTCAGTGGTCCAAGCATTTTCCTTCAACAAGTATTTATGGAGTACCTCGCCTGCTGTGTGCTGGGCTCTACTCCAGGTGCCAGGGACTCAGGACAGGACAGACACCTGTCTCCTAATGAGGGGAAGAGAACATACATGGATACTCTGAATACAATGAGGTACAGTAAGGAGGAGGGTGTTACACTGGGGGCAGGGAAGTGGCTGTTTTAGGGAGGGTGACCAGGGAATGCCTTGCTGTGGGTAAGGAGAAATTTGTGTAATTATCAGGGGAACAGCAAGTGTATTAGTTGCCCCTCATCTGTGGTGTCCTATTCCTCGGTTTCAGGTACCCACGTCAACTGCAGTGGGAAAATATTAAATGGAAATTTACATAAGTAAACAATTCATAAGTTTTAAATTGTGTGCCATTCTGAGTCACATGATGAAATCTCCTTCAGGCCCACTCCGTCCTGCCCAGGCCAAGAATCATCCCTTTATCCAGAGCATCCCATCTGTTACTCACTCAGTAGCCACCTGCGTTCTCAGAAGGATTGTCGAGGGGTCTCGGTGCTGTGTTCAAGCAACCATTATTTTACTTAATAGTGGCCCCAAAGCGTAAGAGTAGTGATGCTGTTTCTTTGGATGTGCCCAAGAGAAGTGTAAAGTGCTTCCTTTAAGTGAAAGGGTGAAAGTTGTGGACTTAATAAAGAAAGAAGAAAAATCCTATGCTGAGGTTGACCGAAACTTCTATCCATGAAATTGTGAAGACAGTAAAGAAATTCATCCTAGTTTTGCCATTGCACCTCAAACTACAAAAGCTACAGCCACTGTGCGTGATAAGTGCTTAGTTAAGATGGAAAAGGCATTCAATCTGTACAATAAGATATTTTAGACAGACAGAGACAGAGAGACCACGTTCACAAAACTTTTATTACAGTATATTTTATAATTGTTTTATTTTATTTTATTTTATTTTATTTTATTTAGTTCTTGTTGTTAATCTCTTACTGTGCCTAATTTATAAATTAAACTTTATGATAGGTATGCTTGTAGAGGAAAAAACATCATATATATAGACAGGGTTTGGTAGTAGCCACAGTTTCAGGCATCCACTGGAGATCTTGGAACACACCCCCTACAGGTAAGGGGGCACTGCCATACAAAAGCCCTGAAGCAGGGCCTTGGTTGGCTTGGTGAGGGTGGCAGGGGAAGAGTAGAAGGTGAATGAGATCAGATAGTTTCTTGGGCATCTGGATCTCTCATTGCCATGGGCAACCGCCTGGCCTTCAGAAGCTCACAGCTCTTCTCAGGGAAGGAGAGGGACACAGCAGGGCCGTCTCCTGCTCCAGGTCCAGGGTGACGTAGCACAGCATCCCCCCAGGTCAAGCACCAGTTCCCTTCCAGATGTGGGAGTGAAGCCGGAACCTCTTTTTGCCAGAATCTCCATGAGGTAGATAGTCTTCTCTCAAGCCCAGATGCTGGTGCGGGGCAGGGCTAGCCCTCACTAACAGGCACTGTGAGGGGGCAGCACTCTGGAGTCCACAACCATCCCGGAGGTGTGAACAGAGGCTCATAGAGAGGGCGCCGCCTGGGCAGCAGCACACGTGGCAGATGTCGGAGGTCTCACACCTGACCTGGCACATCCTCTCTCTTGGTTTTGGATTTTGGGGGAGGTTTGGTGAAGAGAACGGGGTATTCCTCAGCCTCGGGCCAACATGAAGCCGTGGGAGGGGCTGTGATGCTGGATCTTCCTCCACGTTGGCTCAGGTCAGGGGGCCCTTCAGGGTCAGGATGCTGCTCTTGCTCTGAGTTCACCGCTCGCCTGTCTGTCCTGTCCCATGTTCACCATGACACTCTGGGGGCATCGTTCCCACTAAAACCAACTTTGTATGTGCAGAGCCGTCAGGGATGAGGAGTGCAGATGAGCATGGCAGTTACTTGGTCCAGGCTGATGCAGCTGAGGTGGCAAAGGCATCAGGCAGAAGCACTGGGGTGGAGAACACAGAGCTACCTTAGAGGATGCACTGTAGAGGGGCCAGGGTGGCAGTGGAGGACTAGTTTAGAGGCCCCCTAAGTATCTCAGCGAGTGACGGAGCTGGCCCAGGCAGGAGAGTCGTGGAGGAGGAGGTGAGAGAAATGGTTGTCTTGCATCCAGTGTCTGCCTGGCTTGTCCTTCCACTGTCAGACCATTTAACCACCCACCTCCTTCCCCACATGGAACCCCAGTTACCATTCCTTCTTCCCTGCATTCATTCCATCAACAGGTAGTTACGGGGTGCTCAGACAAATCTGACCTGGACCCACGCTACTCACCACCAATCAGTGGCTCCCCAGTGCCTACCAAGTCAAGCCCAAACTCCTTGTCCTGGCTGGCAAGACCTTGCATCGTCTTGCAGCCTCATGTCCCCCTACTCCCCCTCCATCCGTAGTCCAGTCACCCCCACGTGTTGCCACCTTTCCTCTCAGCCGTCTACGTGCTGCTCCTTTGTCTGACACCCACCACCGCTTTTTTCACCTGCTCAACTCCTGCTTCTCCTTTGGGACTCAGCTCAGATGTGAACTCCTCCAGGAAGCCCTCCTTGACTGGTCCCCACTACCCAAGTCTGACTTGTTGGCCCTTTCCTGTGCTTCTATTGATTTCTCTGATACCAACACTCATCACACTGTGACCCCTGTTAGTTGCCTGTCCCTCCCCTGGACTGAATGTGTTAACCTGTGGCTCAGCCTGCATTCCTAGCACTCAGTGCAAAGAAACCTTCTTGAAAAATGAGTGAAGGGTGCCAAGTCTTTGTAAGGTGCCTGGGGTAGACAGATGAGCAAGAGACACAGTCCCTGTCCAAAGCAAGGAGAAAGGGGAAATCAGGAAATGGTTTGTCAAACAACGACTAAAAGGGGTGTGGGAAAAGGGGGCCAGGAGGTTGCCCAGGGGGACAGTGAGTGCAGTGGAGTTTCTGGAGTCAGAAAGCCCTGGGTTCAAATCCTAGCACAGCCACCTATTAGCTGTGTGACTGGGGGTGATTTCTCAACCTTCCTGCAAAATGGGGATGATAACAAAACACCTCCCTCATAGAGAATGCAGCTCAGTGTTTGGCTTATAGAGAAACATGTTAATCATTTTGATTTGTGAACATAATGGGTGGGTGAGGAAGGTGGTGAGAGCAGACATGCCACACTCCACCCCCGTCACCTGTCTGTACTTCAAATCTGACCAAACCTTTGGATCAAATGAGAACGCCTAGCCCAGAACACAGGTCTGGCTTCCAGATTATACCAGAGAGTAAACTCTTCAAGGGCAGGCATTTTTGCCTGTTTTATTCACTGCTGAATTCTCAGCACCTAGAATAGTGCCTGGTATGTAATAGGTCCTCAATAAACATTTCTTGAATGAATGACTGAATTCCAGTGTCTCCCCTCAAATCTCAAACTCAACAGGGCTCCATTAGCTATAACAGCATTCAGCAGCACACAATGAAAAAACACAAAATACTGGCTTAAACAAGTAAAAGGATTAATTTGCCTCCCATAACTAGAACCTGGGGGTAGGCAGTCCAAGACTGGGACATCAGCTCATTGGTATTACCCAGGACCCGGGTTCCATCTGTCTCCCTGACCAGTCATCTTATCATGTAGCTTTTAGCCTCATGGTCACAAGGTAGGGGCTGTACCCATAGTATCGTGTCTCCATTCCAGGCAGGAAAGAGGATGAGAAAAGGGCAAAAGGAAGAGGAGGGACCAGAGAAGTTGATACTTGAAGAAAAACCTGTCAGGCTTCTGTTACAAGGAAGGGGAGAATGGGTACCGACTGGGAGGGGAGCCAGCAAAGTCTGCCATGATGGCCAAATGGAACCATTGCTTCTCTCACCTCACCAACTCCTACATCTGTTCCCTTCTCCAGGCTTCTCCAGCAAATGACATCTCCACTTAGCTGCCCAAGTGAAAAACCCAGGGGCCCACATCCTCACCCCATGGCCCACATCCAGCCCTGTTGGCTCCACTGTGACAGAGATCCCGAATCCTTGTCTCTCCACCCCATTGACCCCACCTTAGTCCAAACCACCCTCATCTCTTCTTCCTGCTCCCTTTATATCCATTCTCCTCACAGTGGCTGTCACAGTGGCTGACAGATCATTTACAAACTTAATTACATCACATCACTCCTAGAGCCTTCACATCACACACAGAATATAATGCAACCCCTTGTTCAGGCCCTGCCAGCCTGCATGTCCCGGCCCTGACCACCTTCCTCCCTCCAGACCCCCTTGCTCAGCTTATCCAGCCATGTGGGCCTTGTATGTGCCCCTTCCTCACACCTGCTGGCTCCTGCCTTTGGGCCTTTGCACTAGCTGTTTCCTCTGCCAGGAACACATTACCTCCTGCCTGTCTATCTGTGGAGACCCCTCATTCCCTGCCATGGACACTGTCTGTTACATCACCCCTTTCATTTTCTCCATGCACTCCTCATAATCTTTCTTTTTTTAAATTGAAGTATAATCAGTTTACAATGTTGTGTTAGTTTCTGGCATATAGCATAATGTTTCAGTCATACATATACATGCAAATATTCCTTTTCATGTTTTTTTTCATTATAGATTACTACAAGATATTGAATATAGTTCCCTGTGCTATATAGAAGAAACTTGTTGTTTATATATTCATATACAGTAGTGTGTATCTGCAAATCTCGAACTCCCAGTTTATCCCTTCCCCCTCACCCCATAATCTTTCTGTTGTCTTTCTCCTCCACCAGAATGTAAGCTCATGAGGGCAGGGACCTTGAATGCCTTGTGCATAGTCATATCCGCAGAGCTTAAAACTCTGCCCGGCATGTAGGAGGATTCAGTATTTGTTCAGTAGTAAATGAATGAATAGGGAGGCTTGTTTTGGGTGTTCCCTTAGGGGACCTTCCAGCTCTTGGACATCTAAAGAGAAAAGGGAGGAAGGAGATTAGGGATAGGGGACATAATGCCTCAGATACAAGTCAGAAACTGGAGCCAGTAAATGATCATTTTTCCACCAGCATCCAAACACTCCTCCCTGACTGTCCAAGCAATCCTTCCAGGCACAGTGTCTCCAGGGTGGGAGTGAGAGCCCATTTGGGGAAAACAGGAGGGAGAAGGTGAGCTCAGGCCTGCACCATATTAAACCTGCTCTATTCAGGCCAGAGCATGACCTGGCCAACTGGGGAATGATGTTGAGAGCGCCCCCTGCTGACTCCACTGCTGACTAGCTATGGGTCAGTAATTGCAACCTCTCTGAACCTCAGTGTTCTCACCTGGAAATGGAATAAGAATAATATTAAGTCACAAGAATGTTCAATAAGATGGAATATGTAGAATGCTTATATGATGCATGGCAAATAGTAAGTACTCGAAACACCTTAGGCATAAAAGAAAGAAAAGAGAAACAGGAAAGAGAAAGTGAGAACAGAGGCAACAACAGAGAGGCAGGTGGCTGGTAGCCCAGGGGCAACCCAGTCTAACCTGTTAGGAGTTCGACTCTCCAAGAAAAGATGCAGAAATTTAAAGCATCCAAACTTCAGCACCCACTCCCCCAAGTGGACTTGAGTTCTTCTGGTTCTACTCCCTCATTTCTCAAATGCTCTGAGTCCCAGAAAAGACATAAATTTCTCTAAGATGCCCAGATTGTTGGCAGAAGAGCCAAGCACAGAGCAATGGCCCACAGGGAAGGAAGCCTCGCAGATGGCCAGTGCGGGAGACTATGAGTTTCCTGCTCGCCTTAGTCCAGAGGGAGAGGGTCGGCCTTCCTCTGTCCCCTCAACCACAGAGAGGGAAAATGGCGGACTGAGAAGAAGAACACTGGGCAAGGAGGGGCAGGGGACTGACTTGTCCTGCCATTCCCCTAATGCCAGGCCCTGTGCTAGGCACTCCATTAAACCCAGCCTGTGAGGGATTGTCCCATTTCGCAGGTGAAGATACAAATGCCTGAGGCCCTTGAAGAGCTAACAGAGCTAGAACTTAAACTGCATTCTGTGTGATTCCAAAAAGCTCTGCCCTGCTTCTGCCTGGGAATTGAAACAGAACTGGATTTGGGACCAATTCTAACTGGCTGTAACTCTGGGCAATTCTTTTTCTGTGGCCTCAAGCTTTTCGTGTAAACAAGGAGGGTAGACACTGATAACTAAGGGCCCTTCCAGCTGGAGCTGATGTTCTTGGAATTCTAAACAAACACCCCCCTACAGCTGAGTCAGGAGGAAAACCTGCCAGAAATCCCACAATCTTTCAACAGGCCTTCTTGCTCAGGGCAGCTCTGCCCAGGAAGGGCCCTTTGTCCTGCCCAGCCCCAGGCAGCACAAGGCCTCCTCCCCTCCCTTCAAGGATGGTGCCCATCTCTCCAGCCTCTAGCCCAGGGAGCCTGGGTCTCAGCCCACACCATTCTCTGGGGCAAATCTCAACAGTTTGGGGAAATGAAACTAAACAATGAATCAAGCTCTTCAGTCAGGTGCCTATTTGCCCGCAGACCTTGGGGACCTTCCAGGTCAAGGTTTAGGCCAGTGCTTCTCAAACTGAAAAAATTGTTTCTTAATCTGCTAAGAACTTAGACTTTTGTAAAATTAAATAAATATACTAGATAGTGGTAATGGTTACACAATATTGTGACTGTACTTAATGCCACTGAATTGTGCACTTAAAAGTGGTTAATATGGTACACTTTATGTTATGTATATTTTACAATAAATTTTTTTTGATAAAATGAGATGGAAAAAAAGATGCAAAATACTAGCCTCAGTCTTAATGGTATTCAACAGACCTTGTAAGATTGTTATGAAAGTTTCCTAAATGCTTAGTTTCAATTTCTGCCCTGATTTCATTGCAGAGCGGTAACATTTTGTGGACTGGCAGCTGTCCGAGGACCGCTCTTTGACAGTACTGATTCAGGCTGCTGAGTAGTGGACTCTGGCTTTGCAGAGCCCCTCAAGAGACCTTCCATAAGGAATAAGGTTTCTGCACCCCTGCTCCCCAAGCAGACACTTCTGGATACCAAGTCAGTTGACCTCAAGCTGCTCCCTGTCAGGCACATTGATCTGATTTATGCCTGGACCCCTCCTTCCACCCTAATCTGTCTCCCAGTGCTTTCTTGATGTGCATTACTAATAAAGTGTCCCTGTTTTTGGCCCCTGATAAGCAGAGAAAGTTGTGAGGTAAGGGACAGAGTGGGGTGAACTGAGAAGTACAGGGTAGAGTTGTGCCTTCTGTGTTTTTAACTCCGGTACCAAACTTAGTCCACACATCACCTCCTACAGGAAGCCATCCTGGGTCTGCAACAGAACTGAGGGGCCCCTATCTGTGCCCCCACATCATAGCACAGGTCCTCCTGTATTCTCATTGAATGGTTGACATGGAAAATTCCAAAGTGGTGCCTATTCCTCTGGGGTGGAGGGGCCTTGATTTGAGGGTATGGCTGGATTTCAGGCCTTGGCTGGATGCTCCTGTGGAGGGTATAGTCTGCACAACTCTGAGCAGCAGCCTCGATGGTGGGAGCTCCGGGTCCCTCTCCCCTACACCGTGGGGGACTGGAGAGCGGGGCCTGTGGTTGGGATGTTGCATCTGAGTATAGTCATCTCTGCTTGGCTGACCAACAGAAAACACTGTGGGTTTTGAAAAATCTGGACACCTGGGCTCCAATTTTAGAAATTCTATCTCTAAAGGTCTGTTGAGGGTCCTGAGTCTCTATTTTGAAAAAGTGCCATGTGACTCTGATGCCCAGCTGATATCTGGCCCATAAGAGGTGCCTGTGAGTGTTTGGTGACTGTGATCATAGAGGTACAGCATGTCTGTGGAAGGAGACACTGTGGCCTCCAGGGAGGGGAGCTGAGGGATGTCAGAAGGAGAGAGTCACTTTCATATATCCTTTTGTACTGATTGGACTTTTGATCTAAGAAAAAGTGTTTGACTGACTGTTGATGTGGCTGTCATCTATGTCAGGGACTGCAAACTCCAGGCCTGTATTTATACCTGAGGCCTGTGTTCCTTAAGGACAGAGGAAAGAAGAGCTGTAGAGCGCATGACCCACCTCAAGGGGGCAGCAGCTGCCCAGAGCCTGCTGATTACTTCTGGGTGGGGCTGTGAGCCCAGGGTTTGCCAGAGCTTTGGTTTTTCAAGATAAGCCTGAAATCATATTTTCAAGTAGAATTGTCAACTGATTCAAAAATTTAAAGCACCGCATGGAGTGATGACAACATGCCTGAGGACCGACCCTGGCTGTAGGCCACCAGTTGGTGCCTTCGGATCTAGGAGGATACCGTGAAGGACTGGGCACTTCCAAAGCCAGTCTGCAAAGCCAGAGCAGAGCCAGCCTTTGCTTCTAGAAAATCAGGTTGACTCCCCATGGAGTCCACACAGGACAAGAACAAAGCAGGTGCCCAGAGGAGTTACCACCTACTCATAATAATTTAATTCAGCACATATTAACCCCTCACCATATACCAGGCTCAGTGCTGGAGATCCAGTGGTGAATGTGACAAGCACTGTCCCTGCTCTGGAGGACCCTTCCTTCTAACTAGGGAGACACACTTGAAACAAATGATTGCATAGTAATGAATTCATTTGTGAAACATGAGGAGCTGCAGTATAGTGTGAGGGTTTCATTCCAGACTCCGCCCCTGCCCAGTTTTATCACTTTGGGCAAATACCCTAATCTGTCTCAGCTACCTCATTTCTTGCTTGTGAAATGGGCATCATGATGTCATAGGATTGTTCTGGGGATCCATTGAGATCACTCAAGTAATCATTAGCTGCTGGCATGATGTACAGGATGCTGAGAGGTCATGTAAGAGGCTTAGCAGAGAACCCTACCAAGGACCCCCCCATCCCAGGGATACTGGAGCTTCTTGCCAGAGAGGGGAGTGGGAGGCCACAGGTTGGATGCCTGGGCCCAAGGGCCACAGCTCTCACAGAGGCTCAGTCCCCCTTTGCATCCATTATTCTGCTGTGGCAGCCACAGGCATCTGGCTAATCTCCTGCTTCTGTTTCTTCTTCCCTTAGATCCATTCCACAGCCCACTTGTCTCTAGTAGGATTTGGTGCCCAAGGACTGAGAAGGTACTGCTCTGGACCACACTGGAAGAAGGCTAGGCCTTTCTCACTAAGGGCCAGAGCCCCTCTACTGAGGCTGCTGCATTTCAAAGCTCATCAAACTCTCCAAGTTTTACGAATCTGGGTGCCTGTATAAAACAAGTCAGAAAACTTTCCTTGTGCTGCTTAAGTGTGGAATACCAGCTTCCACTGGCAGAGGCCTCAGTCATAGGGATGCTGTGTACCTGCTATTTGACCTGCGCAAAGAGGGAGGCAGATGGCAAGATACTTAAGTGCCAGCAATGTTTCCAGGGCCATGAAGTTCAGCTCAGTGGAGAAATCCTCAGTACCCAAGACATGGTCCCTGATTTCAGGGGTCTGCAGTCTAACCAGATAAAGAAGACCCAAAACTACAGTCTTGAATTTGGAAGGAAATTTCCAGGACACCTAATCCATCCTCCCATTCAAAGGGGTAAGCTCCTGTATAAGGAGCCTGGCCTTACCTTCTTATTGTTCCCCACAAATCACTTTTAACAGTGATTCAGACCACCAAACTAACAGTAAGGTGGCCAAACCATTCTCTGACAGGACTGAGTTACATGAGGTCCTAAAACCTCACTGGGATTCCGAGGTCTCCACTGGGAGAAAAACACACACAGTAAAATGCAAGATCTTTACAAAGGGCTGGTGGGTGAAGAATGAAACCTCTCTTCCCCAGAATAACAGGAGATGGTCACTAATTGCCTTTTAGAGGGTGGCGGCGTTGGCTGAATCTGGGGCAGAGAATTGTTCAGGACAACAGAGGGGACACCGAGTTGCCAGAGCAGACAGCTCCCCACACAGCGCCTTGAGTCAGGACTGCCAGAGTTAGACCCTTACCAGCTTTGGACCTTGGGCAAGTTCCTTTACCTTCCTAAACCTGCTTGCTTCTCTGTACTGTGCAGACAGTAACAGAACCTACCTCGCAGGGCTGGAGCTGAGGAGACAACACAGCAGTGCCTGAAAGTACTGCTCCACCAGCAGTAGCTTACGACCAGCACCACCATGTCCCACTCGGCAGTGGAGTGGTTGGTTTCTCCTGCCGTCGTCCACGGTCAGCGGTAAGTTTCCCAGTGCCTCAGTGTGGTGTCTGCAGAGCCCAGCGGCCCCCTCTAGCTCAGACACCCAGCACTTCATTCCCAGGCTGCTCTGACAGCCTCTCACTCTGGTCTCCATCGCCTTCTTTCCAATTCATCCCACCCACCTCCATTTTCTCTCCCTCAAAATGGCTTTGTTCACTCAACACTACCATTTCTGTGTCTAAAGCCTTCATAGGGTCTCCACTGCTTAGGATAAAGGGAAGGGAGAAGGGATCTTGATGAGCAGCTGCCACTAGCCAGTAACCACGGCAGGTTCTCCACGCACGATGCAATTACATGCTTACCGTGTTGGTAAGGCGTGCTCGGGCCCATAACTGACTTCTCCAAGGACTGGCTCAAGTCTTTCCTCCTCTATAAAGCTTCCCAGACCACTGAAGCCTGTGGTTATGCCCTCCACCAAACCAGCAAAGCACACTTGGCCAGTACAAGCACATGGTTGAGACTGTATTCTCAGCAAAGTGTTCCACACCCTCCTGCCCACTTCATGCATAAGCACAAGATCCCCATTTCATCTTTTCATCGCTAGCACATTGCTCAACATGGGGCACAGTCTAGCTGTTGTTAAATGTGGATTTAAGGGGTTTCCTCTTACCCCTCAAGTCTCTCTTTTCTGCTGAGGCCAATCAATCACCATGTCCAAGTACAAGAGCCTCAGGAAGGAGGAACACATCTCATTTTCCACTCAAGCCAGAGAATGGAGTGTGCACCATGGTGACAGCCCCCAGACTGCAGTCAAGGCACTCTGGCCTTACAAGACTAACCTACGACAGAAGTGCTGCCCAGAGTAGCTGGCCTGGCTCCTACCTAAGACAGGATTGAGTGCCCAGGCCCTGGAAAGCACACAGACACTCCCTGGATGCTCCTGGGCACCCACCACTCCTCCTTCCCTCCAAAATTATATGCAAAGGAGTGGGAGGGTATAGCTCAGTGGTAGAGCACATGCTTAGAATGCACAGGGTCCTGGGTTCAATACCCAGTACCTCCATTAAAAATAAAAACAAAACAAAAGTTGTATGTAAAGAATCAGAGTGGAAATTATTTAACCTAGCTCAACCTCATTTTATCCTGGAGAAAACTGAGGTTCAGCACTAGTACTCCTCCAAAGGCCAGAGGTGAAGTAGAAAGCCAGGGCTTCTGACTTTGTGGCTAAGTGGCATCCCCTTTGGTTCCCTGTGACAATGGCTGTCACAAGGTAGATCAGGACCACTTTTGGGTATGAAGTCAGGGCCACCATGGGGTTGGCGGTAACTAACTGGAGGATTCCTCCTCATGCCCATCTTGACCTTCTTCTTGCTTTATGCTGAGCTCTGTTCCCTTCCCTACATGTCCCATTAAAACAAAAACTTACTGCCACTCAAGGACATCTAGTATCATTACTCCAAGTTTCTATCTTCAGGCGATATCTATATCCCAGCTGCTCAGAACTGGTGTTTCAAAGATTCCCATAGGCACCATCTCACCCATGCAAACCTATGATCCTGCCACGAGCCACAGACCAAGCATGGACAATGCTGAAATCCTGCACACAATCCTCACCTGGGCGTTTGTTTAGATACTACCATCACTACACTGATCTACACTTGATCTTGTTCGTTTGCCCTAATGGCCACAACTCTAAATTCAGCCTTTTCAGAACCCCTACAATCGATCATCTTGAACAGTCAATTCAACGCACACAAAAGCTGCCCAGTATACACTTAGCTTACTCACTAGCCTCTGGTTGAAAATAGTTGTCATTATTTATACATAGTGCTAAGTGCATATTAAATACAGTTCTAAGTGTGTGCTCTCTACACACACACACTCATTTAATCCTAACATAGGAGGAAGGTTGAGATAAACTATTGTTTTGCTCATAAGTTTGGTAAATCCCAAATCAAGAGCTGCATTAGCAGTCATCCTACAAACTCCTTCACTGCAGGCGAGTGGCTTCCAAGAGCCTTTCCACAAATGTCTGAGAAGCAAATAATCATATGTAATTAAGGCTATTTCCCAAATAGCCTAGGAAAGCTGCCAAAGGCTTTCCCGGAATTGAGACGCAATCCTGTGACAACTGTGAATCCTGTAGCCTCTGGATATAAGAAGAATCAACTGCTAACCTAACCACCTGAGTCATGCCGCTCTGGAAAACGAGGTTCCCTTTATCAGTTCACAGGAGTTGTGATAGTGGCACAGAAAGCTTTACTAATCTTCTGATGCTTAAGTCACAGCTCCTGTGACAGGAATGCACCCCCACCCCCAGCTGTAACATAAAGCAAATAAATCATCAAATAGCTCTAACTAGGATCTTAAGATTTCTCTAAACTGTTCTTTAGAAACACTATTTGCCCCTTTAATCTGACTTTTTAACAGGGACACAGAAACAAAAAATGCTTGTTTGCAAATAAACATCTGAAAAACTATCGTAACAGCTGATCTGGGCCCAGGCATCACAACAAAGTGACGATTGTGGAAGAAGACAATGCAAACAACTCTGGAGCAAGAAACTCCAGGGCAGAGAACTCACAGTGATGTGTGTGCTGGGTATTTCCACCAACCTAAAGGCCCCATCTGGAACAAATATAAACCAGGAGGGCCTCTATCACTTGACAATTTATAACCTGAATAGAAAGAAGTCACTGCCACCAACAGCACTGTGCAGTTTTATTAACCATTCAAGTACAGTAGCATCTGGTAAGATCGGGACAGTATTGGGATTGAAAAGTGAACAGATATTCAGCATCTAACAGTTTGAAAGAAGCCACTACATACTCTTTTCACAAACATGTTTTCACAGAGCCAATACAGTACTAGCCATTAACCCAGTACACTGAGTGTACTGAAGTGGGAAAGATGCAACAAGAAAAATAGCTACATTAGAAAGACTTCAACACTTTAGAAAAAGAGTAAAACACTTTTAGTTTCTCCCCTTTAGCCCCTAAAACAACATCTTACGTCTGGGTCTACCTATACAGTCCTACATCAGCATCTAGAGTATTTGTCAGGAGGGCGAAAATAAAATGACACTGGCCAGTACAGTCTTTGGATATTTAGGAAGGGGATGGGGAGAAAAGTCAGTTCCAAGAACAAATTAGTCAGCTTCAGTCTCATCAGCAGGATCTTTGGATTCTTTGTTCTTCCGCACTTCCTCAATGTGCTTGTCCTGTAAAGAAATAACACATATCAGAAGGAAAAAAGCCTGCCACGTCATGCCCCCAAGCTCAACTCAGCATCAGTTCAAACATCACAGAATGTAATAGTGCACTATTATTACATATATAATTATATACCATGGGAATCACATAATTAGAGTTCTAAGACATCATCTTCGAACTTCCTGGATCACTCATGGAACCTAATGACTGAGCCTCCTTCTGCCCTTCCAATGAATGTGCAATTGTGCTGAATATTCCATCTTATTTTAAAAGAAGATGCCTCTGATTTAAAAGATATTCCATCTTATTTTAAAAGAAGAGGCCCCAAAATTGATGACAAAGACACCAAAGCACATGTGATCGAGGCCAAGAGTTCATTCAAGCCACCTCATTGGTACATCAAACTTCAAGCTCTTAACCCCCTCAGAGCCAGGAAGAGACCAACCTTCTCTCGCAAACGCTCCAGCTTGGCAGCCATCTGCGCCTCACGGTTCTCTTTGTTGGCTTCCATCTTGTGGGTCAGCTTCTCTTCCGCCATTTTACTGAAGTTGTTGTTTTCCTCGATTGCTTTCTGAAGCACTTCCTTCTCATGCTCTCGCTTCTCAGCAAGCTGCTTCAAGACCTCAGCTTCATGGGACTGGAAGAAAGTTTAACAGGCTAGGTTCTCTGAAGTGTTATTTGGTATTAGTTAAAATCACAAAAGAAATTAATTGAGAGGATTGAAGACAGAAAATTCGATCTCTTTAAATAATACCGAAGTCAGGACATGAATTATTAACATCAAAATATTGTGAAAATCATATTCTTTTTCTAGTGTTTGTATTTACTTTGGAAAACTGCCCATGTTTGTTCAGATATTCTTCCCAATTAGTCCTTAAGAAAATCCTTGTAAGATTTACTGCTTAATGGTATCAAGATGACTTGAATGATATGCACTAAGGAATGAACTTTATTGTAAAGAATTTTCCTTTTTTAACTTCAAAGGAAACAAAGAAAATCAGCAACATAAAAAAATATAACCATATTGATAAAAAGAAAATACATGGAAATGATAAAAAAAAATTTAAGACTAAGCCTCCAGATTACTATTTAAGCCAGGGGATTTGTTTCAAGGAAAAGCTTATTGGCTTTCCTCTGTGGAAGCTTGCATTAACTTCCAGACCACCGGAACTGTTACCACGGTGTGCCTCCTTCAACAGACTCAGAATAGCCTGTTACCAAACAGATTTCAATGTGTCTGGAAGCATCAACTTGTAGGAAAACTTCAGAGCATCTGCCACTGATTCTGTTAATTCTCTTCTGCAAAATCCCAGTGATCCCAAGAGTTTCACTATATTTATCCAGTTACTATGTGAAGCACAGACTAATGACTACAGGGCCAGGGCTGATTCCTAAAAAACATCTATGTCCAGCTTTTGGCTAAATATCTTCCATGAACTCAAACCACATCACCTCCATCAAATTCCATCAACTCAGACTAAATAGAAGAGTAAGTAGGAGATGAGACTCCATTGCAAACAGTCACTTTTCTTGGGGAAGTAATTCACAGTGTTGACAATAGGTCAGCGCACATACATGAAACATGTGGCACTGAAAGGGGCATGGCACGAGCTACCACAGCTTAAAAGGGGTCCCAAATGTGTACACATGTGGTTCAATGTGCCAGATTTCAAAGCACTGTGTTGGTCACAGGCAGGTTACTACTTCACCTTTTTGTGTCTTCATTTCCCTAATTTTAAAAGTAAACCTACTCAACCCAATTAGGGCTGTTGAAAGGGGGACTAAATGAGAATTTAAGTTCTTAACGAATAGAATAACACTGAATAGAGAGAAATACACCAAAACGTTAACAACATTTATTTCTGCAAAGTAGGATGATGAATATTTTAAATTTCCTTATAAAACTTCTGTGGTTCTCAATTTTTCTATAATTAGTATATTAATATTTGTTGACTTTTCTGATTCATTCTTTCCAAAGATGGCTACTTTATAATAGAACTGCTTAGACAGGGGAAGAGCCACCACAATACCAGTATGCCAGCCAAGTAACACAATCACATTACTAACATTTTAAAATGTTTTTATTGTACAGCTCTCAAAAAACAAAACCAAAAAAAACCCCACACAGACACAAACTGAAACCAAATAAAACAAAAAACCCTCAAACTTAAAGAGACAAAAGAAAAATCATCCACCAACAAATCTGTTTTTCAATGAGAAAGAATGAGAAGCATGAACTTTGGTTTTAGGCAGACCTGGGCTTAAATTCTGGCTCCAATACTCACTAGTTATATGACTTGGGAAAATGACTTGACATTCCCCAAACCATTTTCTAATCTAGTGTCTCAGACAACACCTACCCTTCTAGGGTCACTGTAGAAAAGGAGAACAATACAAGTAAAGGAGATGGTACATAAGAGATCAATAAATGATGGCTGGTATTTTCTTCCCACCATTGGCATATGTAATTTTCACACAGTTATAGTCACCATCTAGCTACAATTCTGTTTTCCTCTTGTTACAGAAATAGAACAGATTTGCCACATTACATAAATAAATATCCTATTCTCTGTGGATTGATGTTTACCTTGCGTCTTTCTTCTGCAGCTTCTAGTTTCTTCTGAATTTCCTCCAGGGAAAGGTCCTTCTTCTTTGGAGGGGAAAGGGGAAATTCTGGGACGGATTCTTTTGATCGAGGGCTAAGAATCAGCTCAAAAGCCTGGCCTGAGGCACGCTTCTCCAGTTCCTTCACCTGGATATCTGGATTTCATCATATTTATAATACATTCAGAAAAATGGAGTTTTCTATTGTAATAAACTGTTCTATCGTTTTCTAAAAATCAAATCAATTTAATGAATAGAACTAGGGCTGCTGAAGCAGCTGTGTTTATAGGCAAGAAATTATTATCTAAATACTTTCTCCCAGAAAAACAAAGCTCAACATTTTTGGATTAATAAACACTATTCTGAGACATCAGTACTTGACAATCATGTTCATGAACAAAAGAAAGACTTGTGCAAAACTCCACATTTTGCTTTAAGACCAAGCCAAATCATCTAATAATGAAACAATTCATTATGAGCTCTCAGTACATTCAAGTGATAATAATTTTTTCCTTAATTATTTTCTGATTTACAAAATAAATTTTTTTTTGTAAAAACAAAACACAAGTGCCAGGTTAAAGACTTAAGACTTTAGCCATCTCCTATTCTAAAATTAGAAGCCCATCACAATTTCAGCTTTTTCAAATAGATTACCTACCAGAAGAAGCCATGGTGAACAGAAGACAAGAGACTGGCAGTGTATTCTACACAATCCACTGGCAAGGAAAACCCTGAAAATGATTTTCAAAAGCATGCAATCAATTTCTTTGCATTTCTGTATGTCATTGATCCAAAGGGACCTCAAATCACATATGTATAAATCAATGTCAGAAAAATCACTACCGCGGAATTAAATAAGGCATCATCCACCAGAAAATTATAAAAATCTATAAAATACTCAAACACTGGGAAATGTGAATTGAATAGAATGTTGGTTGCAAAAGACCGCGTTAACTAAGCTTCCCGTTAAAAAAAATACTTTAGATTTTAAAAATCAGACGGGGTTTAAATCACAAGATTAATTTTTCCCCCTGAAATAAACTCTAATAAATTTTCCCCCTGGTGAGAAGATATTCCAGATTCAACTCAACAGTGAGATCGGAGCCATCTTAACACTGCCTACAACTCATTGTGCAAACGAAACATCCACCCCTGCTTTGTCTGTCTGCCATGGTGGAAAACAAAACGCCCAAGCTTATATTAACCAATAATGTCGAACATCCTATTGTTCCTGAGGTTTAACCTCCTTGTCCAACACCGCGTAATATTAATTAGTTTCATGAATCTCTAGGTTTCAGGTTATAGTATTTGCTGCCTTGTGTTAATTTTTTTCATAAAAATTCCACCTCTCTTAATTTTTTAAACGTCATTATTCTTGTAGACCCCCCGCTAGTACCAACAACGTAGGCACACAGGTTCTCAAAAGCTAGAAATTAAACTCCGAAGCAGTGAAACGTTCTAACACCGGCGGAGCATTAGACTCAGCACTGGACCCAGAATAGGCGTGGCCCTGGTCCAGGCGAGGAAAAGCGGCAGGCCGCCCCCGGCCAATCAGAGCACGCCCTACACTCCGGCCCCTGGCCCCGCCCCCTTCCTCCCCGCGCCTTTTCGAATCTCCCCCAACTCACAACACCCCGGAGCCCGCGCGCGTGGGAAGGGGAGGGATAGGCGGGGCTAACGGTCCTATCCGGGTAACTCCGCCCTTCCCGGGCTTGCCCGCGCGGACGCCCCCCCAACTCCCGCCAAAAACACCCTGAGGCGGCCCCCACCCCTACCGCAGCTCAGCAGGTGGGGCAGTCCTGGGAAAGAGGCCACGGGGAAGCCCCACCGTCGGCTCGCCATCTCTTTCCTTCGCTCCCAACCAACCTGCCGACACCCAAGCAGTCCACGCCCCACGCCGCGAGGACTGGAGAGCTCTCGTGGGGGTATCAGCCTCTCGGGCGCAACCACACAGTCGCTGGACGAGGACGCGGCCCTGGCCACCAGCAGTCTGGCCCAAAGGCTGCTGCCCCAATGGGGGCGCCGCCCCGCCCCTTCAGACAATGGGGACCCCAGAGGAGCCCCGCCTGCAGGAGGAGAATGGGGGCAAACAAGGGCCTACGCCCCCTATTGTCTCCTCGACAGCACCCCGGGGCGAACGCCCGGGGCTCGCGCAGCTGACCGCGCCCCTTCCCACACAACGGCCGCGCCCCCAGGGAGCGGGAACAAAGCCGAGGCTCCGCCCGAGCCACACACAAAGCGGAAAGACCCCCGCCCGCCAGCCCCTCTGTGGCCCGAGGCCCCGCCCGCCGCCCTCCAACCGGGGGCCGCTGCCAATGCCCCTCCGGCCGGCCGCGTCCCTCTCGCAGCCCCAACCTGCCACCTCCTCGTCCTAGAGCCCCTCACCCACCTGCTCGGTCCGAGCCGCCTGGCCACACTCTGAGCACCAACAGACCCGGGAGCGCACAAAAGCGCCAAACAGCGGCACGTGACCTCCCCGCAGGGCTCGGCATTGGCTGAGAGCGGCGGCACGTGCCGGCCCCTCCCCACACACAGCCCGAATGGGCCCCGCCCCTGGGGACCCCGGAGCAGCTCGGGAAGTGTAGTTCAGGCTGGCGGGACAAGAGGACAATGCGAGGGGTGAGGGACCCTTGGGTGTGTCCCCAGGTGTGAGCCGGGGGCCGGGGCGGTCGTCTGGTAGCGGAAGACGGCGATGCGGTGACCCCTGCCTGACTCTGAACCACTTCTCCCATCCTTAGAGAAAAGGGCGGGGAGGGGTCCCTTCCTACCTCTCAGACGGTGACCGTCTGGACTCCGCCTTAGTTGAGCCGCTTGCCCTGCATCGCCCCGAGGGCAGCACTCGAACGGCGCAGTGCCGCCACTCAAGACGCCCAAGCCTTGGGACAGGACATACCACTCTATACCCCTGCCAGACCCCCTGTACCCGTCTCCCTACCTCGACACCAGCCTGACACCTGTACTGTGACATCATCATAATCCCTAACCCACTCAGCCCTAACAGAGCACGGGCGTGGCCCTTAACTCACTGTGTGCGTTCTCGCTACTATATTAGGGTCCCTGAGATGGTGACCAGGGACCTGTTGGGGGAAAGCAAGAGGCTCTGGAATTTGATCTTTTAATAACAAAGTCACTTGGCTTAAAAGCAGACTCCATCTGTTCTGCCAAGTCTTTTGCCGGATGATAGGCAAGGAAGAGCAATAGCAGTTCTAGGCTATACAGACTGCAGTTAAGTGTTGCTTTTGTTCTTGAAGCACGTGCTCCCGGATTAGTGCTGGGTCCTTTTAAAGAATCAAAACAAAAGAAGCCATAGAGTCAAGGTTCCCCCTGCCCTGGATAGATCAGAAGCACAAAGGAAATTGGTCCAACTCTAGCTATCTTAGAATGACTGGCTTCCTTCTTACCAGGAAAAGGCCAGAGGAAAAATAAATGAAACTGGTTCTGAAGCTTCTCCCATCCCTCCCACCCCACCTCCACCAAGACCGTGTCCTGGGTGGTGGTCATTACACCAAGGCACCTGCTTTGAGATCCTGACCAGGCAGAAGGACATCTTCATTTTATTGATCAATGGGCTCCACCTCCCCAAACCAAGAAACAAACATGACCCACTTTTGGAACAAGAGTCCTAATTTAAAGACTCCCCATGTCCAGCTAGTTTGTAAGGATATGCTGGAGTTAAATACAATTTGTAGGTGCCTGAGACAAGGAAAACTGGATCATACAGGCAGCAGACATACCACACAAAGCAAACAATTAGCAATGCAGTGTTGCCTGGAATATGCTTGTTGCGGCATTTTCTCCAACAATTGCCCTTGTGTGGGGTTGGCCTCTCCTCTGCCCTCAGTCTAAGTGGTTTTCCCTTAGCATGTGAGCAGGACCAGGAAAATTCAGATTCTGAGCCCTGAGAGGCTTCTCCTTCTCAGACCAAACTTAGCCACCAAACAGCCAGGTGTTCCCATCTGTCAGTTTTCTGAGCGAAATCTCAGAAATCGTTAGGAAGTCTGGAGAGGGATGTGGATAAGACCTCGAGGAAAAGTGACAGATTGGCAGGCAACACACACAAGCAGGAAACCCAAGGCCAAGAGGTCTGTTATCCCCTGAACCAGCCTTTATCTTGAAGTCTTTGTACTTGATCTGGAGGTTTGCAGAGGAAGGTCCCACCCATTTGAAGCAAATTTTTTTTTAAATACAAGTAATTGTCACGCAAAAATCTCACATTTCTGACGATTAATGTTGTGACAGGGAAAAAAATAAATCTTTCAAAACACTGATTATTTTAAAGCACTTATACCGCTTCCCCCACCTTTTCTTTCTCCCTAGAGCAGATGTCTATTTCCATGGAAACCACAGCTAGGAACGAAGATGTTAGAACTTATGTAGATTTTTAATCTTTTTTAATGATGTTACTTGGCTTCTGGGTTTGTTGTTAGATGCCTGGTCCTGCCAGTCAAGGATTTCCTGAGATCCTCACTGCTGCTTGAGGATTGAGGGGGCTGGGGTAAGGTTTCCATTAGAATGATCCTGTGAATAAAAAAGTGTTCGATGGCATGATCCCTATTCTTTAGAGTGGGGCTGCTTTTCTAAGAGCCAGACCACAGCTATTTATCGTCAACTCTTAGGAGCCTTGGGATAGGAAGGGCTTTCAACTGTTAGGAGAGAAAACATCTTTGCCATTTCACTTTGGAGAGGTGCGGAATCTTCCCTCTTGGAAGCTTCCTAAAACTAACTTCAAAATCCACTCCCTCCTGAGGTGGCAGCAAGGAGTTAATGATCACATCTTGGAATTGTCTATCTTTGCCCATGAGAATTATTTTTGCCTCCGCTCAGATGGTTTGGTCGAATTGCTGTGGCGCTGGCTGTGACCATGGATTAACACAAAGTGCAGTCGAGATATGGCAGTCATCCAGCTTCTTTGATCTGTGTAGACAGCTAAAGGAGAGCACCTCAGGCTTCAAAGACCAGAAGGGATGTCTACACTGATCAAACTAGTCGGGCTGTTGTCAGATCTCCTCTGTTCTTATAGAGCACCCGCAGCCTTTGTTCATTGTTGGTTCTGAGGCTGCAGGGTTGTCTCCCACATAGACGCCGCTGAGTTCCACTGCTGCTTACAGAGCCTGTCCTTGGCAAAAGGGTGTTGTGGGAGAGGATTTCTCCTTGTCCCCAGCCTCGTTATTCCCTTTGTCCCCTAGTCCTTAAACATTGTGCTCTGACACTCCCTTCCCTGTTCAAAACCTGTCTGTGAATCTCCTATTCTACTTGCCTGTCTTCCTCACTAGGTAACTAAGTCCCCGAGGGCAGGGGTTGTGTCTTTATCTCTGTATCCTTAGTGCCCGCCCAGTACCAGGTCTGGCCCAGGATGGTGGGGTCTGGGTATTTGCAGTTGACTTCAGGCAAGAACAGCCTCTCTCATCCTCAGCTTCTTCTTCTGTAATGCTGGACGCCTGCACCATAGCAAGGTGGTGAGGATTAAATGAAGTCATGTAACGAGGGAGGGTATAGCTCAAGTGGTAAAAGCACATTCTTGGCATACACAGGTCCCGAATTCAATCCCTAGTACCTCCTCTAAAAATAAGTAAATAAACCTAACTACCTCCCCCCACAAAAAAATAAAATATGTTTCTAAAAAATGAGACAATGTATACTAAATTCCCTTTTGGTGGGAATCATAGTCACTGGGTTAACTCTTTCCATGGGGTATTTTTATAAATTCAATTAATTTAACATTTTGAATAGATAACACACATAGTTTAGAAATAAAGTATAAAAAGTCCTCCTTCCTTCTCTATCCCCATCTGCCAAATTCTCTATTTATCCCTCCCCCACCATAACCATTGTTACCGGTTTCCTGTGTATCCTAGAGTTTCTCCATGCATATATAAGTAAATCTGTAGATGTGTGTTCTTATTCCCTAACTTCAAAATAAAATGGTAGTCTACTGTAACTGTTCTGCACTTAGCATTTTTTTTTTCACTTAACAATATATATCAGGGATCTTTTCCCTGTTCATACATCAAGCATTTCCTAGATCTGGGATCCAAGTATGAATGTTCCATAATCTAGTTAACCAGTGCCCTGTCCATGGCTCTTAGGTTATTCCCAAAAATGATTTGCTATTCCAAACAATGCTATAACAAATAAGCTTGTGTTTATTATTATTATTATTATTATTATTATTATTAGCACTTTCCATGTGAATGACTACCTCTGTAAGATATATTTTTAGCGTGGTACTGCTAGGTCAACAGGCAGCTGCATTTGTAATTTGGATAGTGCTAAACTGCTTTTCATAGGAGTGGTACCACTTCAACACACACCATATGGTGTTTTAATTCATTGCCTCGATTCATTCAAAAATGGTTTGAAAGGCTTTGTCCTTAGAAATTTCAGGCATCAGGGAAAAGGTGGGGGAGCCAAGAAAGACATGTCTGTTAGTTCTGTCTATATTAATAACGCCTATAAATACTTGACAAGCAGCAGCTGATCTCAGAACAACTCTGGTGCCTGCACTGTATCATGGACTGTCAGTCTTGTAAAAGAATCTGCAGGTGTTGCCATGAGATTGGAAGCTTTTTGAAGGCAGGGTCTTTTTCATAGCTGTATCCCACTCCCCTCTCCATGATGCCTGTCACACTGGCTGGCATATATCTTATTTAATTAATTCTGAGGTGTTTGCCCTCCGCATTTTTGTATCTTTGAAATCAGTATGCTCATAGTCAATAAATAGCATGTCATAATTACTGACAGCATATTTGCTTGGCGGCACATAAAATAATGATGCCTTAAAAATCAATGGTATTTGTGAGGCAACAAAATATGGTGAAGTGCACACATATTAATGTGTGAGTGGAATGGGGCCAAGACATCACTGCCCCCGCCATCTTCTCACTCTGTGTTCTAACCTTCATCCCTCTTATCTAAGTCCATGCTTTCCTCTAATGATTCCTTTTTTGGGGAATGACTCCCTATTTGCCTCTTGAGTGCCTATCGCTTTCCTGAACTCTAAAACAACATTTCCAACTGTCTAAAGGACATCTCTTTATGGATGCCCCATAAGGCCTTCAAATTCTATATGAACCACATTGAACTAACATATGACACCAACCACATCTGGCTTCCCCATTCTACCAGAGGCTTTGCTAGACTCTTGCCCTCCATGTCTAAAACTTCCATCAGACTCAACTCTCCTCTTTTTCTTACCCAAGTTTCCACTTACAGAAACTTAGCATTTTCTAGCAGAATGGAACCTTTAAAATGATAGTAGTTATAAGAACAAAGCCGGAGGACTCACACTTCCTGATTTCAAAACTTGCTACAAAATTACAGGAATCAAAACAGTGTGGTACTGGTATAAAGACAGATAAATAGATCAATGAAATAGAATAGAGAGCCCAGAAATAAACCCTTGCATGCAGGGTCAAACGATTTTTGACAGACGTGCTAAGACCTATTCAATGGGGGGAAGGACAGTCTTTTCAACAAATAGTGCTGGGAAAACTGGATAGCCACGTGCCAAGAAATGAAGTTGGACTCTTACATCACACCATATACAAAAATTAACTCAAAATGGATCAAAGATCTAAATATAAGACCTAAAACTATAAAACTCTTAGAAGAAAATGTAGGGCAAAAGCTTCAGGACATTGGATTTGGCAATGATTTCTTAGATGTGACACCAGACAACAAAAGAAAAAATAGACAAATTAGACATCATGAAAACAATTTTGTGTATCAAAAGACAATATCAACAGAGTAAAAGGGCGACCCACAGAATGTAAGAAAATATTTGCAAATTATATATCTGATAAGGGATTAATGCCCTAAAACTCAACAAAAAACAAAACAACCCTATTCAAAATGGGCCATGGGATAGACACTGGGGGCATTACACAAAATGAAGTGTCAGACAGAGAAAGACAAATTCTGCGTGATCTCACTTATATGTAGAATCTAAAACAAAACAAAATAAAACAACAAAACAAGCTCACAGATACAAGGAAAAGATTGGTGGTTGCCAGAGTGGAGGGTCAGGGTGGAAATGGGTCAAAAGGTATAAACTTCCAGTTATAAAATAAATAAGTCATGGGGATGTGATGTACAGCATGGTGCCTATAGTCAATAATACTGCATTGCATATTTGAAAGTTGCCAAGAAAATAGATCTTAAAAAGTCCTCATCACAAGGAAAAAGGTTTATGTATAGTAACAGATGTTAATGAGATGTTACTGTGGCATTCATCTTGCTATATACAAATATCAAATCATTATGTTGTATACCTGAAACTAACATAATATTATATATCAATTGTACCCCAATAAAATGTTTTTTAAAAAAAGAAAAAAAAAGAAAATGGGCAAAGTACTTGAAAAAACATTCCTCCAAAAAAGATATACAAATGGCAACTAAGCACATAAAAAGATACTCAGCATCACTCATCATTAGATAAATGCAAATCAGAACCACAATGAGATACCACCTTATTAATACCACCCATTAGGATGGCTACTATCAAAAAAACAGAAAATAATAAGTACTGACGAGAATGTGGAGAAATTGGAACCCCTGTGCACTGCTGGTGAGAATGTAAGATGATACAACCACTATGGAAAACTGTATGGAGGTTCACCAAATTATTAAAAATAGAATTGCCGTATGATCCAGCAGGTACATTTCTGGGTATAAATCCCAAATAACTGAAAACAGGGTCTTGAAGAGATATTTATACATCCACGTTCATAGCAGCATTACTCACAATAGCCAAAACATGGAAGCATGGCTGAGTAGTATTTCATTCTTTTTTAATGAGATGGGAAAGTCTTGTGATATTAAGCTAATGAAGCAAGCAAACAAACAAAGGCTACCTAACTGTGTGTGGAATATGAGCTCAACTCTAAGGAACAAAATATAATGAAGGAACTGCACCAACATATTTGTTCTAGAGGGCAAAATAATAATTCAGTTACCTTTCTTCTTTGCACTATTCTAGATTTTTCAAACTTCTTGAAGTGAGCATATATTCCTTTTATTACTGATAAAACAATTATATTCTTAAAATAGAAGGAAAAAAAATTATGCACTGGAATACTACTCAGCCATAAAAAGAATAAAATAGTGCCATTTGCAGCAACATGGATGGACTTGGAAATCATCATTCAAAGTGAAGTAAGCCAGAAAGAGAAAGAAAAATACCATATGAATGAATTTATTTACAAAACAGAAACACTCAAAGACATAGAAAACAAAGTTACAGCCACCATGGGGAAGGGATAAATTGGGAGTTCAAGACTTGCAGATACTGACTACTATATATAAAATAAATAACAAGTTTCTACTATATAGCACAGGTAACTATATTCAATATCTTTTAGTAACCTATAATGAAAAAAATATGAAAAGGAATATATGAATGTATATGTACTACTGAAACATTATGCTGTACACCAGAAATTGACACAACATTGTAAACTGACTATACTTCAATTAAAAAATAAAATAAAATAAAAATAAATAAAAATAGAAAAGAGTTTTGTCCTCCTCACTGATCTTAGGTCCTCCTACATCTCTAAGACTTCTATCTCCACTTCCCCATCACCCCTCCCAGTGTCAGTCCCAGCTCCCTAAAAAGTCACACACTTATATGTTTTGCTGACACCAACCCTCAGCCTTGAGTTCTTGGCTTTTCTCTCTCTTGAAATTCTCTCCACTTTCATGGTCTTGATCAATCTCTCTGATCCCCACACATTGCCCTGATATCATAGCTATCCATACATGTGTTTGTCCCCCTTGCTTACAGAGTGAGCACCTGCAGGGCAGGATTCTGTATGATTTTGTCTTAGTATCCCTGCAGTGCCAAGAAGAGACACTTGGCCAGTGTCCAATCATTTGGTTGATGTCTTTTTGGCCATTAAACAACAGTTACGGCTGAGAGTCAGGCAGCATAATATACATACAGTTTATTCTGGAGTCAGTACTATCCCAGAGATATTTAAAAAAACAACATATAATATACATGACTTGTTTTTAATTTTGAAATCATTTTAGATTTCCAAAGAGTTGCAAAGGTAGTATACAGAGTTCCCAGAGACCCTTCAGCCAGCCTCCTCTTACATCTTATATACACATGGTATTTTTATTTAAACTAAAACAGTAACACTGATACAACACTATTAACTAAATGGCCACTTTAATTGGATTCCCCATTTTTCCACTGGGGTCCTTTCTGTGTTCCAGGATCCTATTAAGGACACTGCCTTGCAGGTAGCATCGTATCTCCTTAGCCAGTGACGTTTCTTTTGGTGGGGAGGCTGGGGTGGGGGTTGTTTTCTATTGTTTCTTCCAACCAACCTTTTCCAAAGAATCAAAATGTGAGCAAGAAAGATAGTCATGGCAGTGGAGTGGTGAGTAGCAGCACTCGCCCTCTGCTGCAGGGACTTCGAACAGGGAAACAGACTATTCTTCCCACATGGGGCTAGAAGATGATTTTCATCTTAGAGCTAGTTTTTTTCTTGAATGGGCACATGTGGGCCTAAAAACAGCAGGGAGTTACTCATTACTCTTAATTTATTAAATTTCTGGGCCATCCCATAGCCCATTTTCCCATGGCCTGGCATAAAACACATTTCCAGTTACTCATAAAACTTCCAAGCAGTTGGCATTCATCAGCAATCTTAGCAATTCAGTGAGAACAGAGGTTACAGCTGTCACAGGAAGTTGAAACCAAGGCTGCTGAAATCACACTCATTCCGAGGCAGGGTGAAAGTATACACCGAGTAGAATTCAAGCCCGGAAGGTGGGGGTGGCTGGAGTGTCAGGTGGAGAAGGGTGGGACACTGTGCAAGAGAAAATACACAAGGGGAAGAAAAACAGATGTGTCTCTGGAACTCAGAGTTGATTTACAGACCTCCTGGGCTTACTGCTAAGCCCTTACATCAATTAGTAAGTATCAGCACGGCGAGGCTTTCATAGACCCTCCATCCCCAGCCCTCCCACATTACTGGATCACCACAGATCACCTCCTACATGGTCTTCAGTCCTCCCCCTTCCTCAAATCCATTCCCAACATAGACACCTACCAACCCAAATCACTGGAGAGCGCAGGCCTCACCCAAGCTGGACAAGTGGGGTGTATCACTTTCCGGGGGTTGCCTTAACAAAGTGCCACAAACTGGGGGCCTTAAACAACAGAAATTTATCATCTCATGGTTCTACAGGCCAGAAGTCCAAAATTAAGGCTACAGCAGGTTCCTTCTGAGGGCTATGAGGGAGAATCTGCCATGCTTGCTTGTAGTTTCTGGCAGCATCAGCTGTTCCTTGGCTTGTAGATGGCATTCTCCTTGCATCCTCACAGCTTCTCCCTCTGTGTGCACCTGTCTCTGTGTCCACATTTCCCCTTTATGTAAGGACACCAGCCATACTGGATTAAGGGCTACCCTGATGACCTCCTCTTAACTTGATCATCTGCACAGACCAACTTACAAATAGGGTCATGTTCCTCCCATTGTCCTGTATATTGCATCCTTCTTATCACAAGTAGGCAAATTATTGCTTATTTATTTTCTACCCTCCATCCACACCTACTTGAATGTAAGACCCATGAGAATAGGGGCTGTGTCCATTTTCTTCATTTCTATAGAACAGTGCCTGACACACTGTAGGCTCCAGTACATATTTGGTTCTTGAACAAACTGAGCACATTAGGGGTTTAGAGCATAGTGATTAAAAGTGTGGGCTCTGGAGCCACAGTCTCTGAGTTCAAATCCTGGTTCTGCCTCTTACCTTGAGCAAGTAGGGCCCCAGAGTTTCAGAGTCTTTTTTGCTAAGTTCCAGTCTTTTTTTGATGGTTGTTTAGCATTTAGTTGTGGTTTTGTTATAGTCGCGAGGAGAGGCGAGCTCATGGTCATACCACTCTGCCATCTTGACCGGAACTCTCCAGAGTCTTTAGAATCAATGCTAGGAAAGAGCCCAGAGAAGAATTTCCTGCTTTTGATCCTGATTGTCCATTTAACAGTTGGTCACTGAGGAACTCTGAGGTGGCAGGCCCTGGGCAAGGCCCTGGGAGTACAGGAATGAAGAAGGTGAGTCCCTGATCCCAAGACCTCACAGTAAACGGACATCACCTCAGAGTACTGAGGGAGCACAGGGAGCAGAGGCTAACCTAGGGAAGGGAGGGACAGCAGGGAAGGCCTCCTAGGGGAAGGGACAGCTGAGCTGGTGAGACCTGAAGGAAGTCTGCAGGCTGAGAGGAAGGGAAGAGGGTTCCAGGAAGAGGAAACAGCACAACTAAATGCCCCAAAGAGAGAGTGAGGCTAGCATGTTTGTGAACTGCAAGTGGCCTGCCCTGGTGGGAGCCCTCAGGCTTTAACTGGTAAGACTGGACTCAAGACTGGGGAGTGGGCTGGGCCTGGAGCACCAAGACACTTGGAAACCCTTCAGGGTGGGGCTAGGACTTTAAGGATGATGAGCTAGAATCACAGGATTGTGGACTCCTGAGCTGAGGGATTTGATGGGTCACACAGTTACTTTAGAACCCTTCCCTGCTTTTCATTTTTTTCAGGTAGACAGTCACCATTTATTTGTCTGAGGTAGTTTGCAAGCACAATCTGTTCAAAAACAAAGTATTCTCTACAGGTATGCTACAGTTAAAAACCAATCTGAACTTTGCAGGTGGATTTTAAAAGGTGATCATTTAGTGTATAAACTGCTTACCATATTCTATTGAAGCTAAGATAAACTTTAAAAATTAACATCTTTAGAATGGGGTCTTTTAATCAGTTGATATCAGAGTTTAACTTGTACCAGTTTTCCTTTCTTGATATTACATAAAATAAGGGTGCATTCTACAACTGACAACATCTTCGATTTGTTGATGTATGGCACTAGATTGATGGAAGGGCTGATAGTAGGATTTTGTTAAATAGCTATGTCTTCTACTCCATTTTTTACAAGATTTTCTTTTTTATTCAGTTAAAATACACAGAACATAAAATTTACCATTTTAACTATTTTTAAGTGTACAGTTTAGTGGTGTTAAATCATATACATTGTTGTGTAGCCATCACTACCATCCATTCCCATAACTCTTGTAAATCTGAAACTCTATACCTATAACTCTATACCTATTAAACAATAACTCCTTCTTCTTCTCTTCCCCCACATCCCTGGCAGCCACCATTCTACTTTGTCTCTATGATTTTGACTAAGTACCTCACATAAGCAGAATCATGCAGTGTCTTTTTATGACTGGATGATTTCACTCAAAGTTCATCCATATTGTATCATATGTCAGAGTTTCCTTCCTTTCTAAGTCTAAGTAATATTCCATTACAAAATTCTGTTTACCCATTCATTCATCGTTGGACATTGGGTTGCTTTCACCTTTTGGCTATCGTGAATAATGATGCTATGAACACAGGTGTACAAAGATCCCTGCATTTTAAAAAATTAAAGCAAACCCCAAAAATTACAAAGGAGAAAATAAAATTACTCACCTTTCCTATCACCTGGAATTAACCATTGTTTACATTTTGACATTTGTTCCCAGTGTTTTCTCTATAAATACATAGTTTTAAATTCCTTGATATAGGAATGCACTGCCATTTTTTAAAAGAAAAAAATTAGAATATTACAAAGCTCAAGTTACTGTTCACTTCAACTCACTATTCCAACTCCTTGTCCCCTCCCCAGAGAAAGTCACTCTTACGAGTTACAAGTGTACCTTTCAGTCCTTTCATTTGAAAAAAGTTTCTACATATGTTTGAAGATACTATAGAAAATCCACAGTTCTGTTTTATGTTGCAGAAATTGTATTATGTTGTATGCATTACTCTACAACTCTGTTTTTACTTAATAGATTTTGAGCTCTATCCATGCCTCTGCATATATAGATCTAATTTATTCCTTCTAATTGCAATATAGTGTCTCATTATAATTACAGGTCCTATTTTATTTGTATTTTCCGTATTCGCAGCCATTGAGCTGTTTTCAGTGGTTTGTCATTAGATACGGTCCTGCGGTGGACAGCCTTCTTGAATACATGTGCAAGTATTTCTCCAGGGTGGAAACCAAAAGAGAATTGTCAGGGTACAGGGTAAGAATATTTGCAGTTTTACTAGATAAAGACAAATCGAGAGAATCCATTTCCCCACAATCTCACCAATCCTTGACACGGTCTGATTTTTATTCCTTCCCTGCAGTTTTATAAATGAGAAGACTGAGGCCTGGGGCTGTCCTGCTTTCTAGGTTAATTTCAGGGCCAGGACTAGATCCATGACAATTGGTGCCCTAGGCAAAATTTCTGCACCGCGCCATATTGCCCGTCAGTTCTCTCTGGAAAATCCAGGAAAGGCCCCAGTATAAGCGGAGTGGGTGGGGAGGGAATGGATAAAATTCTCCAACATGGTGATTATACTGTGAGTAGAAATGATTGCAAATCCTCCCAGAAAATGGCTTCGCTCCGCAGATCTGCTCTCCCGCCCTAGGCAGATTCTACCTGCAGCTTTCAAAGCTGCACACGAGCATGGTGATTGGCTCTTCCTCGGCCGAGACAGGGTGGGAACAGAAATGGCGCCTCCAGCAGCTGATTTTTCAGTGCAGCGGCTCTGTTCTGGGAGGAGGGGGCCGCTGAGCCTCGCTGGATTCGTGGAGCCCACAGTGGCCGCCCTGAATCCCGGCAGAGCCTCGCCAAGCTGGACCGAAGCTGGACCGCAGCATCCCGCTCCGGCCCTGGCGACACATGCCTGCCGCTTGCCTCACCTCGGAGACGGGGGTCTGCCCCTGGCCGGGCCCCGCAGCCGGCGCCCGAGCGGCTGCAAGGGGGTGAGAGCTGCAGAGAAGAACGCGGAGATTTCACAAGGGCCTCCCCAGCCGCGCCCACCGCGGCAGCTCGGGAACGTTCGACACCCGGCGGCCCGGGAAGCAACCGCCTGCCCTTGGCTTTGAGTGAGAAAAGGAAGGCTGACCAGCACTTCTCTCTCCCCAGCCTCGGATCAGGGTGTCAGCTCCGCCGCAGGCACCTGCAGGGAGGGCGAAGACTAAACTGTGCTTGGGCTCCTCCAAGATGCATCAGGTGAAAAGCTGGGTGAGGTCCCGGACCCCAGCCCCTCTTAACGGCCAGTCCTGGTGTAGGGTGTTTCTCCCCAGGAGCTGGTGGCCAGATTTCCTTTTTCCTCTTCAAGGCAGGAAAAACCAGTGGGATAATTTGAGGGAAAGAACAAAGCTGGCACCGGCCAGGCTACTTAAAGAGCCTAGAAGGCTCCCTTCCTCTCACAGTTGGGATTTCTTTGGGGGGCTGGCATTTTTTCCCTCAACAGAATTTTCTTCTTATCTACCACTTTTTGAACCCTTGCTTTGTGCCAAACACTGCACCAAGTGTATTATCTCGTTTCCTCCTCATGACAGATTACAGGTTCACAGAGGATAAGTAATTTCCTGAGGTCACACATAATACAGTGGCAAAACTACAATTAGGAATTTGTCCCAGATCCTGTGTTATACATTTTTTTATTACAAAAAAAGTTTTATAAATTAACTATTTTCTCACTTTTGCTAATCTTACACGAACTCTTTTGAAAAAATGAGAACAAACACTGCAAAAATCACCATACTATTTTTACTCAGTGGTAAGAATGAACAGGATACTGTGTATTGCCGGTGAGAGTGTAAACAGGTAACACTTTTCTGGAAAGCAGTTTGGCCATTTGAATTGAGCTTTAAAACCTGCCCATACCCTTTAATGAGGAAATGGTCACCATCTATGGAGACAGCAATAGCTATCAATATGTAAAATGCATATTCCTTGGGACCCAGCAATTCCACTTAAAGGAATCTATTCTACAGATGGATGTACTAGCACATGGACACAATGGTATATATGTAAGGACATTCATTACTGCACTGCTTGGACAGTAACAGATGGGAAACAACCTACAAATGTATCAATAGAATTGATTCATTTAACCAAGGCACAGCCATTGAAGGAAATTCTACACAATGTTTCTAGAAAATGAGGCAGTTCTATATTTTATATATGGTACAGTTATCAAGAAATATTAAGTAAAAAGATAAAAAATTAGGTACCTGATTGCTACTATTTCTATATGAAAACGGAAATTATATGTATATATGTATGTGTGTATGTGTGTGTGTGTGTGTGTGTGTGTGTGTATTTATACATATTTCCCTCCCTAAGGAAGATACACAAAAAAACAGGTAATAGTGTTGCCTTTAAGGAGGAAAACCACTGAGAGACAAGGTAGGAGAAAGACATTTTTTTCATTGTGTAGTCTTTAGTACCTTTGGAGTTTTATACCATGTATATATATTAGCAATTCAAAATTCAACTAAAAAAATGGATTTGCTAAAATTCCTACCTCTAGATCCAGTAATCTTCCTTTGGGGAATCTAGCTTAAGGAAATTACCAAATTTCAGACAAAGATTGAGGTAAAAAGATATTCACTGAGGTGTTATCATCATGAAAAAAATGTAGGCAACTTAAAAATCCAACAACAGAAAAAATTATGATATGTACATACAATAATATCATGAAATCATAAAGTGAATTTTTACAAAAATATTTTAGTGATATAGGAAAATGCTTATAAACTTAAGTTTAAAAAAAGCCAGACAGAAAATTATCTATGCATTATGCTCTGATCACTGTAACAACAGCAGGCATAGATAATAACTACCAAAAAGCAGTCACGGTTGCTGGGTGAAGGGACTGTGAGTGATTTTGTTCCCCTTTATATAGCTTTTTATACTTTCCACTTTTTTGCAAGGGGCATCCATGTCTTAGGTAATCTTTAAAAAACAAAACTTAAGAATAAATCCCCACGTATTTAGAAAAATTAAAGATATACAGACACATTGAGCCAAAAATTCTGCTTCTAGAAATAAACTGTGCATAAATAGATGCACAAGTTTGCAAAGTGTTATAATTACTAACAAAAGATTATTGTAAACAACTCAAGTGTCTATGGGAGGAGACCACTTAAATTACAGATCATCTATAATACAGAATATGAAGCAGCAGTTACGGAGAGTGAGGTAGGTAAACCAACATGAAGAGAAGATCTGCAGAGTAACATATTATTGTGATGAGGAAAGCAAGTGCAGAACAACATGGATGTTGTGGTTGCATTTACGCTAAAGAAAGAAAAGCTAAAATTCTATTTATGTTTAGACATAAATGCATAGCAGACATTACATTGTTAACAATAGCTGTCAAAAAAAAAAACAATAGCTGTCTCTGGTGAAGGGGGAATACACTGAAAAAGACTTGCTTTTGACTACATTTATCTGTGTTTTTTGCGTCTTTTATAAAAACGTGTTCTCATATCATTTGTGTGATTAAAATAATTATATAGAGGTAAAGTATAAGCATAGAGAAAAATCTGAAAGGATACACAACAGAATTATCAGTAGTTTTCAGCAGGGATGAGAGATTGGGACTTGAGGTGATGGGTCATTTTCTCAATTTATTTTATATACTTTGGCATTGTCTTTTTTCCTTTAATGACGCCCACACATGAACTACCTTCATAATTAAAATAGCAATATCAAAAGCGTGGCTGGTGGGCAGTAGCCTCTGCATTTCCCCAGCTCTCTACTGTCCCTCCACACTGGGGCTCTGTTCTCAGGTGCTGACCTTGCTCACATGCACCACCCAGGAGCGCAAATCCCCAGAGGACACCAGCCTCATTTCTCCTCTTCCCAGAGAGGAGGAACCCGAGACGCAGAGACACAACCTCCTGGCAGCTCTGCTGGGAAAGTGGACTCGGGCGACCTGGATCCCAGGCCCCCTCTCTCCCACCTTCAGTTTCCAGAGATAACCCATAGGAGGGGAGAGCCAGGACTGTTCCTACTGGGCTAGGGAGGACAGGGCTTGAAGCCACAAATTAATGATATCAGTGCAATGTCAAATGAGGGAACAATAAACCCCATCATTTGCTGAGTTCCTGCTGGGCTCAGCTTCAAGCTCCTTTCCCAGACAATGGCCGGTCACATCCCCTGCCAGGTTTTCCAGAGAGACAGCGACAGAGTACCGGGCCAAATTGGCCTCCGGTGGCCAACACTCTGGGATTCACCTCTAATGACTTATCCCCTCCAAGGAGGGAGCTTGGGAACCCTCCCAGGTCCCTGGAGCTCAGCGCTGGAAGATCTGTTTGCTCCAAAAGCTAAGCGGGACGCAATTGTGGTGGCAGCGGGAGGCTACTGGCCTGGAAGCAGAAAACCCGGACTTCAGGAGCCAGTGCTGCCATGTCTTCTTTTGTGACCCTGGCAACTCACCAGATCCTGTGAATCTGGACATTGTGGGGGCAGACAGGAGCTGCTGTATCTGGGGGAGAAAGGGCAGTGTCCAGCTCCTCCCCCACCATGGCTGTCTCAGAATCCTAGATGTCGGTGAAGCTGCTGTTCCCTCTTCCCGAGCAGCTGCTGCCTGTCTGTCTCCATGACAACCAGGCCAAAAGACTACTTTGCCAGGGTCCAGGCTCTGGAGCTTACCTTTGAGCTGGGTTTTAGCTTGTCTTTCTGGAAGCCAGTCCATTGCCACTCCCAGGAGCCTCTGACAGCATCCTCTAACCATTGCATGGGAGGCACACTAGGCCAGCCAGAAAAAACACACCACTTATCCTTTATAAACCTTATCCACTTGGAGAGAGGAAAGACAGCCTTATGTCCAATGAACTTGTAATCACTGGTGATTTGTGTTTCAAAGGCCCCATCCCTCTCCCCAGTTGCTCTGGGCTGCTAGTAGAGATTTGCAAGAACAGATGGCTTAGGGAACAGGTCACTTGCACCTGAGGTCCCCAGTCTTACCCCTTTCCATTCCCTCAGGCTCCTTACTGCTCTCTGCTGGCCTATGGCTGGGTCCAAGAGTCCAGCGGTGACCTGTCTGGTTCTAACGAGACTGAAACATAAAAAATCTTGATGGTCATCTTTCTCAGAAGGTCACAGAGGGTCAGTCAGGTACTCAGAGCTTTACAGAGCCCACCCTTGGACACAGTAAAATTTGCCTAACTGTACTGGCTTCCCAGAGCCATTTTTAATTAGACAGCTATATTTTTCTATTTGTGCTCTGACACCCCAGCTATAAGCTTCCTAGAGACAAGGATTATATGACCGCCCCTTCCCAGGTTACTGCCTCGTACACAGCAGGTGGGTTCACGAGTACCTCAGTAGCACAGAAGTACCTTATGTACCGATCAAAAAATTTGACTGGAGTCAAGAGATCTGGTTCTAGGCCTAGCCCTGCAGCTAACTTGCTGTGCAGCTTTGAGCAAGTCCATTGTCTTTTCTGGGCCTCACTCTCCACATCTGTGAAGTAAGTTGGACTGTGATCTCTAAAGTTTCCTCCTGTCTCTGTCTCAGGGAGAAATCCACAAAGCCCTCACAGGGAACATTGGTTCAAGATTCAGATAAATTAAAGAAGGAAAAAAAGTCATGAAATGGCAACTATGGACTCTAAGGTCCCAACTGAAAAGGGCTCACAGAATAGACAATGCAGTCCACACAGATAAACACCATCCAGGAGATGAGTTCTGGAAAGCTGAGTACCTGTCCCACTCACAGCCCCCTAAGGAAGGTGTCCTGAGGAGCTCTCTCTAGGTCAGGTTGTATTAGGTTGTGATTAAATCCATCCTGCTTGGGCCTAGGATGGGATGGCCTGATACATGCTGGGCCCAGTGGAAATCAACTCCTACCAGGGTGGTTGGGCTCAAAACTCTGCCTGATGGGGCAAGTTACACCAGTCAGTAGCAAGAACAACTGGACCCTCCTTCTTTCAGGAACTACCAACAACCAACACTACACACTCATGGAGAGGGTGGGACCCTGGAGCTCAGGTTGTAACCTGAAGAGCACTGCACTGACTCAGAAGTTCAGGAGCAGAGCACGTCCGGCTAGCAGTGGACATACTTTCCTAAAAATCTCTCCTCTCCCCATGGAACGTCATAATGAAGTTCCATCACTGAATTTTATTTACATAGGCTTCTTCCTGCAACCTTGTACACACACTCATACACACCTAAACGTTCCCCAAAGAGAACTCCAGGGTGATGGCTAGGCTCCATTCCAACAATGAGAAACAGCCACCGCACTTCCCTCCAACACCCTGTGCTCTAGCTGTGATAAACCACTGGCATGACCCTCCTTGCCTTGTGCGCGTGGTTTCCCCTGCCCTTCGCCCTCCCTCCCCACCCCCAGCACCCTCCTACTCACCCTGCTTTTGTAGGGCCTTCTCTGGCTCTTAATTGTTGCTCACAGTATCCCTCTCTAAACTCCACAGCACCTCTGGACAGCTCAGTAAAAGGTCTCCTGGACTGTGGACACCTCATTAAAAGCCCTAACATCTGTATGCCAACTATCTGTTTAGAAATATCTCTCCTCCCTTTGAATTCCTCAAAGCCTGGAGATTTCCTTGGGCCCCCAGTACCTAACACAGTGTTTGGCACAGGGAAAGTATTTCATCAACGCTTTTCCAGAATTAAGTGAATGAATGAAAGAAACAGTCTGAGGGCCACCAGCCCTCATTTTTGTATGAAGATATTCCGAATCATGCCTTGCATTTTTTTATTGTGTTTTTAACACTCTCAAAGTACTTCTGACATTGCTTGTTACTTTGATTCTCATCATACCCAAGAGGTAGGCAGGGAGAGGAATATGACTCCCTTTGGTAGACAAGGACCCCAAGATGCTGAGAGGTACAATGACATGCTTAAGGTCACAGGAGAGATGGCACAGAGTCATAGGAGAGTTTTGACCTCCTGACTCTGAAGCTGGGGCTCACTGCACTGCCACCATTGGCTTCCTCGTGTCCCTGCAACCTCTCATGTGAAGAGGGATATCAGGAAAAGGAACGAAGCTTTGAGGCCAAGCATCCTTTGGTCCTCTGGGGAAACCTTTCCTCCCTAGCAAAAGCCCAAATCCACAGCCCAGGGCAAGAGGCATCTGGAACCGTGGGATCACTGGGCTCCAGTCTTGGGATCACCACTTTCCAGCTACTTGATCTTGGGTACATCATTTACTTACTCTGAGCCTCAGTTTCCTAAGAAGTGGCATGTGTCTGCTTTACAGGCATCCAGGGCTGAATTTATACCCTGATAAAGTATCATTTGCATATGACGGGAAAGACAAAAATGACACAGCAAATACAAAGCAGGGTGGACAAGTCCTCAAGTCCAGACCCGTGCCAGGACAGACCCTCAGATGGAGCTCTAGGCATGGGCAGAAGTCACTGGCACAGCAACAGGGCAAACTGCCCTCTGTCAATTTATTCCCGCCTCTCCTGCCACTGCCCTACAGCCAGCTGAAAAAAGCGCAGGGCAGAGGGTTTCACTTCAGTCCAAACCTGCAAAAAGACATTTTTCTAAATTCCCTGACTTCATAAAAATGATCTACTTACTTAGGTAATAGATTCACCAGGTTCTGGCCAAGTGTCTCTTCCCATATTACCCTTTGGCTATTTTGTGACTTATTTTCTCTTCCAAGAGGTGGGTGGGAGGTCCGTACTATACCAGTCCCAAGCCTGCTGGCCTTTATCAGGGTAGGGGTTTGTATGTGCAGGGCCTTAGGGACAATTAGTTTATTAAGGTCCCAGAAAAGTCACACTCACCTCTTCAGTTACTCAAATAGCATAAGGCCTTGAAGAGGATAAAATGAAATCACTGGCTACTGTGACAATTTATGCCCTCTCCTTGGAAATGGCCAGTTGCTATCTGCTATTATTATTATTATTTTTTAATGTTCCCATTATTAAGGCCATGAGTTCAGCCTCTGTTCTCACACAATTAACTTCACCTAGAGACCTATTCCAGACTATAGACAGTGCCTCTTCTATTGCACTGTTTGGTACAATAGAAGGTACAATGTGTACCTTCCTATCCTATTTACAAAAGAAACTCCTCAGAGGTGAGGAATCTGCCTTATTCAAGTATTTTCAGTAACTGGCACAATCCCTAGCACACTGTAGACATTTGCTAATTATAGCTACCACTTATTGTACACTGTGCTAGGCACTTTTTTATATAACATCTCATGTTATCCTTACAGCAACTCTACAAGGTAGAAATATACTGTCATTCCCATTTTACAGATGTGGAAACTGAGGCTCAGAAAGGCAAAGTAACTTGTCCAGGGTAACACAGCTAGGAAATAGTAGAATCAGGATCAGATAGAGGCTGAATAGTTTCAGAGTTTGTTTTCTGGCCATTCTTGTGGTGAGCTCACTGCTGTCCACTGCTGGAAAACCCTTTCCTTCCTGGTGCCATTTCTCTGGCAGTGAGGCAGAGCCTGGCTCTGATTCTCCATCCTATATTCCTGACTCTCTCTGGGGCCTTTACCCTTTCTTTTCCCAGTTACCTTCAGCTTTCCCAGTAGCAGAATGGGCAGCTTCTCCTTCCTTTTCTTTCACCTGATGTCTGCAATGGTGGGGGCAAGGATTTCTTACCACAAGTACATGGAGCCTGCCTGAAAAGGAAAAATTCATAGTGATTAAAATTATGAGGCAGTCAAGGGACACTTCAGGCCCCAGTCTGTCCTCTGGGGAGCCTCGCATCCTAATCTGGACCAAGCCACTGACTCCCTCCCAGTGGGGCTGATGTGATTATCTGTAAAATGAGGACAATAATGCTGACCCTTCTCATGGGAAGGAAGGAGAGGAGGTACATGGGAGGAATAAAGCTTGGATGGGAGAAGACTAGAGATGAAAAAGCATACGTTTCAGGCTGAATTTAGAGCATGATGTCATTCTTTTTAGGAGTCAAGAGTCTTTTAATTCACATTTATGAAACTGCTTTTTGGAATTCCTTGAATTCCTCATTTTGCTAAGTTTCTACCTCCTATAATGAGTCGAAAAAGGGGAGACAAGTCCAGAGGGTTCTTAGATTCAATCCTTTATGGGAGAAACTAGAGACTCAAAGGCTCACAAAGCCCTCCGTCCCCTCCCAAGGAATGAAGGATGGTGACAACAGGAGGAGGAACCGATGACAGCTTGGAAGGTGGCTTTGGCCAGCTGCAGGTATAGGAGAATTTCCAGTGGGAGACAAACAGGTCTTGAAGTGGGGAGCTCAGTCTAAGCTAGGGAGGGGCCCCTCAACCTCCATTTATTCCCTCAGGCCCACGCTTGGACCACTAAAGCAGACACTGTCGTCCGAGGACTTGTGGGCTCAGCAAAGATAATAATGGTATTTAACAGTAGAGAGAAAAATGTATTCAACTCCCAACCCAGTTATGATTTAGGCGCAGCCGTGTGCAGAATAGTAATGAGCTCCTTATTTTAAGCAAGTGGTAGAGGGATGAAAATAGATCGTGTTGAACCAACCTAGGTTTTTGCAATCAGTGAACTGGATTGGACACCACACCCTTCTCAGAGAGAAGAGAGAAACATGAGGAGTCTCTCTTAAAAACAAAAAGCCTCTCTTTTCAGAAAGGAGTGTTCATATTGCTGCAGGGTGACTTTCATCTAAATCATCACTAGGGAGGGTTTAGACCCTATCTTGGTGCTGGAATCCAGAAGAGAAGGAGACTCCAGCCCCTCCCCTTGGGCCTCTGGATCCAAGTAAGACCCTCCAAAAATAAGGGAACCCTGGACTGGATGGACCCTCAAGGTCATCTAGCAAAAGCGATGACAGTGGTTCCCATGTATGGTTTTGGTGCCAGATGCTTTTTATATATTGTTTCATTCCAACATCCTCATAAAGTAGGTACTTTTATCTACATGCTAAATGGAGAAACTAAAGCTCAGGGTAAGGGTCTAGCCCAAGGCCACACAATGAAAAATACAGAGCAAGGATCTGAACTTCAGCCTGTCTGACCCCCAAGCCCATGTTTTCTCTACTACACTGCAGAGGTCTTTGCTCAATTGCCACTTCTCAGTGAGGCCTTCCCTGACCTCCTGAAGTAAACAGGCCCTGCTTCCTCCCTGGGGTCCTCTACTCCCCATCCCTATTTTACTTCTCTTCTTAGCACTTAAGCACCTGGCCTAGTCTATCTTTACTTGCTTATATATTTATTGTCTATTTTCTTCCCCTACAACCTAGGCTCTATGAAGACAAAGATTATTATGCATATCCCTGGTGCCTAGAATAATGTCTGGAAAATGAATGAACAGTCAATGAATAAGTGAATGTTGAATAACCTCTTGCCTGACTTTTTATTGGAAAGCTGGCAGAAATGCATACCACTTTTGATTAAAAGCAACTCAAAGGTCCTTTAGAAAACCTGAAGGTTCTAGACTCTGATGGAGTAAAAGGGAGAATAAACAGACAGGGGGCCTGCTTTTTGTAAGAAAGGGCGTTTACAGGAGAAGATGGCATCTAGGCTGTCAAAGCAGGTAAGATTCAGATACGAGGTGCTAGTTTACAAGTTAACTCGAGTGCACACAGGGATCTGTGTATGAGAAAATAAAACAGGTAACTGGAGATGCTGGGCAGACAGGGGAGCTCAGTCTCCAGGAAGAATCAACAACGCCACTCCGCTGCTTCGTTTGGCACAGATCATGTGTGTGCTTGTTGCCAATAACTTTCTTCTTCATTTAGGAAGATAAAAGAGGGGTGGGGAGGGGATAAGACTTCCCTGTAGCACAGATATTGACTGTACCAGAGAAGAGATTTACAAGTCACTTTAAAGCAGTAGTTCTTTAACTTGCCTGAGCTGATAACCTGGGGCAAGTTTCTTGACCTGGGGGGGGGCATTAAATGACTTAAGATATGTAAGACCCTCAATACAAGGCCTGGGATGAATGTCTTCTGAAAAGCCAGTAAACACAACATTTGATAATACACTAAAAATTTTGCATACAATTTCATAGGGGATTGGAGCTTTCCAGAGGTCCACTGAACCAGGGGTGAAGAACCAGTGCTTCATGAGACAAGTGGGCTCTGAGGCCAACAAGATTTGGCTATAACTTGCTAGAATATGTTCACAAACCTAAAGAGAAAATGTAGTATATGGAACAGGGTTTAGTAAACCTTGGGAGCACAGAAGTGGAAAGTTACAGAGGCAAATGTAGGCTGTCCCCATTCAAGCACTACTAAGTGAAGGGTGCCCTGGCCCAAGAATCCATTTGCCTGTCCCTGGTGGCACTGGTTTAGCTAGGCTATGGAGATGTACACAGCAGGCCTCAGCCTGATTTTTTTAACACTTGGATCATGTCACCTATTTCGCCTTGTTCTGACTGCATCCTTATCACCAACCAATCATCTGATTACAACGAGGCTCTGCCAGGGGAGGACCTATAGGGAGAGAAAAGGAGGGTCTGGTCCCCTCCACTTACATTTCTTACTGTGAATTATTAGTGAACTGGCATTCTGGGTTTACGTCTGTGAGTATGGCTAACCCCTCTTCCTCTGCTGACATACAGATCAGTTTTCTATGCCCACAAAGCTTCTTGGGTGATAGCTAATAAACCCCAGTGTGCTGCGATTGAGAGTTCTTATTTCTTACTGTATTTTCTTATGAGTAATTTCTCTCCTAGGAATCTACCTGAAGGAAATCATTAGAAGTTGAGATGGAGCAATGTCCACTATAGTGGATTTTAAAAAATTTTGGAGTTAATATTTAGACGAACAAGCAGTTATAAGAAATAATATTGAGAGATTCCATATACCCTTCTCTCAGTTTAACCCAGTATTAGTCTGTCTGGACTGTTGTAACAAAATGCCACAGACTTGGGTGGTTTAAAAAACAAACATTTATTTCTCACAGTTCTGGAGGCTGGGAAGTCCAAACTCAAGGCACCAGGAGATTACTTATCTAGTAAGGGCCCCTTTCCTGGCTCACAGAGAACCATCTTCTCACTGTGTCTTTACATGGCATAAGGGGCAAAGGAACTCCCTGGGGTCTCTTTTATAAGGGCACTAATCCCATTCATGAGAGTTCCTCGACCTGAATCTCCTCCTAATCACTTCCCAAAGGCCCCACCTCCAAATACCATCACATTTGGGATTAGGTTTCAACATAAGAATTTTGAGGGGACACAAACATTCAGTCTATGGCAATAATATCTTTTAGAATCATAATTGAGGAACTGACATTCGTACAATCCACATACCTTATTCAGATTTCACTATTTCATGTGCACTTATTTGTGTGTATATTTAGTTCTGTGCAATTTTATCACATGTAGCTTTGTGGGATCACAACCGTAGTCAAGCACAGAATAGTTTCATCACAAGAAATACTGTTAATTTTTATAGTAAAAAAGGAAAAACAGCCTCAGTATTAGGAGATTGCTTACATAAATTATGGTACAGTTTAAGAGCAAAATATTATTCATTTAAAATGATGAACACATAAATATCAAATGTTTATAAAGATTGTTTAATATGAGAAAATACTTGTAAGATATAAAGTTTTGTACATTTTAAAGTAAATGTTGAGAAATACTTGAAGGAAATATGCTAGAAATTTCTAACACTATTTACCATTTGGTGATAGAATAGGTTGTGTTTTTCTTCCATTTAATTTTATTTTTGTGTGTATTTTTCAAAAATTTCTATAATAAGCATCTGTTGTGGACTGAATGTTTGTGATCCCCACCTCAAATTCATACGTTGACGCCCTAACTCCCAATGTGATAGTATTTGGAAGTGGTGCCCTTGGGAGGCAATCAGGTTTAGATGGGGTCATGAGTGTGGGGTCCTTGTGATGGAATTAGTGGCTTTATAGGAAGAGGAAAAGAGAAAGAGATGGCTCTCTCTCTGCCACGTGAGGACACAGTGAGAAGGCAGTTGTCTGTGAGCCAGGAAGAGGGCCTTTACCAGGGACCAAATCAGCTGGCACCTTGATCTTGGAGTTCCTAGCCTCCAGAACTGTGAGAAATAAATGTCTGTTATTTAAGCCACCCAGTCTAGTACTTTGTTATGGCAGCCTGAGCTGACTAAGTCAGCATCTTTTAATTAAGAATGGGGGTGGGGGTGAGGGGGCATGGGAAAATACATAGGGGAAAAAAACAGAGGGAAATCAAGACGACGACAACAACAAAAATAAAAATAGGGACTCAAGGCTGAGACCCTGAAGTGAAGAGACACTGCTTCCTGGGGAGGCAGTTGCTCTGTTGAAACAAGGGGTCCAGGGATCCAGGGGCTGTGACCTATCTCTTTTTCCAGCCACCCAAAGCAGTTTAGAGGAAGTCTTCCAGGCTCTGCAGCTCCCAAGCTTGAACTGGGTGCAGCAGGAAGGTGAGGGTGTCCTCAAGCCTCAGCTTTATTTATGGAAGGCAAGGAGGCTAGAGAGACTTTGTGTCAGGGGATGGGGGTGGAAGCAGCCAGCTAGTTCATCCCTGCTGGTTCCACACTCACCATCCGGATCTGCAACCCAGTGTGGGGGGGGGGTAGGGAAGTGAGACAAAGGATGGGTGGAGCTCAGGCCAACTGCTCAGGAGTGACCTATGGGAGACGAGTGAGGGCAGAGCCTGGGCCTGGACCTACACTCAATCTGCCAGGAGACTGTGCCCTATCTGATAAGAGTATTGGCCTGGAGTCAGCCATCTGAGTCTCAGTCCGACTGTGCTTCAAAGCAAGGCAGTTTGGCAAAGCCAACTTGATATGGGAGCATTCTGACATGGGAGACATTTTGATAGAACCGAGTCAAAATATAAAATTACCATTAAAATAATTACCAAGTAGGTTATAAAAGACATATTCAACCTTTACTTTCTCTCTGATGCTCACCCTACCCATGACTTTCATTTCATCCGTTATTAATCTTGACTCCATTCCTGATTTCTATCATGGCTCTGAGCCCCTCTCTAGTCCTGATTTCCAGAGGTGAGAGCTGGCATTGGGTGGGGCTCAGAGTGGAACTGAAGATGTCTGCTTAGTGTATACCACTTGATTATATATATATGTGTATATATATATATATATATATTATATATAAAATTTATATAATATATATAAAATTTTAATGATTTGGTTTTTAGGGTAAATTTCCTCATGTGAATAGTGCTGCATCAATGCATCCATGGTTGAATGGCTGCTTTAAAATCTGCTAAAGGTATTGGAAGTACAACCTAAACAAAGTGAGAGATCCTGAGGAGGATTCCCAAGTGAAAAAGCCAGAGGTCCCAGAAGGGAAAGAAAGAGACAACTCCATCTGGGAATGAAATACCCTAGAATCCTTCTGAAGATATGGTTAGTCTGTCTGCCTGGAATTCTGCCCTTTGGGCGACTGCCTGCCCTTCTGCCATCCCTCATGTTTCTGGTAAACAGCCAGTTGCAGTGCCATGCCTGCCCTGGGCATCAGAGGTGGGCCATGGCCCAGGCCTAGCCAATTTCAGTACCTAACTTCTGTTCACACTGACTGGTCCAAGAGGAGGGTCCAGAATCCAAGCAGAGTGAGCCTCTTTCCATGGGGTCTAATGATACGGTCCCTGGAGAGAACATCTCCAGGATCTTTCTCTGGGATCAGGGACTATAAGGATGAGGGGAATGTGGGGCTGCTGGCAGTCATCTTGCCACCAGCAGATAGTCAGCAACCTCACTTCAAACTTCCTGACTTGATATATTCTTTTTTGCTTAAACTGATCACGTCTATTTTCTGTCAGTTGCAACTAACAGATCCCCAACTCATTATTCCACTCCTTATTTTGGCAGTTATTGGGTTCCCAAGACTACCTAAAGGGAAGCTGGCTTATTGACAGGCCCTGCCCACTTATCAGAGCCTACGGTCAGACCTCCTACTTAGGAAAGTGATCCCCTGTGAAAGGAAAACTTACACGCTTCAGAGAAAACCTAAACCTGTCTATATCAATCAACCAAGTCCTTTATTCATAAATGTTTTTCAATCGAAGAGAGGCATAACTAGGCACACATGGTGAAGCGTCTGACCTTTGAGGATAAAGGTCAGCCTCCAAAGTTTCTGGAAATAAAGAACCAAGACTTAGATTGGCATCAGATCTCAAGAGTAGGTCTTCAAAGTTCTGAAGGAAAAAATGAATTTGAACCTTGAATTCTCTCCCCAGCCAAATAAGCATTCACAAGTTTGAGGTCCTACAAGTTTCCCTCTCATGCCTCATTTAAAAAAAATATGACCTAGAGATCATCATACTAAGAGAAGTAAGTCAGACAAAGGCAAATACCATATGATATCACTTATATGTGGCATCTAAAAAAATGATGCAAATGAACATATATACAAAACAGAAATAGACTCACAGACATAGAAAACAAACTTAAGGTTACTGGAGGGAAAGTGGGGGAGGGATAAGTTAGGAGTTTGGGGTCAATAGACACACACTACTATATATAAAATAGATAAACAACAAGGACCTTCCGTATAGCACAAGGAACCATATTCAGTATCTTGTAATAACCTATAGTGGAAAAGAATCTGAAAAAGAATATATATAACTGAATCATTTTGTTGCACACCTGAAACTAACACAACATTATAAATCAACTATACTTCAATAAAAAAAAGAATAGAAACCAATTTCTAATATGAAGTAAAAAAAAAAAAAAGTATGCATACGCTAACAAAATGAAAAAGGAATCCCAGAAAGAAATGGACCTGAATGGGATACAGGAAACAGAGAAACTAACCTTAGAGACCTATGAAGGTGTCATTTCATAAACTGCATGAATGAGTCTCCAAATTATTAAATCCAGGAGGATTTACAGGTGTTCCCTATTTTGTTATTTTAGCTTTACTCTATGTTTCAATTTTTTCATAATTTAAAGTTGGAAAAATAGAAGCACAAGGATTAGAAAGAAAAAGAATAATGACACATTTTTTATATTAACAAGAAGAAGGAGGCAGTTAAACACTAGAATGAATTAAAATATCGGTTATTTAATGTTTCGTTAACAACATAGGTGTTTCCTAACTTACTAGGTTCTACCATCTAGATGTTTAGACATATGCTCATTTAGAAACATGTGATTTTAGGTTGCACAACAACACGAATGTACTTAATGTCACAGAACTGTACACTTAAACATGGTTAAAATGGTATATTTTCTGTTATGTATATTTTACCAAAATAACAAAAATTTAATGGAATGTAATTTTTAAAAATTCAGTATTTTAATTATTTTTGAAAATTCTAGTTGGAGCTTTCTGGGAAACAATAACTTTTGTTATGAAGAAACATTTATGTGTTACAAGAACCATTTTTGTATGTGTTTCCTTGTGCACGTGTACATGTGAGCAAGGGTTTCTTTAGGCAAATGTTTGGGGGTAGACTTGCTGATTGGAGGATATGAGCATCTTCAACTCTAAAAGATATTTCCAAAGTGGCTACACCAATTTAGGGCTGTCCCACCAGAAGGGTATGAGTGTTCCAATGCTCCACGTTTTTGTTGGCACTTATATTTTCAGACTTGCACATTTTGGGTGTGAAATCTGAGTCTCGTTTTTATGGAGCAGGGGTAAGTGGTTTGTGATTTGTCAGCCTGGCTTAAAGGGTTAAGACAGCACCCAGCACTTGGTCTGGCAGTGACACAAGCAGGTATGATGTTGGTTGAATTGCCCTGGCCAGGGACATTTGTCCTTCAGGAAGTCCTTTGGGTTAAGCGGAACTGGGGTTCACCATGAGGACCTGGATAGGAGATACCAAGAAAAGTAAAACTAGCAAACCTGAGGAATAGATCCAGCAGCTGACAACAGGCAGGAGAGAGAAGATGTTGGGGCAGCTGGTGTGAGGCTTGCAGGATAGATTCTTAAAAGAGGAGAGTCAGCAGCAATGCTGGAAAGATGGCAGGAACAGAACTTGGTGAAGAGAAGAGGTGAGGTGGTATTTAAGACACTACAGCAGGTTCCAAAGCTCAAAAGCAGGAGAAAATTCTTAGGCACTGAAGGAGAGAAGAGGGGTGTGTTTGGCAGAAAAGAATGCAAACTAGAGAATAATCAGAAAATATGGGATGGTGAAGGAAAATTACTAAATTGATTCATGCCTCAGTATCCTCATTCATAAAATCAGAACATTGATGGTACCTATCTCAAAAAACTGTTGGCAAAGTTCCATGAAATAATATTTCTAAGGCACTTGGCATAACGCCTGGAACAAGTAAATTCAGTAAGCATTAGCTCTTGTTAAATCAAGATCTCGTTAAGCCAAGTCTTCCAAGACCACACAGCTGATAAGTGGGTATCAGGGATTTGCATAGTTTCTCTGATTCCAAAGCCCAAACTCTTAACCACTGCACTCTACTGAATAACTGCCATTTATTGAGCATAGTGCTCCACAGTCTACATTAGTTATCTCATCTAACTTTTGTAACACCCTCGAGCTGGGTACTGCCATTTTACAGAAAAGGAAATGGAGCATCATAAAACTCACTTGCCCAAGTTCACACAGTTGGGATTCACACCCAGGTCTGCCTGGCTCCAGTGCCCTCTCCCCAACACCACAATGGGAGTCAGGAAGCTCGGGTCCCAGTCCACTGATGAACCTTTATCACTGATCCTCAGTTTCCTCATTTTTTAAATAATAGGGGCCAGGTTAGAGAATGGCCTCTCTGGTCTCTTTAAGCTCCACTGTTCTTGGGAGGTGGATCTGATGAAGACAGACTGCATTCAGGTAGGAGAGAGGTGTACATCTGAGTCAGACAGCGTCCCCATCTCCATCTGACAGCACAACATCAACCAACAGAGATCCAGAGGCGCCGAGAGATGAGTCCAGGTCTCCAAAGCATTAGTCATCGTCTGCTCCCACTCCCCAGGGGACCAGCAGTCGGACGCTGCTCCAATTATACCGGGATGATGAGGGACCTCTAGGATGATGAAAGGGTGGGAGAGATGTCAGAGGACAAAATGGGACATCTGACTCATCCAGCCTGGAGTAGAGAAGGCAAGAAAGGACAGTTTTCAAGTCTCCACTGAGTATGGGGGCTGGGTGGCAGGGTGGAAAGATCACAAGGTTAAGACTCAGGGTGTCTGGGACCTGGGCCCTACTCCTGGCTCTGCTACTAACAAGTGGTACAACCTGTCTTTGACAAGTTACTTCGCCTCTCCTATCTTCACTTTCCACACCTAATACGTTAGGAAAATGACTTAAAAAAAAAACCCCACTAATTTATACAAAGAAATGTATAACATTATAGCTAAGAACAACTAGAAAGGGCTCAATTACCCTGGCAACAGAGAAAAGTGCTAAACAGACCCAAGGGGCGGGGGGCTGGGGAGAGTTGATGCAACAGAATGTTAAAATGCCATTTGAAATGCTGGATAACAACATTTATCGAACACTAACTACGTGCCAGGCACTAGGCAGAAGTCTTGACAGACGTGGCCTCACTTAATATCCTCAAGTGTCTTCCGAGGTAGGTATTATCATCATCTTTCAAATGAGTTAGCTGAAGCCCTGAGAGGTTAAGCCACCTGACACGTTAATAAGTGATAACCTCAGGACTCAAATCCAGAGGTCCACCTGACTCGGAGGGCTGTGACCATCACCTTTACACTCTAGTGGCTCAGACTGTTGGATGTGAAGACCATGCAGAAACAGAAAAATATATGAAACAATGTTAAGCGGGTCTGGGACCCTCTAGAATGATTATGTTAATACAAAAATGTTGGCATCAATATTAGGTTTGGAAGTTTGTGAAAAATAGACAATTCAGGACGCTGGGAATTTACTTGGGGATGCTGAAGTGAAAATATTTCTGCTTAATTTCTGGTGGTAGAGATGATGAAATATATAATACTGAGCAAGGGGTGAGAACAGATGAAAGGGTCTAATAATTCATTTTCCAGGTGAGCGGAGAAGGTTCAGCTACACTTCCTCATCACCCAGAAGAGACTGGAAATCTGGTCACCTGACTCTCCTGCTTCAAGCTTTTCCGTTACTTCATGTTTGCCTACATCACTGGTTCTCAACCTTGGCTGCTATTGGAATCATGTAAAAAGCTTTTAAAAACGCTGATGTCCAGGTCCACTCCCAAAGGTTCTTATTTAATTGATATAAATGCAGTTTTGGCATTGAGAGTTTTAAAATTTCCTCATGGGATTCCAATAAGCAGAAATACTTAAAAACCTCTGGCCTACCCAGTAAAGGCCTAATTCCTCCACTTGGCATAGAAAGCCTTCTCCGGTTTCTTCAGTAAGCTCCCCTACATCCATATTTTTCGCCTGTTTTCTCCAAGGCAGTTAAAATATCCGAAACATGCTATGCTCTACTATTTACATATCTATGCCTTAACGTTATTTCCTCTGCCTGGAAGGACTTTCTTCTGCCTTAACTATCTGGAAAACTCCAATAGCATGGTGGCCAGCCTCCAAGACGACTCCAGTAATTCGCACCTCCTTGTATTCATGCCCCTCCCTCACTGAAGAGGACTGACCTGTATGATAATATGATATTGTGGATATGATGGAGTATGACTTCCAAGGATGGGTCTTAAAAGACACTGCAGCTTCCACTTTACCCTCTCTTGGATCAGTTGCTTTGGGAGAAGCCAGCTGCCATGTCTTCAGAGACCTCTAGCTGGAGAGCTCCACGTGGTAAGGAACCGAGGCCTCCTACTAGCAGCCACATGAGTGAGCCAGCTTGGATGTGGCTCCTCCAGTCCTGGTCAAGCCTTCAGATGACAGAAATCCCAGCTGACACCTTGACTGCAACCTCATGAGAGATCTTGAGCCAGAACCACCCAGCTAAGCCATTCCAGAATTCCTGAGCCATGAAGTGTGAGGTATGTTCTAAGCTGCTAGATTTGGGACTCATTTATTATACCAGTAGATACTTAATACAAATACCAAGCTCAAGTACACGATACTCTGTGAAGCCTTTTTAGACTTTCCCCTCTGCTGAAGTTGAACTGAACATCCTGTGCTGCTTCTAAGCCTGATACATCCCCTATTACAGCACGCATCACATGGGGCCTACCTGTGACTTGCCTTTCTTGCCTTCTAGATTCAGTTCCAAGGGGACAGGTCCAGCCGTAGTACAGGCTTCAATAAAGTACTTGTAGAGTGAATGAACGTCCATGAGAAAGGCCCACTTGAGGCTAGTCCAAGCTTCTTCCCTACACAAAAACTCCAAGGTATGGTTGCTGGATATCATGGACGTCATAGTGAATGGGGTCCTGAGGATTTTCTTAATAATCCAACAAAACCCTGGCCATCTATGGAGGTATTTAATGCATTAGACTAGAAATCATAAGATCTGGATTTTTTTAAAAACTATTGATTCATACACTTTTATTTATTTATTTATTATTTAAGTTTTGTGGGAGAGGGAGGTAATCAGGTCTATTTATTTATTTGTTTGTTTGTTTTTAAGAGGAGGTACCAGGGATTGAACCCAAGACCTTAGGACCTTGTTCATGCTAAGCATACACTCTACCACTTAAGCTATACCTTCCCTGCAGAAGATCTGGATTTTAATTCAAGTCTGCCAACTATCTGATGAATTTCTCTGAGCTTTGGTTTCCTCTTGGGTCAAAAGACTTAAGGGCTTTTCCAGTTCTAAAATTCAATGATTCTATATTTTCAGCTAGTAATTACACCTGATCCATAAAAGAAGAGAAAATAGGCTAATAGTGTAAAACCATAGCGAGGGTTCTCAGACTTGGCTGTGTATCAGGAACACACATACACACACACACACACACACCTTGTCCCCACCCTATACTTTCTGAATCAGCTTCTCTGGACATGGCCAGGGCAACTGTATTTTTACATAGTTTCAAAGTGATTCTAATGTGCATCTAGAGCTGAAAATCATGAATCTATAAATATGTGGGTTAGAGATTTAAGAAAATTTTTCTGCCAGATGGTTGGCTTCATGGTTTTAGAGTATAGTACTTCTGGGCTTGTTTCCTGAACTGTTAACTTTATATGAAGTGGGTGGATGTATAAATGGATAGATGGATGGATGGACAGACCCAGCCTACTTTTACTACTAGAAAAGTAATTCAAACTTTACTGTCCAACTCAGTCAGGTCTTCAACAGAAATGACTCTCTGTATGACCCAACTGCTTAGGACATTTACTGGAGATCAAATTGTGGAGTGTTTTAGCCTGCATTGGGTAAAGAACCGCTTTACATTTTTGTTAGATACAAATGAACAGGAATTAAGAGCACTGACTTCGGAACCCAACAGTTTAGGCTCCTGGCTCCAGCACTTATTTACCTGCTGGGTGACTGTGGCTGGGCTAGCAAATCTTTATGAACATCACTTTCCTGATCTGTTGTAGAGGGTAACATGCACTTCCTTATAGGAATGTTGTCAGGATTAAATGATACAATGTATGTAAAACACGGAGCACAGTATTTGGCACAGAACAAGTGCCCATTACATAGTAGCACCTATGGCAAAAACAAAATATGGTATTTTTATTATTAATAGCAATGTGTATTTGTCTAGTGCTTTGTAAATTACAAAGTGCTCTCACTTCTTACACTGAAACCCTCCCTCCCCCTCAAAAATCCTGAGGTGGGCAAGGTAGACATTAGTGACCCCATTTTACAGAAAAAGAAAGAAAGGCTCCAAAGGGTTCATTGGCTTTAGATCAAATGGCGCAAAAAAAAAAAAAAAAGTGTCAGTGTCTGGATTCAGACCTGGGTGTGATCCCATGAAAATGAATAATTATACATGCACACTTGGCAGGCTGAGCATCTAGGGACCATCTGGCTCAGTAGGCTGAGGAGGACTGTATTTCTGAGCAGCTTCTTTTTTTAGATGAAAGCAAGATGGGAAAAATAAGCTGGCAAACTGCTTTCTCTCATTTTCAACATTAGTGTGATTTGTGCTCAGTTTTGCCCTTCTTTTAACTCTTAAATGCTACATGTCCATATATCTTGGTTCACTCCACCTGCCCTTGGCTGCTCTGTCGCTAGCTCTGCCCTGGGCCCCACAGCTGGGATCTGGGAAAACCTAAAAAAAAAAAAAAGGAACCAGGGGCAGCTGGAGACATCAGAGGACGAACACCAGCTGTTCCCAAGTCTGGCTGGGGAACAAGAAGCCCCCTGATGGGGGGTGGGGGCAGGGGACGATTCCTGCTCCCCATGTCAGTCAGCAGGAGGATGCTTTTCCCGTCCAACAGATGGGTCCTACTCCTAGAATAACGTAATAAAGTGCAATACTAAATATGGCACAGGATCTATGTCTCTTGGGGAGCCTGAGACCATGAGATCAAGTGTTAGCTGAATCTAATCAAGAAGGCTCTCAGATGAGGTGGGACTCGAAATGGGCCCTAAAGGAACAGCAGTGTTGGGATGCACAGAAAGGAGGCTGGGAAGTTCCTGCAAGCAAGACAACATTGTGAGACAGGGCATGCGTGTTTATTTAGGGGGTGGGTGGGCATATTCAGGGGATTGTGGAAAAAGAAGAAGGCATGGTAAGAAGCAGAGTACAGGAGAGGTAGGGCAAGACCAGACAGAATGAGGGGAGAAGATGCAGTTCTCCAGGGAAAAGGGAGTCCTGTAGATTCTTAACAACTCAGTGACAGAGACACGACCACCCCCTCCCCCCACATCCCAACAGACAGATTAGGAAACCAAAGTCATGAGAGAAAAGCACACACAAGAGGTCACAGACTGAGGGGCAGCGAGAGAGTCGAGACAAGAACCCAGGGCTCCAGACAGTTTGTTCCTCTTTCCATTAGACCACCCTTCCAGGCTAGTTTTACTTTGTTTTTACAAAAGTGGTATTTCAGGCAGATCTGGCAGAAGAATGCAAGAGAAAAGAGAGGTTAGAGTCCAGGAGACTATAAAAATCACTCCAGGGGTGAGCTGATGGAGGGACTATGCTCAAGTAAAATGGAAAAGATGGGCTGGGTGAGAACCACCAAGAGGAAAGAAAAGAGAGCTTGGTAGAAATTAGATACAGCAGCAAGGGAGAGAGCTGTGTAGAGGCAATTTGCTGGCCATTCTCAGGCCTGGGAGTTTCTCCTGACGAGGTCACGGGACACTTTAACCCCCTGACCCCAGCCTCAAAGGCAGTAGACAGAAATTCACACAACTAGCTTCTATGACAAACTCCCTATCCCCAGGTCCTCATCCATTTGGCCAGCCTCCACACAGACCTTCTTCCGGGCTCCTGGTCAACATTTTAGGACCTTTGATTTACACCTAGTGCTTAGATGTGCGTGTCTGGATGATCGGGTGTGGAATTAAAATTCAAACCAGAACCTAAGAGAGTAGATTCTCCCTGGTGGTGAAGACAACGTGCAGAGATAGAACTGTGGTATGGATTTTGATTTTTTATGAGATGAGCAGGGAGATCAGAGCAAAGAGAATGGAAAACTGTCTCTCTGCATCCAGCTCCACCCTCCCACAACAGCAGTAGTTGACTGGTAGTTAGCAGGCTCCATGTGAGAACCAACTGGAACTGGACAAGCTGGGAGAAGAGTTAGACCAAGACCATCTGGGGCCACTCAGTACAAGGGCAGATCATACCTCACCTTATAGGTATGTAAAGAGGATCAAATAAACCACTACTAGTAATGGCTAATGTTTACTAAGCCCTTAAAATAGACACTGTGCTAAGTGCTTAGCATGCATTAATTAGTTCATTTAATTATTACAACCACCCTAAGAGGTAAATACTATTAGAATTCCCATTTTACAAATGAGGAAGTTGAAGCTCATAAAAGTTAATAAATTAGCACAAAGTTACAGGGCTGACAGTGTTGGAGTTGACTGATCTCAATGACCATGTTCTTCGACGCTGAACTGTTCTCCTCATCTGTCAAATCAACAGAGCATCTGGCCCCCAGTTCTCAGCAAAGCTCAGTTCTCCCCCCAACCCACTTCTTAGTAGCACCAAGGATACTACTGAATTTCAGTACATGTCATACAGAAATTGTTGGAGAGTTTGACTTTCTTGATTCAACCTCATGAAATGACATTCCTCCTAACTTGACAGTTTAAAAATATGGGGAAGGTGCAAAACCAAGCATGTAAATGAGGCTGTGTGGCCCAGAGATTAAGAGCTTGGATTTTGATGCCTAAATTCCAGTTTCACCAAATTCTTTCTTTTGAGAGCTTGATCAAATCACTTCTCTAAGGCTCTGTTTCCTCATACATAAAATAAGGCTAATATCACCAGTTCTCATGGAGTTACAGTGAACAGCACATGAGCTGATGCATATAAAGCACTGAGCACAGTCCAGGACACACAGTAAGAGCCCAGTAAATGTTGGCTATTACAATGACCATTGCCATCATCTTCCATGCAGCTATGGCCAGGGACATGTGGCCTCTGCATCTGGCTATGATGGGACAGTGAGCTTCCTACTGAGGATAGGTCCCAAGTACAGAGTATGGCCTCTCCTGTCCCTCTGTCACTTTGCAGGCCCAGGGGTAAGTGACGCCCCAGAAGAAAAAGGGGGTAGATGAAGGTCCCCACAAGGCCAAGACATAAAGTTGGAGTCCATCAACCGACATTTCAAGAGTCCAGTAGTCTTCTTAAGGAAGGGCAAGCAGGGAAGCTGTGTCAGGACACACACCAGAAAGGGGCTTAGGGACAACTGAGGGCCTGACTCATCCAGGAAGTGGAAAGGATGAAGAATTTCATTCCATCCTGTACTTACTTACTGTCCTTCCTAACTGATGCACCATTCTGCGCACAGAAACTTTACAATATACCACTAGAATGTCTCCACAGGTACGGTCCTATAATGGGGTGGGGAACAAGAGGATACAAAAGGAACCCAAGACATCTTCTTTGCTTTTGGAAAGAATTCACTAGAATGTAATTTATCAGCACATGCCAATTAATATGCAGGATTACCTTGCTCATTTAAAGGCCATTTAACTGGTGCCTTTTGATTCCCTGGAAGTTAACAAAAAACCAGGGCAAAAGACCAAAGGCCGGTGATAACCACTCTTGAGTAGTCAAAGGAAGGATTACAAAGCCTAAGCACTTAAGGCAGTGCATTCTAGTTGCAGGAGAGTCCCTAAAGCCCTCTCTCAGTGACTGCTTAGTTCTACTTCAGACAGCTGTTAAGTAATGTGGCTGATCAGAAGTTGTAAACTTGAAGTAAACACGGAGACCTGCTGGGGGCTGCCACATTCAAGACAATGAAGAGCAATGCCTGGCAGGCTGACCACAAGGGAGACAACACAAACTATGAAAAGCAATGAAAAAGGTGCGGGGTGGGGAGGAGGTGGTGGTATAGTTCAGTGATACAGCATGTGCTTAGCATGCACAAGGTCCTGGGTTCAAATCCCAGTACCTCTGTTAAAAGAAGAAAAAGAAAAGCAAAGCAATGAAAAGAACTAAGAGGACAGCAGCTGGGGGCCATGGAGTGTAGGTGCAAGTAGCTATCCACATCTTCACAGACCAGAGGGCGCCATTGCTCTGACATTAGATCTGGTCACAGATGTTTCTGCTCTCTGGGGAAGGTATGGGATGTTAGGTAGGGCCAGATGACTTACTCTGGCCAATGAAATGTGAATGGAAATAATGAGGGTTACTTCTGGGCAGGAGCTTTAAGAGTTAGTAGGGGCTTCACCATGTTCTCCCCCAGATCCACTATGGCCAATGGCCATGCTTCCAGATATGGGTCCCCAGACGAGAGTAAAAATGATACAAAGCAGGGGGAGAAGGGTGTAGCTCAGTGACAGAGTGCATGCTGAGCATGCACTAGGTCCTGGGTTAAACCCCTAGTACCGCCATTAAAAGTAAATAAACAAATAAACCTAATTACTCTCCCCCAAAAAAATTTTTTTAAAAAATGACACAGAGCAGAGCCTCCAGCTGACCCACAGAGGATAAGCAGCATGGACAAGAAATAAATTTTTATTGTTTTTTGGGATTGTTTGTTACTACCATATAATCTAGTCTATCCTGATTGAAACATCCTAAAAAGTTAAGAGGTCAGATCACATTAAGAAGTATGTGCATTATCTTTTTAGTAAATAACCATTAAAAAGTCAATATTACATTTTGTGGCTTAAAGAATAATTTTCAATTATATGGAAAATTCACCTACTCCAGTGATGCTAGATAAATGAGTCATTACCAGAACATGAACTGAATAGAGGAGATGGATTCAGTTTCCAAACAAGTTCTTTCTCTAGGGGTGTTTCAGGTCTCCACAAAACATACCAGCAATATTTATGGCTCAAGGTATAGGTTGGGTCTCATGTGCTAATGCTGTCCGAACTGGCTTCTCAGCATCTGCAGAACCAGCCCCAGGCACAAGGGATGGTTCTTCTGGTTCTGTGAGTGCAGGGTGGCTCTGGTCCCTTCTAGAGGTTGGATGGCCCTATTATGTATCTGTATGCATTCTCATAGAAGGAAATTCATAATGTGTTCTTTGGTAAAACAGCAACAATTTCAGAATGCACTGTCTTATTAAGCATACATGGAACATCTATAAAACTGACCTCACACTGGGCCAACAAGTAAGTTTCAGGTGAAAATCATATGGGTCATTTTCTGACTGAAAGCAATCAAGCTAGAAAACAACAGCTATAGGACAACCAGAAAAAACTCGAATGTTTGGAAAGTACATAACCCATGGGCTATACATACTTTCACTGAATCCTCCTAATTATTCATAATGCAGATCCCCATTTTAGAAATGCAGGAACCAAGACTGGAAAGAGAACATAATTTGCTCAAATTTACCTAGTTAGCAGTAGTGGAGCCTGGACTCAAAACCAGGCTATGGAACTCAAGGGCCCGGGGCTTTGTGCTATGTCTCACTGGAATCCACAGGTCCTCTCAAGGCAGGTCCATAGCCTCAACAGATCTGGTGTCTCACCTCTTAGAAAGAATAGCTGTTGAGATGGGAGGCATAGTCCCAGCTTGCTTTGGTGACACTGATGTATAGAGATGCATTTCCCTTTTGCTCTTCCCTCCTCTGGAGTCCCGTACTCAAACTGAGCTGAGAAGTCTAGGGGAGTGGAGAGGAGTGTTTCGCATTGATGTTCCCAGACAGCTTGGAACGAGATCCCTGGGAAGACTTCCTTTCCTTTTAAAGTTTTTTTCCACACGGGCACAAGTGGTAAGTGATCAAAGAAAGACAGAAGGAAAAGTTACTTCCAGATGGCTCCCCATCTTGCTGTAATGCAGATTAAACACAGAGAATATTCCAACATATCACTAGGCAAACATGAGTATTAATATCATATTATAAATGGAACAGAATAGAAATTCAGTCTGTATCTTGACTCAATTTGAGGCTAGGGCCTCAGAGCCAGGAGAGAGACAACTATAGCACCCTGATTCTGAGCAAGTTGGAGGCTCATGACATCTGAAGTAAGAGGCAAGACCAGAGTGTTCCTAGACTTCTCTCTAGGGATGGCCCCCTGAATTCGATGGCCTCCAAACTTCTTCCCTTTTGTGGTGAGGGCCTGTTCCAGTCACTACTTAACACTGTTATTCTACCTTCTCCATCTCAACCAACTTGTGTTGTTTCCTGTCAAACTACATTTTCAGCAAAACTCAAAGACATCCGGAGCTTCTGAGGCACCCTCTGTCCCTCAGCTTCTCTCCCTAAGCTATCAGGACAATGCTGTCTGCCCCTCCCATGGGCTCACAAGTGTAACTTAGTCTTGACTAAATGCTGGTACTATGTTTCATGCAATGAGAAGGCTTGAAAATAAACAGAAAATCTGATGGTGGTCCACATCCTAGAAAGCTACCTAAAGTGCTCAGAGGCCCTGGGGAGGGAGAAGGAGAGAGGCAGGAAGGGACAGTGCCAGGTTGTCTCTGGCACCAGAGGCCCCGAAGATAGGAATTTTCACTCCGTCTTTTGCCTGCATTTCTTCCACTGCAGAAGCCACATTGGCCCAAGGTGCGGAAGCAGTCTCCCTGGGTTAATTGGACTCATGGTGTTCAGCTTGTGGCTTGGGTCCTCCCAGACCCACCCCACTGCTTGTTCCTCACACCACCAGGGCTCAGTCTCTAGAAAGTCAGTTTACCAGTCAGTAAGTGATCAAAGTCCCAACATGAGTTTAAGATTAACAAGTCCAAGATCAAAGTACCTAGTTACCAATCAGCAGTGTGATTACACCCTCTCATCTATGAAGAAGGGTCATATTGACCACTTCCTGATAGGAGGTCATTGGTGTTACTGGGCAGGCCCCAAAAGGGAACTCAGCTCAGTGACGTTTCACAAATGACCAGTTGTGCCTATAGGCTGGACAGATGGTGTGGGGCCCCAGGGGTTAGTGATGGTCCAATGCCTTCAATGAGGTTGTTCCACTGGTCATAGTTCTCTTTCAGGTCTGAATGAGGCAAAAAAAAAAAAAAAAAAACAGGAAGGTTAGGTAAATTGATGTAAGGTTAGATCAAAGAGTAGCTAACAGGGATTTAGTGGGTCATCCTAGAAAGAGGAGCACCTGGGATACTAAAAGGACTGGCTAAGGTGATTGTGATGGTGGTAGCAGTAATGATAACCACTATTCTTTCAGAGCCTTTATAAATGTGCTTCATAAATGGTTTGCTTAACCCATACAAACTCAGTAATGATAATAATAACAGAAGGTAGCATCTATTGAAGGAAAATATATTCTAGGGACTTTGCTAAACGTGCATTGTTTCATTTAATTTTCATAATATCCTTATATGCTAAGTACTATATTGGCTCTACTTCATAGTTGAGGAAACAGGCTCAGAGAAGCTGCCTGATCCAACCAAGGTCACTATAGCTGGTAAGTGGTAGCCTCAGAATTCAAAACCTGATAGGAAAGGGTGAGAAAGTGGAAAGCCCACTTCCAAGCTCGTGGATGTTGCTGAGCAAGAAGAGACCCTTCATACGCCAGCTGGTGGATGCAAATCCAGGGCCACCTCAGTGAAGTGCAGAAGGAATAGGACAGTGACATCACCAAGTGGCACAACACTGGGTTTGATTCCAGAGAGGGCCCCGGGATCATGGGCAGATGGATCTAACGACATGGCGAGAACAGTCAGAAAGGATCCTAGGCCGTAGGCTGAGAGAGTAGGACACAGCTGAGCAGGCAAACAGTGTTTCTGTTCAGAACAAACAAAACCTGGGACAGAAGGCACACTCTCCTTCATCTTTAAATCCCCAGGGCCCTGCCAAGAACCTGGCATGGAACAGGTCCTCAACAAACGAGTGCTACACATGCATTAATTCATAAAATACTGAGCACACCACTGTGTGCCACGTGTTGTTCTTGGTGATAAAAATACAACCACAGACAAAGAGAAACAAACTCTCACCCTCATAGAGCTCACAATCTAGGAGGCAGAGATACCAATAAGCAGAACAAACTACATAGGATATGAGAGGGTGAGAAGTGCCATGTAAAAAGACAGCCAGAAAGAAGCAGTGGTGGTGGCCAGGGGACAGGAATAAGGGGAGGAAGGGATGGTAAAATGTTTTTAAAAGGGTGGTCAAGGTGGGCCTCTCTAGGAAGGTGGAATTTGAGCAAAGACCTGAATGAGGTGGGAATGAGCCACGAGACTACACGGGAAGAATGTTCCAGGCAGCAGGAACAGCAGAGCAAAGGCCTGAAGCGGAAGTGTGCCTCGGGTGTGGAGGCTTGTGCAGCCAGAGTGGAGCAGGCCGGGGAGGAGCCACAGGAGAGGAGGTTGGGAGGGACGCCGGGCACTGGCTTTGAGTCTCAGAGAAATGGGGAGTCACTGGGGAGTTCTGAACAGAGGAGTGACAAGATCCAACTTACTTTCTAAAAGGACCACTCTGGCTGCTTGATTAAGAAAAGACCGTGTAGGGAGGCAAGGGTGGCAGCAGGGAGACCAGTCAGAAACATTCACAGTAATTTAGGTGAGAGATGAGTTGGACAGGATGGTAGTTGCCGGGGTGGTAACATGTGATTACTTTCCATTTGTGTTTTGAAGGTGGAGCCAACAGGATTTTTTGAGGGATTTAGATGGGAGGTGTAACAGAAGAGACAAAAATGAAGACTTTGGCTGGAGTAACTAGAAGGATGGAGTTACTATTAACTGAGAAGGGAAAGACTGCAGTTGAAATTCATGCTTGTGTGTGATGTCTCTTAGAGGTCCAAGTAGAAATGTTGAGTTGTAGGTTCTACAAATCTGATGTTTATGGGAGAAATCAAACTGGAGATATAAACTGGAGAGCTGTCAGCATGGAGATGGCATTTAAAGCCATGAGACCAGATGACATTAGGGGACACAGGTAGAGAAGAGGTCCAAGCACCGAGCCCTGGAAACAGCAAAGTAGATGGAGAAGGAGTAGACATTGAGAGGGGAGAAAATACACAGTGAGGTATCTTGGAAGGAGAGAGAGGGCTTCACAGAGGAGGGAGTCACCAACTCTGTCAGAAGCTGCTGAGAGTTCAGTGAGAGGAAAAACAGAAGTGACCTCTGGATTTAGTATGATGAAGGTCACTGGTATCCTTGACAAGGGCAGTCTTCCTGGTCAACTGGGATACAAAAGGCTGAATGGAGTAGGTCAAGAGAAAATGGGAAGAGAAGAATTAGAGAAAGTGAAGACATTCACTTCTTTTGAGGAGTATTGCTGTCAAGAGGAACAGAGAAACAGGGTGGTAACTGGGGGGCAAAGTATGGGCCAAGACAAATTTTTTTAAAGAGAAATTTCAGAATGAAATGAACAAAATAAAGAGGGAAAAAATGATGATCTAAGGTAAAGAGGAAAAAAACTGCTGGCCCAATCATCTTAAGCAGAACAAAGAGGAAGAAATCTAGCGTGCGGGGGGAGGGGTTGGCCTCATTGGACAACTGAGTCGGAAACTCCAGTAACCAGACAGAAAGCTGAGTACACGCAAGAAGGTAGGTAGGTGTAATGACGCAGTGTTGGGATTTTGAGGATGCACTGAATGCTTCCATTTCCGTAGCAAAGGGGGAGGCAAGGTTAATCAGCTGAGAGACAGAATAGGGGAGGTGGTGTTACGACGTTCGGAGAGAAAGGAGAAGGTGTGAAACAGTCTTCCGGGAAAGTGGGAGGGGGGATGAGTAGGTGAAGACAGAAGCAGCATGTAGTTAATATGAAAGAGGCACCAATCTTCTTAATAGAAAGTAACGCCGTCTCCGTGTCAGTGGAGCATGTGCTCTTAGAGGGATTTTTTAGAAGTGGTGAGAGGTTCAGCTGAGCCCCCTATTTTAGTTTCCCATGTGACAATGTCCTGCATGGCCACCAGAAAGCTTTTCTCTCTTTGCAAAACTATACCCCAGGCAGAGAACCTTTGCCTTTTTTCACCCTGTCTGACCTGTTATGCTTGGATGTTGCAAGAGCCTCCTTCCTGGGCCCTTTGCCTCTCAACCTGCCCCATCTTGCCCCTCCTCCGTGATGCAGCCAGACTGCAAACACAAGTCTAACCATGACATTCCCCTAATTAGAACCTACCAGGGACTCTCACAGCCTGCGGAAGAAAATGAAAACTTATTTCAGCAAACACATGGGCTTCGAGATCTGGCTTCTGCCCACTTCTCTACCTTTATCTTCCAACATTTCACTATTCTGAGCTCCAGATACACTAAACACAGCTTCTCAAAACTGACCAGGCCCACACCAGCCTTTGCGCTTTCTGTCTAGAAGATCCTTGCCCCTTTCCTGCCTGGTGAGACTTACTTATCTTTAATGTTAAAGACAAGCATCATTTTGTCTAAAGAGCCCCCATTCTCGGCTGTCCTTTCCCTCTTGCCAGAATTAGGGGCCTGTCCCCTGTGCTCCCAAAGACTCAGTGCATCCATGGGTCTGGAGAGCCACTGACAGAACAGTGCAGCAACGAAACACCTGGGCTTTCAAATCAGACAGCCTAGGTTGCATTCTGGCTTTGCCACTTACTAACCAGATAACCTTGAGCAAATTACTTAAATTTTTTAAGCTTTAGTATTCTTGTCTGTAAAATGGAGTTAATAATAAAAGTTTCCACTGAAAAGGGCCACTTTTCAGGGTTACACAGGATAATGCACTTAGAGGAAGGCCTGGAATAAAGCGAGGTCGTCAACAATCTTCCTGTAAGAGTCTAAGACTCTCCTCCCTTCCACTTCCTCCTCTGCTGTTCTCTGTGATCAGTATCTTAGCTCAATAGATACTGCTACTGAAGGAAGGGAGCCCAGTTTGCCAAGGTGGCCTCCCTTGTCATACGTAGCTCTTCCCTAATGAGATGGGGGCTAAGAGGAAACAGAGTGGGCTGAGGATCATGTAGTCAGACTCTATTAAAGTCTTGAGACATGGATCCATTTCTCTCCTACCAGGTGGTAAGAATGGTGCCCCAAGGTCTTATTAACCCTAAAGTTAATGGCTCATGATGAGCAAGACGAACAGGAATAAACATTAAAATGCAAATTTAGGTTCAAAAACTCAATACAGCCATAATAGGACAGATGTGTTTTAAAAGCAAACTCAATCCAAATCAAATTTTTTTAGCACTTGGTGGAAAGGTTAATACATTCAAGCCATCTAGAAGTCTGGTGTCCAGAGCACAGAAGAGACAATTCTGCTGTACCAGGCACGGGTCAGACCATCTCTAGCATGTCGTGTTCAAGTCAGGACAGTACACGTTAAAAAGCACATTAATAAACAGCACATTCAAAGTGGGTAAAACATGGCAACACAAGGAACTGCACAGGGAACAGGAGGAGGTACCACAGACATCTAGCTTAACGAACAGAAAACTCAGAGAGGACACCATAGGTGACTTCAAGTATCTAAAGAGCTGCCATGTGCAAGGAGTCTGAGGCTTCCCAAGGTAGCTCTTGAGGGGATACTCAGGGCAAGTGGGGAGGAATTACAAAGAACCAGATCTTGGTCTTAGGTTAGAGGTGGGTCAAACCTTAGAAATCCAGGCCAGCCTGGTTCCCTTCTGAAAGAATCTGTCCTAAACACAGCACCCGCTGAGGGATCAGCCTCATGCAGATAAAGATAACGGTAGCCTACTCCTTTCTGACTGGATCAGAAACGCACATCCGATAAAGAGAGCTCCAGGCTTGGGTTGGGCAGTGGCCTACAATGTGTTTTGGCAGGTAAAGATGAACTGGTACAATCAAGCTGTCTCTCTTAGGAATCTGGTCTAAGAAATCCAAGAAAATATGGCGGTGAACAGTGGGCACTCACAAGGGAGAGAGAACGAGCCACAAGTGGTTCAAGCCAACCGGTCATGAGAAAGTCATGAGGAAGTGAAACTACAAAGCAGATGCTATCAGCAAGAGGAAAAAGTACAGAGTAGCAAGAAGGAAAATGCAGACCAGAGCAAAGAGAAACAGAGATGTCATGAGAGGAAGAGACAGGGAGACCGAGCCTGAGAAAGAGAGAGACGCCAGTCCTACAAGCCACCTTGGTCCCTGTAACTTTTTACTTCTTGCCTGGCCAGGTGTACTCTCATAAACAAACTCCCTTTTATCTCAAGGCAAATTAGTGAATCTCTAGACCTGGTAACCAAAAAAAGCCTGACTAGAATATTAGTTCTGACAGTCAAAGTTTCCAGTGATGGAGGGGGCTGAGCAGTGCGCTCTCTGTGCTGCGCGACCACGCAGCAGGGAAGACACAAGAGGATCTCTCCTCTGCGTGGGAGGCTGGACCAAAGACCTCTTCAGGCCTTACCACTTGGCTGCCCTGTGATTTGTGACATTAGTCATCATCCTTCTAGGCTTTTTTTTCAAAAAAGCACTTTCAAAAATTTAGCCCATCTATCATAATAATCTCCTCCACAACATACATAAGGTGAGTGATAATGAGTTAGGACAGAGGTAGTGGAGTAGAGAGAGGTGAACATTCCACTTACAATGAAAAAATCAAGGTGCAGAGGCCAAGGTCATTCAGGTGGTAAGGGACAGAATCAGGATCTCCAAACTTTCAGCTAAGTGTTCCTGCTATAATTCTATGTAACCCTCTCCTTCACTCAGGTTTTCCTTTTGCCATAAATCTCTCTGATTCGAGACATGTCAGTATAGACCACTGTGCAGGGAAACCTAAGGGACCCCATGGCTACCCCATGAGCCCCTGTTCTCTCCTTACCAAGGTGCTTCTGCAGGAAGGCCAGCATGGCCCGCACCATCGTCTCCTGACCTTCATAGGGGTCCAAGCTCCCACGGACTGGACTGGGGAAGAATTTACCAATCCAGCTACCAGTCACAAAAACAAAGTCAGTTAGACTCCGATGAACAGAACCACTAGAGGAAAAGAAAAACAAGTATCTAGTAAGGGTCTGGAGGCTACAGCACACAAATGTTTACACACCTACCACGTGCAAGGTGCTTTACGTGCATTATCTCACTTAATTTTCACAACAATCTTGTAGGGGAAGTAATTTTCCCTTTGACAGAACCTGAGGAGAGAAATGATCTGCCCAAGGTCACACAGCTAGTAAGGGATGGAGCTAGGATTTGAAAGCAGGTGTACCTGTCTTCAAAGTTGCCTCAACTCCTAGACCACATGCCTGACTGGATATGGAAACGGCTGAGTCAGCTGGAATGGAGACCAGGCAAGGAGGCGGGGTCTGCAGCACCTGTCATTCCTATATTACTATAATTATTACCCCACAGCTTTTACTCAGTGACTTTCACACATTCACAGAACGTATCAGTTCCTTCTTTAGCTCAGAACTGTACCACAAAGTAAACAGGAAAAAGAAATAACTTTTTTTAAATAATAAATTTTTAAAACTTTTTAAAAATAAGCTTTTAAATAATCAGAAAAGTGAGGGCAAGTGTTTGTAAAAGAGGGTTTCTGGATTAGAATTTAAGTCCTTTGACATCAAACACAATTTGAAGGTGAAATTCTCACTAGGTTGATTTTGAGCTAAACTACTCAAAACTAAATTTACTAGTCAATTCAACGAGGGAAGGAAAATCTAAATGCTAACCTTTGTTTGATATCAAGCAGAAAAACTGACTTTAAACTATATTATTTAAGGCACATGAGAAGGTATAAAGAATAATATAATGGATACTTGAGTTTCCAGCACTAAGTTTAAGAAATAATCATTGTTAAGAGTTAACTCTGCAGTTTTTGTGTACCCCTTCCCAACTGCTCTCACCTCCCATCCCTCCAGAGGTCACAATCACCCTGGATCTGATTGGTTGGGGAAACTGTCAAGCAGTCCTCTGCCACCATGAAATCAAAATGAAAGGGGAGAGGCTGGCCCTAAGGAAGACAGCCTGGGCCAAGATGAGCAAGGGAAGAAGTCGCTGCCTACTGAGCAGACCCCTAGCATTTTGGGCTCTGGATCTGGCATTTCAACCCCCTCAATGATTCCAAAGGTCCATGGTATGTAGTGGCTTGCCGTTTTGCTGAAATAGGACTGGGATCCTTGAGGCATGTGTATTATTAGGCTCAAGTACAGGGCAAGATCAAGTCAGAGACTTGTCAGTGAGACTTTAGCCCTGCACCTGGAGCTCTAAGACAATTCTCACATACAGTACATTTCTTAAAGCCACTCAAAATTTTCCCTCTGTGAAAAACGGCTCCTGAAAACAAACCACCTGACAGTGTTGGTGACAGAAGTGAAGAGAACGTGGTTTCTCCTAGACAGAATATAGATGGTTTATGGAAGACAGCTGAATTGAGGTATTCAGGAAGCTCTCTAAAAATCTGTCTTGTGAATGTCAAAGGTCTATTATATCCACATTCTTCAAAAGACTCAATAAAATTTCCAAATGATGTTAGAGATTTCTGGAGTCCAGCCAGACCCACACTTCTTCCTCTCCAACACACAATCCCACAATCCCCTTTTCCCAGAAAGCAATAGGCAAATCCTGTCATAAAGTCATACAAACTAGTAAAGAAATCACTGCAGGTGGAGCTAGTGGAAATGAAGGACAGATATGAAATTCTTAAGGAATTAAGATTCTGAAATTCAGGAAGTATTTAGGTACTCCATTACAGGGTAGAACTTCTGGATAATTTAGAAGAAATTAAAGGAGCCACAGCTGAGTGAAAAATGGAGCGGACACTGGGGATCATGACCTTGGGGTTTACTCACAGGACAGTTATGATCCTGGATTGGTCATGCTGGGCACAAACCTTCTTCATTAAGTTGACACTGTCCATTGTCTGGAATTTCTCAGCATTGATGAAGAATATAGGGCCTTGGGCCATGGGGTAAAAGTCACGTTCCAAAGGAAACATCCAAGCATCCAGAGCCACAGCACACCTGGAACAGGACTAGACATTTGGAACTGCCATGCAAGAATAGCTAGACAGTGGGGGAAAAGTCAGAGCTCTTCCTTCAGTGGGGTAAAGGCTCAGAAAGCCAGAAAGGGGAACCAGGGCCCATACCCTTCAGTTAGGATCTTGGATAGAGATCACTTTTATCTCTTGCCAAAAACCCTTCTAGGTCTTAAACTCTCTTAAGAGCAAGGATCAGATCTTCTCCTTCTCTCAGATCTACTCTCAGGCAGCTGACACAGAATGGCACTTCATTCATTTACTCATTCTTCTTCATTCAATTCATCAAGTACCTACTATGTGCTCAGACTTATGCTGTGGATCTGAAGATAACTGACACAGTTCTTGCTCTCAAGGAGCTCCCAGAATAGCAATGGAGACAGAACAGACAAGGTAACAAAATACAGCTTAGTGCCCTGATTGCACAAGGTACTGTCACCCAGAGCATACATGGCAGGGAGGTCAGGGAAAGCCTCCTTGGTGCCACAACTCAAAGTCATGGCCAGTTTGTTTAGCGGTAATCTCTGTCACCAAGGACAAAACTAAGGACTTAAGATAAGCATCCTACCCACCCCCCCCCACCAGTGCTCCCCCAGTCTCCTCCATCTCAATAAAGGACAATCACCTTCCACTTAAATGATGGATATGCAAATAAAAAACCCTGATTCCTCTTTCCTTCACTTCATCACATCACTAAGTCCTGAAAATTCTAGAATCTATCCTGACTCCCTTCACTTCTCTCCATCCCACTACCTCCATCCTAATGCAAATCCATTAACCCTCACCTTGACTCTGAAATAGCCTCCCCCTAACTAGCCTCCTGTTCCCAGTCCTGTCCTGCTACAACCCACTCTTCACACAGTAGTTTTTCAATGTAACTAAGATTCTTCTATACTGATGGTCTCCCATCACACTTAGAATAAAATCTAACTTCCTTACTCTAGCCAGAAGGCCCAGTGATCTGGCCTTTCTGGTCACATCTGGAATCGCCTCCCTCTCACTCACTACACTCCTCCCATCCTGATACAGCAAGTTTCTTCCCACCTCAGGGCCTTGAACTGTTCCTTCTGCCTAGACCTTTTCGTGGTTGGCTTCTTTGCCTCTGAGTCTTAGTTATGTCACTTTCCCAAAAAAGCCTACAGATACTTTAGCTTATCAGCCTACTTTATTTTTTTCATTGCACTTGAGTGCTGGGGATTTGATTATTTGTTAGGTTGCTTACTAGTCTGTCTCCCCCCACAATAACATAATTCCATGAAATAAGAGACCTTGCTTTCTTCTTCACCACTGAATCCCCAGCCCCCCAAACAGTGCCCAGCGCATAACACTTGCTGAACGAATGAGTGGTGTGTGGCGCTAACAGCAGCATCACTGGGAAACTCACCGAAATTGGGTCTCCTTGGCCAAAGCCAGAATAGCTGTGGCCCCTCCAAATGAATGTCCCATTACAGCCACCCGGCTCACGTCAATGCTGCCCTGAGGGAAGCCAAGTCAGAAATGCACAACTGTTTTTTAGGAATTCTTCAGGGGCAAGAGGAAGAAACAGTGTGACAATGATGTATAAGCACAACACAGTGGGTGAGCCCTCCAAAACCACATTATTCTGAGCCTCTTGCCCACTGGAGAGAAGCCGGTCAGGCTATGGACTGAACAGCCTTCTGTAGGCAGAAATTCTGAAGCCACGTTTTTCATCTTTTATTTTTATCATCTTACCACCTATAATATCTGAACCAGGGTAGATATTCAAATATCTATGAATAAATGAATGAACAGAAATTGTATGACCAATCAGTGTAAGAGCAGGTTAAGAATAAGAACTCCTGTCATCCTCCACATCCCTGCCTTACAACCAGACCAGCGCGAGGGATGACACATGAAACAAGTTAAAGATAGAATGGGGGAGGCCCTGCTGCTCATCCACTTTGCTCTGAAACAAGGACTGCTTGTACCGAAACCAGCTCAGGTTCTACTTCCTCTGATACCTGTCCTGACTTTTCTCCAGTAGAGCGAGTCTGCTAGCTCTAACATGCTCTGCAAGGATCTATTTCGGGTTGTCCCCAGAAGCCTTCAGGACATGGTTATATAAAAAGCCACTGCAGCTGCCTGCTAAGGGGCTCAGGAAATCTCTGTAGGCTTTGCTGCCCAGCCTCTACTCTGAACCTGTGCTCTCCTTTGCTCTCCCCAACTTCTATCCCAAGGTTTTGTATCTAAATTTTGCCCCTCTTTACTCACGACCTTCAGATCAACAACTTGGTTGAGGCCTCTTCAGCTTTTTAAATCAGTTAATATATTCTCATAACTCTAAAGCCAGGAGTATACAGAGAAGTCTCTTGCCTACCCCCATTCCCTTTCCACACAGTTGCCCACTCCCTTCCCACAAACAGGCAAGTTTCTGGTGTCTTTGCTGAGCTTATGTATGCCTACACAGGTAAACATGAACATACACTTTCCCCCCTTTTACACAAGTGATGCTGTATCCTACTTTTTTGCATAATAATATTAGTACAGAAAGAGCCCCCTTATCCTTGTTTACAGCTACATTTGATTTCACCATGGTATAGATCACTAGTGATCATGAAATCTATTCCTCTTCCTGGATACACAGCTGAACTGTATCTCCCAGCAGTTAGATGTGGCCTTGTGACTGGATGTGAGTGATAGTCGTCTTGTGACAGAATCTAAGTGAAAGTGCTATCTTCACTTCCAGGCCTGGTCCATAAAAACCCTTCCGTACAAACCTCCATGCCCTTTCCCATTCCTGGCTTAATGTACACGGTGAAGTTGGGTTTCACAAATGGAAGAGAGTAGAGTAATAAGATGAAAGGAGCCTGGATCCCTGAGTTAGACCTTGCACAGAAGCACCCATTTTGGACTTCATGTTGGAAAGAAATAAATTTCTCTTTAAGTCACTGAAATTTGAGGCTTATGTGTTATATAGCAATTACCATTCCTCAAATTCATACATCCATTGTTCCACAATTTAGTAGATCAGTTCCCTTAAGGGTGAACACTTAGGATACTGTTAATCTTTTGTTATCATAAACAATGCTGGAATAAACAACTTTGTACATACATCATGTTACTTGTGTGCAGGTCTGTGGAAAATAAATTCCCAGAATTGGAAATTGCTGGGTCAAACAATATATGCATTTGGACTGTGGATAGCTATTGCCAGACTGCCCTACACGGGGCAACCTGCACTCACACCAGCCACGGAGCAGAGTCTACTTCCCCACAACTTTGCAAACAGGGGGAGTAATCAATTTCTGGATCTTGCTCAATCTGATAGATAAACACTTACTTAGCTTTTTAAATTCTGTATTTCTCCAAAAGGCTGCCTCTTAACTAATCCAACTACACGTAGCCTGCCATCTCCCAATGCCTGTCTCAGGCACATACGCACACAGACCTGAACTTCAGGGACTGGGTCCTGCTTGTCTGGAGGGGACTGACGACACATACCAAATGGTAAAGCTCTCTCGATTTCAGGTTCTGCCTTACTTACTGGCCATCAAGGCTGATGCTTCTGCCTGTAAGACTTTACCAGAACTTTCAAAAGATATTTTCTAAGGAGGCTCCTAGGCACACAGCACAAGCTTTAGGTTCAGAATGGCCCAATTTAAAGTTTGACTCTATCAGTTACTTAGCTGTGTAAGCTGGGGCATATCCTTAAGCCTCTTTGTTCCTTGATTTCTTTCTATGTAAAGAGATAATGATGCTTACTGCATATGTTTGTGTAAAGACCTCATCATAGGAAGTACTCATAAAAGAGTAGTTGTTATTTTATACATATATACAATTCTCACTCATAAAATGAAACATTACATGGCTATTAAAAATCATGCCATAGAAAAATATTAACTGGCATAAGACATTAATACTGTTTTGCTAAATAAAGAAAAAGGCCACAAAACAGCTTGTATTACATAATAACATTATTATTTTTCAAATGTATATATATTATATATATAAGTACATATAAAAGCAGATGTATTATAAAAGAACTGGAAAAACAAACATCAAAATGTTCAAAAAAAAAAACAATAACTCTGTTTCTTTTTCCTTCATGCTTTTGTGTGATTTCTTGGTTCTCTAAACGAGCTACTTTTGGTTCTCTCTGAGCTACTAATGAAATTACAGGGAGAGAGACTGGGTGAAAGAGAAAAATGTACCTTCACAGGCACCAAATTCCATAGCCAGGACAGTTTCCATCCCTCTGGGGGTTCTTGGGATTCCCTTAAAGGAAGGAATTAGCCTGCAGTAGTCATAGGTTGTTTGCAACTTGATAGCGCTTCCTTGGGGAACAAGCCTTCTCTGCCTCATCCATGTGGCCCTGTGGGGCTGCCAGTCCTGGTGCTCACGTTCCCTTGACCCCTAGAAGTGGGTGTATAGGGCACTTACAGGCCAATCAGAATACTCTATCCCTCCGGCACAGCGACTGGCCTGGAATGGGCATCTGAGCCAAGCAGGGCCACAGTCTTCCCAGGTTAATGGAAGCTAAGACAGTCTCTTTTCCTTTTAAATCTAGAGCTGAGTTGAAATGCAGGCTTGGTATGCCAGCAAGCACCTTTCTTGCCTAATGGAAAGAGTCTGATGAGAATGAAGTCCAGGTACACAGAGTGGAACTGAGCCAGGAGAAGGGAGAGTGCCAGAGCTTTGATGACAATGTTTGAGACCCTGGATCTAGCTATACTGGCCTAAAGCCAATCTGCCTTTGGTCTTCCTACTTACTTGAACCAATAAATTCTCTTCTAGTTTAAACTAGTGAGTTAGGTTTCTGTTATTTGTAACCAAGAAAGTCCTGATGAATAAAATAAGCTCCACGTCATACCAGTTGCAACCATACCTTCAAGGTCATCAGATCCAATCCGCCAGGCAAGATGTTGAGGACGGTCTGGCCAGCAGTGACCTCTCGCAGGATCCTCAACACCTTCATACACTCGTTTACCCTCTGATGCACCTGCAACAGAGACAGTCCCAGTGGGAGCTGGAGTACTGCACAATCATCCAGTGGGAACCTCACTCCACCACAGAGCCAAGGATAATGCAGGGACAGTGTGCCCACCCACATCTCAGCAGCACCACAGGCCCCACATCCAGAGAAAAGCCCAGCTCCCTCACAGCCACTCACATAAGCACCACCTAGCAGCACAATGGAGGCAGCCGTGCCCCACCTACCTATCCACCCATGGAATACAGGGGGTACAGTGTGGTACATGAAAGCATTTTGAAAGCAAAAGGATGTAAAGTGTTCCTGCTATCAACCTAGTACTGGATTCTACCTTCCCTCTTATAGAACAGGTCCATGTTTTTGTCTTGCCTAGCCCTTACCCATCCCTACTTCTGTTAACCCTGACTTTTGAGGCTCGCCACCCCCCTACAAAAAAATCTAGCAATGTTATCTCTGATGGGAACTTCACATTTTGGTACTTCTCCCCAGCTTAGGAGTCTCTATCCAGGATTTCTCATATTGCAGCATGGGGCAGAAATGGGGGACAACTCCAAAACAGCCCTATTCTCTCAGATGGTGAAGACAAACATACGCCACCTCATTAGGTAAGCCAGTTAGCAGAAGAGACGAACCAACAGAGGGACAGAGTTAAGAGTGAAAAACAAGTCCCGATGACCGCTGGTTCCAGTGGTCCTGCCCTGCCTACATTGCTTATATAAGCCAACCAATTCTCCTTTTTGCCTTACAAGAGTAAGTGGGGTTTCTGTCACTTGAAATTGTAAGAGTCTTAATTAATACCCCATTTCTCTGATGTGGCAAGCTCAGATCCACTATGATTGAGATTTCAAGAGAGGTTAGTTCAAGGTCTTCTTAGTAAGTGTAGTTTAGGGCAGGCAGGCTTAGTAACTCCTCACAGCCCTACTGGCACAAGCCTACCTGGCAGTTTCGAACATGGAATTCCTTCTCCCCTTCCTCAATTTGACGGTGGGGGATCCATTCCTCCTCCAGTGACTCACCGTTGGGCTGGTTCTCCTCTGGGGCCTGCTTGCAGAAACAGGTGGCTGCAGCTGACCCATCCCTGCAGGACATGTGCCACCAGAAAGAAACCAGAAAAACCTGGACTTATTTCTTCCCTTTACCAAATCCTCCTTTTCAGCCAAGACACTCTAATAGGGTCAAAGATCTGGGGACACACATAGGAGAGTAGGAAAAAACATGGATTTGGGAGACTGACTGGGTTTGAATCCCATCTCAGCTGTGTCACTTTTAGCAAGTTATTTAACATCTTTGAACCTTGGTTTCTTCACCTTTAAAATGGATATAATCCCTACCCTGCATAGTGTTGTGAGGATTAGAAATAATATATCGACAGGGGACGAGCCTGTATCACCCAATCCATGATAGTTCGTCAGACTGTTATCTTTCACCTGTGCTCTGGGACAGCAACCACAAAGCCACGAGAGGCCAGCTCCATGCAGAAGGCTGAATACAGTGTCCTAGAGATCCAGGAAGGAACCAAGAGAAGTGATCAAAAGAATGGCCTGCCCTTAGCCCCCCATCCGACCACGCTCTACTAGTAGCCATCTCAAAAGACTGAATGGAGGAAGTTTCATTTGGAGCAGCCCTTCTCAAGGGCTTCTCAAGGAGCTTTTTCCAGCCAGCACACCCCTTCTCTATCCAAGATCCAAGTGTCCTCCTCCAGGAAGCATATGCAAATTGATCCATTGTGTTTTTCAACCCAAGAAACTGACTCATCTCCATGCCCCCCACCCCAATACAGTTTGGCTACTTCAAACAATTGCATCTTTATTGTCTATACATTGTATGTGTCCCAAATTAGTTGGCAACCTCCTTGAGGACAGAGACTCTGGCTATTTCTTTAACATGTAAATCTCTACCTGTGATTTAGCACGTGGGTTTTTTCAGTCTGCCCTCCAATCTTCCAGAAAAAAGAAATACAGCAGGTACTAATTGTCTACTCCAACACCTATTTTTCCCTTGTTCTGTAATAACAGAATCTCATTTGCAGCTGAAGACATTGTCATGCCATCAAAATATATTTCTCAGCCTCTCTGCAGCCAAGTTTGTCTGTGTGGTTTTTAGCCCAGCCACAGAATCATAACAGCACCCTCATAAGTAATTAAACATTTTTTTCAATAGATACATTGAAAAGAAACAAGTAGAATTAACTTTAATAATATATTTTATTTAATCCAGTATAGCCAAAACATTATCATTTTAACAAATAATTGATATTTTTAAATTAATGAAATATTTTATTACATTCTTTCTTTTTCATATGTAGTCTTTGAAATGCAATGTGTGTTTTATACTTACAGCACATCTCAGTTGGCCCAGCCATATTTCAAATGTTCAATAGCCACATGTGGCTAGAAGCTACCATAATGGACAGAGCAGCTCTAGTCAATGTGATGTAAGCAGTCGTGTTATATAAAAATTTCAGGAGAGTTCTCTCTTCCTGTTGCATGGACTGTGGATGTAATGGCTAGAGCTAAAGTAGCCACCCTGGATCATGAGACATCTTTAGAAATAGAAGCCACGTGTGCACAGCAAGATTTATAATCTGGTTTTCTGGTAACGTTGTGGAACTACAATATCAGCTCTACCTCTAGCTTTTTAAAAAATCTGAGTGAAAAATTAACTTTATATTATTTAGGTCCCTATTGTTTGGAGTTCTGTTAAATATAACTTGCTTGTATCCTAATTGATTCAGGAAGGTCAGTTTCTTAAGTTTCTTTTCACCTTCTCCCACTTCTCTTGGGGAGGCAAAGAACTGGACTTGAAAGCCAGAGAGATTTCTGATCCCTTCCCAGTTCAAACTGTAGCCTTGGGCAAGTCTGCCTTTCAGAGCTGGTTTGTTCATCTGTGAAATATGCTTCCACCCCATCTACCTCACAGGACTATGTGGGAACCAAAGGAGACAAAGGCACACTGCAAACAGGTAGGTAATATTTAAATACACATACTCTTCCCTGGGATGGGAAGGCATAGGTCCGTGACCCATGGGAAGGATTTCAGGTGCTGAATTTGCCGTAAGATACAACGAGAAGAAACCATATCCCTTTACCTTCCTGCCCTTTTTCTTGGAATTTCACTCTGGTTAATGATTAGAGTATTTATAACTGGCTCAGCCAGGTCTGTTGAGATATGAAGTCTCAATACAGATTCTTAGACCATAAAGGCCACTCTAAAGTCATGTACTCGCCTGCTCTTTCTGTAAGATACCTGTGAGCTTAGGAAAGGATATACCTTAGCTTCTTTTCCCAACTAGAATACAGTCTGAAAGCAGGGGCTCCATCTTATTCACTACTGAATATTCAACCCCAGCATAGGCCCTGGCACATGGCAGGTAACTAAATTTACTGAATAAGAAAGCAATACTGAAAACCATCTTGCTGCCTTTCTAGCACCATCACCACAATGTGCCCTCTACTTTCTGCCATGGCCTATAGTTACATGAATCCATATTCAGTCTCCTGTGGTGGATGTAAATTCCTTGATTTGTTTCTCTCTATATGTCCCATCTTCTTCTCACGCCAACAGGTTGGCACAGAGCAGGTGCTCAACAGACATTTGCTGAATGAATAGAAGCTAGCAAAACATAAATATTTATTGGGAAACTATTTTCCAAGTAATGTCCTAGGCACTGGGAAAGACAGAAGACAGATAAGGTCTCTGTCTTCATGGAGCTTACAATCTAGTAGAAAAAAATACATTAAAGGATAATCACACAAACCCAAACATCCATCAACTGATGAGCAGATAAATAAAATGTAATATATCCATACACTGGAATATTATTCGTCAACAAAAAGAAACGAAGTTCTGTTATCTGCAACAATATGGATGGACCCTGAAAACATTATGCTAGGTGAAAGAAGCTAGTTATAAAATATCACATATTGTATTATTCCATTTATGCAAATGTACAGAATAGGTAAATCCACAGAGATAGAAAGCAGATTAATGATTGCCAAGGGCTGGGGTGGGGGTGGGAAGGTGGAAGTTTGGAGGAGAATTGGAAGTGATTGCTAAAGTTTCCTTTTTAGGGTGATTAAAATGTTCTAAAATTGAAAAAAAAAGAATAATCACACAAATAATTAATTCATTACAATTATGTTAAGTGCTGGGAAGTACAGATTGTCTTACGAAAGCACACAACTGGAAAACTTAATCTAATATAATATAAGGGTTAGGACGGGTGTCCCTAAGAAAGTGACACTCAAACTAAGACCTTGAAGGCAATCTGGAATTAGCTAGGCAAAAGACGAAAAGGGGGAGGGGAAGAGAGGAGTAGAACAGCAAATATTCCAGGCAAAGAGAACAGCAGCAAAGCACAGCACAGATGAAAACCCTGAGGCAGAAACTAACACCTTGCCTTTAGGGCTGTTTGTCTGGAGAGCTGGAGGAGGGCAAGCAGCAAGCAATGAGGCTGGAAACTTTGTCTTAGACTTGCATTCAGGTAAGACCCTGACAAGAGCTGAATTAAATTCAAAGGACTATTAAAAAGATTTTGGTATGGAAATGACATTCATTCATTCATTCAACAAGTATTTACTGAGCACCTACAATATGCCAGCCACTATTCTAGGTGCTGGAATGACAATATCATATTTGGTTTTAAAACAGATCTCCCTGGGTAGTGTAGACAATGATTTGGGGTGAGGGGGTGAAAAGGCAAAAACAGATGCCTTTCAAACATGTAACACTCTAGGACATAAACTAAACTTATATGTTAATGAATGAACAGACAGAGAACATTCACAAGCTTAAACGGAAACACACGTACCGCAGCTATTAAGCTAAATAACACTCCAAGGTGTAGAAATCAGAACTCATAGGGAGAATTCTGAATGGATACTGAAAAAATTTAGGCCAGCATTTCCTGAAGTCCGGTGAGAGATCTCACAGTCCACTGTTCCATGATCCTTCACGTAGAGACAGAGGGGAGCACTGGTATGAGTGTGTACCTACTAAGTACACGTCTAACTGAGTCCTCACAAATCACCCTGTGCAAATGGCATCCCATTTGACAGATGAGGAAATTCCAGGTTCGAGAGTTCTCCCACAGTCCCAAGCTCACACAGAGCACAGTGTTACAGCGGAGATTTACAACTGAGGCTGCGAGCGCCACGAGAGCAGGGGGCAAGTCTGTGTGACTCACCACTACGACAGTGCCCCAGGAGGAGGTGCCCTCAATGTGTGTTGAATAAACAACTCTCTGACCATAAGGCTCAAGCTCCTTCTAGTACTTCTGGGCTGTTACGGAGGAAGAAAGCTAAGAGCATGTTATCTATAGAAATGCTGGAATGTGAGAAGTGAAGGATGCGAAGCCTGCTGCTGGCTCCATCAGGTGAAAGGGGTTTGGGAAGGGCCTTCTAGAAAAGGTGGACCCAGTGCTTGGGGATGAAGCAGATGGTAGATAAGACAGATGGCAGATGGAAATATGTGTCTCTCTGCCCTTTGAGAATAAGTTAAGACTCAGCAGCTGCCACCAGGCAAGGCCAAAAATTTGACAAAGTCTGCAGAGAGCAGCTCTTACCTGAAGGCTCCCAGGCCATGAGAGAAGATGATCAAGGGATATCCAGAGTCCTTTGTCTTAAAGGGGCCATTCCAGTGAACAGGCAGGCGACAAGATCCTAGCAGAGACATGGGCTATAGAATCTCCAGCTGCCCCAAAACTATAATCCCAAGGGCAGCCAAGGGACAGGCATAGCGGGGACATGCAGCCCTCCTCTCAGGAAAACCACCTTTGCACAAGTAGCCCAGGACAATCAATCACCTGTCCTTACCCTTTCTCTCCCCTAGGGAGCCTGAACACAACAGAAAATGGGAAGAGAAATCCAAGGGGGAAGTACTGAACAACCTACTGGATAAATCCCTGAGATGCCAAGCAGTGAGTAGAGTTCCTAATGGTAGGGCCTTTGGGGGAAATGGATGATTCAATGTGATCTGATTCAGAAGAGGGGAGAGCAAGGGGAGCAACTGCAGGAGATGTTGTGCTCCTTGGTAGTTAAGAATGTTTCTTTGATCTACACTACAGCTGGCACTAATACATGCTGAGTATATGAGTAATAGGCACCATTTATGGAACATATTCTATACCCCAAGCACTGCACTGGAGCGCACGTTTTTTATACATCCCACACTACAACCTTGCAGAGGTAGATCTTCAGACAGGTTAAATAACTTGCCCAAGTCCCACAGCTAGTAAATTATAAAGTCTGGATTCAAATCCAGGACAGTCTAACTACAATCAAAGCTCTTACACAGGTAATTCTCTCCAACTCTCCATCCCACACTGGCTAATGGATGCCCCACTACAAAAGGGATAGACAACGCAAACTATCAGGTACGTGTCTGCTGGGGGATCTCCTAGGAACATAACCAAGCAACTGGGAGAGCATCTAGGCCTGAGGCCAGTCCTTACCCACAGCCAGGTTGAACAGCAAAGCCCCCCAGCGCTTATTAATCTTCAGGTAATTAGCCAGGCCAGTGCAGTACTCATAGCGGGGAATCCACAGGGGCTGCTCAGTGATCTCTGCCTCTTGGCAGGGATAGAAGAGTCGAAAGAAGCTCCCCTGTAAGAAAGAAAAGAGAGCAGCTGCTCAGAGCAAGAAGCCCCAGCACAGACAGATTTCCCAACAGACACACTCAGCAGGTTTTGGGGTACCAGCAAAGCACCAAAACAGGGAAACTTTAGCTTCAATTCATATACCTGAATTCCACATTCAGAAAAATCTAGAAAGCAGCAATTTTATGTTTAGCATACATGTAAGGCTTATGTTATTTCAAACAGCCAACTGTATTTTGAATTATATCTGAGGGGCACTAAAATATTTCCAGTACTTGGGACACTTAAAGATTTAAACCTGGCCCTGAGTCCAGGCCTGGAGGAGTCCCAGGAGCAAGAAATGAGCCCTTGTGCTGAATGTGCTGGTATCCATGGGTCAGCCAGGCCAATCCTCCCGGATGGCCCTTGGGAAGCAGTGGCACACTCACTTTACATGGCAGTAGCTGAGATGTTACCAGGAAGTAGGTGCCTCTCACGGGGGAGAGGGGGAGTTCAAGGGCCACCAGAGAATAACCTAGGAACCAATGGAGGAAAAGTCCTGAACCAGAGTGGAGGGGAAAAACAGACGAAGGCAGGAGAAGGGAAACAGAGACTGTCTTCCTACCCAGGTCAGGGAGTCAAAAGTCAATGGTCCACTGCTCTTTCTTTCATACGCTCAGATTAGGATGAGATTCAAATCCTTTCGAGGATCAGGCACCTGCTCTCAAGACATCTGAGAGCCCCCATCTCCTCCTAGCTGCAAAAAGAACTCAGCATCTCTTGTCTATTGAGATGTTTTTAATTGGAAAGAGGAAGAAAAAAGGTCAGGAAAACGAGACCTGGGGGGTCTATAACCAAATCTGAACTAGCTCTAACTTAGTTCCCCCACCTGGAATTGCACCATCATACTCGCTACTGATAGTGGTGCAGACAGAAGCAGTGAAGATGTGCTGGAGACACTTACCTGGAGACTCTGACCCTCCATCACATCCCCACAGCCCACGAGGTGGGGTCCTGAGACAGGCGGAAAGCCCACGGACTGGCTGACCCCCATTTCATCACCAGCTGAAGTGAACGACAACTTGGGCCGCAGCTGAACTTGAAGGCTGGAGGGTGGAACACAGAACAGCCTCTTGCTGGTTTCCTCCCAGCTTCCTGTTGCTTATTCATGTCATCTGCCACCCCCGTCCACCCCTCATCACTGCATCCTCCCTGCCAGTGACTCATTCAATCTTCCACATCATCCACTTGCTACATTGACTTCACTAAGGTTTAGGGGCTGCTTTTTCTGTTGGTGGTGGTGGAGAGGTGAGGAGACGGTCACAAAAAGGAAAGAGAGCTTCCATACTCCTCAAAACCACTAACAAGTGTTTACTCAGCACCTACGATGTGCCCAGCACAGCAGTAACTGCTGCAAAGAGTATAACACAGACCTTGTCCTCATGAAGCTAGGAATGACGATAAGTACTAACACCCGTTATTTACTCTGTATCAGCACTGAACTAAACACTTTACCCATGCAGCATCATTTCATTCCCTCTACAACCGTCTGAAGAAAGTACTGTTAAGACACTGTTTGTACAGATGAGAAAACTAAGGCACGAAGAGGCTGAATAACTTTCCCAACTCACACTGCTTACCAGTGGCAAACTCATGTCTATCTAATCCAGACCTGAGTTCTTAAGTCTCACTGATCCTGCTCATGGAGAGACAGTTATAGACATACAAAATCACTGACCTAAACTATTAACTACAAGAGTGGCACTTATGCTGGGCCTTGAAATACGAGAAAGATTTAGGGACAGGGGAGAAGAAGGAAAGCATTTCTAGAAAGGACGTAAGAGCAGAAAGGGGCAGAGATAGGTAAGAGTATGACATGGGCAGTTGATGAAACAGGAGCCTTCAGCGTGGCAGGTGTGCATGCTCTGACTGGAAAATAGGCCTGTAACTTGGCTGCTTCTTAAACTGGGGCCAATGCCATTTCTCTCCACCCCTCTTCAATCACATCACCAGCACCACCAGCAGTAGCAGCAGCACACTGACTCTGCCAGGAACTACACCAAGTGCTCCACATACACATATTATTTAATTGGATCCTTACAACAATCCTCTGGGATGTGTATTGTTATCTCATCTTACAAATGAGGAACTGTTGCTTAATAAAGTTAGGTAATTTACCCAAGAATGTACAACTAGGAGAGACAGAATCTGACTGTGGGCAATGTTGTCATGCAGAATGTGGCCAAACTTCTTGAAATCCGTTCTATCTTGCCTTTTGATGCAGAAGCCTTGTGATTTAAGTGGGGCTGACACTTCCTTAACCTCTAGATTTGGGCCTCAAATGACCTGTGCCAATCAGCCCTTGGCATCTCTGTCAGTATTTCAATGAACAGTAGGTTCACGACATAAGCTGGTCCAACCAGAGTAAAGCCCAGGACTTCAGTTTGCTGGTTGAAGTGGAAAACTTCTTGTTTTGAACTAGAGTGATGTGCAGGTATGAAGCTTTGAACTGTTGCAGCCACTTTGCTACCTTGTGGATGAAGCTACCTGTGGAGGATGGCAGAGCTTAGAGACTCACAGAGAAATGGAGTCATATTTGTGAAGCATTAAGAATGTCTGGATTAGACTGTACTTGAAACCTGACCCACTCCTAGACCTTCTAGTTACATGAGTCAATAAACCTCTTTTTTTGCTTAAACCAACTGGGTTTAGATCTCTATTGCCTGAACCAGAAGCATCTAAACTGATATACTGAGTCCTAAACCCACATGTGTAGTCATTACATGATTCTGCTTTCTTTAAGATGCTCTGGGATGGATCAGAGAGTTCAAGTCAAAGCATGTCTGGGCAACAAGGGACCTTAGATATCACTTCGCCACAAAACTATCCCCTGCACCAACCCACACCAGCCCGATACTTAAATATGATTTACTAATGAAGAAGTCAAGGTCCTAAGAGGTTAGGTGAGTTGCTCAAGGTTACCAGCAGAACTACCTTTACACCTAGATCTCCTCATTGCCAACTTCTAATTGTCTGGTCTAATGGAAAACTCAAGACTACTGATAATCCTAATGTCATTCAATTTAACTTGGAAGATAGTAAGTGATACTCTTTCTACTACAGACTGTTTCATTTTGCTTCTCTGAGCAAATTTAAAAATAAACCCAATTCTCTCTTTTTTTTTAAAGCTAAGCTCCTGATGCAGTCAGTGGACCATTTAGCCAAAGTGAAGTTGAATGCAGGCTGCTTTGTCTCAGACCCTGACCTTTTCCCCTTGAGGTTAAATGCACGAAGGACCTATGACAGGTGGGGGGAGGGGACACAAAACACGCCACCCACGTGTCAGTTCTAACTGCCATAAAAGAGGGTCAGGCAAAATACTGTGGGAGTTCGAGAAGAAAGAGCTCCTTTAGCTTGGAAGTGGAGGGCAAGAGAATGTGCAGAAATTGACTTTCAAGTAGAAGAAAGTGTGTAAGCAAAGGCATACAGGTAAGAAAGCACACTTGAGAAACCTTGAGTAGTTCATGATGGGTGCAAGGTGAGAAAAGGAAGAGATGACCAGATTTGGAGGGTGGCACTCCTTCAACTGCTAGACTAAGAAGTTGGAATCTATTGTAGACATGAAAGATATTAAGTCTGAAAGTCCCAAGTTTAAGGCCCAGCTCCTTCATTATCTAGCTTTCTTACCCTGGGCAATTTATCTGCTCTCTCCAAGCCCGATTCCCCAACTGTACAATGGGAATGCTTCCCATCCTCATAGAATTGCTATGGAGATAAAACGAAATAATGCATTTAAAGTACCTAGTGCAGTACCTGGCCCTTAGTAAGTATCCAGGAGATATTTGTTGATTGAGTGAAAAGTAGAAGCAATAGGATTTGGCATCTATGTGGGGAGTCAAGGGAGAGGAAAGAGCCAAAGATGAGTCAGGTTTCAGGACTGGGTGATCAGAATGATAGTAGCTTCTTATAGGAAGAGATTTTGGTCTTAACCTGAATAGAGAACACGGCATGGGCTAGGAATCAGGATAATGGGGCACAAAAACGGCCAAACAGAAGGGGAGCAGAACTCTCTAGTCTTGGAAAATTTCTCAGAAAAGTCAGCAAGTAAACTAAGTGTGGAAATAAATAAAATTGAAGAAGCTAATTGGCCAGACTGAGTCTAACATGAATATGAATCTGCATTCCCTGGGCTCACATTGACTGATACCCAAGTAGAATGGAGAGACAGAAAAATCCAATCTAACTTTCAAATTTTACTAAGAAACATCGACCCAGAGCATCCAGAGTCATTTCTAATAAATGCCATGGAACTCTCCAAGGAAATCAGCCCAGGTGTCTCTACCTTCTTTGATTCACCTATACAATTCATGGTGGTGCCTGTCTAGAAGCCTCTCCACGTATCCAAACCTGCCCCGCCCATCAAAGCCCAGTGCAATCTCTGATCCTCAGTGATTTCAACCTTCCCTCCGCTCAACTCTTAAGTACTGTCTGCATCCCTCACCTGATAGCCAATCACAGGCTGCGTCAAGACAGCTCTTGAATTAGTACCTATTCTAGCAGTTTTCAATCAGTGACTTGCCTATAATAAGTGGTCCAAGCAGAATCTACAACAGAGGTTCCTGAATCTATCAACACAATCACCTGGAAAATTTTTCCAAATAAAGATTTTAGGGTCCCCATTCTCAGAGGTCAATTGGTTTACAAAGCTTCCCAAACTTTCCTATCCCCAAGGTTCGAGAACCTGTGGTCCAGATGGTACACAGGACTTTTCTTTTATTCAGACACGTGTGTATGCAAAAAACCTCTACTGGGTTTATATGGTGTTTCAGTCCACCATGTTTAAATTAATGAAATGATAATGACTATGATATCACTTGGTTTAATCCCTATGGCCACCTAGAGGCATGTTCCTGTCAGTTACTAGGCTTAATGTAGTGCCTTGCATATAATCGGTCTCAATAATCAATTTATCAATGAATGTTATTTAATTTTTTATACACTTATGTCTTCAGATATACTACAGAGGTAGATTGCGTTTTATATTTCTTTGTAGGTCAAAGCATCTATCCTCATTCTTTCCCCACATAGTAGGGACCCAATAAATGTTTATTTGGCTTTGATTTAAACACTCTCAATTCTTTAATCCCTGTCTTCTTAATCTAAAAATTAGGTTATGTGGTATAGTGGGAAAAGAAAGGCCTTGGTGACAGTCTGAATTCCTTCTCTACTGCTCAGTTGGCTGTGTGATCTTGAGGAAGCTCCTTCAATTCTAAGCCTCTGAAAATTTCTCACATGATAAAAAATAATAATCACTCATGAAGTTGATGAAGATTAAATGAATGTATGCAAAGTACCTGACATACAGAAGGCACTAGAACTATAACTAACTACATGACCTCTCTGAGCCTAAGCTCCTTTATAAGTAAAATGAGGACACATCATAAGTGAAATTTAATAAGAAAATTGATATTGCCTAGGGCCTGGTACACTTTAAGTGCTCACAAAATATTAGGAATTAATTAACAATGGTATGTTTCTCTTTTATCATACACAGCCAAAAAAAAATTTTTTCCCTCTACCCTGGATTTTTCTGGTTTTCTGGATGAAACCTTTTGACAAAACGGTTTCTTTCCTCCCAGACTTTTTGGGTCTGACACACCCCTACCAAAACCAGAGTCTACTAAACAGGCCCAAAAGAGTCCAGAGGGAATGAATAGGGCTTACACTGCAGCTGTTCATCTCCTGCTGGGGCCTTGTTTCCAGTGAGCAGGAACCACCCTTCTGCCAGCTGCTGGAGTTTTCATCACTGGCTATTTCAGGACAGAGTCCAAGATAAGCAATTCTCTGGGGCTTCCTTTCAGACAAAGCTCTGTAAACTTTGGTCTCTGGGGAAGTGAGGAAATATCCTGTTCTTAGAGAATGGAGACACCAAGTGCTTAAGGGGCCAGTTTGAGCAACAAGGAGGCAGAGCTATAAAAGAAGCCAAGATGACAGTATTCCACAGCATTAATAATTATAGTAAAAACAATCTCTCTCGCTTGTGGAGGCTTCACAGTTTATAGAGTACTTTCTCACACATATTAGCATATTGGCTCCACAACACAGCCCCAACCTAAGACCGCGAGAGCAACTGTCATCTCCATTTTGTACATGAAGAGAGTGAGTCCCAGAGAGGCTTTAAGTTTTGCCCTAGGTCACACACCGAGAGGGCTGCAGAGCTGGAATAAAGGCCGGGTCGGCTAACTTCAGGCCCTGGGCTCTTCCGTGGATTGGGAAGAAGGAATGTCGACCCTTCTTCCACAAACTAACATGAGAAACAGGAAAGTGAGGGTAAGAGTGAAGCACATCGGAGGTGTGGAGCACAAAGAATCCCAGGTTTCAGAGAGGCGATGCTGTGGGCTCAGGGCTCAGGCGAGAGCGAGGGTGGCATTCCAGGGGTGCCAGAGTGAGAGCGCAAGACGACAGCGGGAGAATTAAGGGTGCGGCTGGATACTGGAGGCGTCTCACTAGGAAACAGAAAGGTTGAAAGACTAACGTGGAGTTTCTGGAACTGAGACGAGGAGCACCCAAACCAGGCTGGAATTTGAAAAAGTCCGCAGACACCTCAGTTCAGAATAGAAGCTTTCTCCAAACAAACTTACCCAGCCAAGTTAACTCCTCAGAAGCAGCCCAGCCGGTCAACTCGACGGAAACAAAAAACTGCCCAGGAGCCTCTAGCGCTTCGGTAGTCGTAGTTTCCAGAACTCAACATCAGCGCTTAAAAGCATTTTCCGCCTCTCTGCCCGGAACTATAACTCCCAAGGTGCACCGCGCAAGATGCACACTACAACCCTGGGGCTGTAATTCCCAGACTTGTGTGCGGCCCCTCCTCGTTGGTTGAAAACCGCCAAGGTCCTCCTGGTTGCGGTGCGATTCCGCCCCCTGGTGGTTGAGAAGCCACCGCCACGAGTACAAGGCCCGAGCGGAGAGTTACTGCTTATAGTCCCGGTTAGTAACCCTCCGCCTCACAGTCCCTCAAATAGTTCCTGGGCGTGCCTGGAGACAACCGTGGCATCACTTTGTTCTCGGGGAGATGGGGAGGAGATCTGAGCTTGTTTTGTGTTCCCCCACTTTGCTTCCTGTGAGAGTATAAGACGGATCAAATTACGGGCACATTTGTATCTTTTGACACTTAATGATAATTCCCTTGTCCTTCTCCAGAAACTCATGGCTGAGAACCGAGAGGAACGTGAGAGATTCCTCCCCGCCCTTCCAGCCCCAGCCCCTCCAATCATCCTCAGTTTGCTTGCCCTATGCTGGTTCTTAGGGACATACTGGTGAACAAATTACTGTTTCTAGCCTCAAAAGAATTACAGTCCAGCAGAGGATTCCGACAAATGAATAATTACACAATGATACAAAATTTAATGGGGGAAAACGTTATGGGAGCCTTCTTGAAAATGGACACCTGTCCAAGGCTTGGGGGAAATGGGGCTGTGTCATCAAAGCTTCTTGGCGATCTTAGAAAAATGTTAAAATTGAGAACTGAAGGAATAGAACTTAGCCAGGTATATAGTGAGTGGGAAGAATGTTTTACACTCTGGCTGGAGCGGAGTGTGAGGGATGGAGTAGAGAGGCACACCTGAAGTGGAAGGCAGGACCACATCTTCAGGAGTGATGTGCAGGTTCTCATTGTTACCTCCACACTTTTATTCATGCTCATACCTTCACTAGGCACTTTGCCCTGCCTGTTTTTCTGTCTAATCCTGTTCTTCCTTTGAAATTCCTCTCCATGAAGCTTCTGATTCTCCTCTGCCCCTCTCAGTTGCTGGGATATTTGGGAGCTCACCTCACTCTGCCCTGTGCTGTCTCGTAGGTGGGAGGTCTTAACTCTCCAATAAATTGTGAGCTCTTTGAGGTCAGGTGCTTAGTCCTGTAGCTGATCCCTCCATCAGCCCAACCCTCATATCTGCAAATCACCAAAGTTCAGGTTCCATGCTTCAGGCTTCTTTAGACTCTCCTCTCCTCCTGACACACTGTCACCCCACATTCCTTCCAGAAGCCAAGATAAACTCATCAGGAAGAGACTGATGGCAGCAGTGCACTGTGGTAATTAAGCTCCGGATTTAATTAAGCTGTGGTTGGTGGCAGTGACAGTACAACATAAAAAGCTTAGTGCAGATCAGAGATGGCACTCTTTGGCTAATTAATCAGTGTTCTGCAGCTGGCCCAGAACATGCTGGGCTAACCAGAGTCCTTAGTCATGAGAGGGGCAGCTGGAGTTTGTTTCTCTGTCTCCTACTCCCAGACTAGGCCATGCTGGGGACAGTCGCTGGCCAACAAAGTTTTAAACTTCCCAGGGACAGGAATGTCTCAGCTTCCTTTACCTCCTTTGTTAGGAAGATCTACCTTGGGCCCAAACTGCTGTCGCAAAATAAAATACTTGAGTTCCATTATATTTCCTTCCAATCTAGTCTTTTTGGGGGGAATAAACAAGCCAAATGCTTCTAACTTTTCAGAAAGTGGTTGATTTTCCAGGCTTTCATTTAGATCCCATCCTCCAAGGGCCCTGGGATCACTTCCAGTTGGCTACCATCCCACTCCAGCCTTTACCTTGTTGCCAAGTTATGTTAAGTTGGCATTTGAGTGACCAGCTTTGGATTTCCTCTTCTCCCCACTACCTGCTGAAGTTGGTGGACCACGCTTTTTAAAATCAAACTATAATATGCATACAATATAGTGTATAAAGTGCACTAACCATAAATGTACAGCTTAACCTTTTAAAAAAGTTTGATATAGCCATTGCCTAGTTTGAAATGTAGAACATTTTTAACACCCCCAAAAGACTGCCTCATGTCCCCTCTCAGTTTACAATCATTCAACCCCCAGAGGGAAACACTATTTTTCTATCATCTCATTGGAACCCAGTTGGAGTCCAGATGAATTGTCTTTTAACATCCTGTTAACAGGTAGAGTACATGCTTAACAAAGATCAAGAAGAGTAACTGTCCTTCTCTATTATTAAACTATAGTAACAATAATAAGTGCTGGAAATCAAGCAGTGAATAGAGGGATTAATTCCCTACACACGTGGTGCTTTCATTCTGTTGAGGAGAGACAGATAATAAACAGATACATAACCAAGATAATTGCATACTGTTAAATGCTCTAAAGGAAATACGATGCTTCGATGGAGAATAAAAGAAGTGAGCGGCTCTCAATAGGATGGTCAGGGAAGGAGTTCCTGAGGAGCTGGCATCTGAGCTGAGCCCAACCGTACCAACCATTTCTTGATTACCTACTATGTGTCAGACATGTCATTGGGAACTTTCAAATACTTTACCTCATTTAATCCTCCTGGGAGGCGTGTCATATTCTTTCTGTTTTTCAGACAAGAAAACAGAGGCTCAAAGAGGTAAGAGCTGACAGTGTTGATACCTGCCTCATATCACCTCATCCCTGCTCTGAGCCCCCCTGCCCGTGTGGTAGTTTCCAGCAGGTGTGAGCCCCTCCACTCAGAGTCCTGCTTCTCTCTGCTTCCTTGCCCCAGGGTTTTCTCAGGCGTCTATGAACCAGGAAGGGAGAGGAATGTGCTACCCCACCCCCGAGGGTGACCTTCAGTCTTCAAGGAAGTTGACGACTCCCCATCCTCAGATAGGGGGATTCCAAGGTGCATTTCACACTGTCTCTTAGACAGTTTCCAGGGGAACCGAACCCAGTTGTTAATGGCAGCAAGCTGCACATTAATGAGCCCTGTCTTATTTTCTCCCCTCCCCGTTTCACTCTCCATGCCCTCACTTCTGCTTCTTGAAATCATCTCTCAAATAGGTTGTGACCACCCAAGTCTTAGGATCTGCTTTTGGGAGAACTCCAGCCACCCCATGCTTCAAGCACAGTGAAGTGCTTGAGGACATAACATTCTCCCACCTTGCCATGCCTTGTCACCCTCTATGCCTTTGCAAGTGCTGTCTCCTCTGCCAAAACATGTGTTGAATCCACTGTGCTCCATCCAATGTCCACTTCATTCCATCCCAACACCCTCCACCTGATGAACTCCAGCCACCAGTGTCCAGCACTGATAAGAATCATGTTTGTGTCAAGTGCTTGGCAAGTGCTATCTTGTTCAGTTGGCACAAAGATTCTGAGACATCAGTGGTACCATTCTTAGTTTGTGGGTCAGGACACAGAGAGTCACAGAGGCCAGGGGACTTATCCGAATTTTATAAATTATAACTGGCAAAGCCAGGACCAAAATGCAGATCTACCTACTCTGCTGCCATACCTTGACTCTGGGCTGGAGGGAAAGGATGGGAATTGGGGTCTTTAAAGGTGTTCCAACATTTCCCCTCTCAGAGAGGAGCCTAACTGTACAGCTCAGAGATGTCCCCCAAGGCCATCGCCAGAGCCCCAGCTGGGAGGAGCAGGGACTACAGAGCCCAGAGGAGGGAGGCCAGGTTGAGGGGGCTTCCTGCAAATGAAGAGGCTGGGCATCCTGCCCACCCCGACTTGGGAAGGGAAAACTGGTGAAGGCACTACTTTCTACTTTCCGGCTCCTTCCATGGTTTTGGGAGTTTGCTTGGCCTTAGCAATGGCCTGCTTCCCAGAATCTCTCATCAAAAATGATTCTTGGAGGCTAGGCCAGTTCAGGGATGTCCAGAGGCCAAGGGAGGCCTGAATTCCCACTCTTAATCTTTTCTTCCTGGCCCCTAGTCTTGTCATCACCAAGCCCATCAAATGCCTGATAAAGGCTCACCAGCCTGCAGAACCTGAGCTGGGGACAAAGTTCTCAAGGCAGGTTGGGAAAAGTGGGGGTGGGTGAGGGGTGGAACCCTTACCAACAACGCTTCAAATCCCTGCATTGGTCCCTGCTTAAAATCCTCCTAGGCTGCTTTCAGACTCCACAACAAAAAGCTGCAGTCCTTCCAGAAGCCTGGAAGCCCTTCAAGATCAGATTCACTCCTCCTTCTCATCCAAAGTGACAAGCTGGTCCTTAGACATACGTGCACTCGCCACCTCCATATGTTTGCTTGTGCTCCCTCCACTTGCTTGGGCTGCATCTTTCCCATCTGCTTCCTGTCCAATCTTTCAAACCCAGCAGAGATGTCACTTTCTCTGGGAAATCCTCCCTGGCTGAATCCCCCTGTGCCGTTCGGTGCTTCCCTAACACCCGTTGACATCCTGTTGACAGTGCACATAACAATGCAGTGAAGTGACCTGTGTGCAGGTCTCTGAACACAGCCACTGGCATGGATGCTCTCTTATTCGTCCCTGTGGGCCTAGCACAGCCCGTGGCACAGTGTGTTGGTTAAAAGAGTGAGTGAATGAGTAAGAGGCACCCAGAGCAGAGGCTGCAAATGTGAATGCCTTTAGGGTCCAAGCAAGTTGGGTAAATTGGTGTAAGATAGTGGGGAACAGGAAGGACTGGGGCAAACTGGACAGTCAGTGGCCCGCCTAAAGGAATCCAAACTCAGTTAAAGAGTGTGGGTGGGTGAAATTCAGCCTCCGTTAAAACAACAACAGTAATAATAATAGTTATTGTAAACTGACTCTGCACCAGGAGATAAGGTTCAGGTTCAGAATGTAGGCTCTGGAAATGGGCTGCTGAGTTTGAATCCCAGCTCTTCTACCTGTTAGCTGTGAGACATTGGTCATGTCACTTAACCTCTCTGAGTCTCAGTTTCCTCATTTGCTAAAATGGAAATAATATACCTACCTTATAGGGTTGTTGTAAGGATTCGAAGAGTGAATACATGGAAAGGACATAAAATGGTGCCTGGCACATGGACACATGCGAGTAGTGCCAGCTATTATTACCCCCTGATGGTGAGTGCTCAGAGGCCTCTCTGAGAAGGTGACATGAGCCCTGCATGTTGGTAAGAAGCCACCCATGCTGAGCTCCTGGAGAAGGTTCCAGACAGAGGGAACAGCCAGGAGGAAGGTCTTAAGGTGGAAATGGCTTTGCTGGGTCTAGAGCACGGTGGCCTGGGAAGGGGGCAGGAGACAAAGTCTAGAGGGCAGGCAGGGGCCAGATCATGGAGAGCTTTCTAGTCTTTGAAAGAAGCCTGAATTTTATTCTGTGTAATGGAAGCCACTGGGGGAGTTTGTTTTAAATACAGATTTTATTCTTATTTAGGTATGGTGAGGCCAACAGACGAGGAGATGACTGCCACTGAAAAGAACAATTAGTTATACTCACAGATCCTGAGAGCAGGGGGCACACCATGCCAAGGGGGTGGGGCCATGTGGGGAAACACTAGGGTCAGTCGGAGGCAGAGGGAGGGGAAAACACAGGTAGGGGCCTTTACTGTGGTTTCCATGGGAGGAATGGGTGAGGCAGCAAGCAGGCTTAGAATTGGCTGGCGTTGATAATTTCAATGGGCTCTGAGGCATTGGAGCTATCCCTGTCTCTTACCTGAGCCTGGGGGACGCAGGGCAGGGGAATAGTGGCCCTGAGGGCGAAAGCCCAATAGAGGAGGTAACAGCATATGGGCTCTGAATTGGTTGGTTTGCATTTGGAAAGCAAGCTCAAGGTTGAGTTGTTTCCTGTCTGGATAACCCGGGGAGGGGCAGCCTCTCAAGGGTCCCCAGACCCCAGTGCGAAATCAAAACACAGAAACTAAGATGATATGGTTAATACAGAGTTACAGCCAAGGAGGGATGGGGTTTATCTACATTTTAACAAATCCTCTGGCTGCTGTGAGGAGACCATATTTTTGTGAGACAAGAAGAAATGAGAGACCAGAGGCCAGTGCAATGATCCAGATGTGAAATGATGGTGGCCTGGACTATTGAGGAGCAGGGGAGGTGGGAGCCCAGCTACCGCCAGGGTCTGCATGGAGGTGGAGCCACAGGACCTGATGGACATCCAATGAGGAAGCCTTTGGATTACAAGAGGCAACTTGAGGTCCATCCTGTTCTTATTTCTGAGGTTCACACTTGTGTTTCCTTCCCCAGTTATGAACTGTACTATCTCACTCTTTTGATGCTAATAGCATGGTAAAGAGATTCTAGGAAATACTTCTGGATTAGAGATTGAAATAAAGTGTCCAACACAGTGCCTGGCACATAGTAGGTGCCCAACAAATTGATAGCTTCTTCTTCCGTGAGGGAATTTAGAAAGCCCGTGGATCTGATGTCAAGCAGACTGAGGTTTGGTCCCAGTTCTACCACCCACCAGCTGACCGTAGACAAGTGATTTCCCCTCTACATCTCCCTTTCCTAATTTGGAGCAGAGGTAAGAACACGTCGCCCTTCTGGTGCTTGTGAGAATTAAATGAGACGATGTATGTAAAGGGTCTCAACAATTATAGCAACAATTATCATGTTTTAAGGAATGTCCATCTAGGCCAGGCTCCCAAGATGGGGCCCAAACTCCAGAAAAATGGCATTGAGCACCTTTCGTCTCCTCCTCAGAGCCTACCTCTGGGCTTGATCCCTGCCCCCAGCTCCTACCCCTCTTCTGGGCATTTCCTCAAAGAGCCAGCTGAAAGCTGTGTTTACTCTGCCAAGCAGCATCCCTGGGGAGGGAGGAGAGGTGAAATAAATCTTCCTGCCTTGGCTTTGGAAAGCAGGCTGTTAATTACTTGGAGTTCCTAGCAGCCTGCCTGCTAGGTAAACATTTGCCAAGCTGCCCTCAGTGATTAACCCCTTGGCACCCAGGGCTGAGGTGGAAGCATCTGGATGTGGGCTGCTCTGGGAGACTCCAGGAACTAGGGGAGGCTGGGCATGGCTCCTGGAGTTTTCAGAGAGGGTCTAATTCAGGTGAAATATTCAAGAGGATGGCATAGAATGACTTCAGAATCAGGGTTTGAAATTTACTTCACTTGGCCTGTCCAGCTCTGCTGTTTCCCAGCTTCCACCCCAGACCTCTGCCCCAGGAATGGGCCCCAAAGGAGCAGTCAGGGCTGAAAACTCAGCCTCAGCCTGTACGTTCTGGCAGGGATGGTGTCCTGTTTGTAAGGGGTTGGACAAGCGATGCCTGCTCACCTCAATCTCTTCTGGCTTTCTCTGGATAACAGAAACCTACCCTGCAGGAAGCAGAGGCCCACCTCCCAGGGGAGGGGAGCCCAGACCCTGAACTGCATGTGGTGTGGCTGGTTAGAAGGCAGCCTCAGGCTGACTGAAATTATTCACATGTGTGCATACGTGTAGAGTTTACCAATCACTTTCCCACATGTTATCTCATTCAAGGAGCCCCACAGTTCAAATCCAGGCTCTGTTATTCACTGGCTGTGAAGCTTTGGAGCAATTGCTTCACCTCTCTGAACCTCATTAACCTCACCTGTAACATGGGGCGAATAGCCGCCCTGGCATTTTTGCTGCAAGGCTTAAATGAAATCACAGATCTAAAGAGCTCAACAGTGTCTGGCACATGGTCAGCAAATCTGTAAGCCCCTCCCGAGAATTCCTCATTTTAGAAGAAACGAGGCTCAGTGACTCACAGTCTTCTAAGTGTTAAAAAAAAAAAAAGCATACAAATACATAGTGACCACCTGTTAAAGTTGCATTTCACTCACTCATATGAGAAATCTCTCCGGATGACAAAGGAGGACAAAGAGGACTTGTTGGTAATAGTCAACAAAGCACAGAGAAGGCTGAAATAAGATTGCTAGTCAGATTCCCAACTGGCAAATGCTCTCCAGTGCATGACTATAATCCTTGGGGTGATCTCTACTGGTCAGAAATCATTTGTGTCACTATTGGACAAAAATATTTGTATATGTTATCTGTTTTCTATGAGTTATCATCTTTGCACTTAGGCTTATAAAATGTCTGGATCCTAATACATAGGGAGTCACATGACCCTCGGGGCTTGTTAGATGATGCTCCAGTGGATGGATGAAGGTCACAGTCTTCCCATTGCCTCACTTCCAAGTTTTGTATACTTTTCCCTAACAAAGTCAAGTGTTGACAGGATGGGAGAGGGAAAGTTCAACCTGCAACCTGGATGTGGATTACTTCTGAGTAAGAATTCCCAATCTTTTTGTTCTGAAAAGCCTAGCCCTGTTACCGTGTTAGACTGATGGAGAGAAATTGACGGCCCAGAGAAAAGGATCTGACTTGGCTGAGGTCACTAGCCAGACCTGCTTTCCCCAACTCCCCTCTCTGGGTCCCCTGGGCTGCTCCCTTGGCCCTCTCACAGGTGGGATCCAGGTGTGAGTTACCCGCTGTGGATACTGCCATGCATCCTTGGGGGGCCTAGAGGGGTAGACTCACTTTAGCAGGAGCTGGATTGATATCACAGGGCCCTGTGGGGATTCACCATAGTTTGGGGTTATCTGTGCTCCAGCAAGTGAGAGCTGAGACCCCAGAGCCCCCCGCAATCTCCAACCCCCGCACTTGTCAATTCTGCAGTGAGACACTAGACAGCTCAGAGCTGGAGGAACAAACAGAAGCAGCAGATGGGTTTCCACGGTGATTGCCTCCTGCAGCTCCAAGTGTCTTCTTTCTTCCGGAACAGAGATGGGAATGCAGCAGGAAGAACACAGGCCCAGGAAGGAAAACCCAAGTCCTGGTCCTCATCTACCCAGGTAGACAGCTCAGTGTCCCTTGTGCAAGTCAGCTCACTGCCCCAGGATCTGAGATGGAGCAGAGGATGTCATTTTGTCAGGTGCCTGAAGTTCAGGCATGGTGTTCTAACTGCCATACATTCATGAGCTCATCTAATCATCTTCCCAGCAAGTCTTTGAGGAAGGAGCTATTACTAGCATGTTACAGATGAAGAAGCAGAAGCACAGAGAGGTGAGGTTGCTTGTACAGGAACGCAAGCTTGTTAAATGCCCTATGTAGTGCTCCAGGCCCCCTCCTCCTGGGAGACTAGCTACAGTCCTTCTGGAGATTTCAGGCCCAACCCAGAGAGGGAAGGCTGGGAGGGAGGCAGAGTCAGCGTGCAAAGAGGGAACACTTCAGGTCAAACACAGTGATGTCAGCTCCTACCTGGGCACCTTGGCCTCTATGACACTTGGCACCTCAGACAGGAAGCAACCCCATGCTCAGGTAGCCCCCAGGCAGCCCCCAGGCAGCATGATGCCACCATGGCAATGAAACAAACACTGCAGCACTCAAGCTCCCGGATGCCATCCAGAGCACCTCCTTGTCCCTACATCCACAGAAAGGCCTGCTTCAACCCTGCCCTGCAGGAAACAAGACTTCTGCCTCCTCCCAGAAGCCTCCCAGAAACCAGACCCCAGGCCCTCTCTTTCTCCTCCTCTCCTTCCTCCTCCTGTTCACTGCCACCTTGCCTTCCTGCCCTGTCCTGCTTCCTCTCTGCAAAGTGTTGGCTTCTGTCCCATTGATCAGAGCCCAGGTATGAGATGGAACTCCTGGAGGCGTTGATGAGCCCTGAAGAACCTGATGGAGGCCCCGGAGGCCTTGGCAGAGACCAGAGATGTATTTTTAGGATGAGCCCAGTACAGTCCTGCCTGCCAGGATGCCATGCCTTCTCTTCCTCCATCTGAGCCCCAGGGCAACTGTGTTACTCACTCAGACAAGCCCAGGCCCCAGCTGGCCTGAGAGCTCCCCCTGCAGGGATGAAAGGAGGGAGAGGGCCAGTATGGGCGTGGGCACCAGCCAGCCTGGGGGCCCAGGGCTGGGGGTGGGGAGGCTGGAACAGGATTAGTGTCCCCCCACAAGCCCCTCATCAGCTGGCCTTGGCCACCTAGCCCTCTCAACTTTGTCCATATCCATTCATTCACTCATTCAACAAGCATCTATTGGACATTTATTATGCTGGAGATGAGAAGGGTGAGTGGGACACAACTCCTAGTCTCAGAACCAAAGTCCTGACCTTCTTACCCAAATCAGCTCCCCTCTCAGTTCATCTCAGTTGATGGCAGCTCCCTCCTGCTTGTGACTCAGGCCAAACCTCACATCCAATCCATCAGCAAATCTGTCGTTTTGCCCCGGCTCCAAATAGATTCAGAATCCAACTACTTCTCACCTCTCTTGCCCCTGCCATCCTGGTCCAAACCACCATTGCGGCTCCCCTGCGTGACTCACCTGGCCCAACAAGGCTCCCTGTTTCCATCTCTGCCGCTATGTCAGCCTCTGGCCTGGAGTCTGAGTGGTGCTATGAAAACAAGGTCCACCAGGCCTGGCACATGGCAGGCACTCTCCTCACCCACAATCTGTGCCCTGGCTGCTCCCCCGCCTCCAGTGACTGCACCCTAGAAACACCCTCCGCTCACTCTCTCACCTCAAATGTCAGCTTTTCAGGGAGGCCTGCCTTTAACATTTAACATTGTAGACCCTCCCCTTCCCCGGAGCATTATTGCCAAATGTCACATGAGATATTTTACTTATCTGTTTTGTTAATGGCTGATTTTCCCTCACATTCCTGACTCCCCTAAGAGAGCACAGCCCTGAGAACTAATCGAGAACTGATCGGGGGAACCCTCAGTGGGGTGTGGACTTATGGAGGGTCAGTTCACCCTCAGGAAGAACCTCCTATATGGACTGTAGTAAGGACCCAGCCCTGCAGACCCTTCCTACTGAGCTCCAGGAAAGGGCAGAGCAGTGCCCCTGAGTGTAAAGTGCCAGGAATGGGCCTGGAAAAGCTGGAGCTGGATGAGATTGGCGGGGGGTGGGGGGTTAGGGAAGAGGGACCAATCCTGGGAACAGCTGGGGCACCTTACCCAATACCCTCCACTCTCAACCACATGCCACCTGACTTATCTCATCTGTGGATGGAAGGGGTTAAGAGGAGACCCTGCCTCCCAGCCAGGAGCAAATCCCCTGCCCTGGGCTGACCAGTGGAAAGTTCTAAGCATTAGGGTCAGGAGCTCAGGGTTCAAATCCCCACCCTGCCATTCCTTAGCTGGGTCACCTTAGAAAGATACCATCCTCTCTCTAAGCTTCACTTTTCTTATCTCTAGGAAACAGCAGTGATAAACCTTGACCTGGAAGGTCGCTGTGAGAATTCAGAGGCAGAGGTTGTGACAGCTCGAGGCCAACTGTGAGGTGTGGGCCCTGCTGGTTATTACTATTAGCAATCCAGAAAACTGGTTTGGAAGGGGTTAAGTGGAGACCCTGCCTCCCAGCCAGGAGCGAATCAGGGCTGGCAGGGGAGGAGCCAGGCTGCCGCTAGGAAAGAGATCTAGTCTGGCCAGATGCTGCCCTGAGAGGGGACAGAAGACACCGGCAGGGCTTGGGGGCCATGGGGCAGGGGTTTGGCACGGGGTCCCTGGCCTCTGCACCCTGATAGCTCCAAGCCAGAGGGTGCAGGACCAGCTCCTAGGGGTTGGGGGAGGAGAGGCTGAGCTGCCCAAGCTGGAGACAGCGTGGGAGAGGACCAGGACCCAGAGCCCTCCCAGCCCCCCAGGCAGGGGCCACCGGCTGCACTCAAGCCTTGACCTCAGCTGACCCTGGGAGCCCACATGGGGTATAGGGTCTAATTTTAGCTCCAGCCAGAAGATCCACAGCCCAGGAGTGCCTGCCAGTGGGCACAGGGTGGCCAAGGCTGCTCAGGGGCTGCTCAGGCAGGGGGAGAACTGGGGAGACCAGCCCTGCTTCCATACAGCCCTGCACCCTGGCCAAGTTGCCTCCTATGGGAGCCCTGACGGGTCCCCCATGGCCTGGCAGACGGCCCTCCTCTCTGTTGAGGCCAAGGTCAGGGGACGTAGCCAGGAGGCCAGAAGGACACTGCTTTGCAGTCTGGACAGGGGTTGCATCAGCCTGAGCAGTGCCCAGGGGCAGGGGACCCCGCTGGGAGGGCAAAGGCTGGCTTGGTTGTCCAAAAGCCAAGGAAGCAGAGTCCTGACCACAGGAAGGCAGGGCCACAGAGCTGGGACCTACGTGGCCTCCCGATGCCTGGCCTGTGACTTGCTATTTCATCTTACACAGGCAGCCTGCCTTTGATGGGCCTCAGTCTTCCTATCTATACAATGAAGGCACTGACCTAGAAGGTGGATCCCAGCCCCAGAGGCCCACCCTCACGCCCCTGCTCCTCCTGCTTCGTGGCCCTGGCTATGGGTGGCCACATGCAGTCATGGAGAAGAAAGTCCCTCTGGCTGGCACTGTCGGCCTCCTGGCTCCTCATCCTGCTGGGAGTCTTTCCCCTTCTCCGCCTGGCAGTGCCTGCCAGACCCCGGGCAAGGGCTCCCCAAGGCTGGCCCCGCTGGCTGGACGCAGAGCTCCTGCAGAGTTTCTCCCAGCCTGGGGAGCTCCTGGAAGATGGCCCTCAACCTCCTCAAGCACCCCGTGGTGACAGCTGCAACTGGGGAGCTTGCTTTGATGCCTCGAAGTGCAGAGATGGCGGCCTCAAGGTATTTGTGTACCCGGCAGCTGGACCCATCTCTGAGACTCGCCGCAGGATCCTGGCTTCCATTGAAGGCTCCCACTACCACACGGTCAGCCCTGCCGAGGCCTGCCTCCTCCTCCTCCTCAGCTCGGACACCCCGGCTGGACAGTGCGAGCCAGTGCCCGCACAATGGGATGGGGGCAGGAACCATCTGGTCCTCAATCTCCACCCAGCCCCTTGCCCCCAGACTGTCCAGCTGGGGCAGGCAATGGTGGCCAAGGCCAGCCCAACAGTGGACACCTTCCGGGCCGGCTTTGACGTGGCCCTCCCGCTTCTCCCTGAAGCCCACCCATTGCGAGGTGGGGCACCTGGCCAGCTGCAGCAGCACAGCCCCCGCCCCGGGGTGGCTCTGCTAGCCCTGGCAGGGGAGAGGGGCCGGTGGTACACAGCAGGCACCAACTCCTCTGCCTGCCCCTGGGATGGGCACTGTGAGCAGGACCATGGACCCAAGCAGTAAGTGGACCTTCCCCCTTGGGGGCTGGATGGGAAGGGTATGAGATGGGAGGAAGCCCAGAGCCCAGGGTAGAGGGCAGGACTGAGGTGGGCAAACCAGCTAGTCCTGGAAAACTGAGGCCTCAGCTGCAGCAGGAGGGAATCAGATTAGACAGCAGAGAACACTGCCACCAAGATGGTGATTTGCTTTAAGGGCTGTCCAAGGCAGGTTTTGGAATTCTTCCTTGGGGATCTGTAAAAACATAAAACATGACTCACTCCTACTTAGTCTTCTTCTTATATTACAATCCCTCCTTCCCTAATATTTTATTTAACATACAATTCTATAGTGCTTACTATTTGCTAAGTGCTTTTATAAATGATTGTAATAAAATAACACTAATTACTATCTTTTAAGAGTTTGTGTACCAGACACTAAAGCCTGAGGCCACCCAGCCAGAAAAAGCACCGCCAGTATTTTAATCCAGAATTGCCTGTCTCCAAAGCCTTCAGCATTAGAATTCTGGGCATTAGGCAAGAGATTCTAATCAACCCTGTCAAATGCCTCAGAGCCATGGTCACACACAGAAGCTGCTCCTATGTCTAATTTGGGGGATTAACAGCCTTGGGTTATATAGCAAATATGAATTAAGTCAGACCTACAGAAGAACTTCCCACCAGTGAGAGTGGCTGAATACACATAATTGTCCCCTATGGGGACATGCACAGCTCATTCAGGAACTTTTCTCTACCTAGGCTAGTTGGGGTGACACACCTCAAGTGGTAAAGCAGTTAACCCCTAAGCACCCTAACCCCTCTGCACCCCCAGGAGGCCAGAAGTATCCAAAGGCTGGTTGGACAGACAAGAATGAAAGTCCTTTTGAGGTTACTCAGGGTCCCTGTGGCAGAGGGTTCCCCCTCCATCTCCTGGATGGGGTTGGAACTTATTGCTCTAGAATCCGTCCCTTGTCCCCTGTCTCAGGTATCTCCCTGTTCTTTGCTAGAACAACAGGGCTTATTCTGAGCTCCACTTCCCTCCCAGGAATTCTCCATGGGGCCAAGTTCCATTTTTGCCTCTGCTTGGGGCTCCTGGGACTTCTCTCAGCCACAGTGCTCTCGAGGGAATGGAATCCCTCTACCTCCAGAAGGCATATGGCCTCCAGGGAGTCCCACAGCCAGGGGTAAGAGCAGAATTGCCCCTTCAGTCCCCGTGGCCCTTCTGTGGGGACCCATCCCTAGCAGGCAGTCTTAGCAGTCACCTGAAAATCCAGGGATCCCCCAGGCACCTCAGTATCAGAACTTGGACATAGCCCACCTTTGGTGACAAGGTTCTCTGTTCACCTTGCCCGGCCTCACTTCTGATTAGGCACCTAGCCCCCCATTCTTGGTTAGAGGAAGTTCTTCTTTTGGCTGACTTTAGTTACTGCCAAATGCAGTCAGTTGTTGGTGAATCTGGAAGCTATTTCAGCCTGAACTTCTTTGAGAAACTGAAACTTATGGGGTGCACACAGTCAGTAGGCACTCACTAAATGTTGACTGATTGATCTCAAATTGGCCAGAAGTGGTCAAGGTCTTCTTTCTTTCTTTCTTTCTTTCTTCCTTCCTTCCTTCCTTCCTTCCTTCCTTCCTTCCTTCCTTCCTTCCTTCCTTTTTTTCTTCCTTCCTTCCTTCCTTCCTTCCTTCCTTCCTTCCTTCCTTCCTTCCTTCCTTTCTTTCTTCCTTTCTTTTTAGTTTTTTTGGAGGGCAGGGGTTGGGGAGAGATTATTAGGTCTATTTATTTAATTATTTTTTTAAATAGAAGTACTGGGGATTGAACCTAGGACCTCATGCATGCTGAGCATGTGCTCTACCACTGAGCTACACCCTCCCCTAAAAGGCTTTCTAACAAGCATGGGCCACCCTCTGAGTGGCATTTTGATAAGTTTATTTCCAAGATGTGATATCTGGCAGCCTCTATCCTCCAAGCTTCAAGAAGTTCTGTCTTTGGCCTCAGCGCACCTGCAGGTGACAGGACTTGTAATTGCTGGAGTAGCTGGAGCCTCAGTTTCCCTAAGGCGCCAGGCAGCTGCTGAGCCAGCCAGTCAAGAATAGGGACAGAGAGGGAGGCCCACAGCCACAGGCCAGCCCCCGGAAAGTGGCCTGAATAAACAAGTGCCGGCCAGAGAAAGAGGCGATTCACAGTCCCAGCCACTGTCCCACATTCACTCCGTGAGGGGGAGGGGAGAAAGTGAGCAACTGGGGAGATCTGGGCCAAGTGCTGTGCCCACTGCTTTATAGAAGTCACAGCTAATCCTCTCAAGCAGCCTTCAAGGGAGGTGTTATTATCCCCATTTCAGAGAACAAGAAACTGAGGCTCTGAGAGGTAGGAGGGGCCAGCCAAGGGCCTTTGGTGACAAGCTGCTTGATTCACCACAGCCTCCCTCACTGTTCTGATCAGGCGCTTGGAAACAGCAGAGCTAGGATTAAACCCCACAATTCTGGCTCCAAAGCCCATATTTTTCCACCTTCGTTGAACAGCCTCCTGTTGCTTTGGAATAAGCCTCCACCCATTTAAACTTTATTTATTTATTTTTTATGAATAGGGAATTCATTCACATGGTACAAAATTCCAAAGGCACAAAAGGGTATACAGTAAAACCTCCCTCCCACCCCGTCTCTGGCCACCCAGTTTTCCTTCCTGGAGCCACAAACTGTTTCTAGTTTCTCTTGTGTCTTTTCTGAGGTACTCTGTGTGTATATAAACATGTGTATATGCTCTCCCCCATTTTTTGGTCTTTTTACGTAAATTCAGTGCATGCTTTAAGGTCCCCTGGCCTGACTCCACTGGACACAGGAGGCCTAGTGCCTAAAGCCCTTGAGACTTTAGGGACCCATAAAAACGTTTTCATTTCTTGAAAATCAGAAGAAGAAAAATGAACTTTTCAGCAGAAAAAAATGCTTTAATATATACTATTAGTATGTTCATTTTTATACCAATCCAGTTATCAAATGTAATTTTTATAGTACTTTCATGGCAGAGAGGCCACAAAGGCCAAAGTGCCTGGAGCACATGGAAGTCATAATGTGACCCTACCTTGGGCCATGGGTGGAGTCACACTGACAACAGCCTTGGGCTTTGAGGCACCAAGTTTGCAGCAAGCACTTTATAGGGTCACAGATCATTGGCAGTTACCACAACATCCCCTTGCAACACACATAAGGACACACAGGTGCTCATCCAGCATCTGATGTGGAGCTCACCACCCCCCAAGGCCACCCACTGGCTATTAGAATTTATGCTGAAACTGACATAACCAAATGACTTCAGACATTTGGTCCATCGATCCCAGGTCTCTCCTCTGTTGCACACTAGCCACTGATTGATTTAGCACCCACTGAGTGCCCATCCTCTGCCAGGCACTCTGCCAGGCCCCTGGGATACTGAGATGAAGGAGGCACGGCCCCAGCCCTCAACGATTTCGTTCTTGTAGGAGAGACAGACAAGTCACTGGTTATGACACACACTGTTTAGCAGGGAATCTGGGCAAGCTGCCTGCCTGGCTCCTGTACTTTAGAGCTGTGTGACCATCTATAAAATGGGATACTAACAGCACACACCTCCCATCTCATAGGGTTGCTGTGAGAATGAAGTGAGTCAATGCATGTAAAGCACTTAGAACTGTGCCTGGAACAAAGTATGTGCTCAGTGAGGGTTAGCTTAGTTCATTATGACTACAGCGTACATAGGGGCTGTGGAAGCAGAGAGGAAGGAGCCATCTCTGGAGAGCCCAAGGAGGGCTTCCCCGAGAAGATGATGTTTGAGCTTTAGCTGTTAAGACAGAGTAGGAGGAGGAATTTCTTGGGCTGCAAGGCAGGGTGGGGTGCTCCAGGCTGAGGGAGCAAGAGGTGCAAAGACAGAAGGAACAATGGAGGTTAATGAGGAATGACGTGTACAGTTTGTTCAGCAGGCTCTCTGCCTCTAGGTTCTCTGAAGCCTTCAACTTGGAAGTTTTCAGTCCCTTAGGACTTTATCGGGGGAGAGCTGTAGTTGGCTGGTGCTGTATCTTTTAATGAGGTAGAGGGTATCCTGCTTAACTTGTGGCTTCTTCCAGGGGAAGTTTGGTGGACACCTGAGCATCAGACAAAGAAGACAGGGTCCACTGGGAGACCCCTGGGCAGCAGCTCTGGGGTGGTTCAAATAAGCCCGGTGGTTCAAGTGTCAGGAGTTAACACAATGGTTCCAGTTCCAGCACTGCCCAGCCCTTTCTGAGACCCTGAGCTGGGCTCTGAGACTCAGTCTCCCCATCTGGTCAATGAGGGTTGGCCCAGAGGTTGACTGAGTACCCCTAGGGCTGCTTCTTAAAGGTTCAGACTCAGGAGAAGATGGGCTCTAGCCGAGGAGGGTCCTGGGACCCTCTAGGCCCTATTCATCAGTCCCACTGAGAGCAGGCTTATGAGCCTGGAGTCATGGACACACACACACACACACACACCATAGCTAGATCGTGGGCACTGCTTCCCTGGCCGGGCAGTCCCACGGAGGTGGCTCTGAGGAGACTGTGACTCCTGCTCCTCCCCCACAGGCACACGCAGCCTGAGTGTGGCCCTGGGGTTGGTGGGGGTTGGGGGGAGGTGGGCAGAACAGAGGACGCCTGTCCTCTGGGCGAGGGGGCCTCTGGAGAGCAGTTTCCTGTGTGGTTCCAGGCTGGGGGCCCAGCCCACCTCCTGACAGGGGAGGCTTTCACAGGCCTGGGCTCTCAGGATGGGGGAGGGCAAGGCATGGAGGCCACTCAGGTGAGGGCTGCCCCGAGTCCGTGTGTGGCAGAGCGGTGGGGGGGCAAATGCAGGCTTGCCCAAGTCAGACCAGCCTTGGAAACATCAGTTCCCGCCACCTCCCATTTTGCAAATGAGAGAACCAAGGTCCAGAGATGAGAAGGGAGGTGTCTGAGACCACCAAGGGCAGTGGCAGAGCTAGAACTCAGGGCTCCTGCCTGCCACCCCAACCATGGGCGAGGGGCAGGTGTTTGTGTGAGTGTCAGTGTGTGTGCGTGTGTGCATGAGTGTTAACATGAGAACATGACAGTGGGCTTGCACATTGTGAATTTGGGAGTGCTGGTGTAGGGGGCCAGGGGTCATCAAGGCAGCTGTCTCTGGCCTTGTATTTGTGGGACCCTCTCGTGTGTCTCCTTAGGACCCCCCCTGGGGCATTACTACCCAATGCCACCTTCTGCCTCATCCCTGGCCGCAGTCCTGATGCCTGGCACTTCCTCCAAGCCCTACAGGTACCATCCCAACTTGGGCGTCCGCCATCCCTGTCCTGCCACACTCCTGAGTTGGCAGAGTAGTCTGGGCCCAGGCCAATGAGAAGGAGTGGTAACTCCTTTGCTTTGGGACTCAGGTGTGCCTACAGCCATATTCACTGCACCCTCTGCAGAACAACCCACTCCCAGCGAGCCCCCGCCAAAAATATCAACCACTTTTCTCTCCTCTTTACCCCTTGCCCCCAGTACAGTAGTTGCTGACTTGGAACAGGGAGGAGGGGGTGAGTGTGCAGCGGGACTGGGCTCCCCAGTGACCCCTCTACTCCCCAGGCTGGCTGCATCCCTGTGCTTCTCAGCCCTCACTGGGAGCTGCCCTTCTCCGAGGTCATCGATTGGACCAAGGCAGCCATTGTAGCTGACGAGAGGCTCCCACTTCAGGTAGCTCAGGGCCCGGCCCACGGGGTGGGGACTGAACTCAGGACATGGGAGGACCCTGGGATCCTGGCCCCCACGCTGGTGTCGGTCCTCATTCTTATCCCCCATTGATGTATATTGATGATTTTGTCCCCAGCCCCAAGCCTCTTGGGTTCTGAGAGCAAGTCCTGAGTCTTTCTTCAGCCTCAGTTTCCCCATCTGTGCAAAGGAGTAAATTAGACCAGATGATCTCCATGGGCCCAGCCCCAACTTGTCCAGTTTAAGGGAAGGCCACAAAAAGTCCAAAATCTGAGTACCTCCATGGGGTGGGAAAGCAAAATGCACAGTGACTTATCCACCTGATGAAGCTAATTTTGCCCAGCTCTGAAAAACATATGTGTGAGCTGTGAATCCCCGAGAAGTGAGAATGGTGTAGGGAGTTAATAGCAATAGCTTCACTGAGCCTTTACATGCTAAGCACTGAATATGTATCATCTACTTTAATCCTCACAACCACCCTAGGAGGGGAGTACTATTATTGTCTCCACCTTACTGATGACGAAACAGACTCAGAGAGGTTAAGTAGCTTGTCCTCAGTCACACAGTAACTAAGTGGCATTTTAACCCAGCTCTCTGTGACCCTTAAACTCTTGATTGCTAAGTTACCTGGGACTTGGTCAAGGATGGCACTGCCAACCCACCTGGAGAATCGTGGGCAAGGAGTTTCTGGTTCCTAAGCTAGACTGTCCCCAACCCAGGGTGAGTCAGGACCTGACAGGGCCCTTGTGCCTTCTCCTTTTCTCCCTCTGTGCCCCAGGTCCTGACTGCCCTCCAGGAGATGCCCCTCACACGGGTCCTTGCCCTGCGTCAGCAGACCCAGTTTCTATGGGATGCCTACTTCTCCTCAGTGGAGAAGGTCATCCACACCACTCTGGAGGTGAGGGGTGACGGGGACTCACCTGATGGGGGCTCTGATGCTTGGCTCTGCCTCATCCCTGTCCCCTTTCCACGCCCCTCTCTCTGGACACCTCTGCCCTGGGATTTGGGCTTCCTCCTTGAAGATGCTTCTGGGATGAATATGAGACTTGGCCTGGAGCGCTTAGATGAGTTCCTTCTCCAGTCTTGGTGTCAGTTTCCCCATCGGTAGAGGGATATCTGTAGCAAATAGATTTCAAAGCATGTGCCAGCTGTAGTTGATGGGTCCTGGTTGCCTGGGGGAGTGTTGGGAGGGATTCTGGGTCAAGAGGAAATGTCAGGACCTGTTAGTGATGTCTGCCATGAGTGACAACACCATTACTGAGGGACCTCTACTCTGGACTCCCTGCACCTGAACCCTTCTGTCCCCAGCAATCTGGTGCTGCAGTTGCTGCCCCGGCCCAGACTTCTGAAGTGGGAGGTGTGTGGCTCCGACCCCGCCCATGGCCACACTGGCCACTCCTTCTGCACAGCTGTCTCTCATTTCACAGATAATTCAGGACCGGATCTTTGGAGCATCTGCTCGCCCCTCACTACTGTGGAACAGCCCTCCAGGGGCACTCCTGGCCCTGCCCACTTTTTCCACAAGCCCCGTGGACTTCCCCTTCTATCACCTGCAACAGGGTATGCCCTAGGGATGGGGGGATGGGACAGCTGGAAGTCCCCTCATCAACTCTCTCCACATCTGCCCCAGCCTCAACCATAGAGCCTCGCCAAGCCCCTCCTCAAATACCCAACATCTCTCCTGGGTCCCCAAGTCCCCAACTCAGGTCACTCTCCAGAGGATTCTGTCCCCTCCCACTCTAATAGCCTGTGTCTTATTTCCCAGGCTCCCGCCCTGTGGGCAGGTTCAGTGCTCTGATTTGGGTGGAGGCTCCAGGCCAGCTCCCTCTGAAGCTCATCCAGGTGGTGGCAGGCTCCCAGCACTGTGCCCAGGTCTGCCCCCTTGCCAGCTGAGGTGCGGGAATCCAGGGTGGGGGCAAGGGACAGGGCAGAGCCCTTGAAGACATCTAGATGCCAAGGATAACTACACATTTTGGGGGGAGGCATGGGAAGGATTTTCAAGTACCATTGCTGTCTTTTTCTTTAAATTCCAAGTTCCTTGTCCCATCCCCATTCCCTGTCCCTCATGGAAACTGATGAAACCACCCCCAAAACAGGTGCCTCTTGGGGAGGTTGAAGTAAACATACATGTGTTCATTTATTTATTCACCCAGCATCTGCTGAGCCCCCTGGGCTCAATGCTGAGGATGCAGAGAAAAAGTAGGAAAGGATTCTGCCCCAGATTCAGATTCAGTTAGCACTTCCTGGCACACACACTGTCAACTGTCACTTCCAGAGAAGCCAGACAGACTCCTGAGAGTACTTGCAAAGGAGGCAAGCAGTTAGCTCAGCCAGAGCGCAGATGGAGCAACTTCCAAGCTCACATATACAGATGCCCTACCAAACTTCTTCCACCCTGAGAAAGATTACTCCTGGGACCCCTTGCCTTCCTGCCCCAGTCTTCAGAAACACCTCTCTTTCCTTCTAGATCTTGGTTCTCTGGAGCTGTGAGAAGCCACCCCCACCCAGGTGGCCTGAGACAGCCGTGCCCCTGACAGTCATTGGTGGGCATAGGAAGGTGAGGGATGGGGAGGTGCATGGAAGGGTGGGCTCAGACCCAGAATGCTGGGATCTGGGGAAAAGGGCACACACGGATGTGTGATTAACTTGGACCTGAGCCAAAACTGGACTTCAAGTTGGGCCTGTGGATTTCAGCTGCAGGCCTAATAGAAATGATTCTCTTCCATCCCTGGTCCTTGCGAATTGTGCTTCCAGGGAACTGGGGTTTTATGTCATGAGGGAAGGCAAAGGGAGCACATTGCTGTCTCAGGTAAGGGATGGAAGAGAAACCTGAGATCTTGAGGAAATGCAGACAGGTGGTAGCACATCAGCCGGGGGAGGGGGGAGGTGAGGGAGTGCCTTCCGAGAACCTGGGTTGGTGCAACACACCTGCTTGCTGTGTAGTTCTGGGAAAAGACCCTTCATCTCTCTGGATCTGTTTCTTTTGAACAAAGGATGTCTGACAACCCTTTCCAAGGTTGAAGTGAGCATTAAATGTGACAATAGTGGAATCCTGAAATGTCAAAACTGAAAGGGCCCTAGACTCCAGTGGCCTCATTTGACCAAAGGTGGAAACTGAAGTCCAGCGAGATAAAATGAGTTCCTCAAGTTCGAGTTCCAGGCAGACTTGCTGTTTTCTCTGTTCTTCCTTTTACACTATGCCTGCAGGGGCTCCTGCTTAGCAGATACTCAGATATCACCGTGGGAGCCCGGGGAGGGTTCCCACGGTTGAGTTGCCCTCCCCTCCCTCCCGCTGCAGGCCAGTGACCGCTTCTTCCCGTACAGTGCCGTCAGCACCGATGCCATCCTCAGCCTAGATGCCCACAGCAGTCTTTCCACAAGTGAGGTGAGGGCTCCCAAGAGGAGCCCCATGGGGGTGGGGACAGAGCCAGAGGGCCCTGGCAGCCCCTCAGATTCCGGGAGCTGGGATGACCCAAGGTCAAGAGGTCTAGCCTCCTGCTTTTGAAATCATGCCCAGTGAGCCAATCAGCCTCCTCCTTAGAAATCTAATAGAAATTTCCACAGACTCTTTGGAAACCATTGGTTTCAGCTCCCAGCTGAAAACACATAGTTTCTATCTCCCAGCTGGGAAAGTTCCTCAGGAAACTTTCATGTTCCCATACCCTCTGTCCTGAGCCCCCCTCAGCCAGGCTGGCCTTGCCTCCCTGTCTCTGGATGATCCTGGCTGGTCAGGAAGTCCTTCCTCATAACCTCACTCAAATATCTCCCCAGGTGGACTTCGCTTTTGTGGTGTGGCAGAGCTTCCCGGAGCGGATGGTCGGCTTTCTGACGTGGAGCCACTTCTGGGATGAGACCCGGGGTGGCTGGGGCTACACTGCAGAGAAGGCCAATGAATTCTCCATGGTTCTCACCTCAGCTGTCTTCTACCATAGGTACAGATGGTAGCCCCAGCACTGGGCTCTAAGGGCCAGAGACTCCCTCTTTAAACAAGGAGCAGGGTGGCGTAGGAGTGAACACAGTAGTCAGCCTAGAGCCCAGAGATCCAGGTCAAAGCCACTTCCCAGCACTGTGATGGGCAAGCCTCCTCACCTCTCTTGAGTTTCAGTTTCCTCATCTGTAAAGTGTATTCATCTCACAGGGCTGTTGTGATCATCAAATAAGAAAAGTATATGAAGTCCTTGGCATACAGATAGTCAACAAACGGTAGCTAGTGTTGTTTTCAGTAGAGCCATGCTGAGGATATGGGTTTGGGGGGTGGGGGGGACCATATCCAGAGAATGGTCTTGACACTTTATAAATGTGTGTGATGGGCTAGGGCTTGCTCCAGGCCTTCCAGAAGCTGCCTGCAATGCCCCAGGAGCTGAATTCTGAAGGGCCTTCTTGAGAGGGGTTCCTTAAATGAGTTTAAATCAAATTTGTATAACCTGGAACCTCTTGTGGACTCACCCAGGAACTCTGCAGGAACTCTTGGTAGAGTGAAGAATACCCCTCGGGTCTGTAGGGTGGGCACTGGCTGCTCTGTAGGAGGACCTGCGTGATTCAAGGCTCACTTGCCAGAGCATCAGTCTGGTTAATCCACAGCTTTCCTGAAGCTGGTCTTTGGGCTGCCATGTTGGATGGCCTTGGAACCAGATGACCCTCTCCTCATTCTCTGTTTGAGTTCAGACCTCAGAGCTGAGAGGAGGGGGCCCCAGGGAGCCATGAGACAGGGGCAGGGAGTTCACCATTGGCTGCAGACAAGCCAAAGAACACAGAATAGTGGAGAGCAGTGCCTACTTGGGGTGGGAGCTCTCTGAGGCAGCCAGGGCTCAGCAAAGGAGCAGGGCTTTCACAAGAGGCTTAGGGATTGGGGTCCAAAGGAGAATGACGTCAGGAGGGAGAAAAATGAGGCCTGGGGCAGGGGTGGTGAACTCTGCTACAGCCTCTCCCTCTCCTCTCTCCTAACCCAGGTATTACCACACCCTCTTCACCCACTCCCTGCCCAGGGCTCTGAGGAGCCTGGCAGATGAGACACCCACCTGTGCGGATGTCCTGATGAACTTCCTAGTAGCAGCAGTCACCAAGGTGCCCCCTATCAAGGTGCCCTACGGGTCGCGGCATCAGGAGGCCAGACCTCCACTGGTGAGGACCTAGGGGGACTGGTCGGTACTGGGACAGCCCTGGTTGGGGAAAAGATTCCGTCACTGTCTAAGCCAAATCCTTTTTGCTGCATAGGGCGGGGGTGCGGTGGCGTTCTGAAGGACAGAGAAGCCCTTCAGCGCATTTCTCCTCCCATTCTTAGGCACCTGGGAGTCCGGGGCTCAGGCAGGAGCCGCAGCCGGCAGCCCAGGATTGCATCAACCAGATGGCGGCAGCGTTCGGCCACATGCCTCTGGTATCCTCTCACCTCCGTCTGGACCCAGTGCTCTACAAGGACCCGGTGTCCGTGCTGCGTAAGAAGTATCGCAGCCTGGAGAAGCCCTAGGAAGGACCAGCTGAGACCCAACTTGGCTCCCCGGGGGGGCTGCACTGCCTAGAGGGGAGGGGAGGCTCAGCCCCGTAACTTGGATATCTGGAGACCCAGTCGAGGCTGCCAGTCAGCCAGCACGGCAGATCCCGATTGGCCAACCATAGCTCTAGCGCCCCTAGGGCCGAGGACTTGCCCCACCCTCCAGTCCAGCAGCAGGTCCCAGGTGAGCGTCCCCGGCTCTGCGGCTCTGCCTCTGCCTTCGCAGACCCCTTGCCTGGAATGCCTTTCTCGGCTTCTCTGCCGAGCTGACCTCTACTTGTCTTTCAGATCCCCGCCTTCTCCACGAACTTGCCTGGCCCCCACCCCCGCCCCAGATGCTCTAAGCCTTTCACAGCCGGGTATGTCCCGCAATCCCGACGCTATTCGTGCTGCTTTGCAAGGTACACACGCCATCAGGCCCCAAGACTGGCCGGAAGGTCGGGGCCGCGTCCTCTTCTCTCTAGCCTAGCAGGTGCGCCACAAATACTTGACGAACAGATAGATGGAAGAGACACCGACTACGTGCCGGGCTCTGTGCCGACAGGGGGCGAGGGCGTGAACAAGGTGTTCCGAGTGAGACAAAACTCCCCGAAGGCAGCTTCCTGCAGACACCTGGATTGCCAGGCGCAATCCTCGCGCCCCAGCAATGGAACAAAGAAGTGCCGGGGAGCCAGTTTCGGGGCTTCCCCTTTCGGACCGGGCGGAACAGAGTTGGGAGGCGAGAAGGCGGGATGGGAACGCTGGTGGCCCTGCCTAGCCCGGGACCCTCGATTGAGGCACTGCCGTCGTCCTGCATTACCAGCCTGGGGCACTAGAGGCCAGCACCGCGCTGCGCTTTCTCCGGTCGAATAGGGAATGGAGTTTTGAACGCCCATCGGGTCGGAGAGCAGACCAGGTGAGGGACCTGGAAGTTGGCGTGCAGCCCGAAGCCTGAAAACTTGGGCGTGAAGAGAAAGGAATCAGAAAATGACTTCACCCCTTCGGCCCCCAAACTTAGGACTATAGAGACATTTCTAGGTGGGCTAGGTGGGAGCAGGGGCGGTCCGAGCTCCCTGGTGGTGAGAGTGAGTGGGGGAAGGGATGCTAGGTTCTCCTGGGTTCATCCACCTGGAACTGGAATTATCACTTCCGAAATAAAGCTTGTGTCCTTGCCCTCTCACGCTCAGGCTATAAATACCTCTACAGCAGCTGCACGGGGGAGGGGGACTCAGGTCTCGCCTGGGAGCTGCGACGACTCGAGGGATAGGGATGGTGGGTCCAACCCAGGTCCAGGGCATCGGGTGTTTTTGTGCTTTGATGGTCTTGCAGCTTTGGAAATTCCCGTGACTACTGACTAGCTTGCTGGCCAGAACATGCTGCCCCCAAGGCCTCCTACCTCCATCCTCCAGCTTGACCTCTGGCCCCTGAGACTCAGGTCATCCCTGGAGCCAGTCACAGCTGAGGGTACAGAGAAGGCTCCCTTTTGGTAGCCCACCAGATTCTTGAGGTGGAGGGGGGTACTGGGAGTTAAAAGGGAGGGGAGACAGTCTGGCGCTGAGTCAAGGATAGTGGTGAGGAAGCACGCAGCTGCAGCCCAGGCAGCCTTCCCAGGGTGGGGAGGACTCCAAGTGCTAGGCCCAGCCAGGGGAAAGAGGCACCTTTCCCCTCCCCGCTCACAGCTGCAGCACCCAGAACACTGAACTGCCTTGGCATGGCCTTGCCTGTGGGCTGCCAGGCCCAAGGGCTCATACTGTACCAACACGCAGGCCAGAGCAGGTCCCCAGTCCCTGCTGTGGGGGAGACCTAGGGGAATGAGGCAGAAATCCCAGAGCTGCCTCTTACTGGCTATGTGACTGTGGGTAAGTGACTCAATCTCTCTGAGCCTCAGTTTTCTCATCTGTAAAAATGGAGGACAGCAATGACTGTCTCTTGAGAGGGCTGTAAGCCCTTGGCATACAGCAAAGCCCAGAATCCAGGCTCCGAGGGGCTGCCATGGCTTGATGGAGAGAAAAATTTGATTTGAGATAGGGGTGGAGTGGAGATCAGCCATCAGCAGTTTCCCACACACACTTCCAAGCCAACACAAACAACTTCCCACAGATTTCAAGGGGCTGAAGAACCCACAGACCTCAATTACAGACAACCCTAAATGACAGTGCTGGAGAGGCACAAAGAGGTCATTCATAGATGGGAAGAGAGGCTCAGAAGGGAAGGTGAGTGACAAAGCCCTCCTCCTCCACCTATGAGTCAGAACAGGGTCAAGACAAACCCAATGCTGCCCCTGGGGAGGCTAGGAAGCCCACCTGGCTCCTCAGCAAAGCAGCCTCAGACCATCTTTCCAGAATGATGATAAAAGTAACCAGTCTTCCAAGACCATCAGGTGCTCAGCGGACTTTGGCTTTGGTCCTCACAACAACCCTGTGAGGTAGGTGTCAACATTCTCATTCCGTAGACGCAAGAGGCTCTGACCTCCCTGAGGGCAGAGACAGACCACTTCATTAGGGCCACCTGATGACTGGGCATTGCTGCCTCCTCTGTGAGACTGGGGACAGGCCCCCCCCCCTTCATCTTGTAAACACCAGCCACCCCCTAATTCAGGAATCTTCACACACACCCCAGGAAGCTGGGGTCTCTGGTTCAGGTTGTACCCTCTGTGTTCTCTACCCCCAAGTTCTGAGCAGGCCAGGCTGTACCAGCAACAGAGTGTCCTCGACCCCTCAGACACTATCAGGGCAAGAGAGGTGGCCAGGGCTGTGGGGCTGTTAGGGCAGGACCCAAGCTGAAACCTCTCCACCTCCAGCCCTCCCACTGGGGCACCTTTGTGTTAGCTCAGCTCCCTGGGCTGGAGGAATAAGGAAAGAGGAAACCAGCCAAGTTCTGACCTAGTCAGAAGCCCCCTCCCTCCAGGAAAAGGAAACATTTGGCACACAGCTGAAGTGACTAAGGCACAGGCCAGCCCAGGCAGACCCACATGAGTGTGCAGGGTCCTCACAACTCCTCGACACCTAAGGCCTCCTAAAACCATATTGTTAGAGGCAGAGGGAGGGGGCTCTGTTCCAAAACTTCTTTACAGATTCAAAAGGCAAAGGCCAGACAGACTGAAAATGAGAAATGAGGCAAGTAGGTGAGGAGACATTGAAGTCAGTATCCCGTCTGTCACCCCTCACTACGCCTCATTGCCTTTCCAGAGGCTGGTGGTAGGACAGCATTAATTGAGGATTAGGCCCAAACCCAGGCCTGCCAGGAGCCGACCTGTTTGCTGGAAGAGCAGGATGATGCTAGCTTTACACCTGCGGAGTTCCCATCCTGGGGCTGCTGTAGTCAGGTGGCAGAGGCAGGGAAACCGTCCAGTCCTGGAGTGGGACAAGGCTTCTCCACACTGAACATGGAGCAGCCATCAGGAGAGGCACCTGGTTTATAACACAGCGGTGGGAGGCAGAGTCCTGGCTGGGTCCGGAGAACACTCAGTCCAGCCATCTGCAGGCCTGTCCATGCCCCAGTTGGTGCGTGGCCAGGCCATCAGCCCGAGGGGCCCTGGCATGACTGGCAGTCCTTCATGTCCTCAGAGTAGTCCTCGATCTGGATGGTCATAGTGTGGAAGTGGAACTTCCCCTGCAGGAGGGCACTGGCTGCCTTCAGCACAGCCTGGGAGTCTGTGTTCTGAGCTGGAGGCCAAGAGCACCAGAGAACCGATTACTCACTCTTGGGCCCTTATGAATGATTAGGAGCCCAAGTCTCATATCCTGCCCCTGGCAGAACAAGATAGGGGACTCTGAACATCAAGAAACCCCCCAAGAGGGGGATACCAGGCAACTCTCTGATTCCCATACCTGGCATGATCCCAAAATAACAGGAAAAGCACTGGCTTAAGGCTAGGAATCTTTCTTCTGCCACTTATTAGCTGTAAAAGCCTGGGCAAATGACTTTACCATCCCCCCAACCTCAGTTTCTTCATCTATTAATGGGATTATGATGATCAAATGAAATAATGTATGGCAAGTACTCAGCAGGGCGTCAGGTCTAACACATGGGCGCTGCAAGCGTCTGAGGTCATCTGGACCCCTCTGGGATGGCCCCAGGCCTCTGGCTGCCTCTCTCTCTTATCCACCCTGAGTGTCCCCACCACTCACCGATGGCGATGTGGACAGACAGGACAGGCTGGGCCACGGTCAGCGCCCAGATATGCAGGCTGTGCAAACCTTCCACCCCATCCACCGACAGCAGCAGATCCCGCACAGCAATGAAGTCCATGCCCTTGGGGGTCCCTGAGGACAGCAGGGATGAGGGCTGAAGGAAACCACACCCTCCCATCCACGCTGGTGCCTACTCCTCAAATGTCTTCTCCTCACTAGGACTCCTTGGCCAGCAGATAGGATGTTGTCCCCACCTCCCGAATGATCTCCATCATATCACCCTGTTGATTTTCCTCTTCACAGTTAACACCGTCTGAAATGATCTTATTTGTTAGTTTCTTGCTGTCTCTCCCTCTAAAATGGAAACTCTGTGAGAGCAGGACAGTTGTTTAGTTTACCACCCTATCTCAGTGCCTAGAACAGTGCCTGGCCCATAGCAGATGCTCGATTAAATTTTTTTGATTGTAAAGAAGGGAACCTGGGGATCCCTGCACCCATGTAGGACATCACTATCTCACTTTTACTTGTGTCAGTCAGATTCTTGGAGAAACAGTTCTGACCTATAGCCAAATACTCCTCCTGACCCTAAACCAGGAACCAAACTGACCCTAACCAAATAGAGGCCTATGACCCAAGACCCTAGAGCACAAGAAAGCCTGATGAATAAGTGTGGTAACTCAGGGCAGGCCACTCGCCACCACTGAGCACCCCTCAAAGCCCAGGTATGTCCTCTGAGGCGGAAGCCTCAGAAAGGAAGAACATGGAGTGAATTCAGTAGTCTTGGCCCAACACCCACTATCTTTTTCTGACCCTCAGTCTCCCTCCTCACCCCTGCCCACTGGGCAATAAGAAGCATAGTCCTTACCTGCCCCAAGGGACAGCAAATGGAGACTAAGGAAACATGAAGAAGGGCCGGAGTGCCAGTTGCTGCAGACACCACCCAGAAGCCCCCTGAGTAGGTAGAGAGGACACATCCCAGCAGGGAGGGGCACCCTTGGGTTTAGGGTGAAGGAAAGGATGATCCAGAGGACATTTCCAGAAACAACCACACCTGAGGGCCCAGCTCAATGCCCGGATCAGCCCAGGGTCCCAGAAGATTCTGCAGCCTATGCCAGGCCCCAGACCATGGCCCCCCACCAATGTACTGGGACGCCCTTCCCCAACACACACACACACACAGACCTGAACTTAGAGCTAGACAGCCAAGAGCAAAATGGGAACCCCAAGCCCAGGTTACCTTCCATCAGCACCAGGATCACATCTCTCAGGATGGTTACGGTTGTTCCCAGGACGAGGATGGAGAAGAGGAAGGTGCAGATGGGGTCTATATACTTGTACTCTGGCTACAGGAAAATGGGAAGGCAGAGCTGGGGCTCACCACCCAACACCTCCACCTCTTTTCTCCCCTCCCACCCAGTATCAGTTGGGGAGAGGTGCTCTCTCGACAGGGTGGGCATGAGCCTCACCCTGGCCTTGCCTCCTAGTTCCCTACCTTTTATTCTGTGTCCAGAAGGACAGGCAGGACAGACCATAGTTCAGGACAAGGCACAATACCTTCCCACCCATCCTGGCCCAAGGGGCTGAGACATGGACAGAGCTAAATGGAATCTTAGATTCCATCTGGTCCAACATGCCCATTTTATAGATGACGAAAACAGAGATTCAGTTAGAGGAAGGGACTCACTCTACAACACGCAGCTAGCAAGGGGTGGACCAGGCTTCATACCCAACACCTGGCTCTTTCTACTACACCACACTGCCTCTATGTGATGGGCAATGCACAGGCTTCGGCAGCATAGCCCTGGGTTTGAATCTGGCTCCACAATTTACTGGCTGTGTGACACTGTGCAAGTCACTGAGCCTTTCTGAGCTATAGAAAACACTACCACTTCCCATTCAGGGCTGTTGTCAAGATAAGAAGTACTGACACTTGGTGGGTATGAATAAATGTTCCTTCCCTCTCCCCACCCTTGTGCCCACAGTTGGGAGGAAGCTAGAATCTGGAAAGGGTCCAGTGCAGAGAGGAGCCCTCACAAGATCTACACTTCCTTCTCCACCCAGCCCACCTCCCTCTGTCTCCAGCTCTGACCTTGAAGTATAAAATATAGGCTGCCACCAGAACACCCAAGCTCTGCAGAAAGTCTCCAATCACGTGGATAAAGGCAGCTCGGACACTGGGGTTCTCCTGCTGCTGGCTGCTGTCGTGGCTGTGCCCATGGCCATGACTGTGCCCATGGCCATGACTGTGTCCATGGCCGGATTGGTGAAGAATCAACCCCATTCTACGGAAGTGGAGACAAGGCCATGGAGCTCATCGAGGTAGCAAGTAGAAGCCACCCATTAGGACAGGCCTCCCTGTGGGGTAAAAATTCCCCCCCCCCACCCCCAGACTGCATGATCCCTTTGGCCATGTGAGGAGCCCGACCCATATGGCCTCGGCCCAGAGCGCCACAGGAGAAAGGGCTCAGCTCCAGCCAATGCCAGGCTGACTCTGGGCACAAAGATGCCCCAGTGCCAAATCTTAGAGCAGGAGGGCACCATGGAGATCACCTACCCACTATGTCACAGACGGTGAAGCTGAGGCCTAGAGAGGGAAGTGGCTTGTCCAAGGCCACTGAGCAAGGGAGAGAGAATCCAAAGGAGACACACCCTGCCTCTCTCTGAGACCAATTTCAGGCACATCACCTTGAAAAAGGACTTGGCTTCTGCCCCTAGGGAACCTGCTCCTGCAAGAACTAGACTCAGCCCTCCCACTTCAGGTATGAAGCCTCTTTGGTTATTCACCGACATGCATGGGGTGGGGAGTTAATGCTGCCCCAGATTTACAGCCCCCGTTGGCCTTGCCCTAGGCCTAAGGCAGGATCCAGGTGTTCCAGGTGCCAGAGCTCAGACCACTAGGGAAGTTCTGTTCCTGCATCCTGTACTGGACTGCAGCTCAGCCTCCTTCTACGAAGAGCAGGCAGGTAGGTATGTGTATGAGAGGTGGGAGGAGGGAGGATCCACAGAGAACCAAGGTTACACTCACATGATGTTTACAACCACAGCACAGCCCGATGTGATCAGCATGGTTCCCTCCTCGATCTCATAGTCCCCAGAGATAAGCCGTTCCACCGCCAGGTACACCAATACCCCAGTCACAACCCAGATGGACAGCACAGAGACCAGGGCGCCCAGGATTTCTGAGGAAGAACCCGACCCCCAATACCAATCTTAGCAGGGGGCCCTAAGGCTGAGGAGCCCTCCCCCTCCACACAAAGTCCAGGCCTGGGTCGGACTGGGCTCTGCTGGAGGTATGGCTGGTGTGATTGCACTGGGCCCCACCACTCATACATCTCATACATCTGAGAATGTCTAAGCTAGAAGAAACTCAAGAAATCATCTGGGTCAACCCTTTTATGTTGAAACTGACTCACTAAAAAATATGTATCTACTGCTCAGCTGGCAAACTGAGGAACAGAGGCTGGGCCATCTCCCGCCAAGCACAAAATGACAATGCAGCCTAGAGATGAACTTCTGTATCTTTCAGAAGGCTCTCTGACCTTTCCTGCCCATTCCCTCCCCTCCAGAGCTGATGCATGCAGTTACAAGCAGAGTTAATGCAACAGTCATTTATTCTTGAAGTCTAGCCATTTCTTAGGAAGGTTGACTCTCCTTCTCTGCAAGGTGGGAATTCCCAGAGGACAGGGGACCAGGGCTCTCCCATCAGACTGGGAGCTCCCAAAGAACAGAAGCCAAAGTTGACATCCTCTTTCCCCACCCAAGGCACCCTCCTGGCCTTACTCAGGGATCCACCCATTGCACCCACTTAAAAACCTATGTCTTGATCCACCCCCTCTCCCTACTCCATCTTCATCCCAATCAGGGCCCTCACCAGCTCGCTGCCAGCCGAAGTTCATGGTCTTGGTGGCTGGCCGGGAGGACATCCATAGAGAGAAGAGGCTGATGAGCATGCTGGCCAAGTCAGTGAGCAGGTGGGCTGCATCTGTCATGATTGCCAAGCTGTGTGCTAGGTAACCACCTGCAGAGGCAGGGCCAGGAGAATGGAAGGTTCTTATGAGCCCCCCAAGAAGCCAACTTCCCAGAGTGTTTGTGCAGCAGGGAAACCATGAGCTCTGGAGAAAGACAATGGACTCCAGAACTCTCCACCACTAGCTGTGTAACTACTGGCAAACGACTTACTTTCTCTGAGCCTCAACTTCTCCTATCTGTGAAACGGGATTAGCAAAATCTACTTAGAAGGTGAATGTGAAAATCAAGTTCAGATTGGGTCTGGAAAGCATAGTAGGTACTCAGGAAATGCTCTTTCCTTCTAGGCATTCAGGTCTTCCCTGACCTACTAGTTGTGTGTGATCTGGGGCAAGTTACTTCGCCTTACGGTGCCTCAGTTTCAACATCTGTAAAATAAGGAGAATAACAGCACCCATATTACAGCACAGGTTGTTGTGAGGATTGTGTGAGACAGTGTGCATAGAAAGGGTTTAGCATGGTGAGAGTTCAATAAATGGAGCTATTAGTATTAATACTCCTGTGAACATCCAGGAGAAAAGCCTTTTGGATCATCCACACTATCCATATGCCAATTTCATTGAATTAGCACAAAAGTCCTTACCAATTACTTCCCCAATCATGAACAGTAGGCAGAAGGCAGAGGCCACACAGAGCTGGCGCCAGGCTTGCTTCTTCTTGGGGTCACAATGACTGCTAGGACCCTTCTGGGCATGACAGTAATGGATGCTCTTGGTAGCCAGCTCAATGGGCTGCAAATCCATGCCAGGTGAGGACATAGGGACCCAGCCAGGCCCATCCTGCCACAGAGATCTGTAAGACCTGTCCAGAGAGGAAAGGTGATGGGAGATTCAGCTCTGAGATGGGAGCAAGGAGGGCTAAGTGCAGCCCTACCTCTCTGTGTGTCCTTGGGGTTCCCATGTGCCCATTTGGAAGAAGAGCTAAGGACACTTCAAGCCCAAAAGAGCCTGAGGAGTGACCAGAAGCCCCAGTCTGCAGGGGGTGCTGGGAATGACCAGTTCAGGAGTCTTGGCCCTGTGTTCTCCCTCCTCCCCGATCCCTCCCAGGGCCTTGAGAAGGCAAAGACCTTGGGAACTGGCCAAGAGGCGGGCCGGTCCAGCCGAGCGCGGAGAAGGAACAGAGCTTAGGCTCAGGAAGAAGAGCAGATTCCCGTTCTCAAGCACTTGGGGACACAGGGCCTCCCAGAGTAGGGTTGCTCAGGGGCAAAGTGCTGGCCCGGGGGCGGGGCTCCACTCCCCACTAACCAGTAAGGGTCAGAATCTGTGCTCAGACGCGAGGGACAGATGATCCCCCTACTCAAGCTCGGCTTCCCCTCTTCTTCACCTCACCCACCCCTCCTATGTGGTCCCAGTTCAAGCCACCGCCAAAACCACCCATTGCCAAAAAAGCAAACGGGGAGGTGCGTCTGATGCCACTCAAATTCCTGACCCTCCCCAAGCTCTCGCCTTACCGGGCTCCAGGCCTGGAGTCCAATAGATGCTGCTTCTCCATGGCCTCCATGCGGCCCTGCGCGCCTCGCCGCGTGCACCCTGGAAGTTGCGCGCCGGACGCTACGCAGCACGCACTCACCTGCCGAGAGGGCCCTGCGCGCCACGCCCGCCGCCCCGCCGCGTGCGCCCCTCGCCTGCGGGCTTTACAGCTAATCCGCAGCCTGGGCCTTGCCGGGGCCGCCAAGGGGTTGTTCCAGTGCCGCTGCCGCTGCCGTCCCCACTACTCCCGCCGCTACGCCCCGCGCCGGTCGGCTTTATCCAGTCGCCGCTACCCCGTGTGAAGCGGCGCGTCGTGTGCAAAAGCCCGCAAGGTAGGGGGAGGGCGTAGCTGGCTGCAAAGGGCCCCGGCGCTGCCCGCCAGCACCCCGTCCCCTGCGCCCCTGGGGAGCCCACCTGGCCTGCAACGGAAAACCTAACCGCCTCTGCCCAGCGCTGCTGCTCCGTGTTTCTGAGTTAGGTCTGGGCTGCGCCCACCTTCCCCCGCGCGGGGCTGGCGGCATCCCACAGAGTTCTTAGACCTTGATTTGTAGAAATCTACTTTGGGTCCCCTGAGAGCAGGAATGTGGTTCCTAGATTCTGAATGAGGGCTCCTGCGGCTGGGGTTGTGTGTTCCCCTCAGGAAACCCCTGGTCTATTTCCAGTCTTAGGGTGCAGAGGTCCCCTGTGTTCTTCTGCTCAGGCTGGAAGGCTCCTGAGGGGCGGGGTATGCCTGCCCTCAAGCTGGGGCAGTCGCCTTCCTTAGGGCTGTTTGGGACTGACTGACCCATTCTCGCCACTGAAGCAGCGCCAGTTCCTCCCCTCTTGTGCTTTCTGATTAGAATTTGGGGTGGCCGGTTTTATCTCCAGCCCTACGTAAAGCAGTGGCCCGCTTCAGCTACAGTCGCCATCTGGGCAGAGCTGACACCATCTCCCCCTCGACCTCCTTTGTCCGCTGCCCGCAGCAGTTCACAAGAACCCCAATAAGGTGCCGTGAATGGTGTTCCGCTGGGAGAAGCCGGCAAGTCCTTGCTGGCTTGGTGCAGCACCCACTTGAAGCTTAATCCGCCCTCGTCGGTTGGGGGCCGGTGGGCAGGGGCCTGTGGCCCCAATACTAGCCTCTGATAGGTCCCCTCTATATAGAAAAAACTTTGGACTGGGGACCTCCCTGGTCAGTCATTCTGTCAGCAAGGGAGCTGGGGACCGTGGCATGGGTATGGCCCTTCACAGAGACAAGAGCCTAGGGTGCAAGTCTCTTGCCCACACAAGGAGGGGCTCCTTCAATCTCTTTCTGGTAGGAATCTTCTTGTTAGGAGACAAAGTGTAGCAAGTGAGGGTGGCAGCAGCATTCCTGCCTAGATGGGGTCCCCACTGAGTGCCTTTCCACCTTCTCTGGACTCTGAGCGTGGACAAGCTTTACTGCAGGCTTCCTGGCTTTCCTGTAGGCTTCCTGGCTTTCCTGTATAGTCTAAGAACCAACAGGCTCAGCATTACCTGGAAAGGGTGTTAAAATGCTGGTTCCAAGTTCCTGGATCAGACCAACTAAATCAGAATCTCTGTGTATAAAGCCTGGGAATCTGCATATTTATAAATTCCTAGGGGATTTTCTGCTCAGTAAGGTTTGAGGACCTGTGCATAAGCTCTTGAGATGTGTCTTCCCCACTAGACAATAAGCTTTTTGAGAGCTGGGATGTATTTTGTACTACTATATTGTAGTTTAACTCTGAGCACCTACTGGGCACTTAGTTAAATACCTGTGAATTGTATTGAAATAAAGAAGTAAGGGGGCAGAGAGTGGGAAGGGATAGACTAGGATTTCAAAATGGTAGAATAGATAAACAAGATTATACTATATGGCACAGGGAAATATATACAAGATCTTATGGTAGCTCACAGAGAAAAAAATGTGACAATGAATATATATATGTTCATGTATAACTGAAAAATTGTGCTCTACACTGGAATTTGACACAACATTGTAAAATGATTATAAATCAATTTTAAAAAGGTTAAAAAAAGAAATAAAGAAGTAGACAAATATAGGACTGATCACTTAATCAGATGAGAGTGAGATAGGTACAGTTTACAAGTTTCTTGCTGGGCTGTCTCATTTGGGTTGTAGTTTCAAACTGCTCTATACTCAGATAACTTATTTGAGGGCAAAATGTTTATGCTTTTAAGAAGTGTGTTTTTTATGCCCCTCTTGTTCGTTTTAATGCAAAGCACATTGCAGATTCTCAATATATGCAGATTTACAAATTGGATCCAGATACATATGTTCATTTTATTGAACAATTTTATACCAGATTTCCTTTAAACTAATACTTTCCCAGGTTGCATTTTAATTAATTTAAAAGAGTTTGACTTAGTCAAGTTAGTCAAGACTTCCATATACCGAAAAACTGGCAGCTACACTTGTATTCTCTACCTGGCTCCTTCAGTGATCGTCAGGAGGTCCTATGCGAATGACCTAGCAATTCTTGGACCTTAACATCACCTGAGGAATTTTATTCTAAAAATGTAGACTTCCCTATAAAGAAAAAAATGTTACCTACTATTCCAGTTCTACAAGGATCAAGCCTTTAGCTATTGCGGTCGCCCACCGACAGTGTACCCTGAGGGGAATTCAGGGTGGAGAAAAACGGGAAGTATTCTGTTCTTTGGCCCTTAATATACTGTGTATACTGACCCCTAGGTAGTTAGGATACACGTGTAATGCAATTTTTCAGTGATCCCAGATTCTTGCATCTTCCCATGCATAGAAAAGCACTCAAATCATTAACTCGAGATGTTTGTTCTTTGGGATTAGCAGACTACATGTTTTTCCCAGCAAAAAAAGTTTATATATATCCTGGATCCTCCCTCACCTCTTTGGAGCAGTTTCTCAGAGCCATCTAAGAGGCTGTCTTCCCAGCTATAGCCTTCAGTAAGGCTATAGTCCCTGAATAAAATTTAACTCACAACTTTCACGTTGTGCGTTTTATTTCTGTCAACACCTACGTTCCACAATAAAGTCTGATTCTGTAGGTCTGGGGAGGGGGTCTAGGAATCCATGCTTTTTAAACTTCTGTGTTTAATGGTATTATGAAATTTTTGTTCATTTTTTATGGTATGATGGTTATGATTTTGAAAAGAACCACCATCTAAAGTATGGAAGGATAAAAGGACATGCTATCTGAGATTTGCTTTAAAATAATCCCAGCGGGAGGGAAGGGGTAATGATAGAGAAGAAACAAGTGTGTCAGTGACTGTTGAAACTGAGTGATGAGTCTGCAGGGTATGTTATACTATTCCCTCTACTTTTACATATGTTTAAAATTTTCCAGAATTGAAGGTTTGAGGAAAAATAAACCTCTGGTGATTCTAATGCAGCAGCCTATAGGACTATACTTAAGATTCATGGAATAATTCCTTTGAAGCTGGTTTCCTTACAGCACGATCTTAAAGGAAACTTGTTGATCAAGAACCCTTCATACCACCCTTAAGTGTTTTGTCCTCAAATTCCTTCAGTCTTCTATAGGAGGATACTTTAGAACTATAAAGGAAAAAACGAATGTGCGATCATCAAAAAAGGCAGGATAGTGACCACGTCCAAGCAGAAGAGGGGCATGCAAAGGACTTCTAGGGGCTGATAATGTTCTTTTTCTTGACATGCTCAGTAGCAACACAGGATTCACTATACATTTATTAAACTCTACAACTAGTTTTGTACACTTGTGTGTTTGTAATATGTTACACAATTTTTAAATTTTTTGATGCTTCAAAACTTATGAAAGGACTAGAAATGAAAGCAAAATCACATTCCCTGAAATTCAAAGTTAAATACTGAGTTAGCCATGGAAAAACTCCCAGAAGTGAAAATGGGCAGAGGTGTTAGGATTTAAGGCACTTTCGTAAAGTGAGTTCCACACAACTCTAATCCTGGAGGGTGTCACATGAATGAGTAAGCTGGGAAATGCTAAATTAAATATTCAGTCCACCCCCAAAATATTAAGAACCTTAAAAATCAGGCAGTACTCCAAACACCATGAACTTGGTGGAACGGTGATCTGTCTAAAGTTAAAACAGTTTCCTTTATGGCAGGACTGCTCAGAGCTCTTGAGTTGCTGCTGTGTTCTGAATGTCGAAAAGGTGGGACAGACTCTGCACTGTTCCTCAAATCTGAGGGGTCTCAGACCCAATTACCACGCTGCCCCAATGCGCTCAGCTGCACCTCTCTCCCAGCCCCTTGGCCCTTTGTTCTTGGAGAGACTGGATGCTACTCCAGCCGTGGTCATCACCTCTTCTCCTGGCACTGGGTGGCTGTCTGGCCTTCCCTGGAGTAAATCTGGGCTCCAATAGAGCCCCCATTGTGACCACTGCAGCAGCTCCAGCACCCCTGCCATGGTGTAAGCCCTGATAGGTTTTTTTTTTTCCCCTCTTTTGTAATATAAGTGCCAGACTTAAGCTTTGATTATCATCCATTTCAAAAGAGGCACCCACTTCAAGAAGGCCACCTCTAATAAACACCTTGCCAGCCACACTGCTAGATGAAGAGCCAGGCCGCCTCCGCTGCAGCTCCTTTGTTTTAGAGATGTCAGTTGATTTTACTAACTGATCATTTGAGCCGCCTGCTTTTTTTCTCTTTCAAACTTTAAATTCCCGCTCTAATGTTTTAAATTCACCAATAAAGAGTGAGCTTTCCAAACTCCAGGTCCCTACCCTTCACCATAATAAAAGCAGAAACTCAGACCTTTGCTCTCTCTCCCTCCCTACCTGCGACCTCACTGCATGGCCCTGGAGATGCCGTGTAATTTCCAGAGCTTGTAAGTAATTAACCTTTTTTTTTTTTCAAAGTTTCCTGATGGTTATTGCCGAAGGATGTCTGGAAATCATAATAAGAACGACAAGGGCTGGTCTAATCATACCATTGGTTATTGATAAGCTGAGGCCAGCACAAAACACCCAACCCCACTGGACCGCAGAGGCTCAGCTCCTCCCACAACCTGCAGAGTCACTGACAGGTGCCTTCTTGCCTCCCCCGCAGCTGCCCAAGGGCTAAGAGATACAACCTGGAAGAGTGAGGGCCTTGATGCCCCCGGAGGCAAACTCTAATCCTGAGAGACAGGAGGTGAAAGGAACTAGCAGACAAGTCTCTCCCTTCCTCCCTCTGATGAATGGCTTGAGACTGGCTTATTCTTTGTGACCTGCTCGAAGCATCTCACAAGGCTCATCAAGCAGCTGGGTCTCTTGGTGAAGCTGTGGCCAGCTTGCTAGTTCGATATTTTATATTTGCTTCCCTCCTTTGCTGCCTTGCTTCCACTTCCCTTCACACTGGCTGCCCTGAGAATGTACCTGAACTAAAGCATTTACCCTTTGTCTCAGGCTCTCTTTTCTAAAGAACCAGAGACCAAGGCATTAAACCTGTTTCTGCAGGGTCCTCTCAGGGCCAGTTTTCCTTGGAGCTCTCATTGGGAAATGCCGGCTTAAAGGACAACTTCTTTGGTGGAATAGAAACCTAGTCTTGCCATCACTGTCAGCTTCCTGCCACACACTTCCTAACAGGCCTTCTGTCGGTCCACCCTGAACTCTCTGGGAAAAAAAGGTTGAATTGAAACCCCAGCCTGTTTGGTAATAACTGGAAGAAAGCGCTGTGCATTTATTAAAACAACATATAACACAAACTTGGTTACCATCCCTTATGTCAGAGAAAGGCATTGAATACAGTACATTATCCCTTCCTAGGCCTGTGAGTGCTACCCAGCCCTCCCACCCAGGAAAGGAAGTGGGCAGCTGTATCAACCTGGCTTCCTTCCCTTCTTTATAACAATCGCCAGTCACACAATGACCAGGCGTTATCATACAAAAGTTCCTTTACAAAAAGCACCAAATTGGCATACATATACAAGTATATACAAAAATCACATTTAAAAAACGTACAAAATATTCCATTTTGCACCAACGTAGAAAAGTATCCAGTGTGGTTGTTTCAAGCATGTTTCCAATTCTGGTTCACAACGCTGGACACAGCGGTGGGGTCCTACTCCTAGTTCCTGCTCTCTGAGCAGAGAAGACACACTTCCCCAAAGCCCCTCCAGGGGCCCCGATCCCTCCCACCCTGGGCCTGTCCCCAAGGCAGTTGAGCCCATCCCCCCCCTCCCCAGTCTCTCTGCAACTGGAGGGTCTCTCCTTCATCCAGCTCCTTATTGGTGCCCTGAAAGAAGACAAAGAAACCCCAGGTGAGACAGGGACTCAGGGTGATCCAGGGCTTACCAAGCTGCAGTGACAAAATTATCAAACTCCATTTCCTGCCTGGTCTCTTCCTTTTAAAATCAAAATCAAATAGAATTTAGCAGCCTAAACGCTATGGATTGCACATCCAATACAAAAATTTTCAGAAGGCTATTTTATATTTTTTTAGCTGGATTGAAATTTAGTTCCAACAGTAACTCGGCTTGAAAATAATAATATTAGCGAATACACTAATTAGCAATGATTATCTAATTTACTCTCCATCTAATCCATTGAGGCTAGTACTATTATGCCCCCTGAGCACAGATGAGTAGCTCCAGACTCAGAGAAGTTGTGAACTGCCCAAGATCACACCGCTAGTCCATGGGAAAACTGCAACTCAGAACCCAGGCCCTTAACTATATTCTGCCACTTTGGCAAACTCAGATGCCTACAGAGTCCTGCAGATGACATGAATGGGTCCATCAGGCAGGCAGCTAGTGGGGCTGGGCAAACTGGGAAGTGCATGTCCCATCCAAAGCAGGCAGCGCCAGCTCTCTGGGACTAGGGAGAAGTGCAAGTCCAGCATCATTAGCTCTTTCCCAAATTTTCACAAGGTGAAAATCCAGATTCTTAGCTGAAATCTTTAAAAACAAAAACAAAACCTCCTTTAAAACAATCTTCTAATTTAAAAATTTTCAAAACTTGGGCCAAGCCTGCCTCTTGGGCCCTCTTTTACCTGTTATGCTGTATCACTTTCTGTTTAGGAAGGTCATTTAGATGTAAAATGGGAGCTTTTTATTATGAATAGTTGGGGGGAGGGGTTCTCTTCTTTAAGAGCAAAAGGAACAGGACTTTATCCTTAATAGGTTTAAAACCCCTTCTGGGAACAGGAACCGTCACCCCAGTGTCAAGCACAGCCCTCTGCATTCAGTAGGAATCTCACATTATCACTGAGTGAATGAATGAATGAAAGGAAGTAGACAGATTTCTTACCTTCTTCCTTCCCCTCTGTGGACTCCTCCTCTTCCTGATCTTCTTCTTCAAAGAACTCTTCCTCTTCCTCATCTATGTGTGACAAAGCACTGGGTTAGGTTGGGGCTGGAGTCTCAGAGGAGCTGCTCAGAGGGGATCCAGGCTGGAGACAGCACACATCCCATGCCCAGTCGGGGTCAAATGGCCCAGGAGGTGATGGGCTTGCCAAACCCAAGCTGCGCAGAGGCCAACTTCCTCCTTCCCCTGCCCTCCTCCTTCCTTCCCACACCCCTCCAAGGGAGAGAGGCTCAAGACCTCCTTTGTTCCCGTAGCTGCAGCAGCAGCAGCACTTGATGTGCCTGTGACCAGGGGGAACTTTGGGAAATCAGGCTTTGTACCTTTGCACATTTCTCAGTTAGGTCAGCATCACCTGGGGGAAATGGGACAAAAACACCTGGATTCTCAGGAATCAGAGTCCTTATCCTGAAGGAATCTGCTCAGCCTTTGAAATCTGCCTGTCTAGCACTCCCTGTCCAGTTTCCTCATTCCTTAGCCTACAAAGACATGGATATGGAGTGGGGAGCACTCCTGGGGCCATCGGCTCCTTAGTTGTCTGAAGCTGAGCCCCAGACAGTGACTGTGCCACAACCTGTGTCCCCGCTGTCCCATCCCGGGATATCACCTTCAAGCTCTGCTAAAAGGGAACACGCCCCCCACCAAGCCACTTCCTTAATCCTTTGGGGGCCCTGAAGGGGTGACCACAGAGTCAGAGCACTTGTCAGGAGGATCTAGGGAGAAGCTTGAAAGAATTAATGCCTCCAAACTGACAGCCAAAATTCCGGCCCTGTACCTGGATCTGGGCATAACCCAGGGAATTTTCCTATTGGGGTTTAATCATTATCACAAGTAACTACTCAAAGCAGTATTTGCTGAGGACTTACTATGTGCCACATGCTTACTTGTGCTAAGTGCCTTACACACATTGCCTCATATAATCCCCACAAGGGCCTTGTGAGCCAGATGGCCCTTGGTGGAATCCGCATGGGTTATTTACTGCCTGTGTGGCCTCTGGCAAGTCACTCACCCTCCCTTGGCTTTATTGCCTCAACAACAAAATGGAGATGACAACAGAAACTACCTCTTAAAGTTGTATTAAACAACAGAACTTATGTCAAGAGCTCAGTGCCCAGGACATAGAAAGTACTCAATAAACGGTAGCTGTGGGTACTCTCCCCATTTACCTATGAGGACACTGACACTCAGGGAGAAAATTGAAGGTACTGCTGATATCACAGTGTCAGACTGTTCACACAGTATTATTCACTCTTGAATGTCTTAACTTAGGGAGGGCGACAGGGGAGCAGACGACCTACAGAAATGGACATACCCAAGTCCATAGGTATCCCAGCTTTGGGATGCATTTTGTCCTTACCCAACAAAGTGGTATATTTGAGCTTCTGAGAATAGATTTAACACCCCAAAGTCTGAGAGCTTGTAGGAGAGCCAACACAAGAGGTGCCAAGAAGCTTTTCTCTTTCTCACTCCAGCCCATTCACAGCTCTTCCCTGTTCCTGCACAACCCCCACCCCTCTTTCTCTCAGCGCATCACTGGAGCATCACCTCTCAGACAATGCGACATTCAGCAGAACTGGATCCACCCTCTCTTTGTTGTTAACTAGCTACCTTTCAACTGTGTAACTTTGAGCAAACTATCAACATCTTTGTTCTCCATCTGGTTTCCTCATTTTCCCTCATTATTTTTCCTTTATTATTGTTATTTTATGTGGTTACAATTGTTATAGGCACTCTATGGAAGAGTAATCATAAACAGAAACGAGGATAGAATACAAATGAAGGTACCTGCATATCTGTGAGGTCAGCAGTTAAGAAACTGAAGCTAAGACTAGCTTTAGGCAATAACTAGTATATGTCTAGCACCTTACAACCACCTCTGTATCAATAGCTCATCATTCGGTGGTCTTTATCAGTAGACCCGTTTTTAATTTAGTTTTAAATTTAGAAAATGAAGCTCAGGAAGCTGGAGGGGCCGCCAAAGTTCACATAGTTAAGAAGTGGTAGAACCCGGTTTGAACTGAGGTCTGCCTGACTCCAGTGTCTCTGTCTACTGCCCTGCGTTTCTTCCTGTAGTGGATCCATTCCTAATTTATTGAGTAACAATCACGTACAAGGCACTGTGCTGGGCTCTGGGCTCATCCAGAAGTTGGCTCTATGAGTTTGATTGATATCTGGGTGTCTTTGCTAGTGCATCTGCCTCCACGCGGGGCCCAGCGGGAGGAAAGTTGATTTCCAGGGGGGAATAGACAAGCGGCACCGCCCCCTCCTTACCTGTCCCAAAGTCAATGGCCCTCAGGGTATCTGCTATGTGCTCTAAGTCCAAAGTAAAGTAGTCCATGTTTTCAAAGCCCTGCTCTATCTTCCCCAGCTGGCAACCCTTGGAAGCTTCCACAATGCTGTGGTGGAGACAGAAAAACGGAGAGGGGAGAGCACAGTGAGATCTCCGGCCTCAGAGAGGGAAGCGGATGTTTTAGCTCCAACTTACACCAGAGCACATGCTTGTGCCCACACCCAGGACTTGCATCCAGAGGCTCCCCCCAGAGGGTAGGGTATTTCTAGTCACAAGCACAATGGATGGTCTAAGAAAGCAGGGATGCAGATGCCAGGAAAGCTAGCCTGGGGTGAGATTGTCCCAGCAAAGCTAATGCAAAGAAGGAAGCCCTCCAGACAGAAATTAAAGAGGGACCTGGGGGTAGTTAGGGCCTTGGATCCTAGCGCTGGAGAGACACTGACCTTCTGATGAGTTGCTTGGCACTCTGTAGGAGGAAAGAAAGAGCAAAGGGTTAGGATTGCATAAGGGCTAGCCCCAGGAAATCAGCAAAACCAGTGACTGGGCACTGCAGATGGGCACTTGGTGCCACTCCCTAGCCCAGTTGTGACCTGCTCCCCAGCTTGAGCTGAACGGAACTTGGATGTTCTTCCTTTGTCCATGTTCTGCACAGGTCTTGGTCATCATTCTAGGACCCTCCCGTTGTCCTGGCAGGAAGCTGGGATTCTTGGCAGTCTAAACACTTTTAAACCCTGAGATCTCCAAGATGAGAATCATATTCTTATCATCTTTTTATACCCAATGTATAGCACAAATTCTGGCCCACAGTACACGCTTAGGAAATTTTTATTGAACTGAACTCCTCCTTCACAAAACCTTATAGCGGATCCTTTTCTGTTTCTCCCACGCAGCTCTTCTAGGGCAGAGCTGTGTCTCCTTCATCTGTGTTTCCACCTCAGTGGCTGGCCTACAATAGGTGCTCAATTAATAGTCTCTACATGGACACTGTAATTTGCAGCTTGCAAAGTCATCTCACACCCTTATTTGATCCTCATGAAATCAGCTAAGAGAAAAGAAGGTAGGAACTATTTCATGCTCGTTGTACAGATGTGGAAGCGGGGCTCAGAAAGAGCTTTAAATGACTTGCCCAAGGGCACAGTCATTGGCGATCAGTGGTGGAGCATGACTCGAACCTTAGAGAGCTATAAAGTTGAAGTGCCCACACCCTCCCAGTCCTGCTCACCAAGAGGAAGATGGCCCCCCCAGGCTCGTCCAGGGACTGGATGGCTGTTTCCACCAGCTTGGTGGACTTGTCCAGTTGCTCCCGGTACTGCTGGATGAGTGCCTCGATGAAGCTGAGCTTCTCCTCCTGCTCCCGCGTGATCCGCTGCAGCAGCTCACTCTTCTTCTCATCCAGGATGGCGTACAGCACATCAAACTTCTGGCTCAGCTCTTCCTTCACCTGGTGACTGTTCTCCTGGGGGCAGAAATCTCAGAGTCACATCCTGCGGGTATGCCTTCCTATCCCCAATACTTCCTTCCTGGGATGGGTGTGCTAGGAATAAAGAGTCTAAGCCTGGAAGAGATCTTACTACACCCCCACTTTACAGAACACGAAATAAAAGACTTGGCAAGAAGAAAGCATTTGCTTTAGTCTCCTAGCCACTGAGTGCACCAGTAACGTTTGGGGGCTGGTGTCATGGAGAAAGCTACCGCCTTCCTCAAAAGTAGAGACTTGAGGGTCAGATGGGATGATGTATCTGGGCCTCCTGTGGGCCCCCAAGTTACACTCTTCACTCCATTTTAGGACCAAGACTGGATTTAGGAAGCTCTGCATGATTTGGTCATCACAGAGGTGGAGAAATAGCTCTTCCCCTAGTGGCCTCCTCATTGAAGTTCTCTTCTCTCCAACACTGATGTTACATCTTAGTTTCCTTAACTGTAAAATGGGTATAATAACAGCATCTCATCCTGCTTGAGGCTCTAGTATCCTCTGTCAGACTGGGAGCCCCTCATGGGTAATAACAATACCCTCCTCCTTCCTTTGAGTTTATCCTTCACACGTCTCTTTGTTCACCAGAAATACGGTGATCTCCTTCCCCCATCTCATCTCCAGGCCCCCATCCCAAGGGGAGATGGGAATATCATGGATGCTTCTGCAGGGATAGTAAGTAAAGTTGCCTCCCCAGGCAGCAAAGGGAGGCCTTGGACCCCCAAGCAGAGCTATTCTTCCCTCACCTTGGTCATCCGACAGGAGTCCTCCAGCTGAGTGATGATGGTCTGCACACGGTCATTCCCCGCCACCAGCATGGAGATACAGTTACTCAGCTCAGTCTAGATGGGAGGAAAGGGTGGGGATCACGAGAGGAGAGACAAAAGTAGTCTCAGGGCCTGCCCTTGCGGGAGTGGCAGCAAAATGGCCCTCTCACTCCCCTCTCGGCTACAAAGAACCTCCTTCTGGGGGGCAGCTCAGCTCCAGAGCAGAGAATGTCAGAGAGATACTGTATCATTATTTTACAAAGGAGGCCCAGAGGGGAAATTAGCTGCACAAGGTACACAGTCATGTGCTGGCAGAGGAGAGGCCTGTTTCTAGGAATGAAGGGATCCAGAAAAGAAACAGATTGGAGAATTCTAGAAGAGAGAGATCAAGAGAAGAGTGGGCGGTGGGGAGGAAAGAGTACAGAAAGGGGGCCCACAACTTACTGCATGTACAAGATGGTGGGGGTTCCCACAGGCCCAGAGGCCCCAGGAAAGGGCTCTCAGCTACCTCCTGCTGCAGGAGGATTTGGAGAGATGTGACCAGCACAGGAAGAGGTGTCTGGGGCCTAGAGCACACTGGGTTGTGGAAGGCATGGCCTGAGAGGGCCCTGGTGGCCTGGCCCTGGGATCTGGTCTCTCCCTTGTGGCCACACCCAGGTGCTCTCAAGTAGCTCTAAGTATAACCCATGAGCTCAGCCACCTCCCCCAGGAAGGCAAGGGTTGCTGTCTCTGTGGCCTGGGAAGTCCCTCCAGGGGGACTATTCCTAAAAGGTCGGCTCAGCAGATCTACAGGGATCAAATCCACATCCTGAATCATCTGTGCCCAGCAGATTCAGGTTAGGGGTGGAAGTGGCTCAGGCCAGTACCTTTTGACCCTGGAAGACACTCTGCAGTGGGGCTACCTCGCAGGCCTTGTGGGCCCCAAACACCTTGCACATGGAACACGTGGGCATTTCACATGTGAGGCAGTAGATGTTGATTTTCTCATCTTCGTGCTCCTTGCACATGGGGTGGCTGCCCTTCTGCAGGGGCCGACTGAAGTGGAGAAAAGTCACAAGTCACTGGGTTGTGGTCTCTAGTCTCTACCTCCTCCCTCAGCCCCAGAGCTATGACCTGAGCTCTCAGTGGTTGGCTGTTCCCAATCCTTTCATTCTCTGGGGACCCAGGACCAAGGACGCTAATGACACCTAGGCTAGGACTCCAAGTCCAGGATGGATCCCAATGCAGACAGGGGAAGGGTTGTAGAATCACAGAGTCACTTTGAGACATTTTTGAGAAGAGGAAACTGGGTCCCAGAAAGGTGAATTGACTCACCCAAGGTCGCCCAGCAAGTCAGAGCACGGGAGGCTAGAGTTTATTTGCTCTAATTATAGTCCCCATAGCTCTTGGTTACAGCAAGCTGGGCTCTGAGCAAAGCAATTTTTACTCATGGCCTCATCGATTTCTATATTTAATCCACCAGACTGTAATCTCCATCAAAGCAGGGAAACTTGCCTATTCTCTTCACTCTTGAATCTGCAGTGTACAGTGTCTGGCATGGAGGAGGTGGTAATTAAATACAGGTAGAAAGAATAAATCAGTAAGCATGCCATGAGGGTGCCCTGAGGCTCTGGGAAGGCGGCAGTATGTGTGCCCCAAGTCACACAACTAGAACTCGGGCAGCCCAGGACTGTCCAACAGCTCAGCTTGACCAGAAGCTCTTTCCAGGGTCCAGAATCCCTTCTTTCTCTTTCTTCCCAAACACACACTCTTTGGCTTTCTCCCTTTGTCCCTCTCTGGGGCCTCACCTGAGCTTCTCTCAGGCCATCAGTCACTTCCTACCTGAGATTCAACCAACAGCATCTCTACACCACATCTGATTTCCCAGCTCCTAACACAGCAGACATCTCATAAATGATGACTGTTCCCTATCAGTGTCAGTGTCTCAGCCTTGCATGACTGGTCACACCCTGGGCATTATTGTCCCCTCAACATCTTCAATAAGCCCCTTTCCAGACTTCTGTTTTTGTATCTTTTAACCCAGCCCCCACCCCTATGCTGGCAGGGCTTCCTTTGCCCCTGTCTCTATCCCCTGGGAAGGGAGCTCTGGGATGGCAGTAGGTGCAGAGGTGAGATCCTGAGGGTCTGGTGCCTGTGTCCTCTGCCATCCTAGATGCCCATCCTACCAATCCCGAGCATCAGCATCTGGTTCAAATCCAGATTGTTCTGCCCTTGTGACCTTGGACAAGTGACTTCATCTCTCTGGGCCTTGGTTTCTTCCCAGGGATCATGGTAGGAGTTGTCTGTGATGAATGTGTAGTGCCTGGCACAGAGCAGACTCTCAGTAGCTATCACTGTCATTCAACTATGGAGAAAGTCTTGAAGGGTTCAAACACAGCGTGCTCTTCCTAGGTCAACACTGGGTGGGCTAACATTTTGATGCAATATTGATTTTATTATTATTATCTCGATCAACAATTATATTTGCATTTTTGTTGCATTGAACTCTAGCAACATGAGAGGTAGTAGCAGTTAAGAATGTTCACCGTGGAGTAAGTCAGACAGGCTCCCTCTCAGCTTCACCACTGCCAGCTGAGTGGCCTCGGACAAACCTCTGATCCTCTCTGAGCCTCCATTTCCTCACCAGAAAGTGAGGGTAAGAATGCCTCACAGGATTATTGTGAGAATTAATCAGGATAATGCATGGACAATATTTGTGCAGTGCTTGAACACAGTAGGTGCTCAATAAATATTTGATATTTTTAACATTTCTGATCAAAATCCTATTTGATAGTCACAATAAGAAATCTCACTGTCCCTTTCTGCAGACGGGGAAATGGAGGCCCAAAGACTTACCCAAGATCCTAAAATGCACTAGTAACAGAGTCTGAGTAAAGCTTTCTCAAACTACGACTGTTCTGTCACCTTTTGGGTAACACCTACTGCCTGTAGGCAGGCACTTGGTGATGGTTTAGAAGCCTAAGGGCTGTGAGATCAGCAGCCTGGAAGTCTTGTCAGGGTGTCCTAATTTGTAAAGGTCTCCCTGGAAGCTGTGTCTCTCCCCAGTTTGAGGCCCGATGCTGCGCGACCTCCACCACTCACAAATTCTGCCTGAGCATGAGTTGCTGTCCCACAAACAGGCAGACTTGGAGCTGGAGGGACTACGTCAAGTCCCAGCAATTCTGCTTCTCATCTGGGAAACGTTAGGTAATTGACTTCGCCTCTTTGAGCCTCAGCTTCCTGGTCCGTGAAATAGGGATACTGAGAGATATGCTCATCCATAGGATTGTTGTGAAACAGCAGCAGGAAGCGTTCCTAGTGCCTGTGCTGTTGTTGTTGCTGTAGAGAAACTGGCTATGTTCTCACTGAGCACTCTCTCTGCCTATCAGGGCCACCTAGCTGGACCCAGTGCCTTTCCCTCCCTCTCACATCTCATCTTTCCCCTGGTTCTGTCTCAGTATCTCCCAGGAGGGCAGCCTAATGTCTCAATCCCCTTCCACGCACTGTGTGACACCGAGAGCCAGGGTTAGGGGATAAGGATGAGCCTCTCTTCCTGCCTGAGGAAGAGGGAGACGGTTCCTGGACTGACGAGTGTAGTTCTTCCAGCTGGGGGACTGGATCCCCAGCACATGAAGGAGGACAGAACACTGGAGAGCTGGGCTCAAAGGATGAGCTGGGGAGAGAGGATGGGCTCCTGGCCTCTGGGCAAACTGACCTGGAGCACTCCTGCTTGTAGATGTCAATAATGTTCTCCACCAGCAGATTCCTCTGCAGGCCATAGACTCCGTGACGGTCCATGATCACTTCATGGCGGCAAGAGGGGCAACGGAAACGGCCTCCGGACATGGACACTGAGCCAACTCGGTTGGTCCAGTAAGGATTGGCAGCCTGCGGGTGGCAAAGGCAGAGGTGAGGCCTGGGCTCCCTCCTCAGCCCTTCCTTTTTTGATTTCTGATTATCCTTCCCCCTGCTCACTCCAAGCATTCCCATCAAACCCTGGGACCTGAAGCTCCCCAACTTGAGATGAGAGCCAGCCCACTCACATAGGGAGCACCTGAGAAGCAACTAAGCAATCAACATGTTTTGGGGGGTAGGATATAGCTCAATGGTAGAGTACTTGCTTAGCATGCACAAGGTCCTGGGTTCAATCCCCAGTACCTCCTCTAAAAATAAATAAATAGTAGTAACTTATGGTTAAAAAGAATATGAAAACAAATATACATATGTTCCTATATGACTGAAGTATTGAGCTGTACACCAGAAATTGACACATTATAAACTGATTATACTTCAATAAAAATATTTTAATAAATAATAAACAAATAAATAACCTAATTCCCTCCACCAAAGAACAAAACCAAAAAACCAAAGCAATCAATAGGTTTGGGTGTCAGCAGACCTAGGTTCAAGTCACAGTAACTCTGTGGGTGACCAACCTTCTCTCTCCAAGCCTCCATTTGCCCATTCACGATATGGGTATATAATTAGAGCCAGCTCCTAGGGCTGCTACTTTAAAGATAAAATAGTGAGAGAACATTTTGTAAAGCGCTTCTGGGGAACTTTGAGGACTGCTTCCCAGCCAGGATGACACCCACTCCCATGCTTTTCTTCAGGAGATGGAGCCCTCCTGCCCCATATTATAGGGAACAGCTTCAAAAGGGAAGGTGCCTCTACTTCCCGGTGCCTCTCGGCCACCCTCCTCCTAAATCTCTGGGCCCTCTGCCACCTTGGAGCTGGCTCCAGGCCCCTGGGGTCTGGTTTCTCTCTCCTCTCCACTTATCGCTTGAGGCATTTGACTCCTGATTGGAGAGTCAACTTCAGTGCTCAGGGCAGGGGTGGGAGAGCTACAGGCAGGGTGGGGAGGGGACATGTGCGTCATGGAGAAGGAATGGGGCAGCTAGAGTGGCCTCCCCAGCCCCCTCAGCCCCTTCCAGAGGCCTCTGCACAGGTTCACCTCAGAGGGAAAAAAAACAGCCCCAGTTTAGAAAGGGTCCCAGGCTGAGAGTTTTCTTTTAGTTTTCATCAGAGGAAAACTGAGTAGCCGCCTGGGGCCCCAGGACTAGGCCATGCCCAGCACTGACCTGGAAGATGTCATTGGCACACTTCCGGCAGAGGTTGTGCTGACACGGCAAGATGACCACCGGCTTGGTAAACATCTCCAGGCAGATGGGGCAGATCAGCTGCTTCTCCAGGTTCTCCATGGGGTTCCCATCCTGGATCAGGTTTGACTTATAATCCATATTGTTGGGAGGTGTGTGGACCCACCTGGTTGCCTCCGTCACTCGCCTCACACTAAGCAGAACAAGGTCTTGCTTTTGTCACAAAATATCCTCCGGGAGCCTCTTACTGCCTTCTTCTGGTGCCGGAAATCTGTTCTTGTTCTGAGGCCCCTCTGATATTTATAGCTGGGCCACAGTCACATGAGCACGGTCACAGGAGGGGACCAGCTGAGCATTCCGGTGCCAAGCGGCTGGCGGGGCTTGAGTTTCCTCCAGGCCTGAAAGACCTCTCAAATCACATGTAGGGATGAGCAATCACTGTTCCCTTGGGACGGTGGTCGTAAACAAGAACAGCCTGTTCGTGGGCAGGCTTGGGGCAGGACTGGGTACCCAGAGTTTCCTTTAGAAATTAGTCTCCTCCCACAGCAGATTGGTAAGGAGAGAGAAGGCCACTGGGATTTGTGGGGTTAATAGCCAGTGCCCCCTCACTGACCTAAATCAGGCCCATCCCCTCCTCTGAGGCAGCTCCTGGGATGAGGCCCATCCCTGAGCACAGCATGTTGCTGGAGGCCTTGACCCCCACCCTAGGTAGCTCATCCCTCCATCCTTTGGCCACAAGTTCCATGTTAATGCTGAAAGGGCTTCCTTGGGACAGAGTCTGGTTCCCTTGTTTTATAGATTTTGACACTGAGGTCTAAGAAGGAAAGGACCTTATTTAAAGTTGTTTAGAAAGGAAGTGGGGGAGGAGGGTGTATCTCAGTGGCAGAGTGAGTGCTTAGCATGCACGAGGTCTTCAGTTCGATCCCCACTACCTCTGTTAAAATAAACAAATAAAATAAGCCTGATTATCCTCCCTCAAAAAAATTTTTTTTTAAAAAAAGTAAGTGGCAAAGCCAGGAATCTTATTCATTCATCACATTTTTCTGAGTACTAATATACATCAAGCACCAAGGTGACAGATAAATGAGTAATCCTTTTCCTTGCCTGGAGATAGTCACAGCCTAGGGAGGGAGACAGACAGAAATAACTATTATGTAGTGCCATGAAACCCTACCTAGCCACCTAAAAGTTATCCAGATGTTCCCCTCTGCTGTCTATACAAATCTAAATTTTTCACCATGTCTTTCTGGACCATCTTCCATGTTGGCAGGTAGAAGCCATTAGAGCAGCTCCAATGGCTGTCTTTAATGTAGAATGTCATGCAAAGGGACACTGGTATAAGGTGCTGGGGTGAGAGTAGAAGCAGTGACATCAGGCTTCAGAATGAGCCTCAGAGCCTGTAGAACCTATGGGAGGAATGTCTAGGATCTCACGAAACAGGGATGGCAGGAGAGTAGGTTTGATCACCTCAGCCTGGAGAGGAGTGAGTGATTGGACAAGACCTAGAGACCTAAGACAAGACCTAGTGAGTAGTGAGGACAGATGAGCCAACCTTGGGAAGGGGAAGGAATGGGAGGGAAAAGAAGAGGGGGAGCCAGTCACAGAAAGGGGAAGACGCTTAGAGGACAAAGGGTGGGTAAATTCAAAGAGACAGTGGTCCCCCTAAAATGTCAATATGCTAGTTTTTGCTGAGCACTTACTATGTGCTGGGAACTCTGCTAAATACTTCATATGCATTAGTTCATTTCATCACCTCAACAGCCAACAACATAAGAACTATTGTATCCCCATTCCACAGATGAGGAAACTCAGGCTCAGAGAGGTAAAATAACTTTTATGAAGTCACACAGCTTACAAGAAGTAGACCTAGGACAAAACCCAGATATGTTTGACTCAGAAGCCCATGCTCTTCACTTCTGTGCTGAACTATAAGTCAACACTGCCAGGCCATCCAGGGGCTGGAGGAGGGTAAGGGTTGAAAGGAAACCATTCCTTCTTCCTTGCTCAGTTTTGTTCAGGCCTCAGGCAGCACTGTTCTCCAGGAAAGAGGTCCTCTCCACTACCACAGGAGACAAAGGCTTCAGCCTAACATGGAATTTCATTCTCCTTTGCCTAAGTGACATAGTTATGGCCAGGGAGACCTAAGGGCTGGTGGGCATGGGCTAAAGATAAAGGATTTCCTCCCTGCTAAAAAGTAAAGTGCAAAGCTTCATTTTTGCCTTTGAATGAGGTTGTGAGAGGATGAGGCTCTCTTACAACCAAGAAGGGACAAGTCTGAGGAAGAAATCAACTCCCTGAGAATGGCAAAGAGGAACTATAGAAAGCACTGAGGGCACTGATCCCACCACTGCCAGTTTACCCACCCCTGGAACTGCCCGCCTCTTGACTATCCAAGATGTGAGATAACAGATGTGATGACAGTGTAATTATTCTGTTACTTGCAGCAGAGAGCACTCTATATCCCTTCATGATTCTCAAATCTCTAATTCTAGTTCAGACCTCTTGCTCCCCTAAGCTGATGATTTGCTGGGATCTCTACTGGGATGTTCCAATAGCACCTCAAACTCATCATATCCCAAGCAAAATACACCATCTTCCCCACCCCAAGCTCCTCCTTCTGTTTTTCTTGTCTCCATGTCTTAGTGAACAGCACTCCCATCCAGCCATTTGCATAGACCATGGCTCCTCCTTCCTCCCATTGCCCTTCCAGTCAATCTCTGCATCAAGCATGTATTCGTCTTTACATCTCCCTTGTCATCTTACCATCTGTGAGCCTGACTCTCCCTCTGAACTTGAAGACTTTGAGGGCAGAAATTGTCTCTACTCATTTCCATACCTCTAGTGCCTGGCTCACAGTAGGCACAAAAGCAAATGTTTTTAAATAAGTGGACAAATGATTGAGTGAATTAAACATAGAAGCAGCAGGGTTACTGTCAGACTTGGGGGAGACTGAGGTACTTGAGCAAGTTTTGTTTTTTTGTTTTTTTTGGCTGAGATGATGCAGCCAGTGGAGATAGGGGATTGGGGTTGATGGAGTAACTTCTAAAGCCTTGGGGGTGGGGGTATAGCTCAGTGACAAAATGTGTGTTTAGCACATGCAAGGTCCTGGGTTCAATCTCCAGTACCTCCACTAAAAAATAAGTTAAATAAAGCCTTGGGAAGGAGAAGGACACTCCAATCTTTAAGTTGGTTGGATAGGAGAGGGGAAAGGATGGAGATGAGTGAGAATCAGAGGTGTTAGTAGATGGAGAGAAAGGTGCTTATATTGATGACCTCAGTCAGTCCAGAGAAAGTTGATGTCACTTTCTGATGCTGAGGCAGGGAAAAGGGTAGCAGAGCAGGTGGTAGAAGAAGTTTGGACTAGCCAGTGTGAAACACAGGAGGAAGTGCCCTGGAGAAGGGTGGAAGGACTGTCTGGGAGCAGAAGAGACTCCCTGATGTTTCCCAGCACAGATTTGCCATTTGCAAGGAGCCACTCACATGGCTCTGCTGACTTTCTCCGGCCACACTTGGCAGTCCAGGTGCAAAAGCCAAGCAAATGGACAGTGGGATTGACTCCAGCCTGGGAGTTGGCAAGGCCAGCCCTGCTGAAAGGCAGGGGGTGAGAAAGGGAAATTCCCTCATGGGCCATGCTGGGCACCAAAACATTTCTTGTCATTTAATCCTCACAACAGCCCTGCAAGGAAGCCATTATGATCTTTGTTTTTCCCAGGAGGAAATGAGATTCAGAGAGTTGATTGGCTTGGCCAAAGACACACAGCCCAAAGTGGCAGAGCCGAGCTGGGGTTCACATCCAAGGTAGCCTGACTCCTAAACTTGTGCTCCTCACACTGAAGCATCTACTGAGTGCTTATTGCATGTCAGGCATTGTGCTAAGCCCCTTCCATCTGTCCCTCTGGTTCAGTCTTCAAAATAACTCAGTGAGGCAGGGATCGTGATTTTCCCTGTTTTGTAGCTGAGCTATAAAGGCTCAGGGAGGTTAAGAAACTTGGCCAAAGTCCCCAAACAGTGAGTGGCAAAACCAGCACCAGGAGCAGGAAGTTATAAACCAGTATCATTACCAGCTATTAGAACATACTACGAAGCTATGGACTGGCAAGAGGAAGACAAACATGGACTATGAGACTGAGCCTGAGCCCAGAGCTCATAACTACTACATATTACTGCTTCTGTCTCTGCAAGTCTTCATTTTACTGTTTATTAATGAAAATTCCAAACATATAGAAGTAGAACAGTATAGTGAATTCATGTGATCAAACCCAGATTCAATTGTTATCTACATGTTTCCAGTCTAATTTCATTTATACTCGCCAAAAAGCTTATTTTTTCTGGAATATTTTAAAGCCAATTTTAGTCATCAAGTCATTTCACCCATAAATACTTCAGTAAGCATTTCTAGCTGATAAGGATTTTTTTTACATAATTTCCATGCCATTATCACAGCAAAACTAACAAAAAAGTCTTAATGTTATCTAAATCCCAGACAGTTTTAAGAGGCTGCTGATTGTCACAAATGTCTTTCTAGTTAGCTTATCCAAATTAGATCTAAATACAGTCCTATACAGAGCATTTTGTTGTTTTTGTCTCATTAATCTCTTTTAATTTATAACAATTGCCATCCCTACTATTCTTTGTGCCACTCATTTGTCTGAGAATGATTCTGGGTATTATGATTCTCATTTTGACATATGGGGAACTGAAGTTCAGAGAGGTTAACTGACTTGTGGACTGTCACCCAGCTAAGAGACAGACTTCTCATTTGGGAGTGCCCCCAAAGTTTGTGTTACTAGTAGGAGGAGCTTTAATGCCAGAGGCGGGGGAGGGTCCCAGCTGGGTAGGGGTCAGGCAAAGCAATAGGGAGAATGGTCTGGGCCTGAAAAGAAAAGGTATAGATGGAAGGTGATAGCAACAATAATACTCTTTTTGACTAATTTAGTGCTTACAAGGAGCTGGGCATCTACTAAGAGCTCCGTGGCACTATTTCATCCAGTCTTCACCACAATTATGAGGTCATACTTACCCCCATTTTACAGATAAAAAAACTGAGGCCTAGCTTGGTATATGGAATTGCCTCAAGTCCCACAGCTAGTTTAGGTGGAGCTGGAATAGGCCAGTTTAACCCCAAAGTCTGTGCTCTTTCTGATTGTCACTAGAAGTGGTGGGGCAGAGGTACTTTCCAGAAACCTGAGATTTTGAGGCCACTTGGTTGGGGGAGAAAACCCTGGCCTGGGGCCCAGATACCTGGACTCCATTTTCCGCTCTGCCAGAGACAAGCAATATGATGCCCAGGAAGCCACACCCACCTTCAGTATCTTCTTCTGCCAAATAGAGCAACCATAAGAGATGATCCCCGAAGGTCCTTGCCCCTCCCCAGTGGCAGGTTTCTTGAAGAAACTGCTCCCAGGAGGGATGACGCAGGCCTGAGGGTAGTGATGCTGGAGAGGAAACCACCCTCCATCTCCCCTTTCATTTTCGCATAGTTTGGGCTTGCTTAGATGTTTTCTTGGTGCATCACAGAACAAATCCTTTCCACGTGCGTGTTGTTCTCCGCAGCCCCCATGACCTTCCCTGGAGGGCGGGGTCTGCCCTGCCCCTTCCTCTTGATTTTCCCCTTGAGCCTCTGTGGTGCCTGGGGGTACCCTCAGAAAGGGGGATGGGGTGGGGACTGTTTTTCTTATGGTTTGAGATCCCTGTCACATGCTTCGATGTCACCCTCATCGAAGAATCATCCCAAATCACAGGATCAAACCAATAGGTCATCTGACCTAGAGGCTAAAGCCAGAGCAGTTGCCAGAGGCAGGTCCACAGGGTCTAGGGCATGATTCAGTGCCCCAGGTGCCAGGGCAAAGCCTACTGGGCCTGCCCACGTGCCATGGAAGGGGCGCAGAGCATCCCGGGATCTCACTATTCTGGGCTGGAAGCCCTATAGGCCTCTTCCCTCTGTCCCCAGATCCAGATGACCAATGTGGGCAGCTACAAGGGCTCTGGGTAGTGGGTGGCATTTAGAGAAAGGGACTGCCCCGGGGGACATAAGGTGCCAACAAGGTCTGGAAGGGGCGCTACATAGATGACCCTGAACTAAAGTATCAAAAGTGCTTTGTAAACAGTGAGATGCAATAAACCCTTACTAGAAGGCCCTGAGAGAGTAGAGCAACAAGGAAGAGGCTGCCAGGCACTAATGAGTAGACTGCCCTAGGAGAACATGGCTAAGATTGATATCAGATGTTTTGCCTATGTTTTCTCCTAGGAGGTTTATAGTGTCTTGTCTTATATTTAAGTCTTCAAGCGATTTTGAGTTTATTTTTGTGCATGGTGTGAGGAAGTGTTCTAACATCACTGATTTGCATGACACTGTCCAGTTTTCTCAACACCATTTGCTGAAGAGACTGTCTTTTCTCCATTGTATATTCTTGCCTTCTTTGTTGAAGTTAATTGACCATAGGTCTGTGGGTTTATTTCTGGGCTCTCTATTCTGTTCCATTGATCCATATGTCTGTTTTTGTGCCAATACCACACTGTTTTGATTACTATATCTCTGTAGTATTATCTGAAGTCTGGGAGGGTTATTCCTACAGCTTTGTTCTTTTTCTTCAGTACTGCTTTGGCAGTTCTGGGTCTGCCAGGCACTAATGGATCTGAGTTCAAGTTTAGGCTCCTCTACATATTAGTTTTGTTACCTTGAGCACATTACTTAACCTCTGTATCTGAATTTTCTCATCTCTAAAATGAGAGTTAGGTAGACAAATTATATCTCTTGGTCTTTTCAGCCTGGAAAGTCTAGGGTTCTGGATGACGGTCTGCTAACGGGCCCTGGAGCATGATTGTATAGAAACGATAGACACAATCTAGTCCAGTCACCCTGACCTAGGAAGTGAGCTGAAAAGGATATGGTTCACAGACAGGAGCAGTTTTATGAGAGAGGGGGAAAAGCTGATGGGATACACAGTAACCTCCCAGACCCAAGTCACAGAGGCACAGAGCCAACCCTCAAGCACTTGCCCAAAAGGCCAAGCTGATAGCCCTCACCTGAGCCTTAGAGCTTGGCACAGGGAAGATCTTACATGTTAACACAGATTCCCAGCGTGTGTATACCATCCTACATAGACATGCACGGGACTGTTTGGAAGAAAAGAGGTAAGTTTACTGCAGAGGATAAACAGGTGAAACATACTGAAGCTCTTAGAAGCAGAAGATCTTCCCAAAAAGGTGGCAGTGATTCATTGTAGGGGTCACCAAAGAAGGATGCAGAGATAATAAAGGGAAACAACAAGGCAAATGCAATTGCCCAAAGGGCAGCCCTAGAACCAGTAACTTGGCAACTACCTCTCATAGCTTCAGATCCATCCAATTATTCCCCAGTCTACACAAAGGAAGAATTAGACAAAGCCCAGGGCTTTCAACAGAGATCTAGGAGGCCATGGGTGGCTAGTTAACAAACATGGGCAATGCTTCTTTCCCCAAATTGCAGCTTGTTAAGCTATCAGGGAGGCTCATCAAGGAACTCACTAGAGGTGGGAAGTCCTTTATAAATGGCTGGTTGAAGTCATGGTAATTTCTAGCATGGAAAGTATAATCAGTCAGACAGTTGAGACATGACCCATTTGTACAATAAATAACCCCAACACCAGACCCCCCAGAAGTCCCTAGATAAGACCCACTCAGACTAGAGGGACATATCCTGGGGGAGACTGGCAGATTGATTTCACTGTCAGGAGGAGTGTACTGGGCAATTTCATCCATCTCTTGATGCTATTAGACACATTTTTGGGGTGGACAGAAGAGTTCCTGCTAGAACTGAAATGGTAGCTGAAGTGGCTAAGGCATTACTAAAAAATAATCCCCAGGCTTGGGCTCCCAGGATCCCTTCAAAGTGATAATGGTTCTGCATTTGTGTCTCAAGTGATGAAGGGGATAACAAGTGCCCTGGGAATAAAAGGGACCTTGCACTCAGCCTGGAGACCCAATCGTCACGGAAAGTAGAGAGAACTAATCAAAACTTGAAACTGGCCTTAGCCAAGCTATGTCAGGAAACTCAAGAAAACTGGATTAAGTTGCTTCTGATTGCCCTGCTCCAAATGTGGTTAGCCGCAATGGATAAAGTTAAGGTGCATTGAACTTATGTATGGTAGATCCATTGCCCAAGCCTTAAGCCCCTTGAAATGAAACAACTCAGGTGTGCCCTCCAGGTGGGAGAAACCATGAAAGCTCTCATGGAATATGGTAACCAGGTGCTGCCAGCTCCCACTGACCTGGCCCTACATCCCTTCCAGCCAGGAGACTGGGTATATCTAAAAACCTGGAAAACCGGCAGCCTGCAGGATACCCTGGTAACTGCTGTCATTGTTCTGAGTCTTCTTTGTGCCCCTTCCCCCCAACCCTGGACACCTTCACCCCTATGCTTGCAAAATGAGGGCTCTATACTTCCAATTTATACTGCCTATCTTGGGAATTGAAACATTCCTCCCCACTGTCAAACAAATTTCTTTTATAATGTGACCAGAGATATTCAGGAAGGATGGAACTTCACTGATTGTTGGATCTGTTATGCCCAACCTGAAACATGAAAAGACCATCAGACATATTTAAGAGGAAATCCAATAACCAAGAAGGAAGCACTAAATACCACCCTCTTCCCAGAAGATGATAAACCGTAAACAAGTTGAAGTCACAGCTAGTCCTAGTTGTGACACATATGGACCAACAGCACCAACAATATGTGACTCAGGCAGCCCAACGAGGGAAAACACAGTTGAGTTTGGTATCTGGGTGCCCCAATAGGAGCCTAGATATACTTACATGGATGGGAAACCAGAGCATCGACCCTTCCAGGTCTCAAGCCAATAGGACAGGGTTGGCGTGCTTACAAAGAGGAAACATGTTCTTGGATGAGCCCCAAACTCAGAGAGGGACAGGGCATCCAATGCTTAGACAGGGCCTAGGTGAGGGGATATGTCACTTTAAGAACTGTGGGACCAGATTCAAACTTAATTAGGGTTTACGATTGGTCCATGACCCCTAGGAAGAAGCCACAATGCTCCAAAAGAGCCGCCAAGACAATAATCGCAGGAGTCATTGCACTCATAGGGCACTAAGGACCCTGGCCGGGGGAACCATATATAAACTGTCACCATAAAAAACATAACAGCCACAGTGGAGACAGTGGCCAGTGAGACTGGCCTCGACTTCAAACTATGAGAACAAATTTGACATGTGGGCGACGGTGGCGGCAGCGGCAGCAGCGGGTTTGGTTGTGCGTGGCACACAGGGTGGGAGCGAAGCCCAGACCTGAAGGAGGTGCTGCCGCAGGAAACCATGGGGAACGTGTTGGGTGCTAACTTGCTGCCCGCAGGGCCGCCGCCTCCGCAGCCTGTGCCTCCCCCCGTGGGAATGCCACCGCCTCCGCCCTCTCCTCCGGGCTTCATGCTGCCGCCGCCTGGGGGACGGCCTGGGCGCTGGGGCTGGCACAAGTCGAGGCTCCGAACAGACCCCCAGGACTGAGGCTGCCAGCTCTGGAGGGACCACAGATGATGGGGCCTGCAGCTGCCTGCTCAATCTGGGCACGTTTGAGGATGCCACCGGAAGTGCAAGGAGCTGTTTCCTATTCAGATGGAAGGTGTCAAGCTCACAATCAACAAAGGGTTGAGTAATCATTTCCAGGTGAACCACACAGTAGCCCTCAGCACAATCGGGTAGTCCAACTACCACTTCGGGGTCACGTATGTGGGGACAAAGCAGCTGAGTCTCACAGAGGCATTCCCCGTTCTGGTGGGTGACATGGATAATAGTGGCAGCCTCAACACTCAGGTCATTCACCAGCTGGGCCCAGGCCTCAGATCAAAGATGGCCATCCAGACGAAGCAGTTGAAGTCTGTGAACTGGCAGGTAGACAGGGAATACCAGGGTTCTGACTTCATGGCAGCTGCCACCTTGGGGAACCCAGACATCCCGGTGGGTTCAGGAATCCTTGTGGCCCACTACCTCCAGAGCATCACACCGTGTCTGGCCCTGGGCGGAGAGCTGGTCTACCACCGGCGGCCTGGGGAGGAGAGCACTGTTATGTCACTAGCTGGGAAATATACATTGAACAACTGGGTGGCAACAGTAACGTTGGGTCAGGTGGGCATGCACGCCACGTACTACCACAAAGCCAGCGACCAGCTGCAGGTGGGTGTGAAGTTCGAGGCCAGCACAAGGATGCAGGACACAAGTGTCTCCTTTGGGTACCATTTGGACCTGCCCAAGGTTAACCTCCTCTTCAAAGGCTCCGTGGACAGCAACTGGATCATGGGTGACATGTGGAACAGGCTAAACTTTTAAATCCCATACAAAAATCTGTTGGCACACTGGCCAGTACAGTCCTAGATAACTGAATTGCCCAAGATTATCTGTTAGTCGACCAGAGAGGGGTCTGTGCACGTGACAATGCGTCATGTTGCTTTCACGTCAGTGCAAGTGGCCTGACTGAAGAAAGTGCAGACAGCTTACTGAAAAAAAGCAACTTAACAGAAGGCAGCCAGACTGATCTGGCCAAACAAATGAGGAGTAGGGTGAAACAGACTCTCCCTGCGTCACTTGGTTTCTACTTTTCCTGGGCCCCTCAATAACCATTGTCCTCTTGCTGATATTTGGGCCATGTATCTTAAATTGTCTGATGTCCTTTGTCTCCAAAAAGTTAGAATCTATAAAACTTCAAATGGTGGTCACTCAGGGATGCGAACAGTGGGCTAAGGCCTGGTGACAATCAAACATCTAAATGCAGCTGGGGAGAAGTTCTGCTCTTCTCCCCGGGTCATGACAAGGGCTAAACTCAGCAGGAAGAAGATGGACTTCTTTATTCCTCAGCGCCCCTCAAGAATGAGGAGCAGGACAAAAGACAGAGGAGGGTATGTCACCACCAAAGCCCATGAATAATTTCCGGGGAATAAAAATAGAATCTGGGTAATAAAGTCTAAATTTTTTTTTCCCTTTCTGCTTAGTGTAGCATCACATGCTCATAGTGCACCGCATGCAGAGGCCTTGCATCCGGCACTCCAAACCTGCGTTCCTAGTGCAAAATGGCTGCACTCAACACTAGAGCTTGGTGGGCCATGTGCAGAAGTGCTGTGCCCAACACCGCAACTCAAGATGGCAGCAGCGGGCCGCGGGCAGAGACGCCGCACCCAGTAGGGCATCTGGAGCGTTAGCAGCTCAGGCCCTGTGAGAACTCCACTGGCAGAACACTGAAGCAGCCTGTCCAGAGAAAGCATGTCTAGAGCACACGCTTGCACCCCTCTGTTCTTCGATCAAAGAATAAAACTTTCCTTTGCTTCTGAACCAAACTCATTCTCATTCTATCAGCTCCAATGACACTGGGCAGGAGGATCAGTAACAGAGTGGCACTGTGTTTTATGACCTAGCCTCAGACATCTCACAGTAACATTTCCACTGTATTCTATTGGTCACACAGATCAACCCAGTTACAGTGTTGAGGGGAGCAGCGTGGGGGATGGTGGGAAGAGCAGGGAACCACACAAGGGCGTGAGTACCAGGAGGCAAGAATTATCCAGGATCATCTTGGAGGTTAGCTATCAGTCTTTTCTAAGTGTTTTATAGCTATTAATTAATCTATTAATTCATGAGGTCAATGCTGTTATCATCATTTTACAGATAAAAAAATTGAGTCAGAGAGATTAGGTAATTTGCCTAAGGTTTGACTTCCAGGAAACGGTCTTGGGGCAACTATTATGAACTTAATGTTTGTTAAATTCCTTAAATGTTTGTTAAACTCCTTAAAATTCATATGTTGAAAGGCTAACCCCCAGTGTGATGGCATTTGGAGATGGGGCCTTTGGAATGTAATTAGGGTTACATAAGGTCATGAGTTGGGGCCCTAGTCTGATGAAACCAGCACCCTTAGAGACCAGAGAGTCTGCTCGCTCTCTCTTTTCATGCACGCACACTGAGGAAAGGCCACATGAGCACACAGCAAGGGGGCAGCCACCTACAAGCCAAAAGAAGAGTCCTCCTAGGGAGACGCACCTTGCCAGCACCTTGATCTTGGATATTCCAGCCTCCAGAACTGTGAGAAAAAATTTCTGTTGTTTAAGCCACCCAGTCTGTGATATTTTGTTCTGGCATCCTGAGCAGACTAAGATGGCTACTGAACTTGTAATGCTCAGCATTTGAATGTGGATGGTTGGGCTGCTTAGTCCTTGCTCTTAAACTTTCCTTTCCTCTACTGCCCCATCAACACTGGCCCCGACTCGCCCTGACCCCTACCTGGCCCCGGGGCTGTGTGGAAAGACTCTCCTCACTGACAGGGGGGCCCTGGCGGCACCGGGAAGACCTGGAAAGGGAGCTGGAGGCAGCCATGTGGAAAACTCAAGGCCCAGGGCCCAGTGCTGACCCGATGTTCTGGTGCTTTTACCCCAGAGAGAGTCTAGGGGGCCAGCCACCCACCCCACCTGGCCTGCTGCTCCCCACTCCAACCAGTTTGAACCTGGGATTTGCCACACACACCCTCAGGATGATCCAGATCATAAACAGTAAGCAGGTGGAAAACAAACTATATTTAAACCTGCAGTTGCTCCATAAACAAAGCTAAGAAACAAGTGACCGTTGGGAGAAAACAGGAGAAACACACATAAAGACAAAGCACCAATATCCACAATGTATTAAAGTTCTAAAAACAAGCAAACGATACAAAGAGGCAATTTACGAAAGAATAAATACCAATGCCCCCTCACCAAAACCAAGAACAAACAAAACAAGGCAGTGGTTCTCACTAATTTAAAAAATCTCATTAAAACCGCAATAAAATCTGGTTTTTCTGCTATCAGATAGACAAAAATATTAAAGATTAATAGTATCCAAGGTAGGTGAAGGTGTAGGGCAATGAACACTGCCACTACTCTCGACCTTGGTGGAGGAAGTGCGATTTGACAAAATTAAAATGTAAAATATTTATATGTGTGACTCAGCAGTTGTATTCTCAGGAATCTATCTTATCAAAAAACCTAGAAAGATAGTGGCAAAAAGACATACATAGCTAGACAGGTATAGGTGGATATTCAGATCTAGAGATCTATTTACATACAAGGATTTTTTTTGCAATATTGTTTGTAGTAGCAAAACCTTGGAAACAACCCCAATGTCCATCAATGGAACAAATAAATATATTGTTGTGTGGGCGCGTAGTGACTAGTATATAGCAATGAGAATGAACAAATATTGCCACATGCAACAGCGTAGATGAATCATATAAAGAATGGTGGAGAAAGAACTACCTACTGTATGATTCTATCTTTACAAAGTTCAGAAAATCCCAAACTGATCTAAGCTGTTAGAAGTCAGGATAGCGTTAGCCTTTGTTAGGGGTGGGGTGGGGGCTAGAAGAGGGCACAAGCCAGGCTCCAGGAATGCTAGTCCTGATCTGGTCCCTGACCTGTGTCTGGGTTACACAGGCATATGCATTTTGTGAAACTGCCTTGAACTGTATGCTTACAGACTGTGCCCTTTTTCTGAATGTCTATTATACTTAAAGAAAAAGCTTACTAAAAAATAAAACAGAAGCCCACCCCAATAATCACTCCAATTGTCTGTGCCTAAAAAATATATATATACATAAATATTCCTCCCATTTAAAAAACGACATTGAGCTTTCTATGTGGAATGCCAATGTGAAAAAATGTCAACAATATACTGTTAGGCATAAACAGAAAAATACATGACACATACATGTCATCTGATTCTTTTCTATTGAAAAAATAATATACGTGTGTGTATAAATAAACTTATATATCAAAAATATTGTACAGGTATGGAAAATGGCTGGACAGAAATCCCCACTGTTAAAAAGTCACTGTTCTTATGGATTAGAACCCAAGGAGCTCCTTCCTGAGGCCCTCTAACAGGGTCCAGCAGGAAATCTGAGCTACAGCTGAGTGAACTGGGCTCTCCCCTTGGTCAGAGCTGGGTCCTGGCCAGGAGGCCAGAGGGGACTTAGGAGCAGAGTTTCTGGAAGCATGGTGAGAACCCAAAGAGTCAGGTCAAGGCCTGGACAAGTGCATTTAAAGGCCCCTCTGGGCAAAGGGAGGACGGAAGAACTAGCCCTGTCCTCAAGGGCCCCAGTGGTGTTGGGAGAGTGGGGGAAAGCAGGGAGGCACAGCCCTACCCACAGACAGCCCTTAATCAACACAGCCCTGTGAGGCAGGGCTGTCTTCATTTCCAGATCAAGGTTAAGTGCCTTGCCCAAGGTCACAAAGGTAGTAAATGCAGCAGTTGGGCCTTGAACCCAAATCTGTCTGAACCTCAAGTAAGGGGCTCTGCACTGAGCTGGAGAGGTGGGGGGAGAAAACAGCCGAGAGGTGCAGGCTGCCCCTGGAAAAGACTCAGAAACCCAGGCTGCAGGTCTTCGCTGGGCTCAGAGCCCTGGGAGCCCCCAGCCTACAGGGAATCACAAAAGCAGGTTCTGCCCAGGGTCTGCAGCCACACCATTCAGCTGGAGTCAGGGCTCAACCACTAAATCTGGCCAAGGGGCCCCTGTGTTAACTCAGCACTAACACCTCTGCCATTAGCTTGGAGGCTGGCATCATCCAAAATAGATCCCAGGAGCAAGAGCCCAGTCAGTCTGCTGCATCTCTGCACACAGCCACCCCCTAACCCCCAACTCCCTGTCTACCCCCTCACTTCCCCTTCCCCAACCCCAACTCCAGCCCCTGGGTTCTGAGTCACTCAGACTATTGGATATTGGGAAGAAACAAAGGATGGGGCCATGGAGCTATGGAAGCTAGAACAGCCTGGATCCTGGGTTCAAGTCCCTGAAGGTTGAGCCAGATGTGACTTGGCTAATTGTCCAAAGCAGCATAAGACAAGCTGATTTACTCATTGCTGGGTGCAGGGTGGGAGCAGTAGTTAGTGGCTGGGAGCCTACTCTGTACCAGTTTTATTCAGTCCTTACAACCGTGAGAATTAGATATTAGTGACTCCATTTTACAGATAAAGAAACTGAGGCTCAGAAGGGGAGTAACTTGCCCAGGGTCACCCACAGCTTAGACTCTGGAACCAAGGAAGACTTAGATTTTGAGCCTGGTCCTGTTACTGGCTGTGTGGTCTTGGGCAAGTTACTTTACTTCTCTAAGCCTCAGTTTCCTCATCTATAAAGATAATTTTAAATTAATATCCATCATAAAATTGTTGTGAGGATTAAAAAGATAATGTTAAAACTCTTAGCATGATATCTGGTACAGAGACGGTTTTCAGTCCATGTTATTATGATTGATTCAATTATCTGACCAATGAGAGGGTCCACTCCCTAGGAGAGTGGGGCTAGGGAAAGTTTTTAACCTTCCCAGATCAACGCAAGAGGTCTTCCTGAGAGAAGCAGCATTTCTGTCCCATTTTAACTCAAGACCTTGAGTTCACTGGGTGTGTATGGAGGAGGGGGTGTGGTACGGAGGGTATTTGGGAGAAGGTGGCATAGCTTGGGTAGGGAGAGTTGCCTCAGTCTGCTGTCAGGAGGTCAGGTCAGGTCTAAACACGGGCAAACCTCCAGACCTCCCTCTCGGATGACGTCCTAACAGCCTGCTTGGGCACCTTGGATGATAAACAGGTTGTCACCCTCCGAGCCCCAAGTGAACTTGATAAATCCTGGCAAAGCCGAGGAGAAGAGGCCCATCTATAAATACCCTGTGACTCAGGCTCACTGTTCTGTTGAAAGAACCGGTTGTGTTTATGGCTCTGTTGCTCTGGGGAGGCATTCCAGCTCGGGGAGGAAGGTCTGGGCCACCCTGAGGTCTCAGTTTGTTCTGTGGGGACCCGTTTGGGGTCTGGGGCCAGGCCCACCACAACCTGGCCTACTGTCCAGTTCATTATGAGACTCTAAGGAGATCTCTCGTCTCCCTGGGTCTCCTGTCATTCAGGAAATGAAACATGTTGGCTCCCCTGTTTTTACAGATGGGCTATGAGGCAGGATGGCCTGGTGACTGGACACACAGGTTTGTTTCTTTTGTTTCCTGTTTTTTTTGTTTTTGTTTTTGTTTTTTGGTGCTGGGAAACCATGGGCTCAAGTTCCAATTTCACACCTTAACTAGCTATGTGACCTCAAACCAGTCACTTCTCTTTTCTGAATCTTGGTTTCCTGAACTACAAAGTGGGGATAATAGTGGAAATTCCTTCGCAGGACTGTATGAGGATGAGAAGAGAGTACATAAGGCATTCAGCTCTCAGTAACCAGCATATAGTAAACTTTCATCTAATGATAGGTATTAAGATTTTTAAATATTTTGAAAAAGGAGTACTTCAGGGTTTGGTTCCTCCAGAGAGATATTTAGGGAGTTGATGGCTACCCCAGACCTTTACCATCTCTTATCTCTATGTTTCAAAATTATGAAGAGCCAAGGTATGAAGAAAACAAGACAGTTCCCAAGACTGGTAGGGAAAGGGCAAGTTACTATCATTCATCAAATACCTACTGTGTGCCAGTTGCTGTCACTAACATCATCTCATCTGACTCCTCAGACACCAGCAAGGTATAACTCCCAGAAAACCAAGGCCCAGTGAAGCTAACTAGATGGCAGAGATAGGGTTTGAACCCAGGACCTGGGTGCAGCTAAAGCACTTGTTGTGTGTGGCCCACTGCACCACGGTACCTGGCTACCTCCCTGGATGAGAAGGTGTCCAAGAAGGGATACAAGTGAGAGAATGAGGAAGGGAGAATCGGGAGCTTGGTAACAGTCTAGGAGAGGACAGAGAACTGGAAGGACATTGGGAGCCAGTTGGGGAAGACACATTTGAGGTGGCTGCTCTGAGGGGTCAGCCAGTGGTCAGATGGACAGATGGAAAAGTACAGCTGAATTTAGAAGAAAAATCATTCTGGGATGGAGGGAAGGGCCCTTTGCTCAAGACTGTCTGAAATGATTTCTGAACTTAAAACCACCACAAGACCCTCTTCTACCTGACTTTGAATGCCCTCTCTGAAGCACTCACCTCTGGGCCTTTGCACATGCTGTGTGCTCTGCCTAAAATATTCTCTTTCTCTTCCCAACTGAGATGTTACCTCTCCAAAGAGGACTTCCTTAACCACTCTATTTAAATTGGTTCCTATCCCATTACTCCTAGACCCAGCACCTGTTCTTTCCTAAGATTTATCACAATCTATAATTGTTTTACTCAACTTCCTTGTCAATTTATGTACCCAGCCCTACTCAATAAAGTATCTGTTCCATAAGTACAGGGATTGTATGGGCTTGTTCACTGATGTGTCCATAACTTCTGACATACAGTAAGAGCCTAGGAAATACTTGTGGAATGAATGAAAGGTCCAGCCCTGCTTAATCCCCCTGTTTCTGATTCTCTGCTTTTTTGAGACTGGTTTCTCACTATTTCCCCATCACACCCTCCTCATTCTCTCCTCCTAGGTGCCTTTACTTGGAGTGTCCTCTCTCCTCTGCCCATTGAGATCCTGCCGAAACCTTAGTTCCTACTGCACCTCCTCTGGGAAGTCCAACCACACCTGGATTCAGGGCCCTTGTGAAGTGAACAACTTGCACACCTGTGCATGAAAGCCCTACTCGAAGCACCATCACTTGTATGTGACCTTGGGCAAATCACTTCAGGGTGACTTTGGGCCCCATTTTTCCCCAGTTAATTTAATCCTTCGGATTGGATTATTTCTAAGTGAAATAATTCAAATGTAGAAAAAAGACATAAATGTCGCAAGGTATACTTTGAACTGTTCTTTAAAAGAGAAGAAAAATCTAACAATAATAATATTAAATGTTATAATAATGAAAGCTACTGTTTAATGAGTGAACAGATCAAGCAGTGAGCAAGGCATTAAGAGCTGTGGTTAAGAGCACATGTTTCAGAGCCTGAGCCTTACCACTTACTCTCTGTGATCTTGAACCAGTGACTTAACCTCTTTGAGCCTCAGTTTCCTCATCTGTAAAATGGAGATGATAAAGATTCCTACTTCATAGGGCTTTTGTTGTTTGTTGTTGTTAAGCAAACTTTTTATTGACTATAATCCAAACACAGAAAAGTATACTGAAAAATGGTGCAGCTCAATGAATTTTCACAAAATAAGCATGGTTGTGTGACCAGCAAGTAGGGCAGTTTTGAGGATTACATGAGCCAACACCTGGACAGTACTTGGAACACTGGTAACAGATGGCTAATGTTACTTGCTCTGTATTTCATGGACATTGTGATAAGCATTTTATGTACATTATTTTTATTCAATCCTCACAGTAACTCTGTGAAGTAGGCACTAATATTACCCTCATTTCAAATAAGGAAACCTAGATTCAGAGAAGTTAAATATACTGGCCAATGTCACAATTAGTAAATGACAGAGGTAAGAGAAGAACCCAAGTCTTTTACCAAAGTTTTCCTCCCAAACCCCTTGATACACTGATTCTCTAAGACGTCTACGGCAGCATCAACCAATAAGTTAAAAAAAAATGGTACCTCAATGACCAACTTGGAAAATTCTGGTCTTCTGAATTCTTTTTCTAAAATAATTTCTTTTTTTTTTAAAGCCAGCATTTTCTTTTCGTTGGTTTTTTATTTGTTTGTTTGAATTTGATGGGGGGGAGGTAATTAGGCTTATTTATTTTGAGAAGGTACTGGAGGTTGAATCCAGGACCTTGTGCATGTTAAGCATGCGCTCTACCACTTGAGCTATACCCTCCCCCCCAGAATTCTTTATTCAGTTAGATAAATATTTATTGAATACCTACTATGTGCCTGACACTGTTGTAGGTATTGGAGGTACAGAGCAAGCAAGATAGAAAAGTTTCCTGTTCTCACGGAGTTTATATTCTTGTAGGAGAAGACAGACACAAATAAATAAAGCTAATTTCTGATAGTAATAAATGCTATCAAGTAAATATAACAGGATAATGGGATGGAGAGAGACTTGCCATCAGGGAGACCGCTTTGAGGAAGCAGCAGGTCAAGTAAGGCCCAGAGAAGATGACCTGGACAGTGTGGAAGAGCAGTTGTGGAGCATCCTAGGGGAAGCCCATTCCAGAGCAGCCATGTTGGAATGTTTGAGGAAGAGATAGAATATGATGCAACTATTCTAAATATTGCTTTGAAGACTAAAACCTGGAAAAAAGTAAAATAAAAAAAGTACAACATACAGTAAGATGATATCTTGTCCCAACCTTTGCTAGCTAGACAAGATTCTGAGAAAAGTGAAATGGTTGATTTATTGAGGTGTGATTGGGATGGTTTTTAAATTTTTTCCTTTTTGGAAAATATCTGCTGTTGTCATATTATGGTTTCTGCAATTTTTTTAAAGTCAAAAAGAAGCATTCCAGAAATCTCATACAGACCAAATAAGACAGTTCTCTGGTTACTGTGAAGGTTGTGCACGTGAGATGGATGTATCATCTTGGTGAATATGCTGTGCAATCTCCAGCAAGTCACACTCCCTCTCTGGGCCACAAAATAGAACACGCAGGATGCTACATTCCCTGGTACACCTACCAAAAGTGGGCATTGGCAAAGCAAAGCCTTTCTGCCATTCCTGTGACACATAAATACACGATTACTTTTTTCTAATAATAGGAGAAAACATTGAATCATTAATAAAAAATCAGTCAAAAGAATGAGATGAGAAGTCATAGACTAAGAGAAAATATTTGCAAAAGCGTTTGGTAAAGAACTGTTATCTAACAAAGACAAATAACTCTTAAAAACTCAACAGTAAGAAAATTAACAACCCGATTAAAACGTGGGCAAAAGATCTGAACAGCTCACCAGAGAACATATACAAATGGAAAATAAGCATATGAAAAGACATTGAACATAATATAGCATCAGGGAATTGCCATTTAAAAAAACAGTATGATTCCACTACACCCCCATTAGAATGACCAAATCATTCATTGCCAGGGGTTTGGGGAAAGGAAGTGATTAATGGGTGAAGCACAGGGAATTTTTAAGGCAGTGAAATTATTCGGTATGGTACCATAATGGTAGATACATGTCATTATACATTTGTCAAAACTTATACACACAAAGAATGATGTAATTTATCAACTTTGAGTGATAATGATGTGTCAATGCCGATTCATTGATTGTGACAAATGTACCACTGTACTGCACAATGTTGATTGTGGGGGAGGGTGGGGGGCTGGGGAGGACGGGGTGGGGGCTATATGCAGACTGTACATTCTGCTCACTTTTACTGTGAACCTAAAAATGCTCTAAAAATTTAAGCTTTTTCTTTTTTTAAAGTCATATAAGAAAACAAAGGAGCACTGTCTGGTAAAATTATTAGCTCAGGTCAGGGAACAGGAATTTCTTGGAAGATCTTTGTTCCCTGAAGTCTGCCACTCACAGGGGAAGGAGCAAGAAGGAAGTCACATGTGAAGGAAGAGGTTAAGCTACCAACACCTACTTTCTATAGGAAGCAGTATACACTAAGTTCTGTGCTTATATGAATTATTTCATTTGTTCTTTCAATAGCCAAATGGAAATGTTCATATTATACAAAAGAGTTGAAAATGATTATTATTCCCAGATACAGGTTTTCCTAGACACCCTGTCTGTCTGAGCTCAGAGGTTGAGCTCTAAGCCACTAGTGTGGGTTGGAGGCTCTCTCAGCCCCCTTCCGCCTTCGACATTTCATGATTCCATAAGTTACTTTGTCTCTTCTGGGGGCCCAATTGGGGTGCCTGTTAACTTGGGCACTGGATCCTCTGGAAAGACAGTGCTGTGTCCTTAGGGGACTGAGAATTTAATTGCCTGGAGCTTGACTTCATGCAGGAATTTCGCACCTTCCCAGACCCTAGACTGCAGGTGGATGATGTCTAGCTGGAGAAGGGGCCAAGTCTTGCCTGGAAAGGCTATGCCCACAGAGAGAGTGGGATCCTTCTCCTGCCCTCAGCCACCTGTTCCTGGCCACACTCTCCCACCCCTCCACCTTGTCTTTGGAATACTAAATCTAAGAACTGGTGGGGCCAGTTGGGTATTAATATCTGGACCCTGACGTTGGTGCTGATTAGAAGGGCATTCCCTCCTGGCAGCCAAGACATCTGAATGCCTTTTCAGCTCATCTCTCCAAGTCATCCGTGGCCCTGAAGAAGATGGATAATCATTATAACCACAGCGACCCCATTTTGAGTGCTGTAGAGTGCCAGACTGTGGTGCTGAACGCGTCACCCACCTGGCTGCATTCAATCCCTTCAGGTGCTTTTAGTGTCTCCGTTATGTATGAGGGGAAACTGAGGCTCGTGAGAGCTCAAGTAGCATGACGCAGGCCACACAGCAGGTGAGCGGCTGGGCAGGAACTCAAATCCCATCTGCCAGCAGCACTGAGCCCTCTGTAGACGGTGAGAGCCAAAGACAGGCGTCCTGCTCAGGATACATAAACACGGCGGCCCAGTTCCTTTAACTTCCAGGAACAGAGTGACTGGGAGGGTGTGGGGTTGGGAGGAGGGTGAGCTTCCAGGAAGTGGATGGCAGGACCAGACCAATTGACCTGGGCCTTATGACAGCACAGCCCAACCTGGGAGAGGGGCCCTCCCCAGGCTTCCGGGTGGGGAATCAGGTGACAGAAACCTCTGTTCCTGTCCAGGGAAAACACGGCTCTGCTTGGGACAGGCCTGGACCCACCTGCTGACCTGTTCTCTTCTGGTGCTGGTTCTCCACCCCTCCTTCCCCTCTTTACTCCTTTTCAGTGCTTGATATTTGGGGCCTCCCAGGACACAGGGTCAATCCTGGGGAGAGGAGAGCAAAGGAGCCCATTGTCCCCGGGCTCACAGTCACAAAGGCCTCAGATTTAGGGTTTGACATTTGCTTTTGAGGGACAGCACAGTGTAGTGCTCCCCTTCAGCTCAGTGGACTCCCTCAGCTCCGAGTCCTTAAGGAAAACTGAGTTCAGTCCAGCATTCTTTGACAGTTTGTCCTTCCCACTCCAAACTTAAAAAGCCCAGATCCTGTGCACTCTCCCGCCTACCCTTCAATCTACTTCTCATTTCCCTGATCACAGCCTAGCCTACACCACCATCATCTCTTGACTAGACCCATGCAACTGACCTCCTCACATCTCTCTGGCTCACCCTTGATCCAATCTCCACCTAGTCTTTTAAACTAGAAATCTGATCATGTTTCAAATCTCAACTTAAAACCCTTTGGTGATGGAAGGATAAACAAGAATCAATGGGTGAAAGGATAAACAAAATGTAATATGTACATACAATGGAAGATTAATCAGCTTTAAAAATGAAGAAATTCTGACATGCTACATGAGTGGAACACATTTCGCTAAATGAAAGAAGCTAGACACAAAAGGATAAATACTGTTATATATGCTAGCATGCTTATATGAGTTACCCAGAGTCATCAAATTCATAGGGACAAAAAGAATAGCCCTTGCCAGGGGGCTGGTGAGGGAGGAAATGGAAAGTTATTGTTTAATGGGTACAGAGTTTCAGTTTGGAAAAATGAAAAAGTTCTGGAGATGGATGGGGTTGATGGTTGCACAACAATGTGAATGTACTTAATGCCACTGAATTGTACCCTTAAAAATGATTGATTTTATGTTTTGCATATTTTACCATGATTTAAAAAAAAATCAAAGTCACTTTTTATCTCAAAATCCATGACATAGTCTACAAGACTCTGCAGGATTTGGCCTGCTTTGTGTGGGTGTTTTTAGGCTGATCATCATACCTCTTTTCCCCTTCAGTTGGGATCTGGACCTGTCAGGAAATAGGAAAGGAAATCAAACAGACGGAGAAAGAAAAATGGAGACTTTGCTACTGATTAAAGTTGGGCTGGGGACAATGCTTGTAACTATAGCCGCAAGGGAGCTTCCTGATACCTTCCTCCCTCCATTGTTTCCCCCAGCTCCTGATTTGAACTTCCACCTTGGTCCTCTGTAGAGCCATCAGGCTCATATATTCCCTCTTCTCAGGGGGTCTTCCCTCCACTGCTCACTTCGCCAGTTGCTACTTACCGGTCATTTCTTAGCATGATGACCCATCCTACCTCCACTCCCTGCCTCTAACACATCTCCTCGTGGCCTTTAGGGTTTCTCCTTCACAGCACTTTTCACAGCTGTGTTTATGTGTCTCTTTCCACGGTCTCCTATGGACGTAAATAAGAAAGTGAGCTCTGGAAGAGAAGGCCCTGTGTACGATTTGTTCCTGGCCATGTGCCTGGTGCCTGGCACAGCGCCTGCTCTTAGGCTCCACACATGCTGGAGAACTTTATTAGCACCTGTCTCAGGAGAGCTCTGTATACTGTTGGAAGGAGGATCCAGGTAAGACTTTGGGGTTGGGAGGTCAGGGGCAAGCCTAAACATCATTCAGTGCTACGCTGAGCAGCAGGCCTTTTTTGTTTTGCTCTGTGGGGCCTATAGGTCTGTCTAGGGCCCAGTGGCTCAAGACCAGGAGAAGATGGAGAAGCTAAATGCAGTTACCTGGGGCCTCCTTCTCTGCCCTTTCCCGGAACAGTGCTCAGCCCCTGCTCTAAGTAACTGTTGACCAAATATTCAAAGAATATCAGTTTGAAGGAGTGCCCAAGTGTATCATTTGGATCCTTAAGTGTCAATTTCAATGCTACCTCCTGTCAAAAGCTTTCCCTGAAACCCCTAGGCCCCTTCACATAAGAACAGCTGAGGGTTCCCTCCTCTGGGTTCATGCAACCTCCTTCTGACACTAATCTCATTGTACTGTCTCTGCCCATATAGGTGTTTCTGTCTCCCCTACTAGACTTTGAGGGCCACAAAGGTAGGAGCCTTGTCTTCTTCACTGCTTTTTCACCAGCATCTGGCATAATTTCTGGCACATAGTAGGTACTCACTAAATAGCTATTGACTTAGTGAATAAAGCACCCATCATGTGCCAGGCACTAGCTGACTCCTCAAGAGGAATACGTGTGGTGACACCTGCTAGCTGTCCCCCAGCCTCTGGATTTAAGCCGGTGAGTAAGCCCCATCCTCCAGGACAGGGAGTTTGGTCAAGGACAGGCCCACGACCCTAGGTGAGCCAATCAGGTCCATTCCAAGGGCAGGGCATGTGGAGTTTGGTCTTAACTACCAGAAGCTCCAGATGTTCTCAGTCCTTACTGAGGAGATAACTAGGACCCATCTAAAGACAAAACAGCTAAAGTTGTACCTGGCACATGATCTTCCTGGGCTCCTAAATCTCTTGTCTGGGGGCTGGATCAAAAATGAACACTTTTAGCCTTCTTGGTATAAGCATAGTGGAGGTAAAGGACTAAAGAATCACAGAGCCAGAACTGGAAGAATCCTTAGACATGAGCTGGTCAGACTCTTCATTTTGCAGATGGGGAAATTGAGGCCCAGCGCAGGGAGGAGACTTGCTCAAGGTCACACAGCATATTAGTCCCAGAGCTGGCATTCTCCTTAAAGGAGTTTCTCAAGCAGCCTCCCCCTGCAGAGATGGAGCTGGGGCTCCCCCAGCTGGGGAAGGAGAGAAGAAGGAATACTGATAGGGATTCTCTCTGCTATAATCAGAAAAGAATCACTGGTGGGCCTGGTTATTCATCTTGAAATCTGGTAGCATTTTGATGATGCCTTTTGGTTGGCCTCAGATGAGATGACTTCAGAAGGTACTAAGTCTTTGACAAAGCATCAATGATGCCTCCAGAATTTCTGCAGGGGAGGATATAGGGCCAGCAATCTGATGGGAAAGGGGACCAAGAGATTTGTCTTGAAGTAATATTTGCATAGCAAGCCTACTGTTGTTTCTTAGACCAGGCCTTCTCAGTTTCCACACTATTGACATTTTGAGCAGCATAAATCTTTGTTGTGGAGGACTGTCCTGTGCATTGTAGCATGTTTAGCAGCATCTTTGGTCTCTACCTACTGGATGCCTGTAGCACCTACCCTCCCAGCTGTGATGAACAAAAATATCGCCAGACATTGACTAATGTCCTCTGAAAGGCAAATCGCCCCATTCAAGAAGCTCTGACATAACTGTATGTCTAAGTGACTGAGAGGGCATGATGGAGATCATTCTAAAAGAAGAGAGGAGATAAAACTATAAGGAGCCACCTCTTTGTACAAGAAAAAAAAGTCATCAGAAGGATGGTCAACTCTAGGCAGAACTGTGAATTTTGACCTTACATGCTCACCTTTCCTTTCTTGACTATTTTCTTCTCTTTCTTGGCTCCCATTCCTACTCAGAAAAAAATTGAAACTATCCAGGAAAAAAAATTAATATTTGCATTCATGCTCAGTGAGACAAGCAGTATACAATAGTCACTAGAGCTTAAAAACACAAACAGTATACACTTAAGATGTGAACATTTCACTGTATATAAATTATATCTCAAAAGAAAAAAAAACTAAAACACATAGGAATTGTAGTCAGACTAGAGTTCAAGTTCCAATTCAGACATTTTCTAGCTGTGTGACTTTGGACAAGTCCTGTCACCTCAGTTGTAAAAGGGAGCAGTAATAGTATATCTCACAGGATAGCTGCAGAGAGTAAATGAGATGATGTATAAACAGCACCTTGCACAACGCCTGGCACAGAAGGTACTATGAATATTATCTATTATGTATTTATGTTTATATTACCTATTTACATTTATCTGTAGCTTATAGGTGAAATTGCTCCCTGATGATCTGCTTCCTGTGGCCCTGTTCTAATCAGGGGCATCTCCACTTGCCTCTTCCCATGTGAACCCTTTGTTAAGATAGGAAAAATAAGGTCTGGAAACACAGCAATTTACTGGGCTTCACTCCCTGAGTCTTGGCTCCATTAGTGACTTTTTAGTCCCTCTGAGTCTCAGTTTATTCAGTTGTGAAATAGTACACTAATACTATCCATTTCGTAGGGCTCTTAAGAGATTTATAAACGACATGACTCTAGGCAGGTCTGGGAATTCAGACCTGCCCTAAGGCTGGGGCAGCAGCTGCACCAACAGAACCTGCCACCAGGGGGCAGAATCGCTACATCCACGTTCCCACTTACCGAAGACATTTCATTTTTGAGAGTGGTTGTCTAACTTTTATTATGGAAAAATTCGAACATACACAAAAAAGTAGAATAGCGTAATGAACCTCATGCACCCAGCGCCAGATTTCAACACTTACCAATATTCTGCCAGCCTTCCTCCCTCTTTTTTGTTTGCTATGCTGCTTGTGGAGTATTTTAAAACATACCCCAAACATCATTTCATTTTATCCAGAATACATCAGTGTGCAGTTCTAACTGAAAAAGGCTTTTATTACCACAGGTACTATGTCATCATCACACCTAACAAAAAAAAAAAACAATTTAATCTATCAGTTCATATTCAAATTTCCCTGATTGTACCAAAGATGTCTTTTGACAGTTAACTCACTTGAATGAAGATCCACATAAGGTTTTTGCATTTGGTAAGTGTCTTGAGTTTTATGCTTTAACATTCTACCATCCTTTTTTATTTCCATGCCATGAATGTTGCAGAAATGAGGTCACTTATCCTGTAGAATGTCCCACATTTTGAGTTTGGCAGATGGTAGTATTTGTCTATGCCCCATATTTCTGGTAAACTGGTAATTAGACCTTGGTTAGATTAGGCTTAGATCCTTTTTTTTCTTTTTTTCCAAGGCAAGACTATTTCATGGAGCGCACTGTTTTCCCCTCTTAGTGATTTTAAGATAGGTCAATGGGTTCAAGTGCTGTCAGCCTAAGGTCTCCTTTACAAAGTTTCCCAACAACTTAAACTCCAGTTGTTTCAGGATCATTTCACAATTATTGCCTACACTCCTTGTTTCATTAGGTTTTGTAAAACCATGCTTTTCTAATCCTATCATTCCTTCTGCATTTATTAATTGGAATTCCTCTATAAAAATTTATTTTCTTATCTACTCTTTGGTTACCTGCAATATAACTCATCCAGGACAGATCTGAAAAAAATTAATTTTCCTCTATGGCTGTTCAGAGTAAATCAGTTGATTCTCTATAAAGCTCTACTGGTAACAAATGTGTTGTTTTAAGTATCATTAATTAATGGATTTTTACGTATTTATTTGTTGCAATCTATTAAAGTCATTATTTTTCTTTAAATGCTAAAATTGTTCCATCTTTGGTCAGTGGAGCCCCTTTGTATTGGTTCTTCAGTCATTTTCACATGAGTCCTAGAGCCTTTGAAAGCTTCCTTGCTTCCAGGCACAAGATGATCCAACCTCATCTTTCCTGCTCCAGGTTTGAAACTAGTCATTTATCAGAGCCTTGACTTTCTCTGCTTTTTTTTTTTTTTAACTGGAAAATGGTATTTAGAGGCCAAATCTGTGCACTAGGGGTGTTCATTACTACTAGGGTTGGTCCCTGTGTCAAGGCCTTTTCAGCAGACAGAGCTTGAAAATATGTTTTTTAAGAGAAAAAAATATATATTTTATTCATTCTGCTATCTGTCTCAGATCTAAAATCATACTAGGCTTTAACACTTGTAACTCTTTTTTTCATACCTTGAGAATCTTGATTCCCAGTGTCATTAACATAACTACTTTATTTGCTTTATTCTAAAATATACCAATGATAGCTTCAAAATAACAACATTAGTATTTGTTACTAACAATATGACTAATGAATGCAATTTAATATTTCTTTGCAGTTCTAGTTTGTCCTTAGATTATATGCCATCAGGGAGGTATAGTCAAAATACAGCCACTTGAAATTATTTCCTCTGTGTAGTTATGCCACTTTATTTGTTTCTATTTGTTTTTAATCTTTATGGAGTATTTTACTCTTTTTATTGAATTTTGTTTTATAAACATGCAACATTTACAACGTTCCAAAATAGTAACTATAATCAGGTACATTCATGCAAGTCTCATTTCCATCCCTACCCACTTCATCCCACATAGGAAACAATTTTTAGATTGAGTTTATTCTTCCATTGTTTAACTTTAAATATAAGCAATTAATGTATATTTATATCTCCCATTACTTACAGAGAAGATAGTATACTATAAACACCATTATGCAACTTGTTTATTCCCCTTAACAACATAATGGACATCACTACATACTAGTTTCTGTTTATCAGTATATATAAGAACTCTTCCACATATCTATTTACAGCTGCATAGCACTCCATTTTGTTTATGTACTATAATTTATTCAGCCAGTTCTTCATTGACACAAAAGCAGTTTCCAATATTTTGCTATAAAAATGCCATGATGAATAGCCTTGTGCATACAGTTTTTTGTATTTTAACAATGTATCACTAGGATAGACTCCTAGAAGTTTAGCCATGACCTAGGATTACTGGGTGAAAGAGTAAATACATATGTAATCTAGCTATAGATTGCCAAATTTCCTTAATTAGAGTTACATCATTTTGCCTTCCCACCAGCAATGTATGACAGTGCTATCCTCAGGTATACTTTGGTACCATATCAGATAGAGGAGGATGAATCACAGACAAGTTTCCTATCTGGGGGAACTCTCAGTCTAACAGAAGGCCTATGGGCAAACATAATAATATAACGCAATCTTCAGGGCAGATTTATTCTGAGGCTTCAGCTTCAGAGTCCCTCACTTACAGTGATCCTTTCCAAGGCCCCAGCAATGTGTTCACAGGTCCATTTTGTAGTCTTTTTCCTAAAGAGGACATCCCTAATTATTTAAACATCTACCTCACAGATGTTAGAGTCAGTTTCATAACTTTGGGTCTGCAATAGGCTCTAGAGGAGGGGCTCCTGTATTTAACGGCTGAGACAGACAAAAGGAAAAGGCTCCTCATGACCAAACGAGATACACTTTCCCCTGATTCTGATCAGTTACCCACATACGCAGCTACCTGTCTACACAAAGCCTCTGTATTTCCCTCTACTTTCAAGGGCAGCAACCAAGCCATGGAACATATCAGTAATCCCAGCAGACAGCTCAAGACTGGTACACGACACTCAGGGCAAAAGTCAAAACAGATTACAGAGTAGTGTTGCGGGCTCGAAGGGTAGGAGGAGTGGTTACGCCAGGAGAGTGGGTATTCAAGGCAGGTGACCCCCTACCAAAGACACCTTTCGGTCAAATAAGGCAGAGGTCTACTTCCTCACCTGTAAAAAACAGGGCTAGTAATAAAGCCAGACCTTGTGGGATTTTGTAAGGATTAGGAGACACCATTTAAAGATTTAACCCAGTCCCCGATTCTCAGGACAAGGTCCAAAAATGGAGAAGAGAAAATAAAATGGGTAATTGGTTGATCCTTGAGAGTAGTAACAGGGATTCTTTGCACATCATGCTTTAATACAGCACTGGGAGGAGGACCAACCACTTTATTGACAAACAGCAGGTGCTGAATAAATCGTGAAGGAAAGGACATCTGGCGGATGCATACTGATCTATGTAACTAACTGAATGACCGATTGGTCCGGGTCTCTGAGCAACTGACAGTCCTGGGCTGGCTGTCAAGCGAACGCGTCTTTGGATCCGCTGACGGCTGTTGGGTGCCTCTATGACTCAGACTGACCGTCGGGCCCTGAGAACGGCTGTCCTCCCTGTCAATCCCGGCCCCAGCCGTCTCAAACCTCCGCCTCTCGCCACGTGCCGAGGGCATCCCGACTCTCCCCGAGGAGCCTGAGAGTGCAGAGGCACCTTCCTCCCCCTGCCGGGCAGGGCACCCATACTCCCGGCGGCTGGGCCCCTGAACAATGAGGCGCCGGCTTCTTTAAGGGAGATACCACCGCGCTGGCCGGGCAGGGGACGGCGTCTTCCCAGATGATCGCACCCAGCCCCGCGCCGCCGCCGCCGCGGCAACTGCACCGCCAGCAAACATGGCTCAGTGACTCTGACAAAAGGTGCAGCCTCCCTCCCGGAGGGCTGACGCCAGGCCTCCCATCTCTGGCCGTGCCTCTCCGCGGGCCTGCGGTAGAGGCCCGCATCCCGCGAGCATCCCAGGCCTGCGCCGAGGAAGATGCACCAGGCGTTCCACCCCAGCGACCCCGCACACCTGCCCGCAGCTCGGTAGGTCGAGAATGGGGGCGGGGCAGGGGCGGAAGGCCGCGCCGGACGCGCGCACCCCCAGGCCCCGACCTGCTGAAGGGGACTACGCCGGGGCCGCCGGCCTCGCGCGCCCGCTGCATTTGCAGGGCGACCGAGCCCCAGGCGTGGAGTGGCCTCCGGCCGCCCGAGCCTGGCCACCCCTACGGGGAGGGACACGAGTGGTGCGTTCCAGAGCGCGCACCCCTTCCGCGACTCCCGGCTCCTGAAAGCCATAGGAGCCGGGATAAGGCCAGCGGAGCGCGGGGCGCGCGCCCAATAGGACTGGCGCTTGGCATCCCGACTCGCACTACGGAAAGCCGGAGGGGGGCGGGGCCGCGCGGCGTAAGGGGGTGTGTCCGCGCGCACCACGGGGGCGCGCGTCGGCCTCTGACTGGAGGCCGCCGCGGCGGAGGCGCGAGCTGCCCGATAATGGCGGCCTGCAGAGCCCGTGAGAGGGAGAAGCGGCGGCGGCTACCCTGAGGTAAATCTGGCTCCTCGGCCTGGCAGAGAGGCCTAGCTGCAGAGCTGAAGGCTCTGCATGTGCCTCCCGCGCCAGGGGGCCTGTCAGAGAGCTGTCAGCGGAGTCATCCTGAGGAAGGCCCCCTGCGCCTCAGGCCACCGGCCGCAGCTGCGGCCTCCTTTTCTGCCTGTGGCCTCCTCCCCAGGTCCCGGGCGTCAGCCGCCGGCCCCCGAGGAGTCGGGGCAGTTGCAGGACTGGCTCCTCGGGGTGAAGGGCCTCGGGAGGATCCCCTCCGGGTTTCATCTGGAAGTAGCCGAGGAGGGGGAGGGCCTGATAATTGTCCAATGAGCGGGGCCCTGAGTCGCCGCGTCCGGCAACACCTCTGTCCAGGACTGGCCCTTCCCTGGCGCCAGCAGGTGTACGGCCTGGCGGGCCCACGTCCGAGCGCTGGGTTCGCCTGACAGGCACGAGGGCCCGGGGGATGCAAGTCGTTAAGTCACCCAGGTTCGCACGGGATGCATCACCGTGCAGTGTTTTCGTTCAATATCTTATGGATTTCATAAACACCTCTCCTCCCCTTTATTCAGGTGTTCTTTGTAGGGCGATATGGGACATTTTCAAAGACACGAGCCACTTTAAGATGGGTAGTAATTGGCGATCCACGGAGAACAGGAAAGAATGCCTACTTGCATATTTGGGGCAGAGGATTCTGTGACAGGAAATCAGACGCTAGGAAATACAGTAGGAATTCGAAGAGTGGGTGTCCAGTTAGAGAAAGTGGGACTAAGCAGCCTCAGAAGCTTTCGTTTTCTTTATTAAATCTATCCTGCGGACTTAAAGTAGCTGGTCCCAATTTCTCAGGCTCTGGTGTCGGTACCTTTTTATTCTCCTAACTGTACAATATTAAAAATTGTACAATTTAAGGTTACTTTTCTTGCCCATAGTGGCAATCTACAGATGAGAATTTTTTCCTAAAGCTCATTAGAATTTTGACATTCTTCGTAAAGGGAAGAGGCACACTTGAGACTTTCTTGATTCAATACGTGAGCATTTCTATGTAGGGCCTTTGCCCCTGTCTTTAAATGATTCATCGAGTTGAATTCCAAAGAACTTAATATGAACTCCAGAGAGCCTCTTAATATGTAGGACAGTTTTTGTTGGCAAAAAATGACCTAAATCTAAATAGCTATTGTCGAAACAACAACAGAAAGATAACCATATTCTAGGTAACTTACTTTATCTTTAAAGGAATTCCATAAACTTCATTTATTTTGCGAGAAATAAAGAAATAACATAAGAAAAATTAAAATAAGAACATATACAGTTTGACTGTTTTAAATAATAAAAACTACACATTTTCACTTCTATATGTGATCTGGTTCACTTTTAGTCCCTAAACATAAGCCAGGTGTTTGTACTTCTAACTGTGTGAGTTTGTTTTTTGTTTTGCCATGTTTATGACCTTTTATGTGTGTGTCAGCTTTCAGGAGAAGCTGGAGTTTTGTTTGTTTTTTCATGATCAGTAAATAAGAGTACTGAATTTTTTTGGTTTTAGCAGTGATATTTTGAAGCAGTTCATGTAAGAGGCAGTATAGTGTAGTGGTTAAAATTAAGGATGTCAGAGCTAGATGGCCTGGTTTCAAATCCCAGGTCCACTAGTTACTAGCTGTTTGACCTTGGCCATATTGCTTAAACTCCCTGTGCTTTGGTTTCCTCAACTATAAAATGACCATAATAGTATCTACCTCATCATATTGTTAGGATTAAATGAACTTAATATTATAAAGTGCTTGGAACAGTTCATGATACATGGTAAGTACTACATGTTAGCTGCTTTACTATTATTATTAAAATATTTAGATTTGCCCAAGGCATAGCAAATATTGTTCAAGCACTGCAAACAGTGAGACAGTTGGTAACTAAATTGTATATAAGAAGGAATACAAGCCAGTAGGTATATTAATTTCATCAGAGTACTTTGTTGATTTTTCCAGAAACCTTGACCTTGAAGATGGTGAGTAGCCAGCCAAAGTACGATCTAATACGGGAGGTAGGCCGAGGTAGTTACGGTGTTGTGTATGAAGCAGTCATCAGAAAGACCTCTGCACGGGTGGCAGTGAAGAAGATTCGATGCCATGCACCTGAAAATGTTGAACTAGCCCTGCGTGAGTTCTGGGCACTAAGCAGTATCAAGAGCCAACATCCAAATGTGATTCACTTGGAGGAATGCATCCTGCAAAAAGATGGAATGGTGCAAAAGATGTCCCATGGCTCTAATTCTTCCCTTTATTTGCAGGTATGTATGGCTGAATGGGAAATAGTAATAATTTGACCATAGCATTGGTCAGCAGTAAGAGAAATGAGTCAGACGAACTTTACTTTTAAACGCAGGTGTTTATACAGTTAGGAGTGGATGGGGTATGCCAAGAATTGAGTAGATGTTTGCTTTAAAGCAAGGTTTTATTTAAACCTGTGATGCAAATACCTAAAAATAACAAAGCCACCTGTTATGCCATGATACTTGCCAATCTGCATAGGAATGGGGCAACACAGGAGCTAGAGAAGAGATTGAGACTAGAATCTAATTAGTTCACTTATTTGAAATCAGTTTTTTTGGAACTGAAGGCAGAAGAAAGGGAAAAACTCCACAACCAATAGCAGCACCCATAGGTAATTGAACATTTCTTTATGTATCACTGGCTTGAACATAAGCCTCTGCTGTTTTAGGGGGTTATTTTATTTCTTAACTATGCAGTTCCATTTAATTTTCATGGAGTATGTGGCTTAGCACCTGAATGTTACTAACAGTGCTAATAGCTTACTATTTGGGTTCCTACTCGTTCTATGCTCTGGGCTAAGTGCTTTAAAGGCAGTTGCTCAGAACAATCTTATGAGAAAAATACTATTATTATCATCATTACAAATGAAACTGAGGTTTAGAATCGATAATGAATCTATCCAGAATCATATAGCTAGCAAGTGGCAGAATTGGGAGCTAAACATCTGACAGCTAAAACTTTTGCTTTCTTAACCTCTAAATTGTTCACTTGCCTCCAAATTACTCTTCTGTAGACCTGGAGAAGGCATTAACATAAGAAAACAGAAAAGCTTTTTTTTTTCAGATTGGCTTCTGCCATAGATCAAAATCTCTAGTAGCTCCATACTTAATAAAGAGAAAAGATACTTAAGACATAGCTAGCTAAAGGCCAGAGCATAATTTCTTAAGTCCAGTCATTCTTGGAACAGGAAACAACTTTCCATGAGTGTGTCTAAATTCAGAATTCACTATCAGGGTACAAAAGTCTGTTTTAAAACAACAAATGCTTTTGGACTAGAAACAACAAAGAAAACAAACACATTAATCTGTGTAAGTAGAAACTTGAAAGTTTCATTGGTGAACAAATACCAGTCTTGAGAACCTAGTTTATACTGCAAGTTTAGCATGCTATAACCTGAAGTCTTAAGACAGGGACTATAAGACACAACCATTTAGCCTCTATTTATTGTTTATTTTTCTACAAGTGCTTATTATGTAACTTGCAATGATAGAAAATATCAGAAACATTCTTACTATACTCCCTCCTAAAAAGGGATAGACCGTTGCTGGACTTTGCATTGAATTTTAGATACTAAAATGTGTAATCTCTTTCAGATTACACATGCAAGTACATAAACATATGACTTAGTGTTGATGGTATTCTTGAGTCCACATCAAGCAACCATTATGGTAACTAGGCATTAGTTAGCTAATCTTTCAAGACTTTAAGATTTCAAGTACTTCCAGACTTGATTCAGTGATTTTTTGTTTTAATCGACATCCCCTTTTTGTTTAGTAATCTCTTTCATCTTTTTAAAGCCCAATAGACTTGTGTTTGACCTGTGGTTCTTTTTGCTGGCTGTATGACCTTGGATAAATAACCCAACTTTTCTCAGCACCTGTATCTTCATATGTAAGGAATGATAATTTCTACCTTCCATGGGAGTTGTCTAAATTAGAAGTGATGCAGATACAATAATTGGCACATAGGAAATATTCAGTAATAGGTAGCTCTATTAAAAGTTATCTTTTGTATGGTTTTATTTAGTTAACCAGACATTCATCAACACATTAACAAGTGCCTTCTCTAAATTTACACTAGTAAAGGCAACCAATATTTACATCTAGTAAAGACAAATCTGTAGTGTGACCACACAGCCCCTACACATGGTCTTCTCCATTCTTTTACACAAATTTTTTTTTCTCCATGTTTTTCTGGATATCTTCCTTGTTCTCAGTTGGAATTATTCAGTTAGTTCCTCATAGCTAAAAACCTCATCTAGAAGAATTGTAAAGCAAAAATTAAAAGAGGACATATCTTATGCATAGGAACTTAGTGGCCAGTCTGTGTACTTGTAATAACTTGTCAAGAATGAAAAGTACAGAATGGTATAGGTGCATATAGTAGGGAACCTGTCATAATCCCTAGGTTCAGGAATTATGAACTGTTTCAGCTGAAACTTGTGGGGTGAACTGGAGTTAGCCAGGTGAGTCAGTGAGAAAGCTTTTCAGGCAGAAAGAACTGTACATACAAATGTCTAGAAGTAAAAAGCATGAAGCATTCTAAGAATTGAAAGAAGATAGTAAGACTGCAGTGTACAAGGAGAGTTGTTTTAGATGAGCATAGAAAGAAGCAGGGGTCAGAGCACACAGGGTCCCACAGCCCATGTTAAAGAGCTTAGACTATATCCTAAGAGAACAGGGAAGCTATTAAAGGATTTTAGACAAGAGAACCAATGGCTAACATTCTCTACACATGAAAATAAGCAGATCGGGCTGTGTTTCTGTAGCTCTCAACCAGGGGTCCTCAAACTATAGCCCTCAGCCTGTTTTTGTATAGCCTGGATGCTAAAAATAGTTTTTACATTTTTTAAGAGAAGAAGAAAAAGAAGAAGAATATGGAAGAGACCTTATGTGACTTGTCAAGCCTAAAATATATACCGTCTGACTTTATTCTAAATCATTATTTGAATGATGAGACTCTGCATTGCTCAAAATTATTTAGGAAGTTTGCTTTTGAGAATGAAGACAGAAGAAGAGAAGAAATGAAGAAAGAGTGATGGTGCTAGTCTTTAATCTCATCATATTAGTAACAGTGCATCTGGTAAAATAATTGTGTGATCCGGACCTTTCTGTTCTTTCTTTTGGTGTCTCAATGGCAAACAGGCAACAAGGAAAATGCACGCAAAAAAGACATCTGCAAACCATTGCAGTTATGGCTGTTTGCTGTAGGGGGAAGGTGGCATGGAGAGGTGTTCCTTGCCCCTGCCCACCAAAATGACAAAAGGGAATACTAGTAGATATACACTTAAAATTAGCAGTTCACTCCCTCTTCAATAACTCTTCACCTTCCCTACTGAGTTTCTGTTCAACTCTTGAGTCTGAAAAGAACACCATAGGGCAAATGCTTTCAAAACACTGTATGCCTGTATTTTAGAATGGTAGTTCATGTTCAGTGAGGTAAGGTTAATATTCTTGAACTTCACATAGTAGGAGAGTTATAATTAGATAATGATACAAATAAAACAGTAGTTTATTCTAGATTTGCAGCTTGTATCAAAGAAATACTTGTATTCAAATTCAGATTTGAATTTGTATATCAAAATGCATATATGATTTTTATAAATTGGTTCTTAGAAGCCTTCTAGTGATGGAGATAACCAACATATTTGTATTTTGCTTGTAGAAGTTTATGAAGTAATGATATCAGTCTTTATTTTTTATCAGTGACTACAGGAGCACTTTATTTCTGTAACAACTAGTTGCTCCTTGATCATTTTTCCAGATTATGTTGGTAGCATATGTGCAATGGGCAAGGAGTAGATTTCAGGCAGTTTCATGGAATAGAATTTCCTAATTGATGTTTATACCCCAGCTGGCAGTCTCCCAGGTCTAGCTGCTGAAACTTTGATCTTTTCAGGAAGCTATTAGCTAGATCGTTAGAGTTCAGCTCCATTGACACATGCATGTATAGCCAGTTGGACACTTTTCAAAATAAAGCTATTTTGAAATAAGTTTTTACCTGTCGACTTGGAGATTTGGTGTATTTGTTAGGGGCAGATTGACAGTTTGAAGCACTGAAGTTTAAAATAAAATGCACTGACTGAATAAATATTCATGAAATTTCCATTTAAAATTAGAGACTAATTTAACCAGTAACTCTTTCTCTATAGCTGAACTGTATAAACTGAGCAGATTACTATAATTTGGTTTTTCTTCCTTCTTATAGCTTGTAGAGACTTCATTAAAAGGAGAAATTGCCTTTGATCCCAGAAGCGCCTATTACTTGTGGTTTGTGATGGATTTTTGTGACGGAGGAGATATGAATGAGTATCTGTTGTCCAGGAAACCCAATCGTAAAACTAACACCAGCTTCATGCTTCAGCTGAGCAGTGCCCTGGCTTTCTTACATAAAAACCAGATAATCCATCGAGATCTAAAGCCTGATAACATCCTGATTTCTCAAAGCAGGTTGGATACCAGTGACTTGGAACCCACACTAAAAGTGGCTGATTTTGGCCTAAGTAAAGTTTGTTCAGCATCTGGGCAGAACCCAGAAGAACCTGTCAGTGTAAACAAGTGTTTCCTTTCTACAGCATGTGGAACAGATTTCTACATGGCCCCTGAAGTGTGGGAGGGACATTATACAGCAAAAGCTGACATCTTTGCTCTGGGGATTATCATCTGGGCAATGCTGGAAAGGATCACATTCATAGACACAGAGACAAAGAAGGAACTCTTGGGGAGTTATGTAAAACAAGGAACTGAGATTGTGCCTGTTGGGGAGGCGCTTCTGGAAAATCCCAAAATGGAACTTCTCATTCCTGTGAAGAAAAAAACTATGAATGGGCGAATGAAACAACTGATTAAGGAAATGCTGGCTGCAAACCCTCAGGATCGTCCAGATGCTTTTGAACTAGAACTCAGATTAGTACAAATTGCATTTAAAGATAGCAGCTGGGAAACGTGACACATATATTATTTGCAAATATCTTGGATGATATGCTGCTTCTGTTTTAACACTGATGCAACATAATGTGGCTGAAAAAGAATATAAAAAGCTAAACTCCACCGTCTAAGGGTTAAGATTTTATTGTGGGATTTTTTTTTTTCTCTCATTTTTCTTAAGTCCAAGCTGGCCATTTTGTTAATACGTTTTAAATGTGTATTACCAATGTGGGTGTAAATTTTTTTAAATGGTCATTGGTAGAAGTTTGGTAGGAAAATTCTCTAAGAGCCAAGAAAAGAAGAGAGTCCAGTTTTCTGGAAATATGTCTCTAAGTATTTTAGACATTCCTTGTCAGTATTAGGAATTTCCATGGAAAAAGAGGTTTGCATGCTGGTAATGCAACCTTTGAAGCTTTGTAAAGGAAACATATATGTATATATTTATGTATATGTAAGTATGTGAATGTGTGCATTTTGCATTCCATATGAAAAAAATGCCACTTCTGTTTAAATTATTTGATGTAGGTTTGGGTTTTCGAGATTTGCTGGTGAAATCAGTGATGAAAAATAAAAGAACCTTCCCTCATCTTCCTACCCTGCCCCTCCCTCTAATGAAATCATACTAATTTTTTTATTTTTGTAATATTATACAGCTTTTTTTTAAGGCATCATTTTGGAGAGTCTAAAATTATCTGATTAAACATAAGTAAAATTAAGTGATCCAAAGCTGCTGAAGTATGTTTGAGCTCTCCAGTGCCCTATAACTGCAGGAGTTGAATTAGCCATGCAGTCATGTACTGGCAGGTTGGCAAGGACATCCATGGTTCAGTCATACCTTGTTTAGGTAACCAAGCATGCAATTAACCAATTAAGCCACTGAGCTGGGACATTTCTGCACTTGAGCATCTGCAATCTCAATCTGTTATAAATCTGGACGCAGGAGTCTTCTGTTTCTGAAAACTTTGCTATATATAACTCTAGTACTTGATACATTAATTTTTTATTTCAAGGCTTTGTCTAGGCCTCAGCATAAAGTTGAAGAAACCAAATGAGCTCTACCCTCACATTGCCTGCCTGAATGGTCTTTTGTTTAGTCACTGGAATTCCTTTCTTTTTGGCACTAATGCTGTTTTCTCTTGTCTAATTTGACAGAGTAATGGTAGTGATATAGTTGTATTCAATGTTGATCACCTTTTTCTAAACTGGGAGATGATATCTATACAGTTTGGCAAATGGGTAAAATATTGTGGCGTTAGTTATATCTTTCAAATAGAAAAGTTATCAATCGTATACAATCACTTGGTATGGTCTTTGTCAAGAACCAATAGACCATTATTCTTCTTGAAGTCACTTTAATTTTAAACCTATATATAGGTTGTCTACAATTTGTTTTCCTGTAAATGCAGATAGTTCAAATCTAAAAGAAGAAAGTTTTCCTAAAACAGAACATTAACCTTTATGGTTGTTAATAGTTTGAGACCATTGTGTATAGATTAATCTTTATAAAGCACTAGAATCTTTGGTCAAAAGTAAAAAAACAAAAAAAAAAGAATATTGAAATCATTGATAGTCTCCATAGTCTCCTGAGCTTTTTGGAACTTCCACAACTTTTGGAATATTGCTATCATAATTTTTTCCTTATTTAAAATGTGTTAAGGGGACTATAGAAGGTAAAAAAGCACACAAAAAAATTGCAGTACATAAAATTTCTGAACTATGCATTACTTGGTTTGGAAGTTTAAAATTCGGACTGAAAGATTTTATTGAAAATCTTTTGAAATTTGAAAATCTTTATTGAAAATAAAATCTTTTAAATAAAAAAATACGCTTTTTAACATCACTTTCAAGCTAATAAATGTAAGAATTCTTTTGGAAATTAGAGGTGGAAATACACTGAAATTTCATGATAATTGACCCTGTAGATCAAATTATTATAACATAGATCTGGCCAAGGAGATTGAGTTATTGGAAATAAAAAGTGTCATTATAATGTCTCTTCAATAACAGCACTTCAGCAGAGGTTCATGATGATTTAGGTGACGGTATGCCAATGCTTCATTTGCTCTTTAAATATCTACATGTCATGGTTTCTGAAGTACATAGTTTTTGGTCCAGCTTCATTTAAAATAGTTAATGATTATAATTTATTTTGAAAGTTTACCTGTGAAGTAGAATTCTTTCTTTCATTGGCAGTAAGACTGTGAGGTGATCAGGAAGTTTTTTCTGAAATTTTCTTCCCTGGTGTTCTAAAATAACCTATGATACCAAGCAAAATGATAGTTAAATTCTTTGTCTTTCTTTGTTTTTTCAGTTAGGAGGTATTTATTAAGTACCTACTGTGTGCTCAGCACTAAAGGTCAGTTGATAAAATGACAATTTAAAATGATGTATAGCCACAGGTCTTTTCCAACCAGGAGTAAGAAATAAAAGATGATTAGTGATATTTGGAAATTCCTGGATATTTGCTAGAGGAAAAATTAAAGCAAGAATTTGTGCACAGTGCCTTGCCCATAATAGGTACTCAATAATTAGTCCTTATAGAGCCTCTTGCCATGGTTTGTAGCATTTTTATGAAATTTGTCTTAATTGAAAAAAGACCAAATATTTCAAATAAGCTTATAGGCAGCTGTGGCCAGTTAAAATAATGGGGTTGTACAGTTAGTTCCTAGAATGTTATTTTGCACTAGTTGTCACTTAGAAAGATGGGGTTCTTTGTAGATTTTTGGTGCTAAGGGATACTTTGTCATTATGATAAAGTAAGTGTTAAGTGTCAGATAAATAGCACACTGAATAGTTCTTTCTGCTGGTCTGTTTCTTCCTCTTTGTTGTTGTTGTTTTTAACTGTAAAATGTTTATCAATCAAACTATTGTAGCAGCTACAAATAATTCACCAGCATGACAAAATGGTCAAAAAATAAGTCATCAGCACTTCAAAAATGAAAGCAACTTTTGAAATTTTCTTTTAAAATTGTCAAATATATTTTATGAAGAATTTATAAAAGGGGGAAATGATTGTAATTTATTGTTCATGACTTTTTTTTTAAATAAAGTGAGTTTCAACAAAAACGCTGAAAATTCTACATTGCTGCTTTGGTGGCTCTCTGAGAAGTTCTGTAGTGCTTTACTTCATGAATATAAAATAGAGCGTATAAAATGTGAAACTGTCATTTTCAGCCTTATGTATTAAGTGAAACCTATATATAATACAAGCTGTTGCTGAGGAAAAGATTGAATTACAGGTGTTTCAGAATTTCAAGTTCTCTAAATTTTCATGCTTACAATCTTGCTGTATTAGAAGAACTTGTAGTGCCTGAAATAAATGATTTTTTTTTCCATTTTTCCTTCTATCTCATTAAGCTCAGAATGCATCCCAGACTCAGAATGAAGTATAGTAAATGTACTAAGGATGCAATTTTTCAATATATAACTTGAGACCGTGGTTTCTTTTCTATAAAAAAGTCATCTGAGCCACTTTTTTGTTTTCTTTTATAGGTTTTGTTATGTATGCCTTCTCCAGAATAAAGTACTGTGCTTAGTAGTACAGTGAAACAGCAGAGGGAAAATGGAAGATACAAAACATTAACCCTACATGTGATCTAGTGATGAGTAGGAAAGTAGGCATCAGGAATTGCAGCTGCTTCTGACTCTGCCACCTCCTGTATAGCCTTTGCAGACAGGTAAATTTTGACGTGTATTTAGAGATTACTTTTTAAATTTTAATCTTAAAACTATAAATACTTGTATTTACTAGCCTTTTTGTAATCCTTTGCAGTTTACAAAGCACTTTCACATGGTTTTTACATATCTTTTCAATGAGTTTTACTTAAAATAGGGGCTGACTTCTTGATGAAATTAACAGTAATTTAATTCCAGTTAGTAAGGTAAAGGTTTTACCTTAACACGGGATTTTAGTGCCTAATCTCTGTCTCCAGTCTGAGTTTTCTCTAACAAATCTTTACCTTTCTCACTGAAGTAATGACCTTGGTTGTTTTGGTCTTTTCTTTAAATTCAAATGTTGCTTAGTCGACCAATCATAGATGTCCTCTAAAGTGCAGTGTAATGATAGACAGTTGGTTTGTGGTTAGATAATAACTCCCACTAGAGAAAACCTCCCAGCCACACCTCTCAGAGCCACACCTCTTGAGGGCAAAGTGCATCTTTTAAAGGCAGTACTTTCCCTTTTGCAATTGTCATTGGTTCTAAGGGAATGTTTAAAAAAAAAAAAAGACGCCTAGGCTTTTGACTTCACTCTTTCATTTCCTGTTCAGCCCTGGTATTTCAAGCTTAGCTTGTTCTGAGCAGAGGTTAGGCAACTTAGTATTACCAAAGGCACTGTGGTCTTTCAGCAGAAGCACAGGTTTTGGTGTAACAGGTCTTATATTGAATGCTAGCATTCACCAACTAGCTTTCACCAACACCTACATAATTAATGTGTGGAGTTGGGCAAATCACTTCATCCTGAGCCTCAGTTTACATGTCTATAAAATAGAGGTTATATTTACATTTCAGGGGTTTTGTAAGGGTCAGCTATAACACACATAAAGTGTCTTGCATATTAAGTTCTCAGTTGGTTACTGTCTCATTGCTGTTACTGTGTTCTGATTTTGATGTTATGTTGAATGAAAAAATGGATTCCCCAGGAGTCAGTGTTCAGTTGTAACTCTGATCCTTCTCCCCTCTGGGAGAATCTGATGAAGGCACTACATCCTCTCCTCAGGAAAATGTTTGCCTGTAATTTTAGGGGATTTATCGACCCTCACATGGACCCCGTGTTAAGGGACCCTGAGCTATAGTCTCCCACTGAGTACCTCTGTGCTAAAGCTCTTGAGTCATACGTGAGAAAATGGGCCGTATGTGAGGAGACTTGTAGGGTACTTGCACTGTTTTGTTTCTTAACCTGGTGCTGGTTAGATGAGTATGATTACATTGTGAAAATTCATCAAGCTGGATTCACAATTCTTACACTGTTCTCTAGTTATCTATACTTCAGTAAAACTATAATTTAAACAAATATGCATTGAGGCTGGAGACTACGGTGACAACTATTGTCAGAGGCAGAAAGGGAAAGGAGACAGGCTTTGAAATCAGACACTACCTTTCTATTACTAGCTATGTGACTTTCATGAGTTCCCTAACCTCTCAAATCCATAGCTTCCCACATGTATAAAACAGAGATGATACCAGTGCACTGTGACAATGAAATGAGATGCATGTAGAAATGCACGGCACACTCAACAAATCATTGCTTCTGATTCTCTTTGGAGGACTCAGAGATTGACTCTGAGCCACCTCTACTGCTAATTTACACCCCTGATAGAGAGCAAGTTTGTTTGTTTGTTATTTAATTTAGATTATATTTTTCCACAATATTTGAAAAATATCTTACATTCCAACACTATAGTGTCCTGCCTGGTTCTTTGCCTTGTACCCTCCACAGGTATAGTTCTTAATTAATAATCTCCTTAGCCCAATTTTCTTTCCTCTTTCTGTTTGCTGATAACATGATCGATAGCAATTCACGATGTGTGCTGTCTCTCTGACATAGATTACCAAGCCTGGAAACTTGGAGAGTACTCATAAGTACTAAATACTAGAATGTCATGCCATTTCTCCTAGCTTTGGGTATAAAGCGGGGAGAGTGTGATTTAACCAGTATGATTTGAGAGGTGACAGCAGAAGCACAGCTGCAAGAGGGCGAGAGAAAAGCATGTCAATACTGACTAAAACTCCAATAACAAGAATAGAGTGAAACTATAGTGGTTTTCAACTCCAACCCACGTTAGAATTTTAACTTAGGAAGGTTAAAAAAACACAAAATGAAAACTTCTGCTTCTGCTTCTGACCATTAGAGAGTGGCAGGGCCTAGATTTGTCTTCCTGCCTTAAATGACTTAAATGCCAGACACTGGACAACTAGCAGTGCAGGACAGTGACCCCTGGGAGAAGGAAATCAAATGAAGTAAGTCTTGTGATTGTCCCAGCCTACTTCCTGGAGAGAATCTTCAGGCTGCAATCTCCCTGAGTTGAGGATACAGCATTCAGAGTCCAGGAAGGTCAGGCCAACTAGAATTCATTGGGGAGAGGGAGCCGAACAGAGAAAGAACCCCAGGCATTTGCAGAAAGTTTTTTTTAAGACACTGGCTGAGCACTGATCAGTACATGCTTGTGAGGAAACTGCCTGAGAGGAGGAGAAACCATCTGAAAGGATCAGGTGGAACAACTCTCTGAGCTCACACAGGGCCGAGGATCATTGCTGTTCCCACTAGCCAGAATGGAAAGACCTAATACATCATGGAAGTACATACATCAAGAGTGAGGCCAAATTAGTCCTAGGCTAGCAAAGCTTAAAAGTAAGTCTTGAAAGGATAATTTTTTCCCCCTAAGAAACTTAATGTGCTAGGAGAAAGCTCAAAATTACCTAAAGGAGTACAAAAAATTTCAGTCCTCAGTAACGTAAACTTCACAATGTCTACCATCTAATTAAAAAGTATTAGGTATGCGAAGAAAGCAGGAAAATACAACCCACAATGAACAGAAAAACCAATGGAAACAGACCTCAGAAATAACAGATAATAGAATAGTATACACAGATGTTAAATATACTTCATATGTATATTTAAAGGCAGAGGAAAGCATGAGCATGGTAAGGAGAGAAGGTATGGAATATATGCATTCCAAAATGAACCTTGAGAGATAAAAATGTAATTACTGAGATGAAAAATACACAGAAATTTTATATTATAGAAGAAAAGATTAGGGACCTTGAAGACATATCAATCTAAGCTATACAAAATAAAACAGAGAATGGGGAAGGTTTAGCTCAGCGGTAGAGAACATCCTTAGCATGCACAAGGTCCTGGGTTCAATCCCCAGTATCTCCTCTAAAAATGAATAAATAAATAAACCTAATTACCTCCATCCCAAAACAAAATAAAACAGAAAAGAGAAAAGACTGGGGGAAAAAAAAGAACCCAGCATTAGTGAGCTGTGAGACATCAAGCAGCCCATGTACCACTGTGGTCCCAGAAAGAGAGGTGAGAGTTGGAGACAGAGAAAATATCTGAAGTAATAATGGTTAAAATTTTTCCTAAATTTGATGACAGTTATAAACTCAGAGATCCAAGAAGCTCAGCAAGCCCAAGAACAAGAAGACTACACCAGGGTGTATCAGTTACTTAAAATCAATGATAAAATCTTAAATGGAGCCAGAGGAAAAAGTTGCCTTGCATACAAAGGGGAAAATTTAATGACAGATTTGTTGGAAATAATGCAGGCCAAAAGACAGTGGGACAACATCTTTTAAATACTTAAAGAAAACAAATAGTCAGGACCGGCTGCTGAGACTAATGATTCACTGTGGCAGTCTCTGCACATCATGAGGAGACAGACGCTGCTGCCTTTGATTGGCCTTGGTCCTCATAGCTCCAAAAAGAAACAGGATCTCGATAAGCTCTATGAGCTGAAGTCCGAAGCGCAACAGATTATGAACCAGTTTGGCCCCTCAGCCCTAATCAACCTCTCCAATTTGTCATTGATAAAACCGGAACCAGCTAACACCCCTCCACAAGGCTCCATGGCCAATAGCACTACAGTGGTAAAGATCCCAGGCACTCCTGGGACAGGAGGGCGTCTCAGCCCTGAAAACAATGAGGTATTGACCAAGAAGAAATTACAAGACTTAGTAAGAGAAGTGGATCCTAATGAGCAATTAATTGGATGAAGATGTAGAGGAGATGCTGCTGCAGATTGCTGATGTTTTTATCAAGAGTGTGGTGACAGCAGCCTGCCAGCTTGCCCGGCATTGCAAGTCCAGCATCCTGGAGGTAAAGGATGTCCAGCTGCATTTAGAGCACCAGTGGAACATGTGGATCCCGGGATCTGGCTCTGAAGAAATCCGACCCTACAAAAAAAGCTTGCACCACAGAAGCTCACACAGAATGGCACTGATCCAGAAAACATCCAAGAAGTAACATGTAGAAAGGTCAGGGAATGGACAACAATGTATTTGGAGATACTTGAGCTGAGACCTCAGCTACCTCATCCTTGGATTTTTTTTTTAATGCTTTACAGAGAAGCATCTATTTTTTGTTAACAGAAATGCAATATCTATAATGACTGAGAAGATCTGCCAAAAGAATAAAGCCTCCTACCCTAACTTCTGGTCCCTTTTCCCTGCTGTCTCAAAGAGGAGCCATGTATCTTTCAGAGAAGATTTTATTTGTGGCTTACTATATAAGTGATTGAATAGGGGACAAAGGATTATGGCCTTGTTTGGTCAGACAATATTAGCAGGATTTGTAGAGATTTTTGTTTCCTTCTCCTTTCCCCCTTTCCTTGTACTTTGTAATGTCAGTATTTATATGAGTACAACTTTCATTTGCTTTTCCAGGATAAAGAAGTTATCAATCAAAAAAATTGTCAATCTAGAATTTTACACCCAGATTAAAAAAAAATCTTTCAAAAATGAAGATAAAATACTTTTTTCAGAAGTCCAAAAGCTTCAAGAAGACATCACCAGTAGACCAACACTACAAGAAATATTAAAAGAAGGCTTTCAGGGAGAAGGAAAATGACAGCAAATGGATCTGGGGCTAGACAAAGCAATGAAGAGCAACAGAAATGGTAAACGTGTCAAAATACAAAATACTTTTCTTACTTTAAAATCTCATTAAAAGAGGAAAAATAATAAGAATGAATTGTGGGGCTTATGATATATGTAGAATTAAATATAGGACAATAATAACACAAAGGCCAGAAGAGGGGTAAAGGAAGTTCGCCATCATTATGTTCTTAAACTATGTGAAGTTATATGAAATTTGAAATAAACTATAATAAGTTAAAGGTACATGCTTTAAACCTTAAAGCAACTACCAAAAAACAAAACAAAACACCAAAGTGATACAGCTAGTAAGCCAATAAAGGAGATAAAATGGACTCATCCAAACTACTCAGTCCAAAAGAAGGCAGAAAAGGAGGTAAAGGGAACAAAAGAACAGATTTGACAAGGAACAGCGTGGCAGATTTAACAATGTGATTTACTGGGCAAAGAGGATAGGTATAGCTCAGTGATAGAGCATGTGCTTAGCATGCAGGAGGTCCTGGATTCAATCCCCAGCGCCTCCATTAAAAATAAATACATACATACACACACACACACACACACACACAAACCTAATCCTTCCTCAAAAAATGTGATTTACAATGAAGGCTTTGGAACACACCACATCAGTTCTAACCTTCGAAGGGACTGGAGACTGACAGTATTGACCTGAACCTCTAGGAGGGGCTGGACTGAAGGTCAGCCATTCAGACAGTATGTGACCAAGCCTTCATTGAAACTCTGGGCCCCAAAGGCTCAGGTGAGCGCTCCTGGTTGTCATTACTCTGAGTATTATCACATTTCAACACCAGGAGAGTAATGTGTCTTTGAGGATAACAGAAACTTCACTTTTGGAACTCTCCCAAATCATACCCTTGTGTGTCTCTGCTTTTGCTTTCAATTCTAGTGGGTCTGGTTTTAATGTGTATCCTTTTGCTACACTAAAACTGCAATCATCAGTATAGCACTTTCCTGGATGTCTCCTTCCAGCAAATTATTGAAACCGGAGGTGGCCCTGGGAACTCCTGAATTTGTAGCTAGCTCCTCTGAAGTGAGGGTGGCCCTGGGAATTCCTTAAGTTGCTGTTGGTGTCTGCAGTGAGGGCAGTCTTATGGGGAGTATGCCCTTAATAGGAGACCGCAAAGGATTATAACTACAATGCAAGAGTTGATGTGAAATAAACCCTGACACTCAGAAAGGAGGGAATATGAAAGTTTCCTATATCAACTGTGGCCTAGAAAAGAAGGGAAAATAAAATTCTCCTCTAAGAATTCATAACTTACAAGCCAGTTCTCTCATAAAATCTGAAGTCAAATCACATTACTTATGTAATGCTAAAATCCTCAAGCAGAGAATTTAAAGTGGTGTAGGCTGGTGGTACCAACACATTATTGATAGAAGTACGTGCACATTGTCTCTGAAGGAACTCAAGACCAGCACAGGCCTCAATTCCCACAAATTCATAGGTAATACGAGCAGCTCATGATTAAAAAAAAAAAATCACCAAACACATAAGGTAACAAGGCACCATGAGGGAGAATAAGTAGAACTGAGAGATGGCAGAAACAGACCTTCAAAGATACTGGAATTATAAGACACACAACATAAAATAAGTCTGTTTGCTATTTTAAGGAAACAAAAGAGAAACTTGATACTCTGTGAGTACTAGTACATTTGAAAAAAGAACCAAACACAATTTTGAAAATTCAAAAATAAGTTAATTGAAATAGAAAACTCTGTAGACATTAGGTTAGAATTGCTGAGGTAACCATTAAAAGACAGAGCCTATAATTTCTAAGCAAGCAGAAGCGAAGGGTAGGGAAATCAATCTACAAAAAAAGGGAATTTTTTTTTAAAAAGAGAAGGGATTGCAGTAGTGAAGTTTTAAAGAAAAGTGACCTGCAAGCTCAGGTTAACCCCAAAAGATCTGACCTTGGAAACAAAATTAGGATGCTAGATCTCTCTTTCAATAAGATCTCACTAGAGCCCTTGAAAAATAAAAAAGATAGGATTTTCCTTTTGACTTTATTTAATAAAAGTATTATTTATTCTTTGCTTGCTTTTTAGCTAATGTTATTCACAAATGGAGGAACCCCTGTTAAATCTTGGAAAATGATGAGTGTACTTTGAGTTTGATTTTGTTATGTTTAAGAAGTTTACAGTATGAAATTAAGAGAGCTGTAGAACACAAAATACAGAGTAATAAAGTTGGATGAGTTTTCTGAAAATTAAAAGGGGAAAAGTATAACACATATAATTCACATTATAAGAGGAGAAAAAATAAATAAAAATATATTAATCTCAGTGAATGAGCTAAATTCTCCAGTTCAAAGATAATAGGTGTCAGCCCAAGTAAAAGAACAAATCCAGCAATGTTCTGTTTACAAAAGCCAGATCTAAAACATAAGAATACAGATTGACAAAGTTTGGAAAAAGAAATATTAGGCAAAAAATAAACAAAAATAAAGAGAACAAAATAAGTGTAGTAAGACAAAAAAAAATATCTAGAGATAAAGAGGGTCACTACATAATAAAGTTCAATTCACCACAGAGAGAAAGCACATTTCTGAGTTGGTATACACTAATAACAGCCTCAAAATACAACAGGACAAAATGGACAAATCCACCATTTCACAGTGGAACATTTTAACATAAATTGTTAAAATTTGTAACAGTAATTGATAGATCAAGTAAACAAATATTCAGTAAGGACATGTGAGATTTGGACCATACAATTAACAGGCTCTATATGTTCTGGTCGTCTGTTGTCTGTCCTCACTGTCAACTCCTACTTCATTGTCTTGATTACTAAATCAACCCTTAACATCACTCATGTCACACAGCAAGGCCTCAATAGATGTTAGTGATCACAGCAGCAGCAGTAACTTACTATGTGATTTTGGTCGAGCCACTTAACCTATGAGCCAGGTTACCTCTTCTAAAAGTGGTCATAAAAAGAAATTATTTTTCTAAGTTGCTTTGCAAACCAAATGAAAATGTTTGTGAAGATATTTCAAAACTACAAAGATATAAATGAATTATTGCTCTTAACTGGTATTACAAAGCACCAAGTGACGAGGTAAATAACCATCGGAGTGGTCACCAGGTAGAACAGCAGCACTAAGGAAGCCCTCGGAGTGCTCGGTGTGCCAGTGGTGTGGACCCTTGGGCTGTTGGTGCTGGGAAGAGAGGCGGCCAGTGAAGGCAGATCAGGAAGGCTTCTAGAAGGGTGAAACCTGCCCTCTGGTGGATGAGCCTGGGATACCTTGCTCAAATGCAGAAGAGCTTTCTGGGTGGCTTTGGGTAAACTACTCCCTAGTCAGAACTTCTACATCCTCTCAATTCCAGGGACTTGATTCCTATATACATTGTAGGGTAGGGTGGGAGAATTTGGAAACAAAATTCTCATTGTGGCCTGTGCCTCAGTGCCAAGCTCACCTCATCTCAGATTCTTGTTAGGGGCAGTCTCTAAAGGGTGATTGACCATAGCTTACACAGTACCTCAGTAAACAAAACGGCCTGGGCTCCCATCTCCTGATGACCAATCTCTTTTAGGTCAGGAGATGGCAAGGGCGGCCTCCCTGATTATGGATGGAACCTCAGGAAGCCAAAGGGGAGCAGATGACTGAGGATCTAGCACTTTTCCGGCCCAAAGATTTATCCTCAATTCTCTTCTAAAGGCACTGAAACATTATTGATGCTCTGGAACTAGAGGGTGCTTAATATTTGTTTATAGAATAAATGTTGAAGGGAGGAGGTAGGAAAGGGAGTCTAAATTTCAGGTAGAGTAGAAAGAGATGTTTTGGAGGAGATGCTCAGAAGCCCCCTTCAGATGGCCTTGGGGTCTCTGAAGGGAAGCCGGAGAGAGGCTGAATTGTTCCTGGGGGCTGGGTATGTCCCCAGGGTAATACACTGCTGGTGTCATGGCTGGGTTCTCTGAAAACAGACACTGAGACAGAGTTTGAGGTGCAAGGTGTTTATTGGGGAACAACACCTATGATGAAAAGGGGGGAGGAACAAGGCTTAGGCAGAGGAAGAAGTTAAACTATGATACAAGCCTGGCAAAACCTCGCCCCACCAATCTGGTGTGGAGCCTCTGAATTAGGCTGGAAGGGCTAGACCTTTAATACCCCACCTCCTCCCATCACCAGATATACAGGCTACCCTGGGAAGGGTGTGACCTTGGGTGAGGGGGCTCCTCTGCAGGTTGTGGGCTGCAGGAGATGGGCAGCAAGCCCTTCCTTGAAAGCTGGAGTCACCACAAACCACCTGGAGCACTCAAATCCACTTCCCCGTACACAGTCAAGGAGCATCTCCTTCAGGAGTCCACTGAGGGAACTTGGGAACTACAGTCCCCACCACTGCAGCTGGTCTTGGGGCTGCAGTTAAAACTCATCTCCCTCCTCCTCTACCCATCCCAGGCTCCCCTCACCCTCAGCTACTTACTACTCAGTGACTCACATGGTGCTTTTATCCAGACCCTCATCCTCAGGGAGCCTGAGCCCCTGGTCACCATGCCCTTCTCAAGCCAGGGTTACCTTACCTGGCCACTTACAGTTACAACTGGGCTAGGGAACACGAAGAAGCACCCAAGTGGATCACCTGAGATCGACACTTACTCCTCTGTGTCCCCGTGGTGTAACAGCAGCCTATTTATAATCAGGTTAAACACTCCCACCGCAACAGTGACCCCAGTTGCTGACTACTGATCCCAGGACTCAAGAACTCAAAGCACCCAGGAGGCAGACATAGCTTATAATTCAATGCAATTTTTTTTGGCAGAAGCGTCCTCCCCCTTTGATGACCAGGGCCCTTAACCCTGCAGAGTGGCTGGGCTGGGAAATACAAGGTCTCCAGGGGGTTATTAAAATAAGAGCAAGTGAGGTCACTCCTGCTTCACCCCCTGGTTCCTATACTTCTACATTCTTCCTAATGGGGACATAGTACCATCAAGATCTTTGATTCAATCAATGCGTTGGAGCAAGTATTGCCCATCAGTGTCCTATTTTGGCCAGAGCTTTACACCCTCATCTCCTTCAATTGCCAGATATGGGCCACCCTGAGGAGGACATGACTTTGGGGAAGGGGACTCTCAGCAGCTGAGGCAGACCCTAAGGAGGTGACAGCCATAGGCAGTCAGCTAACTGCACTGCCTACAGATGGGAGCTGTGAGCCCTTCCCTGAGGGGACATGATGAGTTAGGGACCCAGATTATCCACATATGGCTTCTCTTGCCCCCACCGCGCACACACACATTTTTCCTTAAACTTGCTCTCCTCATGGTCTCAAGATGATAGAGTAGTTCTAAGAATCACATCTAGAGGAGGAAAGGGGCCATTTCCTCCAGTGTCTCCTTGAGAGCAAGGAACCCTTTCCTAGGACCCTGCAGCAGACTTCCCCTCATGTTTCACTGGCCAGAAAGGGAAACTGCATAGTTCTGGAAAGCCTTCTGGGGCCCAAAGGTTATAACACCCTGGTGCCAAGACCTACCTTCTCAAGAGGCTCCCTCTGGCCCACTCCACAGTCCTTCCAGATCCTCTTCAAAATTCATTCATGGAACAAATGTATTGAGAACCCACTAAGCACCAAGTACTGTTCCAGGCACTTGGGATATATCAGTGAACCAAACAGAGATCCTTGCCTTCGCTGAACTTACAGTCTAGTGGTCTAGTTGGGGGTAGGGGGGCATTTGTGAGCACAAATAAGCAAATTGTTCAGTATGTTAGAATGTGATAAGTTAAAAAAAATCAAGAAGAAGCAAAGAAAAAGTAGAGCAGAGTAAAAAAAAGATTGGGAGTGCTGCAGAAAGATGCTGGCTGACTAAGGTCAGGGTAGGTCTCACTGGGTAGGATTTTAATAAAGTCCTGAAGTAGATGAAGGAGGTATCAAGCACAGAACTAGAGGAAGGGCATTCCAGGCAGAGGGTCAAAGGCCCTAACATGGACCTAGTTGGCATGCTCAAGGAACAGGCCAGGAGACCAAATTACCTGGGGCAAAGTGGGTGAGAGCGAGGTTAGTAGGAGATCAGGTCAGAGATTGAAAAGGGCCAGGTCATGTAGAGCCTTGCAAAAGCAGTGAGGGCTGACTTTACTGCGAGTGAAACTTTTTCCAGGAGTTGAGCAGAGAAGTGACATGATTGACGTATATCTTTAAAAGGACTGATCAAGCTGTTATGTTGAGAGTAGACTATTGGGGATGAAGTTAGTTGAAGGGAAACTTAGAAACTATTGCAATAATCCAAGAAAGAGATAGTGATAGTTTGGACCAGGATGGAGTAGGACAGAAGTGATACAAATCTGGATGTCTTCTGAAGATGGAGCCAACAGATGCTGCTGATGGATGAGAGGTGGAAAGTAAGAGAAAGAGTTGTGTCCAAGATTACGCCAAGGTTTTGGCCTCAGCAATTGGAAGATTGCACTGAGATGGAGAGGAATCAACTGAGATGAGGAAGGCAATAGTGGGAGAGATTTAGGGAAATAGGAGATAGATTAGTAGTTAGTTTCGGACATGTGGATTCTTGGCTTCCCAGAATTAACGTCAATTCAAAGCTAACGTCTAGTAATTAGTAAAAGGCCTGGATTTCCTTCCCTTTCCTCCTTGCCTGGAGGAAGATTTACAGTCTATGCTTATGGCAGCGCTACAAGGTCCTCCCCTGGGACCTGGCCTCCTATTCAATCAGGACTTCAGGTCTGTGAGTTGGCTTAGCTATGAAAATTAGCTAAAAGGTTGAGATGCTCCATTGGGACAACAATTTAAGTTAGGCTTTTGGCCATCAGATATGAAGGGTTTTCTGTTATATAACTCAATATTTAATAAGTTGTTCATCTGTTTCATTCCTAGGGGCACTGATCAAAGATCCCTGTAAGCCAAAACATTCTGATTATCACTTCATCCTGCTGCACATTACAGTGAAGGCCCCTGCCTTGCCTCTGGCAGTTCAGCCACTTGGCCTCTGCTCCTCTAGGACCCCATCCTCCCCAGTGAAATCAGGGAGCCCATCTCAGTGGCGCCTCTTTCAATCAAACTGCAGAGGACATCCACCGTACAATTTTTCAAGGATACGGATGCTGCTCTCACTAATGCTTATCTCAACATCTAGGTTCTTCTGCACCCTCTTGAAGAATGTATTTGGTGGGAATAGGGAGTATAAGCAATTTCATGTAATAAATCTTCTCCAATTTTCCTATTTTTTTCTTGTTTGTTTTGTTTTTGCATGGGAAATGATTAGGTTTATTTTTTAATGGAGGTACTGGGGATTGAACCCAGGACCTCATGCATGCAAAGCAAGCACTCTACCAATTGAGCTATATCCTGCCCCCCTATCTTTTTAGACGTCAGACACATTCACCAGGAGAATGCTGGCATCTCAACCTCACTGAATACAGGTCATGTTGAGTACTAGGTTCAATTAACTGAACAAGCCAACGCCAAGAGCTACTTTCAGCTGCAAGAGATAACACATTAAATCTAGAATCTCTAGTAAGGGCGCCCATAGCAATAAAATCAGTCTGATCTAGTGTTTTATTCTTTCCTTGACCCCACCTCAGTTCTATTCAACCAAGTTCTCCAAGGGTGGAGTCCTGACATCTGTCTTGTTAACAAGCACCCTAGTAAATTATATATAGCCAGCTGGAATGCACCCAACGAATACCTTTGGGGAACTACTGTCTAATCCACTTCCCTTCTTTTAACAGATCGGTATCTGAAGCTGGAGAGAGAAAGTGACTTGCTCCAGACCAAAAGTGAGTTCATGTCAAAGTCAAGACCATAACTTTGGTCTCCTGACTCCTTGCCAGAAGTCCTGCTGCTCCTCCAGGCCAGTTTTACCACAAATGTGGAGGTATGTGATCAGCACACCTGAGAAATTAGTATGGAGATGGGTCAAAATGATAGGCAAACCAAGGCTGCACATGTTCAAGCTATGGGCACTGTGATAAAGGTGACCTGGTTTGGGAGAGAATGATGTGTTTCCTTCTGGTTGATTTGTTTTCTAAGAGACTGAAAAATCAACCCAAGAGGGTGAAGCCAAAACGAAATGGGCTGGCTCACCCAAGTGTAAAGACCATGTGTAGGTTTGCTTCAGACAGGATGACATACAGAGGCTCTGCTCATCAAGGTTGGTCTTCACTGTCTCCGCTCTCTGCCAGCTCTGTCCTGGGGCAGGCTGTCCTCTCAAGGCTCTGTCTTCCCAGGTTCTTGCACAGCAGGGCAGAGAGAGAAGCTTTGTCTCAGCCATTGCAACAACAGTCCCATAGGCTGTAACGGAGTTACACATCCGTCTTTAAATAAAGTACTGTAGCCAGAGAAATGCGATAGGCTTTTGACCCAGGCCTAGGTCAAGTGCCCCACTGAGTCATGTTCCCCTACTGTGGGAGCACAGGGGCTGAGAGTGGCAGAAAGGTGGCCAAGATCAGGGTAAGAGTGCCAGAAGAAAGACAGTAATTGCTGAACAGTAAAAACTGCAGGCATGCCCAGTTCTAGGAACGATGGAGACACTGATGATGATGACATAGCCTAGTGGTAATGTTAAGATGTTAGTTGTAATGCTATGGTGATATAAGAGATGGTGCTTAGAATGCCCACCTCCTGGGGTGTCTGCACAGCCCTCAACCTTCACCTTCTCTAGAAAATGCCCTCCTCACATATAAAAGGGTAAGTCCTCACGGTTGGGTATGTTCAGTGTGACACAACATCTCCATGACCACAGCTCAGTGCTCCCCTTACAAGTGGCTAGAGGGACTCCTGCCCATTAAAGGGCCCCTGATATCAAAAGCATCCAAAAAGTCATTTAGTAAGGACCACCTGGGCATCTGTCACTCGGGACCCAGTGCTCAAGACTGCACAGTGTAAGCCATAATCCTCAATGTCTGCTGAGACCTAACACCAGTCAGTCCCAAAGAAACAAACACTTCTTCACATCTCTCACCATGTCCTCGAAACAAAAGAGGTTGTCATCCTAATGCCAGAAGATGTGCATTGCTGCTGACATTGCAGACAGCCACTGTCTGGAGTATGGGAAAGACTGGTGAAAGCACTTAGGTCAGAGAAAAATACAAATTAATTAACGTGTCAAGTCCTTCCTCTTGGAGAGCATGAATGTTGTGGATTCATCCACGAGGGAGTTTCCCAGCAAGTGCTAAGTGTCCATTTTCTTGCTTCACTTTGTGTTCCAGTGTGTAGTATTTGCCATAGTAGCATATGACGGCTGAAGGACCTCCTGAAGGTGCTTTTGGAGTCGTGGTGACGGAGGTGTAGGTGATGAGGCCTGGAGCAGAATATAGTGGGGGCTGCCCTCCTTCCAGTCCTTGCTTGGGTCCAGAAGACTTGAAGTCCAGCCGAGCCAACAGAGAAGCAAGGCAGGAAGGCCAGTGGGTAGTGAGAGCAGCCTGCCTGAGCCCCACACGAGCGGCAGAATGGAGGCAGGCAGTGCTGCTCCATGGCTAAGAGCCAGCTGGAGTCCCAGCTCTGCCAACTGCAAGCTGTGTGACCCTGGGTGAGTGGCTGCCTCTCCCTGCCAGTTTCCTCACCCACTTCACAGAAAGTTTTGCAGGAGTAAGCAAGGTACTGAGTGTAAAGCACTTAGCATAGTGCCTAGCACAGAGTAAGCACTCAATAAATGTATTTGGTTTTGTTGTTCTAACGCTAGGTCGTAAGCTCCTGGAAGCAGAATCCTATCTATTTTGTTCCTATTGTTCCTTGGCAACACGTAGGTGCTCCAGGAAAAGATGTTCAATGATACTTTCCTTCCCACCCCCGCAGCCCCTTCCCTACCCCACCGCAAGTACCGGGCAGTGGGTGCGCCTGCCGGCTCTGCCCAGAAGCCACACCCCTGCCAGGGAGAGTGGCGGGAGCCAGGCTATTGTTGTGGCCGAGATTCTTTCCGAAACGGAAGGCCCTGAATTAGGGGAGAGCGGCTCTAATCTCCGTGGGGCTCACACGTGGCCAGCGGAGGGGGGCTCTTCCTGTGGTGCTGGGGCTCACCCCTCCCCCTCTCTGAACTCTCCTCCTCTCACCGAACCCACGTCCCCTTCTCCGATTTGATGGAACCCCTGCACCCCATCTTCTCTCTTAGCCCTCCTGAGTGCCTCTCTCTCTCTCCCTGGCGCCCCTTCCCTGGCCTCTTGCCCTCACTGAGACCCTGGCTCCTGCTGTCCTCCTGGCCTCTTGCTCTCACCAACCCTCCCCCAACTCCCCTCTCCAGCCTCCCTACGCCCTCCCTCCCATCGCACCCTCATCAGAAATCCTCTTCAGACTCAGCTTGGATACTCTCTCCTCCTTGAAAGCTTCCCACCCTCCCTGAGGCAGAACAGATGCCCCCATGTCCCCTGCTTTGTTCGTCTCTGTTGCAGCAGCACTGCTCTCACTTGAGCTGTGATCAGTCCTTCACACCTCTGTGTCCCCCGACACCCCCACCCCTGCAGCAGGCCAAGCTCCCTGCCAGTAGAAGCCGGGTCTGACCCATCTGTTGACCCCACAGCATGGAGCAGTGTTCAGAATGATTTGTTGACAGCAGATGAGCATGAGACTGCTGGATTAGAAAAAAAAAAGACTTAGGCCCACGGTGTCAGGAAGGTGGTGAAGATCTAAGAGGCAGACTCCTCTGATGGTTACCAGCACCTGAGCCACTTCTCTGTGCCACACAAGAGCTGGTCTTATTCCCATCTTACACAGGAGGAAACTCAGAGATGTGTAGTTCCAGCTCAAAGCCACACAGCCCACAAGTGGCAGACCAGGGTTAGAATCAAAGGCACCGAGGTGTGGTTGGCTGTGGCAAGGGACCTGTAGCTGTCTGGTAAGGGGGGTAATACACATTTCTCCTCTGTGATGATGTGGATCTGGGGTCTGAGACTGGATCTGAAGGGTCTCCCTGACCTGTCTCATTGTTCTGACACTGACCAGAGCTGCACCCCATACATCACCCCCTCCTGGAAGGAGCCAGTTCTGACTCAGGCCCATTCCCGTCAATCCTAATCCTCAAGGTGATCTGGGAATGAGCTGGAAATAGGAAGGAAACATCCATCAGATTTGGCCTCCCCTCTCAACCGAGGTCCTGGCTCTAGGGCCGGAAGGAGCCACTTTAAGGATCTCCCTGGGGACCCATGACCAGAAAGACAGATGATCTGGTTCAAGGCAAGTGTGGCCAAGAGGCAGGCAGGCAGGCAGGCAGCTAGAGCTCCACCACACAGTCTCCCTGGCCTCATGCCGTCCTCTTTCAGGGCTTACTCCTTCAGGGATCTCTCACCCGAAAAGCCAACCCAGTCTGACCTCGCCCTCATGACCCTGCTCTCCAGTATGGTAGGGGTCTGTGTCTATTGACATCCTGGGATAGGGTACTGCCACCCCTCAGTCTGGGAGCTCCTGAGGGCGAGGTTGTGTCTCCCTGCTCTGACTGGGGGCCCCAGGGCTAGGGCTGTGTCTCCCCACTCTGATGCTCCTGACGAGAGGTGAGGTCACTTCTAGTCACCCTCATCAGACCAGGGGCTACCCCAGGCAGCACCTGTGTTGCACTCTGAATCCCCTCTTTGTGTCCTAGGTCCCTAGAAAAGAGCTGAGATGGAGGCCCCTGCTGCCCTTCCACCCAACCCGGATGCTCCTTTAAGACCAAAGGGATGGGGGTTGTATAAAAGTCAGACACAACAGCCCCATCCTCCCCCTTCTTCACAGGCCAGGTTTCCTGCCATTGACAGCATCCCAGCTGGGCCCTGCCCAGCCTCATGCTTAACCCCTTCATGACCCAGATCTCAGGGCTACTGGCCTGCACTCCCAAACTTCATCTAGAAAATTAGAATGAAAATACATATTTCATTGGGTTTTCAGGATTAAATGTGTTAATCATGGTGTGAAGTACTCAGAAGAATGCCTAGCATGTATTAGGCTCTCAATAAAAGCTAACTATTATTCCTAATTGTGTGAGCTTAGATAAGTCATTTCACCTATCTGAACCTCTGTCTCTTCAGTAGTCAAATGGAGAAAATAATAAAACATACTTCCCAAACATGGTCCTGGGGGTGAATTGTGATGGTGTACATGAAAGCATTTTGCAGAGTGCTGTAAGAACACAATATAGGACCATCATGGATGGAAAAAAAAAAACTTTCTTTAACTAGGTAATAAAAATCTCTTACCCAGAGATTGGCTTTCTGGTTTTCAGACTTATTACCTTACTTGATAGGCAGAGGGTGCAGTGGAAAGAATGGATTTGGGATTGGAATTAGGTAAAGCTCTCCCCGCTCCAAACCTGTTTCCTTAACTATCAAGTGCGGTGGTCACCCCTGCTGGGTTCTGTTTAGGGTCCTTGGGAGGAACAAAGATCAGAGAACACAGGTGTGAATGCGTTTGCAAACATTAAAAAGTGCTAGAAGGGAGGAAAAGGGATTTGTGAAAAGTGGCCAGACTGGGGGGAGCAGGGAGCTGCAGGGAGATGCCCTTTGGGTGGGGGCATTGATCTTTGAGCTCTGGATAGTGCAGTTTACCTGCTGGTACAAGGGGAGGAGTTCTCCTGACACCAGCACTGTGAGATGGGACTCCTCTTTGAAACATAGAGTGTCAGATAAGAAACTGTGCCAGCTCTTAGAAGTCCCCAGCGTGGGCAGAGAAGGAAGGATATCCTTTACCCAGGCGTGGCCCCAGAATCATTCCTTCATCATCTTCTTCCCAGCCAATCCCATTTGCCATCAGAGGACCTTGGGCAGAGGCACCTCCAGTAGGTTCTCTTGTGACCTTCATGTCAAGACATGCTGAGAGGGGCTCACCCTGCACATCTGCAGCACCACTGTCCCCACCCTTAGGTTGCAGATTCCTGGCCTCACCCCTGGGGAGAGCAAGCTTGATACCATCCACACACCCAGACCAGGACAGGTCTGAACCTGCTACAGAGGGGGAAAAAAAAGAACAGTTAACTAGAACTCTGCTATGCTTTCCCAATCTGAACTAAAAGGATCTGCCAAGGCCCAGCAGAGGGGGCTGACCCCACTGAATAGCATGTCCACACCCCAGGCCTCTGGAGGAAGCTTGGGAATCAGGAGACCTTGTTTGAGGTCCTGGCTGTACCCCAAGCTCACTGTGCCTCTGTGCAAATCACTTAAACTGCAAGGGCCTGTGTAAAATAAAGGAGCTGGACTTGATCCAAAAGCCTTCTCCAGCACTGAGACTTTGATCAGGAAGGAGTTAACGGAGGCCAGGCTCCAGGTCAGGAAGGCAAGGGTTAATCTGGTGTGTGTGTTGGGGGGGGGTGGAGGCTCTCTTGGCTTTTCCTGTGGAGAGTGAGGTTTGGCTGCCACCAAAGTTCCTTCCAGTCCCTGCTGTCCCTCCTGCCCTCAGTCAAGACCTGCCCAGAGACCCAGGCATTCAGCCTCCCTAGGCAGAGGTGAGTGTATCCTGAGCCCAAGACTGGGGTGGGAGGGCACCCAGGGACCCAAGGGCAAGGAGTCTGGCACCAAGCCAGTGAGCACTGTCCCCTAGCCTGTTTCCAGAGCCGAAGGCTTGGGCAAAGTTTGGACCACTCCCCAGTACTGGGAGAAGATAGGCAAAGGGATGGAGGGCACAGGAATGTCTGCCAGGCTGCTAGGGTGGAACGTCTGTGGTCAGGTACCAAGGCAGCCCGGAAGGCAGGGAAGAGGCAGTAGACAGCAAACTATTTTGGTCCCTGTGTTTAAGAACTTTTTATAGCCTCCTGCTCAGGGCTGGGAAGAGAAGGAGGGGATAGGAGGATACCCATGAGGTCAGACAAGCACAGTGCCCTCCTGGGACCTTGGAATCTGACCTATTGCTGGGTTTAGTCCTTGGGAGTCAGGAAAGAGGGCACTGCCAGGCTCTCCTTGCTACCTGGGTTCCCATTCATCAACTACCTATGAGGCTGACTTACCAAACACTAGATGGGTGTGTGTGTGTGTGTGTGTGTGTGTGTGTGAAGACTGAGCAGGGTGCGCTGGGGTGTGTGGGGTTGTTTGGCAGAGTCTCTGCCCCAGGGCTCCTCACCAGGGCTCCTCCTCCTCATCCCTGGCAAGTTCTGTTCCTTTGTCGCCTACAGACCTGAGGTCCCCTCAGCCCCTAGAACTGATGTGTCCCTCTCAGCTGAATGGAGGATGGGGGGAGTAGGGGAGCAGGGGTGGGGCGGAGTGTGCTGAGCCATGTGGGTGGCCCATTCTGTTACTACCAAGGGAACTGTCAGTTCTTGATTTACAACTCTTCCTGGCCCCCTTCCTCAGCAGAAGGGAGGTGGAGGAGAAGGGTCACGGGGTCTCAGGATGAAAAGGGGACAGGGACCCTGAGGGCAGATTTCTGGGAGTGCAGATTATTGGGAAGAATTAGTGGAAGGAACTTCTTACTGAAGTAAGGGGCCCATCTCTAATGGAAATTGCTTGGTTTTACAGCAGTAGGAATAGAAGCAAAATGTAGAGGAAAGTTCTGATATACAAGTTCATTCTGAACTAGTTATGGACCACAAAGGAAGAGACCTGGGTTCTAGTCCCAAGCCCTAACTCTCAGTAAGACCTAAACAAGCCCCCTCCTCTCCCAGGGCCAGTTTTCTCTTCTATGAAATGGAAATGCAGAGGTAATGTTTACAGTTGGGCATTCTGGAATTCCCTTGGCAGAGGCACAGAGTGGGTGGCAGCTAGCTGACATGACCTGGTGACCACCTCCCTCTCCTTTCCTGATGGCCCTGCTGGGCCTGGGCAGGGCAGTTGGCTGCAGTTACTGGAGGCTCCTACCCTGTGGTTATATCCCTGACCTCTGTGCTTGGGGGCGGGATGGGTGGAGCCAGCCTGTGGCTGGGAAGCATCCTTGTCTTGGACTCAAAGTTGCTAGGTTGGGAAGAGGTATTTTTTCCGGTTGAGGCCACTTTCCGGAATTGGGCTGGGAACAGCTGTATTTCCTTTTCCAAGTGTCCTACTTGCTGATGCCTGCTTGGCATGGCCCTGTGGCCATTCTGGGGCACCCTCAAAGGGGCATATGTTTCTAGGTGGCCAGGGAGCCCCTGCCCACTGTTTTTGAGGGATGGGAGGAAGGGATACCTGAGCCTCTGCCCTCTGGGTATGGCACTAGCTGACTTGGATGGGGGAGGGGCAGCTGGCTGATCCTATTCCCAGGAGTGCCTGCAGCAGAGGGGCAGGGACATCTACTCTCCCCCTGACCATTCCTTTTTCCCCCAGCAGGCCCTAGGGAGCCCCAGCCAATTTCTCTCTGCTCCTCAACTATCTGCCTATCTCCAGTTGCTTATGGAGCACTGTCCTGCCCAGCTCTGCTAAGATGCTCCTAGCCTCTCCCTCTACCCCGTCCAGGGGACGGACCCCCAGCGCCGTGGAGAGGCTGGAGGCCGACAAAGCCAAGTATGTCAAGACGCACCAGGTGATAGCGCGACGCCAAGAGCCAGCTCTGCGTGGAGGTCCCGGGCCGCTCACCCCGCACCCCTGCAACGAGCTGGGAACCCCTGCATCGCCCAGGACGCCCAGGCCCGCCCGCCGGGGCAGCGGCAGGCGGCTGCCAAGGCCTGACTCTCTCATCTTCTACCGCCAGAAGCGGGACTGCAAGGTTTCGGTGAACAAAGAGAACGCCAAGGGCCAGGGGCTGGTGCGGCGCCTTTTCCTGGGCTCCCCTCGAGACGCCACCTCGAGCAGCCCGGGCTCAACGGAGCGACCCGCAGCTTCTGGAGGTTGGGCCGCGCCCCAAGATGCCCCGGAGGCGGCGGGAAAGCGGGCATTGTGCCCCACATGCTCGCTGCCCCTGTCGGAGAAGGAGCGCTTCTTCAACTACTGCGGCCTGGAGCGCGCGCTGGTGGAGGTGTTGGGCGCCGAGCGCTTCTCTCCGCAGACCTGGGGCGCCGACGCCAGCCCCCACCCCGGAACGTCACCGCCGCCTGGCTCCGGGGACGCCAGCGACTGGACATCCAGCGATGGCGGCGCAGATCGCCCGGACGGTGCAGAGGGCGGCGGCTCGGAGGCTGCGGGCTCAGCCCGGGACGGGCGCCCCCAGGTGTCGGTAGTGGAGCGCAACGCGCGCGTCATCCAATGGCTATATGGCTGCCAGCGTGCCCGCGGCCCGCCGCGCGAGTCCGAGGTGTGACAGCTGCTGTTCGGGAGCGGGCTCTCGTGGAGTCTGGGATCCCGGGAAGCGCAAGGGGCGAGCGCGGGGCTGGACCCGGGCACCGGCAGGGACGCCGTGCCTCTGAAGCGCCGGGTGATTTGGGGCAAGCCCTTCCCTCTGGATCTCGGTTTCCCCTCTTGAACCTTGGGAGGATGGGACAAAATGATCCCGAAGGCCCTTCCCAGCACAGACGGCGGAGGGGGAGGGGGCGGGGGCGGCCTCTCGGCCCCTGTGGAGGCCGGGTCTGGCGAGTGAAGACAGGTGGGAGAACAGAGAACCTGCTGAATAAAGTCACAACGTTATTTAAAGGAGTCAGGAGGTTGGATTGGAGAGGAGATGCACGTGAATTTTGGAATGTGGGTTCCAGTATGACTGTGCAACCCTGGGCAAGCACTCAGCCTCTCGGAAACGCAGCTACACCCGTAGGTGATCAAAGAATTTTTGAAATGGTGATAAAGTGCTTGGCAAAGTTCCCAGCACATAGGAAGTGCTCAATAAATGAAGCCGCTGTTACCACAACCGACCCCCAGGTGGGTCCAAACTAGGGCTGGGAGTCAGGAATAGTGCTTTTGGGGAGTTTTGGCGAGGGGTCTGTTTCCGAATCTGGGGTTCACCGGCCCCTAAAAGGCTCCTCCTCCTGGAGTTTTGCTGTCCCTTTTGATTACTAGGTATTGTAGGGCTGAGATGTGGAGGATCCAGAACTGAGGACAATTAAGAAGGACCCTTCAAACTAGGATTTTGAAAACCCACAGCCTCACATCCTGTCACTGCTTCCCTTTCCCTCAAAGAAGCAGAAGGTCCCCTGTTTTCCTCACACATTTACACCTCTAAGTCTTTATTCACTATCCTCCTCCCTTTGCCTAGGTTACCTTCCCTTTTCTCTCTACTCATCCTTCTAAGATTACATATATGCATTCTCCCTCAGGAACTCTTGAATTTCTTAGTGGGCCTCATCTCTGAGCTCCCAAGTACAACCTTATTTCAGCCAACTAGTCATCTTATGTGGGGTCCGTTGGTATGGATCTGGGCTGCCGTTAGCCACTGACCTTCCTCTAGTCATGGGACAGCGCACGTAGCAGGGCCACAGACAAAGTTTGTCGACTTAAAAGGAGCTGAACAGGAAGGCGGGACGTGTCCTCTGGGGTTCCCCAGATTCCTGAAAAGTTGTACCCTAAATCGAGCACAGCCTATCCAGATACCTGGGATGTCTCTGCATATTTTATGCCTGTACGTTTGTAGGGGAGAAGGTGAGGACCACTCCAGCAGAACCCCGCCCTGAGGTTGTCCACCCCAAAGCAGCCTTTCCCGCCGTCTGGACAAAAGCACGCGGTCACACAAGGTGTCAGGCCAAGGTTTTTATCGCGGGAGGGGACAAGCGGGCGACCAGTTCGGCTGGCCGGCTAGTCGCCCTTGGGCGCAGCTTTCACTCTCATCTCGGCCAGTTTGTGGGTGAGGAAGCCCCACTTGAAACCAGCCGCGGGATCGGCTTCCCGCGGCTCGGGGCGCTCGGCAGCCTCGTCCCCGACTTCAGGGTCCGGCTCCAGGGTGGGTTCTGCGCCACGCAGCATGGACACCGCCGCCGCCTGCTGCTGCTGCCACCTGCTGGCGAACGAGTCCCAGAACCCCGGTCCGCGCGGCTCTGCCGCCGCCACCGCCGCCTCCGAGGCAGGCTGCGCCGCCAGGGGGCTGCGGAAAGGGGGCGTGGTCAGGGGGCTGGCCAACAGGCCCCAGAGAGGACAAAGGACAGGAGGCGGGTTCGATGGACAGTGGGGCCCCGGCGAGGTCAGGAACTGGAGGGGCCCGGGAGAGAGGGGGCCGGTCAGGACCTGGAGGCAAGGGGAGGGCTCAGAGGCACTGAGAAAGGGGGCTGGGGTGGGACAGGGTCAGGGGAGTAGATGAGGGATCTGGGAAGAGGAGGCCGGGATGAGTATTCCTGGGAAGAGAGACGGGATCAGGGGTTCAGGGAGGGAAACCCGGGCGAGGCCAGAGGAGGAGAGCCGGAGGCTCCGAGTTTGGGATGCTGGGGGAGGAGCCCTGGGAGAGGGGCGGGCCCGAGGATGCTGAGAGACAGTGGGACTGGATGGGGAGTTAGATAAGGGGGAGGGGGCAGGGTCAGACTCTGGAGGCTGTAGCCCGGGAAGACAAGAGTGAAGCCTTGAGGAGAGAGGCGGGGCGGTAACAAGTTTCTGGTTCTGGGATGGAGGGGTAGAGGGTTCAGAAAAATGAGAGATCCTGGGGAGATTGACAGGTGGAGCGATCCCAAGGGAAGCAGAAAAGCCTAGATCAGAGGCCTAGGGGAGATGGGGACTGGGAGGTAGCAGGAACATGTCGGGGGAAGGGCAATCCAGGAGTAGGAGCAGTGATAAGCCTTGAGGCTGAAGCCTCAGGTCTGAGGAAGTCCTTGAAGAGCTGGGAGGGAGAGGGATGAGCAGGGAGGGAGAAAAGGAACCGTGGGGCAGGGGAGATGGGAGAAAGGAATAGGGGAAGATGGACTGGGCTGGAGGAAAGGGCAGAGATGAAATGTGTGTCAGAGTAGAGTTCGGAGGAAGACAAGGCCCTGGGTCCGACGCCCCCCAAGACCCCAGCATAAAAGACCTGCTAAGACAGTCCCTAAACTAGTGTGCCTTGAGTCCTCAGGGAGCTCACTGATAATATACATCCCAGGACTCAGCCAACACCTGCTGAATCAGAATCTTTGAAGGAGGGTCTAGGAATTTATGTTCATCACAAGTTCCCTGGGAGGATGAGGGTTTAGACCAATACTTAGGAACCATTGATCTGAACCTCCCTCTGTTCAAACACCTAAAGCTTCTCTCCTGGGTACCCTGATTCTGGGCAGATGACCCCTCCCACGTGCATGGGGAGAGAGAGTCCATAATACCTTCTAGCATCTCAATCCCAACAGCTAGTAAATTCCTCATGAGATCTAACCTTATCTCCCAGATATGCTGATTTGGCCTCTTTCCTGCTGAAACAGAAACAGAAACAGCCAGGGGCTGGACCTCTCCTGTCCTCCCTGGTCAGTAAGACTAACAGACCAGAAGGAAAGGACATGGGAGATGGGGGATCCCAGGCCTGTCCCAGACTTCCCCACCACCACCACATATGCATAAACACACACACATACTGGTCAGCACAGGGCTCTGGTGGCAGCAGCTTGTCCTCATCTTCTTTGTTAAACAGAGATGACATTGTCAGCCAACCTTTCACCCCAACCCCTTGAACCTGGGAGGAAGGGGCTGGGAATCAGGGAGCCGCCCCAGCACCACCTCCCAGGACCCCACAGCAGCTTCTGCCAGGCTCCCCAGGGCAGGGGTGGATGAAGGGCGAACTTACCCGGCGGGCCAGCTGTGACATGGGATTGAAGGCCTCTTCAGTCGGTTCTGCCATCTCAGACTCCGCTAACGCTGGGTTCTCCCTCTGGGACACAAGACCGCTAACCAGCATAAGAGAGGCCCCAGAGGAATAGGACCTCTCTCCCCCACTACTAGCTTGGTACACACAGATCAGACACCTCAAACTTCACAGACAAACACACATATTGTGGCCCACTCACATCCTCCAAAAATACATAAGGTGTACCTCTACACAGTTACCAGTCACACACACACATTACCTGTAGAGGAAATCCCTGCAGACGCCCTTGAGCTCACATACGTGCCCACCCACAGACACATTCATACACACCCCAAAACGTGGACAAGGGCTTGCATGCCGACATGGCACACACCTGCACATGAGCAAGCCTCTGCATGACTACAGCCCTTCACCTGTACATAGATATACCTGCTGTGAGGCACCTACACAAGGACACTTACACAGTTACACCATTCACACCATTCACACCTGTGCACTTCCACAACTGCAGACAGCTGCACAGAGACCCACCTACAGCACACAAAACCTCTTCACCCCTCCACAGACACCACAACACAGATGCACATACACACACCCAAACATTATACCTGCAGGTGCCTGCATACCTCCAGAGACTTCTGCCCAAAATAGACACACCTGAAAGTTCACACCTGCACATACATCTTAACTGGGGATTCCACACCAACACCAGCCCCAATACTGACCCACAGATACTTCTATACAAGCTCAGCCCTGGACACCAACCTGTGTAGACACACACTTAATTCACACTCACATACACACACCCCAGAACTAGTTCCTGTCTCTGCCATACCTACTTGTGCAATTGCCACTTATCACAGCCTCCAGATATAAGACTGTTTTGGAGCCTTTTCATTTTTTTTTTTTAAATGTCAGGACAAATACGGTCCAAGTATGGCTCTGATCTGGTGCTGCTACAGTGACCCTCTGTGTACAAGTGTCACTTCCCCAACCTCCAGTACCAGGGGGCTTGCTTTCTCCCGAGGCAAATCATCTCATTTCTGCTCAGCTCTGCCCATTAGAAAGCTGAGGCAAGCTGAGTGTATCTGTGTGGGTTCTGCCCACAGGTCCTAAAAGGATTTCTTCCATGTGGCAGCACTTAAGATCTTTGGAGGCAGTGACCACTCCTCCAAGTCTTCTCTTCTTCCTTGGTTTCCTTAAATGTCCTGGCTTTCTGACACTGCACGCATCCCTCAATTGCCAGTTGTTTCTGCCCAAATCTCTTTCTCTCAGAGCCTGTCCCTTGCCCTTCTTTGTACCTTTCACTCCTGCTGCCCCTCTGCCATCCAGCAGGCAGGACAGTACCCACCTCCGCTGCCAGGTCCTCCTCAGATTCCCCACTCAGGGTCTGCAGTACTTTAGACTTGTAGGTTTTCCAGAAGGCCTGGTTCATGGCTGCAAGGGAAACGGGCCTGGCACCCAGGCACGGGAAGGTGGTGGCTGAGTGGACACCCAGTAGGTCTGGCTCCAGGAACTCAGTGAGGCTCAGAGCCTGCCCCAGGGATCAGATGACTTCATTAAAGATACACCAGCCTCCCCAGATGGCACAGTGCCCAGCAGGCAAACCCAATCCAAAGGAGTCTGTGGTAAAAGTCGGTGTCTGCCAACTTAGCCCCTGATCTTGACCCATATTGGCCAAGAATAATGAAGACATCTCTCTCCACAGAAGCCTCCTTCCTGAGCCCAGGAGTTCTTGAATTTGATCATTTGGAATGGCTCCAGAAAGATCCTCTTCCAGTCATGAAGTCCATTTACAAAGTCCTTAGGTTCAGGACCCACAGTGGTGCCCCTCTGACTATAGCTATATAGCTGTGCCCTCAACAGGGCCTTGCTCTATGTCCACACTCAGCCTCTGTGAAATAGAGTGGGAAGGTCCCAAGGCCCCCAGTCAGTGCCTTGGGCTTACATTTCACTGCTTTGTCTGGGCTGGAAACTGATTCCTCTCCCCAGGGATGCACGTGCCTGTCTCCCTGTTTCCTGGCAACACATTCCAAAAAACTAGGGCCCCTGAATTATTGCTGAGTTCCTTTGGTCAGCCTGGAAGGCACCAGGCTCTGGTGCATGGGGAAAAGCTCTCTGGCCCTCTCCCCACTGTGAGCACACAACACCTAGGTTGTACCTCTGCATTTGATGCTAGCCCATGCCTGGAAGCCCAGGGCTGAGAGAAAGGGGTCAAAGATAAGAGGTCTTTCTGTGAGTAGCTCCTTTTCTTGTGAGAGGAGCTGACCCCTCTTGAGTCTGACAGGATTCCTGAGAACTGTGATCTTTGGGGAGGAACACCCCTCCCTCCCAGATTTGGCTGAGGGGTGGGGGTGGATGAACGTTGGAGACCAGAGGGAATAACTGGGGAGGGGAAAGAAGTGGTGAGGGCTTTATGAGAGACTAGAGGTATCTCGGAAAGTGCTGTAGGGGCCGGGATTCCAAAACTTTGGAATATTCACTCTCATTCATTTATTAATATATTCGCATCACAGACATTTTTCAGTGCCTTCCAGAGATGTTCAAAGCACGCCCTCTCCAACGCAGAGTCTAAGATCTGGGAAGGGGTGAATAGGCCAGATTGAGATAGGTTGGGCCAGGTGGAGCGGGCAGGGCAGCGGACTGGCCTGAATTCCCCCAGAGCACGCACCACGCCCCTGCCCCTCCAGCAACGGAACAGGATTCTCTGTGGGGCCCCGCCTCAGCTCCATCACTGCCGTCGACGGCCGCTGGGGGGCGCTCAAGGAGCATCCCGCGCTAATGACGTCATCAGAGGCGGTCTGGCGGAGTCTCATTAGTCCCCCGGCGTCACTTGGCGTCATTGATCAGTCCGGAAGCGTCCACACGTGTTCTCCTAACTAGGATCTGGGACCCCTGGTCCCGCTGTCACCCTCCATGGGTCGCTCCCGCCGGACCGGCGCTCACCGAGCGCACTCCCTGGCCCGCCAGATGAAGGCGAAGCGGCGGCGGCCGGACCTAGATGAGATTCACCGCGAGCTGCGGCCCCAGGTTGCCTCACAGCCCCGTCCAGACCCGAGCAACGAGCCCGACCCTGACCTGCCAGGGGGCGGCCTGCATCGCTGTCTGGCCTGCGCGTGAGTCCCAGCCGGGCCTGGCCTGAGGAAGAAAAGGGTCCGCGGTACGGGCCGGGGGTGTGAGGTCCGGGCCCCGGGGCGCGCAGGGTCTCCTCTCCTGGGACCCGTGGGTCTGCCGGCACCCCATCCCTTCAAGCCTGGAGTTCGTCAGGGAACGAACTGGGGTCAGGGAGATAGGCGTATCTGAGAGGCATCACCTTCTCACTCTCCTCCTTACCCTCCATCCCTACAGGAGGTACTTCATCGATTCTGCCAACCTGAAGACTCACTTCCGATCCAAAGACCACAAGAAGAGGTATGAAGGAGTAGAAGAGGATTGATGGATGGGTGCCGGTCGGACAGGGCTGGCTTCTCGTTAGTGCTCAACTCCTATTCTTTTTCCCAGACTGAAGCAGCTGAGCGTGGAGCCCTACAGTCAAGAAGAGGCGGAGAGGGCGGCGGGTATGGGTTCCTATGTGCCTCCCCAGCGGCTGGCAGTGCCCACAGAAGTATCCACTGAAGCCTCTGAGATGGACACGTCTACCTGACATGGCCTGAGGATGCAAAGCAGAGGAGCTGCCCATGGACAATGATGCAAGGGCCAGGCTGGGAGAGACTGTGCCAGTCTCTCTTGGCCCTGGGTCTGGGATTTCGATGGCCTCTTCTGGGTGCCCTCCCTCCCAATAAAAGAACTGGATCAAGAAGGCTTTCCTCTGACTTTCTAACCTCCAGGCCACTCCCCCAAACTCCTGCCCTCCAAAAATTCCTCTACTACTCCTGCGTGCAGGGCCCAGGGTGTCTCCTCCCGACTTGATCCAGCTTTGGAACCTGCATCCTTCCCTTCCCTCAGGGGTCCTGGCATCTGAGTTGAAGCCCCCAGTTGGAACCCAAGTGTGTGGAGGGGTAGGATCAGGTTTATACTATCCTGCTTCCAATGAGGGCAGGGACTGACCCCCAGAAATGGAGATTCCTGAGATTGTAGCCTCTGCTGAGTCACCTACCCCCCCAGGACCCAGGTGAGAGGCCGCCCGCTTCATCATGGAGCCTGTGGCGGCCGCCGCTGCCCCACCATCTTCCAGACAGCATAGCAGGAGCCGCCCAGCCCAAGGACAGCCAGCAGTGCAGCCACAATCCCAGCCAGTGAACTCCGGGGCTCTGCCTTCAGCTCCCCGGCTATCTGCATCTGGAGGTGCACAGAGGGTCCGCTTGAGGGGTCAGTTGAGACCACTGGGAAGGTGGGGAGTGGAAGGGGGCTGAGAAGCTACTGGGGGAAGGAGATACAGATGCCATTGCTGGCCAGGGAGATTCCACCCCAATCCCTCTCGCTTCACTGCCCATCTGGGCCCTGGCCGCTCAGGCGGCAGGGAACGTGACAGCCTGGTTGCTGGGTGTCAACCTAGCCATGGTAGGGGGAGAAAGGGGTCGGTGCCAGAAACCGCTGGTTAGGGGCGCTTACCTGTAGCACTCGGAAGTAGCCAGGGGTCAGGCGCCGAAATCGCATGGTGGGTGCTGCTAGTCTCCCTGGTGTCCTGTGGGGTGGAAGCGGTAATGAGGACCAGGGGCGTTCAAGGTACCAGGAAGCGGAAATTGGGGCATAGAGTTTCCTGACCTCTCATACACAAGAGAGCCATGCCCTCGGAGGATGCTCACCAGTGTCTGCCTTCCCAGGTCTGTCAGGGGGCGGGGCAACTAGACCTTTAAATCTGTCCCTTCCCCCGCCTGCCCGCCCTGCCAGCCTTAGGAGCAGCTGTCAGGAGAGATCAGCATCAGGCCTGAGCAGCACCTCCCCCACCCACCAGGGAGTCCAGGCTGGGTAGGCAGGAGAGGCCTTGCCTCGTAGCATTCAGAAGTCTCAGACCTGGACCAGGTATGGAAGGGCCTCCCCAGCCCTGCTCCTGGCCCTATCCCTACCTCAGATGATTGGATGTCACCAGTTGGCTCTCAGCAAAGGAGGGGGTGGGTGCTTCTTAGTACCCCCCAGACAGGAGTAGGCCTTTTTCACTTGGTTTCTGTTAGGGCAATCACACCTGCCTTGGAGAAGGGTGCATTCCACCTCTTTCCCCAAGACGGAGTTCCTGTAGAGATACCCCTACCTCAGTTTGGGGACTATAATAAAAGATCTGAATCTACTGATTAAGAATGCTGTCCGAGGTGCGCTAAAAAATAGTAGCTGACTGTGCCGGGCATTGTTCTAAATACTTTATGTGGGTTATTTCACTTGGTATTGATTATCTCATAAAATGGGGAAAAAAGCATATTTTCAGAATAGCAGCATGTAGAGTATCAGCTTACAGAGAGAATGGAAGGACACCCAGAAAACTTAACAGTGGCCCACACTGGGGAATGGGATGAGGACATGCTGGGGAAAGGGCACGTCCTCCTTACACTTAATGACCCACTGTTACCTTTGAAATTTTTACAGCATATATGTCCAAAGAACTTTTATAAACTCATAAAACTACCTTCAAAATAGAAGCTGCAGTTTACTCTGTTCCTAGCTGCCTAGCCCTGCCAGTTGCTGGGGGCCAGAGTAGAGGCACTGGTGTAGTTGTTAGGCCCCCAGTCCTTTTGGGGGCATATGTGAATACAAGTGGTGAGTTCTTGTTCGTTTCTCTCCTACAAGATTGTGAGTTCAGGGAGGGTGGAGGCTGGCTGATTTCTCGCCTCTGTATCTTGTGCCAGTTCAGGGTCAGTGTTGAATGAAATCAGGATGGTGGAGATGGGTCTGTGTTTACTGGGTTTCCCAAGAGCGCCACAGGGAGGCTAATGTAGGAAGAGGCAAAAACATTAGAGGAGGAAGCAGCAAGGAGGAGTGTTGAAGGGATACACACCGTGAAGTGTGTGAAGTAAAGGACAAAGCCAGAGGTGAGGGCCGTGTTGCAAATTTGGAACCCACTTGTTTACAAATGAGGGAGCAAAGCCTGTGGGGACCTGGAGTCCCCTTGAAGGAGGCAGCCAATGATCTGCATTCATGTTTGATGCCACCTGTGAAGGGGGAATGGGATCAGCAGAGCTGGCCAAATTCCAGAGAATTCAATTTGTATGTGAAATTGTTAAATGATGACCATTAAAACACATTACATGGACATCCATGAGCCAAATTCAGACTTTGGGTCTCTGGGTTACAGTCAAGATCTTGACAGGCTTTGAAGGCCAGGTATTGGGGTGCCAGTAGAGATTCCAAGTTAGGTGACAGAGTCAGAGGGGGCAGGACTCTCAGACCCCTTCCTATGGAATTAAAGCAATAATAATAAATCAGCCTCATGTTATAGATTCCAAAATACTTAAAAGATATTGTCACAGAACTGAAGTCTAGACACCCCCCTTTTGGAGAGGAAGAAACAGGTTCAGAGAGGTGTAGGGGGTAATCTCAGTCACATAGCAAGTGGAACTGATTCTGTCTGATTCCAGAGTCCTGGGAGTCAGTCCCCTGGCCTGGGATGATCATGATGATAATGGCAAACACTTAGTATGCATCAGACACTGTTCTAAGAGGAAGGCTCTTAACTTGGGCTTCCCGATTCAGGGGGCCTACACACTTGGGTGGGAAAGAAATTATGTATTTATTTTCGCTAACCTCTAACCAAAATTTGCCATTTCCTTCTATATGGATAGAAGTATTAGCAGTATCTGTGGCTTCATCAGGAGAAATCACAGATATTTTCATATCAAATGGTAATTATTGAAAGTCTCTCAGAATATTACCTATGCTCATAACTATTTCAAAGTGGTGACAGTTATTAACACACTGCTAAATTTCACTCTGTTTCAGACACTCCAGAGACATAGCTGCTGTTGATTGTGCACAGTAGAGGGTCAGTGACCAAATGGTGAATCCATCTGTTCCCACACTGGTGACCCCAGCTTCTCCATTACTCTCTTGCATTCCCTGTCTTTAGTTGTTTGCTGATCAATTAGTGTGAGGAAGTGAGTCAAAGGCCACCCCCACAGTTCAGTGTTATTCATGCTGAGCAACAACACACTGATATCATTCGAAAAGGAAAATTTAAACTTGCCAGTCTTGTTATTTAATGCTAATAAATACATATTACTATGTCATAAATTTGTGATTTTTAATATATTTTGATGGTAATTGTCCTTGTAATCTTTAGCAGTTTGCTTTGTGCTTTTAAAAGCATCATTCTGAGAAAGGGTCCAGAGATTTCCCCAGACTGCCAAAAGGATCCCCAGTACAAAAAAAAAGACAGGGCTAAAAACCAGTTCTGAAGGTTTTAGAGCTGTTAACGCAGGTACTCTACACAGCAGCACTCTGAAATAGGACTGATTATATCCATTTTACAGATAGGGAAACTGATGCCTGGTGGGTAGCCCTTGGTCCCACAGCTAACAAGCTGCAGAGCCGGATTTTGCACCCAAGCTCTGGCTCCCTAACCTCTGTGCTTTGTTGCTCACTGCTCATTTTTTGGCCTCTTTTTGAGGAGCCTGAAGGTCAGGGTTTCACTTTGCCATCTGAGGTCAATTTTGGGCGGGGATCCCAAGGCCAGTTCCGAGGTCGCCTGGGTCACACACCAGTGGCACCGCCCCTGGTTGCCCTGGGATGCCTGAAGAGCTGAGCAGTAGGAGGACAGGCAGTAGGCCAATGGTTGTTGCAGCTCCTCACTTGGGCAGCCACGTGGGCTCAGGTATGCCAGTGGCTCCGCCCTGGGCCCAGCCCAGCCCCTCCCCAGCCAGGGCTCTGGGAGCGGAAATTCCTGTGTAGGCCAGACGGAACGGGTGTGGATCCCAGCTGCCGGACTTGGCCATGGAGCCAGTAGCGACCTGGACCCCCAGGAAAGTGGCGGCTTGGCTGAGAGGTGGGTGGGGCCGGGGCAGTGTTGGGCTTGAGAGGCAGTGGGACAGGGAGAGGAAAAGGAAAAATGACCTCTTGTGTCCGTCAGTTGGTTAGCAAGTCAACAAGTATTTATAGAGAGAGCTTCTGCCACGAACCTGGCAGAAGGATAGACGAGAAAACCTCGGGGTCCCTGGAGGAAACAGAAGGGGTCTCCCAAGAGGCTGCCAGGGTGGAAATGGGGAGGCAGTGGTTGTGTAATGAAAACAGAGGGTGTCTCCCCAGCAGGCACCACCCCCACTGTACGTCCTTCATCTTCCATCTACCCCAGGGCTCAGGGGGCTGTTACTAAACCCACTTTTCAGAAGCTGAAACTGATGCACAGAAACTGAGCCAGGAAGTGATTTGCTCAGGTTTTGGAAAAGGGCCGGCCCTGGTGTCTTTTCCCTTCTCCCCACCTTGAGGCTCCCAGTGAGAGAAGCAGAAGCCCCAGCCAGACTGAAGAGTTTGGTACAGCCCCATCCTAGGTCACAGGGGGAGATGAGCCTAGATGGATGAGAAAGGGCCTAGACTGCCGAGAGACTCAGAGGAGTAAAGACTCTTTGACATGCAGCTGGGAGGGCGTAGGTGAGTCAGGACATCCCTCCTCGAGAGGGGAGCTGGAGTACACAGATGATGAGGGGCAGACTCAGGGTGATCAGCCTCAGTAAAAGCAGGGATTCAGGGCCAGAGTCAGACTCTCAGACTGGGTTCCAGGCCCAGCCCCTCCACTCAACAGTTCTGTGACCACAGGTCTCAGTTTCCCTATCCATAAAGTGGAAAAGTTTCCCTACCCATGAAGTGTCTCATTTGGTCCACTTCTCCTGACAAGGGCCTGGCACGTGTAGCTCAATGTCAGGGTCTGTTTGGAGGGAGGCGACCCGGCACATTCACCGTACACAGGAGATCGTGATCATGTAGGAGAGGTTGATACTCTGGTGCAAGAGTTTATGGAGGTGCAGGGAACAGTGAGAGCAGCAGAGGCCCCCAACTGAGACTGGGGAGTTGTGGAAGGCTTCCTGGAGGGAGTTAGATGAAAAAGGACATGAAAAGCTGGAAGAGCAGTCCAGGCAGAAGGAATAGCACATGCGAGGCAAAAGAGCATTCCAGGAGCTGCAGGGAGTTAGCGCTCTGGTTCTGAAGTGCTGAGTTTGAGGGGCTGGGCCAAGAGATGAGGCTGAAGAGGCAGGTGGTGGTCTGATCAGACAGGGCCTTGTAGATCATGGTAAAGAGCCTGGCAATAATAATATGGGGGCTGTTATTGACTGTCTACCATAAACCAAAAGAAGAGGCCAAGTGCTTGACATGTGTCATGACATTTAATACATATGATTCGAAGGCAGGGGTTTTTACTACCCTCATTTTATAGGTGAGGAAATTGAGACACAGAGTAACTAAGTTACTTGTTCAAGTGCTATCACTTAGGTCTCCTGACTCCATAGTCCCCTCAAGCATGACTTGAGCAAGCATCAGAACACCTGGAGGATCTGTTAAAACGCAGACTGCTGGGCCTTGCTCCTGAGTTCTGATTCAGCAGGTGGGGGGTGGGCGTGGGCGGAGAATTTGTATCTCTAACAGGTTCTCCAGTGAGGCCGCTGCTGCTGGTCTGGGGACCATCCTTTGAGAGCTGCTGCCCTATACTATCCTACTTCTCAACTCAGTATCCTTATCCGTGAACTGGGTCTCAGAATTGTCATTAGGACAAGAGCTTTGCAGGAGTGAAGAAGTGACTGGAAAGTCCTTGACACCCCCTGGTTCCCCCTACGCTGACCACCCTCCCACCCCTCCAGGCCTCGATGATTCCCTGCAGGACTATTGCTTTGAGGACTGGGAGCTGCCTGGCAAGTACCTGCTCCAGCTCTGTCCCCGAAGCCTGGAGGCTCTAACTGTGTGGCCTCTGGGCCACCAGGAGCTCATCCTGGAAGGGGTGGAGCAGCTCCGGGCCCTGGTGAGTGAATGGTGGCCACATTGGCTGCAGCTTCTACCCACCTTGGGGGTGCTGATGGGGGGCCGGCCGCTGCCAGGAATTAACCTGCCCCTTCTCTGGCACAGAGCTCCGGGCTCCAGTCAGAGAACCTGCAGAGCCTGACAGAAGGGCTGCTGGAGAGGATCCAGGCATTTCAGAGCTTAGTCCAAGGTCACCTGGGGGGCTGTGCCGAGACCCCTGCGAATGTCCTCAGCGCAGCCGTGGAGCTGGTGCAAGAGGCCCGTTCCCTCCTCTTCTGGCTCAACAGGTACCTTAGGCTTTTCCCAGGGTCTGAGTTACTGGTAAGAGGACCTGTTTCATCTTTGGGCTCCTCCAGGCCCTGGGAGAGAAAAATAGAGTTTGGCTTTTGTTCAGATATGGTGCAGCTGGGCAAAGAGGCTAATTGGTCTGTGCAGGAGCATTGGGATGCCTGGGTTCCCAACCCATCTCCAGCTTGTAATCATGACAGTCATATCAACAACACTGCATAGAGAGCTTCTCCATTCCCTTCACTGGCTGCTGCTTGTCTCATAAGTCCTAGCGCTAATGTCACCTCCTCAGGGAAGCCTTCCCTGTTGTACACTCTCAGAGCTCCCTATGCTTCACAGCAGAAGTTAAATCATTATTGATGTAACTAGATGTGTAACATCTGTCTCTCCAGTGCCTAAAACAGGGTCTGGCATGTAGTAGGTGCTTGACAGATAAGTCCTATGCTAAAATCTTTAGCTGTATCAGTCATCTTTACCCCAGACCAAAGCCCATCAGAGTGGGTATTACCCCCAACTCTCAGATGCATAATCAGCTCAGAGTGGTTCAGTGACTTGACTGGTAAGCTCAGTCCCCTAACCATTGCTTTATCCTTCCCCCTGCCAGGTACCTCTTCTCCCACTTAAATGACTTCTCATCCTGCCAGGAGATTGGGGAGTTGTGCAGGGAGCTGGGCCAGGCCTTGCAGGAGGTAGGAGAACCAGGGGCCAGGCTTGGCCCTGACCGTAGAGACCAAGTCAGGGTAGAGCTTTTTATAACTTGTGAATCAGCACAGGATTGAATGTGAGAGCAGAAAGAGGAGAGGGCAGAAAGGGAGGAGGCACAGCCACTGGGTAGGGGGCGTTGGGGGGGTCAGTGGCTCCTAACTGATAGGGCAACTCAGGAAGTTTGTCTCTCAGGAAGGGGAGGGGCCAGGGAGGGCATGTGTGGTGATTTCTGGGGGCCTGGCATCAGGGGGAAAGAGATCTTGGGGCCAAAGCTTTGGGGCCATGTCATTCTGGGAAGGGGGACAGGGTACAGGATGCAGGGAGGGACTGCAGGGACTCCCCTGCCCTCGGGGGAAGGCAGTGCCCCCTACTCAGGGTAGGCCTCTGCTCTCACTCTGCTTTCCAGGACTGTCCAGCGGCTGAGAAGGAGAGCAAAGTCCTGAGGATTGTGAGTATTAGGGGGGTGAGTGGGATGTGGAGATGGGGTGGGATGGGGCTCAGGCTAGACACACTGCTCTTCCCATGCCAGTGCAGCCACGTAGTTGGGATCTGCCACAGCATCCTGAGCTACAGCCCGGAGGAGCTGCGGGAGCAGAGGGCTGTGCTGGAGCGCGTGCCGCTGGATGATCCTTCGGTGAGCCTGACCTCTCAACTCTCACCTCTGTCACCTCAGCAGCTATGTCTTGGCCCTGAAATCTGGTGCTAGGTTTCCAAAGAATCCTATACCGTTATAGCTGGAAAGCCTTTTTTATACGAATGTTAATGGCCCAGAGGACTTCCCTGGGGTCTCGCTGTCATAACCCCCTTCTCCAGTCCTGGGGGGCTGCAGCTTGTGTGGTCTCAGGTGACACATCCCAGCCGTGAGACATGCACCTGGCAGGTTAGGGGAGAGGGAAAAGGACATGACCTTTCTCTGCTTTAATCTTTGACCAGTTAGGAAAACCAGAGGCCCCAACCCTGCCCTGTCCCACTCCATCCCTGCTCAGCCCATAAGAACGTGGAGAGGGAGCTGCTGCGGGAGCCAGATGGGGTTCTGAATCTCATACCTTGAAAGTCAGCAACCTGCTCCCCTTGGCCCTTGTCGGAGGAGAGGGCAGAGCCCAAAGAGGAGTGGCAGCAAGTTGGAAGGCACACAGCAAGTTGGGTGGTGCCACCCTGAGGCCAGCTCTCCGCTGTCCCACCCACCTACCAGTCTTGGTGCCCAGTGAGGTCTGGCCGTTAATCCTGAGGCCCCTACACCCTCAGTGACTACAGCTTCTATCTCGCAGGGCCTGGAGATCCACACCACCAGCAACTGCCTGCACTTCGTGTCTCGAGTGGGCCCCCAGGTAAGAGCCCTGCACCCTTCTCAGCTGCCCACCCCCACAACACTCTTATATGCCGGCCAAGCCAGCTTCCGGCCCCCCGAGGGTGCACCTTCTGAGCCCCCCCACCCTATACCAGGTCCCGGACGACTTCCAGCTTCAGATTCTTCCTGGAGACGAGATTGTCCAGGTCAATGAGCAGGTGGTGGTGAGTGAGGGAAGGGACATGATGGGAGGAAGGGCTTCCGAGTAGAACCCAGGCTGGTGGATAAGGAGGTTCCCTGGGGGAGACCAGGGTTATGGGAGCTGCCGTCCATGAGGTGAGCCACCTTACACAGGCCAGAGGGGCTCGTGGAGGCTTCCTGGAGTAGGACGAGGGGGAGGCTGAGAGAGCGCTCTGTGGGCAAGGGCTGCTGGGTTGCTTCAGAGCCTCCTGCCAAGTCCAGAGTCCCTGCCCTGCCCCCTGCCCTGTCCCCCAGGTGGGCTGGCCCCATAAGAACGTGGTGAGGGAGCTGCTGCGGGAGCCAGACGGGGTCAGCTTAGTGCTGAAGAAGGTCCCAGTCCCAGAGACACCCCCACAGGTACCTGCTGCTGAAACCTGTTCCCTGCCTGCTTTCAGGCCCTGTCTGTTGCCAGCTCCATCACTCTGTTTCTGATTGTTTTTTAGACCCCTCCTCAGGCCCTGAGCTCCTCACACCCAGTGAGCCCATCACTGGCTCCAGCCCCACTGTCTCCCAGGTAACAGGCTCGGCCTGGGGTGCGTCTTGGTGGGTGAGCCATGGCTCACCTCATCTCTCCCTGATCTCTCCAGGGCCCTGTCTGAAGATGTCTTTGCCTTTGACCTGACTTCAAACCCAAGTCCTGGGCCCAGCCCTGCTGCCTGGACAGGTAACTTCTGAGCTCCACCAGTTGGCAGATTCCCCAGGCAAGGCATACGGGGTGCCTGGCTCTGATCCTGGCCCCTGACACCCCCACCTAACCACTGGGCCTGGGGCTGAACTCATAAACCCTTCCTCTCTCTCCTCTTTCCCTGACAGACTCGACTTCCTTTGACCCCGAGCCCCTGCCCGGCCCACCAGCACCCCCAGCCACACTCCCAACAGGGGTAGCAGACACCCCGGAGCCCCTAGAGCACCTTGACAAGGTAAAGCTCAGGGGCTCAGCAAGAGGGGGTGTGTGGCTCTGGACAGACCCTTCTCTAACCTCCTGCGGTCCTTTCAGAGTCCTGTCCTTGGTCGCAAAAAATCAAAAGGTATGAGACACTTGACTGGGTGTGTTTGGGCGGGGGGGCCCTGGTATAGGAGCTCTTAGAAATCTGCAGTGCTGAGCAAGACTACTCCACACACACACTTCACACACAGCCTCTCCTGGAAACAGCTCTGTTTCTGGGGTCAGATAGACCTGTGCTCCAGCCTGGGCCTCTCGCCAGTTCTGTGACTTTGGGCTAACAGCTCCTCCTCTAATCTTTGGTTTCCTTGTCTCTAAAATGGGAAGAGGCATCCCCACCCAAGAGCTGACACAGTAACATTCCAAGCACAGAGCATGGGTTCAGAATACCAGCTGAGGGTGCTCGTGGAGGGCAAGGGAGCAGGTCTGAGGGTCTGGGTTGCCTCGCCAGCCCCTCACCAACCGGCTGTGCTATGCTGCTGCAGGCGTGGCGACACAGCTGAGCCGCCGGCGGGTGTCCTGCCGGGAGCTGGGCCGGCCTGACTGTGACGGCTGGCTCCTGCTGCGCAAGGTGCCAGGGGGCTTCATGGGCCCGCGCTGGCGCCGCTGCTGGTTTGTGCTCAAGGGACACACGCTCTACTGGTACCGCCAGCCCCAGGTGAGACCCCATACACGTACACACACACACAGAGGTAAGCAAGTGAGTCACCTCAGGGCCATGGCTTTTGTCCCTCCTCCACCATCCACTTCCATCTGTGGTCACAGGTGGATCCCAGACCCTCCTGGGCCCCAGTGTTCCTATCTGTAAAATGCAGGCACTCTTCAGAGAGAAATGAGTTACTGTGTGTGTAAAAGCAGCCTGGAAAAGGTATCAGAGGCCGTGTAGAATCACTTTAATTCTGCCCGCCTTTCCTTCCTCTTCTGTTAATCTGTTCATCCTAGTGATGGGCTGTTCAAGCAATTGTTTATTCATTCAGTTAACATTCAGGGGGCTACTGTGCACCCAGCTCTGGGCTGGGCACTGGAACACAGGGAAGCATTGGACCATTCCTGTTACCCAGGCCACTGGGTGAGAGGGATGGATACACACCCGGGGACAATACCAGAACACAAGCTATGATGGAGGAAGAGTTCAGGGGTGGGTCGGAGTCCAGCAAAGGTGGCCAGTCCACCTGAGGCATTACAAAGACTTCCTGAGAAATCCATACCTAAGGGTTAGTCAGATGGAAAGGAGAAAGGAGACCAGGCAGGGAGAAGAGCATTTGCAAAGCTTAGTGGTATGAAGCAGCTTTGTCTGTGTTGTTGATGCAGCAAATGCAAGAGCAAGCTCCTCTTCTCTGGCTGTTTCTCTGGATGTCTTGGGCTCCCCTTTCCAGGCTCAGAGGCACACCATGGTCACCATCTTGCCCCCACCCCAGATTCCTGCCCTGAACTTTGGGCACTTAAAGATTTGTAGTTAGAGAGCCCAGGAGAGCCCTCTCCCCTCCCCTGCACTCAGGAGCCTGATCAGGCCTCAAGGGTGTTCGGGCTTCAAGCTGACCCTCACACTGTGATCCCTCCAGGATGAGAAGGCTGAGGGCCTCATCAATGTCTCCAACTACAGCCTGGAAAGTGGACAAGATCAGAAGAAAAAATAGTTAAGTCCTGGGGTGTGACAGGCTAGGAGTGGGGAGAGAAAGGGAGAGGTGGGTGTCAGGAGGGCCAAGGTGAGGGCAGCAGGTAGCTGGGATTCCCAGTCTAGCCTCTCTGAGTTCTGGGTGGGCACCCCCCGGTGAGTGAAGCCCCTCTGCTCCTTGGCAGTGTGTTCCAGCTCACCCATGACGTGTATAAACCCTTCATCTTTGCTGCTGATACCCTGATGGATCTGAGCATGTGAGTGTTACCTGCTTCAACCTGCTCCCCCACTCCCAACTCCCAGCTTGGGAGCCTGAGCTTAGGAGCCTGGATTCGGATCCCAGCTCTCTGACAGCAATTGGTCAAGACACTCACTTCTCTACGCCTCAGTTTCATCTACTATCAAATGGACTAATAAGAGTTCGTATCTCTCAGGGTTGCTCTGAGGATTAAATTAGTTGATACAGGTGAAAGGTCCTGGCATACTTTAAATGGAAACTCCCTGAGACCCGTTTGCCCCTCTGCAGGTGGGTGCGCCATCTCATTACTTGCATTTCCAAGTACCAATCTCCAGGCCGGACCCCCCTGCCCCGAGAGGAAGGTGGGTATCTCACAGGGGTGGGTCTCACCTGGTTTCACCTGAGCCTCCGCCTTCCCTGGGATGGGGGCTGGGACTTAATTCCCCAAGTCCACTCCCTTGGTTCCCAAAACCCTATGAAGCATAGTAGCTCCCCAACTGCTCCTGTCCACCCCAGACTGCTACAGCGAGACGGAAGCAGAAGACCCTGACGATGAGGCTGGAACCCTCTCTGCCTCTGTGAGTTGGGGGTTGGTGGAGACTGGCGGCGGCGGGGGGCGGGGAGGGGGTACGGCTGTTAAATAGCAGTGCATGGAGCTCAGACTGATAATCTCTTATCCTTCCGCCCTGTCTGCAGCCCAGCCCGGCCCAGGCTGGGAATCTACTCCACAGAGACACATCACCCGCCACCACTCCCACGCAGGGCAGCCCGCGGACCTCCTTTGGCCCTCTGACAGGTGCCGTGTCCGGGTTGGGAGCAGAGATGAAGGGCTGGGGGCTGGGGCGGGCACACACTCATCCTGCTCTCCCCCTCCCACAGACAGCAGCGAAGGGGCACTGGAAGGAATGGTACGGGGCTTGAGGCACGGTGGCGTGTCCCTCCTGGGCCAGCCTCAGCCCTTCACTCACGAGCAATGGCGGAGCTCTTTCCTGCGGCGCAACCGGGACCCGCAGCTCAACGAGCGAGCGCACCGCGTTCGGGCGCTGCAGAGCACGCTCAAGGTCAGCGGGGGGTGCTGGGGCTTTCGGCTGGGTTCCTGGCCCTCGGCTCTGGGGTCTGCTGTGGTCCGGGCCAAGTTCTAGGTTCCTGGAACTGGGCTCTTGATTTGAAGATGGGGGCTGGACCAGGCCAGATGCTAGATTCTAGGCCCTGGACTCCAGAGCTAGCTCCGGACTCGAACTCTCCCCACTCGCTGGGTGATCATGGCCCCTTAGGCCCTACTTCTCTTCCAGGCAAAGCTGCAGGAGCTGCAGGCCCTTGAGGAAGTACTAGGGGACCCCGAGCTGACTGGAGAGAAATTCCGCCGCTGGAAGGAGCAGAACCAGGAGCTCTACTCAGAGGGCCTGGGGGCCTGGGGAGTGGGGCAGGCTGAGGGCAGCTCCCAAGTCCTGAACTCTGACTCTAGAGAACAGTCTTCCCACCCCGTGCCCTCTGACCCTGAGGAGCACTCTCATCTGTGCCCCCTGACCCCAGAGAGCGACCTACGACCTCCTGACCTCTAACCCTAGCCAGTACCCTAATTCCTGATCTCTGGCCTTGATGACCACCTCAACCCCCAGCCTCTGACAGGTCTAGGACCCAGCATCCCTGGATTCTCTTCCAGGTTGGAAGTAGTGCTAGTCTATGGTTTCACTCTAAGCTGACCTCCTTTGCCTGAGCTTCTGCCATTTCTGTTCCTCTCGCCCCTGGAGTAGGGTGAAATGAAGTGAGCTTTGTGCCAACGAAGGAGCGGGAGGCTGGGCTGAAAGAACTCTCTCCCACCCCGTGCTCTGACCTGTGGGGGCACAGACATTCCCCCTCCATCCCTCGGCACTTCTTCCTTCCCCAAACCAGTCTGTGTGGGCATTCTTCACTTTACACAGGAGACTCTTTTAACCAAATAAAGTCAGTTCCTCTAACACGAACCTATGCATGCCTTTGACTTCCATATTATAATCTGGAATCTGCTTCCCAGAGGGCTCTGGGGTGAAAAGCTGTCAGATAGGGGTGAATGCGCTTGATAACTAGCCCACTGCACAGCCCACCAGCCTGGACTCTGTACCCAAAGCTTGCCAGGACGGATTGCTGATCTGTGGCTGGTGAGGGCTTCTCATGCCCATCTCTCCCTAACTCTTCAGAGACCAGACGGTGCCCTCCTCCCCTATCTCCAGGAGCAGGACAAAGTGAGAAATTGAGACCAGCTTTCACTCTACAGATGGGGAAACATACCTCACATGGAAATGCAGGGCGGGCAGCCCTGGAGATGGGTGGTGGGATGGGTAGCCTGTGGGCAGGGGTGCAGGCTGAGGTCTGCTAGGAAGGCCCAAGAAAGAAACACCTTTCTCTTCTCTCCCTGGCCTAGTCTCACCTCCAGCTCCTCGATGCAGAGCAAGGACATACCCCTGTGTCTCCAATTAGGCTGCACAGGAGACGTAACCTGCTCTCATCAACCTCTGACCTCTGACCCTACCCAGCCCCATGGTGTCTGTGGCCTTATCTGTGGGGCATGGAGGGGAGGCAGTGGGAAGATCTTCTCTTAGTATGGGAATTCCTTGGTGGAATGCAGACAGATAGAGGTCACAGAGTCCTCTATGATATCACTGCGAGGGGAGCAGGACTGCTTAGAATGAAGTTTCTTTGACGAGTGGAGGTAGACTAAGCAACTATGGCAGATAACCAAAGGATGTGGTGGCAGCATTGGACAGACACCAGCAATATCAAACCTTTGAACCACATGGTAGGCAGCCCCTACCTGGCTCCACTGCCCCAGCTGGGCATCCTAGGGTGGGTTGGGGCACTGGAGGACCATTCTGGGTCCAAGAGGGCAGTGGATGTACTGATGGGCCCTCCCCACACCCTTGCAGAGGGCCATTCATGAGCCCCACAACCGGCCAGAGGAGCAGGTGTTCATCAACCGCCGAGACATCACTAGCAAAAAGGTAGGGACGACCTTAAGGGGCTGCAGCCTATGGGGGGGCCTGCAGCAATCCTCACCCCTACAGTGACCCTTCTGCAGCTGTGACCCCACCCCCTATGGTATATTAGTAACCTCCTGGCTGTGCCCCTCACAGGAGTCCCTATATAATGACAGTGACTCCCCAGCAGAGAGTCCAAAAGAGTCTGCCTTGCAATGACCCCAACAAAGATCCCCTGGAAGTGACTCACTTTTAGTGGCCATTTAGGTTGTGACCTCTACACTGATGCCCCCATCCCATAATCCCTTCTCAGACAATCTTTCCCCTAGAGTGGCCCCCAAAGGTTCCCATTCACTGAGAGCAAATGTCCAGGCAGAGGCCTCCTATGGTGATGCCTGCCTGAAGGAAGGTCCCCCGCCCTCTCCCAGGATGCCTGGGACATACAGGAGTTCATCACTTGCATGTACGTCAAGCAGCTGCTCCGACACTCGGCCTTCCAGCTGCTGCTGGCCATGTTGCTGGTGATCAACGCCATCACCATCGCTCTCCGCACCAACTCCATCCTTGGCCAGGTGGGACTCCAGCCTGACCTCTGCCCCTGCTGATCTAACAGGGGCCTGGGCAAGGCACTTCCCTTTCTGGGCCTCAGACTCCTCATCTGTTCATGATGGTTGGATTGGATGCTCTTCAAGAGGGTCTCTAGACCCTCTTCCAGGGGTCTAGTGATCAAGAAAGACTTCATGGTAGAGGGGGCCCAGCTTTGATAAATGCATTGGATTTGCAGAGGAAGGGCAAGAGAAAGACAGAGGAAGGCAAATGGGTGCCTCATGGGGAAGGGTATCCCATTTTACTCAATAGTCACTGAGAGAGAATCACTCTGCACTGGACACTGCACTCAGTGCCAGGGTTCCAGGAACAGACACAACAGACCCAGTTCTGTCACAGACAGGTACAAACATGTAATTACGAGTGCCTGGGTGTCACAGAGTATGTAGAGGCTCAAAGGAGGCATCGGGCCTAATCTGGGGGAGCCAGAGAAGTCTTCCTGGAGAAAGGGACATTTAAGCTGAGAGAAAAGAATGAGTAGGAGCTGGCCAGGCAGAGAGGTGGGGAGGAGTGTTTTGGGCAGAAAGAAACAGCATGGAAGTGAGTTCTGTGTGTCTGGCTTGGAGTCCACTATGACTTGAGTCTTATCCTTGATGGATGAGGAGTATACCACATACATGAATGCTATTGAAAATCAATATTTTTTAAACATCCAAGGTGGTGACTGATGAGTCCAGAGAGGTGGCAACAACCAGATCACAGAGGGTCTTTAAGTAATGTTAAGGAGGATTGGGCTTTATCCTACATCATTGGAAAGCCAAAGTTTAAAGTATGAAAGTGACATGACCAGAAATGTATTTTAGAAAACTTACATGGGTTGCCACAGTGTGGACTGTGGAAGGGAGAGACTGAGAATGGGGGAATATGGAGCAAGCAGGACATGTTGCAGATGCTTAGGTGAAAGATGATGGGGCTTGGATGGGGACAATGGCAGTGGAGGGAAAGAGGTTATATGCATTTGAAATTCACTAGGAGTCAGATCCATAGGCCTTCCTGATTGATTTTCTTTATAGCGAACCCTTAAAGAGCAGTTACTACAGGTTACTTTAACATTGGTCATTGTCTCACACATGGAGGAAAAGGGAGTGCAGGAAGTTATGTTTCTGACTCAAGCAACTGTGTAGGGATGGTGCTGTTTTTTGGGACGTGGGGACATAGGGAGAGCAGGTTTGGGGAGGACACTGAGGTCAGTTTGAATTCTGTAGTGTTTGATGCGCCCATGCAATATCCACACAGAGATGTTAATAAGTTGCTGGTGATGAAATCTGAAGCACCACAAAGAGCACTCGGGTAGAGGTGGCAACCTGAGAATGACCAGTATCTAGATGAATGGTTGCCAAAGCTAACGGGATGGATGAGTTTGCCTGGGAGAGAGTGTTAAGTGAACAGAAAGCCAAGACAGAGCTCTGAGGAGTGTCTCCACATAGAGAGCAGAAAATAGAGGAGAGGTGCAAAAGGATACTGAGGAGGAGTGGCCAGGGGCACAGAGGAACCCCAGGTGCACTATCAAGGAAGGGGCGCAGGGTCAGAGGTTGCTGGGAGACAAGGTACAATAAGGACCATGAAGCATCCCTTGGATTTAGCTCTTGTGACCTTGACAAGAGCTGCCTCTGATATGGTAGAAGCAGACACCTAATTGCCAAGGTTTGCAGAATGAGTTGACTAGTGGGAAGATTGCAACCTATCAGTGGATCATGAAATCAGTTCAGAGCGCAGATACCAGCATTTTTATGTAGAATGTAAAAGAATAGAAATTGTGTGTGTGTGCGCGCGCATATGAGCAAAAGAGAGAGCGGGGAGGGAGAGGGCAAGCCAGCATTATGATGTAAAATGTAAAATATATTTACGTTGAGTCCTAGTCAAAAATGCTAAAAACCCTGATATAGGATATGGGCTCATAAAGGTCAAATCCTAGAAGCCTGTGAATGCCAGGCTGGTTTTGAACCTTATCCTGTAGGCCATAGAGAACCATGGAAAGTTTGTGGGTAGAGAAGGCAACTCTGATTTAGCCATAGATGCTCCTGATTTAAAGAAGACAGGGGGACATTTGGGAAGCTCTTTCAATAAATAGTGAGGAGAGCCTATTGCCTCCAGTGACCAGCAGAGTGGAGCTGAAGGGACAGAAAAGGGGAAAGAAAGCCCTTCCTTATAGGCAGACATCCATGGCCCATGATACCCTTTGGGAATTTGGAACAGGCAGGGAATCCATAATCTTTAGCTTCCATCTGAGTTAAAGGAGCTCTGCCCAGCCTCACATTGGCCAGTGGATGGGGGTGGTGGCAAGGTGTGGGGAGCAGGAGGCTTCCACGTGTGGCTGTGAGACTTGAGACACTGTCTTTGGGCCATGAAGGTGAAGAAAAGGAGGAGTCCAGGTAACTTTGGTAACTGCCACGGTGCAGTTAGGGCTGGGAGCTGTTCATGTCACAAACTATAGCAGGGTCACAGCTTAATGGGAGATTGGGTGAAAGTGAGTTGGATTTTAAACAGAATTCAGAGTCATCCATCCATCAATCCAGCTACCCAGGGAACGTGTCTTGGACTCACGAATGGGGAGGATACCCAGGAGTTTGGTCAGGCTTGGCCTGAGGGATTTGGGAACTGGAGCAGCAGGAATGGTTGAGACAACCAGAGAAGCAAGGGTGGGTCTTGGTGTCCTCCATCTCAAGGGCCAGGACTTTCCTTCCCAATCCTGGAGTCTATTCTGCCTTTCCTCCACCTCCCTTTTCCTACTCTAGAGGTTAGGAGCAAAGATTTGTAGTCAGACAACAACCTTATCACTAGCTGTCTGACCTTGGGCACCTCTCTGATTCCTCAAGTGTAAGATGGGAATATAAAACCTACTGTATAGGCACAATGGTAATGGTAAGATGAAATAATACATTTGTGGCCTTAGCACAATGCCTGGTACATACATGGAAGGTGTGCTCTAAAGGAAGCTACAAAGATGCTCAGGATGAAGAACAGCAGGAATCCAGGCCTTCCCTCCCCTGCAGACATCCCTTCTCCCTCATCTTGCCCAGGCCCCACTCCACTGACCTCTCTGCCCTTCTTTTTCTCTGTCTTCCACATAGAAACACTATGAGTTGTTCTCTACCATAGATGACATTGTGTTGACCACCCTTATCTTTGAGCTTCTCCTTGGCTGGTTAAATGGCTTCTGGATTTTCTGGAAGGTGAGATCCTGGGCCCTTCCTGCCATCACCTCTATTCCTCCTTAGGGACTATACTCCGCCTAGGCCTAACCCCTGCACACCTGACCCTATAAACTGAGGGGGGTGTGTGTGTGTGCATGCAGAGAGAGAGACTGACTACTTGTGAGGTGTCTGTGACACGGCAGAAAGTAACTCTTGTACAAGTAGTGTGGCCTCCTGGGTTCCAATACCTGATCCAGCCTTCTGCAGTTCTGTGATCTTGGGAAAACCTTGATTTCCTTATCTGAGAAATGCAATCGAGAGTATCCATCTTAATTTACAGAGTTCAAGAGCAGGAATCAGCAAAGATTTTCTGTGAAGGGTATTGACCTTAAAAATAAAACAATTATTTTACTAGCAAAAATGGGTTTATTTGGAAATAGCAGAGGAATTGCAATTCAGGACAAGCAAGCTACAGCAAAAGCAATAGGCAAGTCCAACAAACAAAGAACGTTATTTTATGGAGAAAAAGGAGGAAGGTGGGAGGGGTTGTTTTGAACTAAAGTTCATTGGAGAAAAATGAGAGATCAAGGTGATGATGGTTTCTCATTGGCTGGGATGCTGGAATAGCTGATTTCTTGCAGGAAATGGAGTGTACCTCTTTTCCTGTTGGGGCCTGTAACTGATAATTGTTTCCTGTTGATGATTCTTCTGCTGAGGTTGGGGGCTGAAACTGACCATTCTTCCTGTAATTGACATCTAGTGATAACTGTGTGAGAGCTCCCTCTTCTGGCCCACCAACTCCACTGTAGTGAGGTTTCCTTTTATTAATTCTCACAAGGGCCAGCTTTGTGGGCCATCCAGTGTCTGTTACAACCACTAACTTCTGCTGTGGGAGCACAAAAGCAGCCATAGACAGTACATAGACAAATGAGCATGGCTGTGTTCCAAATAAAATTTATTTGTGGACACAGAAATTTGAACTTTATATAAATTTCACATCACAAGATATTGTTCTTTCAATTTCCCTTCAACCATTTAAAAATATAAAAATCATTCTAAGCCTGAGAGTCTCACAAAAAAAGGGCTGCTGGCCAGATTTGGCCCTTGGGCTGTAGTTTGCTGACCCCTGTTTTGGAGAGTATCAAAAAGCCGTCTGGGTGGGAACAGATCTAAACATTACATAAAATGAGATAAAAACTCAAACAGGACTTCTAGAGTCAAAGGATTTCTGGAGTCAAGGGATTTCTCTTGCCTTTGAGCATGTGCAAAAAGAGGCTTTAAAGGAAACCTATCAAGTCTTTATACCTTTCATAAAAGGGAAGCATCATTTAAATACCACGGCGGGGGGCGTGTATAGCTCAGTGGTAGAGCGCATCCTTAGCATGCCCCAGGTTCTGGGTTCAATCTCCAGTACCTCCATTTGAGTAAACAAATACATACATACATTACCAGGACAACCAATTAGAACTACAAGCTTTCCAGGAGTTAGAGGTGTCACTTCATAGAACACAGAGTGCAGAACAGTATTTCTGAAGTCCACATGTCTTAAAGACTGCTTTGTGAAAACAGCACTTGAGAGGATGTTTATTAACAGATAATAGAACAGGATGATTCATGTTTGCATGTGTCCACAGTGGAGACGAGAATAGGCACCATGCTGCTTTTTTTGGGAAGGGAGGCACCATGCTTTTTGTGAACATTTCAATGCACCACTTTTTCAGAACTTGTTATAGGATATTTGCAGACATTTTCTTTTTCCTTTTTTCTTTAAAACATTTTTTTACTGAGTTATAGTCATTTTACAATGTGCTGTCAAATTCCAATGTACAGCACAATTTTTCAGTTATACATTAACATACATATATTCATTGTCACATTTTTTTTCACTGTGAGCTACCACAAAATCTTGTATCAGACATTTTCATAAGAGACAGCATTTCTTCCTTCATGTAGACCTGAGATTTCTTTCAGCAGTGGTTAGGAGGGCTTGCACTTTCAAGGCTAAGCGTTTTGCTAGCATAGGAGAACTGGAGCCAGCCTGAGTATCTTGTGTTTCTTCAAGCCACTCTGCTCATCCCCTCAAGGACAAGGTTTCTCAGCTTCAGCACTGTTGACATTTTGGCCTGGATAATTCTTTGTTGTGGGGGATTGTCCTGTGCATTGTAGGATGTTTGGCAGCATTCCTGGCTTCTACCCACCAGATGTCGTTAGCGCACCTTCCTGGTTGTGAAATCAAAAATGTCCCCAGACATAGCCAAATGTTCTCTGGAGGGCAAAATCACCCTCCAGAACCAATGTCCCAAACCCTAACCTTCATCTGAGGCCAGGCTCCTAGAACCAAAAGCCAGGGCTTGTTAGAGGCTGTTTCTGCTGCCTTCCTCCCTACCCCCATCCCCTCCCCTGGTACCAGTGTACAAAGACGGCTCCCTGTTGAATGGGCAGACAGAAAGGGAAGCCAAGGGGAGGGAAAGGGAGAATGTAGAGAAGGGAAGAAAGTCTACAAGTTAATTTCTCAAATATCACCCAGCCACATGGGGTTCCCCAAAGTTTTGCCCCCAGCTCTCCCTTTTCCACTGCCCTAATGTGGCTCCTCCGTCCTCCTTATCTCCACAATCTATTAATTACTATTTCACCACCTAAATATTTCTCAGATTTCTCGCTGCCTCTCCATCTCTGCTACCCCTACTAGCTCTTGCCTTGTCTTCTCTCACCAGGATGTTGCTACGGCTTTCTGTGTACCCGACCTGCCATCAAAGTGATTTTCCCAAGGCCCAGGACAAAGTACCCTTAAATTACTGCAGTGGCTCCCTATTGCTTATAGGATCAGGTCTAAATGCCTTATTGTGTTTAAGGTCTTCTGTTATGTGGCCCTTGCTTACTTTTGCAGCCTCATCACTCTTGGCCTCACCCTTGGGTGTTCCAGCTACATCAAGCTGCTTGTAGTGGCATTTCCCTGATATGTACATGCACACGCGCCTGTGCGCGTGCACACACACGCATACACACACACACACACACACACTCTGCTGTTTCTCACCTTCATGCCTTTGTCCATGCTGACCCCTGGTCTATGAAAGCTCCCTGCTGCTTATTCACTTGCTTTACTCCTACTTACAGCTTAAGATTCATTCAGGTGTCTTCTCTTCCAGGCAGTCTTCCTGTCTCTCTCAGGCTAGGTTAGTTGTTGCTTTGTGACCCCCAATACTGTGTACTTACCTCTCGCCTGGAGTTAAAATGTGCTGTCTATCCACCTCCTTCAAAATAGTCTGTGAGCCTAGCAGGGCAGGAATCCTCTGTCTTCAGGATCTGATTCAAGGTGTAGCATATAGTAGGAGCTTAAAGCTGAATGGATAGAGGGATGGATCTTAGACAGACTTGTGTCTCCTTGTGTCTGTGATTAGGCACCAATACTTTGAAAGTGAGACACCAGGAGGGCTTGTGTTTATTGGACTGTCCAGTAAACTTAGGACCATTTTTGTCCATTAAAATGGTTTTCTTTTTGAATATTTAATGCAGCTACATATTGGTCAAAATTATATTGAAAGGCACAGACAGAATTCTTGCTTCCACTCCTGTCCCTTCATCTTTCCCCACCCCTACCCTCTTCAGATAATCTTTGTTATTTATAGTCTCTTGTTTATCCTCCTAGTGTTTATTTTGCAATCATAAGCAAATATGTATTATTTTTAGTCCTCCCTTTCCTAACAGTGGCATACTGTAGACACTGTTCTGCACTTTACTTTTGTCACTTAATGGGTCTTTTGCTATCAGTACATAGAGATCTTTCTCATTTTCTTTCTATTCTACACTGTATCCCATTGAATGAATGTGCAGTAGTGTATTCAACCACGTCCCAGTCGATTGCTGGACACTTTAGTTGTTTTCAGCCTCCTTCAAATGTCATTTTGTACGTGTACCAGAGTTTACGTGAGTTGGATTTCTAGAAGTGGGATCACTGGTGAAAGGTAAATAGAGATCATTTCTTACAACAAATTCCTCTCTGTGGTGGCTGCACTTGAATTTTTCATACCTGTGAGTTTCTTTTCTTCATCCCCATCCTAAAGGAGTTTGTGCTGTATTGGACAAAGGTCTTGCAAAATGTCTTTCTTTCTTCTACAGTGAGAGCTAGATCACCTCTGAGCTGGCTGTGGAAGCACTGCTCCTTAATGTTTTTATCAGTTTAATTTTTTTAATTTTTAACTTTTTTTAATGGACGTACTGGGGATTACTAAGCATGTGTTCTACCACTGAGCTATCTCTCTCCCCCCAGTATTTATTTTCATCTTATTATTAATGGGAGTGTGTGTTACACAAAACTGGAGCATCCAGATACTTTCAGGTCATCTGACTGCAGGGCAAGGCCATTGTCAGTAGTGTACTAGCCAAGGTGGGTGCTCAGCTTAGGAACTGACTGTGTGTGTTTGAGAGACTCCATTGTGTGTTTCAGGGACTGCACATGGCTGTTGACACGTATGTGAGACAGTGAGCACATGCATGTTTTATGGCATGTTTGGGGCCACAGCAGGATGAGTAACAGCGGTGGATGGCCTATGACTGGCCCTTCTCTGAGAAGGCCACTGATGCCCCCATCCCTGGGGTGTAGGGAGGGCAGACCCATGAAGTCCCCATGGGCAGGGCCTGACAGACCATGCTGGGGCTGGCCCACCCCCCAGGACGGCTGGAACATCCTCAACTTCCTTATCATCTTTATCTTGCTCCTGGGATTCTTCATTCGTGAACTCAATAATATCTCTATCACCTACACCCTCAGGTAAGCAGGGAACTTGGAGAAAATAAGGGACCTGCCCTGGGAAAGAGACAACAGATTGTTAGCAGGTGGGGATCAGCCCTACCTTTCTGGGCGGGGAGGGATGATGAGGAGGAGGGGTCTGGGAAGGGCCAAGGGGCGCTCCTCAGAGGCTCTGCCACAGGGTGCTTCGTCTGGTGCATGTCTGCATGGCGGTGGAGCCCCTGGCCCGGATCGTCCGCGTCATCCTGCAGTCAGTGCCCGACATGGCCAATATCATGGCCCTCATCCTCTTCTTCATGCTGGTCAGTGCCCTCCCCCACCAGTAGCTCCCTTTCCCTGGACAGGCCTGTGGGTCACTAGGGATGCAGGGGTGCCTGGAGAAGAAGAGAGGCAATGGGCCTGAGTCCCTGTGGTTCCCTCGGCAACTGTTTTGCATGTCCTATCTCTAGTGCCCTTGGGTGAAGTCTGGGCGGTCTCTGGTCTCTCTGACAGGTGTTCTCTGTATTTGGGGTCACTCTCTTTGGTGCATTCGTGCCCATGCATTTCCAGAACATGCAAGTTGCCCTGTATACCCTCTTTATCTGCATCACCCAGGATGGCTGGGTGGACATCTACAGTGATTTTCAGTGAGTGCCCATGGGCTTTGTGGGGGAAGCCCAGCTCAGCCAAGCAAGGCAGGGACTGGGGCTCCCAGGGGGCAAAAAGCTGACTGGGGAGGGAGAAGGGCTGTCAATGAGACTGCAGCTCCAGGGCTTGAGATGAAGACCGTCCAGCAGGAGGGGGGTTCCTGGGGTTTTAAACTGGAGAAAAGGAGACTCCCTGGAGCTGGGGTCTGTGGGTTTATAGTCTATTTTAAGCCCCTTCCCCTTGAAACCCCACCCATTCAAGATCCCATTGCAGGCCTGTTTTGGAGATTTCTTCCATCGTACTAAACAGTTGGACAGCTAGGCCTTGGGCAAGGGAGCAGGTCGGTGGTTGCACTGGGGTTTCCAGGGCAGCCTCGCAGCTGCACTGGAGCCCCCGGGCTGCCTGGACTCCTGGGAACTTAGGGTTTCATTTTATTCATTCTGAGACCCACTGCCCAAGGTCATTTTTGGCCACAGATGGCTACCTGGGTTCTGGTCTTTACCTCTTTCCCATTAAGTCTAAACACTATTTGTTTCCAGTCCACTCCCCTGACTGATTTCCTTTTATCTCCTTTGTGTGAGAGTAGAAGCCCAGTTGGTAAGGGGCTTCTGCACTCATTTCTCATTATGATGCAGGCAGTGGGGAAATCATAGAGTGTGCAATAAAAGTGGGCTGGGCTTTTAAGTCTTTGCTCCACCGCACTAGTCATGCAACCTTCTGAGCCTGTGTTTCCTCATCCATCAACTGAGGATTATAATACAGTATTAACTGTGTCATGGATTGCCATGAGGATTAGTAGAGACTGGCATGATATATACACACAGACACACACACACAGACACACCACAGCAAGAAAGAGAGAGAAAACTATTATTTGGGAAAATATTTTATGGGAGATTTAAAACAGGTATTAACAGTGGGTGGGCTTTTTTTTCCTGTGATATTTTTCTTCTGATCTTTCTATAATGAGCTTGAATTACTTTGTATAATTAGAACAACATAAATAAAGAGTATTACCAATAGATTAAACTTGATAATGCTGATGTACAAATCCCCACCTTGCAGGGCTGGCTTGAGGACCGCCCACTGCCTGGCAGTACAGCTGGTGCTCAGTAAAGAGCAGCTGCAGGGATTATTAGGAGTAAGGCGTTAGATCTGCACAACAGCAGTGAGGCACAGAAGTCCCAGTAGGCCTTGAGATAATTTCCCCATCTCATAGATGAGGAAATGGAGGCCCAAAGGGCCAAGGAGGTGATAGGGCCCCTGACTGCCATCTCCAGGATGGAGAAAAGGGAGTACGCAATGGAGATTGGGGGCGCCATCTACTTTGCCATCTTCATCACCATTGGTGCCTTCATTGGCATCAACCTGTTGGTCGTCGTGGTAACCACCAATCTGGAGCAAATGATGAAGGCAGGAGAGCAGGGGCAGCAGCGTCAAATAGCCTTCAGTGAGGTGAGTGAGACGGGGAAGGCAGAGGGGGGAAGAGGGAGAGTGTATATGAATGCTGACTTGAGAGTGGCTGTGTGTGTGTGTGTGTGCACGCGCGCGTGCACACTCACATGCACACTCATACACTTGAGGGTCTGGAGAAAGCAAAGCCTGAGACCTGGGGGCAGATCCCCCATCTTGAGTGTCAATTCTCCAGCTGGGGCTTCGGAGGGATGTGGAGGTCCTAGATGTCTAGTTCTATGGCAACTCAAAACTGAGCAGCTGGGTGACCTTAGGGCATTTAGTCAATCTAAGCCTCAATTTCTTCTCCTATAAAATGGAAATAACAATAGTACTTACTTTATAGGGCTATTTTGAGAATTTCATGGATAAATGAATAGCACTTGGCATATATTAAGAGCTCAGTAAATGTTAGCTACAGTTTTATTCATTCAGGGATAGAAATTCTAAAAGGCTGGGGAGTATAGGATGGAGTGCTACCCAGTGTTGAGGGTTGTGGGCTGTGACTTGAGACTAGACGGGGCTTCAGAAGTTTGCTGGGTAGGATTTATTAGGAGTGACATGAGGGAGGGGGTAAGTTTTGAAAACAGGTTATCAATTTCTAAAGAGGTGTAGGATAGGCTTGGCATTTGGAGGTGAGGTCCCACAGCAAAGTAGGGAGGCTAATATTGGTTGGAGCTGAAATGAGAGACATTAGAACCCTGCTGTCCTGAGTGTCATCCTCCCGAAAGCCAAGCAGGAAGGGGTCAGGGGAGAGGAAGTACCAGCTGAGCTGTCCTCCCCTCTCCATTTCCCCCTCCCCAGACAGGCGATGGCGAGGGAATCTGGAATAACCAGCTGTCACTGGTGCACTGTGTGGTCGCCCGTTTGGAGAAACCTGGTGTCTCCCAGGAGCCGCTTGTGCGGGGCCCCCTGTCGAACCTCTCGGAAAACACATGCGACAACTTTTGCTTGATGCTCGAGGCAATACAGGAGAACCAGATGCAGTACAAGGAGATCCGAGATGAGCTCAACACGTAGGGCGGGTACTGGGGGTACCCCCAAGTCTCATGAGTCAGGGCTGAGTGGAGCCTCAGATTCTTCTGGCCTCATGCCTTCATCATTTTATAATGCAGACCCTGGTGCCCAGAGAGGTTAAGTGACTTGCCCAGGTTTCCCCAGCCTTTCGGTGGAGGAGCTGGAATCCAGACCTCCCGGGTTCTCCCACCTCACAGGAGCCTCGAGCCTCAGTCTGGGTCTCTATCAGAGTAAAGCAGGAGGGCGAAGAGGAGTGGTCACCAGGGAAGACATGGGAGGGCTGCCCTCCAACCCCCACCCTTGGGACGCATTTACCTCTCCACCTTCAGGATAGTGAACGAGGTACACTCCATCCGCTTCAACCAGGAGCTGGAGGAGGAGCTGAAGCACAGGTATGTGTCCTGGAGCCTGTCAGAGAGCGTGCCCTCCATGGACATCCAGCAAGACTTAATCACCGCGCTCATCACCAGGGAAAAGGTTAGTCATGAGAGACAAAATTAACAAATAATACCTAGATTTGAAAAATAAAATCAAGAAAGTTATCAAATTTCAGATGTCACCAATTAAAGGGATCTCCATTATTCTATATACCCCTTAGAATAAGAAAGACTCAAAGATCTCAGAGATATTGAAATGGCGAGGAGGCAAGAATATATGGTTTAGGAATACAGCCATGTATTCCATGAGAAATAGGTAATAGTTCAAATTGGTTATGTCTATAGAGCAGAAATCCAAGTGAGGAAGGCTGCTATTTTTGTTACAGTTTTTGTTTGACTGGTTGACTTTTAAAAATAGCATGTGTATAACTTTGTTATTAAGGGTTTATTAAATTTTAAATAAATAAATAAGAAAATAGTATATATCACAACCTCCAATTAAAAAAAAAACAGGGAAAATGTGCGGCTTCCCAGCTTCCCTTTCCTACCCAATCACTGCTCATCCGACCACCCTGCCCAGTTCAGCCTCTGCCCCCATTAGCCAAGGTTTCTGTCTGTTCCAAGATCTGGTCCACCCTCTAGATTACCAAGCACCCCAGCAGTCACCGCCAGTCTGGTTAGGTTCCAACCTTGCCTTTTCCAGGAGGCCCTGGCCCTCCTGTACGGTTCCACCTACTGAGCCGTCTGGGTTTTAGGTGTCCTCAAAACCACACTTTATTAGTGGGGCTTGAGCTACTGATTCCCTGCTTAATGGCAGATACTTATTCCCACTGGGGTCATAGGACCCTCAGGTCCTGTCTAGGGTGCATAAAAGCAGCCTCCTCCTGAGGGAGGAAGATTCTAGGGAGAAAAAGGACACACTCCCACGTTATTTAGGTTCTTTCTCTGCTTCCCACACCATCTGACTGGGAGCATTGTGAATGTCCACAGCCTGGGTTCCCACACTCAGAGAGGAGACTAGGCAGGCTAGAGTTAGACATGAAAAACTTCCCTGGGAAGCCTCAATGGGCAGCTGTTGAAGCCAGAGGAAGGGAGTAAGAGTGCATCTGCCATGTCAGGGTTGGGGAATTGACAAGACCTCTTGGTTTGCAGGTTCAGGAATCCAACACAAATTTACTCCTTAACAAACATAAGGCCAGCCGCTGAGAGCGCAGGATTGGAGCCAAGGGGCATGAGCACGCACATCCAACTGCTGCATCTCCCTGCATCACTAGCATGACTTGGCACAGCCTGGCCTGAGCCCAACCTCTCCCTTATACCTAGGCAGATGCCTAGGGATGTAAAGGGGGCGGCATCTCCAGGGCTTGTGCCTGTGAACCCCAGGTCCAGAGGAGCCAGGTTGGAGAAGGATGCTGGATGAGAGTGGGAGCCCTACAGCAAGGATGAGCACAGAAGGGGGTGTTGACCAAGGCAGCCGGGGTCCTAAGGATGAGCATCCCTGGTCCCTTGCCAGACCAGAGTTAGGTAGGGTCTAAGTGGGCCTAAGCAGCAAGAAGAAAAAGGTGAGGCCAGTGTGGCCAGGTATCTGTGTGTTGACAATAAAGTTTTGTGTTGGGATCAATGTGTGTGAGTGGTGGATCTCTCTAAGCCCTTGGGGCAACCTTGCCCCTCAAAAGCCTGATATCCAACGGGAGAGTCACTGGCTGTCCTCCAGAGCTTCCAGTCTAGTGGGAGAGAGAAACCACACCCTGAAAATTTCTGACTTTAGTGATAGAGATCTAGTTCCTGTCCTTGGGGTCCTAAATTCTGGGGGTGAAAGCCTGGGCCTCATGGTTGGAAATGGCTCTCTGTTGAAGGAGACAGCTCTACCCTCTCTCTCTGTTTGGAGGTAGAGACCAGTCCTCATTCTGAGGAGTTCTAGTCTGATGGGGTCACCATTTTCCAAGTCATGCATGTACAGGAAGCTCCATCCTGGGACAAAAGAAGAATGACTGGGCAAAGTGTGGATCCTGGCAGGCTCTCTGGAGGAGAAGAGCACTGAAGCTTCCTGGAAGGCAGCAGGAGGAATTTGAGGGTCAGGTGAATGAAATCTGGTGGAGAACTTGGGACCTGTGAGACCTCTTCAGAACCTTCACACCAAAGACCATTGAGAACCACAGCAGGTTCCTGAGGCAGGCAATGCAGAGTCTGAGGAAGCTGTGAACAGTCCTGGGCACTACCAACAGCTTCCTTGGAGGATTCCTGTCCTTGGGCAAGTCACTGGGCCTCATTTTCCCCATCTGTGCAATGGGGAGAAGATAAGATTGATCACCAGCTCTAAAATCAAATGGCAAGCTCTCAGCCCCCAGAGTTGGGAGACTGAAGAGATCAGCCCTATGGCTGAGACTCAGGTTCCCTGATGTTGGGTGAGGGGAAGGGAAGGCTGGAAGGCCCAGCTGTTCAGCAAAGACTAACAATTAGAGACCTTGGGGATATTCACCATCTGGAATGGGAGTCCCCAGAGACGCACTGATTGCAGCTGGTGGGAAACTCCACCCTCCATCCCTTCCCACCAGCACTGGTTCCAGCCCTGCAAAGCCCCCTGGGGCCTGCTGGGAAGGAATCTGGACAACTGGGGATGGGGTGGTATATTCAGCAGACAGGTGAGAGGTGGCACCAGTGCCAGCAGTGCCTCACTGCTTGGAGCTGCTGTCTGTTCTCCTGTTCCAGCCAGGACCCCTTCCCAGGACCTTCCAGGACCATCAACCGGCAGAACAATGGGCAGCCAGTGGCTTTTGCTGCTGCTGCTGCTGCTGCTGCTGCTGCTGCTGCTGCTGCTGCTGCTGCTGCTATTTATTGAAGATGGAGCCCTCAGTCTGCCTGGTGAGTATCCACATACACTCTTTCCATCCGTCCTTCTCTGGGAGCCCTCACAGCTCTTCTTCTGGCTCGCCAGGGAGGGGAAGAAGGTGGTGGAAGATCAGGCAGTGTGCCCAGGAGGATCTTACAATGTGAGCACAGCTATCCTTCACCCCACCCCTAAATTGTCTGAAAGGCTTGGGGCACCAATGAGTTTAGAGGCAGGAACATGATGGCATGAACTCTCAGGGGTTTCTGGCTTTACCCATCCATCCTCATCCAGGATACTGTCTTTTTCTGTCCACTCCCTCCATTTTGTCTGTCATCTCAGCTGTCTCCCCTTTTCTGTCTGTCCTTTCTACTGGGGCTGGGCCAATAGCTCAAGGGTTCAAAAGGCTAATTCCCTCTCAATCTGGCCCAGAACTGAAGGCCCAGGGGCTTGGACCACTGCTGCCCTCCCCTGCCCTACTCCAGCGCCTCACTGAGCCCAGTGTAGGAGTGCAGCCCTGGGTCCTGAGCTCTTAGGTCAGTAAGGGGGAAGATATTGGGAGAAGGCAAGAAATTGCATGTCTCAGCAATCCCATGAGTCATGACATTTTCCAAGGACAGGAGTATCCTTGGCAAAGCACCCGGGAAGCAGATACCAATTTTAATAAGAGGCGAAGAAGGGGATAATCATTACCAATAGCAGGTTCTACTTATATGCTAAGCACTGTGCTAAGTGCTTCATATGCATTATCTCATTTAATTCTCATGACCATCAGTGAGGTGGGTACTGTTAGCGTTGCTGTTTTACAGTGGAGGAAACTGAGGCTCAGAGACATGAAGTGATTTGTCCCCTCAACGCAGAGCTGGGATTCTGTTCCAGGTCTGACTTTAGAGTCCAGGTCACACTCCATTGCTTCTCAAAGGAGTTGCTATGGGCAGGAGACCTCAATATCATATAAGTGTCCATTCTCACCAAACATCTTATTGTGACACACTTCCAGTCAAAATCCCAACGTGGTTTTTTTTTTTATAGAAGTTGATTAGTGGATTCTAATACATATAAGTAAGGAAGAACAAAAACCAAGATAAATTTTGAAGAGCAAGATGGGAGACTCACTCTACCAGATACTGAGACTTACATTAAAGTAACAGTAAGATAATAAGATAATGTGGTGTTGGTGCAGCAATAGACAAGTGAACCAACGGAATGAAAGAGCAGGGAAATCGGTCTGGATCCGTAATGACAGACAACATGACAAATCGATCAGTGGGGAAAGGATGGATTTTTTCATAAGGCGGCAGGGACAACTGGTGAACCACATGGATAAAACATAAAATCAAATCCAGTGGAAACATCTCTTCCTGCAAATAAAAACTCGAGACCTCTGTAACAAGACATCTGTTCCTTTCAGCCTAGAATTTTGTTGCAGACAGATCCATGGATTACTAGAGTTTAGAAGACTCCCACAATATTAAGCCTGAGTCCCTCACTGTGCTGAGGGGGACATGGACACACTAAGAGGGGTGACGTCTTCCCCAAGATTACATGGCAAGTCAGTAGTAGAGCCAGGTCTAGGGTCTAGATTTCCCATAATCTTTCCATGTATCGTGGCCAGCTCTCCTGCCCTATTGTGACCCCATAGCTCCACACAGGTCTAGAAGAAAGTAGGGGTCAGATGGAAGAAGCAGAAGCCAGATGGGGGAAGGGGTTGGGAGAAGGGTCAGTGCCTCTTCAGAGCTAGGTTGTGGAAAGGACAAGCCCATCAACTGGACTGGGTCACCTCCAGTTTTCTGAATTAGTCCTTTGACAACTGCCATTAAGTGATGAGGCATCAGGTGATGGACCTATTTCTGCCCATTGCCCAGGGGAAAAGAAAAGGTTTCTAAGGGATCCAGCTCAGTGTAGCTGATTTGTGCCTTTCCCTGTAGAGAGAGTAGCTGGCTCAGCCATGAGAATGAAGTTATATTTTTGTGAGGCAGTGCAGTGTGCTGGGAAGACATTGACATCCGGGAACTGATGGATCTGGTTTCAAATGCAGTGCTGCCACTTCCTGGCTGTGTGACCTTGAACAGATGACTTCACCTGCCTGAGCCTCAGTTTCTTCATGCATAAGTAGAAATAATAGTCCTTACCTTGGGATGGATGTGAGGATTCAATGCACCAAGGCTTTTGCATTGAAGCAGCCCCTTACCCAGACTAGGTGAAAAACTGAAAGATGTCATAAATATACTTGAGTGCTAATGCACTAAATGAAGCACTTGGCTTGGAATTAGGGGTCACATTGTACAAAAAAATTGTATATCTTTAAATATTGGGATCACAATGCAGTAAGAAACTCACATCAGAAAAGGTATCAAGAAATCAAAGATTGAGTGCAATAACAGATTTCCATCTTTTGCTGACTCTATTTCCAGAATAGTCCTTGAGCGGAATGAGACATACTTGCCAGAACCAGTTAAATTCCCTCTCCCTGACATGCACCAGCTGAGATCTATTAGCACAGAGCTAGCGCATAAATGAATGCAAGCCAGTAATAATGTAGTTGACAAGGATATTTTTATTGAATCTTCCAATAAGGATACTTGGTAAGTGAGAACATCTGAGGACAACAGTGCATTGGTGGAGGAGACAGGTGTATTGGTTTCTTTTTGTTTGTTTGTTTTATAGGCATTATGACAACCTGGGGGGTCAGCTACGATAACCTCCACAAACAACTCTGTGACCCTGGGAACTGTGGCACGTTTATCCACAATTTCAGCTTCATACAACAACGGGAGAGACAATGTCCCTGCACTTCCATCCAACACCTCACTGACCACCAGCAGGACAGCAACGTCTGAGTCCCAGAAGCATATAACACTAGCTACTTCTCCCACTTCACCACGAGCCAGCAGCAGATAACCCCAGTACGTGAGACTCAGGAGAAGAGATTAAATACCCCTACCACCACAACGTCCAAGGGCACAGAACTGCCAGATTCCATGATGATGTCTATATTGAAGGACCAGGGAGGGACATCCAGAAACACAGCCTCATCCAGCATGGCCACTTCAGCTAACAGCTCAAAACAGAATCAGAGTGCTCCAACTGCAGCCCCGTTAGCATCAAGCTCCAGAGTCAATGGATTGGGCTCATCAGTGTCTGCTAACTCTCCAAAGCCAGCCACAATCACAGCTCCAGTAGCACCAAACATACCAGGCAAGGATGTTACTTCATCAGGGTCCACGACAATCACTGTCTCTGAGAAGTTAGCTACAATGATACCCCCAACAACATCAAACAAAATCACTGATGTGAAAGAATCTTCACTTGTGACAACCAGTGCAGTTACCCATACCACTTCACTAAACACAACCACCCTAGGGGTAACTCTTCTTGGAACAAACACATCTGGGGCTCAGGAAGGGGTAACTGCAGCTGCACCGCCAAGTCCAACAACAGCCTGCACGATGAGCGTGCTGTCGGAAAGCCATCAGAACACCATCAAACAAACACCTTCCCAGCCGGTGGAATCAACCCCCAGTGCTGGCACTATAATGACCCAGTCACCTGAGACAACAGCTGCTCATTCAACGGCCCTTAACCCCAGCAACTTGGGGACAAGAGAATCCTCGGCCATGACTGGGACCAATCAAACCTCCCCTAAGCACAACAAGAGCAGTAGTCTGGGAGCAAGAGTCTGCGCTTTGGTTGAGTACCCAGCTGATGGAGTTTGCATGTGCAATGATAGCTACTATGCCCACTCAGGTAAGTCTGAGAAACTTGTATCTGAACAGCAAAGAACCCTCCACAACTCTGTGAAGGCCCAGACAAACGCACGTCCAAAGGGTATGGGAGGGCCGGCGAGGTTTGGCCAGACACTGACATCTAAAGAGTCCATCTGGGTAGAGGTGATTTCTAGTGAGAGGAAAGGTAGCTGGACATATGAATTTGTTTTAGTTCAGGCTGCTATAACAAAATACCATGTGCTATGTGTCTTACGAACAACAGAAACCTCTCTCACATTTCTGGAGGCTGGAAGCCCAAGACCAAGGCACCAGGAGGTTTGGTATCTGGTGAGGGCCCACATTCTGGTTCATAGAAGACAGCTGTCCTCTTGGTGTGTCCTCACATAATGGAAGGGGCAAGGGAGCTCTCTGGGGTCTTTTATAAGGGCACTAGTCTCACACAGGAGGGCTCCACCCTCATGACCTAATCACCTCCCCTAGGCCCCACCTCCTCATACCATCACATCGGGTGTTAGGATTTAACACATGGATTTTGGGGTGGACGCAAACATTCAGTCTACAGAAATGTTTTACACTAGTATTTCCATAATGTTTTATTTTTTAATGACTAACTGTAAGTGGTTCATCCCAACTTCGACAGAAAATATAGAAAGAGCAGGCCTAGAAAGAAGGGAAGGGCTAAGTATTAGTTTCTCCTTCATCACCCAAAAGCACTGGTACAAGGCACGTATCAGGGCACTGGGTGGTGCCAGGGGCAGAAAATCAACGCTAATTGACTGGAGCAAATTAATTAAGTAAGTAATTTTAAAAATTGAAAACATGAAACAAAAAATTTGTTGACTCATGAGACTAAGAATTACTGAAGAGGATTTGAAGACTCTGACCCCTCTCCCTCATGGCTCTCAAAGGTGCTCCCTCCCTCCTATCCCTCAGCGCTGTCTCTTCAGGAGTTTAGGACAAGACAGAATGAACCACCAATTTCAAGCAGTTTAGGGACCTCAAAACTCCCCCAAGGCCCAGACTACCTTTTGAAATGAGAAGGAAATCAAAGAACAAAACAAATTAATATCTCCAAAAATAATCTTGCAAGGCAAGTAACAGAAACCAAAGGGGCTGGTGAAAGAGAAACAAAGGAATTTATTATAAGGGCATCTCATGAAGCCCGAGGGCAGGCTCCAGCCAGGTTCTCCAGGGATTGGGACTTGGAACTGAATGTGGTCAAAAGCAAGGAGTCCCCTCCCCTTACCTTCTCCCCTTCTGTACCTTGTTCCTCTCTCCGTACACTGGTTTTTCCCATCTCTCAGCCCACGTGGCAAAAGATGGCTGCCTCACAACTCTCAAGCTTTCTATCACCTCCTTCCAGGCTCAGTTCCTGGGAAAGAGATTCTGAGTGGACCAGCTAAGGCCAGGGATAAGGGGCCCCCAGGGCAATTATGGCAGAGGCGTCTCACCTCTTGTGAGGCAGAGTCTTTGTTTAAGGGAGTCATCGTGGGTTGGGCTAATATCCCCACAGTGTCTCCTCCACCCAGATAAGACCTAGTACCCCTGCCCATGGCATCATCCTAGGAAACTCAGGAGGCCCCTGCTCTGGCTGTTGTCCTCCTGCAGAACTACCCAGGGTGTTGGTGGCCCTGCACTGCCAGCAGCAGAAAATTGAGGTGGTCCTGAGCAGCTGCTTCCTGAAGACTCACCACTGGGTGCTGGAGGAAGGCGTCATTTCAGGATGCTCCAGTGTCAGAAAGACAAAGGAGGGTCGCAGTGTCCAGGTCTTTGTGGTGGAGAAGGATGGTACTTGCGGACTCCGCCCCTTTGTGAGCAAGCTGGGAGGGGCCACCTGATAAGAAGCTGGGGCCTATGCATGTTTCGGGGGAGGGACTGGGAAATGAATATGTTGGTACTTGTTGTCACTTTATTTCCATTTGACTAAGGAATAATTCTCTGCAATGGAGTCAAGTTCTAGCCATCAGATCAGTCTTCTGGGGAGGAAGAGTCCATGTTGTACCTCATTAGATTTGGAATGCCCTTATAAATGGTTGCCATGTTTGATGGACTGGGAAATCGGTTTCCAAACTTGTCAGCCACAGAATCCCTTAAAATAATAACTACCATAACCAGAACCAATATTTATTGATTTCTTCCCATGTGCCATGTACTGTGGGTCAAAATCTTTTCTTCATGTACTATCTCACTAAATCTTCACAATGATCATGTGATGTTCCCATTTACAGATAAGCAATCTAAGGCTCAGAGGAGCTGAGGGATTTTCCCAAGTCACACAACTAGTTATTAACAGAGCCGGTTTGTGCTTCTAACTGCTCACTGTGCTGCCATCTCCTTTCCTTAGAAGGGATTTTACATAAAAGCCAAATGTAAAAATAAATATGTAAAAGCAAGGTAGCTCTGATTGAATGGGGGAGGAGGAAGAGTGCCCTGCTGGGGTCAGCTTTTCCCCAACACATAGGACAGCTTTAACGCCCCTTTGAAGAGGCTCTGCAGCTCCCTGGGCTTGATGATATAGTTCCTCCAGGGTCTTCTGTTATCTCCAGCTCTGCCACCCAGAGATTCATGGGATCTCTTGCTTAGGTCATGAAACAGAGTTAGAAGTTTCAACCTGCAATAGCTAAGTCCATGGCACTGCCCCTGGAATTCTCTTGTCAGTGTTCTTTTTAATAAAATGTTTGATTTATAGCAACAAAACAAATTATTTTGATTGTTTTTAAAAAATCCTATGGAAACAATGAAATATCAAAAAGATAATCCAAATCTTGGGATAGGGACTAGGACCTGGTAATTTTAACAGGCCTCACAGTGATTCTTTTATTCATTTTTTCCAAGAGATTTTAAAATGCACATTGAAATTTGAGACTCCCCAGCACAGAGGTGAAGAACATGGGCTCTGGGATCAGAGAGACATTGAATTCTGGTTCTGTTACTTGCTTTGGCAAATTTTTAAATTTTCTAAGCCTCAGTTTACTCTTCTGTAAAATGGGACTAATAACAGAACCCTCTACAGAGAGTTGTGATCAGGCCACAGTGCCTGGAATACTACCCATGCTCAGTAAACTTTAGCCATTATTTTTATTTAAATAAACAACTTACAGCCAATGAGAATGGGAGAAGGTGGAGATCTGAGGGTAATGGCTGCCTCCTTGTTTTTTTTCTAGACCAACAATAGCCACGCCCTTTATTCTCTGGATGAAGCTTCTGCAGGTCCTCCTTAACCTCACCAATACTGACTACACAACGCTTAGCTTCAGCTGCACGTACCCTCTGGTGGTGAATGTCAGCCAGACTCACCCCTACCCAGTGGTCTCCTTCCCGTGAGTTCTTTTCTATCAGCTGCCTCTCGTATTGGTTGCTGTGGAGGCTCTCAAGTTCCCATTGCTACCTATAATCCAGGCAAAAGGATTCAGCACCCTCAGGATGTTGGCTCCCCGCCATGCCCACCCACCAGTCGTAGGGACCTCTTAGATTGAGACTCAGAGTATTCTCATGAAAGAAGAAGATGCTCTATAAAGTAATGCATTATGAGTTGTTTATGTAACTTACCTTGAGGTAGGATGGCTTGGATGGCTTCAAGGGTCCTAGGTCAGGGGATCTATGAGGTGGCCCCTCACTTTTTAGGAGGTCCAGGAGGAAGATTAGCAGATTTTCTCCTCCCCTCCCCTAGTTCTCTATGGCTACCAGTGCTCAGTGACATTGGGTGCAAGGCAGAAGGAGAATGATGCCCCTCCCTCTAGGGTTTTGTGGTAAGTGTCTCATTTCTGTCCCTCTCCAGATACATCACCATCTATTTTCCAGGCACTGGGGACACCACTGTCATCCTGAGCATCTTCACAGACCCCCAGCTCTCATCTCCACTTGAGAACAGACCAGCTCCCCTTGGCAAGCCTCTCTACGTGGTCCTCAGAGCCACAAGCAGTGATCCAGACAGATTTGCCCCGGTAGCCAATGAGGTCTTTGCCAGCTCGAGTCTCCAGGACAGGTGCTGTTAAGGCCAGGTACCACTTTGTGAAAGAGAGGTGAGTATCTGTTGGGCCCTGGTAACCTTCTTTCAATGCCAGACTAGCTCTTGGACTATAGCTTGTACTGGATGCTTTTGTACCCATGAGCACAGATTCTGTCATTCTTCTCTATATCCCTGGTACATTTAAATGCTGGGAAAAAATAAGTGCTGAGTGAATATTTGTTGAATAAATACAAGTATTATTATCATTCCCATTTTCAGATGAATAAATTAAGGCATAGGGAGATTATGGTCAGTCCAAGATTACAGCCAATTAATGACATTCATTCCTTTTATTCTTTCCTCAATTATTGAGGGCCTACAATGATAAAAAACAAAAATGAAACTAACATTTCCGGGTGATATACACTATGTAATAATTTTGACATTTACTCCATGCCAGGCATTGTTCAAATCACTTCACATGTATTAATACACTTAAGCCTCACAAAACACTGTATGGGATAGTGATGTTCTCATTCCTATTTTATAGATGGAGAAACTTCGGCTCAGTTCACATAACTGGTAAGTGACAAGACCCTGCTAAGTGTTGGGCCGAACCTTCACCCTCAACAGCTCATGGTCTAGGAGAAGAGCTGGGTTCATCAACATTAACAAGCCTTCATAAAGCACAGTGAATCATTCATTACCTCATTTATTCCTGAAAACAACCCTGTGGAGTGTTATATCCCCCACTTTACAGATTAGAGGGGATTGCAGAGGGTTCAGAGTTTAAATGACTAGTTTAAGGACATAGTGCTGGTCTACTCATGTTCCAGAGTCCAGATTCTGAAATATCACCAAATCCATCCTAGCATGCAATTCTTCCTTTGTCAGGAGAAAACAGAACCTAGTGATTAAGGGTATGGGTGGACACTGCAGCCAGGCTGCTACCTGAAGAAACTTGGGTAATCTTCTTAACCTCTCTGAGTCTCAGTGTCCTCATCTTTCAAAAGGAAAGGCACCATCAAGGGGGAAGCTAGAAAGGATTTATTGATGGTAAACTTGTGCCCTGGAATAAAAAACGCAGGGTTAAAAAGACTAAATGGGCTTTGGGAAGTACAAGAGACAGAGTTCAGAGAGGTGATTCCTTAATGCCCAGGAGAGGTAGCATCTGTGTGGACAGGTATCTAAGTGGGAAGGTAATTTGCTGTCCCTTAGGCTTTTACATTGGCTGTTTTCTCTTCCTGGAATCCTCAACTCCCTGATACTCATATGGAAAATTCTCATCTCCTTCAAGTCTTTGCTAAAATGTCCCCATTTCAATGAAGCCTACCCCATCCATGCTATTTAAAATTGCAACTATCCTCCACTAGATCCCTGTTTCTTTCTTCTATCTACTTATCATCTCCTACTATACACTATATTACATGAGATCATTTACTTTTCTTTATTGTTATTTATTGTCTGTCTCCTCTCACCCACAGAAGAATAGGACGTTTGGTCTATTTTGTTTGCTCACATTCCCTCATTTTCCCAAGTACCTAGAATGGAGCCTGTGTATCATAAGAATTTCTTTCTGCCTGAGGACTCTACACCATAGGCCTATCTAAGTATAATCCGTTATACTATAGTAAGGGGTTACATTTAGGTTATTGTTATCTCAAAAAAAGTCACCATGACAATAGCGTGGACAGTTGAGGCCATTGTGTCCAAATTCTTGAGCTTATAACTTTCTATGTCTACCAGACTTTGCCACCAGTAACAGGTTTCCTTTTTAAATTTGGAGCAGTTATTGCTAATACATGATCACTGATTAACTATGCCCAGGTTCTTGTACTAAAAAGACAGAGCCTTAGCAAAAATAAAGAAAAGAAAAATACAAGGTCATCTTGTCATGATTTACTACGACTACACCATCAAAATAATAATAGTGAGAAGTAAGAGGGGAAGGAGAAGAAAGGAAAACACTGGAGAGAAAAAATGTAAAAAGAAAAAAGGAAGAGAGAAAGAGAAAGAGAGGAAGCAAGGGAAGAAGGAGGAAAAAGAGAGAGAATTAAAAAGAGAAAGAAAGAAAAAGAGAGAGCGAAAAAGAAAGATAAAATTATTGTCGTTCTCCTAGGATTGACGTGAGGATGAAATGAAATAACGCATGTAAATTCTCAGTACGAGACCCAACATCTACACCTACACAGGACAAACAAAAAAGGGGAATCAGTGTTTGCGGGGAGCTCCTAACAGTGGGTGACGCCGCCTCTCCCCACAGCTGCCCAGTCAGTAACCCCGGCTGCTCTGGGGCCTGCGGGCCAATGGGGCCTCTCTGGAGGTGACTCTGGCCTTCAACCTGTTCCGCTTCTCGACCAGCTCTATCTGCACGGCCGAGTGACCCTGTGCGACAAGTGGGCGGGACGCCCGTGTCAGCCAGTGAGTGGGGCAGCCCTGGGCTCCCGGCAGCCTGCGCAGCCTCTGCCTGGCGGCACTGGGTGGCGCGCTGGGGAGCGGGACTCCCAGTGGAGCCCTCTTCCTGGGGGCGGGACTAAGGAGGAGCCTGAAGGATGGCCGTGTTGGGGATTGGTCTATCCTGCCGGGGGCGGGGATGAGGGCGGGGCCGAGGGCAGGTCGGGGACCTGAGGATTGAACTAAAGGACAGGATTTTCGTGGACTCCCTGGGTTTACCTGGGGGGTCTCAGGCAAAGGCCTGTCCAGGCTGAGGCAGGGAAGGACCTCGCTACCCTTCTGCTGTGTCCACGCAGACCTGTAGTCAGAAGAGTCCGCCTGGGGTGAATCGAGCTTGGGAGATGTCAGTTTGGAAGGGCCTGGAGAGCGACGCCGGCTGGAAGGTGTTCGGGCCCATCCGATTTAGTGGTAACTGGACCATTTGGGGGTCTCCCTGACTCCTCTTCTAGATCCTCCCATTGATCTCCTCCGAGATCCCGACCCTTCACTGAGCTCCCTCCTACCTAGTATCCATAGACTCCTTCTTCAATTCAACCCAAGCCCATATCCTCCTCGGCTCCTTCTTTGCTCTGGAGTGGTCTCCTCCCTTCACCCAGTCCCAGAGGGACTTCTCTCCTCCCATTCTCATCTTTCCTGCCACACCAGATCACTCTTCTCCCAGTCTGTTTGTCTCTGTGCCAGCCTGCTTTTGTAAATTCTCTTGTTTGTCTGAACAGTCTCTCCCTTCTTTCTATCTTGTGACAACATTCCAAAGCTCCGATCCTCACAGGAAAGCTTATCTTCTTCGTAAGACTGTTCTTATTACAGGCAGAAGGTTCATCATCACATCTTTCTGAGTCCCTGCTTCAACAAGGGGTCACCTTTTGCCCAATCTTGAAATGATGGCAGTGTGCTGGCCTTGTAATTTCAGAATGCCTCCTTCAGATGTCTTTCTTCCTTTGTGGTTTCAGAGCCCAGTGCCTCCAGCAGCAGGACTTTGGCAGGTTGGTACACAGGGATGGCTGTGAGGAAATTCTGAGGTTGCATTAGGGTCTGGGGGTGCACACTGGCTTCTGGCAGGTGCTGGTCTTGGATCCTGTCTGCTCAACAATATGTGACCTGGGAGAAGTCAGTTACCCTAAGGCTTAGCTTCCTCGGCAGTATATGGCAGAGTTGTCATTGTGAGGTTGTTGCTTGGTTGTCATAGTCAGAGTTTTATCCTTCATCAGAACCTGAGGCTATCCAGAGATGATTTAGAATAGGGGTTGAAATTTCAAGAGATAAGTCTAGGAAGGCAACAAGTTGGGGGATCGAGTGAGGCCCACAATGATCTAGAGAATTCATCTCTGTATCTCCATGCATCTCAACCCCTAGTCTAACAGAAGGACTGGCACAGTCCCAGGAAATCTTTGTTGAAAGAATGAATGATTTTCTAAATAATCCTCAAAGTGGAGTATCTAAGACTAAAAACGTTTCTCAGGCTCTCAAAGCCACCTAATCCAGTTGTATAATCATTTCTTTCTTTCCTGCAGGAGCCTGGATGGCCAGGTTTCTTGTGATGGTGATAGGCTGGATGCTGGGGTAAAATCCTGCACAGACACTTCCCCAACTCTAACTCTTAGCCTTTAGTTTAGTTGTCTGAGGCAAGAGTGGGGTGGAGGAAGATTGATAGAGAGGCATGTCTGTCCTCTTGTTAGGGACCAGAGAGGTTGGGGGTGAAGGTGGAATCCATGTGTGACCCAACTACTGTCTGGTAAGGAATGTGGCCCCTGAGCCTTAGGCAGTGCTTCCTCATCCCACCTTCCCTTCTCATCTCTGGAACTCTTCCAAGGGTGGGATCAGGCAGCTCAGTATGGTAGAGGGTAGGGCAGAGGATATGGCCAAATAAATAGTAGGTAATTTTCCTTCTTTGTCTGACTCCTTTTCTGTATTTTGGGACCACAAAGCTTCAAGGCCTCATGAGGAATGAGGGGTGTGTGTGTGTGTGTGTGTGTGTGTGTGTGTGTGTGTGTACATATGAGAAGTCACTCTTCTCTATGGGTCTCAGTTCTGCCATTTATAAAATAAAAGACTTTGATCAAATGATTTCTGCTTCAACATGGGGACTCTATTGCTCTCATACCAGGGAAAGTTCTTGGGCCTTGGCCACCTGGTTCCAAGTCTTCTTTCTTCTGCAAAATGGGCAAGAGCATTCAATTTCAGAATTAGGATTAAATGGATCCATATAATATTCTGACCATTAATTATTTCCAACCTCATTAACTCCCCCTTCCTAATAGAAGGTGGATACAGGCAGCAATGTGCTATCATTTATTCATTCAAAAACAGGTTGGAATCTACTATGTTGGGCCCTGGGGATTCAACAGTACACAAGATACAGGCTTTGACCTTACAGAGAGGAGAGTTGAGTGCAGGAAGCAAGTGAAGTGGACTGGGAAGCAGGACAGGCTTTAGAAGCTGACAGAGGTGGCACTTTCACAAAATCACAAGAAGGCCCTGTACCTCTTTTGTTTTTTCACTTTTGAAATACTACTTTGATTGATATCTATGATAATTTTAGAGATTAATTTCTTCAGAAAATATATTGTTACAAGCAACAAAATAACAATTAAACTTAACAATCTTAACATTTCATTTGCAACAACTTTTCTTATCATTTAATGGTTTAACAGCTCCAGAAAAAAATTCAGTTAAATGATCAACCCATATTATTTTTTCATGTACATAAAAATCACAGATTTATTAAATCACTACAATTAATGACATTTCATTGGGAATTCATATTGACTTTATATTTCTGGAGTAGACCATTTAAATATCTCTGTTAACAAAAACATTAACACTTGCCCCTATTTATATCCTAAAGGATAAGAGCAAAATATTATTGACTATATTATGCTTAAGTTTCTCAAAAAGAAAACACGATGAAACAAAATTAACAGGGAAGCTATTGATTTTAAACTTTTCTTAGTTGACCACATTAAAGAAGTCTCTATGCTGTGTCACAATAGGTGCTTATAAAATAATCCACCTGACAACACTAAATGCATGTGAAAGTAGCTCTAACTACATGATTACAAAGATGCAGTTACTTTCTCTCTTTCTTTGATTAAATTGGGGTGGGACCAACTCTAGTCCTTTTTCAGTCATGTCAGATGATAGTTCCATTGATTTTTTATTGAATATGCAAATTTTAAAATAATAAAGTAATTGAAGATTGACTACCTCATAACTAAAAATTGTGAATATTCTCTGAAATTAGAACCAAAAGTCTTTGTTAAAATATCAACGAGGAATCATTCACATTTGAAAATTGGTACCATGATAATGGAGTTGCTTTTAAAATATAGATACCCATTGGAGACAACTGTACAAATGTACTCTTTGCCAATTGTAAATTTAAATCTCTTAAAACACTTCCACTGTTTCCACTCTGGTTTCTCTTCCATTCTCCACATCAGCTCTTCAAATCTTCCTCATTCTTCTCAGTCCTCTACATGCCCCGTTCCCTCCCTCCTTACAGATGCTTTTCACCACAGAAATAGAAGCCATCAAGTTGGTGTGCCCACCACCCTACTTCTTATCTACCAGTCCACAAATTTATTCACTTAGACACCTATCCTTACCATTTATATTTTAATAAAAGCTTCTGGTCTTAATTTCAGAGAATACTCCCTATATTTATCTGCCATATCCTACCCAGGTTCATTATCTATTAAATCTGCTATTTTCTGCCTTCTGTATTCTTACCTTAAAAGGTTATAAGAGAGGGCGAGTGATAAAGCTTTGGAGCACATACCCAGAGCCCTTCCTCTAGAGTGAATTTGATCCTGTAATTAACTCTTTAAGTCTGGTTCTTCGATCACACTTCTTTTTCCTTCTAGTTTTATTGGTTATAACTCACATACAGCACTGTATAAGTTTAAGGTATACAGTATAACGCTCTGACTTACATCCCTCCTGAAATGATTATCATAATGAGTTTAGTGAACATCCATCATCTCATATAGATGCAAAATTAAATAGAAAAAATTTTTTCCTTGTGATGAGAACTCAGGATTTACTCTTAACTTTCATATATAAAATACAGCAGTGTTAATTATATTTACCACAATGTTTCATACAATTTTTTAATGCCTCTCCCTCCCAAGACAGGTTTCCAGTACCTACAATTTTACTATTCGATAGGGTTGTTCCTCCTTTTAAAGAATTTTCAGTCTGATTCTTCAAGTATATATTAATGCAAATGAACTTAGTTCCTTTTTCTAGGGACCGAGCTTGAGTAGGGAGGTAAGCCTGATTCCTTCCTCTTCTACCTGAGTCCTGGTCAGACTGACCACTGAGTCTAACCCAGACAAAGTCCTGACCCTGACAAGGCAGTGAACCTGGCCACAGCCTAACTCCTGGTCACAACATGACCCGCTGCTTCAGGTGGGAGTACTGATAAGTGGTGGGAAATGAGAGAATGGGCAGGTTGAGTGGGATCCCCGAATCATTTGCTCTGGCTACTAGCTTCTCCATCTCCAAAGGCCCAAGCAAGCCACTCCAGGCCCTGGGGAGCAGGGCTCCGCCCAGAGACGAGACCCGCCAAAGGGCAGAGAAGACCGCCGAGAGAGGCGACGGCGTCATGCGCAGAGAGATCCGTCCTGTCTCCGCGCCCAGGGCAGCGTGCAGGGGCGGGACACCGGCGCGGCCCGACTCCTGATTGGTCGAAAGCGGGCTGAAAGGGGCGGGGCCGCGGCGGTGCGCGCTCTGAGGCGCGCGGCCTGGCGGGTGTGTAACGGCCGTTAGGCGAGCCAAGGGAGCGAACCGCCGCCCGCGGCTGACGTACCTGGCCGTAGTTGGTGTCCCTGAGTGAGGGATTTCGCCTCTCGCTTTCAGGCTCACGTAAGTCCTCCTCCCTTCGGGGGCCCCCGTCGGACTGACAGACCCTGTCTCCTCCAGCGGAGCCTGAGGCGCGCTAGACCTACCTCCGTGGGGAGGGTGGGGGAGCCGCGGGAGAGAGAAGCGCATGCGCAGAGCGACTGAGCGGTTCCCCTTGGGTCTCTGACTGCCCCGGCTTTCTAGAATAATGCCCTCCACACCCCACACACCCTCCAGGGCTCGGTCGCCTCCCTGCCCTCTTCGGCTTGCTCTCTCGCCGTCACTCCACCGCAGTTGCAGGACCGCTAAAAGACGGGCCATGTGCCGGTCCCCGGGGGCGCGGCAGGAGGCGAGTTCCTCACCCTCCGGGAGCGCACAGTCCCGGGAGAGGAGTAGATGTCCGGCGGGTGATTGCTCGGCCAGCACTCAGTAGCGCCGGGTGGACGAGTACAGGGAGCGCAGAACAGAACGACGGAGTCTGAGGGGGCGGGGAGCCCTCCCCGTGGAAGTGAAGTTTGAGCCGAAATTTGGAGAATGAATAGAGAACCAAGGTTGGGGGACAGAGAACACTCGTGAAGGCTCTAGGCTGGAGTTTCTGGGCCGGCGCGCTTTTGCTTTCCACGGGATATTTGACAGGGTCTGGAGACATTTTTGATTCTCACAACTCAGAGATTGTTCCTGGCATCAGGTGGGCAGAAGTTAGGGGTGCTCCTAAACAGCCCACAGTGTACAGGACAGTCCCGCATCAAAGACTTATCCGACCTCCAGTGTCAGGAGTACTGAGATTAGGGTACCCTGCTATAGACAAAGAGGAGCTGGTTCTTTGGATGAACGGAAAGTTTAGTGTGTTAAAGCTTATTTATGTAATAGAGGGTATTACAGCACTAAACTTAACAGCACAATAAACCGGGAGGATGAGAACCCTGTTTGTCTTTTACACCAGTCTGTTTCCACCACGTGGCGCAGAGCCAGGCAGATAGTAGGCACTCAGTAAATTTTACTTAAGGAATTGAGTACTGTGTGCTAGGGAGGAAGGAGTGTTACAAGGACGATTAAGATAACCATGCCTCATTACTTGCCCTTGGGCCCTGTCTGTTTTATAGTGATCTGGCGGTGGTGTGTGTCTCAGGCTTGTTCTTTGTAAAGGCAACATCTTGGCAAGGATTTGGCTTCTTTTTCTTTAGGTCTGGTTTAATAAATGATCAATGCGATGAAAATAATGTGATAGTGTGAGATTCTTAATGTGTCTGTGTCAGCTGTCTGTGTATCCCTTCAAATCCTCTCCTATCTTGATGTGGTTCTCTCTACAACTGCCAGGTGTGTTCCACACTAAGATTATAATTCTTCAAGGGGAGAAATATAACAGTCAAAATTTAATTCTTGGGTAGCAACTTGGCAAATAGAGCCTGGGTGGTGACCAAGGGCAAAGTAAAGAAATTATATGAGCTGCCCCTGCTCCTAACTGCTTTGGAGCTTGCAGCTCTGGCTATGTCTGAGGCAGAAACTACAACTTGTGGCACCTTAGTAACTTCCTTTATTTATTCTGTCATACACAGACAGAATACTGACTATACTATAATATTAGAGCACAGTCCTGACTTTGAAACTTCTTCCTAACTGTACAGCCTTCACCTCTAATCCTTTATTTTGTCATCCATAAAATGAGAGTAATACTAGTAACTATCTCATAGGTTTGATGTAAGCATTAGACATAAGACTGTAGACATAAGATACTGTAGAGTCTTTAGCTCAGTGCTTGATGGGTCGTGAGGACAGGCATACCTCGGAGATATTGCAGGTAGGGTTCCAGACCACCGCAATAAATTAAATATTGCAAAAAGTGAGCCACACAATTTTTTGGTTTCCCCATGCTTATTGAAGTCTTGTTTACACTATACTGTAATCTATTAAGTATACAATAGCATTCTGTCTTTTTAAAATGTATGTGCCTTAAATAAAAAATATTGCTAAAACATGCTAACCATCATCTGCACCTCCAATCTTTTTGCTAATGGGGATCCTGCTGATGACTGAAGATTGGGGTGGCTGTGGCAATTTCTTAAAATAAGATAGCAGTTAAGTTTGCTGCATCAGTTGCCTCTTCCTTTCATGAATGATTTTTCTGTAACATGAAGTGCTGTTTGATAGTATTTTCCCCACAGTGAAACTTCTTTCAAAATTGGAATCTATCCTCAAACCCTGCTGCTGCTTTACCAATTAAGTTTATGTAATATTCTAAGTCCTTTGTTGGCATTTCAGCAGTCTTGACAACATCTTCACTAGGAACCACTTTCTGTGTTTATCCACAAGAAGCAACTCCTCATCTGTTAGCTTTATCATGAGTTCGCAGCAATTCAGTCACATCTTCAGACTCCGCTTCTAATTCTAGTCCTGTTGCTATTTCCACCACATCTATAGTTACAATGGTAATATCAAAGATCACTGATCACAGATCACCGTAACGTATTTAAGAATGATTTTTAAAAAGTTTGTAATATTTTGAGAATTACCAAAATGTGACACAGACATGAAGTGAGCAAATGATGTTGGAAAAAATGGCACCCATAGACTTGCTTGATGCAGGGTTGCCACAAATCTTCAAGTTGTAAAAAATGCAGTAAAAAGATGTATGCTTGTGCTGAATACATGTTAAATTTGTTGAATGAATGAATAGTTCTGTAATTTAAAGGGCTTTGAAAATAGAAACTATCAATGTTGGGTGCTTTTTTTTTTCTTTCTGCCTCCGTTCGTTCTTACCTTTTTGGCTGTATAACTGGCTATTTGTGTTTCCTCTTATACATTCATTTCTCTCACTTTTATCTCACAAAGTCTGTCTCCTTCAAATGGTCCTAAAAATTTCCACCAGTAGCCCATCTACTTCTGAAAATTGTAGGAAGAAATTCAGAGTTATTTATTCTGTAGTTTTTCTCCTTGTGGGAGTTTTTTTTTTTAATTGAGATATAAGTCATTACCGTAAAATTCAATTTTACATGTATACAACTCAGAAGTTTTAGTATATTCAAAAGCTTGGCAACCATCATCACTATGTAATCTCAGAAAATTTTGATTACCCTGGCAAGAAACCCCATACCATTAGCAGTCACTCCCCATATCCCCCCTCCCCACACTCCTCTTAGTCCCTAGCAACCACTAATCTACTGTCTGTATGGATTTGCCAATTCTGGACATTTCATATAAATGGAATCATACAACATATAGCCTTTTGTGTTTGGCTTCTTTCACTTGGCCTAATATTTTCATTGTTCTTCCATGTTGTAGCATGTATCAGTATTTCATTCCTTTTTGTTGCCTAATAATACTCCGTTGTGCATTTATACCACATTTTATTTATCCATCAGCTAATGGACATTTAAGTTCTTTCTACTTTTTGGTTACTATAAATAATACTGCTATATACATTCATGTACAAGATTTTGTGTTGACATATGTTTTTATTTCTCTTGAATATATACCTAGGAGTGGAATTCCTGAGTCATAGGGTAACTCCATGTTTAACTGAGAGTTCTTTTGTCATTCTATTTTCAGCTTCTCTGAATTTGGTAAGGTCTCAGAATCAGTAGACCTTCCATTTTGTTTTTTTTTTTAAAGAAAGGGGTGAAAAAAAGTGTTTTGATATTGACTATTTGATATCACTAGTAGGTAGGTAATCCTGTGTTACCATTACAACATCAACTGATACTAGCCATAAATAGAAGCGTTTTTTGTTGTTGTTGTTGTTGTTGTTGTTGTTGTTGTTGTTGTTGTTTTAACTGAACAAAGCTTCTCTTACCCAGTATGTGGAGATCTGGGATTTTAGGGGATGATACAATTTCTGTTGTAGATGCAATGAGGGTTTGGGTTGTTGTTACTAAGAGAAAACCGTAGAGGTCAGTAAAGCACATTAGAGAAATAGTGCTATATAGCTTTTTTTTTCTTTTCCAGAGTTAAATTTCACCTCGAAGAGTTGTATTCTGTGGATAGGGTTTGTTCCAAACTTCTGGGGCTCTTATCAATTCAAAGTTTCTAGGAGAGGGTATAGCTCAGGGGTAGAGTGTGTGCCTAGCATGCACATGGTCCTGGGTTCAATCCTCAGTACCTCCACATAAATAAATAAATAAAAACCTAATTACCTCCCCCCAAAACAAATTAAAAATAAAAATACAAAGTTGCTAAATTCATACTTTATCTTCCAGGGACCATACTTTGTCACTTTTTAATTCATATAAACTGCCAAGTATAATAAAACTATTAATTAAGCACTTAATATGTGTCAGACACTGTTGTAAGTTAATTCTAAATGAATTAGAATGAATTAGGTCCTATCTTTATCCTTGTTTTTATATGAAGGAACTGAGGCACAGAGATATTAAGAAATTTAATTTGCCCAAGGTTACACAGCTAATAAATTAAGTCTTCAAACCCAAACTGTCTGATCAAGAGTCAATACTCTGAACCACTTCTATGTACTTCCTTTCAAAGTGCTGTGCATATATAAGATATTATTATTATTTGCTATTATTGATTACAATTAAAGGTTTTGTTTACACAGATAGTAATCAGACTTCTGAATTCTCAGAATCTACCATTAGAGTAAATATAAATGTTTTAAGGAATGGGGAAATGAGAAGAAAACCTCATGTTCCTATCTGAGGATTGGGATTCTGCTTATGACCAAGAATTCTGTTCATCTTTGTGCATCATATGGCTAGCTTTCATCACTGGAGGAATTGGGGAATTCATTTTATGTTATTTGTAGTTGAAGCTGTAATATTTCACTCTTGGTTTGGTTATTTAGTTCTATTTCCATCCCACCCTTTCATCCTGTTTCCCTGGGTAAGAAGATCCATGGCATTATTTATTAATTAAAAGTAACACTATTTTTAATTTTTGCAACAGTTGGAGGGATTCTAGGACCCTATGGGATCAGTATTGGGAATCTCTTTGGTTCTAGGTTTTCTCTTCTTGCTTTAGGAAGAGAAGTGGGATGGAGTATTGAGTTGCTTTGCCTTAAAAATTCTTAGGAGTAAAACATGTGGAATAACACTTGAATACTCTGTGTTTTTGAGAGTTTCAGTTGAATGGGAACAAGTTACAGGGAATTAAAAAATAGTGGAAAGATCTAACTGGTTCCTTCATTCTACAGCTGGCTCAAATAACTGTTAATGGCCATGCAGGAGAAATACCCAAGTGAAAGGATCTCTCATGCCACCTCACCAGGTGAGTAGTCAAAGTTTTCCAGGTTAAATTCTGACCTTTGCTCATTTATTTTATAACAGAAATGTCATGTAAGAGAAATACTGAGCAAACAGGCATTCACTGAAATGCTGATACTAAAAGAACAAAAATGACATGGGACTACATTGAATGGAAAAATAGTTCTTTCCAAGAAAACAACTATTTATCTCTGGTCTTACATGGCTTCCAACAAAGACCACGTGATTGCTTGGGAGGGGAGGACACATAAAGGATTGGAACAAAATGACTTTGGGACATAGTTCTATTTGAAATCAGAAAAACACAGCATAAATTACTGTGTTCTGTGTTGTCTTTGTAAGTCCTGTGGGTGGGTCAGTCATCTGCTAGCCCACAAAGATTGGAATTCTTCTTGGATGCCAGCAGTCTGACTTGTATTGTCACTAGAGACTCAGTAATTTATTTCTAGAATGGATTTACAGGATTTTGAAAGCTCAGTAGATATCCTAAGTTGATATATTAAAAGTGTGTGTATATATTATATATAGAGAGAAAAACATATACATGCATACATACACTCAATAGACAATATAAGTACATATGGTATATTCAGATAGGAAGTAGCATTTTAGAAAAATAACTTGAATTCTGGGGTATTTATGAAGAAAGGGTACATTTTATTGAACTGAAGGTCTGTTTTATTTAACTTCAAAATCCCACCGTGCCTCATAGTAGACATTTAGTAGATATTTGTTATGTTCTCCTTGGCACATTACCTTGCATATAGTAAGCACTTTGACAAGCGTTTGTTGAATAAATTCAAGATTCGTTCAGCAAATATTTATTGAACATCTGCTATGTGCCACGCACTGTCTAGGGCTGAATTGTCCAATTTCTTATGATAATTATGTGTGTAATGCAAGTTTTTGGAATGTAGCAGTTCCTAACAAACTCACTGCTTTTCTGATGGCTTTGTTTTCAATAGTCTCTCATTAGATTAATAATGGTCTTAATATATGATGAGGATGCTGCTAATAGGACATGTGACATAACACAAAAAAATTTCAGCTTTCAAACTTGAATTTTGAAATTATCACAAGTCTCTATAACTATACCAAAACATATTTTTATTTTACTATGTATCTCTTTTAGAATTGATGTTTGGAGTGGGTAGATAGAAAAGTGGTAGTGGTGAAGAATGGAAGATTAGTAGTAGAAACAGGGAGTGGTTTCCAGTGGAGGCCAGGAACATGGTAGTAGAGGCCCTCAATCGATTTTCACTATTTCAAAAGACCTGACAGATTGTACACTGACTAAAGAGATAATGCCATATAGACTCACCAAGAGGTCAAATTTCTTTGCTTCTGGATAGAATTCTACTAATTTAGTATAGCAATACTGGCTAGTCCTATGCTGATAAGAAGGTCTCATTTTTGGCTAGTTTCCTTTTAAAGATTGTTACAGATTACTGCATGTGTAAAGATTCTTTGAAATAAGGCAGTCCACTGACACCCAAAGAATAAAAGGACTTTTAAGGGAAAGTGAGGTTGTCTTCAGTAGGAAGAAGAAGAAAGGGTAGCCAAAGAAAGGAGCAGAAATAGAAGAAAGTAGGTTCAAAAGATGGGAGAAGCACTAAATTCGGAAGAAGGGAGGGAATAAGTTGAAGTGTTCAAATATCACTTGATTCCCACTAGATCATGGAGTCTACAGAACCATAGTTCCTAATCTCAACTCAAACTCTGATACTTTAAATGGATATGTAACTGCCATTACCTGTTTGTTTGTTTATATGGATCATCAGGTAAAGTTTAGAAAAACTATAATGATTTTAAAAAAATAATTTGAATTTAAGTCTTTGCTAGTATGTTAGTAAATCAAGTATTTATTGAACACTTCCTGTCTACTAGCCCTAAAACAGCAAACTAATAAAGTCAAATAAATCTTTTCTCAGTCTTGTTTCATTTTACCTGCTCAGAAATTTTAGTAGTTTCTTTGCATTGCCCCCTAAAATTCTTCAGATTGACTTATAAGACTCACCTTGATCTGGATTCACCCTGCCCATGAGAGTACCGTGATTCAGTCAGATAATGGTTTTCAAGAGGGAACTGGAATACCTATTACCCTGTGGAGCATTTGGAAACATACGGGGTATTTTCAGCTTTCACAGTGATGGTGTGATGTAGTGGGTTTTATTGGCATTAGTGGTTGGGGATAAGGAATGCTAAGCCATCCAGTAGCATATAGACTATACACTGAAGAATCATCATGCCCAGAATGCCACAAGCACCTGTTGAGAAACCCTGTAAGAGCAAAGAATATGGGTATTGGAATCAGAACAACCTGGGTTCAAATCTCACCTCTTTTCTCTGTAAAATAGGGGTAATAATTCTTTTTAGTAAGTATGTAAATGAGATCATGTAAAGTGCTGTGGCTTCTAGATTTCAAAGAATGAAGTTGCTATCAACTATTACTGTCCTAGTACCCCTGGATTCTTGGTAGGTCTTATTTTTGTCTTTGAATATTCTTACCTCTTGTGCTATTTCCATTTAAAATTAACTAATTCGGAGAATGGCTATAGCTCAATGGTAGAGCGCATGCCTTGTATGCACAAGGTCCTGGGTTCACTCCCCAGAACCTCTGTTAAATTTTTAAATAATGAAGTAACATTTTTTAAAAAAATTAACCAATTCAGAGTAGCTGAAATAGGCACAGAAAGAAAGAAAGGAGTGGGGTACCACTATTCTCTCACAGGTTTGAGTGAATTTTTATGAACAGTCTTGTCGAGTTACATGAGCTGGTTCACACTAAAGGTAGGAAACTCCACATTTCAGGTTCCAGTGTGATTCAGAAGGGCAGTTCCATGGGGACTGAATGGCAGACCCCGGTTATCTCGGAGGCCTTTCGGAGCCGCTTCAGCCGCTGTTCAAGTGTAGCTGACAGTGGGGACACAGCCATTGGCACATCGTGCTCAGACATTGCGGAGGGTAAGTTTGGACTAATGATATGATTACCAATATGTGTTGTCATTTTCAAATTGTGTTCCAAGTATACTGTTATTTCCAGAATATTCATATAAGGAGGGAAGGTATAGTTCATTGGTAGATTGCATGCTTAGCATGCACAAGGACCTGGGTTCTATCACCAGTCCCTCTATTAAATAAAATAATCAATAAATCAATCAATCAAATCACCTCCCCTCAAAAAGCAAAATAAAAAAACCCCAGAATATTCATATAAGTAAGTCCATTCAGTCAAGGAGTTTGCTCGATTCTTCTTACCTTGTGCTTCTCACAGCTGTTCCCTTCCTCTCAACTTTTCCTGTTTGTCTTATCTGAAACAACTTTCTAATAGGTTTCTTGGCCTTAAGTCTTTCCCTCTCCTGCCAGATTAATCTTTGTTAAAGCCTGATTCCATAGTTTCCTTTTCCTGCAAATCCTCGATTGTTTCTATTACTTGGAAAATGAAAGTCAGAGGCCTCAGTTCTGTGATCTGGCCCTATCCCATCCACCCATTCAGATATATTTCTTACTGTCACCAGGTCTTAACTATGCTATGAAAGCACAGAACTTTTTTTTTTAACCTGAGCTCCTTCCTTTGTGTGGTTTCCATCTCTTCTTGCCCCTGCCAGCTATGCTGATCTTATTTTTCATGATTTAGTGAAGTGTCTGACAAGACTTTTCCCATCCATTCCTCCCATTACTGATCTTCCTTTTTGCAATCTTATATCTTTGTTTTTTTTCTGCCACTTGTTTTTGCACTTGAATTAAGTAATAACTGTCAGGGAGTACTTTACAAGAGTTTGTTTTTTTTTTTTCATTTAGATGGTGGATTCCTAAGGAACAGAAAACTTATTGATAATAATTACTCTTTATCAAATACTTTATGATGGATACTGTACTAAATTTTTTCTACATTTTTTATTAATACCTTTGAGAACTCTATGAAATATTTTATTTACATTCTGTAGATGAGAAAGCTGAATTTCAAAGTGATTAAATGAGTTGATTAAAGTTACAAAACTAGTTACCTTGGTATTTTATCAGATGTCGTACCCACTCGGATGGCTATAATCAAAAATAATAATAAGTGTTGGTGAGAATGTAGAGAAACTGGAACCTTTATACATTGCTGGTGGGAATGTAAAATGTTGCAGCTTTGGAAAGCAGTTTGGCAGTTCCTTAAAAGGTTAAACATGGAGTTGCCTTATGACTCAACAAATCTACTTCTAGGTATATGTAAAAAAATGATGAAAACATACATCCAGACAAAAACTTGTACATGAATGTTTATAGCAGCATTATTCAAAATAGCCAAAAAATGGAAACAACCCAGTGTCTATTAGTTGACAAATAGAGGAGTAAAATGCGGTATATCCATATGATAGACTATTATTCAACAATAAAAAGAAATGAAGTACTAATACACCCACAAAATGGATGAGCTTTAAAAACATTTATGCTTCCCTACAAGTAAAAGTCCAGGACTGGATAGCTTCACTGGGAAATTCTACCAGATATACAAAGAAGAACTCATACCAGTCCTTCTCAAACTCTTCCAGAAGATTGAAAAGGAGAGAATACTCCCAAACTCATTCTGTGAAGCCACCATCACCCTGATACCAAAACCAGGCAAAGACTCCACCAAAAAAGAGAATTACAGACCAATATCACTTATGAATATAGATGCAAAAAACCTTACCAATATATTAGCAAATAGAATCCAACAGCACATAAAAAGATTATACATCATGATCAAGTGGGGTTCATCCCAGGGACACAAGGGTGGCTCAACAAGCACAAATCAATCAGTGTAATACATCACATCGACAAGAGAAAGGACAAAAACCACATGATCATCTCAATAGATGCAGACAAAGCATTTGAGGAAATTCAACACCCATTTATGATTAAAAACTGTCACCAAAGTGGGTATAGAGGGAACATATCTCAACATAATAAAAGCTATATGTGACAAACCTACAGCCAGCATGGTACTCAACGGTGAAAAACTCAAAAGCTTCCCACTAAAATCTGGGACAAGACAAGGCTGCCCACTATCACCACTCCTATTCAACATAGTCTTGGAAGTCCTAGCCACAGCAAACAGGCAAGAGAGAAATAAAAGGGATCCAAATTGGAAAAGAAGAGGTAAAAGTGTCACTATATGCAGATGACTTGATACTATATTTAGAAAACCCTACAAGGTCCACACAAAAACTACTAGAAATAATTGAAGAATTCAGCAAGGTAGCGGGTTACAAGACTAATGTTCAAAAATCAGTTGCATTTCTTTACACTAACGATGAATCAACAGAAAAAGAAAGTAAAGAAACAATCCCCTTTAAAATAGCACCCAAAGTAATAAAATACCTAGGAGTAAATCTAACCAAGGAGGTGAAAGACTTATACATGGAAAACTATAAAACACAGATTAAGGAAATTAAAGAAGACTTTAAAAAAAATGAAAGATATCCCATGCTCCTGGATTGGAAGAATGAATATTGTTAAAATGGTCATACTGCCCAAGGCAATCTACTGATTTAATGCAATCTCTATCAAATTACCCAGGACATATTTCACAGAACTAGAACAAATAAAATTTATATGGAATCACAAAAGAGCTAGAATTGCCAAAGCATTACTGAAGAAAAAGAAAGAGGCTGGAGTAATAACTCCCAGACTTCAGACAATACTATAGAGCTACAGTAATCAAAACAGCATGGTATTGGTATAAAAACAGACATATGGACCAATGGAACAGAATAAAGAGCCCAGAAATGAACCCACAAACTTTTGGTCAACTAATCTTCGACAAAGGAGGCAAGAATATACAGTGGAATAAAGACAGTCTTTTCAGCAAATGGTGTTGGGAAAACTGGACAGCAGCATGTAAATCAGTGAAGCTAGAACACTCCCTTATACCATACACAAAAACAAACTCAAAATGGATCAAAGACTTAAACATAAGACAAGATATAGTAAACCTCCCAGAAGAAAATATAGGCAAAACATTATCTGACATACATCTCAAAAATGTTCTCCTAGAACAGTCTACTCAAGCAATAGAAATAAAAGCAAGGATAAACAAATGGGACCTAATTAAACTTACAAGCTTCTGCACAGCAAAGGAAACCATAAATAAAACAAAACGACAACCTACAGAATGGGAGAAAATTTTTGCAAATGAAACCAACAAAGGCTTGATCTCTGGAATATATAAGCAGCTCGTATGACTTAATAAGAAAAAAATAAACAACCCAATCCAAAAATGGACAGAAGACCTAAACAAGCAATTCTCCAAGGAAGCAAAACAAATGATCAATAGGCACGTGAAAAAATGTTCAATATCACTAATTATCAGAGAAATGCAAATCAAAACTACAATGAGGAATCACCTCACAGCAGTCAGAATGACTGTCCACAAACGACAAATGCTGGAGAGGCTGTGGAGAAAAGGGAACCCTCCTACACTGCTGGTGGGAATGCAGGTTGGTGCAACCACTGTGTAAAACAGTACGGAGGTTCCTCAAAATACTAGGAATAGACTTATCATATGACCCAGTAATCCTGCTCCTGGGCATCTATCCAGAAGGAACCCTACTTCAAAAAGACACCTGCACCCCAGTGTTCATAGCAGCACTATTTACAATAGCCAAGACATGGAAACAGCCTAAATGTCCATCGACAGATGACTGGATAAAGAAGATGTGGTGTATTTATACAATGGAATACTATTCAGCCATAAAAACCAACAACATAACGCCATTTGCAGCAACATGGATGTTCCTGGAGAATGTCATTCTAAGTGAAGTAAGCCAGAAAGAGAAAGAAGAATATCATATGAGATCGCTCATATGTGGAATCTAAAAAAAGAAAAAAAAAGAACATAAATACAAAACAGAAACAGACTCATAGACATAGAATACAAACTTGTGGTTGCCAAGGGGGCGGGGGGTGGGAAGGGACAAACTGGGATTTCAAAATGTAGAATAGATAAACAAGATTATACTGTAAAGCACAGGGAAATATATACAAGATCTTGTGGTAGCTCACATTGAAAAAAAATGTGGCAGTGAATATATGTATGTTTATGTATAACTGAAAAATTGTGCTCTATGCTGGAATTTGACACAACATTGTAAAATGACTATAACTCAATAAAAAATGTTTTTAAAAAACTAAAAAAATAAAACCTTAAAAAATTTTTATGCTAAGTAAAAAAAGCCAGGCACAAAAGACCACACATATATATTATATGACTTCACTTGTATGAAATGTCCAAAATAGGCTGATCTGTATAGAGACAGAAAGTAGATTTGGTGTTTGCCTAAGACTAGGGAAGTTAGAGGATATAGAGCATGACTACTAAAGGGTTAAATGGTTTCTTTTGGAGATGATGAAAATGTTCTAAAATTGATTGTATTGATGGTTACACAACTCTGTGAATATACTAAAAACCATTAAATTGTACATTTTGAGTGGGTAAAAATTGTATGGTATATGAATTTTATCTCAGGAAGGCTGTTTAAAAAAAGAATAGAAATGTTTGGAAAAAATAAAAGGAGAATGAAAAGGAACAAAACAAAGCAACAGTGTCTACTACTAGTACTGACTCAGACACCTGGCATTAAATTTTAATACTTTAATAGCTGCGTGTTTATGGGCACAATGTTCAGTAAATATTGAGTAGAATTGAATCTTAGATTTCAAGGTAGCTAAGACTTTAAAAATCACTTAATCTAGTTCCTTTTTGCAGATGAGTTACAAAAATTCCCCAAGGGGTTAAGTAACTTTCCTCATGTCATACAACTAACCAGAGTCAGGTCTCCGAACTGTAGTGTTCTTTCCATCACTTGTGTAATCAAAAGTGTTACTGTCGATGTAGTTGTGACTTGTTAAGTTTGTGTCTACATGTGCAGTCATGGGACTTTTTTCATTTTGACTAAATAATAGGCCTTTTTAAAATCAAACAATGGTCTGGATTTTTCCCCCTGTTGAATTGACTGGCTGTATTTCATTCAGTCAAATTGTTGCACAGATTGTGTGTGACTCTGTGTACTTTTTATTCCTATGGAGAATATTTCCATAGCATTCTTTTTAAATTGTAGCCTTGACATAGTGGCCAAAGCCATTGGTCTGTAAGTTGTTTAAAAAGAATCTAAGGTGTCTTTTCTGCTATGTTTGTTATATACCATGGTCTTAGTCTTATTTATGAATCTAGCTTGGTTTATTTGGAGCCCAGCAGATAAGAACACATATGACTGGTATAAAATATAGTCCATAGTTGCATCTTTAAATTGAACAGGATTTCGATTCCATCCTTCGCTAGTATTCTCAAGGGAGAAGATAGAGATGGGTACTGGAGAGTTCAGACGGCATTCGGCTTTTTGCTGAAGACTGAAACAGTCACTGGCTTAATTCAGACTATCATACTTCCATAAGCCAGTAAAATATGTAGGCAGAAGTGACCACAATTCACAATAGCTTAATCTATCCCTTACAAAGAAAGGAGGGTAGCTAGAAAGAATAAGTTGCTTTTGGGAGTGAGGGTGGAGGTTGGAGAGGAGGGCGTGTGGTTGAGGAGAGGAGAGATTTAGAAATATATCCTTGAAGTGCCAAAAACCTAATGATTTTGGGAACTGTAAACTTCTCTAGATAAAAATCACATATCCTGTACAATAAATTCGGAAAGCCTTTGAAAATTGTAAAAGATAATGGCCCTTTTGAAAATGTGTGTTGCTCTTTTGTTTCAGAATGTTCTAAAACACAAACCAGACTTAAAGTGTAATGTAACTTGATATTTTATAGCAGTTTGTCAGAATGATGCAGTTTTCTTAATATAAATAGATAAACACAATAGAAAAGTGACAAAGACTTCACTTTATTCTATCATCCAGTCACACTCAGTAGAAAATTAGAAAAACCATGTTCTCTTGGGCAGTTGGTACCTTTCTTCCTGGCTTTGATTTTGGCAATACTGCTTTGGGGATTATGGAATCAAAGCTGAATTTATTGAGTCCTGAGAAAGTGGTGCTATGGTTGGAGAATGGAAAGTGTTGCTAAATTCATCACAGTAGCCTTTCTATACCACAGTCTTACTGTCCTCTGTTCCATAATTATATTTCGGGAATGTGGACCCTTGGTGAAAGCCAATATTATGGTGTCATTATGGAAGATTTCAAGTAGGGAGTTTATAGTCTTAGAAGTCTTCATTACCATCAGTCTATCTTAACAACTCTGTTGGCTAGTTCTATACTTACATTTTGGGACATCAAAAATGATGTTCTTTGACTCTGAAATGTCCTTCTTTCTTGGTGTTGAGAAGCTGATGCATGTTATCAAAAAATCACTAGTGGTTTTGTTTGTTGTTTGTTTTTAGTATGGCCTTTTATATATCTCCAAGATCATCTGAGTAGAGGAAATTAAATACTCTGCATATATTATAAGGGATAATTTGGCTTGCCCATGTTTTTAAAGAGCTGCTTACAGACCCATGTGAGAAGATAACTGATTATACTCATATAGTTCTGGGAAAGTTTAGTGTCTGTCCCCATTAGCCGAGTGTTATGTGTTAGTTGGTGAAAAATAAAAAAAGAAACAAATTGAGGTCTGCCCTTCTTCATGGTAGACGTGTTTGGTTTGGAAAAAATACTGGAGATAGTTGAAAAAGGAAGACATTTATATTCCTTGTTCCCTTTAGTCAGTTTTCTGCCTGCTGAAAGTAACAGGTATGTTTCCTCATATTCCTGTCTTGTTGTTTGCTTGCAGCCCACTGCCCCACGGTATACTGTGACCTTGTCCTCTTTAGAGTAGCACTTTGAAAGTTATAAATATGTAGAAATGTGAACCTTCTGTGGGCTAATCAGAGAGTTGTCTCCCAAGACTAGGCAGGAGCTAAAGGAAACAAATCCAGTCTAAAGGAAAAGTGAAAAAACCACAGTTGTATACAACCGAAAGGAAAAGTAAAAGGCAAAATGTAAAAATAGAGGATTTCAGTGTTTACCCACTTGAGACTGCTCACTGTGCTAGAGTGAAACCTGAGAGTTACTAAGAATAACTTCACATATCCCAGCAGTCAAATCTGGTGTGTGGGAGAGAGAACAGAATCCTGATTCAGATGCTGTGCTCCCTGCCCTGGATACAGAGCAGCACCATCCAGTTCGCCTTATTCTTCGGATAGTTTAGAGTCATTGCTCTCCTTCACTGGGGAGCTTTTGGTGGTCACAGAGGATTCTGGCAGCCCTTGGAAAGGACATTTTTATTAGACTGGATTATAGCTTAGAGTTGCCCAGCTCTTAGAAGAGTAGGACCTAATCCATTTCCCTTAAGTAAGTGATTTTTTTTTTAAAGTTCAGTTTTTAGCTTTGTTGACTGGCAAGATTTTTTATTCAAATACAAAGGACAGTGTAGGTTAAAAGTGAAGCCGGTATTGCCTTTTGTTGGTTTGCCTTGTGAATGGCATTTGAGATCTTAGAACACACGTCTCCCAGTTAGGCTGCCGTGTTTTTCTGTCTGATACTTGTGATGACAGTGCCCTCTCTGCCTGGTCTCAGGACAGGCAGAGAATGTCTGGCATACAGCCAAACTCAAGAAAACTTGCTGCTTCAGTTTTGACTTATGGAAAACTATTCTCTCCACAGATTTTTGCAGCTCAAGTAGCAGCCCTTCTTTCCAGCCCATCAAAAGCCACGTAACCATTCCAACAGCCCATGTGATGCCTTCTACTTTGGGGACCTCTCCTGCCAAGCCAAATTCTTCTGCTGGACCCTCTTCTTCCAAACTTCCTTTGTCAGGGTTGGCTGAAAGTGTGGGGATGACAAGAAATGGAGACCTCGGTGCAATGAAACGTTCTCCAGGCCTGTCTAGAGATTTCATGTATCTTTGTGGTGCTGCCGGAGAAAATGGAGTTGAGCAGTCCTGGTTTCCAGCAGTGGGCCATGAAAGAGAAGAAGAGGTGAGGAAGTTTGATATTCCCAATATGGAATCCACCCTCAATCAGTCAGCAATGATGGAGACACTTTATTCAGATCCCCACTACCAAGTCTACTTCCACAACCCAAGAACTGACACAAATAAGGAGCTATACAAAGTGTTGCCTGAGACCAAGAAGGCACCAGGCAGTGGAGCAGTGTGTGAGCGGAATGGACCGCACTCCAGCAGCAGTGGGGTTCTCCCTTTGGGACTCCAGCCTGCTCCTGGGCTCTCCAAGCTTCTGCCCTCTCAGGTGTGGCAGCCGAATCCTGACCCTTGGCATCCCCGAGAGCGATCTTGTGAGCTCAGCACTTGTCGACAGCAGCTGGAGTTGATCCGTTTACAGATGGAACAAATGCAGGTAGAGGCCCTTTCCTTGGACTTTGCAGCTTCTGTTCTGAACTTAGAACTGTATGAGTTTTGTCCTGTAAGTTTTGACTCTAAAGAAAACATTTGTCAGGGAGGACGTTTATAGATAGAAAATGAAGTCTTATGAATGCCATCAAATCTGTTGGTGGTCTAATTAAACACGAGGTAATTCTCCAAAGTAGAGGGTTACAAAGGAAAATTAGGACACCAACACTGATTGTGTATGTATATACTTAACGTCAAGTCACTAGACTAGGTATTTTAACATACAGAGTCTTATTTAATCCTTGTGTAACACTCTGATGAGGTAAATATAGAATTTACCAGGTTCTTAGAATAAGTAATCTGTCCAGGGTCACAGAGCTGGTTAAGTGGGAGAGCTCTAGGGTTCAAAAACCATCTTTGGATCACGTGTTCTTTCCACTTTACCACTTTTGTGTTTTTAAAAAAAGTCTTTGTGCTGCTTATGAGTGAGAAGGAAGGAAGCAGGACACATTCTCCTTTCCTGGTTAGTGAGGACATTTAGCTCCTTGGTTTGCTTCTCTTGACAGATAATGAAAGATAACTGACCTTTTCTTAGAAACTAGAGCCTTTCTGAGCAGGGAGTGTCCAGTTGGCAGAAGACTCCAGGCAGGTTCTTTCCAGTCATGCATCAGAGCTAAAATTATTTCATAAACACTGAGCTTTCTCAGGCTGAGCCAAAGTAAGCCTTGACTGCAGACCCAGCTGGGTACTGCTCAGGTGTTTTCAGGTGCCTGTAGGTCAAGATCAAGCCCCTCTGGTCCTGCACATCTTTCAGCTTCAGAATGGAGCCATCTGCCACCATCCTGCTGCTTTTGCTCCTTCATTGCCCACGTTAGAGCCAGCACAGTGGATCAGCATCTTGAACAGTAACGAACATCTTCTGAAGGAAAAGGAACTCCTTATTGACAAGTAAGTGGGCAAGGCGTGTCATAGTGCCAGCCTCTCTTCTCGCAGCTCCCACTAATGAGTTCTCCCCAAGAGCAGCACAGCCCCTCTGTTTAGGCCCCCAGCTTTGCCTCATGATAGAGCTGCATTGATAAGCAGCCTAGTCCTGAATCTGACTGTTGTGCTAGGCCAGTTGCATATCTCTGCAGGGGCTGTGGGGAGTGCCTAAAGGAGGCAGCTGGTTCTTACAACTAGTCTTTCTTTATTTCCCTTCAGTCAGTTTTCTCATTTGTTCTTCCTCCTTCAGCAAAACAGCACTGCCCAGAATCCAAGGTCTTTGCTTACTATGTATGGATTGTACCTTTCTAAGGAAAGTGGGGGCTCATATTGCAAGTAGGTTTGTTTCAGTACCCTGGACCTCATTCTGTTCTGGCTTGCGCAGGCAGAGGAAACATATCTCTCAGCTGGAGCAGAAAGTGCGAGAGAGCGAACTACAAGTCCACAGTGCTCTTTTGGGCCACCCTGCCCCCTTTGGGGATGTCTGCTTGCTGAGGCTGCAGGTAAGCCTTGGCAGCCAGGATGGCATTCTGTTTGTCATAAGTCAGTATCTTCCCTGTTGGGTACTGTTGGGTATCCAGGAGTTAGAAAATGGACCAAGTAATGTAAAGGGTCCCTGCCCTCAAAGAGTAAACATCCTAATTATAATTCTGCCTTGTGGGGGCAGAAAAGGCTTGAGAGTAGAATCAGGTGGATGTCCAGGTGCCTTGGTGTCAGGACATACTTGGGAGAAAAGGCAGAGCAGGGTACATAGTACAATCCTAGAGTTGGGTGATGTTCTGAGAAGTCTTAATCTACCAGCCCTGGCCAAATGGAGGGAGAAGCAGAGGTAACAAGAGATTTAGAGCCGTTCTCACTTTTATTCTTCCACATCTAGGAGCAACTGAAAGAAACCATATTCTCACTGGCTCTAAAAGAAACCTGCTTTATTGACCAAGCTTATTCTTATTTGGGCTTTGGAGTGATGGTTATTAGGTGGATTATAGTACTATGTTGGCTTTGCCACCTAGTGGGCCTGTTAAGACAATGTTCCATCTTGTAGAATCAGAATGATAGAGTGAGAAAAGGTGTTAGATAAAAATCTTGTTCAGTCCTCTAATATACTGATGAAAAAATTGAAGCCCAAGGAGGAGGAAGAATTTGCCTAAAGTTATAAGGAGAATGAGTGCAGGAAAACCAGGCCTTGAGCCCAGGTCTTCTGATGTATTGTCCTGTGTTCCTGCGTTATACTATAACTTAATTATTGCTTTGAGCCAGTGGTTCTGAAATGTGAGTGTGCATCAGAATCACCTGGAAGGCTTGTTAAAACAGATTATTGAGACCCGTCTCCAGAGTTTCTGATTCATTGGGCCTGGGTATTGGGCTTAATAATTTGCATTTCTGACAAATTCTTAGGTGATGCTGAAGCTGTTAGTCCTAGGACCACACTTTGAGAAGCACTACTTGAAGAAATTCTTAGGGAAGGATTATATTTGACCACAAAGTATAGTAGGGATAAGTAAAGTACATGGGACTGTAAGGGTAAAGAATAGTCATGTATTGAGGATCTTCCTGCAGGAATTGCAACGAGAGAACACTTTCTTACGTGCACAGTTTGCACAGAAGACAGAAGCCTTGAGCAAAGAAAAGATTGAGCTTGAAAAGAAACTCTCTGCTTCAGAAGTTGAAGTCCAGCTCATCAGAGAGTCACTCAAAGTGGCATTGCAGAAGCATTCAGAGGAGGGGAAGAAACAGGAAGAAAGGGTGAGTTAAGGAGCTGGTAGATTTCTAGCTCACAACAGATTTGACAGTCAGCCTTCTCCTACCAAACCCTAATCTGTTTCTGGCCCCTACTTTTGGAACCTGGAGAAGCCAACTGGGTGAGTCACCCTACATTGACTTCTCATGCAGAACTGGTCTATTAGAAATGGGGCCCCTTCCTTCTGCTTCATCTTCACAAAACTGCCACAGACAGGGAAAGCTGTATAATCAATCCCTCACTGTCCCAGGCTGTAATGGGCCACCAGCTGGCCTGGGTGGAAAACCAGCCTGGGCAGTCACCAGATGATACTGCTGCAAGATGTTTAAACACCAGTGGTACATCCTTCAGTCTGGTTTCTCCTCATTCTGCCATTTGGGGGTTTTTACATTTTTACCAGTGTTCTTTGAATTGCCTTAGAGTGAAATGGGTTATCACAGAAGGAGCTAAATCTTTTGGTTCTGTTTACAGGTTCTAATTCTTGGGAGACCAGTTTAGTAATGTTTAGTTCTGGACCACTTGCATCAAAGTCAGCTAAAGCAGTGTTTCTTTCTTTCTTTTTTTTTTTTTTTTAAGCAGTGCTTCTTAAACTGTGATGTGCTTAAGAATCATTTGGAGATTTTGGTAAAACAGATTCAGTAGTTCTGGGAAGGGAGGGGGCCCAAGATCCTGCATTTCTAATAAGCTCCCAGGTGATGTTGGTGCCACTGGTACAGCACAGACTTAGAGGCTTGTTAAAAAAGAAACTTTAATCAAAATAATACATGTATCTAAGTTAAATAACCAACATGTTATCAAATACCAACATGTTTATAGTAAAAATTAGTGGTTCTGTACCCAGCCTTACTCCACAAAGGTATCTGTCCTCAATTCTTTTCTTTCTCCTGATATATACCTCTGTATTTCTGAATAGTATCTTTATATTGTATTTTTTGCTGGATTTGTTTCATGGATCCAATATCTTCTCTGTTATAATATTGATTATACATTTTGGGATATCTGTATCTGCTTATAGTGTTGTTCTTGTTTCCTTCAGGTCCTTTTTATTTTGTTTTGGTGTCTTTCATGTTAGAGGCTTGGTGATCCTTCAACGAATGAGTACTCATATTTAAGAATGTAGTGTTTTAAAGCTGCATGGAAACTCTGGGTTCGTGGTAATTGCCTGGTGTTGTAGGATGATCAGACTTACATGGCCCTTTTCACTTGGGAACCCTCAAATTTCAGTATCTGAATGTCCTTATCTCACTCCCTCTAGAAAAGAATTTTCAGCTGCCTGGTGGGGGAGGCTTGGGACAGGAATGCTTTTGGTCTTTGGGTTCTCAGCACTGAGAAGGAGATTAGGTTTAGAGCCCCACAGTTCTGTACATAGGTTTTTACTTATTTTCAACCCAGTGCTTCACTCTCTCTCCCTGCCATGACTGATATCCCTGACTGGACTCTCTCATTTGAATTAACCAGATACTAAATCTCCAGTCTCCTGTTTGGGAAACCTAGGGTGAGAATGGTATCCAGCTAACCTGAATATAGACTTACAGTGAACCCCCTATTTTTTAAGTCTATAGCTAATACCTACCTGCCTCGGGTACCTGGTGCTTCGAGTATAGAGGTTCTTGCAGGTTGTGAAGGGCACATTGTTTTCCAAATTGTCTGTAACACCCACTACAGATTATAATTCCTCTGCTCCAAGTCATTTATGCCCCCCCACCCACCCACTTTTACCTTCTGAAAATATGTTGAAATCTCTTGTATACTTTTGTCTCTTCCTCTGTTGACTTTTATGTATTAGTGCTTCATTTCCCTCCTATCATAGGTTTTAGAGATGTTTTCGAAAGGAGAGAAGATAAACATCTCTGGCCAGTCCACCACTTTTTTAGTTCAAAGTTGGTTACCAGCATTTTCAGTAAGATTCCCAGGTGACTGTGATGCTTGTTAAAATGTGAGAATCACTGGAGAATCACATGGAGCTTGAAGAGTACAGATTGTACCTGGGGTAAAGCTTTTGACTGATTTTCAAGGATCTCTCTTAGTTCTTTGTTACCTTTGGATTAAATCAGGTCTGTGTGTCTTTGGCACAAGTAAATAGTCTTTGGCACTGCCTTATCTTTTCTCTGCTTTCTCTTACTTCCTTCAGCTTCCTTTTTCATAAGTCAAATAAAAAGCTATAATAGTGAAAATTTCCATTCATCAAATCTTCATTGATTCTCTGCTCAGTGCCAAGCATTGAGCTATGTGTTGGGCATATGATAATAAGCAAGATGGACCCAGCCCCTCCTCTCAAGGAGTCTACAGTCTCATTAGCCCTTCTAGATGATTGCTTAGCTTTACATTATATGTGGTGTTTAGGGAAGAATGCATTACCTATCTCACCAGAACAGACCAGACTGGTTGTATGTCTACAAGGAAGTTATATATACTGTTGCAGTTCAGTTCTGATGCAGACCACCTAGAGTTAGCATCAGACTCCACAGGTTTAAGAGCTTGATCCCCCTAAAAAATGCTTAACTTCAGATGCCAGCAGCACATTTTGGGTTCCCCAGGCCTCCTATACTTATGACCAACCAGGTTCAATAATTCACCTGAGTAACTCAGAACCCAGCAAAGTGCTATATTTAGGATTACAGTTTTAATATAAAGATACAAACCAGGACAAGCCAAGTGAAAAGATAAATAGGACAGGATCTGGGAAAGTCCTGAAAGCAGAGTTTCTATACCTTTTCCCCCATGGAATCAGGGCCTGTCACCCTCCTGTCACATCCATATCACTTCCAACCAGGAAGCTCCACTGAGCTTCAGTGTCCAGAGTTTTTTAATTGGATTTTATTATGTAGGCATGATTGACCTCAATCTCCAGTCCTTTCCCCTTCCTCACAGGAAGTTGGGCTCAACTCTATTTGTCTTTATAGTGACCAGCCCCCATTCTGAGTCATCTCATTAGCAGAAATGCATTTATGGTGGGCTTGGGCCCACTGTGGATAACAAAGACCCTCCTTTTCTATTACTTGGGAAATTCTATGAGGTTTTTTGTTTGTTTTGTTTTTTGGTTTTTTTGAGTAAGGGTAGATTTATTTAGAGAGATACATACTACATAGAGTAGAGGCTGTTTCAGAAGGTGCTAAGAGTTTAGAAGTTACCTCTCAGGGACCTGGGACAAAGACCAGAGAAGTTCTTTATTATACAGTAGAGCTACCAATTTTTAAAAACTTCCCAAGGAGCTTTTCTCCCTTGCCCTTGATTGGAAAGTTCTTATATGTTAACTCTGTAGTTTATGCCCTAATCTCAAATGGCAAAATTTGATCAGATTCCTGCCTTAATTGTAGTAGAAAACATACACAGCCCTAAGGGCAAAGACAGTGGTCACTTGGAAAAAAGCTGATGTTCAAGGTCGTAGAGGAGTCAGTGGAGACAAGATTCTTGATATTTCTTTTCCTAGGTCAAGGGTCGTGATAAGCATATTAATAATTTGAAAAAGAAATGTCAGAAGGAATCAGAGCAGAACCGGGAGAAGCAGCAACGTATTGAGACCTTGGAGCGCTACCTGGCTGACCTGCCCACCCTGGAAGACCATCAGAAGCAGAGCCAGCAGGTAGCAGCAATGTGGGGCAAGCAGGGGGACTGTTCAGCCTCTGCTACGTGCAGTTACCCTGTGGCTTCCTGAAAGGAAAGTCCCAAAGGAGTCATGTCCAGACTCACATCACAACTGAACTGCAAATTTTTTAAGATATTCAGACAGAATCTTCCTTGGCTTGTTGACCTAAGCATGGAATCCTGTCTTTCAGCTTAAGGATTCTGAGTTGAAGAGCACAGAGCTGCAGGAGAGAGTGACTGAGCTGGAGAGTTTGCTGGAGGAGACCCAGGCAGCCTGCAGAGAGAAGGAGGTTCAACTGGAAAGCCTCAGACAGAGGGAAGCAGAATTCTCTACTAGACATAGGTGAATACTCCTGTGGGGATGAGGAAAGAAGTGGAGAGCTAGGTTCTGATTCTGGCTCCCCACTCACTACCTGTGTGACTTTAGACAAATCCCTTTACTTCTCTGAGCTTCATTTTCTTTGAATTATAAGTAACAGGAAAGCTGCTTATGGGCAAGGATATGTCTTTGACATAGAATGTGGGAGGTGCAGTGGGGTTTGTCCCTGTATCCTTTGGAAGGATCCAACCCAGTGCCTGGCATAGTAATACTGGATAATAATCCTTGAATATATATGTGTTGAATGGACAGGAGTACTTTATAAACTGGAAAATGAGTATCTGTATATTTGCAAAAGTAGATCCTAGTGCTGAGTACTGAGGTTATCCACATTTTGAACCTTATAAGATAAAGACTACCAGGAGCATCTGTTTCTCCTTAGCCTTAGGGATTGTTCTCAATTGCCAGAGCAGGTTCTGAGAACAAAACAAGATGCCATAATTACTCTCAGGGTGTCTTGAGAGCCTCCTCCATATTAATAGCAGTTCCTGAAAATGTGGTGGCTATGTTTCAACAGCCTCTTGGACCAAATCCAGTTTCTAATGGGATGGATTGGATTTCTCATCCCATATTCAACCACAGTGACCCTGTTGTTTATCTCAGCAGATGGGCCGTGATGAAAGTGTGGGGATTCATGGGATCAGACTTGTTGGAAGCGGAAGCAAGGATAGGGGACAAAGTTGGCTCTGCACCAGACTGCAAAGAAAAATATTTTTTTGATATTTTTCAAAATTTCTGCAATGTAGATGTATGACTTTTTATAATTTAAATACATGTGATGAATGTTTATTTTTAAATATCAAAACAAAGAATAAAAGCCTTGGGCAGGTAGAGAATTGGTGACACATCATATGAATGCTGGCTGTTAGGGAAGGGAACTAACCTAGACTGAGCAAGCAGCTTCTGTGTGGCACTCCCTCCATTACAACAGACAGACCTGAGACATTATCCCCTACTATGGCTTGGAAGGGCCTGAGTCTCTTGCCTCAAAACATACAATAAATAGCAGAATCAGGAGTCAAAGCCACATCTCTCTTCCTTTAGAGTTCTTAAGAGATCACTATCTTTCAGCCTGCAAGATAAGCAGTGTGTGGAGGAGGCCAGTGGAGAAGGTCCAGCTCAACTGAGAGAAGATTCCAAAGTGAAAATGGAGTCCTGGCAGAAGGAATGTGATTCCCTTCGGAAGGTGACTGAGGATGTCCAGGCTGTAACAGGGGGTAGGCTTAGACAAAAGAAAAGATTGTGTATTGGTAAGGAACCATGAGCCACTTAGGATCTGCTACCCAGAGCTTTTCTCTATTTTCCAAGAAGTTGCCCCTGCATAATAAATTTCCATTTTAGATGTTCATCCTTATGATAGGCAAGCAAAGTTAGGGAGGACATGAACATCCAGACTTGATGCTCCAAAGTTGTGCACTAAAGGTTGGTGCACTTCATTCATGGCTCAAGCCCTATACAGGATCTCTTGCATTGGGCAGAGTTCTAACCAGAGAGATGGCCCTTCTCAGCAGAGAAGAAGGAACCCTGGGCCTGCCAGTGAGATTGAAAGTCAGCAAAAAAGACTCAGAAATGGTTCGGAGGAAACCTGAGGTCTCAAAGGACAGGAAACTGGGCCTGTTTAGCTCTCTTCTTGGATAGTCAGTGTGACCAAAACTATAAGTAATGATAACTTTCATAGCCTTGGATAGGGCAGGCTTCAGTAATTTTTAGCCATGTCCTTTATCAGAGAACCAGAATGTACACTGGCTTTATATGAAATTGATTCCACTGTCCTACAGTCATCATGGTGGGAGTGTCTCTCTCCACCCTACTTCCCCATGGTCGTCATAGATTTCTCTTTGTTTAAACTTCTTTGTGGCTGGAGCACACGAATGTGAAACTAGTTAATCAGGATAGAGTCTGGGTTATATGTCTGTAGGTAGAGCTAACTTGTCTTCACCCTGTTCTCACTATTGACCGGCTGTAGCCTAATAGCCAGACCACAGATCATAGTGTAGCCTCTTGCCCTCTGACCTCACTGTCAGCATGTGCTTACAGCCTTCCGTGATAACTTTGCCTTTCAGATTGTGGAGAAGCAACAGCAGAAGATTGACCAGTTGCATTCACAAGTACAGGTGAGCTGGAGTCCTTGGGACATGGTGGGCAGGATTTAATGGTGGAATCTCTGAAATTCAGCCAACACTTTATTCTATGCTATGCAATTTGCTTGGTGTTAGGTGTACAAGAATGAGACCCAATCAGTGCTTATAGCCTACAGCCTTTTTGGGAAGAGGTTTCAGCACAGTACTGAGAGAGCAATGTCCATATTACCCTGGGGGAGCATAGAAGGGTCAGTGGAAGTGGGGAGGCCAAGGAAGCGTTTCTGGAGATCATGAACCTTGAAGGACGAGGAGGAGTTAGCCAGGCAAAGAAGAGGAGTGGGATAGGATGGTATTGGAATTCCTGATAGAAGGAACAGCATGGTAGGTACATGAAGGCATGAAACAGCAGGGTTTGCATGTGAAGCTGCAAGCAGTTTGGTATTGTTGAAGTAAGTAAGATGAATGAGAACTGGGCTATGGGAGGGGTCTGTCTATCCTACTAAGTTAGCTTTTATTTTTTAGGTAGGTGATAGGAATCGACATTTAGTCAGGGTGTGATGTGGTCAGGTTTACAACTCAGGCTTGAGTGTGGAAGATGATTGGCACTTGGAGAGAGGCAAGGCTAGAGGCCAGTGGACTGTTGCAGAAATCCTAGCAAAAGATGATGAAGGATGATGCACAAGGCAGCACAGCAAGGAGGAGATGTGAAGGGACAGATTTAAATGAATTTTAGGAGGTAAAATTGAGAGGAATCAGTGACTGACAGAATGTAGGGGGTTGAAGAATAAGGAAAAATCAGACAACTGGTTTCTATTTTGGGCCAGAGTGGGAGTGTCCTTAATTGGGTTCGCCAAGAAATCCTAAGTACACCAGGTTCACTTAGGTTCTCTTTAGACCCTAAAAGACGTTTTCATACCAAAATGGGTGAGATGCACTCACTCCGAGGAACAACTGAAAGCTGCAGTCCTACCTTTGCCACTACGTGGGTTTGTTTAGCTCATGTATTTCAAGTCTTGTAAGGAGATAGTCAAGCCTAGTGAGTGTTTATATCCATTCAAAATCCCAGGATTTTAGTAGAGTTTTTAATGGATCTCAAAGTATCCTTCCTGGAACCCTGAGGTTCCACAATATTTTTTTTTGGAGGGATTAAGTTGTTTTTATTATTATTATTATTATTATTATTATTATTATTATTATTATTATTGTCATCATCATCATCATCATCATCATCATCATCATCATCATTAGAGGTACTGGGGCTTGAACCCAGGATCTCATGCATGCTAAGCACGCACCCTACCACTGAGCTAAACACCCCCCCCAGCATTTTAAATGGTACACTTATTCATGATGAGACGTCTCAAACAAATTAAAATGTCAGGTGAATTTGGTGGAATTAGGTGGATTCAAAGTTGTGATGGGTATTTTGTGGTGGCGAGATGTTCTCCTTGGCTGTAAAGTTTTATATTAATACAAAATAGAAAAATTCAGAAATATTATTTATACTTTAGTTGTTCAAATCAGTTTCCAAATGCGGGGGTGGAGGTGGGGAGGAATTAGAATGAATAGAATGAGACGCAGAAGATAACAGATATAAATACCTCCCTCCCCTGACCCTGACTACCCCTACACACAAACACACATATACACAGATACACATTATAACTAGATAGGTGCTGTGAGAGTGCTCTCTCACATCTCTCATCTCTGTCTGAAGCATTTCATATACAGTATTGTCAAGGGCATTTGGCTGTGAGCTCCTCAAAGATAGAAACTGTTTGGTATTCTTTTCAGTATCCCAGTGCCTGTCAATAGTAAGTGCTCAATAAATAATTGAACTCAATTGGACGTTCCTTGCCCTCAGTAAAGTTATGGTCTAGTGGAGGGGAGGAACCATATGCACAGCCAATGAATGTACTCATGAGCCATCATGGAGGTAGGGCAAGGTTGGGATTGGATCCGATTTGCAGATTGAGGAAGACTCAGGTGGGCCTAGGAGGTTTCCTGGGTGACAGACAGATCAGAGGAGCAGTCTGGGCAAAGGGGAAGAGAAGTGAACAACAGCACTGGAGCTGGAATCTCTGGGGTTGAAAGCCAGTCAGTCACTTCGTGTGGCTGGAGTGGAGGCTATGTGGAGGGATAAAAAGAGATACGGATCGAAAAGTAGGTAAGGGTCAGACTGTCCTGGAATGCCCTGCTGAGGACCTGGCCTTTATTGGTACATGGTCAGTGGCTAGAAGAAGGTTTTGGAGGGAAGTCACAGATCAGGGCTGTTCTAAAATAATCTCTTAGCAACAGTGCATGGGCGGGGTGAAGCTTTACTATAGAGTCCAGACCAGAGACAGTATGGTCTGAAACAGACTTGTTACCCCTGATGTGTTCTTTCACTCTCCTTGCTCTGGAATTCAGAGCCTAGAGCAAGAAGTAGCTCAGGAAGAAGGAACAAGCCAGGCCCTGAAAGAAGAGGCCCAACGGAGGGAGACAGCCCTGCAGCAGCTGCGTACAGCTGTGAAAGAGGTGAGCAGCATCAGTGAGGCCTCTTGGTACTGCCTTTACAAACCTGATTTCTCTGTGTATCCTCCCCAGCCCTCCTCCCACAAGAGTTCCCATGTTTGAGAGATCCCTGCTAAGCTTTTTTTGACAGAGGAGTAAGAAGATACATTGCATCATCCTTTATATTAAAGGTTGTAATCCTGTCTTTGAGTGGCCGTAATTACCCAGGAGGGCTTTTTGGATATAGAAAACCATTCTCTTATTTTGTCTTCCTGCAGCCACAGGTTTGTGGGGTTGGTTGGGGATGAAGGGTTCAAGAAGACTGAAGGTTTGGTGATCCTCATGGAGTAAACAGCTGTCAGCAGGGGGCAGCCAAGTTCACTGGACAAGTGCCCAGGAAGGGGTCTCCCAGAGCTAAGATTGTCACGTGGCCCAGTGTGGGTGAAGGGCTGGGACTGGAGGAGGAACTCTATTCAGTGTCTTTAAAACAGAGTAGACGTAGGAAGGGAAGGAGAATGCATTAAGTTGTTCTGGGAAAAAGGAGGGAAAAAGACACAGATACACATTAATAGCTGGTTTATGTAGTGAAGCCTGACTCTACTGAGGTGAAGATCTGAAAAGGCAGAACACATTCCAGCACTGTGTCCTCCAGGTCCCCAGCTTCTCCAGCCCACCCACACAGTGGCCGCTAGCTGTCGTGTTGTCTTTGTTTTGTTTTGTTTTGAGATGGGAGGTAATTGGGTTTATTCATTTATTTTAGTTTTTTTTTAATGGAGGTACTGGGTATTGAACCCAGGACCTTGTGCATTTATTCTAAGCATGTACTCTACCACTGAACTATACCCTCCCCCCATGTCATATTATCTTTCTTGCCCCCTTTATTCCTCTGACACACTCTGATCAGGCTGGCTGGTGGCCACTTTTGTCAGGGTGGCAGGGAGAGATTGAAACCAGTGTCTCCTCAGATTTCACGTTAAGCCTTCTCTAATAGCCTGGCTAACAGAGTTGGCTGAGGGACTGGCTTCAGATAGAGTTCCGAGGGTTAGGAGTATCTTCTGGTTCCTGAACAGAAACCGGGAGGCTGATGACTCAGTCTGCTAGGGAGCAGCTTCCTCTCCAATGCTGCAGCCCTGTGGGCCCAGCCTATCTGCAGGAGAAACTAGGGCTGATACTGGGGAGGAAGGGGGAAGTGCATAGCCTATTGGGTAGAGGTGGGGAGGAGGTGGGGACATGGCCTTTGACTCATAGTTTCTCGTCCACACACATATATCCACATTCATGGACGGGTACTTCCCTTTTCCCTGGGCCTGGGTTAATGTGTTCACCTGTCTGTCTGCTCAGCTTTCAGTACAGAACCAGGACCTGATTGAAAAGAATCTCACGCTCCAAGAACACCTGCGGCAGGCCCAACCAGGGTCCCCATCTTCATCAGACACAGCCCAGCTGGCATTTGAGCTGCACCAGGAATTGGCCAGTTGTCTTCAAGATCTGCAGGCTGTCTGTAGCATTGTGACCCAGAGGGCCCAGGGCCGTGACCCCAATCTCTCCCTGCTCCTGGGCATTCACTGTGAGTCCTTAGGCCAGTCTGGGATACAGGAAAGAGTAGCTTTCATTCTGCTCTCACTCCTATGCACTTTTCCTGTCCTTATGGCAATGTGTGAACCAGGCTCCATGGGCCTGGTCACCACCCTCTGGGAGTTTATGTGTTTTGAAGAGTAGCCATTGGGTAAATCTGTTTTGGAAACAGACATCCTTTTGGGGTACCTGGATGCAAGACAGAGAAAAAGTGGCCACTAGGAAGCAAGCTTTCACCCCATTATCCCTAGCTGTTTTTTAAAAAGTGCCGTGTTCTAAGACTCTGGACCTCAGAGTACTGCCTGTTCATACTGCCCCCTCCACATAAAAGTATCTCCTGACTGACTTACTAATAATATTCTCTCTAAATGCTCTCCTCCCCCAGCTGCACAGCACCCAGGGACTCACCTAGATTTGCAGAAGCCAGATGTGATCAGGAGGAAACTAGAAGAGGTTCAACAGCTACGCCGTGACATTGAGGACTTAAGGACCATCATGTCAGACAGATACGCCCAGGACATGGGAGAAAACTGTGTCACACAGTGAGGAATGCTGGGGGTGGGACAGGCTGTATTCCCCTAGGGAGAATCTGGTCTGTTGAAAGCCTGGTCTAGCAGGTCCTGCCCTGACAATCTCTTGCCTCCTATCTGCTGCTATTCCCAGAGAGAAGGGGTGGAGGGGAGGTACAAGCCTGCATCTAGGGCCAAGGGCTGATTAGAGAATTTTGTTTGTCCTGCCCTGCACTGGCTTTGCTTTGTTGGATTGCATTTCTCCTGTCATCCTGATTCACCCTTTGAGGGTGAGTTACTAATTAACTTTTGCAGGTGAACTGGTAAGTCCTCACAGACTATTCCTAGCCACAGACTGACGTCACAGGCAAACAGGCTGCTCACCTCCCTTCTCCATCCTTTGGGGTGGATCCACATTCATTCCCTCTCCATACCTTGGTATTGGTGATGCCCAGAGTTCTTTAGAGGGGCTGGGAATGGCTGAATACCAGTAACAACGGCCATTTGAGAATTCTCAGGCCCCATGTATCAGCCTTCCTGGGAACTGAGTTGGCTCTGGCTTTTCTTAGGCCCAGTTCCTCTGCTTCTTCCTCAGGGCTCTTGTCCTCACAGATGCCTCAGGGTGATCTATTCATTAGCAAAGTACTCACTTGGGGGCCTAGGGATTATAACGAGGACCTCTTTATATGTGCTGCCATGCCCTTTACAGGAGACCCTACTCTAGTCGCCCTGTGCCCTAGTCATGTGGTTAGCACAGCCCCCTTCTCCTTTGTTCTCAGGCCAGCTGGGCAGCTCCTTTCTTGGGCTTTGAGTGCAAACTCTTCTCTATGGTTCTGGGTTTGGGCAGGATTTTCCCCCAGGATACCACAGGGCAACTGTCAAGCTGCTCACCCCCTTCCCTGAGGGCTCAGCCAGTGCTCAGCCTTCTGATTTGTGCCTCTCTTGCATTTGGGGTTGTGTGTCCTTTCCTTTTCCTGCTCTAGGCTCCTTGAGAGGTCAGAGTACCCAGTATAGGTCAGCTTTAAGATACAGCTTTCAATGTTTTCTGTTGTTTGTTTCTCTGGGGCCTTTGGACCCTCTGCTTTCTGGTTTCTCTTGCCTCCTTGTTGAGGGAGCTTCTCACAATTGTTTGTATCTGGTTGTTGGGCCAGCCCCCAACCTCCTCTAGATCTGGAGCCAGGCCAAGCCAGGGCTGTGTGTGGGTAGCGGGGAGCACTGAGCAGTTCAGGAGCCCAGAGTCAGCCACTGGGAGATTCTTGCTAAGCTTTGGACTGGCAGGGCAGCGTCCTGGACCTCACTCCTGGGCCTGAATGAGACTCTTAAGTGTTTTTACAAGTCTGTGTTTTATTTATGGAGTGACTTATCCCTTCCATTCAGAACAGCCCCACCCAGCCAGTCCTCTCAGCCTCTGGGCTCCTGCCTCCTGAAAACAGAGCTGCCTGGTTGGTCTCCACCCTGTATTGGGAGCCCAGCCACTATGCTCACGGGTATTTTTCCTCATAAAGTTTATAAGCAGTTATTTATATGAATCCTTGTTATGTCAACTGGTTTGTATTGCCTATTTTGATTACAAAATAAAAATTTAACAGACTCTTCAGTTTTCCATTGCCTTCCATCACCATCGTCTTTACTCCACCCCTCAGTTTGGATGGTTGGAGCCAAAACCTGGGTGTTTAGCCAAGTTCCCCAAACAGCAGCAAGGAGGGAACTTTGGCAAGTCCAGCCTCATGTCTGTTTCTCTACCACTTCTGCTCCTCTGTTGTTCTGTGGGGATAAATAAGATCTTTTCCTACACCACTTTTCTAATGGGCAAAACTGCCCTGAGTCATAGAGTAAGTTTGTCATTGCAAAGACTTTCAGTGAGCCCCTGAGAAGGAAATCTGCTGTCTGTGGGTTGCTGTAAGGAAGTGGTTTCCCCAGAGCAAGGCAGGGCATTGTGCTTGCCTCAAGGAGCTAGGGTTGTCTTCCTGGGCTATGCTCGGAACCCTGGACCTGGGAGGGCTTCTGAAGGGCTGCATGTCCAACCCCAGGCAGATAGTTGAGTCTGAAGTTGGGCCGGTTGCTGGAGTCTGCTCCTTCTGAACCCCTTGCATTTTGCCAGCAGTAAGTTTTGGAGTGCCATCTGCAGCATGGAGTTGGGGTGGGGCTGGGACCACACCAGGCCCAGCTGTGATCTTTAACAAGGGCCCAGACTCTCAGCAGTCTTGACACCAACCTCTGGCTCCCTGAGCATGTAGTCCTGCCACCACCATGCCTTGTCTAAACCTGCCTATCTGAGCCAAGAGGAAATTTGGGGGAAAATTTAAGCAGGGGCTGTCTCTGCTGTGGTGTGCCTCCTACCCTGCGGGGTTAGCTATGTGTGGCTGGCCCCTGGGGAAATGTGTGTGTTGGAGAGCCCCTTGGGGCAAGGTTTGCTAGCTGGCGAACTTTAGGTTTGAAAACAGCCGAAGCTTTAAAAGCCCAGAGCTGAGCAGCGCTGTCGTGGCACCGGGGATTGGTAGTTCGGTGCAGAAAACCCAGGCGAGGCTGAGGAGGAGGCCTCTGGCAAACACTCACCCCCGCCCTCCCTGGCCTTTCTTGCCATCAGGTCGCACTCCAACCTCACATTGTGAGCCGTACGGGCAGTCTTGCGTGGGGCTGGGGTCCTCCAAAAGGAAGGGGAGGAGAACAGAGGGGGCCGGCGGTGCGTGGGGCGGGGTCGCGTAGGCCCCGCCCCAGCCGCGCGCCTGTCCACACCGCCCATTGGTCCCGAGAGCGGTGACTCGCGTGCTGAGCAGGAAGGAAACCGCTCCCGAGCTCGGCGGCCTCATCTCCAGGCCCTGCAGCTGCTGCCACCGCCGCCCGTCCGCCCGTCGGCCCGTTGGTCTACCCGCAGCATGAGCGGCCTGCGCGTCTACAGCACATCGGTCACCGGCTCCCGCGAAGTGAGTGCACGCCCTGGGCCCGCGCTGGGCACGGGTGGTGGTCCGGGTCCTCAGGAGCCGGTGCCCGGGACCCGCCCCCGCCCTGGGTGCGGGGCATGGCCTCCAGGGTTGGGTGGGGAGCAGGATACACGGTCCCATCCTGAACACCTTTTGGACATCCTGGGCCCTATGCACCCCCACTACCAGGCTGATCCTTGACCATGTCCTTATCTTGCCCTTCCCCTTCTCTACTGAGTGTGTACCTGGGGTGGAGGTGGCCCCTTACCAGCCTTCACCCAGGCCTGCCCTGCCTTCTCCTCACTGAGCTCCTGGCTCTCCCCACCCTGCATTTATCTCACTTCGCTTCATTCTGACTCCCCTACCTATGGTTGGTGATCCCTCTCATTCTGCTCCACCACAAGCCTGACTCATCCTACCAACTCCTAGTGGCCAGAAGCTTCCCCTAGGGTGTGGAGGGGGACAGAGGGACAAAAGCTCCTGGCCACAAGCCCTTTCTCTCTGTCCAGAGTTCCCCTCATAAACTCTCCAGTTTGCTCACTAACCCCTGCCTGCCCTCTGCACCCAGATCAAGTCCCAGCAGAGCGAGGTGACCCGCATCCTGGATGGGAAGCGCATCCAGTACCAGCTAGTGGACATCTCCCAGGACAACGCCCTGCGGGATGAGATGCGAGCCCTGGCGGGCAACCCCAAGGCTACCCCACCCCAGATTGTCAACGGGGACCAGTACTGTGGGGTATGGCCCGGGGGCTGGGGGTGGAGGAGTGTTGTAGGAGGATGCCAGCCAGAGTCGGATCTGAGACAACGCACCAGCACTCAGGTGACCACCTTTCATCCCCTCCCTCAGGACTATGAGCTCTTCGTGGAGGCTGTGGAACAAAACACACTGCAGGAGTTCCTGAAACTGGCCTGAGCCAAGTCAGCCTATTGGACTTCCCGTCACCACATCCCCCACCAGCCATCAACCCAGCCATGAAGGACCTTGTGACCAACTCCCTATTATTCCTAACCTTCTGACTTTGGAGCCCCTCCCCACAACCCAAGACCGTTCTCCTCCCCTAACTGTAGCCCCCTCTCCTCCATTCAAAGGCAACATTCCTTACCCACTAGTCTTAGAAATTGTCTTAAGCAACAGCCCAAGTGCCAGCTGTCCTCAGCCAGGCCCTGAGGCTGCCACCCTGCCTGGCACTGGCTGATGGGCACCTTTGGTGGTTCCATTAGCCAGGGCTCTGCCAAAGGCCCCGCAGTCCCTGTCCAGGAGCACCACAGAAACAATTAAATGTCCCATTCCATTGGCACTGTGTCTTTCTGGTGTGGCCTGGGCATCCTGGGTTCCTGCTCTGAGCAAGGCTGGAAGATGTGACTGTGCCGAGGCTGTGCTCCTATGGGCAGATGGATAGAGCTATCCCATGTATGTCACCTGTGTGTGTGATAGTGCATGTGTTTGGGTATATGTCCAGCACACACATCTGTGTGGACCGAGTTTCTTGAGACCATATGGGTGAGTCACCCTCCAACTCACATGCATGTGATGAAGCGTGTGCCTTGGTGTGGACTGTATGTTTGCATGCCAGTTAACTCGGCTATGCCTTGCTGCCACCTGCCCATGTCCCAACCGATCCGCTAGATGTGGGTGCGTCATGGAAATGCCTACTGCCTGCAGTTCTGCCAGGGTGGGGATAGTGGCTTTGTTGCATAGTGTTGAGGAAGTGTCCCCACATGCTTGTTCTGTGCATGTTTGTGTGCAGGGATCTACTGGCTGTACATTTGCACGTGAGATGCTGCTACCCCAGCTGAGGCTGGGCTGGGGCCAGCCCTCCCGCCCCTCTATCCGCTTAGCCTTTCTGGGCAGAAAGAGGAACCTAGAAGACAAAGACCCAGCAGCCAGGCCCGCCAGCTGGGGCTCGAATTACAGAGAGGGCGGGTCGGCGCCGCCCCCTCCTCGGCGAGCTAGGGCTGCTGGGCTGCACCGCGAAGAGAGTCTCCCGAAGCAGCCGGAGTAGGGGCGGGCACTTTATTCGGGGTCAGGGGCGGGCAGCGGGGCCTGGCGCGCCCGAAGCAGCAGCGCAGCGTTGGGCACCAGGCCCGCGGCCTGCAGTGTGAGAGCGTCGTCGTGGTAGACTGTGGGCGGAAACGTGCTGAAAATTTCAAAGGTGGCGGCATCCACGGCCCTGGGGACCGGACAGGACTGAACGAATCAGGCCGGGTCGTGGGGCCAAAGCCTCCCTGCAGCCTCCAGCCCTGCCCCGTGCCCACCTGGCCTGTGCAAGCAGGGCACGTAAGTCGCCAACAGTGTCTTCGGGCCGCATCAGCAGCAGGAAGGCCTGCTCACCATTCTCAGACTTGATGCGCAGCATGGAGAGCCGGGGCACTGGCGACTCCGGCGACTCCTGGCTCCTGCGGGCTCAAAATCTGTCTATCCCCCATTGGTGGCCCAACCCCAAGGTCCTCCTCTCCACTCTGCCCTCACCTCTCACGCTCAGCAGCCAAGGCAGGTGTCTCCACCACAATCTCCTGGATCCGGGCAGGCAATGGGCAGCAGTTCTGGAAGGCACCAATGGAGTGGACAGAGCCTAGGGCCCTGCCAGAGTCACACCCTCCCCCCAACACTTACAGGGTATTTCTCCCTCACCTGGGATGGATGAGACCAAAGAGCCAAAGCGGAGGGGGGGTGGATGTTCTGTGTAAATGGGCCCAAGGAAGGAAAATGGAAGGGAACCTTTGGGAGGTGGCCCCATCATTCCCTTCCCTCATGCTAGTGGGGGAGACAGTACCCCACACAGTGACCAGTTTGGATGCCTAACCCAGCATGGGTCAGGGAGGGCTCCCCTGGGGCAGTGACACCTGAGCTGTGACTGAAGGATGAGGAGTCCCTGGAAATGGAGTGGGGGAACAAGGATGTTCCAGACAGCACGGGTCAGGGGGAAGGCTTCTGAGAAGAGGTACTATATTTGGGAAAGTGTCAGCAGTTCATGTGGCTGAAGTTGGGAATCAGGTTAGACCAGAAGAAAAGGTTGGAGGTGGGAAGGGGACCAGCAAGGAATGTCTGGCCTTACCTAAGAACCGTTGGAAGTTTTCAAGAGGGAAGAGCCAAGATCCAATTTACATTTTTAAAAGAGCACAGAGCCTGCTGGGGGAGGATGGTTGGCAGGGCAGGGGTGAAGGTGGGAGGCCAGTGACAGGCCACTGCAGTTGTCTGGGAGTGGACACTCTGGAGCCCAGACTAGGACGGTGAGCGGTGGGAATGGAGAGAAGAGATGGATTCAGAAGTTCTGGGGATTGGACAGATCTGACAGGACTGGGCCATGTGTGGTGAAGGCAAAGTCCTGGGAACCCTGGGTTTGGTACCTTTCACAGGTGGAGATGGAGTAGGAGTAGCAGGATGGGGAGTGAGGAGGAGGCGACGGGTTCTATGAAGGCCAGGAAGGGGTATCCAGGATTGAAATGGGTATTTTGGTCTGGACCTCAAGAGGATGGCCTGGACTTGGGCTCACCCCACACCTAGACTCCTCTGACTTTCCCCCTTTTATAGCCATGCCCCAGCATTGGCCAGCTGCTCCCTGGGTCCTCCCTCACCAGCTCCATCATTTCCAAGAGACAGTGGAACAGCCCTGAGGGACTCACCTCTCCATCCAGGCTATCCTCAGGGGACCCAAGCCTGAGCCTCCAGATAAGCCACTGCTCTGGTAAGCTGGGCTAGGGTTGATGGTAAAGCCCCCCAAGAAGGCTAGGGGAGCCATGGCTGGCCTCACCTGCAAGGTGTCCCGGATGGGGCCTCGGACGTCAATCACCTCGCCTTGTCGGATCACACACTTGGGGAGCCTATTCAGAAACTTCTCAGCAGTCATCCTGGAGCCTGCAGGGCATTGGGATCCTTGGCCTGGGGCAGGGACTGAGTGATGGTGGAGGCAGCCACCTGGAGCTTGTCCTGAACAGTGCCCCCACCACCTGGCTCAGCCTCAGGGCTGAGCTCACCTGGGTGCTCCATCTTGTCCGAGGGCTTTCGAATCCTCTGCCAGCCTACCACACGGCCCTCGCCTGGGAACAGGTCCAGCCCATTCTCTGGGTAGACCTGGTTGCGCAGGTCACTCACCTGGCAAGAAGGAAGGGAAACAGCAGCAGGCACAGCTCTTCAGCCCTGGGCTCCATCCCACCCCTGCTTGCCCAAACTGAGGCCCCAGGAATAGGCCCATGGGATGGTCTGATGCAATCCCCGTTTTACAGATGAGGAAGCTGAGGCCCTGGCAGAGAGCGAGAGAGCTGCAGTACATTCTACTCTCACCAACCTGGGCCCTGCTCTTCCTGCAAGCTCCTCTCATCATGCTGGCTGGAGCCACAGTACTGACATCCTTCTCACAGAGCCCCTCTCAGGAGCCGACCAGGAGGGAAGGGATGAGGTAGTTAGGAGAGGACAAAGCCCGTCTTGGCGTGAATTGCCTCAAACACCCCCGGTCATGACTCACGCTATTTTCCAAGCCCTGGTGGCACACACTCCCTCACATGCCCTCATTGTGGAACCAACGCACCAGCCTCTGGGGCACTGCCTCATGTGCTCCCATCACGGCACTCATCTCCCCACCCACCGCCCCCCAGCAGGGGGCCGGCTCCATTTCACATCCTTTGGTCCCAACATTTGCCCACCATGGCACTGCCTTTCACCCCAACCAAGCAGCTCCAGGAACCTCTGGAGGAAGTCAGGCCACTTTTGCATGGACCCTTCACCATTCCTGTGGGGCTGTCTAGGTATCCAGAATGCTCAGGAGGAGGGGCAGTCGTCCCATGCAACTGAAGGCTGTGCCTTCAGGATACCAGCAGGGGGCGCTGCCTGCTGCTCGGCGACACACCTCAGCTGCTGATGTAGCAACTGTGGCCACTGCAGCCTCCCCACTCCCTTCTCGGCTGTTTCAGGCTCATCCTCCTTCTGGAGGTCATCAGACAGGGGTTCCATGAGGTGAGGCACTGGCCTCTAGTCTCAGACTAGATGATGCCTGAGGAAGCACCCCCACCTGCTCCAAAATCGCCACACAGGGAGTGGGTGGTTTGAGGATCAGCCCATCACCTTAAAGGGGACCCCATCAGGGTACAGCTGCTGGAGCTCTGCAGGAAAGAAGCCATCCAGTATGTCTCGGAGGCAGCGCTGCACGGGAAGAGGTAGGGTGAGACCTGGCTGGACCTGTCTGGTGCCCTCCACCTTGCTTTCCATCTAGATGGCAGGCCCTGGGCTTACTCTGTGGACTACATTCTGGAAATAGAGCCCCAGGACTTGGGGGCAGGAGGGGAGAGCTCTGCAAGTTGTACATGAGCCTGGGTGCCAGGGTGAGCTGCACCCCATCGTCTGTGGCTACTGGTGAGCAGAGGTGGGCGACCAGAGCAGCCTGAGGGTACACAGGGCTGTCTCCCCTCCCCGCCACGCCTACCTGTGTGGAGGGATCACAGAAAGGCCGGAAGGGCCCATCGAACATCACGATGCCATTCCGGTACAGCTTCAGTGGGATTGGCTCAAGGCCATGGTGCATCACTCTGCCGGGCACTGGCGTCACCTGGGTTTCACTGTCTATCGCCAGTAGATCCTTCAGGCTGGCCAGCAGCCTGTCAAAGTCCACCTCGGGGGGTACCAGTGAGTCCCCTGGCAAAGAGGATAGACACCCATGAGTCTCTCTTCATGGATGCTGTGTGCTCTAGAGCCCTGGTTTCTGTGGCCCCTTCCCATGCTGGCTGGGGTTCTTAGCATCTCCTTAAGTGACCATCTGGGGAGGAAGGACAACATTAGATAATAATAATCACTGTCTTTTATTGAGCATTTACTTTGTGCTAGGGGTTTAGTATCTATTATCCCACTCTCTCTTCATACCAACACTATGCTGTAAGGGTTCTAATCACCCCTACTTTTCAGATTAGGAAACTAAAGGTTAAAGATAATGGCTAGCCTAGGGGCACATGCAGTCAGTGGCAGGAACAGAATCAGATCCCAGGTCAGACGTACCAGGTACCATGTTAGCAGCTGAAAAGCACAGCGCAGAGTTCCCATCTGTCTGGGTTCAAATTCCAGCTCCTCCACTTCTACCCTCGTGACTTTGGTCAGGTCATTTAATGCTCTGCACCACAGCATTCTCTTAGAAGCAGATGATAATAGTACCAGGATGGCTGTGAGGGTGACCATTCCAAGATGACCATGGAAGGGTTTGGAACAAGCATTCCGTCCATGTTAGTTATTGTTACCAACTCTACTGTGCACAAATGGATGTCAGGCTAACCCCGAGGCCATGAGGCAGGGGTTATTTATCTCCATTTTACACATGAGCAAACAGGCCCAGAGATGAAAAATAACTTGCCCAGGCCACTTGGCAAGTTAGAAGAGGAGAATGCCTGGAGTCTGTTTTTCCCACCCATCTGCACCATCAGGAGAGGGAGGTTGGGGTAGGGACAGATGGCTATTAGAGAGGATGTCAGGACAGCTGCTGGACAGAACAGATATGAGAGAGAGACCTTGGGTTGCACATCTATTTCTGGGTCACAGACTCCTTTGACAAGCTAACTGCTTTGGCCTCCACTTCTGAGAAATGTGTTGTATATACAACTGTTCATAGGGGTGCAGATGGGGTGGTAGAGATAGTCAGGGCAGATGCCAGAGCAGAAAGGGTAGAGGGCAGGTGGGATGCTGGTGGGGGACAGTCCTTGGTGAGATCTGGCCCCCTAGTAAATCATCTGTTAGGGTGTAACCCTACAAAACACCCGTGACTTTCTGGGCCTTCTTGGAAGATGTTTTTCATCAGGACAGCCAGGCTGTGGCAGGATGTGGGTCAGGACTCTGGGGACCCAATTCCTTTCCCCATAGTGGTACATTGGCTGTACCGGGGAAGTACAGATGTGGGTGGCCCTGTTTCCTGTTGCCTTTGAGGCTGCTGAAACGGTAGGCCCCAGCTGGCCTTCTCCTCTCCCCTACATTTCCTACCACTGCAGGGGCTGCACATGCCCCCCACTTCTTTCTGGGGTCTCTTAGAGTCCCTGAGACTCCCAAGAAAAACTCACAGAACATCCTGGGCCTCCCTGGTATGAGTCAGAACAGTATCAAGACACTATCTTCCTTTAACAACTTACTACTTTCAGAACACCTTGGTAAACCTAAAACTAACAGAAAAGCTCATCTCATTCAATGCCTGCTCCCATCCCTATATTCTTACAGATGGTTAATCTAGGCCTCAAGGTCAGATGACCTGGCCCAAGCAGGCCACATGGAGCAGAGCCAAGAGGACCACTCAGACATGCTGACTGCTAATCCAGTTGCCTCCTGGGGCCTGAGCTTTCTCAGGGAGCTGATGGGTTGACAGGGGAAAGGGCAGGTAGAAGCCTAGGGAAGGATGTCAAGAAGCAATGAAAGGGAAAAGAAAAGTTTGCCTAGAAAATCAGCTCAAAGGCTCTCAGCCAGGGCTAGAGGTGAAGAAATGAAAGCAAGGTGGGCCGGGCAGGTATCAGATGCAGCAGAGCAGAGGCAAGACAAGGGGCCAAGGAGAAGGAACCACAGCTCTGGTCAAATCAAGGCTAAGAGAATAAGGCAGGAAGAGCCTGGCATCGCCACCTCGCAGCTGGGAATGCCCAGAGAAGCCTGGACCCATGCAGCAGGTCACATGGGAGAAGGCAGGTCAGAGGTCAAAGTGAGGCATTTCCTCTCTGAGCCACAGCTTTCCCTTCCAGGGATCTGGAGTCTTCATCCTACCCACAAGGTCCAGGTGTGAACTGACTGTAATGATGACTCAGTGTCTACTACCTGCCAGCACCTAGAGACAGGTGTTCCTACTCCCATTTTACAGATGAGGAAATTGGGCCTTGTAAGGTAACATACCCCAGGTCACACAGCTTGCAAGGCCCAGTGACACAGCCTCTGTCCTCAGTGACCACGCAGGCTGCCTCTCAGGGTTAGCTCCTCAGACACTGCTCACTGGTGTTCCTTTCCAACGAGGGGGGCAGTGCAGGGAGATCATCTCTGAGGCCTCATCCGAATTGTGAGAGCCCATGATTTTATTAAAAAGGGGAGTAGTGAGGCTTGGAGATCAAGGCTGAGCTCTCTGGCCCAACTCCTAAGGCCTCAAAGCCCTGGCGCTCCAGCCTGCCCTCAACATGCTCCCCACTCACACTCTGGAGCCACACTGCCAGGGCTGCCACTTCCAAGGTGTGTGACCTTGGGCACGTGGGCCAATGGCTCTGGGCCTCAGCTTCCTCTTCTATAAAATGAGGACAGTAACAGTCCCCACTTCACACAGTTGCTGTGAGGCTCAGAGGAAGTGCCTGGTACACAGTGGCTGTTGCTGTCACTAACACCCCACCCTCCTGTCATCATGGGACTCAAGGCACTCCCTCACCATCTCCCTGGAGAGACCTTGCCAGGAACCCCTCCACCTGAGCCTGAGACCCTGTCCCTCTTGGGTTCCTGGAGCCCTTGGGCTCACTCACTTGCAGTCATCACAGGCTGGTGTCATTCTCTGTTTGCTTATTTGTCTTTCCAACTGCACTGGGGACTACTTGAATGCAGGCTGGAGCATCTGGCCCCAGGCCTGGCCCAGAGTGGGTGCTCAAGCCCTGGATCCATCCCTCTGTCCTGCCATCCAGCAAGTCTGTCTGGAGCACCCAGTGCACTCTCCTAGGGTGACTTTCCCTGAGAGTCGTGGCCATGCCTCTACCGAGCCCTGCCCTCCTCAGGCTCACACTTGAGGGAAAGAGACAGTGACAAACGGTGACAATCACATGTGATAAGTGCCACGGTGGGGCTGCAGGGCCCAGAGGAGGGCCAGACCCTGCCACTACCCACAGGTGAGTGGTGGGCCCACCCCAGGCTCCTTACCATCACAGGAGGACCACTTGCCACTGTGAAATCCCAAGATGGTGCCTGAGGCACCCCAGCACACCCCTCCCAGCACCGCAGGCAAAGGCTGTTGAACAGGAAACAGATGCACTATTTCCACACACCTGCAAGCTGGGCCCTGCTCGGAGGACTTCACCTACAGTTGCTCCACTCTTTAGAGGAGCCGGCTGAGAGAAATTGGGCCTTGAGAGTCTGGTCACCTCCGGGGCCACAAGCAGCCTGTGACACAGGCAGGATTTGACCTCTCTGGCTCCTGCTCTTGAGCATCGTGTTGCCCAGCCCACTCAACCTGTGCATAGGATCATCCCAGCAGACTGGGACCCGCCAGGCCAGGGCGCCCAGGCACGGCCCGCCATCACTTGCATGTACACATGCCCTGGCCTTTGGGCCAAGCCCTGTGCTGGGCACTCTGGAGCATAGCGGGGGCCAAGCGACAGATGGACATGTGACTATTCACCTACCACGTAGGAGCCCGTGAGAACACTCTACGTGCACGATGGCATTCAGTCCTCCCGGTGGCCTGGGGGTCAATCACATCATCTCCTCACTTCACAGATGAGGATGTGGACTCAGGTGAAGCAGTTTTCCCACACAGGGTCCGACCTGACTCAGGCCCCCCTCCTCAGCCAGAGCCTTTAAGGCTTTCACTCTAACACTGAGCCCCTAACCGCATACCCAGGGCAGCTGCAGGGCGGCATAGTGCCTGACACCGAGCAGGCACTCCACCCACATTTGCTGAGCTTAGCTTCAAAGGAGGGTAGAAAAGGAGGCAAGGCACCTGGGGTACACAGCACAGGTCTGAGCTGGTGGGAGTGAGAGTGGGAGGAGCCCAGCTTGCCTGGGGTCTAGGCCAGGCCAATTCCAGGGGCTCAAGGGCAGCCCAGGGACAAGTGAAGCTGGCTGCAGCCACAGAAGAGTCAGCGTGGCTTCCAGAGCAAGAGCAGCAGGGGTGGGAAGAGGTTCCCACACAGATGCAGGAGCCTGGGGCTTGGGGGGAAGGGGAAGATGAGGAAGAGGGCAGGAACTTGGTAAGGGGTGGGTGGAGCTCAAAGGGGGCAAAGAGTCAGAGTCGGCTGGAGCTCTCAGCCCTGAGGCTAAATACCTGACCCAAAGGTGGTGTGACCAGAGCAGAACTGCCTCTTTCATGTCTCCGCATACCCTGAAGCACCTGGCAGGGCATCCTATCCCATGCTTAATATACCAGTGGGAAGGGTAGGAAGGGGTGGGAGGCCTGAGGCCAAGCCCTTGCAAAGCTTCCTCTCTGCTGGGCCCCTCTTCCCTAAGGCAAGAGTCCCAGTCTCCAGAGCACTTGAATCAGCCCCAGTTTGCCCAATACAGATGCCCCAGCTCACCTATCCATGGACCTGCTGCCCCAGGGCCTATGGGGAGTGGTACTCAACTGAAGGAGAGTCAAAAAAACAAGCCAGAGCATCAGGGCCAGCCTGAGGCTGGCTTCGTGGACCCGAAGGCCCTTGGGGCAGGAGCAGGCTGGCACTTGGGGACAAGGCTGTGGGGAGAGGATGGGAAGGAGCCAGAAAAGGGGGGAGTCCCAGAAGGAAAAGCTACTAGAAATGAAAAACATGTTGTTCATCTGGTAGAAGAGCTAAATCAAGGCCCCTCCATGTTGGATAATCAAAGAGCAAAAGAAGAGGACACACAGAGGGAGCTTGTGGCCTGGCGGCTTTCACAAGTGGCTTCAGAGCCATAGTACTCTGCGCATAAACAAACAACACAAAGCAGAGTGGGGGCTGCTCTCTTCTTTGAGGGGAGAATCCACAGAGCCAGGTCTGGAAACCAGCTGTCTGGTCTGACCCCTTCCCCAAAGGAGCAGGGAGGCCCCCAATGACCAGGAGGAAGGCTCCCTCCAAAAAGCCAGCAAAGCCTCAGCCCTCACCACACAGGGGCTGGGGTGGGGCTTGGGGGGTGCAGTGTTGGCAGGCCTCTGGCCCTAGATCCCAGCAACCAACTTTCTTACAGCTTCTAGCAGTCACCTGCCAGAGTCTCACCTCTCACCCGGGCAGTGGTTCCCTGGAGAACTTCCCACAGCATTCAGCCCAGGGCTCAGCTCCCAGCATGACCCAGGTGCCAGGCTGCTCCCCAGCTTTGCCATGTCCCAAGTGGGCTTAGTATCGTCCCCCACAGCCATGTGCCCCAAGGTCATCCCTGATTCCTCCCACACCCTCCCTAATATACAATCAACCACCAAGGCCACGGATTCCCCTCCTAAATTCTGCTCTGCCCCTTCTCACCAGCCCCACCAGCATCATCCTCATGCTGGGCATCATCTCATCTTTTGCCCGGATGACTGTAACTGCCTCTCAGGGGGCTCTCAGCCTTAAGTCTTACCTCCTTCACTCAAAAGTCTTCAGACTCTTAAGTGCCTCAGTTTCCCTGCCTGGAAAATGGAATAATCCCTGGCCCATGTCAAAGCTATTTATGAAAACGCTTTGAAAGCAGCAAGTGTGGTACAAATGGGAAGTGATGTTTTTGGAACAAGAGTGAGGGGTTGTGCCCCAAGATTTAAGGGGTCTGGCCAAAGTGTAAGAAGTGGGACTCTCATGTTTTCAGTCTGGGTTTTTGCCAAGCAGGAAACTTACGAAACCAAGAGCATGCTGTCATCTTTCAGTCTCCTCAGGAGCCATACTAACGCTCCCATGAGACAACCACTGCCTTCTGACAGCGGAAAACAATAAGAGCTCCCAGTTGTGAGGCTGACAACATGCAAGACCAGGCTGGGTGCTGTGTCCAAACCACTGACTCCTTGTAACCCCATGGGGAAGAGTGCACCCCCATCTACTGATGAAGAACTGGAGGCTCAGAGAATGGAAGTCGAGTGCCCAAGCCACACCTGGAATAGGTGGTGGAGTGAGGTGAGGACCCAGGTGTGAACAACTCCAGAGCCTGGAAAAGTACTTTCTGGGCAACGACCTCTATTCTTTGAAAAGAATGGACCCAGCTTTCAGAAATGGCCAGTTCTAAGTCCCCAAATCTCCAGACTGCATCCCTCGGGATAATAGCAGTTAAGTTAAAAATAAAAAGTGGTGGAGTCCCATAAAAGCAGGTAGATTTCAACAGTTTGCTCTAAATGAACCTGGAGAGGGAGTCCAAAGAGGGGGTCGAGCCCTTGGACTGAGGGGCAGCTTCCAAAGCAGAGGGGCTGCTTTTAAAGGCCACAGCTTTTGGATGGGTGACATTTTGTAAACTATGGTGCCTGAGACAAATGAGGTCTTATTGCGTCTTCTATCTCTGGAGCCTTAGAAAGACGAGCACAAAGAGTCTAGATTAGGCGGTCAGTGATGGAGGCGGAAGCCCTTCCTTCCTGCCCCTGTGTCAGGGACACTGTGTAGGAGGTCTTGGGACACCTCGTGCTGGGAAGTAGGTGCACGAATGAGACGGCCTCTGAACAGCTGCGGGCCATCAGAAGCTGACGGAGAATTCCCTTCACAGGAGGGACCGGGGTAGACTCCCAACTCTACCTGGCTTCCAGAACTTCTTGGCTGTCATCCAGTCCCTCTCGCCATCCTCTGAGTCTGTCTGGTCCTCCGAGTCCTCCTGATCCATGGGCTCGCCCACCCACTGCAGGCCATAGTCACCGAGAAACCGCTGGGGGAGAGAAGAGGGAGACGGGGGGCCCTGTCAGCTCAGCCTCTCCCTGGAGAAAAGGCACCATCAGCCCAGCCCCCAGCCTCGGACCTCAGCTCCCAGAGCCGACTGGATAGAGGAGACTGGCCAGAGGTCTTGGCCACTTCCTGGCTGTGACCTGGGGAAGCCACTTCGCCACCTAGAGCCTCAGGCTCCTCCTTGTAAAATGGAGTTGACAGCGCCTGCCCCATGAGCTCATGAGGACCACTAAGATAATCCACATCATGTACTTTGCACAGGGCATAAGGAGGAACTCCCTAAAGGCAGCCATTATGGAGGTGGGGAGCCATGAGGGTGTGGCTGGCAGTGACACACCGCTCTGCAGGTCTGAGAGGACATGTCCACCCACACGTGGCCTTTGCCATGGGGAAACTTCCCACTGCTGCTCCCTCATCTCCCTTCCTCTCCTCAACCCACTCCAGCCTGGCCTCCATCTCCACAACTCACTGAACCTACAGCACAAGCAACCAGCCCAGTGCCCAACCCAGTGGGCACACTTCTGTCTTCACCTCTGGCAACATATGCTCTTCCTTTTCAGCTTCAAATTTCTACCCTTAGATGTCTAACAGGCCTCTCAAAATGAACTTGGCCCAAACAGTCATGATTCCCTGCCCCAACCTCCCAAACCTCTTCCCTTCTGGCCTTCTGGTCTCAGTCAGTGGCACCCCCTCCACCTGGGCCTCATCCATAACCCGTTCCTCCCCTACCCCGCCACAACCCACAAAGCCCGTGGCACCACCTCCAAATCAGACTCCGTCTACTGCGCTGCCTCTCCTCTCATTCAAGCCCAGTCATCTCCCTCCTGGAACTCAAGCTGTGCTTCTACCTGCCTTCCCCGCCCACTCCTCTATCTGAAATCCTCCTGTGCTTTCCCATTCCTGAGCATTCTTCCCCACAACCCCACCCCAACTGCCAGCGCCCCAACCCCACCCCAACTGCCAGCGCCCCAACCCCACCCCCGAGGCCTCTTCCTCTCCCTTTTGCACCCCACAACCCCACCACAAGCCAAGCCTGTGTGATGGGGGGGCTTTCATCTCTTCAGCCTGGATCCTCTTTCCCTGGCCCGGCCTTGTCTTCTAGACCTCTTGCCCAATGTCACCCCGTAGAGTGGCCCAAGTCCCAGCCAGGCTCTACTGTGTCACCCATTCAACTATCTCGTTGTACTCCATCCATACTTGTGTATCTTCCTATGTACTTGTTTATGTGTCTGTCCCCTCCAGACTGTCAGCCCCATGAGGACTGCGACCCCATCTAACTCCCAGTGCCAAGAGACACTCTGTATGAGTCTGTTAAATTAATGAAGCAATAAATATGTGAATGCTGTACACGTGGGAGCTGCGATGCCCTTGCCCTGAGGCTCTGGGTGGGGCAGCCCTCACCGACTATGGCAGCTGCTCAGAGAAGCCCCACGGGCTGCCAGCAGTCCCAGCAGGCCACTCAGGGAGCAGCTGTTTACCCACAGCCCAAGGTATGAACACATCTGGGTGGGAGGGGCCCTCAGCTGCAGCTGCAGCTTGGGGGTTTGCTTCTGTGGTCTTAAATTAGGTTGGAAGAGGGAGAGGTTAGACCCCAGAAAGAACTTCTGGAGGGGCCAGTGAGAGAGTGGGGGGCACTGAGGAAGCGTGCATGCCCAGGACCCTCCCTTAAGCCTAGGGTCCCTCCAGTTCAAGCCTTGCTGAGTGAATGGGGGCAAAAAAGGTGGCACTGGGTGAGTGAGGTGCCACATTCAAAGGCAAGGGATGGCAGTGACCAATGTAGTAAACACATATGTCGAGGCACCAGGCTAGGTCCTGGGCGTGCAGCAATGAACAGGAGAAAGGTGGTCCCTCCCATCCTCATGGAGTCCACAGTCCCCTGGAGAAGAGAGATGCGGCGCTAAGAAAGCTCAGGACTGAGAAATTGCCCTGTCAGAGGTTGAGGAAGAGCCCCCACCTCAACTTGAGACTGAGGATGAGTGAAAACTGACCAGGGGAAGGTGGAAAAAAATATTTCAGGCAGAGGGAACAGCATGGACCAAGGTCCTGAGGTGGGAAAGAGCTCGATGTGGTCAAAGAACGAGAGGCAGGTCCCCGTGGCTGGAAGGGAGAGTGGTTCAGGACCAGACTGAGGAAGAAGGCAGAGGCTAGCCCAAGCCCAGAAGGGGGTGTGCTAGAACGGACACCTCCCTGGCTCTTTGAAGTCCCAGTAGTCCTGAGTAAGGAAACAGTGCAGGGCACCCGCATGGGATGTGCAGTGAGGAGGGCCCAGAGAGGTGGGCTCTGACCCAGCGCCTGGGGGCAGGCAGCCCTGGGCCGCCACCTCCCTCACCTCCATCTCCGTGACCTGCCGCTGAAGCTGTGCGCACCTCGTCTCCAGCTCCTCCTGCCGCTGCAGGGTCCCCTGGCCTTCAGGGAAAGATGGGGAAGGGTTCCACTGCCCCAGGACAGAGGCTGCCAGGCCACCTCTGGCCTCGACCAGAGCTCTGGCCTGAGTGTCATCTGGGGAAGCTGCTCCTTGAGGACTTGAGGAGTCCCCCGAGAACTGTCTCTTGTCCCCTCCCCCTGCCCTTGGGAGGGGACGCCCTGACTAACTCTCAGGAGACCACCCCCTCACCCCACCCCCAGAGCAAGGTTCCTGAGGGGCTGCATTTCTCTCACGCTTTCAGTGGCAGGCCCTGTGCCCAGTGCTGGGCTAGAGCCGCACTCAGGGGACTCCGCCCCACACAGAAGGGCACAGTCCTGGGTGTGTCACTGCTCCTCTGGGCTCCGCAGTCCAGACCCCACCACAGGACTCAGGTTGATGCTCTTGGAACCCTGATACCTAGGGGTTGCTGGCCCCAGGGAGGTGCAACAGGAGGGCCTCTTACCCTGGTGCTCCTGAAGGGTCTCCACCAATTCTTCCAGGGCCCGTATCTTCCGATCCTGCAGCAACAAGGCGGGAGAGGAGCAGGCCTGATGGTTCCCAGAGCCCAACGGAGCCCCTTCCAGACGGGACAAGCCAGGATTTTTGCCTGTGGGGGCACTGGGGAGACTGCAGCCCCTGCCCCACTTTGGCACAGCCACCGCTCCTGTACTTCAGGTGATCCCTGTGATTCCACTGAGGTGAGGGAAGGGTGAGGGGCACCCCCAAGTGCCCAGCACTCAGCAGCCACCACTGCCGCCCAGTCCAAGGTCTACGGGCCTTGCTCAGCTGTGAAGATCCTGAGCCTCTCTGCTCAGGTCACAGGGATCCAGATCGGTCCCAGGCAAGGATTGGCCCTCAGGCTGGGCAGTGTGGTGGGAGAGATGGTTCTAGAACCCATCCACCCTGGCCGATTGCAACAGTAGCCTCATTGGCCTTCCCAGCCCAGGCCCTTCCACCCCTCAGACAAGCCCCTGGCCCTCTCCCCACTGGGGTCCTACCTTGGACAGCATCTCGTCAGTCTGGGCCTTCATCTGCCGCTCCAGATCCTGCACCTTCCTGGTCAGGGTGGCCATCAGCTCCGAGTCGTGGAACACAGGGACTGCCAACCAGACAAAGCCTTAGAGCCCAGGCCTGGAGCTGAGGCTGAGGTATGGGGAGGGGGGAGGTCCCGGGGAGGGGGATCGATCCCCAAGAGCCAAAATAAGAGTGATAACAACAGTTTCCAACTAGACCATGGGGACTGTCCTAAAACTTTTCATAATAAATCAGCTTTTCTGAGGAAAGGAACTACTCGGGAAATTGAGGCACAGAGATTCAGTAACGTGTCCCAGGTGTACGAGCACGTGGTACAACACATGAGTCACGTCACAGGTGACAGCACGTGAGGATCTCCCTGAGGCTGAGTGCAGAGAGAGGGGAAAACAGGCCGGGGGAATGTCACACGGAAAAGCTGAACTAGCAGGGAGCCAAGGGGGCCAGGCCTGGGAGGCAGGAGGACATCTGGGAGGCAGAGTCATGGAGGCCAAGAGCCTGGGGATGTTCTGAGAAGAGGGAACAGGGAACACTGTGGAATGTTTCCATGCAGGGAAGTGAGACAGGACAGACAAGTCCTTATTTGTGGCCTTGGTGGGAACAGATGGCTGGCTGGTTGTGGGCTGAGGAGTGACAGCAGGGAGAAGCGGAGAGGCTCGTGGATGACAGCTCTCTACCAGGAAGCTGCTATTGCAGTGTCCCCATCTGGGGTGATGGAGATGCTGGCTTTGCGACTGAATGGCTTTGGGGCCAGGCTCCTCCTGTCTCCTTTTCCACCTCAGCCCCCTCCCTACCTGTAGAGTCGGGGGGGGGGGGGTTGGTGGAGGATTGTCTTATCGAATTCTCACCTCAACATGCTGACCTAGGTGTTCCCATCCCCACTTCACACAGGAAGAGATGGAGACAGAGACAGGAAGCTGCCTACCCAAGACAGCACAGCTAGTGGAAAATTCTAACCCCATCCCCAGCTCCTCTAGTCTCCCAGCGCTCCACACAACTCACCCTGCCCGCCCACGTCTCCCCTTCGCCCAGGCCTGCTCAGTCCTGCCTCCTCTGGGAAGCCACCCCAGTGAGCCCCATCCCACTTTGGGCACCTCCATAATTGCAGCGTTGCCATAGCCCTTTGGAGGCATTGTGGGCCAGGCCAGGGGGGCTGCCTAGGGGACTCTGGGCCTGGCCCAGGGCCCTGCGGAAGCAGGAAGTGGATGGCTGGAGGCTGAACTGCACCCTCAGGCCCTTCATTCCTCTCGGACCCTGAATCATGGACCCACTGACGTCATACTTGATGGTGACTCCAGTCGGGTTAAGGGTGCCAGCCACAGCCTGGCCTGGGGCTTGGCCAGACCTCCTGAGCAAAGGGTGGGGCCCAAGTGTCAAACCAGGCTCTGGACAGGTCTGGTGTGCAGCCACATGGCCAGTCAGCCAGGAGTAGGAGTGCTGCCTCAGATTTAGCAGGCGAGAGCAGGTGCCATGCCTCCCAGGGACCCCCTTTCCCCGGGGCCCTCTCCAGGGACCCAGATCCCTTTGGGCCTCTGCTCTCACCTTGCCTACTCACAGGGGCACCTATGCCACCATAGCAGGAAGGGACAGAGGTCCTTTCTTCCGAGCCATGTGCGTCATTCAGCATGTCCACCTCATCTTCTGCAGACAGGGATGCCCAGGTCACTGCTCTGGGGCTGAGGCCCAGAGGAAATGGGCCTTGAGCCTTGGCCAAGATGAAGCAGCCTGTACTCTGTCCCCCAAGCATGTGAGGATAGAAAACTTGGGACACTGGGGAGCAAGAATCCAGCCAGAACAGGCCGCTTCTTGGAGTTCTCCTAGCCCAGCTCCTGGGGGGACCTGAGTGGCCAATGCCAGAACCACAGTGGAGGCAAGAGTGGGGTTGGGATGCAAAGGTCTGAGCCTGCAGGAGGCAGGGCGGCAAAGTGAGGACAGGGCTTCAGGGAGCAAAGGCTGTAGTGGGCTGGAGATGGCTATCAGGGGAAGGCAGGCTGGGGTCTGGCCCCCTCATGGCCAACCCCACAGTGCATGGAGGGGTTCAAATATAGTGATGACATCTCCGCTAAGGATGTAAGGTCTTCTAATCTGGGAGCTGCAGGTAACACTGGAGTTGGCCAGCTACTTTGGCTGTCAGGGGGGTTCATCATGCCCTTTCTCTCCATCCGCCCAAGTGCAAGGACCCTCGGCAGGTGGGAGGTGAGGGGGACATGGGGCAGAGCCCACACTTACCACTTCCGTAGATTTTTATCCCTCGCCTCCTGGGAATGGGGCAGGAAGGAGAAGGAAGACAGACAAGTTAGGACCCCCTGGGTTGCCATCCGGGGGAGGCTCTGGCACCACGTCCTCAGCCAAGCCTGAAGAAGATGGCGCGAGGCCTCTGCTTCCTGAGGACATCTGCCCCAAATTCCATCCCAGCCAGGGGTGAGCCAAGGCGCAGGCCTCAGGGCGTCCGACTCGTCCCAGTGGAGGAGGACAGGAAACGAGCTGAAGGGCAGTGTTGGGCAGAAGATGACAAGAGTCTCCAGGCACAGCAGCGTGGCCCCAGCTCTGCCCTGACACGGCCGCAGGGCCCCAGGCCTGTCACCTAACCTCTCTGGGTCCCCTCGGCCATGACGTGAACGACTCAGAGTGGGGCTGAGAAGAGCAACATAAAAAACGCTTTGAAAAGATGACAGTGGTAGATGAAGAGGGTTCCTTTCCTGAGAGCCCAGCACATGGCCAGGCACAGAACAGGTGCGTCATCAGTGTTTGCAGAACTAATCCAGGAAACGAATAAACGGATGGATGCTGAGCCCCCACAGCCCACACCTCACTGGAGGGCACAGCCCAGTGTGAGCTTAGATGCAAGGAGAGCCTCCCAGAAGAAGTACGAGAAAGATAAGGATTTCAAGGAAAGATACATAACTTTTTACTGTTTTCCCCAAGATGCTAGGAGCCCATCTCCTAGTCCATGGGAGGGGCCAGGATGAGGGAGGGGCCTGGACACAAAGACCCCGCGAGGCCAGCTCCTTACCCAGGAGTCACAGGCTCTGACTGCAGAGGCACTCTCCGGGGCTTGCCAAGGGAGGCCAAAGGTGAGCTCATGGTTCTGCTTACAGATTCTAGCTGTCAGGAACTCCCTGAGAAGAAAGAAGGAAGTCAGCCCTTGAGGACAGTCCGTCAGGACCAGGGAATGACCTGAAACTTCCTCTTCTCTTGTTACTTTTCCCAGGAGGGAGCACCATCCAGGGAGCAGCACTGCTCACTTCTTCCCACTGCCCATGCAGAAGCTTCTAGAGGCAGCCTGGCCTCTGGATCCCTGTGTCTGATGTACACCTGCACCACTGGATATCCAGCTCTCTGCTCTGATCCTGGAGGCCTCTGGCCTAGCAGTGCTTGGGAAAGGGCGATGGGGTGCAGAGATGGGCTAGAAGACTGGGACTTCCCCAAACTTAGAGCCCGGGCACAAGACCACTCAGGAGGCCTGGACCTTTTGTCCATCTATCAAGGAGCTGGTCAACACAAAGCTCAGGTGTCCCCTCCCCTCCTTCCAGAACCCAAGTGCTACCTCTCTCAGAGTCAGAGAGGGGCAAACCAAAGGCAGGATTCCACTAAGACACAGTCTGCACGGCAGGGAGAACAAGAACACAGGCTCTGGGTACGTTGTGCCATCCACCAGCGAAACCTGTGCCCCAGTTCCTTTAGTTTAAAGTGGAGATGGTAATAGAACCAGCCAGTTGGGGTTAACACACATAAAGCATCTACAGTGCTGCACTCAAAGAAGTACTTAAAAATACGACTCGTGGTTGTTGTTACTGGCACGTAGAGGGCACTCAGAAATGTTGGTTTCCCTTCCAACCCTCTTCTTTCTGGAAAGATGAATGAACACCAGGGATGGAATTAAAGGCCCCTACTCTATTCAGTGAATTGAGTAGCTAATATCTAGATGTTAGCTAATATTATGTGGCTAATATCTAGAAATTCTAGATTCAAATGACCTCCATCAGGGCCCAAATCAAGTCTTTTGTTCCACTTTGGAAATGTGTGGCACTGGCCTCCACCCTGCCCCTGAATCTACTCAGTAAAGGCAGCCTCCTCAGTCTTCACTCTGGAGTTTGGGACTCATGCCCCGCCCCCTTCTCAGCGGTGCCCTCCAAGGACCAAGTTAGAGTTTCCTCACCTCCATCATCCAGCCTCCCAAATCTGCTCCCAGTTTGCTCAGCTTCTGCCCAATTGTCCAAGCATCCTCAAGGTTTGTGTGGCCAAATGTGACAGGCCTTGTGGGGTCCCTTCACTAGTCTCCACAGCTGCCAGAGGGATCTTCTTAAACACAAAGCTGTCATATCACTTGCCTGCTAAAAACTCCAAATGGCTCCTTCTCATTCACAGAAAAAAATTCAAAATTCCTTAACATGGATGATCTGGTCCCTGCCTGTGTCTCTGGACCTCACCCTCCATCACCCAGAGCCCCCAACCCTGCCCTACACTTAAGCCACTCTGAACGGTCAGCCTTGAAATGCACCAGGCCTTTGCACACATATCTCCCCAGGCCTGAACCCCCCCTCACTGGAATGCTCTCTCCATTCTGACTCACAGCTTTCCCTTGGCTGGCTAACTCCTTTTCTCTTTTCAGTTTGATTTTATTTGTTCTTTAGTTATATTTTAACTTTTTACTTTAAAATTATTATAGATTCATGGGAAATTAGGACAACAGTAGAGGGGTCTTATGTACCCATCACCCAGTTTCCCCCAATAGTCACATTTTACATAGCAATATCAAAATCAGGCAATTGACACTGTACAATTTGTTTCTCATTCATTCTATGACGTTTCATCCCCTGTATAGATTCTGTGTGACCACAACTGCAATCAAGGTAAGTACAAAACTATTCCATCACCACAAAGATCTCCCTCATGCTACTCCTTTAGTCACATCCATCTTGCTCCCCACCGCCATCCCTAACCCCTAGCAACCACTACTGTCTTTCATCTCTATGATTTTCTTACTTCAAGAATGTTATATAAATGGAATCAAATAGCAAGTGATTTTTTTTAAAAAAAAAAAGCTTTATCAAAATATAATTCACATACTTAACTCTTTTAAAGTATACTGTTCACTGGTCCTTAGTGTATTCAGACTTATGAAACCATCATCACAATCAATTTTGAAACATTTTTATCACACTAAAAAGCCCCAGGCACTGCACCTTTTGTGGCTGAAACTGCCCTGTGTGAACTCCCACCAGACCTGATTATCCCTCCCTTCTCCAAATTCTTATAACCATAATCACCTCTCAAAAAGAAACTGGTCAAAAAAGACAGACATTAACAAGCATTGGTGAGGATGAGGGGACACTGGAAATTTTGCTGGAATGTAAAATGGTGCAGCTGCTGTGGAACAGTCTGGCAGTTCCTCTAAAGATTAAACAGTTATGGCCCAGCAATTCCACTCCTAGGTATATACCCAAGAGAAATGAAAACTTAAATCCACACAAAAATTTGTATAACTGTTCATAGCAGCATTATTCATAATAGCCAAAAAGTGGAAACAACCCAAATATTCATCAACCAATGAATGAATAAACACATGTAGTATATCCTTACAACAGAATCTTGGCAACAAAAAAAGAAATGAAATACATGCTACAATGTGAATGGACCTTGCGAACATTATGCTAAGGGGAAGAAATCAGTCACAAAAGACCACCAATTGTTATGATTCCATTTATATGAAATGTCCAGAATGGGTAAATCTATAGAGACAAAGTAGATTTGTGGTTGCCTAGGGTTGGAGGAGTTAGGAGGAGATGGGGGGTGGGGGTTGTGGACAGCTAAAGGATACAGGGTTACCTTTTGAGCTGACGAAAATGTTCTAAAATTGTGGCGATGCCTGCAGTAACTCTATGAATATACTAAAAACAACTAAAATTTACATTGTAAAGGTGTGAAATATGTAGTATGTGACTTACATTTATCATACGAAAAAAAAGGACCTGGTCTCCAAAACAAACCTAACATCTTCCCTCAAAAAAAGCTCCTCCCACGTCCCCCTTCTTAATGGGAGCCCATCATCCAAACACAGTTTTCCCTCCTTTCCCTCTTACTTCCATCAGTTAAACTCTGCACGTCTCACACACATAGCTCCTGCTTTCCATGGGCACTGTTGGCCATCCTAGCAGGGCTCTCACTGCCCTTCTTTGTGGCTGTCACAACGGCCCAAAACTGATTTACTTCCCTGCTTCTCACTCCAGGCCAATCCAACACACTATCTCCAGACCAGTTTTCCCATGGATTACAGAAGACCCCTAAGAACGACTGTGTTTTCCCATCAGCCCAGTGACTCCTGAGAGCGGGGTTGCTTCCCCTTCCCTCAGACTGGAGACCCTGAGGACAAAGCCCCGTCCACTCCCTTCACTTTGGGGGCTTCCGGGATGGGCTGTGCCTCCCGCCTCAGGCAGGTGCCATAAAGGTTGGCCTGTCTGCCCCTTCAGACTCAGGCTTTGAGGGGAAAGCTCTGTCGTACTCCGCTACATCTTTGGGACCCAAATTCATCCCCCAACAGGCCCCACTGCTCTCCAGCACCGACACGAACCAGCCGGCTGCACGCCTTCACTCTCTAAATCTGCTGAAAGCGCTCAAGGCGCGAATCCCACCACCATCCAGCCCGGCCCTGGGAGCCGCGTCACTGCTCCCGCCTCCACACACAGCCATGGTAGGCAGGGGCCTGAATCCGCTCCCAGGACGCGGGGAACCTGTAGGAGAGCCGGGCTACGGGGCTGACGAGCCCTCGGGGCTTTCGCGGCTAAAGCCCTAGCCCGCGTAGGGGCTTCTAAGAGCAGAAACGTCTGGGGCTGAGACTCACCGCGCAGGGCCGCCGAGCTGCCTGCAGCGCCGCCATCTTGTTGTCACGCGGTTTCCCAGGCGACCAGGGCCCGTGCGCTTCTCATTGGCTAATTCGAGAGGGCCTCTGAGCAACCAGCAAGCAGTGGAGGCGGGTACAGCCGCCTGTGCTCAAATTCTATTGGCCCACGGAGTCTAAACTCTTCGCGGGATACCAAAAATCCCAGAATCCACCGCTCTGAGCGGACTCCAGGTGTGGGGAAAGCGGAGGACCTGTCGTACCACTGGGAGGCAGAGAAAGCGGAGAGCGTGGGGTTAATTAGATTCATGAAGCTGCTGGAAGTCTCTGGACCTGAATGTATAATCGCGACAATGCCCCTGTTTTGCTAAATTGATTTTGGGAGAAATTGCATTTATCCCTCTGAGCCTCTTCCCATCTGATCAATACAGTACTTTGAATGAGTTCTTTTGAGCATGAATTGAAATGATGTAGGTACTTTAATAAATTTTTTTCTTTTTGTTTTTTATTGAAGTGTAGCGGATTTACATTGTTAGTTTCAGCTGTACAGCAAAGCGATTCAGTTACACATACTTTTTTTGTTGTTGTTCAGAATCTTTTCCAGTGTTTCTTAAATTTGAATTTCTCTGCTAAATTCTTGACCAGCTGGCGCTGGCACCCAGCAGGACCCTGAGGGTGGTGAGGCACCCAACCCCTGCCTCTTGTTTATGGTTAAAGCTGAAGACTCTCAGGCCTCCCTGAGTCACAAAAGAGCATGCTCAAGCAGTTGATGATTAGGCTGTTATTTTACAGATACTGTAACTACTACCATGTAGGCAGCTTTTGGCAAGAAAGAGCTCTCTGCAGAAGGCCCCTTGGTCTTGTGACTAACCTTAAAATAGGCACCCCCCACCATGCCTTTCTTTTGATCACACAATATTGCCTAACCTGTTAGTTCTTACCTAGATCAGAGAAGTAGAAATGGAGAATAAGTAATCAACAGATGACCAGATCACTTCCTCAACTTCCCCTTCGGTAATCTCACAAATTCTGTGAACAAGATAGCATCTAAAGAAAATTCACAGAGAATTGACAGTCATTCATACAACAGGGGATGGCCACTCCGACCACACGTTGTCTGGAGGGGTGGTGCCGACTCTGACCCCTGTCTCAATGATTACTTCCCTTATTCCCTTTAAAACTTCCATGGCTGAGCAGAATCTTCAAAGATGGTCCTTGAGGACACAAGCCCATCATCTCGCTGAATTGTCACATTCTGATTAGAAGCAATTTTCCTTTCTATCAACATTGCCTCTTTTGCTTATTGATTCAAAGAGCAGCAAGCAGCTGGCCCACGTTTGATAACAGCGCTCTGAAGGGACGCTCAAATTCTATTTCCTCTGTGTAAAAATTCTTCAAATGAGACTCGCCCTGCTTTTGGATAAGATGTTTCCCCTTCTGAGCCTCACCCGAAAAAGTAAGGTGTTGGATTAGAGCAACTAGAGGTAGTTAAGAGCATGCACTTTGGCCTCAAGAGTTCTGGCTCCTGACTTGTGTGTCTTTGGGCAAGTTATTCACCTTAATTTCTCCTTCTGTAAAATGGGGATAATACCCATGCCGCTGGGTTGCTATGAGAATTAAATGCAATAATGCATACAGGGTACCTATTACAATACCCATACAGAGTAAGTTTTCAAAACATTTCCTGCTTTTAACTACCATTTGCATTGTCTCACAACCTTCCGGCTGTGGTGGGCTGGGACTCTGACTTCTGGCAACCAATTCCTTATGCCTTGGCTGAACCACCAAAGCCCTTTCTCTGCAGGTCTCAGACTGCATTTTTTACTATTTTCCTTTTGCCTTTAATCTACTGCATTTAGGGGTGAGCAGACTCCTTAAAGTATTCTTTACACACCAATTGGAGACTGAAGGAAGCTACCAATTGATGAGTATCTTCCAAGTGCCAGATGCCAACATTATAAGCTTTACAGAAGAGAAAACTGAAGCTCAGAGAAGTAAAGTGACTTGCTCAAGGCTATCGGGGCAGAAAGTAGTAGAAGTGAATTCAAACCCAGAACTGTCTGCCTCCAGAATCTGTGCTCTTTCTAGAAGCTCCCACTTGAGTAAAACAGGCAGGCAAAGATAAAGCAAAGGCGCAGGTGTTATAGGCCCACGGCCAAGGGAAGGGTTCAGGTGGAAAGTATGACTGGAAGTTGCAGGTAGGGGAGCTCTCTTGCCACTGAGCTGCTCCCAGAAATTTCTCTGAGGCTTGAGATATATAAGATGAGAAAGTCTGAGGTCACGCTGGGGCCAAGTGGTTTTGGGGGGGTTGGAGACATAGTCAGGGGATTAGCAACCTTATACTGTCAGTTTGCAAATGTTCCTTCTGTTCTTGAAGGTAAAGCAAGGCCCAACAGCATGGGAGGCGGGGGCCCTGGCCTCATGGGCCCTGCTGTGTTCTGCCCACTGCCTCCCACCTCAGCAAGACTGGGACATGAATTGGCATTTACCCAAGCATTAGGACTTACAACATACGTCCCTCCTACCCACGGCTGGAAGCCTGGCCTGAGATTCTGCAAGGAGGCAGGCTCAGCAAATAGCTAGTTCCTGTGAGGGAGGTGGGATCCCTCTAACCCAGCAGGCAGTTCATTATTTGTTTAGTAACACTTATTGGGAGAAGTCAGAGCCTTATTACAAAAGTATACATTGTCATCGTAGAAATCTGGAAAATAATAATAGCCATCATTTATTGAGAATGTATTAGGAGCCAGCATGACTTGACAAGTCTATGGGGCTGGGCTCTGACACTTCCTAGCTGGCTGTTCCTGTTCCAGCTATTCCACTGAGGCTCGGTTTCCGTATCTGGAAAATAGAGATACAAATAGAACCCACCTGGTAGAGTTATTGTGCAAATCGAATTTCTCATAACATTGTCGTATTACTGTTTTTAAAAGGTATTTTCCTAAAAAAAGTTATAAAAGTGAAACAAGAGCCTAAGCTAACCTAATAGCTATTTTTCTGACATATTTTTCTATGTCCCATCTTAGATGGTTCTGGAAATCTTTCCAAGATCTCCATGCTCACGTACGAGATGAGTGTTGGAAGGACATTGAAGAAGAGTCTGTCCAGCTTCCAAGCTCGCCCAGGATTCCCTCCGGACTTCTGGGGGGTGGGAGCCACTTGGCTTCTTCTGGATTCCATCCTGGGGTGGATGTTCACTGCCTGACAATGCTGGAAAGGCCCTGAAGTGGGAGGAGGGAGGTCCTGAACAACAGGAGGGAGCCTCTTTCTGGGCCTGTTTTCCCACTTGTGGGATGAGGACGTAGACCCCAGCCCTGGAGTAAGAGGGTTCTGGAGGTCTGCATTCTTGAGAATGGACAGAGTCCGCTTTGCTTATAGGTCATTTCCTGAAGGACCCTTATCAGTCCTGACTCTTTGAGAAAAAAGACTTTATCAGGTTTTAGCAGCTCAGGAGAGAGAGGTAAATAATGGAGAAAGAGGTCACCAAGTCCAGGCATTCCTTCAGAGTAAAAATCTGCTCTCTCTCCCACCTCCCTCCTCTCCACCCACATCACAGGTGCTTTGGGTCAAGCCGTCTCCATGTCCTGTAGACACTGAGGATCTTCATATTCTGTGTCCTGCCCCTCACCCTTCTCAGTGTCCCAGAAACTCTCATGCTCTCTCTTATGTTCAGGCCTCTCCTTCCAATGGGAACATCCTCCTTTAGCCTTTTCCCCTGGGAAAATCCCCCTCAATCCCTCAAGAACTAGTTCAAATGTCCTCTCTTCCATGAATATCCCGACTCCCCGCAAGTGGAATTACCCTCTCTACATTCTAACAGCCCTGCTGCCAGTATAGTATTTCCTTTTTCAGTTTTTGTGACTTTTTCAGTATTTGGTCCCCTCTGGGACTATGAACTCCTCAAGGGAAGGGATCCTCACTCATTCAACTTACCTGACACACAGTAGGTATCAATAAACTGTCTGAAACGAGTGGATGGACAGATGGGCAAATGATGAAAACTTCCCCTGGGGTGCTCTGTGGTACTCTTGGATCACAACCGTCTCTCAATGCAAATGAAAGCTACAGGGCAGATCATCCTGTGGTACGTGCTGCAACCCCCTATCTCTCCTCCCACCCCTGAGGTGCTGCATCCCGTCACTGAGCTCAAGCACATACTGACCACTTGCCCACCGTGGGGCTGTGCTCGGCCCTGGGAACAGTCATTAAAGAACACTGTGAAACCAGGATGGGGAGTGGACTGGGGGTTTTACACACCCAGGCCCCTCTTGTTCTGCAGGTCTCAACACAAACCTTTCCTTCAAGGGGTCTTCCCTCAACACTAACCTACAATATGTCCTCCTCCCATTTCTCTTTTCTTATGCGACCCTTTTGACTTCCTCCTAGCATTTATTGAAATCTTAAATTATCATTATTTTGTATGTTTTCCCCCATTCAAATGTCAGCTCCTTAAGAGGAGGAACTATGCTCATTTTGTCACTTCTGTCTCCCCAGTGTGTGCAATAACTGACACACAGCGGACACTTAATCTATTATGCTATCATGTTTTCTTGTTATCTCCCACTTCACTAATTAGCCCTTCGTTTGTGTCTGATCTGATGTTAAACCTATCCACTGAGTTCTCAATTTCTATTATTGTATTTTTAAGTTCTAGAATTTCCATTTGGTTCTTTTCTATAATTTCCAGACTACACATTGTTATTTGAAAGTTTGGTTGATAATTCCATTATCCAGCTCTTCTGTGCAACTGTTTCTATCACCTGTTGCTTCTCTTGTTGTTGTTGTTTTTTGGGTTTTTTGTTTGTTTGTTTGTTTGTTTTGATCAGGTTGTCTTCCATTTCTGTTAGAGTTGGGCTATTGTTTCCTGTTCACTCTTACCCCCCACATATAAACTTTCATGGTCCCCCCCCAAAGCCTATGGAGGGGGGCAGTTTATCAAGTTTCCCCTTTCTTAGCAGGTCTTAAGTTACAGTTTTTCTCCCCAGTTCCGTACATTTGTAGAAAGCTGTGCTCAGTTTCTAAGCTGTCTTTTCTGAAAGTGGCAAATACTTTTAGGGGAAAAGCAGCCCCAAAGGAAGGGCTCATCTCTCTCTTCCCCTTAATTCTTTTCTTCCTTGGTAACTTCTCAGTACTTAGTCTGCTATTGCCCCATAATAAGCATTTCCTGACTGAATGAATACAGGCAGGCAGGGCTTGGAGGTGGGCGTGGTCGCCTTATATTCACTCAGCTGTCTGACACCTATATGAGCCATGTTTTGTTTTGTCCTGGGTTAGAGAGGTGGCAAGACCTAGAGGGACCTGGTCTTGGGTCAAGGGATCAGACCATATTCTTAGCAGACACAACCTTTAGAACAGTGACCAACAGAAGGAGCCTTGGAACACCAAGAACTCCATCAATTTGAAGGAGTTTCTGGGGGAAAATGGAAAGTTTCCCAGGAGCAGGTTGCTTCTGAGCTAAGTCTTGAAGAACAAGGAAGAGTTTGCCAGATAAAATAACTAAAGAAGAGCTTTCCTTACAGAGAAAACACTTGGGGCGTAAAAGAGCATGGGGCAGCTGGGGAGATTCGAAGTAGGTGTGGCTGCGGACTAGGGTGTGGTGTATATGGATATTGGGGTGAAGTATTATGGAACCCAAAACAGAGGCTAGGGAAGAAAACAGGGGCCTTGAATGTCACACTTAAGAGTCTGGCCTGGATTCTTGGGAAGAGTTGTAGGGGATGTGGACTGAGATTTCCCATCTTGCTAGTTAAGGTTCAGAAGTCAGGTATAGAGAAGCTGTAGAGGACACTGAAGAGATGACTAGGTTCTATCTCCAGCTGTGCCATTAATCTGCCCTTCTTGGCCCTCCATTCTCCCATCTGTAAAATAGGGGTTTCTAAGCTCTGTAAGCTTTGTGACCAGGTTCTGTCTATTCAGATGTTATCAAGACAGAATGAAACTGCTCAGAGGGCAGGAGAGGAGGTGTGAAGCCCCACTTCTCTCAGGTACTGACATTCTCCAGGCACCGCTCCATGCCCCAAACCCTGATGACCCTAAAACCCTTTCAGCACCCGCCAGACCCCCTACCACTAGCAGTTCAAACTCAAACCATAGCAGAGGCTCAGGATGTAGAAATGAATTTTCTGGTGTTTGCAAGAAAATTTTTGCAAATGTGAGACTGGCATCTAAGTATCTGCACACAAATCTAGAGCATGGGCCAGCTGGGATTAGCCTGCCCTGCTGCTTTTTTGTAAAACTACCCAGCGTGATGGAGCCAATTTTCAGCAGAGCAATCTTGGACTTCAACATGGGCCTCCTGTTTCCTGGGCCAGCCCCCTTCCAGCATCTGAATCCAGAATCACCCATCCCTACTGGTGCACCAAAGGCAGCCAAGATTTGAGTGGAGGGTCAGGAGAAGCCTCTGGTGAGAGAGCTGATGGGGGTGGACAGGGACACGTAGTTGAGGGCTGTACCCACTTCCTTCCCTACCCACCCCCAGGGCCTCAAGATTCCTGTCCCTCCCTCTCCACTTCCTGGCTTTCTCTCACCAGCCTTGACTCTCAGTTCTTTTTATTTTGTTTCTTTTTAGCCAGAGCTGGAGGCCCTATGGGCCCACTCAGGTTTTTCTGAGACCCAAAACCATAGAAGGGAAGTGAGAGGGGAATTTCTTTTACTATCTGGCATGCAAATGAGACTAAAGAAGGGAGAGTGAGTGAAGCTGGAGACAAGCCACAGAGCCAACACCTGAGTACTCCAGGAGGGAGGGGACAGGGAACCAAGACTTAATCGGTGACTTCTAGGGCAGTCCCAGAGGTTACATACATGGCTGTAGTTTCAGACAGACCTGGATTCAAATTTACATGACATTGGCTCCGCCATTTACTACCTTGGACAAGTTACTTAATATCCAAGCCTCAGTTTCTTCATCAGCAAAATGGGGATAATTGTAAAACCTACTGCAGAGCTCCTCTGAGAGAACAAAGCAAGAGGATGTCTGAAGAATGGGGCATCGTCCGAACAGCTTTGTGATTCACCTCATCCCCGACCTTTAGCTGGATCTTCATAGCCATCCCCCCTCCCCAAATTCTTCCCCGGCAGTTTAGTCACCTGCTGGTCTCTCCACTAGCCCTCTCCCATCCATCCAAGATTGATATAGCCCATCTGCTATTTTCTTTATCAAAATCACAAAATGCTAGGTCTTAATAAACTTTAGAAGTAATGCACTTCTGTCTTCTCACTTGAAGTGAGAAACCTGAGGCCTGGAGAGATGGGCTTATCTAGAACCTAGGTTTCTGGGTTCCTAATGCAGTGCTCCTTCTTCTTCCCAGAAACCTACCCCCTCCTCAAATCTTCGTGTTCCCCAAGCCTTCACTCTGAACCTGTGGAGCCATCTACAACATTATCTTGAAACCTAAATCTAACCCAGCCTTTTCTCCTTCAGCTCCTATCCCCCGCCGCAATCTCCTTTTAATTATACTGTATTTAATTCTCCAGCAGCTCTTTTGTTAAAGGCTCAGAGAGGTAGTTTCTCACCCAGGGTCTCAGAGTTGATCGGTGATTACACCGAGATTCACTTCCCACGATGCTGGCTCCAAACCCAGGGCCCTATTTACTGCCCCCTGCACAGGTGCCCCCTTGGTTTGCCCTCCTCCCATTCCCTGGGATTTGCCCCAGTCCTTATCCAGAACCCATCATCTGCTGGGACCATAGAATCCAGGGCCTGGTATCCTCAAACCCAAGGTCTGCAGAAAAGCAGTAGCTCCCCACCCTGCCGCATAGGCCCTCCTTCCTCCCCCTTCCACCCCGCCTCCCTACCTCCTCGTTCAAAAGCAGCCAAGTTGAAAGAGGCCAGCAGACAGCCCTGTGATCACCTCCAAAAGCTGCTATCAAGAGAGCCACCGAGAACCTCCCAAGATGAAGGGCTTCCTCTTCCTCCTACTCATCATCAGCCTCCTGGTTATGATTCAGGTAAGAGCAGCCCCTCAGAGCCTCTGCACCACCACCTGGGACCCCCACCAAGACCTGCCTGGCTTGAAAGGGGGGCATGCAGGCCCCTGGGCACCCAGCCTTCTCCCAGGGGGGCAGAGGCTCTAGCAGGGAAATCAAAGGCTCAGGGGGCCTGGCTCCCAGCCTTCCCAGCCCTTCTGGTTGGGGTCAGACTGTTTGAGGGCTGCCCTGGAGCAGGGCTGCCTCTTATACCCAAGCCTGGGGAGGCACTTACAGACAGCCAGGCACATTGAGGCACCCAAGGGGTGCTGTGGAATAATAGGAAGTTAAGAGACTTGGGAAGACAGCCCTGATTGAGGGTGGCATCAACCTACAGGGAACCTGGGGAGATGGTCCTGTTGGGAGGGGGCCCGGAAATGTTCACGTGGAGCCTAATCTGGCTCTGGAGGTGGCAGGGAACCTCTGGGAGAGAAACCTGTTTGTTCAGCAATGCCAGGAAGACAGAAATCTCCCACTCCAGAAACAGCTGGAGTCCCAAAATCAACTGCTATTCCAGGAAGCAGCTGTGGCAGCATCTTATCTCCTATAGGAGATGGGAGCCATCAAGTTCTCAATCAAGAACAGCTTGATCAAGTATCAAGGACAGCTTGATCACCATCAGAAACACCTTAATCTCCACCATGGGCAGCTTAGTTGCAGTTTGATCAGGCATTGAGAACAGTTTGCTCACCATCTGGCCATTTCGTCAGGAAAGAAGTTGCACCCTCCCTGCCCACCCACATGCTGTCAGGTGCCTTCTCACCGGCCCTGTCTCATGTGACCCCCCCCAACTCTGATGGGCTCTTCTCCCCATTCACAAGATGAGAAAACTGAGGCTCAGAGAGGCTAAGCCCCTGGCCAGACTAGTGAAGTCAAGGGCTGGGGCCACAGGCTCCCTTAACTCCTACATGCTGGAGGAGCTAGTGAACTGGCAGACATGAAAGGAAGATTCCATGGGAGATGGACCAGGGACCAGCTTGAACCCTGTCTGTGTCAAGGCAGGAAGCAGCCAACCGTCCCCACAGGACCTTGTGGCAGAAGTGGTTATGGGGACAGAGAACTGAGGACTGTAGTATCTGCGTGGGGGAACTGCACCTCTCAACAACAAATACAAGATTCAAAAGCCCCCTGAACTTTCCCCACTTCTCCTCTTGCAGATACAAACCGGAATCTCAGGAAACCAGACCACCACCAAGAAACCCATGAGTGGGGCCCCAGCTCTTGGCAGCCTGGGCGGCGGCAGCATCCTTCTCTTCCTGACCAGCACCCTCATCCAGCTCTTCCATCTCAGCTGAGGGGGGCACGCCTCAGCCACAGCCCTGTGCCCCCTGAGACAGCTGCCACCATCACTAGCAAGAGAAGTGCCCCCCACAAATCCTTGGGAGGGGTTGATGCCAGAGATGACCGGGTTGTGGGAACTGACAGGCAGTGCCTTGGGGGCAATGGCCGACACAGGGAGGTACTGATGTGGAGGGGCAGGTACCACCCAGCCAGGGGTCAATAAAGTTGTCATATACTTGGAGCAGGGTCTTGTGTGTGGTCACTGGACATCACTGGGCCCCAAAAGCCAGGTCTGCAGCAGCACCAAGGAGCCACCCATGTCCCCATTGGCAGGAGAGGTGGTACCAGGGAGCTATCACCCCACCTTCCCTGCCCCAAAGTCCAAATGATGAGGCCCCTCCCCTTTGGATCACCTTGCAGGGACACAGCCCAGAACCTGCCATCTTCACCTCCCCTGTAGTTACATTTGCTTCACCAGTCCCAAGGTGTTTGGGAATGATGGTCCCAGAGGACCCACCCCTCCGACCCCAACCCAGACCCTTGACATCTCCAGTTGCAGAGGCTCAGAGAGCTTCCCACTCCACTACCTCAGTGTCTTCAGAACAACAGATTCAGAGAGAACACTTCCCTCCAGTCTCTAGGGGTTCCCAGCCATCCTCCTGGCCTCATGTCTCCAACCACTGGGGGCAGAGAAAGACGAACAGGCAGCTGTCCATTTCTTCTCCATCTACCCATGGGCTGGGAAGGCAGGAAGGACAAACAGCTGCTCTACCACTCCTGCCCATCCTGGATTTGGGGTGGTGCAATTGGGAGCTGCAGAGTGGGAAGGGAACCCTGGAGAAGCTCCAGGGGCCTTGACCATCTCTATCTCCTCCTGAAGGACCTTGACCAAGGGGTCAAGTGTCTGCTAGACTGAGGGACTATGTCCTGCCCTCTCTGAGCTGGGTTAGGGACAAAGAGCCCCTGTCCTGTCTTCTTTGACTGAAGCCAAACTTTCAGACCTTGAGACCAGAGTTGGGGGAAATTGAGAGGAGCCCTGGTGGGAAGACTCTTTGGGGTTTGGCTCCCCCTCACTTCCCGAACCTGGCCCACTGTGCCTCCATCACCCTGAATGTCCAAGTTTCCACCCCTGGACTTGTCTGCATCCCTCTGCCACCGTCTGGCCTCTACCCTTCTCATCCTTCACATCTCAGCTGAGGGTCCCCTCCTCTGAGCAGCCTGCCTTGCACCCTAAATGGTTTAGGTTCCTCCCCTGTGCACCCCTCCACTTCTGTTCTTACCCTGTCACTGAGGGTATCACCCCACCTGTCAGAATCCTCCACTGAACTGTGAGTTGCCTGAGGGTGGGGACCAAGGGGCTTGGTTCATGTTTGTGCCCTGCAGATCACTGTCAGACCTGGCTCAGAGCAGGCGCTTAGAACACATCATTTTGGAGGACTGTGTGCAAGACCACACTCAGCAGTTAGTCTGGTCCCAGGGCTCCCTCTGGTGGTGGAAGGAGGCATTACACCAGGGCCCCAGAATGAGCTGGGAGGAAAGAAGACCACCTGTGCATAGGAGGGAAGAAGGCAAGTGCACAAACCCTCATACTACCCCCAAATATCAAGGTGCTCAGAGATGAGGATACCTGGGAACATATTAGAAAACAGTTTATATTACAACAAAAAACTCTGTAAAAACATTTCATCCCAGGGAAAGCCTCCAGGGCTGAGGGGGTAGGGGATATTCAAAGCACACGGACAGCCCAGATTTGGGACGCCCTGTCCTTGGCCAGCTCCCACAGCACTGCGTGGTCCCGATCGTAGCCTTGGCCACCTGGGGGAGGGGGTAAGAGATGGGGAGATGGTTAGAGAGAGCTGGAGACTCCACTGCCCTTGGCCCTGTCAAAGTGCCTTCTCCCATACATATGCCCAACTTACCTTTCACATCTAGGATCCGGCCTTCGAACATTTGGCTGCAGATGTGGCCTGATTCATCGATGCTCCATGTCTGGCGGGGCAGGCGACTCTCAGCCCATAGCACCACCTTGGAGCCTGTGCTGGGGGGCCCAATCACCTGCAGGCTCATGGTGGGGGCCACCTGAGGCCCCAGGAAGTTGTCAGGCACAGTCCCTCCCCACCAGGACTCAACCAAACCCAAGACACCCTTGACACACCCAGCTTTGGCTCCTGGCTCTTATGGACTATGACTCTGAGCAAATCTCTTAATTCTTCTGGGCTTTGGTTTTCTCAGGGATAGGAATCTTCAAGTACTGGTTGTTGTGAGGGTTCAATGTGAGAAACCATAAAAGAGCTGGAAAAATATTAGCTCCTCCAGGAAGCCCTCCGTGACTGATTCTTGAAGTACAGGCTTTAGCAGCAGACAAGCCTCTACACACTTACTGGCTGTGTGGCTTTCAGCCAGTTACTTCTCTGTGCTCTGGTTTCCTTACCTAGAAAATGGGAAGTATAATAGAACCTGCCCCATAGTGCCCTCTAGGGATTACATGAGGCATTCACGTGAAGACATTTGCACAGGTGCCTCCAAATGCCACCTCAGGAAGGGCTCCCCTTGTCAGAGCTACTGATACTCCCTATTTTCCTTTCTTTATTTTTTCCTCTATTACACTTTTCATCATCTAAGGTACTAACATATTTTACTCATTTAAACTGTTTCTTTCTCTCCCCACTAGGTTGCAAGCTTTAGGAGGGCAAGAGTTGTTTTTTCACTGCTATATTCCCAGCACCTAGAACAGGGCCTGACACAGAGCAGGTGCTCAGGAAGAGTTTGTGGAGTGAATCTATCATGATTGAGAGGATTCACGTCTGTCACAGGATATCAGAGCTGGGCGTCCCTTAGAAGCATTTGTTTCAACACTCTTGCTTTGCAGAGAGGAGACAGAGACCAGAGAAGAGCCCGAATTGCCCAGGGGGTACACAGCCTGCATTCTGCATCTTCCCAGGGTCCTGGCGTATCTGTATCTGTCTCTCTGGTCCAAGGCAGAGTCCTGTTCCCGACTGGACTGGGACTCTGCAAAGTGGCCTTGTGAGTGTCTGGGGCCCTGGTGTCCCTGTCCCAGCCCCTAAGCCAGTACCTGGTTCTTCAGCAGCCCGTCCTCGTGGTACCAGATGCAGCTGCCTCCGGCCCGGGGCTCAGAGACCACCACACGGCCTGCCTTCATGTCTTCCACGTGGTCTGGCACTGCCAAGAATCCCCCCAGTGCTTCATTCCAGAGGCGGAAATAAGCCCGGCGCTGGTGACAGGGGGAGCTGAGAGTCAGGGGTCTCTGGATAGGGATGTTCCCACTCAGGTCCCCAACACTCTCAACTCAGGGCCCGCCAGTATCCCAAGCTCCCAAGCCCTTCCTCCTGCCCCAAACTTTCCTCGACCCGGCTTCTAAGTCACCCCTTCTTTCTCACACATATACGAGGGCACATACGTAGTGCACACCCACACAGTTCCACGTCTATAGAGACACCCACACACTGGCAGATACACCCAAGGCCCACATGGTTGTACAGGAGTTCACAACAGACACAGACACATGGATACACGCAGCCGTGCAAACTCAAACTCTCTGTTCCCCTAGCTGACTCCATGCCAGGCACTTCTGTTTGCTACAAGTTTGGATGCATGCAGGAATACAGATGCGCAAGAATACAGATGTGCACACACACACTTATAGAGAGAAACATATGCACCACCCACGCTGCTAAGGCACCACGGAAGGGCGGGCATTGGGCTGTCAGGTATCAGACCTGGCTCTGCCACGAACCACCTGGGGGTCTTGGATGGTGGTGACAGTAATAATAGCAATAATAATAATCACAGCTGATGTTTGTTGAGTGCTAAACCCCCAAGCACTGGTCTAAGGGCTTTACATACATTATGATCTTCAGTCCTCAAAACAACTCTGTCATACATATTATCCCCATTTTAAAGATGAGGAAACCGAGGGCCACGGAGGTAAAGTACTTGCCCAAGATTGCAGAGCAAATCCTTGTCCACTTCTCTGAGCCTTTATTTCCCCATCTGTGAAATGCGAGGGTTGGAGATAATCCCCAAGATTTTTTCTAGCAATGATGTTGTAGGAGACTGAAATAGGGACCACACAAATATCCTCACACAAAGACACACACTCTCAACAGTGTCACAAGTACAGGCACATGCAGTCACAAACACACTCTCACAGATGTACAGGGGGTGACACACATACCCCCAGAGGTCACCTCCAGAGGACACATGGATACATAGACACAAAAATGCCCTCCGAAGGGACGCACACGCACGCGCACACACACACACGGCCACGCCTCCACATAAATGCACGTGCACACAAATGAGACACACGTCCAGACATGCACTCATAGATACACGGAAACACAGGTATAGACACAGTATTTCCCAAAGTGAGATGTGCTTACTACTGGTTGGTGGTACATGAGATAATTTTCAGTGGATAAACTTATTGTTAAAATTGAACGGTAATGAGTGGAGGGAATAACTCAGTGGTAGAGTGCATACTCAGCATGCATGAGGTCCTGGGTTCAATCCTCAGTAGTTCCATTAAAAAATAAATAAAATTAAAATTAAAAAATTTGAATGGTAATGTATTTATCACAATGTCTATTAAGGAAAAATCATACATACACATCAAACCCCATGATTTTATGGATATTATTCCTTGGGCTAAGGATAAAGTAAAAAAAAAAAGTGAGTTGATTAAGAGGAAAATTTTAAGGAGATAATAGTTCAAGAGGAATGATGGTGTGACAAAAAATTGTCACAAAAGTACACAAATGCTCAGTTTGGGAAACACACAGCCAGACACACAGCCAGACAGGCCAGCCCAGATGCACTCAACACGCTACCCACCTGCTTGATGGGGTAGAGGGAGCCCACCCTCTGGGTCCCACTGTACGTCAGCCAGTTGGTGATCTCACAGCTGCCCACCAGCCACTGGCGGCCCCGGAAATCGCTGTGCTCACACAGCACCCAGCTGGGCCCAGCAAGAGCCAGAGACACAGGAAGACAGACAGACAGACAGACAAACAGGTAGAGGAGGAGGCACAACCATCAGAACGTTCTCCACCTCCTCTTCTCTCATGCTGGGACTCCTCTGCCTAGGGTTTATCTTTCTGTCCTGGGAAGGGTGGAGGGAGGGGCTGCGAAGTAGACCTGAGGTTTGCAGGGCAGAGTAGGGTCCTGGAAAGGCCCCCAGGCTGGGGTCCAAGCCCTGAGTGCCAGTGACGTTTCTCAGCCTGCACTTCTCCCCCCTCCCACCTGGCTTGGAGGGGAGTAGAGTAGAAGTGGGAGGGAAGACCTGGAAAACCCCCTCACTCACTGGCAGCCCCCGCGCCCGCAGGACACACTTACACGCCCCCCTTGATCCGCACAGACAGCACGTGGTTGTTGAAGCCCTCGGCTTGCAGGCTCCGCACCTCCCTGCTGAGCTCAATCTCCTTCCCCTCGAAGCACTCCAGTCCGTACAGGAAAATGGACGGCTCTGAAAAGTGCTGTGGGCCCAGGGGCACGGACAAGGGAGAAGGCCATGAGAGCCCCAGACTCAGCCCCGCAGTTCCAGACCCCTGACTCCCAGTATTTCAGGCCCTTTTTCCTCCTGAGCTCCACCCAACAGGGCCCCTGCCTCCTGGACACTGCCCACTGGGTGCTCTCCAGGATTCTCAGATGCAGCATGTGCCAGACGGAGTCCACTGCCCCTCAAACCTCTTCCCCACAGTAAATGGCACTTCTAAGAAAGTGCTAAGAATTATACTGATCATTAGAGCTGTTCTTGTTTACTCAGGGCTTACTACATGTTAGGTTCTGTGCTAAGTGCTCTACCTGATCTCACTGGAACTTCTCAACAACCCTCTACAGTAGGTGCTGTTATTATCCCCACGTAGAGGGAAACGGAGGCAGGAGACGGTAACCCACTTGCTCAGGCCCCTAAAGCTGCGCTTCAGAACCAGGTCTGTCTTCAGAGCCCAGCGTGTAGTTGTAAAGAGCTTGGACTCTGGAGCTGGGCTGCCTTGGGAGAACCTGGCTGTGTCTATTGCCAGCTGTGTGACCTGGAGCAAGTCGCATGACCTCTCTGTGCCTTGGTTTTCACTTTGGAAAAAGGGAGACCATAATAAGTAACATAGCTCATAGGGCTGTGGTGAGGATGAAATGCCTGAGTCCATGGGAAGCCTTTTAAACACTGCCTGGAGCAAAGTACAGTAAATGTGCTGCCCCCCCCCCCACTGGCTGCCCCCACTGGCCACCCCGTCAGTCACCAAGTCCCACAGACTCCAGCTCCTTAATTCAGCCCATGTCACTTCTCTCCCAGTCTTCCTGGTCTAGGACATCATCATTTGTTACAGATGACTGTAGCAGCAGCCCCACCGCCTTCCCCTCTCCACCTGTTCCCCTCCCCACCGACCACGCAGCAGGGCCATCTTTCTGTTTCATTCCTCCCTGCCCAGAACCACCACTTCAGGGGTTCGCCCCTGCCCCCAGCCCACCCCTGAGTGCTAGCCCTTCCTGACCCCGTCCCACCTGGGTGTCAGGACACACCACTCTGCACTGTCACCTTTCTGTCCATGTGACCATGGGTTCCTTGAAGGCAAAGCTGTCTCTGATTTATTTCAGGATCCCCAGGACCTATATCAGCCAGGGCTTAATAGATCTCTAGTAGGTTCAACTAGCTTTGAAGCCCTGGGGTCAAGGGGACCTGGGATGGTTCTGAAAAAGACCACTGCCTCAGGGGGTGCCTGGAACTGGACGGGGTTACTCACCAGGGGCACCCTCCGGAGAGAGCCCAGGACTGTGGAGGCCAGGCAGCCCATGGCTGTGAGAGTGGGGAACTCGCCCTCGGAGAGAATGTGCTGTTCACCCTCAAAGTTCTTCTCATCAAACAGGATCCAGCTGGGGAAGGGAAGAGTGGAGGATATGAGTGGGTGTTTGAGCCCACGCTGTCCTCAGCCTGCCTGGGTGCCCCTGAGATATAGCAGAGTGGATGCAGACTTGATGGAGGGTTCCCCCTGTCCAGGGGAGGCCAAGGATGAACAGGCACTGCAGCAGCAGAGACTAAGGTCAGACTTAAGAAAGGACTGAATAAAATCATACTGCCCTACAGGGGGAAATTTGGCAACATCAAGCAAAACTCCATGCACAATTACTCAGCAATCCCATTTCTCAGTATCTATCCCAAGGACACCTTTAAAAAACATGAAATGACACATATACAAGGCCATTTATTACAGCACTGTTTACAGTGTCAGACTGAGAGCAGCCAAATGTCCAGCAATAGGGGATTGGTTGAAGAGACTAACAGTCTGGAATATAGCACAGCAGTCAAAAAGAATGAGGAAGAGCTCTTAAAGGGCTATAAAGAGGTCTCCAAACTGTTAAGTAAAAACAAACAAACAAACAAAAAAACAAAAAAACCAAGGTGCATACAATGTTTACAGTATGCTTCCTTTTAAAAAAATTGAGATATAATTTGCATACCATAAAACTGACTCCTTTAAAGTATACAATTCAGTACTCTTTAAGTATATTCACCAGGTTGTTGTATGCTTCTTTTTGTGTAAGAAAATGGAGGAAGAAAACAAAATATATTTGGTTTCTATAGTTATATGTAAATTTGTATGAGTGTATATGTGCTTATATTCTTCAAAAAGAAACAATGGATGAATAAACTAAACACTAAAAAAAAAATTACCTATAAGGGAGGGAGGGGGAAAGGTAGCAGGAACAGAGATGAAAACTTATTTTTTTAAGTCTTGACTTTGGAACTGTTATGGACTGAATGTTGTGTCTCCCTGAAATTCATATGCTGAAGCCCTAACCTCCAATGTGATGGCCTTTCCAAGGTAATTAGGTTTAGATGAGGTCATAAGGGTAGAGTCCCCATGATGGGATTAGTGTCTTTGTAAGAAGAGATAGGAGCTCTCTCTCAGCCATGTGAGAACACACCAAGAAGACAGCCATCTGCCAACCAGGAAGAGAGCCCTCATCAGGGAACTGAATCAACTGACACCTTGATCTTGGACTTCCCAACCAACAGATCTGTGGGAAGATAAATTCCTGTTGTTTAAGCCACCCAATGTATGGTATTTTGTTATGGTAGCCCAAGTTGACAAAGAAAGAAACCCTGTAAACATTTTATGCAATTAAAAAACAGAAATAAATATAAGTAAGAAGTATTCCTAAAAACTGAAATAAACAAATGAACCTTACTATGTATCAGGTTGGTGGCATAACCACACAGAAAAAAGGATTATTTCAAATGTCTTAAAAACCCAATATTTTGAACTGTACATACCTAATGGGATGTAGGTGAATGTTCTGGGGACAAAAAGAACAACAGAAAGCTCAAACAGCATTCACTAGTTTTTACTGTTAGTAGTAATAATAGCATTATAATTTTGAAACACCTAGCATGCAGATTTCAGCCTCTAAACAGCATTACCCATCAAAAGCAACCAGGGTTCTTTTGGAAATGGCTGATTCCAGATTTGAGGCAAAAAAGATGTACTAAATGATCCTGAAGCATCTTATTGTACCAGAAAAACAAGGAAGTTTTTAAAAAGCTATTGGGGTCATATCAAAAGTACCCAGGAGGCAACTTGGAGGGGCTCCCATTTGCCAAAGATAAAACAATTTGAGTACACAAAAGAGCACTGACTCCCATGGAATGGAGCACTTCAAATACTTAAAAACCCATGAGTTATAACAATACTTTAAAAAATCCTCATTGGTCAGCTTTGGAGGTTGCTAGGGCATTAATTCAGAAATTATTCTGAAAATTGACGAGAAAGGGGCAAACACTGATTCTTGGGAAAAGGTCAAACTGCCTTTTTTGTATGAAGCATTTTAGGTAAACAAATAGTTGAAAAGGGAAAGTTCTTTATAGAAGTATTCCAGCTAATACATGTAGAAGGAATAACAAAAATTAGGAAATCATAATTTTGTAACCTCTAAAGAAATAATATATCTAGGCAATTATCATCAATGGATGCTAAAAATCATTAGGTGAAAGGTAAATGAGGAATCTTATAATGTATAGATCTTAATATCATTAAAATGGAACAACCAGACATGCAGCTCCTGATGTGATGCAGTGAGAAGTACACGCACCGCCTATGCAGTCTTCCTGCCAACAAAACACCCTGAATCTCATCAAGCCTTTAGAGCTAAATACCAATTTACAGGAAATATGGGACACAGAGGAACAAGTTAGAAACAACGCCAGGAAGCAATCAGTCAAATACAGAAAATGGGAAACTTACAGGGCAAATTATTGAGCTTCTTCAAACGAATAAATGTCGTAAAACAAAATGAAGTGGGGGGGACTGTTATACCTTAGAGATCAAACAGATCCAATGCAATGCGTGGACCTTGTCTGGATCCTGAGAAAAACAAACCAATTTCATAAAGGCATTTTTTGAGACAATGGGAGGAATGTGAACATGGACTGGGTATTAGGTAATAGTAAATTACTGATAATTTGATTTGATGTGGTAATAACTTGTGGATATGTGGGGGGTGGGGTCCTTTCTTATTAGAGACGCACATTTAAGTATTTACCTGTGAAATTTTATTTTGGGTCGGGGACTTAAAATAGCCCACTTTAAAAATAAAAAAGGGAAAAGGAATAGATGGAACAAGATTGAGGTTCTTTATACTATACTGTCTACAAGTTTTACGTTTTCCATTAAAATTTTATTTTGCTTTAAGATTGAATGATTTGAGACAGAATAGCTAATCTCAAGGAAACTAAATGAAAGAAATCATTTGAAAGAAAGACCTTCCTATAGACCCGACTTCCAATCTGAGTTAAGCGCTTCAGGGCAGGTGCACCTCATCTCCTCTCCCTCAGGTCCTTACCTGCCGCCGAGGACACGGCAAGACTGGGGCTGGAAAGAGGAGGGCAGAGATGTCTGGTCATCCTCGAAGGAGATATGGTCGCCCAGGAAGTCGGGGCCAGAAAAAAGCTGAATCTGGCGGCAGAGACGGGAAGAGATGAGAGTGAAGGAGAGCGACGGAGTGAGATAGAATGGGGAAGAAGGAGAGACAGTTGAAATGAGGGAAGAAGAAACAAAGGACCCCAACAGCTCCTTTACCTTTGAGACGAAGTGCAGATTGTGCTCTCCGACCTGAAGGGAAGGACCAAAGTTTCGAGGCTTAAGGAGGGTACCAGCCCCTAGCCTCAGTTCCTCTGATTTCAATATTTCCGACTCTTTCCCAGCTGCCGAACTGACCGGGTCTGCATTAGCGGTGTCCCTTCCCAGAGAACCCGCCCCCAGAGCTCCGAGCCTGGTCCTTCCAGGTCCTTACGCGGAGGGCGCATCCCAAGCTCCGCCCCCGCCCCAAGAGGCTCCGCCCCCGCGGCGGGCACGCACCTGCAGGACCGGCTGCAGAGAGGCGAGGGCGCTGTTGCCCGCGCCCCAGTCGTCGCAGTTACGGTACACCCCCTTCTCCAGCACGTACTGCTCCCCCGAGAAGCCCACCTCCTGATAGGCCACCCACCTGCAGGAAGAGCGGGGAGCGGGTCAGCTAGGCGGAGCCGGCACCTCTGCTGGGACCGCCCCTGGCCTGTCCCACTCCGGGAGCCCCCGTCACTCACACGCCACTGAGCACATGGATGGCCTGCGTGCGGGGTCCATGTCCCGCCAGCTCCACGTCCCGCAATGCCTCGCTCACCTCCACGCCGTGCCCCTCGAAGTCCATGGCCTCAAACAGCACCAAGGCCGGGTCCCCGAAGTCCTGGACCCCAGGGACAGTCAGGTTTCTCCTGCCCACCGACGGAAACCCCTGGGAGTGCCCAGGCCCCAAGGACGCATCCCACCAGGGGACTTTGTTTCGGGTGAGGTGATCAATGTGGCCTGGGGAAGGGGAGCAGGAAGGAGAGAGGCTAGACCTCAGGGAACACTTCAGGTGCTCTGGAGAACACGGAGAGGGGGCACAAATTCTTCCCTCAACAAATTGTACCGGGGGAAGTATGGCTGTGGCCAGAGACGAGATATCCCAATTCTCTTGCTTACCGTCCGGATGACCCGCAGGGAGGTCAGCGCCTCGTTATAGCCTCCCCAGTGTGACCAATCAGCGTATTCCCCCTCCTCCAGCAGATACTGGTGGCCCCGGAAACCTTCCTTCTCGTAACCCACCCAGCTGGGGGAAGGGGGAAGCAGACGAACAGACTCAGTCGCAGGAAGCCCATAGATGTGTGAGATAGCTGCCCCCACCCCGAGGCAGCCCAGGTCACTTCCCACCCCCGAGGATAGAGGCCAGTGGGGAGAATGGGGTAGAAGGAAGGGTCCTGAGTCTCACCAGCCCCCAAGAACTCGCAGGGACCCCACTGAGGCCAAGTGGGGGCTCTGGCTGTCCTCTGGCTGCTGAAGGTTATAGATGTCTCGGCTCACTTCCCAACTCTGGCCTTGAAAGTCTGGGGCCTCATACACCACAGCCTGGGGGGCGAGGTGGGGGAGAGGGGTGGTTTAAGGTTGGTGGGATCTGGACCCAGACATATCCAGCCAACCCAGAATAACTCTACCTAGCACCAGCCCAGAGCTAAGCCCTCCCACTTCCTCACTGAGCCCCATGCCCTTACCCAAGTCCTGTCTCTTCCCCAGCCTCTGACCTGATCCTTACATATCAAAAGTCAGTTCCTAGTGAGCCCATCCGTTTCCATGGTCTCCCTGACCGTGACCAAGCCTCTGGTCTGCAGCACCTTCCTCTCCCATCTTCTAGTCCAGACCATGATAACCACACACGCACACACTCCCCACCCAGCCACCCAAAGGCCCTCTTTGACACTAAAGCCCAGACTCTTACCTTGGGCTCCCCTGGCTTCTCCACACTCGGGCAGCCCTGCAGAGGATATGGAGCTGAGACACCAGCCCAGAGGTGGGGGAAGGCAGATGGGGCTGGTGACCTAGGGGTTACTTGTTCCAGAGACTCCTAAAAATAGCCAACCCATGTCCTCCCTCTCCCCCATCCCCTTGGACTAATCCTCCCTCTTCTCCAATCCCATTCCCAGTAGGAGCTCCCAGGCCCTGCCTCTTTCCCCAGACTACAGGATAAGGCTACTTGGGACCAGCTGCTGCTTACCAATCTCATGGGCTTCAGGGAGCCCACACTGGGGTCTGATGCACCCCATGCCTCTGAGGTGGGGTACTCTCCAGGCTCCAGGATGCAGGGAGTGTTTTCAAAGAAGGGTTTGGGGTATAGAAGCCACCTGGGGAGAGGCAGAGAGGCAGCTGCACCCCAGACTCCCAGGAACACAGATTATGGATGGGGTGGAAGGTTTAGAAGGGAGGAGGTTTTGAAGGAGAGGTCCCCCTCAAGGGGACCCTGGGGGACATTTCAGGCCCCCATAATCTCCTGCAGCAGCCACTCATCTCCCTTCCTTTGACCTGGCACACTCTAATTTCACACAGCAGCTGGAGAGTTCTAGCACCCATACCTGGGTAGTTCCCCATTAGCCTCACAATTAGACCAGCTGCACAAAGAGGCCTTTTTGCTCTGTCCCCCTGCCTTCCTCCTGGGCCTCTCATCTCCCCACTTGCTGCTTTCTCTGGTCATACTGAACTTTCAAAGCTTAGATCTCTCGTCTCTGGGCCTTTACAGGTGCTGTTCCCTCTGCTAGTATACTCTTTTCCTCATTCATTCAACTAACAAATATTTAGGGGGATCTACCCCATGCCAAGGCCCTGCTTCAGGCATCTGGGATACAGTAGTGAACAAAATGTACAAAGTCCCAGCCCTCATGGAGCTTAGATTCTCCTGGGGCTAACTCATCCCAGCTGAGGGGTCTCCTCCTCCAGGAAGGCTTCTCTGATCTCAGGCTGCTTTGGTGCTGTTCTTTGCTCCTGAAGCCCCATACTCCTCCATCCTGGAAATCTGGATTGCTACTGTCTGCTTGCTTGCCTGGCCCCACCAGTAGACTTAGTACATTTTGAGGGCAGGAACTATGCCCTGTCACCTGTGTGTCCCTAGCACCCAGCACAGTAAATGTTTAGTGAAGGGTTTCCAGAACAGCGCAGACTCACAGTCCTGCAGAGACAGTGGCGGATGCCACCTGCAGGGGCCTCTCCAGGCGCTGGGGGTCTTCCAAGGCCTCAGTAAGCTTCACTTGCTGCCCCTTGAGGCCCTCCTCAGAGTACAGACTGATTTCTGGGGTAATGTAGTCCTGCAGAAGAAGGGTGGAAAAATGAAGTGTAAAACAACACCCTGCAGCAGCTACCCCCGACCACATCTGCCTCCCTAAGTCTGCCTAGCTGGGGCTCCTGGGGGCTTCTGGGAAAGCTCTGTGGCCATCTCCTCAGAAGCCAGAAAGCTGACTGGGGTGTTCTCTGCAAGGTTGGCCAGACAAGCCTGAGACTAAAACCTTGCTGGTCTGGTGCTGGCCCTTGGGGACCTGAGACCAAAGTTCCCAGCAGGAGCCTGCCAAGTGCCTTGCTCTTTGCCTTGGCTCTGGGAGCCTGATTTTCAGGCTGCTGGCTGGACGGGCATGATGGACAACCACTTCCTGAGGTCTAGCTTTGACCCTTCCTTTGTTTATAGTTCCTGCCCCTGTCCAGACTGGCTTCCACCTGCAACTCATCCCAGGAACCAGCAGTTCCTCTCTGCATTCTGGGTGTTTCTTCCTCCCCAGGATCATTTTCATTTACAAACTCCTTCATCAAATGATTATGAAGCATCTACTAAGTGCAAGTCATGTGCTAAGGGCCTGTCCTACCCCTTTTCATTTGGTCCTCCCAATGGGAGTTATTACGCCATTCACAGGCTAGGAAAGTGAGGCTCAGTGAAGTTAAGCAGCCTGCCTGAGGGCACACAGCCTGTAAGTAGCAGGGCGAAGAACAGAGCAGTGTAGTTTTTGTTCACTGTTGCAACCCAGCACCTCCCACATGCCTGGAACACACTAGGCTGAATGAATCAAATGAACCCAGGTCCATCTGACTTCAGAAAAGTCCTTGTTTTTCTCTTGTACCTCATTACCTCCCACATGAAGATGAATTTATTGTGAGAAGTTCACAGTAAATTGTCCACAAACATTTGTGTGTTTCTGGGGAGGCTTTGAAAACTCTTGTCCTCTCCTTTGCATGGCTGGGCCACTGCCCTAGTTAAGACTCGTCCTGTCTTACCGGGAGGATTGCAACAGCTCTGAACTCCATTAAAAACAGAAAAAACAAAACAAAACAAAAAACCAAAAACATCCGCTAGGCCCTGCTTTTAGACTTATGCTTTCTCTTCTGGGTCTCTCTAGTGGCCAAAGTGGCTTTTTCAAGCTTAATTTTAGTAGTTTGTAAATTTGTGTTATGAAAACAATGTTATTTTCCCCCACTTTACAGATATGAAATTATAGTATGGACAATGTCTTTTCAAACCATGTACCCCTCCCTCAGAGTTCAGGGGTGCCCCTCGGCTGGAAATCACAGCCCTTTCTGGTCTTCCTGCCTCCAGGATCCCCACCTCATCTTTTCTCCTCCTGGCAACCAGAGGGATGTTTATAAATCTCTAATCTGGTTATATGGCATTCCTGCTTCAAATCCAGCCCTCATACTGTATTGACCGTGAATCCTGTGGGGCAAAGAGCAGGTCTCCCCCACCTGCTCTTTGCCTGGCACAGTGCCTGCCACACAGCAGACATTAATGAGCATCTGTGAGCAAATGAATCAACACACATCCGTGGCACCTGGGGTCTGGCTGTGGGCCTGAAAGCCTGGGCCCTGGGTCGGGGGTGAGCTCCCACAGCCACTCCCCACACACTTCTGTTGCTCTAACTGAATCCTTCTCCAGCACTAGCTCAAACTCCCCCAGGCTGCTTTCTCAAACTGAGGCTTGGCCTTTGTCTGGCCCCTGCCTCCCCAAGCCAATCTGAGCACCCCCAGAACCCCTTTCTTCTCCAGTTGGCTTCAAGGTCAGGAATCTATAGGTGAGTCCACAGTAAACCCCCTTCAGGCTCCGACCCCGTATGATCTTTCCCAGAAATTTCAACTCTAGGTACCTGAGGCCATCTCCCTCCTCAGGGCCCAGGGCTGAGGGTAGACGGGGCACATCTGGTCCCTACCCACAACTACTCACTCTGACTACCCTTCTCAGGGAGCCAATGCCTTGGGTACTCCATGCTGGCCCGGGGGCTCCGAGTTCCACATCTCCTTCAGGGAGGACCAGCTTCTGGCCCCGGAACTCCGGCTCTTCATACAGCACCCAGCTGTGGGCACAGAGACCCAGAGTCACTGGGTGGGGAGAGGATGTACCCCAAGGCAGGGTCTCTGGGTAGCTGAGGAGGTTTCTGCCAGGTTGGCCTGGGCACTTCTCACTGCCCTCACATTCCCCAGGTTCACACGCAAGAACCCCGCAGGGCACTTCACACTCACCAGCCTCGGACCACCCGTATAGAGGCCACACAGGCCCAACCAGAAGCATCAGCAGTGTCTTCCCAAACATCCCTGCTGCTGCCTTGGCAGCCAGGCTCTGAGAAGAGGATCATCTGGAGAAGGCATGGAAGGGGTCCTCAGGCCCTAGCCCCAGGCCCTAGCCCCAGGCCCCTGCCTCCTGCTGCCCCACCCACTTGCCCTCTACCCCCTACCTTTCCAGGCCTGGTGTTCAGCTTGCCCTGGGTCTTCAATGCTGGGCTCTGGAATGAAGGACGGTGATAAGTCTTATGGGGTTGCCTCTTTACTGCCTCCCACAACTGGCCATTCCAGGGATCCCACATCCTCCCTATTGGCCTCCACCCCCAAAGAGGTGGCCCACAGGGGATGCTACACTTGTTCCCAACCCCCAGGGGCTTCATCACCCTATCCCAGGAGCTGGGTGTCTATCACTCCCCTTCCCCAGCTTCCAAGATACCAGACCACCAAGCTCTTTGGAATCCGAATCTCCTGCTCTTCGGATAAGAAGACTGTGGCCCAGATAAACGTGATCACACTGAACTAGACCTCAGACCCAAGCCTCTGGCCCCTGGAGACTGCTTCCCAGTGCCAAGATCCTTATACCATCCAAACCCTGGTGCAGGTGAGACCAGGCCCCCTCCCTTACCCACCCAAGGCCTCACTCACCCACCCCTCCGGGGGCTGGGCACGCACGGACTTCTCTGGAGGTGGCCTTTCGCTGTAGAGCAGGGGCAGCTGTCCTGCCACCTTCCTGACCCCTGGTGCCCCATGAGGTGGCAGAGTAGATAGTTTTGCACCCAATGGTTCCAAGGTGGGGGTCTCCTTGGGGGCAGGCAGCAGACCCCCAAAGAGAAGGCTGCCTCCAAGACGGGAAGTGGGCCTGCTGCCTGCTTGCCACTCTGGCCCCAGTTCTGGGAGGGAGCCCTTGGCACCTGCCACGTGCCTCTTCATCATCTCCAGAGGAGAGCAAGAGACTTGGGGGGGCCGGGCAGGGTGGGAAGGGCTGGGCCCGGCTTTCTCCTGCCTGCGCTGGAGCTTTTCATCGTCACTCAGGTAGGGGTTCTCCAGTTCTTCCTCCTCCTCTCCCTTCTCGTCCTCTTTTTCTTCCAGTGTGGGCACCTCCTGGGGGCTGGGTCCCAGCACCCATGGCCCAGGCTGGTCCTCCTCAATGGCCGGCAGCGTGGCATACATGGCCAGGTAGGAGGAGCGGGGGGCTCGAGGCAGCCGATGAGTGCGGAGGATTTCAGGGGGCTCCATGCTCCGTAGGGTATCCAGGAAAATCTCCAGGTCTGCCGTTAGGGCCACTTCCTCCTCCTCCCTTGATGGCTCCAGGAGCGCCTTGCCCTTGGTGGAGTCAGGGACAAGCTGGGACTCTGGGCTGGCCTCTGCTCTCATCGGCGCTGGGGCCAGGGGGCCTCCTGGGCTGGGAGACACCTTGCCCACTGAGAAGGCAACAGGGAGAACAGCAGGGTCCTGGGCAACCACTTTCTGGGCAGAAGATGGGGCAGCAGAAGCACCGGGGCCCTGGACAACCTCTTCCTTGGTGAGGGGAGGGGCAGGGCTGCCTTCAGAACCCTGGACAACCTCTTTTTGGGTGCTAGGGCTGCCTTCTGGGCCCTGGACAACCTTGGTTGGTTTGGAGGATGAGGCAGCAAGAGCACTCGGATCCTGTACTACCTCTTTCTGGGGGGAAAGGGAGAAGATAGGGACATTTTCAGAGTCCTGAACAACCTTATTCCTTGGGGAGGATGGAGCAGAAAGACCTCCTTGGCTGGTGACAGCCTTCCTTCTTACAGAGGATGGAGCAAGAGATTGTCCAGGGACTGTAACCACCTCAGTCTTCACCATGGGCAGGATGGTGGCAGCAGGGGGATCTGGAAGCCCCTCCCTTTTTACAGAGGGCAGGGCCTGGGGTACCCTGGGCTCAAGACTAAGCTGGGCCCTAGCATGAACAGGTACCTCAGGCTTATCTGGCAGGTGAACTAGGCCCAGGGAGGGATTTGGGGTCTGGAGTCCAGGAGAAGAGGGTACTGGTGCGTGGTCCTGAGAGGTCTGGAGAGGGAGCTGGGTGGGTCTGGAGGCACTCTGCACCCTCGGGACCTCAGGGACCCTGGCATTCTGGGCTCTGTCCTGGTCTTGGTCTGGGTGGGCTGCAAGGACATCCTGGTTCTGAGGTGGGTGAGCACCCTCTGGGATGCCTGCAGGGGCCTGGGAAGATCTGTCCTTTGGCTCTGCTGCCCCTGTCTCAGGCAGCTGCCCCAGGGCTGCACCCTCTGAGTTGCCCAGATCTGGGCTCCTTGGCACAACAGCTGTGGGTCTGGGAAGCCGGCTGGCAAGTGGGCTACGCTCAGCAGGCACAAGGCTGGTTAGCAGCTCCAGGGCCTGACTGCGGCTGGGTGAGCCCTCAGCGCGGGGGCTCACCACCATTGCCCGTATCGTGCGGACAGCATTGCGGCCCCTTGGCAGGGCCTCGCCTGAGAACGTTGGCCCCACAGCATTGGTCACAGAGCTGGTCACCCGTCGGTCCACGTGCCCTCCCACCACCATGGTGGTCCGCACAGTGCGCGTCACCCGCCGTTCCTCGAGGCTCCAGGGGCTCCCACTGTTGAGACTCACACCTGGGTGGGGGCTTGGCTCACGGGGCCCATGTACCGGCACCAAAAACTCAGTCCTGGCTACACCTCCCGGGCTTGGCGGCTCAGTCCTGGCGTCCTGAGGGCTGCCATCACCCTGGTCCACAGCCCCCTTGGGCCTTCCCACTGGCCTTTTCTCCTTGATAGGTAGTGTATACTTCTTGGAAAAGATGGGCCCATGGCTCTGGAAGCTCCTGGAGCCAGCCCCATCCCTGGGGCCCTGGTGACTCATAGTCTCTTCTTCCTGTACAGCAAAGCCATTGACTTCCTCTCGACGGTGGCTATACTCAAACATCTCCTCCTGGGGGGCTTCCAACTGGGCCCCTGATACCAGGGACACCTTGTGAAAACGGTGTTTGATCTCTTCCTGGGCAGGGGGCCGCTGCCGCCATGTCAGTGTGGCACTCACCACTCGGGCCTTGTCCTGAGCCAGGGGCCCACTTGCCTCCTCCATGTTGGGCCCCGGCAACCTGTCCTGAGGTGTCCTTGGCCCACTGTGGTCCAGCTCGCTGTAGGTGGTGCCAGGAAGAAGAGAGACAGGGTCAGGAGGTGGTGAGGGTGGCTCTCTGCAGTACAGACCAACTACCCCTGACAAAGTCAGGCTGGGTAACCTCCCGCAAGTCATTGACCTTTTGGGTCTTCGTTTCCTCATCTGTAAAATGGGCATGATCCTCTCAGCCCTCCCACCCCTCTCCCCATTTTCAGGTGGTCTCCTATGCCAGGGTCCTTTAAGGGATGAAGTTGAAGCCTAAGCCTGGAAGGAGAAAGGAGGGAGACAGCAGAAAGGTATATGTGTCTGGCCCACTAGTCTGTGGATGGGCTGTGACTCTGCCTAAGGAACCCCGGGGTTAGTCCTCCAGGAGCCAAAAATTAGAGAACTGGAAAGCTAAGAACTAGGCAAGCATTGCTCTGACCCTGCTTCTGACCATTACAAGGGACGGGAAGGAAAGATAGCTTTGGGCTCAAGAAAAGCTGGGTTCCCCCAGCCCTGTCACTCACTAGCAGGATGACCTTGGGCAGCCACTTCTCCCCGTCAAGCTTCAGGGCCCCCAGAACTGGAATAACAAGAGTATTTGCTTCACAGGGTTATTGTCAGGACCCAGTAAGAGAGAAAGAATGAAAACTCACTTTATAAATTAAAACACTGGCTCATAAGCTTCCCACTGTCACCTCGGAGAATTGTGACCAAACATGAGGTGTGCACATGTGGGTCCTAGCATGAGCATGTGGTGATAACTTGTGTTGGAGCCTCAGTGCACATCTGTGGGTCTGAATGAAGCACCACAGGGTGCAGCATTTTGGACTTGAATGTATTTTCCCTCAGTTTTCTCCTCTAAGATTATTTCCCCCATTGTACAGATGAAGAAGCTGAGGGTCAGAGAAGAGGGATGACTGGTCCAGGATGATGCAGCTGCTAAGTTGCGAAGTCAGGGTTTGAATTCATATCTGAATCCATATTCAGGCATCCTCCCCTCTGCCCCTGAGGCCAAGTCTCCGAGCACACCCAGCTATTCCTGTGATCCTCTTGGGCAAAGTACATCTCACCTCTACTCCTTGAGGGGTGGGGCCTGGGACTTACTTCTTTTCTGACCCTTCCTTGATCTCTCTAGGTCTCCATTACTTCCTTTACCAAATAGGGGATACTAATAACAACTGCCTAAGAGGAACTTTAAGTTCCCTAGAAACTCTCCCATGAATCTCTCTGTTTTAATAATAGTAACATCAACAACACCAGCCATTTACTGAGGGCTAACTCTGTGCCAGACATCTTGCTAACTGCTTTTTGTTCATTGTCCTATTGAATCTTCAAGAGAATCCCATGCATTTGATGCCTCATAAATTATTCACTATGGAAAACAGTATGGAGTTTCCTTAAAAAACTAAAAATAGAGCTACCATATGATCCAGCAATCCCACTCCTGGGTTTATACCAGGAAAAGATGAAAACTCTAATTCAAAAAGATACATGCACCCTAATGTTCACAGCAGCACTATTTACAATAGCCAAGACATGGAAACAATCCAAGTGTCCATCAACAGAAAATTGGCTTAAGAAGATATATACATGGAGAGAGGGAGAAAAAGAGAGAGAGAGAGAGAGAGAGAGAGAGAGAGAGAGAGAGAGAGAGAGAGAGAGGAATATTACTCAGCCATAAAAAAGAATGGAAATATTGACATCTGCAGCAATATGGATGGATCTAGGGAATATTATACTTAATGAAGTAAGTCAGACAGAGAAAGACAAATATTATGATATCACTTACATGTGGAATCTAAAAAATAATACAAATGAACTCATTTACAAAATAGAAACAGACTCACAGACATAGAAAACAAACTTATGGTTATCAAAGGGAAAAGGGGAGAGGATGGATAAACTGGGGGTATGGAATTAATGATACAAACTACTATATATAAAATAGAACTCAGCCATAAAAAAGAATAAAATAATGCCATTTGCAGCAACATGGATGGACCTGGAGATCATCATTCTAAGTGAAGTAAGCCAGAAAAAGAAAGAAAAATACCATGTGATACCACTTATATGTGAAATCTAAAACAAACAAACAAAAGACAAACGAAATTATTTACAAAACAGAAACAGACTCACAGGCATAGAAAATGAACTTATGGTTATCAGAGGGGAAGGGGATGGGAAGGGATAAATTGGGAGTTCAAGATTTACAGATACTAATATATATAAAATAGATAAATAACAAATTCATAATGCATAGCGCAGGGAACCATATTCAATATCTTGTAGTAACCTATGGCGAAAAAGAATATGAAAGCAAATATATGTATGTTCATGTATGACTGAAGCATTGTGCTGTACACCAGAAATGGATACAACATTGTAAACTGACTATACTTCAATAAAAATATAGAGAGAGAAAAAAATAAACAAGGGTTAACTATACAGCAAGGGAACTATATTCAAAATCTTGTAATAATCTATAATGGAAAATAATCTGAAAAATATATATATATATGTAACTAAATCACTTTGCTGTATACCTAAAACTAACACAATATTGTAAATCAACTATACTTCAAGTTAAAAAAAGAGAATAAGTTATTAGTAAATTATAAACAAACATTGCCATTTTGCATATGAGGGGGAAAAAAGTCTCAGAGAGGTTATGAAATTTGCTTAGAGTCACACAGTAGCAGAGGCAAGAGTAGAACTCAACCCTAAGGGCTTAACCACCAAATCAAATTCCCTAATGCATCTGGTGAACTGAGACTCTATGGTTTGAAGATTTACTTCTAAAGGAGGCCACAGCAGTCCTGGAGGGGCCATGCAGCCCCAACTCCGACTTGCAGGCTATACTGAGCAGGGCAATCCTATTTTCAGTTCTCAAGGGCCTGAGGGGTCAACCTGTCTTCAGATCTGTTCCACCTCTCCTTGATGCAGCCCTCAGACCATTATAAGGGAAGTTAAGGCCAGAAATGGACCCATGCCCCCAACTTCCCTCCCCTTCTATTTCCTGTCCTCCTGAGAAGCTGGTGGAACCCAGAACTTTGACCCTGTCTTGTGGCCTCAGTAGTGACTCAGGTTTTATAAGGGCAGAGATGAATGGGGCTGAGGCCCAGGGAAGCCTGACCTGATTCCGGGACCACTGGTGGCTATGAGAGCATGTGGCCTGGCCTGGGACAGGATCTGAGTGGCCCCAGAAAAGCCTTGTGTATGGGGGAGGTGAGGGGCTGAGATGGATGCCCAGTCCTTTCCTCAGGCCAAAATTCCTGACAGTGACACAATAAGACATTTGAGGCCCTGGATTGTAGCCCTTTACTGAGGCCCAACCCTCTTCCCTGTCCTCACTAGGGAGCCCCCTTTCTTCCAACAGAGCCCCTGTCCTCCTTGCTAGGACTGGTCCCTCATGGAGCTTCGCCCTGGCGGATTCCCCCACGTGTCAACTTTATTTCTGACAAACATTAACAACTACCGTTCACTAAAATTCCCTGTCCCTGATGGTACTGATAGTAAGGGGCAAAGCCTGGGTTCTAAGTCATTTATTCATTCATTCACTTGTTTGCTCATTCATTCATTCATTCAGTGCTAACTGTGTTAAGTGATGCCCTAGGCCCTGGTAAGATTCATTTAAAGCCAATTTTCTCTTGAAGTTGGTATCCGAGCAGTCCAGGGGTCAAAGAATTAGGCATAAAAACAGGAACCATATTTGGAAGACCCCATAGATTATGGCAAAGCAACAGGAGAGCAGCTTCAAAGGAAGCCTTCGGTGATCAGATCAGATATTATCAGTCACCTCTCAACAATCAGAATTCAATGCCTCTCTCAACCCAGCCCCTGGACAACACCCCTGGTAGTCATTTCACAAACATGTGGTCATTCTCTGCTGCTAGCATACCTCTAGGGACAGGGAGGTCACAATTTGACAGCTGACCCATCCCTGGAGAGTCATGACTGCTAGAATGTTCTTCAAACTATGCAGGAATATGCCTGCCTATAGCTCCTCTGTTTTGTTCTTCCTCTGAAGACACACCCCAGTGACCCAGGATGGCTCTCCTAGGCCAGCAGAAATGCCTATTCCCAGAGCCGTCTCTTCTCCAGGGCCCTGGACCAGAGGTGGATTTGTCGGCAGGATAACCTGTGACCTCCAAACCAGGTGTGTGGGAAAGGGAGAGGCTGAGGAGGGGATGGGGGGGGAGTGTGGGAAAGAGCCTTGTCTAACCCAACAAGTCCTGGATTCTCTCTGCTTACCTGTGAGTCACCCCCAAACTAGGCCAAACCAGTCCACAGGCCCACAGCACATGCTGCGTCACACACAGGCACACACAGACACACGGCACAGGCACACAGAGTCACAAAGGCACAAAAACATATACAGACACTTACCAGACCTACACAATCAGACACACAAACACACAATCAGAGATAGACACAGTAGACACACATATCACACACACAGAAACACATAGAGACAATGACACATGCACACATTCATGATAAACACATGGTCAATTCACAGCCCCCAGCCTACCTCCCCTTGAAATTTACCTTCACTTGGACAGGTGTACACACATAGATGCATACACAGCTTACATATTCCCACTTGCAGCCCCAACTATGTCCTGCCTCGTATTTGCCAATCCTGGCCCAGAGAACCCACCCCCAGAAAGGAGACCTAGAAGGACGTCATCCCTGAAGGTTCGCTTCTTCCCTCTCTAAGTGAGCGCTAGCCTCCTTGCGTCTGTCATTATCCACCTGTACCCAAAATAGCCTGGGAGTGGCAGCCGAGTCCCCCAGCTAAACCTACTGCTCCTTCCTTGACCCTCTCCAGGGCCTGCCTCCTCCACCCACCCTCCCTCTCTCTGCGGTCCTCCCCAAGCTGGAGCACACACACACCCTGCAGCGTGTCTGAGCCAGCCTGGGTCCCACGTCTCTCTCTTCCTTGCAAGATCATTACCCTGACTCCTGCCCAGAGGCCTGGGCATCCCTGCTGCTGCCTCTGCTAGCACAGTGCTGCCAAATCCGCCTCCACTCACAGGTCGCAGAAAGCCCTTGAGTCTGCACAGCAACCACACTCATCCCTCCACTGTCTGCACTGGGCCCACGGGCATCCATGAGAGGCATCGTAGAGAAGGAATTAGAACACAAGCACTCAGCTTCAAATTCTGGCCCCTTCAGTTTCTAGTTGACTTTGAGCAAGTGCTGAAACCTGTCTGAGCCTTAGTTTCCCAGTTGTAATTGGGGTGGGATAGTGAGGATTAAGTAGAATTATGCTTAGAAAACAAACCATAAATGACAGTCACCACCATCATCAGAAGGAAATCCTCAGAGCCCCGTTGGAGGCCCAATACCCCTCCTGGTGGTTCTAGAGAGGTTCCATGTTTGCCTCCTCTTCAGTGAGTTTTAGGGGACCCATTCTTCCACCTCGGAGCCCACCAGGCAGATTTGGGAGAGTCATCTCAACACAAACAAAAGCTGAGGCTTGAGAACCTTAGCACCGTGGCCGCCAACACAAAGCCAGGTGGGGTGATTATTACTGCAGCTGAGGCGTTATTAATAAGCATCCCTGCTGTTTCCACAGCCCAACTCTCTGGAGTTCAAAGTGTTTTCCTGTAAGCACCTCCTCCTTCCTCATCTCACGCTACCAAATCTACTTGACAACTCAAGGTCCGGAGAGGTTAAGCAACTTGCCCCAGGACATCTAGCACTCTGACTGAGTGTCTTTTCTCAGGCTGGGAATGTGGTCTCCTGAAGAGGCCCAGGCAGTGGTAGGTGTTGCTAAGGATAAGGTGACCCCTCTCTCATTCCTTCCATGACAGGATATCCCCTCCTCAGGTGGACAGAGGAGGAGAGCAGCAGTGGGTCCCAGGAGGTAGCCTGTGGATGAGGGGAGGGGAAGGAGGGCAGAGTTGGGAAGGGGAGGGGATGGCAGTCAGCTCAAGCTCAGGGAGCTGAATGAATGGGCTGTTAGTTGCAGAAGCTCAGAGACAAGATAGAGACCCCAGAGAGGGCAGCCAGGCCAGTTTCCCCTCCCCACGTTACCCTACATGGAGGCTGAAGTCTACTCACCGTCTGTGAGGGGACCCAGGCGGCCAGCCAGCCTGGAGCTCCTGCCGCTGGGCCGCGCTCCTCTGATGTAGATGTGGGGCTCTGAGCCGGGGCTCCTGGGGCGGGTCAGTCAGGCACCTTGTGATGGGGCGGAGCCCCTGCGGAGGCTCCTGCCAGCCCCTGGATTCCTCAGGGCCGCAGGGGTGGGGAGCTGGTTGGGCCGGTTTGGGCTCCTCACTCTCCTCCCCAGGTGCTTGCCCCCGCCCCCGCATGGTGACAGTGATGTGGTAGCGGGTCCTCCTGGCACAGGGACGCTCATGTAAGGACTGGGCTGGCTCTGACAGGGCTGGCCCCGGACTGGCAGTCTCGCCCTTTGCCCCCTCTGCCCTGGGGGAGGATGCTGGGCGGGGCAGCATGTCTCCCAGGTTGCTGAGTGGCTCAGGCCTCAGAGGAAACTTCAGGGCTGTGTACAGGGGTTGCAGGCAGGCACAGGCTGGAGATCTCTGTTCCAAATGTCCAGGAGCTGGCACCAAGCATGAGGGGCACTTGGCTGCAGCAGGCTCCGCTGAAGTCACCGCCAGGGCGAGGCTCTCTGGCCCCATGGAGGCATACCTGGCCAGGTCAGAGGCGCTGCCCACAGCTGGCCTCTGTAGGCGTCCCAGAGGTTCAGCAGGCCCCCCTGAGCTGTGTCGTCGCTTCCAAAGCCAGGAACCACAGCTCCCTGCCTGAATGTCCCATTCTGAGAGGCTCTGGACTTGAGCCTGAGGGAAAGCAGAAGCAGGGACCTGGTGACAGCATCTCCCCCTGCCCTCTGGGTACCCTCAACACTCCTGGATGCCCACCTTGACACAGGAGGAGCTGAGCCGAGCTCTGACAACAAGCAGAGTTGCCATAAGGAGAGGCTTCCAGGGCCACAAGAGCTGGGCAAGGAAGCAGATCTCTGGAAAGGCCCTTCAGCATTTAACTCACCCCTTCGCATTCTACATATGAGGATAGTGAGGCCCAGAGGACACTGACATGACTAAAGTCACACAGTGAGGGCTCCTGACTCTCAGGCCAACTGCTAATTTCCCAGGAGTCCACTGGCCTCTGGCCCTTTGGCACCAGCTGCCCTGGGGATTAGGGGCTGTATAGGTATGCCTGCCACAAGTGCCCATGGCCTCTGCCCACCCCAGGCTTCCAGAGAGCCTGCAGCCACCTCCCCAGTGCCCTCCCAGACTGAGATTCCCAAACACACCTGGGAGGAGGTACCTGGACACAGACATGTTCCTGGGACACTGACCTTTGTCTACTGTCTTCTCCGGAGGCACAGTCTAGATGTGGCAGTGAGGGGAGAGGGCTCAGGCCCCCAGACTCATATGGACACTGCCCCTCAAAACCAAGGTTTTTGTTCTTGGCAACAGAGGAGCCAAGTCTGGGGTCAGATTCCTCCTAGCAGGGGCCCTTGATCCCAAATGCACCAATTTATTCATCTATGAAATAGATGCAGCCTCTCATTCCCCAAGGGCTGAACATCTCAAGAAACAGGAGGGTTGGGTGATTAGTGTGGGGGCCGAGAGCAAGTCAACCTGGGCTCTGTTACTTCCTAGCTGCAATACCTCTTGCACCCCATTTGTAAAGTAGGTGTGATAATAACAGTACCTGCTTCCTGGGAGTGCTGTGAAGATGCTATGAGATAATCCATGCAGAGTACCCAGCACATAATGAGTACTCAATTAAACACTAGTAATTATTGATGGTATTCAGGACCATAGAGAGACACATGGCTGCTTGAGCCACCTCCAGAAGAAGCCCTCTGCTCCTCCGGGGTGGGGGGGGGCATCCTGTCTCTGTACCATCCATGGCTCAGGTCCCCACTGCAGATGGAGAAACTGTAGCTAGAAGGTTAAAGCCACTGGTCTAGCGTCACCCTTGGGGGCCATGCTAGGAAGTGGGGAAAAGGGGCCAAAGAGAAGGTCAAGCTAAAGGTGGGAGTGTGGCAAAGGGGGTCCTGAGAAGAGGCACTGCCTTACATGTCTCCCTGAGGGGCTCCAACATTAAGCAGCTGTTTCCTAAGCATCTAGGCCCCATGCTGAGTGTTCTACATCAGTTACCTTATTTCTCACAAAAGCACCTAAGAGGCTCTGTTGTCTCCATTTTGCAGATGGGGAAACTGAGTTTCAGAGGTGGGAAGTGATCTGCCCAGGGTAACACAATGAATCCCTGGCAGAGAAAGGAGAAGAGCACTCCAGTTGCCTAGCTTGTAAGTCAGGGTTCTCAAGGCCAGCCCAGCCCTTCCCAGAGCTTCTGCTCCCCTCCCCCACACTTGGATTCTCTCCTACCTTGAGGCTGACATTGCTGGTGCTGCCCTGGCCCTGGGCCAGGTCAGGGCAGCTCTGGCCACCCCAGGGCCTAGGAAGGAAGCACAGGGAAGGGAATGAAGTAGCTTTCTCCTCTCCCACCCCCAGACTGGACCTGGTGATGCCCCCTCTCTTTTTTCAGGGCTCATGGGCAGGATGAGCTCCTAAAACCTTGTTGGGAGGAGGAAGTCTGTGCAGCAGCCTCCTCTCTGCTCTCTCCCCCTGCACCCCCAGAGACAGAGAGACAGGGATGGACTTGGGACCAAAATGGAGACGAGGCCTGTATCAGGGCCAGAATACAGAAAAAGGACAGTGCCCTAATAATTCAAAAGCTCACCATTTGCTGAGGCTCTTCTCCCTATGCCAGGCTTAGGACTACATGTTATGCCTACATAATCTCCTTTAAGCCTCACGATAATCCTAAAAGGTGGGTATTAGTGTCCCCATTTTTCAGATAAGGTAACCAAGGCCCAGAAAGATATAAAGTAAGTGAATTGCCTGGAGTCACACAGCTAGTAAGCCTTGGAGTTAAGACACTAGGATGGCTCCACTACAAAGACTATTTGGTCATCACCACACTAACGGGGACAAGATGGAGAAGTGCCTTGGCTGCCCGCTCTGTGCACTCTGCCCCCATCCCAGACAATCAGCAGAGATAGAAGTCCTGTACCTCAGTGCCAGAGTTCCATTCTCATGGCCAGTGAGAACCAAGTCCAAGTGTACACACCACATGGAATGTACCATCATGTTAGCCCAGGAGCATGCGCAGTCTCTTCCCTGCCCTCCTCGTTACTGACTCACCTGCACTACTGACTCACCTGCACCCCCACCCTGCCTCCTCTCAAGTGGGGAAAGGGAGGAGCACTGCCTTCTGGCCTATAGGGCAGGTTCCTGCCAGGCAGGGTAAAGGGAGGGGGTGTGTCTTCCAGGCAGGGCACTGGCAGGGTGTGGGCACCACTGGCACCCAGGCATAGGGTAGTTAGGCCTTCCCCTCCCTTCTCTGTTTGGTGTGAGACAACAGTACAAACCCCTCCCCTCACCCTGGCCCCACCACGCCCCCAACCCTCCCAGGGCAGGCTGAAGACAGCTATGTCATGATAAGATCAGAACAAATTGCCCAGTAACTGCATAGACATACAAACATTTGTGCCTGAGAGCACACCCCACATTCTTTACAGATATAGGGACTGTGAGCCACTGGGGTCCTATTTGCTACCCCATTGCAGCCATTCAGCTTGGCCATTCACAAAGATTTTTTCCTCCTTCTCAGACGTCAGCTACCAGTGAACCGGCTAGGAGAGATGAATTAACTTGTTCAAGGTCATGTGGTCAGGGGCACCTAGGGTTAGGACAGAGCTCTGGGCCCCTGGCTTGCAGTCCTGAAATCTCTCCAGGCAACAGAGCAGCCCAGTGCTTCAGGATGTGAGCCCTGGAGTCAGGTTGCATAAACCTGTGTCCCAGCTCCACCACTTCCCAGCTGTGTGACTGGGGAAGTGACGTCACCTCTCTGAACCTCCATTTACGTATCTGAATCACACAAAATACCTGATTCGTACAGCTGCTGTGAGGATAAACTGAGATAATACAGGTAAGGCACCAGGCAAGTGGCAAATAAAAGTTTATTGGTATTACAATCTGGGGTAACAGGGGAAACTTCTTCCTGGCATCTAAGGGTAAATGCAGGGCAGTCTAAGCCAACTTAGGAACCTGTCACACTTGTGACAAAGGGACATGAAGACCAGAGTTAAACTAGCCTGTGATGTGAGAATCAAAGTCCACAGAGGCGGGAGGAGCTATATTTGCCTTTCAACAGTCTCCAGAGAGGAAATCATTGTCTGCAGGCCGCCTGCCAGTCTTAGGAAATTACAAAATTTGTTTTAATGTTTTAAAAAAGCACAGGGACTTTATAAAGTCCACATATCCAAAATCATGGTACACCAATAGGTATATTTTTATGCTCCCACTCATACACGCTCATTTGAACATCCACTACATTCAAGACACACATGAACACCCTTCTGCCCAGGGGCACCCCACGCGGCCCTCCTCCTCCAAACTCCTCACCTATCCTGGGATCTGGCCTCCTCCGGGGTCCGCTTCCCCTTGCGCTTCCTCCGGGCCCCTAGCCTGGCCAGGTGGCGGGCCAAACGGGCCCCCAGGCCCCCGCGCCCCTCGGCCATGGCAAGGGCAAGGTCCCGGGCTCGGGGTGTCGGGTCACCTGACTGCTCCAGGCCCCGGGTCCACCCGGATCCCGCTCATTTGCAGAGAAGCGCCTCCTCCAGCCCGCCTCCCTGAGCAAATAGTGCCCCGCCCGCAGGGAGCCGAGGGCTGGGGGTACCGATCCAGATGCTACCCATGCCCCAGGGCAGAGGGTGCGCTCTGCAGGGGTCATCCTCAACCGAGCCACTTTCCTGAGCCCTCGCCCCCCCGATGCCCCCACCTCCCCCAGTCCCCGTGGCCTAGTTCTCGGTCCTGTCCGTGCTACTTCTTTAGGCCTCCGGAGGCGACAATGGCCTGAGGGAGGCTGGCAGCCCCCAAGCTGAACCTGCCACAGGTAGGCGGGGAAACAGAGGCCTGGGGCTAAAACGGGCCAAGAGGCTGGACTGAGCAAAGTGTCTTTCCCGCCCCCTCAGGAGGAGGAGCTAGAACGTAAGGGCGAGGCCAGGGGAAGGACTGAGTGTGGTCTTGTAGGTGGGTGGGGCCTAGCCTGAACGGTTGGCATGCTGGGCGGGGCCAAAAAGGGGACGGGGTGAGCTGGAAACCAGGACCGTGAGGGCCGAAACCGACCCTGTCTTCACCCTGCCATGGTGGACCTTTATGAGCTCTCGGTCCCTGTCCCGGTCCCGAGACCCTATAACCCAGCGGGAATCTCGCCCAGTACCCTGTTGGGGAAGCCAATCTGAAACCCACAGGATTGCGAACGGCGCCCTTGCTGGAAGTTGACCAGCTATGGTGATTATAACCTGGGCCGCCTCCTACTCTTTCCTACCTGCTGCCGCCTAACTCTAGAGGTGGGGGAGGGGCGCACCTTGCACATTTGAGTGGATCCTCTCGGACTGCAGGGAGAAAGACCATCAGGATGGTCCCAGTTCCCCAGGCTCTCTCTGCCAATTGTTACCTGCCTGCAGTCCCTGTAGGACCTCAACCCCTTCCTTGAGCTCGACACCCCCTTAGCCCTTTGCCCTCTGTGATGACTGGTCCTGACACACAGGGGGCCATGATGCTTCTGGGTCATGCATGGACACTGACATCCTTGTGATCGTGTCCCTCCCACAGGGGGAGCTCAGATCCTGGCATGTACAGAGGGAGGAGCATGCCCCATCTGATCATGGCAAGGAGTACCAGCTGAGGGGGCACAGTGGCCTCTAGGAACTGTGGGACAAGAAGGTGATGAGAAGCAGCAGATAGACATCTGGGCAGGTGCTGGAACATCTGTTCGGAAAAGAGGGCAACGTGTCCTGTGCTTGGCAGCACAGTCTGCACCCTGCAGAGTCCTAGAAGGCTGGACTGTCCATCGGCAAGCTGAGATGGAGGGACTAGTCCCAGATAGGTCCCAGAGAGTGGAACTCAAACCCAGCCAGAGGCAGATGGCTGCAGGCATCCACCCCATGTGGTAGGCAGCGCAGTCTCTTCCTGGCGGTGTCCCCTTGACCTGCTCCCAGGTTGGAGGGTGTGAAGTTTCACAAATACATAGTGACCTTCCCTCCATCGTTGAAGCTCAGGAGGCCTCAACTCATCACAGAGAAAACCCTTTAATTTCTCTGTCTCTGCTGCCTCCCCATGGCAGTCCCAGCATCATTGCTCAAATTGGCTGTCCTTCCTTTCGCCAGGATGCAGAGGACAAGTTGACCTTATCCACATCCCAGCCCATCTGCCTCTCTGATGGTGCCGCCACAAGATCTAATGACCCCTGGTGCCATCGGGCAAGGCAGGCCAGAGACACCAGGGGAAGGTGGGTGTGAGCAAGGCCACAGGGCCGTGGGGCGTGCAGCCGATGGTGCAGCTTCAGGTGAACGTACTGGGTGAAGCGACTTGGGCAGACAGTGCACTGGAAGGGCCGGGCTCCTGAGTGCAGGCGCAGGTGCGTCTTGAGGTTGCTGGAGCTGCTGAAGCGCTTGTGGCACATCTGATGGGAATGGACACTGGCGTCACCTCTGCCCACCTGGTTGACTCAGGACCTCTGCTCCCTTTCCCCATCTTAGAAATGCCCTCCTACTACCTCCCAGTAGTGCAAGCCTGGAAGCTTTCCCCCATCATTCTTCCCTGGGGCCCAGTGTCTGGCACATTGGAGCCAGACAGACTGGGTTAGTATCATGGTTCTTTTACTCCTTGCATGACCTTATATAGGTGACTTCCCCTCTGTGAGTCTTGCTCTCCTTATTGGTAACATGAGACTATTAGTACCTAACCTCATTGGTATGGTGGACTGAATGAGATAATCACGTAGAACTCATGCATGGGGCTGCAGCTTCAGTGGGCATAATTAACATTTACTGAGAGCTGCCACATGCCAGGAACTGGTCTCATGCAGTCTTTCCCAGGAACCTGGAGAAGCAGGACTAAGTACTACTCAGATATTACAGTAAGAAAGCAGGGGCTCAGAGGAGGGAAGCCACTAGCCAAAGCTCACACAGCAAGTTGGAGGCAGAGCTAGGATTTGAACCCAGTAGCCCAGACTCATAACCACTATGCTGTTTTCATTTCTGCCTCTGTAAAACAGGGTACGAGTCCCTACCCTTCTGACCTCCTAAAAGACGGTGAGGCTCAAAGAGGAGAGAGCTAGCATCAAACTGACATTATAAGCAGTGTTTATATGCTTTGCACACACTATAGCGTTAACCCCTCCAACTATGATGTGAAGTGGGCAATGGATATTCACTTCCTAGGACCCCCAACTTCATTATTCTCCCCTCACAGACATACATCTCTATTCCTTGCTCCAGGCCCAGGGAGTAACCTCCAATATCACATCACAGCCCTTCCCGACCACTTCCTTCCCTGTCCCCACCCTTGCCTCCCGTCTTGTCTCACTTTTTCAGGATGATTGGGGAATGGAGGCCACAGGTGCCACCCCCCAGGGGCCTGGAGCTCCTCACCAGTCTGCAGGAGTACAGGGGAGGGGGAAGAGGGTCTCACCAGGCATTCGTGGGGCCGCTCCCCAGTATGCACCAGGTGGTGCTTCTGCAGGTGGGCGAGCTGGGTGAAGCTCTTCTGGCACAGGGCACACTGGAACGGGCGCTCCCCACTGTGCACACGCAGATGGACCTGAGCCAGGTGCAGGAGAAATGCTGCCAACTGCCCAAAGCCCCCCAGTAGGGCCAGGGATCCTCTTCAATCTCTAACCACTTCCCCACAAGGACCCCTTTTTGCCATCAAAGCCTCTCAATCCCCTTGCCTCTGTATCATCTCCCAATCTACCTTTCCCCAGGACACCCTCACCCCACTCTCTCTGCGGCCCTGCAGCAGGGGAGATGGCAGTGGTCAGCAGACCAGAAAAGGGATACCCCATATGTACACACATACATCTTGTTCAGTGCTTCTCAGGGTGTGGTCCACAGACCAGCATCATCAGCATCACTTGGGAGCATGTTAGAAATGCAGATTCGCAGGCCCCATCCCAGACCAACTGAATTAAAATCTCTGGGGCCGGGGCCTAGGAATCTGCATTACTAGCTCTCCAGGTGACTTAAGGCTCATTAAAGTTTAAGAACTCATGCCCTAGAGGATCCAGAAGGGCTGTTCTCCAATAACCATAGCTTTTCCTCAATTTAGCAGGTGCCGGATTGCACCTAGTTCCCAGTTTTTGCTGATACGCAGAGATGCGTCCATGGTTGCCTCCTGCTGGACAGTGCCTATAATGACAGCTCCAGCACCAGCGCGGATGTGTGGGATCCCACTTGAAAAAGTCTGGTTGTCAGGTCTGTAGTCTACACTCACTAAAATGTATCCATTCCCCAACCTCACCTTCAAATAAATAAACAAGAGGAGGCTTAACTGGGAATCAGAGAGGATGGTTGTTCAAGAAAGGACTTTGCACTAGATGTTGAGAGACTGAGATCAAGGCCTGGCTGCACCATTAGATCAAAGTAATCTTGGGCAAACCCTTCCTTCAGTTTCCCCATTTTTAACTTAAATGAGATGATCTCCTAGGCAGTCTTTTAGTGTGGCGAGGACTTCTTTCTAGAGATGTGAAACTGAGGGTCCAAATGAATCAGCCAAGGCCCTAGCGGTTGCCCTGGAGTTTTTTCTGGCTTTAAGTTCTCTGATTCTAGAAGCAGGCCAGGAGGGGAGTCATTGAAGGATGCTGAGCAGAAGCAGCAGAACCCGGAGGCAGGTACCTTAAGGTTGGAGAGCTGCCCGAAGCTCTTGCCACACACGTTGCACTCGTACAGGATTTTGCCGTTCTCTTTCTTCAGCGGGTAAGGCAGCGCTGCAGAGCCTGCCTGGGAGCCTGGTGGGGCCCGCTTTGCTGGAACTACCCTGCCAGGACGCTCCAACCCTGTGGAGTAGGTCCTGGCAGCTGTAGGGCCTGGATTCTGGGCCTGGGAGGTTTGGGTTTGGCCAGAGGCTTGAGAGGCCCCTGGGTAGAGATGCAGGGTCTCCCCCTGGGCGCTGGAGTGCCCAGGCTCACTGACACTCATCAGCAAGCCGGGCACAGCCATGGTGGTAAAAGAGGTGTCTTGGGGCAGCATGAAGAGTGGGGGACACTGGACAGAGGGTAGACCTTCATAGGTGACCAGGTAAGGTGGAGGCAGGAGAAGTGGGTATGCAGGATAGAATGGGTGCAGGTGGGGTGGGAATTCTTTGGAGATAGGAGCAGGCAGGGGGCAGGAGTGGAAAGCCAGGGGGCTGGGGCTCTTTTTATTCTGCCAGGGGTTTGGGGGAGAGCTGTTGTGAGGAGAGAGGGATGGGCAGGGGGGCCCCTCGCCAACTCTTTCCGGCTGGCTTTCCATTTCGTCCCTGCTTGGAGGGTACTTGGCTTTGAGTTTCTCGTCACTGGAGGAGCCGGCATGCAGCCTTGGTGGCTGGTGCCCTGAGCAGAAAACAGAAGATGATCAGGGACCCCTAGTAAAGTTCTGCTCCTCATCTAACCTGCCTGGCTCGGAGCTGGGAGAGAACTCTAGCTTACAAAGGCATCTCCCCTCTCTGGACTTTCTGGTCTGCAATTGCTCTTGTCAGTAAAAGTGGCTAGTATTTGTGCAGTGAGAAACAATTTCAGGGAGAGAAAACAATTTAAGAAGCCTATTAGACATCCAGGTGGAGAAGTCAAGAGGGCAGCTGGATGAATTGGTTTGGAGTTTAAAGGAGCGATCTGAGCTAGAAACATAAATTTGGGTATCATGGGCCCACAGGAGATCCCATAAAGGATGATACTAGATCTGCTGTGTCCAAAATGGGAGCCACTGGACACATGTGACTACATTTAAATTAATTAAAGTAAGTACAATTAAAAATTCAATTCCTCAGCTGCACATTTAAAAGGCTGAAGAGGTATGGTATCCAGACAGCACAGGCATAGAGCATTTCCATTATGGCAGAAAGTTATATCAAACTGCTACTGTAGATAAAAAGAAGCAGACAGGAGCGGGGAAAGAAGAGGAAGGGGAGAGGAGAAGAGAGGAGGGGTGAGGAAGGGTGAGGAGGGGAAGGGAGGGAAGAGAAGAAGGCTCAGGACCTAGTTCCTGAGCATGAGATATTTAGGAGGTAAGTAGAAGAGAGCTAGCAAGGGAGACTGAGATGCAACAGTCAGTGAGGGAGGAGTTAAACTAGGAGGGATGTAAAGTAAAATACATATAATATTATATGTATAATATATTAAAATATATAAATATTATATATAAATATTAAAAAGTAGATTGTCTGCTTGGATCCTCATTTATTCACTAAACCAACATTACTGAGCTGTTTTACTCTGTGCTGGGGAAATAAACCTGTGCAGTCTGCCCTCCGGGTCAAGTTGCATAAGGAAATGGTGTATTGTAAGCAATCAACGTGGAACATAGGTATAGTGAGATCATACTTCTGTGGAAGAAGAAACCGGCCTCAGGGATGTGCCCAAGGTCAGAGAGTTAGCAAGAGCAGAGCCAGAACTGCGCCCCCGACTCCCTGACTCCAAGTCAGTGCTCTTATCTTGTAATAAAGATCCCCCTAGCAGAAATGTTCTATGCAGACAAAGCGCCATCCTCAACCCCCGGGGCTTTGACTACACCTACACCAGACCCCATACCCAGGCCTGAGAAAGCCACTGCCCACCTCCTCTGCTCAGGTGTCACCACATGAAAGCCCCCTGAACTTCAAGCCAGAGCTCCAGGCCAAAATGTGGAAGTAGAGTGTGTTTGAGGCTCTGTCCTCACCAGTGACACTGGGTCCCCTTGGTCTCCTGTCCTCAAACCTAACAGTGCCCCCCACCTCCAGCCTCCAACAAGGTGCAGCCCTGTACCCTGGGCTTACTTGTGCTCAAGGCATCCTCTCTGAGACCCTGTGAGGCTGTGCCTAGGGGTGCTGACTGCAGGGCGCACAGGTACAGGTCCAGGCCCTGGGGGCAGGCCAGCAGGGCAGATGTGGCTGGTGCCAGTGTCAAGGGGCACAGCCAGCTTGCACAGGATGAGCCATGGGCATCCACTGTGTCTGGAAGTGGCCTGCAGGCTGGGAAGACCTGGAGGGCAGGGGGAAGGGGCTTGGTGGCTGGGGGCTGGGACTCCTGGGTCCCTGAGAAGGTCCCACTCCTGGTTTGGTTTCCAAAGAGGGAGGAGAAGCAAGACCCTCCCACATATACCCACCCACCATGTCTGTCACTCAAATGGCTTCCCCTCCCTCATCCAAGTTTCCTCCCTAGAGAGTTATACCCCTACCCCCAGGATTGCCCTCCTCTGTCCCTAGCCCTGTTCTCCCTCCCACCCATCCTTCCTGATCACCCTCACCCCACTGCGTCTCAGATCATCTACTGTGTTTTGAATGGAGCTAAGGGTGAACTTGGAAAAACTCCTCATCAAAGACTCTAAACCCCACAGGATGGTCCTGAGCCCCACCCCACCCCAAGGCCTAGGTCCCAGACGTACAGCCAAGCTTCCGGCATGGCCTTGACCCTTCTCATGACGGGAGAGTCTGGTCCCTGGGGTATAGGAGAGGGTCTCTGGCCCCTCAAGGGCACATCCCCATGATGTGGCAGGGTGGGAATACTCAGGACCAGAGGAATCTAGTTCCCTTCAGATTTCCCCACTTCCTCGTAACGTCCTCTCCCTCTTTCCATAAGTAGCCTGGCTTCAAGGATAGGGCTAGGACCTCACCTTACCTGGTCACCTTGGCAGAGCTGGAAGTCCAGGCTAGGGGACAGGGAGCCCCTTGTGCTCCCAAGGAGCTTGGTCTTCTGGCAACAACCCAACTCTGGGGCAGGTTCTCCCTTCATGCCCCCGCTATCTGCTGGGAAGACAGATCAATCCCAGGTGAGCAGCAAAGGTCCTCCAAATAGGAGCTTGGCTTTGAGGACTGGCTGTCCCATGAAACCACCATGTGACCTTGAGCCAGTAACTACCCCCTCTGACCTCAGTTTCCCTATCTGCAAAATGGGATTATTAGACTGGCTGGCTGATATAAAAGGACTCTCTCAGTGCTGACATTTAGAAACCAATGATGCTCTCCTGGTAGGTTCAAGAAGAGGACTGAATGGGGGGATTAGCCAATCAGAGGTGAAGAGCAGAGCTGGCCTGATCCCCATCCCTGGAAGAGAGAGGAGAGAGGAAGGTCCTTATGGAGGTTACTTCCAAGTGAGCTCAGAGATCTGAGGAAACATTTCAGACCTCCTCAAGGCCACAGGGAATTGAGAAGCTACTCCCTTCCATGCTGGGAGGGATTCATGACTCCATGACTCTACCAACCACAAGCTCACCAAGGGTTGTCCCTGCATCCCAGCTCATTCACACAGCCTTTCTGGGTAACTGAGAAAGCCCCAGTGTCCCGCTACCCAGACTTCCCAGGAGAGAGTGGGCCGAGTCCCCTGGTTCTGACTGGCCTACAGGTGGCCCTGTCTCAGCTGTCTGTTCAGTCAGTACCTCACTTCTCTGCTGCTTTCATCAAAGGCCACACAGCACGGGGAACACTGGTCTCGGCAAATGTCCCCAGGCCCTTCCTCTTCCCCTCTTGAAGCCCAAGTGCCCTTGGGGTCTGGCACCCTCACATGAGTGTCTCAGCCCTCCAAAACCCTGTCTCTTCTCCCTCTTTCCAGATTCCTCCCAGCCCTGCCCCAGGTCTTAGAACACCCGAGAAGGAGGGGACGCCTGTGTGAGGCTCTTCACCTGGTTCTGCAGAAGTCCCCGCTGGCTGGAGGAGGAAGCAGGTGGGCAGGCGGGCAGTCAGCCTCTGCCTGTGGCTGAGGCCCCCGTGCGTGTGAGATGACAGGAAGACGCTACATTTGAAGTTGCCACAAATAGGAAGAGGGGGGCAGGCAGGCAGGCAGAGGGCCCTGCAGACCTGACAAGGGTGAGCCACCCACCAGCCTTTACCTCCCCAAGACAACTCTGCAGGAGTTTTGGACCACAGTGTACTGGGGCTACTCAAACTTCAGTATGTGGGGGTGGGATAGGATGGGGGTGTTAGCTCTGGCTCTCAGAGGACCCAGATGGCTGAGCAAGAAAGGGACAGAGCAAAGCTCAAAGACTGGAGATGGGGTCCTTCTGGGGATGGGGATCCAGCTGGGACAGAGATGGCAGTGATGATGACAGGGAAGAAAGTGACAGTGATGGCATGAACTGGAACAAGCAGAGACAAGAGCAGGCAACATAGGAAGATACAGGGTGAGACAAGGAAGAGAGCAGGGATCTGATCTCACAGAGCAGAGGCCCAGGAGGCAGCAAGTACATCTTCCTCCTTGTCCCATCTCTGATCTCTCTATCCTGGGGAATACTTTTTCTAATTTGATAAAATGCCAAGGCCCCCACTGGGCAAGAGATAATTCAAAGACAGCAAAATGCTTGTAAGGCATGACTCGGTATCAAAAGGGAGGCCCCTTAGGATAGAAACAGCTTTTCGGGCTGAACACTTTGATCATTCCTGTGAGCAGAGGGTAGGTCACCCTCGGGCTTCCCACAAATTCTGCTCAGTTGGTGTGTCTGCAGTGTTTGAGCCAGTGTGACAGTCCCCCAGGCCTCCAACTCCACCCTGGCATGCCCCGTCCCCAGGTGGTCTGGAACATACAGGGACATCTTGAACTCTCCACTGTGGGCAAGGGGCATGTCACTTTGCCAGCTTAGCCCCTGGTCGGTATTCACTTCCACTCTGCCCTCCATCACTTCCTATCATTATTTACCCATATAACTGACCTCTATGTATCATGAGTATCTCAAGGGCAGGGACCACTCTCTACTTATTCTTGTTTCCCATGTAGACATTTGTCAGGTTTTTTAGATGTCCAGCATCTGGAACCTTCTCCCACCTGAGTCTGGATGGAGGCAGAAGGCATATTAACACTTTTATAGCCAAAATGACCACATGCTTCATTCCGACCTCCCTGCCCCAACAAGTGATGCAGGCACATGACACGGACCAGGCTGCTCAGATGTGCCCATCCAGTCTGTGATCAGAAGCTGGTGGCCCTGAGGTGGCAGGTCAGTGGTACCCACTCTGTACATGGTGCTGCATCAGCTTCCAGGACAGCAGAGGAAAGAGAGGGGTTCAGAGGGGGTCACAGAGTCCTCTCTGTGTGGTTCTGGCGCTCCCAGCTTCCCTTGATCCAGCCAGTTCTCCAAGCCTGGCTCTGCAGCCTTCCCAGACCTTCTCTGAGCATCCTCAACATCTTTTAAGTGAATTCCTTCTCTCCTTAAATCCTCCTGAAGTGGTTTCTACAGCTTACAACCAAGAATCCTGACATTATACACACCCAGAATAGACGATGAAACACTAGGCTCAGGCTGGAATATTCCAAGGATTAGAGTCAATCGCTACCTTTACAAACAGTTCACTATGTGCCTGGCAGTGTGCTAGGAGCTTCGTAAGCATTATCTCATTTAATCTTCACAACAAGCCTGTGTGGTTGGTTTTATTATTCCTTTGATAAAGGAACAGAAGTTCAGAGAGAGTAAGCAACTCACCCAGAGTCACACAGCAAGTAGTCAAGAGCTCTCTAGTGCCAGCCCTCAGATTCCATGGTCTCTTGGCAATGTGAACCCACCTCCAATGCTACCTCTACTGCTTTGTTTCTGTTCCTCATGCTCTTTTCTGACGTGCTGTTCCCAATACCTCGACAACCCTCCCTAGTGTCCCTTTCGCCTGGTCTCAGTTGCCCTCTCAGCATCCTTCAGATTAATGAGGAACTTCTCCCATGCACTCCTTGCCGTCTTGATCCACCAACACTCTGCCCCCCAAAGCTAGAGCGCTCCCAGACTCCCAAGCCACAGCTTGCCTCCCTTCCAGCCTCACTGGAATCAAGAGGAGCAAGAGTCTCGCTGGGCACCCACGGAAGACCCCACCCACACCCCCTAGGAGGATTTACACACACCTTTGGCTTCCATCTGCCAACTTCACCCCCTCCTGGCATCACACCCTGCTCTCAACTCTCAGAAAAGTCTGTACAACCTCTTGGTTAGGAACAAAAAGGAAAAAGGCCTTGGAGATTTCCAGGTCTCCAATCCCTGAACAACTAGGCTAGCAGTGTCCTGGGAGGCAGGCTAAGGGCACAATCCCTCAAGTTCCCACTTGAAACAGCCTCCACCTGCCAACTCCTTCCTTGCTCCCATCTCCTGGGCCCTGCCAGGTCCTCTGTCTTGTCAGCCTCCAGGTCCATTGCGATGCCACCGGCCTAACTGTGATGTCACCAAATCCCACATTCCCCCAGGGGCAACACGGGGTAGGACCCATGGCCTCCTCACTGGGGAACCTGCACCAATGCCTGGACGCAGATGAGAGACCCAAGCCAAGGCAAGTCCTCAGAGACCAGAGGGGGCTTGGGTAGTGCTCATGGGGGAAAAGTAGGATTGAGGGGCCTTCAGGGGTAAATGGGAGACACTAGGGAGGCCTCAGAAAAGGCCAAGGGGACAAGAGCTGGAGGGGTGGACAGGGGTCCTCAGGCTCCTGGCTCACTTCTTACTTCTTCTTTCTGTTAATTACAAAACAGACTAGTGGTAAATGATTCAAGCAACAGAGAAGATAAAGACCAAAAAAATGGAGGCTCTCCTCCTTCCCAGTTTCCCAGGTGGTCAATGTGAATTATTTGGTATTTATCCTTCTAGACATTTATCCATGAACCTATAAACAAGTAAATGAACTTTTAAATTTTATACACAACTGGATTATATGATAATACTGTTCTGCAGCTTTTTCTATCCAACAACCTACCGTGGCCATCATTTCATGCCAGAATATACACTTCTGCCTCCTGTTTTTGCCTGACTGTAGAGTGTCCCACTGCAAAAGACCATGTTTATGTCCTGATATGTAGCATTTCTCTGTTGGTGGACTCCAGTTTTCCCCCTGTTCCACACAAGACTGCAAATGATCTTCATACAGGGAAAATATGCAGCGTGGTTAAGAATATTAGGTCTCAAGAGGAGGGTATAGCTCAGTGGTAGAATGCCTGCTTAGCATGCATGAGCTCCTGGGCTCAATCCCCAATACCTCTGTTAGAATGTAAAAAAACAAACAAACCTAATTACCTCTCCTCCAAAAAACCCAAAAGCCAAAAAAAAAAAAAAAAAAAGAAGAAAAAGAACATTAGCTCTCAGACAAAAATAAATATTATATATCACTTACATGTGGAATCTAAAAACAGTATAAATGAACTTATTTACAAGATAGAAACAGACTCACAGACATAGAAAACAAACTTATGGTTACCAAAGGGAAAAGAGGAGCGGGGAGAAACAAATTAGGAGTATATGATTAAAAGATACACACCACTATGAATAAAATAGATAAACAACAAGAATTTATTATATAGCACAGGGAACTATACTCAGTATCTTGTAATAACCTATATTGGAAAAGAATCGGAAAAAAAATGTTAAAAAAAAAAAGAATGTTAGCTCTGCTGGATTTAATCCCAGCTCTGTGATTATGGCAAATCATTTAACTTCTGTGCCTATTTCTTCATCTGTCAAATGGGGATAATAGTAGCACTTGCCTCACAGGGTTCTTTCAATGATTCCTCAAGATAATTCATGTAAAGCCCTTAGAACAGTGCCTGGCCCAATGCAAGCATCTGACAAATGTGGATTACTGTTAGTATTGTACATCAGTCTTTGCCTAGTTAGGTATGTATCTGCAAGTCAGCTTTCTAAAAGCTGCTGATGGATATTCCTGGTTTACTTTGGAAGACAGAATTTAGGCAGCACACTTGGAGAGATGAACTACATTCAGTTTTATCACTTTTTTCACTAACCCCTGGTTGGAGACGACTGCTCTCATCCAGTGCAGTCTTGCCCCCACACCAGTCTACACACCGCAGTAATAGCTCCTGGCATTGGAGTCCTCACTGTGTGCCAGGAACCCAACAAAGTACTTCTACATGCTTTGTGTAACTCAGTCAGCACAAAAACCCTGCAATATGTATGCTATTATTCCTGTTTTACAGACAAGAAAACTAAAACTCAGAGAAGGAAAGTGACTAGCTTAAGATCACATGACCCAAGTTGGGGGTGCGATTTCCCAGAGGGGAAGGAGAGCTCAGGGAAGAATTGTTGGAAAGGCACCTATGAAGAGGTACAAAAAAGGCTACTAGAGTGGTACAATACAGTCTGGATTCCCTTTAGGGACCAAAGAACCCCCAGAAAAATAAAGATAGACAGAAGCCCAAGTTAAGGTCTGGGGAAATAAAGTGTGGAATTGGCACCTGACACCCTGCAGTTACTGTAAAAACCTGTCATTCGTTCATTCACTTACATATTCATTCACATATTTATTGATTGCCAACTATGTATCAGGCATTGGACTAGTTTCTGGGAATTTAGCCCCTAGGAACATGATCCAGACCTTGGAATTTATAATCCAGTTATAAGAAGTTTTGCAGGATGTTGCTGCAATAAAAAGTTGTGTGCAAATATCAGGGTTTATTATTCATTAAGGGGTTTGGGAAGTAAAGTAGAGCCAGGACTATCAGGTTGATTCATGTAGTCAAAAGAGAAACACAGTGGAACCACAGGCAGAAGCCCCACTTCCTCTTTGAAAACCTCAAAAACTTCTCCAATCCATAACCACTGCCACCTCCAACCTTGAGGACAGCCAGCTAAGTTCCTAGCTGGCTCTGTGCCTGGGTCCTGGAACTCTGTTGCATGGATAATTTTGAGGAGCACCAGGTCAGGAGTCCAGGTCAAGAGGGGACCTGGGACCATCATTCGTTCAGAGGGTTAAGCAGCTCTGTGACTCTGGGACAGCGTTGAGGGTGGGGAGCTCAGCCCAGTTCACAGTGCTCTTGCCTTACTCTGTTCTGTGGTTGACACCTCCCTCCTTCTGCCTGACACCCACTTATCTCATCTCCCCGGACAGCCCAGCTGTCAGTCAGATGCAACAAGTTGGCCTTTGGCTTCACACCCTAGGGTGGGGAGATTCTGAGATAGGGCACACCAGCTCTCATATTTGCAGAAGGGGCCTCAAGACTCTTGCAACTTCTTCTGCACCCACCTGTGACCTTCCAGTTCGTCTGTGGACAAAACTACAGATATGCCTTCAAATGACATCTGAGATCACCCCACCCATCCTCTCATTTCAACCATTCCAAGAGGGCAGGAGATAAAAGAGATCACACAACTGGGATTCAAATGCAGTACAGATAATATACTCTTTTCTTTTTAATTGAAGTATAACAGCTAATATACTCTTAACCACCGTACAACACTGCCTACCAAATTCATGGATGTCCTGTCAGCCTTGTGTGAAAACAGGGAAAAACTGAAGTCCACCTATATGCCCACCATTAGAGGAATGTTACATAGAATGTATATCTGTGAACAGAATACTATGCAGCCAAGAAAAAGCAGGGGGTAAATATATTGTGTGCCTCCTATATGCTAAACCTCTTTGCAATCATCTCACTTAATCTTCCTCAAAATCTTCCAAGGTAAGAATTGTTAATGCCCCCATTTCATAGATGAGCAAACAAAGATTCAGCAAGGGTAAACCAGGTAGCATCGACTCAAATACCTACAATGGCCATGCAGTTAACAAAAAATGGTCCAGGAATAAGTATGATATAAATGATACCTAACATTCAGCCTTGGGGTCAGGATTAATATGGGAGGGTAGAGACTGAAGCAAACCAGAGAGCCTGGGCCATTTACCATAACTCAGCATAATTAGAGGCCAGTGCTACCAGAGGCTCTGACTTTTCTAGAGAATCTGAAAGTCAGGATTCTTATGGAAAATCTCTAGATTTTTAAAAAAGTTGATTCAAATGTTTTAAAACAGTGCTCACCAATCAGGATAGATATTTGTACCAGATTCAGCTGCCTCTGCCCAAGGTCCCAAAGCGCTAACTCTTTTTGTGTTTCCAGCTGTCTCCAAAGGATATGACCCACATGACTTCTATGACATTCTTGAGAAACTTCCCTAAAAAATAGAAAAAAAAGGGAACACTTCCCAACTCATTCTATGAGGCTAGTATTACCATGATACCAAAACCAAAGACATTACAAGAAAATTACAGACTGATATCTCTTATGAGTATATATGCAAAAATCCACAACAAAACATGAGCAAACAGAATCCAGCACCACATAGGGGAGAGGGTACAGCTCAGTGGTAGAGCACGTGCTTAGCATGCATGGGTCCTGGGTTCAATCCCCAGTGCCTCCATTAAAATAAATAAGTAAATAAATTAACTTAATTACTCCCCCCAAAAAACACAAAAACAAACAAACAAACAAAAAGAATCCAGCAGCACAAAAGAAGGATTATACACCATGACCAAGTAAGAGTTATATAAGAAGTGGTTTAACATCCAAAAATCAATTAATGTAATACACTACATCAATAGAATAAAGGACAAAAAACATATGATCATCTCAATAGAGGCAGAAAATGCGCTTGACAAAATCCAACACTGTTTCATGGTAAAAACATTCACCCAACTAGGAACAGGGAACTTCCTCATCCTGACAAAGGACATCTACAAAGAGCTTGTGGCCAACATTGCACTTAATGGTGAAAGCCTTGTTGCTTTCCCTCTTAGAACAAGAAAAAGACAAGGACATTCATTTCTATTCAACATTGTCCTGGAGGCTGTAGCCAGGGCAATTAGGCAAGAAAAAGAAGTAAATGGCATCCAGTTTAGAAAAGAAAAAGTAAAACCATTTCTATACACAGATGACATGCTCTTATATATAGAAGATCCTAAGGAATGCACAAAAACCTATTGGAACTAGTAAATGAGTTCAGCGAGTTTATAGGATACAAAATCAACAAATAGTGCCGGGAAAATTGGATATCCGCATGCAAACAAAATTCTCACACCATATACAAAACTAACTCAAAATGGATCATAGACCTAAATATAAGAGCTAAAACCATAAACCTCTTAGAAGAAAATATAGGAACAAACCTCTGTGACAGTGGTTAGTCAAAGCTTTCTTAGATACAACACCAAAAACGCAGGCAATGAAGAGGGGGAAAGGGTAAATTAGACTTTATAAAATTAAAAGCATTTGTGAGCCAAAGGATTCCATCAAGAAATAAAAAGGCTAAAAAAATGAAATGGCTATAATTTTTTTTAAAAAAAGGAAAATAAGTGTTGGCAAAGATGTAGAGAAATTGGAACTCTCAAACATGTTCGTAGGGATACAACATGGTTCAGCTGCTATGGAAAACAGTCTGGTGGTTCCTCAAAAAGTTAAAGAATTATCATATCACCCAGAAATCCCACTCTTAGACATAAATCAAAAGAATTGAAAACAGGTATTCAAACAAGTACATGTCATGCGTGTTCATAGTAGTGCTGTTCACAATAGCGAAAAGGTAGGAATAGTCCAAATGTCCATCAACAGTGAATAGGTAAATAAATTACAGTATATATATGCAAGGGAATATTATACAATGTGAATGAACCTCCAAAACATTATGCTAAGTGAAAGAAATCAGACATAAAAGGTCACATATTATATAATTTCATTTAAATGAATGTCTAGAATAGATAAATCCATAGAGATGGCAGATTGGTCATTGCCAGGGGCTTAGGGGAAGAGGGAATGGAGAGAAATTGCTTAGTGGGTAAGAGATTTTACTTTGGAATTATGGAAATGTTTTGGAACTAGATATAGGTGGTGGTTGTACATGGTCTGAATGTCCTAATGGCAGTGAATTGTTCACTTTAAAATGGTTAATTTTATGTTACGTGAATTTCACCTCAATAAATTATTTTTTAAAAGAAGAAAGTGAAAAGACAGCCACAGAATGGGAGAACATATTTTCATATCATTTATCTGATAAGGAATTTGTATCTAGAATATATAAACAACTCTTACAACGCAATAGTAAAGGGCGAATAACTCAATCAAAAAATAGGCAAAGGATATGAACACACGTTTCTCCAAAGAAGATCTACAAATGGCTAATAAGCATATTTTAAAAAATGCTCAACGTTGTAAGCCATTAGAGAAATGCAAATCAAAACCACAATGAACTACTTTTTCACACTCACTAGGATGGTTATTATATTTTAAAAATATAATAAAAGACAGGTGTTGATGACAATATGGAGAAACTGGAATCCTTATACATTGCTGGAGGGAATGCAAAATGGTGGACCACTGTGGGAAATAGTCTGGTGGTTCTTCAAAAATTTAAACAGTTCTCATATGACTCAGCAATTCTATTTTTAGATATAAATACTGGAGAGAATTGAAAACATATGTTCATACAAAAACTTGTATATGAATGTTCATAACAGCGTTAGTTGAAATACCTAAAAAGTGGAAACAACCCAAATGTCCATCAATCAATGAATGGATAAACAAAATGTGGCAATATTCATACAATGGGGTATTCTTTATCTGTAAGAAGGGATGAAGAACTGCTACATGCTACAATGTGAACATTAAAAAATCATGTTAATGAAAGAAGCCAATCACAAATGTGATACATTGTATGATTCCATTTATATGAAATGTTCAGAACAGGAGAATCTATGAAGACAGAAAATAGATTAGTGGTTGCCTAGATCGGGGAGGCAGCTTTTAGTGCAATAAAGATGTTCTAAAATTGATCGTTGTGGTTGCACAACTCTGAATATACTAAAAAACCACTGATTGTCTACTTTAAATGTATGAATTTGTACAGTATGTGTATTATATCTTAAAGCTGTTTAAAAGAGAGAGAGACAAGGATATTCTTGCCTTCCTGACACTGGAACGCCTTCCTGGAGTTTCCCATCAATGCCTCCTGCTGGAATGGGAGCTCTCTGAAATGAGAGATTTAGAGAAGTCTCCATTAAAACCAATGTGTCAGCCTCCTCACACCATCAACCTAATGGTATGTGAGCAGGAGCAGGCCCTAAGCAAGAGTAATTCGACGCACAGGTTCTGCATTGGCAGAAATGGTGGTGGAAATGATGGCTTGGCACTCAACATCCCTTGCCCCACTCCTAGCATGCCTTCCTATACTGCACAGGAGGAAAGTGAAAAAAACTATGTTCCCCAGACTCCCTTGCAGCTAGGTTGCTGAGTGTGAATATAGTTCTGCTAATCCAGATATATCTGGGTGAAACTTGGAAGATGAAATTGAAGAGGTCAAAGGCTCTAGGTCAACATTTTTATTTCCAACAGTATCAACAGAGGGCCCAGAGTCAAGGTTTAGCCCCCCCCCCACACACACACACACACGATGTGGCTGTGGAGCTAGCACTTACAGATTCTCCATCTCTCTGAGTGAAGCAAAGAGAGCAGCTCCCCAGGCTGGTCAGTTCTGTTGAGTTGTTTTGGAGTTATTCCTGGAGGCCTAGTCTAGAACCAGCTCCCTGTCCCTTCCAGTTATTTTGGAAGCATTTCATGCCTGTATGACACCCCTTTCCACGTGGCAATAGCAATTTACGTCATTTGCAGCCAAGTCATTAGGTATATGCTCACTTCGCCTAAGTCTTCTTGCATGAAGACATGTAATCACTCTGAGCTTCCCTTTCCTCATCTTTAGAATGGAAGTAAGAATACCCCTGTGAGGATTAAATATGAAGTATTTTAAGTACCTAGCACACTACTTGACAATAGTTTTGTGAACTGAAGCTATCTGGTTATTTTATCAAGAGTTATCACAGCTTGTACCCCTGTGAGGTAACAAACTGATTCAGTCTGTATCCTCCTTTCTCCTAGAAGTCTGCCCTGATCTTTCCTATCTCGGCATCCTTAAAACTCAGAGCCAAGTGGTATAAGTCTAGTTATGTCAGCTATGAGACAGTGGGGCAGGGGACAGACCACCAGTTGGAACTTGGGTGATCTAGGTACCAGCAGCTCTCTTTTACAGATGAAAGACTGAGGCTTAGGGAGGATAAAGGACTTAAGATCAACAAGCCATGAAGGCAGAGAATGGATCTGAAGGCACTTTTGTCTGACTCCAGAGTGTGAGTCCTTTCATCAGCACACTGTACACAGACCTGTTACCTTTAGCACGCAATCAACTCCCCACTCAGCTTGAGAACAGGAATTGGCAACCTCATTTCAACGAGAAATTGTCTTGACAGGCAACCCTCTGGAATGCTCAGTAGGCAGGAACACAAGCCTAGAAAACTGGGGCGATTTGGGTACCACAAAGAGCATTTGGAATGCAGCAGGTCCTTTGCTAGGATCTGCTGAGATGACAACCCTGATTGCTCACCCAAGGAGTCGGCAGAGAAAGAGCTAATGATTCAGATGACAATGACCAAGAACAAGCAGTGCACCAGGTGCTGAGGGAGTTGCAGCGGGGCGGAGGACCTGGAGCTTTGAAGGAACACATACTCTAGCAGGGAGCCCAGGCAGGAAGTTACTCCACCCTCTCCAGCCTATCAGCAGGCCCCAGAGCTTTCCAAGGATACTCTCCCCAGGGCCCCAGAGCTTTCACAACTTCAGAGAGGCCCGTCCCACCAATCTCCATCCCACCAACCACCCACTTTTAAGGTTTACTGGGCAACTTCCTCCTCTAAGACCAGAGCTCAGTTCAGCAACCTCTCCTACCTCTGAGGGTCTGCAGCCATCGCTTCAGACAGACCACTCCTCAGGGACACAGCAAATCCTGCCTGGTGTCCTGCCTGGTACAGTGGGAAGAGTAGGAGGCCTGGACTGACCTCAAACCTACATCAGCCCCAGTGTACCTATGTGATCTTAGCATGTTATTGTGTCTCTATGAACCTCTTTCTTCACCTGTAAAACAGGGTTACTAATACCTAACTTGCTGGAGAGGTAAAGAGAGGTCAGCATAGACTGGGACCCCCATTCAATAGATGCTCATACCCTCCTCCTGGCTCTTCTCCTGCCATTTCTTTTCAGATTCTACCACCCTCCAGGGCAGAGACAGCACCTTATTATCTCTTTATCCACAACCACACCCATCCACACCTGCACACAGACGCTGCTTGACAAAACCTGTCAAATGAGTCAACAACTAGAAGCCTATGGACTAAATCACTCACTTCATTTGTTTCCTTTATTTGTTTGTTGAACAAATGCATCTTGAGTCTCAACTGGGTGCCAAGCCCTGTGCTTGGTAACAGGGATATAAAACACGAGACAAGGTCCCTGTCCCCGAGGGGCCCACAGTCTGTGATGAACAGACATGTCAGGCATTATAGTCCAGTGTCAACACTGGGCTTTGGGAGTCCAGAGAGAGGCGTCTAACCTGGGAGGTGGGGACAGAGTTGTCAGGGAAAGTTTCCTGGAGGAGGTGGGGTCTCTTCCGACTTCATTTAATGTCTGTGTCCCTCTGGATGTTAGAATAGAAGGACTATGAGGGCAGAGATTTTTGTTTTGTTCACTGCTGTGTCCCTAGCACCTAAAAGACTACCTGGTATCTAGTAGGTGCTTGATCAATCTATGTTGAATGAATGAATGAAACAGGCAAAGAAAAGGAAGAGTTCTGGTCAAAGGCTTGGCAGCGGGAGACGGCTCGGCTCCTCTGGGTTCCTGCATTCCCTGTTCTTTTTTCAAGGGACACTAACCTCTTGCAAGGCTCGACCCCTCACAAAGGCTTTCATGCCTCTGTGTTAATCTCACAATAGCCTAGTGAGGTGAGCAGGGCAGATACAATTCTCCCTACTCAACAATGGGGAAACTGATCTCTAGAGAGAAAGAGTGACTGGCCCATGATCCCACGGCAAATTGCTGGCCTTGCTGAGAGAAGAACTCAGTCAAGTCTCCTGGCTCTGAGATCTGGCTCTAACCTGCCTCCCTGGGGGCAGGTCTGCCCTCCAAGGATGGGCAGTGCAAGCTGCAGTACTCAGCTGAGCTGGGTGTCTCCATCTTCAGACCCAGAAAGGGGACCCAGAATATTCTTCAGCAGGCTGTAGAGGAAGAGTCTGGTCCTACAGAATTGAGACAGCATAATAGTGATGATAATGAGGAGGAGGAGGAGAACTGGAAATTTTCTATTGTTATGATAGATTTCTTTTAGTGAGTTCAGTGCTAGACATCTATTCCCTCATTCATTCCTCACCACAACCCTATGAGGTAGATATTCTTCTCCCTATTTAGCAGATTAAAAAAAAAGGTTATTAACTTGTTTGAAGCCACACAGTTGAATCATAAGCCAAGTCTGTTGAACTTTTTACCATCTTTGCTCATCTACAAAGAGCAAGGGATGTAGGACCACAGGTGTGATGCTGTGATACTAAGGTGCTGTGTTCATCCTAGGGGCCAGGAGGACCTCAGAGCCCCAGCCAGGAGGCACAGCCAAAGCCAGACAGCTTCCTCCTAGCACCAGAGTCTAGGGTTAAGTCAACCAGACTAAGTTCAAATCCCATCTCTGCCACTCTAGCTTGCACCTTGAGCAAGTTCTGTAACATACTTCAGCATGTTTCCTTACCTGGGTACAAAATAGAATTATGACAGGTCCAGGTCTTGGGGTTGTAATGAAGACTGTAGCAGACTGCGCATGGAAGGTGCTTAACCCAGCACCTCATCCTGAGTAAGGGCTGTATGAATGAGCTATTAGGAGGATTTCCTTGGGAGGTTCTGGGGATGGCATTATGGGTTCCCAAGCATGCCACCTGAGGGAGGCCACCAACTGCCTCCATGGTGTGCCAAGGGTGCTACCTCCTGGGGCTCCCCCGGCAGTAAGATAGCAAGTCACATCTACCACATGTTTTGCTCTCAGTGACAGAAAGAGTGTCCCACTCATACTCTGGGTCTCATTTTGCCGGCAGAGGGTCGGGGAGCCAAAATGTCACCTCTTGCTCTCCCATATGTCAGCGCCCTGCATTGTAGCATCTCTTTCGACTCTGACAAGTGAGCTTACTGACCAACCAGACACTGTGGCTCTCAGCATCACAGCCATTTCATTCTCCTGAGGATCCTCAGTCCCAGTACACGTGGACTTCAGGGATCCATGCCAGCCTTTAATGTCTGAACCCCAGTAGACTCCACACCTGCTTCTGGTCATCCAAAATCTCCCAGTCTTGGTAGAAAAGACTCCAATAAGAGATGATGAAGAAGACCTTTAAGAGACAAACAGAGAAAGTGTTGCGGGAGCACAGAGCAGAGAGTTTTTCTTCTGCCTATACTAGGGGAGGCAATCTCACCATTTCACTAATGACTCAAAATGCTTCAGAGGCTTCTCGGAACCCCCACTTTAGCCTATGAGACCTTGTCTGTGCAGCCCCTGCCCAGCCCACCACTAAAATGTACATGACCTCACTTCATCCTGCCAGAAGAGATAGCATCTTTATTACACAGAAAAGGAAATAAGGCTCAGAGAATGTGAATGATTTGCCTAAGTTCACAAAACAAGCTAGAATCTGAACCCAGACCTTACCCCAGAACCTGTGCTCTCAGAATTAGAGTCATTTTAAGAACTAAACGAGCAACTTGTAACATACTCATATACTTTGGAAAGCACATCAGAGAAATTAAAGACAACATTCATAGTAACTGTCTTTTGAGTTACCTTCAAAATATTTTCATCTTGATCAAAACCCTGAAGGAATCCAATGATAATATCACCTCTAGATTTGGTCACTCTTAACACATCAAAGGAGACCAAAAGTGTCAACATGAGGTAGCTTACAAAACTAAGGGTCCTCCTTTCTGGACACGATAGGCAGGCACAGATTCTGGAAAATTCTGGAAGACTTGTTCCCTGTGGATTATGGCAATACCAGACTCTGCTCTGCCCTCACCCAGAAGGAGTTTTTAAAGCCCATTGCCTTGAGCAGTATCAGGAACTGAGAAGGCACACTCAAGATGGGTCCAGGCCCGCTCTTTCCAAACTCATTTCCTATGGAAGAATATATTAGAGAACACTACCAGGAGGTCATGACCTCCAGATTAAAGGAGACAGCCGGCCTCTTACAAAAACAGCAGAGGTGTCACAAACTAACTGCTACAAGAAATGATCAAACATTGATTCCTGTTCTGAATAGACAATAAGCATTGAGTATCACAGTCACATGCTGAAATTATGAGATACATTGCAAGATATAGTAAAAGATCAAATCTCTTGACGGCAACTCAATATGTGGTTGGTGAATACATTCATATGAAAGTGGAGAAATATTTGTTGAAATGAAATAAGGCTTTTACACATTGGAGACTAGATCGTGAATCTTGTAAGAATTCTTGATGTGTTAGTTCAGGCCCTCCAAGAAGCAAATGTCAAGAGCTCCATGGACATTTCACCCACGGTGCAGGTGAAACCCCCATGGAGGACAGAGGAAGGAAGGAAGGTTGGGCAGGAAATGTCTTAGACTGTGGTGCAATTCTAAGGAAGCTGCAGCAGAGCCAATGGGAGTCCTCAATCCAAAATTACCCATTACAGGAATCCCCTGTCTCCCAGGATATTCCTGCCTTTCTGTCCTTGCTCAGTTACTGCCTGGGAGCAACCCATGGGAAGTGTGGCCTCAGAGAGAACATGGTGATGGATTTCAGCCATTATGGTTGGGGCATGCACTGCACTTGGGTATGGCATCCCATTTATTGAAGGGCAATAAGTATATCACCACAAGACCAATCACTGAAATGTGTCTAGTTTTTATTATGCAAGTATTTTCCCAATGCTTTAAAAAAAAATAAGTATCATTAGCCTTAATTGTGTTTTCAGAATGTTGCAGCAAAGTGTGTTATAGCTCAGTGTTACAGCTCAGTTGTGGCAGCAACCTGGATCCTGAGGAGAGACCAGGCAGCACTTGGAGGGTTGGAGAACTCAGCTTTATTATGCCAGTGGGCCCAAAGGAGTTAACACTCCAAGCTCCCGCCCTGTCTGTAGGTTTACACAGGCATTTATAGGCTACTAGTCTAGACTTTGCAACATTTTGCAACATCATATGCAAATAAGATGTAACAAATGGACCAATCAGGAGTGATACAAATGGACCAATCAGAAGTGGACTTTATGCAAATGAGGTATTGCAAACAGACCAATCAGGAGTGAGCTTAGGGAACCAATAGAATCTTAGGGGTAAGTTTCGCTTTCTTAGAAGCAAGCCATTTTACAGAAGCAAAAGGGGAGATAATGCTGCCGGGCCAGGGAATAAGATGGTGCTGGTAGGAAAGTAGTGGCCCTGCCTGGGGGTCCTGCCGGTCTTTTCATGGGGCTTCCCACCTCAAGAACACTCACTGAAGTCTCAGGAAACATTTTGGAAAATTCTGGATTCCATGGTTTCCTGGCCAAGGGAAAATCGGCATTGTGGAAAGAGAACACAGGACAGAGCTGGGAGATCCAGGTTCTAGCCTGATTCTGTCACTAACTTACTGTGGGATCTTCTTCAAGTTACTTCCTTAGTTTCCACACCTTAAAATGGGTGCAAGGAAGAGAGTCTCCTACTGTCTCTGGGAACCTGCTGCTCAGAGCCCCTTAAAGACAGACTCCTGGGCAGAAGATTTCTAGGGCAATGTGGCCACTTTTGTGGCAACAAAGCTGGCTGGTTCTGCGCCCCCTACCTTGTGCCCACCTGGGTGTGCCAAGCAGGGACCTTTTTCCCCACCACCCTCTACTCCTGGCTTCGCCTAAGCAGACCTCTCAACTTCTGGTCTTGTGGTTTCCCTCTGTCAGCTGTCATAGCAACTGTGATGCTGGGAGAGGGGGAGGCTCTGGGAGGAGACTGTGGTACGCAGGGGGAAGGTGTGACCTTCCAGAATAACCCCCCAAGAGAGACTGGTGGCCACTTTGAAGCAGACTCTCACCACCACCCTGTTTCCAGGAAACCCCCAGAGGCTGAGTTAAGGAGGGGCTTTTCAGAAATACAGCCTGCTGCAAGATCTTAGGTTTCTTGGACAGATGGGAGACAAGCCAAGGGTCTAAAAATCCAACCAGATTTGGAGAGGGATTATGGAACAGAATCAGGAGGAAGGGGCAAGGTTAGTGGTGAGAGGGTCAGGGTATGAGATCCCCAAGAGCAGGGCCTGTGCCTCCCCCATCTGACTAGAGGTTCCCTGATGGTTGTGTCCTTGTCTCCCCTTGAGATGAGGCAGCCCCACAGTGTGGGCTCTGTGTCTTGCATTAGATAGAGAGTCTCAGGCAGGGCCTCTGAAATGCAGCCTTGTCCACTTGTCTGCCAAATTCTAGCACAAAGCTTCTTCCCATCTCTGGAAGTCTGCCTTTCTCAGTGCCTCCTCCCTCTTATCTGCGCCTGCCCTGTCCTCCACCCCAGGATGCAGCCCTGCCACACTCCTTCCAGAGCCACCGGCTGATTTCCAGCTGCAGCTTCCTCTGGACTTTACTGCCTGTCTTTAGCCTCCTTCCCAACACACTTAAATCAGTTTTGTTTTGTTTTGTTTTTTTATCTGTTCAATCAGAACACTTTCTTCCTCTGAAAGGGGTAGAGGCCTCTAGCTAACCCATCACCGTTGCACTTCTGATAATTAGCTCCAAATCTGAGATTATACAGATGGTCTACAAAACAGACCACACCCTGTAAATGGTAACAGCGGCCACCCCTGACTGCAGGCAGGGCAATTGCCTGGCAGAATGCTAATGCTTTACACCTGTCATCTCAGGTCATTCCTTCCATCAAGACTACTACAACAGAGATTGACACATTGTAACTGACTAAATTTCAATTAAAAAAAAAGAAGATTACTACGCAGCCTTCAATGCTCTCTGGCCCTCACTAGGTGCTGAAGATACTGCAGTCAAAAGCAGACAATGATTCTTGCCCTCCTGGAGTTTACATCCTCACAACAAGTCTGGAGGTAGGCACTATTGTTCCCATTTCGTATTACCTAAGGTGATAAAGCCAATAAGCAGACTCCACATTCAAGCTCAGCTCTTTCTAAGGGCAAAAGCTTTTAAAGAAACATGAGATGTTGGACTTCACAAACTTAAAACACTAGACTACTAGGAACTGGCTCCTGCATAACACTTTCAGTTTATGAAACACTTGGCTCCTTGAAGACATCAGGAATGGGATGGGGAAGTATAGGGGAGCCTGGGACAGCTTGCAGTGCCAGAAAGCAAAGAAGTGCTCAAAGCATGATGAGGACACAAGGGCCCAGGAGCCAGTTGGAAGGAGGTCCCACTGGCCAAATTGGGGGCAATTTAAGCATCAAAATGACTGACAGTAATGGACTATAGCGTATTGAAAAATGAGGAATCCAGTGGAGAAGGGAAAGCTCTTCTAACCTATGTAGAAAGATAATATAATTAGAAAATCATTTGGTAACCATCAAAATAATAATTGATTTAGGCAGGGATTAATCAATGGATGCTAAAACTACTGGATGAAAGTTTATGAGAAACAGGATAGGTCATCACAATGTATGTCCCTACATGATACAAAGGGGAAAAAAAGTAAGTTGACAGTGGAGAAACTTGACACCTCAACCAAGTGATTCAAGTTCAACATATAATGGTTCAAATTAATATAATTTATCTCCTGATATAATGTACTGAGAAAGATATATCACTTCTGTGATATTCTTGCCAAAAATGCAAAATTTCAACCTAATCATGAGGAAGCATCAGACAAATCCAAATTGAAGGATATTCTACAAAATAACTAGCCAATTTTTTTTTTATGTCAGGTCACAAAAGACAAAAACCAAGAAACTATTCCATATTAAAAAGGCAGGGATGCAAAAATTTAATGGAATAAGTGATCCTGGATTGACCCTGGACAAGAAATGACATTATTAGAACCTTAGAAGGATAATGGAAAAAACTCGAATAAAGTCTGTAGATTGTAGCAATTATACTGACTTTGATAATTGTGCTATGAATATGTCTGAGAATGTCCTTGAATTTTTAGAAAACACGCTGTGAAGTATTTAGGGGTAAGGGCAAATGCCTGCAGTTTACTCTGAAATAGCTAAATATTGAAGTATGTAGAGGGAGTGAGAAGGAAGAGATAATGATAACCAAAAAAATTAGGTAAATTTTTAACATTTGGGGAATCTGGGGGAAGGGTGTACAAGAATTCTTTTATTCTTCTTACAACTTTTCTATGAATCTGAGATGATCTCAAAATAAAAAGTTAAAAGAAATATTTTACCATCAATTATCTCTGGCTTTTTGTGTATAAGTTAAAAAAGAAGATTCTATCACATTCTTATTTTACAAACGTGGGCAACAAGAGTTTGGAGAACTGAAGGTACTTGCTCAAACTGTTAGTGGTGAATCAGGATTTGAACCCAGATCTCTAAGCTTCAGAGGCTCTCCATGTGAGTCTGCGGGATTAGTATGTCCCAGTACCTGATGGGGATGCACTCCTCTCTTAGGCCCTATTTTGAGAAATTACATCATTCAAACCATTCTCACCTCCCCTCTGCTCATCTCAGAATACTTAAGCAACTCAAGTGGACTGGGTCCCCTTTGTCTGCAGCACTACCTGGGAAGGGGTCCATGTAGATGCCCCTGAGTCAGGACTAACACACACCCATGAAGTAGACATCAAAGCCCCTAAGGCCCTTAGAGCTGCTGGATGGGTCACCATAGTAAAGGAATGAACTAGTGGATGAATGGAATCAACACTCACATAGACTCTCATTTTGGCCAAAAAACTTGGATAGTTGGAGGTGGCTCCTCTTCTAGGGGCCAGCTCAGAAAGTGCTGAGGAGAGGCAGCTCCAACTCTCTGCAGCCTTCAACATGCTTCTCCTCAGGAAACAAAAGGCCCCGCTATCCCCTTGGCATTCCCATTCCCCATGAGCCATCCACTGGAGGGTGTGGACCACAAGGTAGGAGAGACTGATCAGAAGGACAGGAAGAGTCCAAGAGCCAGTTAAGGCCTGGAGCCAGTAGGTAGGGCTCTGGAGTTGCATTCAGGCAGATGCAGGTCTTATTGGACCTGGAACTTTTACATTTTAAGAGACACTCTTTTAAGAAAAGAAATACAAGATTATAGATATAAAATGTATACCCCAAGTGAACATTTACTTAGAATGAGAAGGGGAGGGTATAGCTCAACCTGTACAGCGTGTGCTTAGCGTAAACAAGGTCCTGGGTTCAATACCACCTCTAAAAATAAATAAATAAATAAAATAAATTACTTTGCCCCCCCCAAAAAAAAATGGAAAAAGAAAAAAAGGACAGAGAAAATAGACATTAAAATTTTTTTCTTAAAAGAATGAGAAAAGAAGTCAAGATAAATCACAAATTTTAAAAGCTGAAAAATATCACAAACATCATAAAACCTGTTTGTATTAACTAGTTGCCTGCTATACCTCTATACTACTTTTTAACCGACTAGCTGCTGGTACTCCATATTTCAAATTTCTAACTGTGATTAAAAAATTTCATTCCTGCACATTTTATAAAAATATATGAGCATATGACTTGGCTCCCACCCTCCCCCACACACGCACAACCTTGAGAGGGGGTCTGAAGTGTAAACTAAATCGATTTCTATTCCACTCCTGGACAAAAAGTTTTTGAGCTTAGGAAGAGGATGAGCAGGAATTCTCCTTCCCAAGCTTGGTTACTCTAGGAAGGCCCAAGAGAACCTGCTGGCTCTCTCTCCTCCCCTTCTCCCCACAGAATGCAATTCTCAAGAAAACCGAGCCTTGGAAAGCTGAGGGCTCCAGCTGTGTGTGTTCCACAATGGAAAGGGTTAAACCTCTGACCAAAGCTGGATGTAGCCACAAGGCAGGCATCTTTCCTTACTTCTTAAGGGGCCCTGATCTTTCCTGCTTCAGGTTCTGAAGCACATCGTTCTTTCTGTCTGAAGCAGGACCCCTACAGACCCCACCTTCACCTCTTTTCCACACTGCTCAAGATTTAGGCATCTGTTAAGTATCAGTTTAGAAGTCAGTTTCTGGGGGGAGGGGTATAGCTCAGTAGTAGAGTGCATGCTTAGCATGTGTGAGGTCCTAGGTTCAATCCCCAGTACTTTCATCAAAAAAAAAAAAAAAAAAAAAAGGTCAGTTTCTCAGGAGGGCTTTGTCTGATCTCATTTCCCTTAAATTAAATCACTATAATTATTTATCCACTGTACTCCTATCCTGCTAGCCTCACAAAGTCTGGGAACTTGTCTATCCATCTCATTGGTGCCTGCATTTTTTTTGCAGTTCGTGGCATAGTGTCTAGGGCACAGTGCCTGGCACACCGTGGTGCTCAAACAATATTTTAGAGTAAATGAAGGAAGGAAGGAACCTGATTTTGATGAGTGAGGAAACGGGAAATATGGGTACAGCGCCCCCCCTGCTGGACACTTGGAGTACTAGGGATGCAGGACTCCTCTCAGTGCTGGGAAAAATAATGGGGTGGTAAATTTTTTTACATGTAGAATAGTCTTGGGACCCCCAACCTCATGCCAAGACTCCTACTGATTTATGCCTTCCCACTTCTATCAACTCCACCACAACTCTCCTCCAAACTTTCAGGGCACTCATCGTCCGCCACACTGCAGACCACCTTACCCCTAACTCCATAGTGACATCGCCTGATATTCCCCACTATTAATACCCCTCCCTCCTGGATCTTTAGCTTTGAATAAGAATAGGCCCAGATTCTTCCATCGATCCCCTTTCCTTCTCCTCCCTAATCAATCAATCAAAAGTGATTGGCTGGGTCATTGGGGCAGATGGATGTGAGGAAGGAATGGTGGGCAGGGAACATGGACAGTTGGTGGGATGGGGGTGGGGGTGAGTGAATGTGTTTCCAAAATAGGGTCCTACTAATATTATGGCTAAAACAAAAGATTTGTTCTTGGGGGGATGAGAGGGATGGGAAGTCCTGAGATGATATATTTAGAAGATGGTGAATGAGAAGTTCCCATCCACTGCCTCGATTGAAAAAGCATAAAATAGCTCCAGATTATATAGCACAATGCGGGGAATCACAGAAGTTTGGACTAAGAGAAACATAGAGTTTCACTGAGGGAGGAATGGGTTCCAGCAAACAGGACAGAGGCTCAAAGAAGAAGTTAGAGGTTCAGTGAGGGGAGTTGGGGCTCAGTGCTAAAGACAAGGGAGGAGACAGAGCAGGCAAGAGGAAATCTTGGATGAGGGTAAGAAGGGGAAGAGGGTGGGGTCAAGGAGAGATAGATGTCTCATTCCCTCTCTGCTGGGGAGGGGAGACCCAACCACACCTGTGTTTCTCTATAATGGTTCCCATCCCTGGCCCCTCTCCCAGCAGTGCCCCAAGTGGGGCAAGGGAAGAGTGACAGTTACTTAATGACCCTGAGTCCCACTAGCTCCTCTAAGCATCCTGTGGTCACTGGAGGGCTAAAGGGGGCTAAAGCCAAAGTCCGGTTTATTAATCTCTGGCCCCAAAGGTCAGCTTCAGGGGCAAAGGGAGTGATGTTGCCACAGTGGGAGCCTCCAGGGACCCCACAACAGTGAAGCTGTGATGCACAGCCTGGTTTCCCTGTCTGTATCCTTGGAGCCCCATGATCCCCCCTCCACACACGCACGCGCACACACACATTCATACCCACCCTCCATCCAGTCGTGCCTGACACTTCTGCCTGTGAGGCATCTCAGATTTTTGTGTCTGGAGTTTTGAGTAGCTAGAGATCATAAAAGCAGGAACTTGGATGGAATTATTTACTACTACTCTCACCCTCAAGACTAAGCCCTAAGAGTCCATAAACTCACTGGTGAACTCAGTGGGAAAGCACCAGTCTGGTAGTCAGGAAGGATGGCCACAATTTGCAGTCTGGCCTTGGGCAAACCACTTAACCTCTATGGATTTTAGTTTTCTGATGTATAAAATGAAGGGGTTGAATCAGATGACCTCTGGCAATCTTTCCAAATAAACAATCTAAGATTCTAAGGAATTAAGTGGGAACAGGGACAGTAGGAGATAGAGTAGGCATTAGGCTAGGTTTAGAAGGTGGTAAAAAGAATTCTTAGACTTAGAAATAAAACCTGGATTCTAATTTAGGGCATTATTAATTATGGAATACTGAGCAAGCCATTCATTTATTCATTCAGCAAACATTTTTTAAGCAATTACTCTAGTCCAAACTTTGTGTTGTATGCTGGGCACGCAATGAACCAGACAGACATAGTCCTGGCCTCATGGAGTTTACATTCTAGTAGCCAGTGTGAGAGAAAGATGAATAATAAATATAATAAAGTGGGGACAAATGGTCTGTTATAGAAGTGCAGAGTATTATAAGGACATGTAAGAGTGGTGTTGGGTAAGTGAGTGGGCAGAAGCAAAGAGATCCCTGGACAAAGTATGACATCTGTGTTGGAGTCTAAAGAATGAATAGTGATCAGCAAAGTGAAGTATGAGACATGGTGCTATGGGCAGAGGGTAAGCATGGGAAATGCCAGGAAGGAGAGAGCAAGGCATATGGAGGCCCCAGAACACTAATTGTGACAGGAGTGAGGACCATAAGGTTAAAGGCAAGTCTGGTATTGGGGTCAGAGACCTGCCTCACCTGCAAAACTGAGATAACCACATGCCGGTCATGCCTCCCTCCTTTCCAGCAGCCCTGTTTTCCAGGGTCTGGTGAGATAATGCCCAGGGAAACACTTTGTGTTTGGAAAAGCATTGTACAAAGTAATGCACAGACAATGGAAAGAAGCTATGGATCACTGAGGATCAAACTGGTCAATCCAGCTTAAGCTAACTTCCACAGAAACAGTGGGAAATTAACCAAAACTGAGGCACTGAGCCTCTGGTAAATTTGTCCAAGGTCACAGAACTGGGAAAGGGTAGGACTGGGGTTTGAATGGAAAGCCTGACCCAGACTCTTTGCAGAAGAGGGAGGGGAATTGTTCTAAAGATCATAGTGTGTAAAGGCTATCCAGGTCAGTTTCAATTCAATGGAAAAAAGAACTTTCTAATAATCCCCACTATGAAGGGATGGGGAAGGCTTCCAGAAGCAGTAAGTTCTCTGTTGATGGAGGTTTGCAAGCTGAGTCTAGGAAATGGTCGATACTGAGTTTGGGGTCTGGCAGGGAATCTGCTGATCTGCAAAGTCACTTTGGCTCTAAGAGTCACAGAATCAAGGATTCTGGGTCTCCCTTCTGTTTGCTCCCTATCCCATCCTTTAATAGAATAGCAGTGGGGGCATCTCGTCTCAGAACCTCAAAATGTGACTTGAATTCAGGAGAAAATGAAGGGGAAAAGGGATAACTTCTATACAACTCTTTTTCTCTTGCCCTTCTTCCATCATGGCCAAACCACAGGACCCCAATGGTGAGGAGTGGGAAGAGATGGTCCTGTGCCATCTGGAGGCTTTGACCCCAGAGTGGCTTATATAGTGTTTGGTGCTGTCTCTGATGTCATCACTGAGATGCACAGTCTAGTAAGTATGAGCACAGACTAAGGCACTGGACACTTCTTGTTTCTCTATTTGAAAATGGAGACAGCAATTCCACATCATGAGGTTATTGGAGCGTTACATGAGCTAATGAAGGGCCTTGACAAAGTGTCTGGTACATGGTAAACACTTAACCATGTTAGCTCTTATTTTGTTGTTGTTACTGACTGGGAGAATTTGAGGAAGTTATTCAAACAGCCTGTGCTTCAGTTTTCTCTTCTGTTAAATGAGGGGATAACATCTCTCTTATAGGGTGGTTAAAGGGGGTATGCCCTGCACACAGAGGTTAGATATTTCTCTCCTTCCTCTAGTGGAGGGGCGTCAAGGATACCTTGACACCTTTTGTCCTATTCTTGTTCTGTAGTTATCACAGATTCAGCAAGGAGGAAGAGGCCTTAGAAATCGTAAATCTACCTTCCCACTTGATAGATAGGAAAACTGAGGCCCAGAAGAGATTTGCTCAAGGTCACACAGTGAGTTAGTGATAGAGCTACGACTAGAACCAGAACTTTCCTACCATTCCATTCTATCTCTATTATTGACAGAATGTCAAATGAATGTGAGATTGAAGATTGAATGAAAGGAGTACAGGTCTCTCTGTTCGTATTCACAGGGTCATGGAGAACTTCCTAAAGTGGGAACCAAGCTTTGTGGCTGTTCCTCAAACAAGCTGTTCACTGTCAAGCCCTCTTACTTCCATTTCTGCTGTTCCTTTCCTCTGTAATACCCTGCCCTCCCTGGTTTCAAACTCCTATGCAAGATCCAATGCAATGCCACCTCCCCTGTGAAGCCTTCCATAACAGTTAAAAATGAGTCAGCTTTCATTGTTTCCATAGTGCATTACATATGCCTCTATAATAGATTCCAGGCACAATCTGGTAGGATATATCTCTTTTACATGTTCTTTCTACTAATTTTCTCCCCACTAAACAGACACGGAAATCAAGATTCAGAAACCAATCCTGAATTTGAAGCTCTGTTCCCTGTTTGAAAGTGAGAAATACTAGGAAACCTGAGTTTCTAATTATTATTATTAGCTAGCTATGGGACCTGAAAAAGTCACTTGGATTTCAGATCTTATTTCCACATTTACAAAATGGGGTGGGAGAAGACAAAATCTGAAGATACTAAATTATAAGCCTCTTCTAATAGAAAAAATCAAGTATAAATTATCAAATCTGAATGTTAATTCCAGAGTCAGCCTACCAGGGTTTGAATCCTGATTCTATCGCTTAACTCTGTGAACTTCACCAAGTTACTTAACCCTTCTGTGCTTGGCTCTCTCTGTAATATGGGAACAAAAACCATGCCTATCTCATAAATTTGGTGTGAAAATTAAATGACATAATTTATGTAAAGCACTCAGCACAGTGCCTGGCACATAGTAAACCTTCAAAAAGCATTAAATATTTAATTTTTTCCCCACTGATAATTCTAGGTTCACAATCTCAGAATCTAAAAAAGACATCTTCAGCTTCAATATCCTCAAAGCAAGATATGTGTCTTTCTTCATTTTGTTAGGGGTCTGCATAGCAGAGTGGTTAAGAATATGGCTTTGAAACCATCAAAAAGTAAGGGTAAGGGGGAGGGTATAGCTCAAGTGGTAGAGTGCATACTTAGCATGCACAAGGTCCTGGGTTCAATCCCCAGCACCTCCTCTCTAAACAAACAAACAAACCTAATGAACCATGTTCCCCCCACCAAAAAAAAAAGTAAAGGTAAAAAAGCAGCATGCTCAGAATTGTGAGGTTCAGAAAATTCCCCTCCCATGCAGCCTTTCTTGGGTGGTTACCTGAGGATGCTTTTCAGGTGTGAACCAAGAAAGAGGTCAATGTAAGATGCAGGAAACAGTGGCTCTAACCACTGTAGTGAGAGGTTGTGAAAGTGACAGGGTGACAGCTGTGAAACAAGTCCAGAGAGCAACCAGGAGGGAGGACTTCATGTAAGAGCTTAGTGGAAGAGATAATACAATGGAGCCCTTGAAAGCAGTTGAGGATATTTCAGTGACAAATGCTGTGGAAGAGAGAGAGAGGCAGAGAGTCCAGGGGAAATAAAATGCAGTATAAAAAAAGAAATGTCCAAGTATACTAGTTGGCAATGCAGCAAACATTTCTATAAACATTGGTTATCAATTTAGTTTAAAATGGTGATTCAACTGTATTGGGAGGAAGGGGGGTAGGGGGGTGGGTCCTGTACATGAGGTAAGTCCTCATTTTCCTGTAACAGGAAATCAATAGATAATATCTAAAGTTGATAAATCAAGGAACAGAGGTACATGCATATTATTTAGAGACATGGAGGTATCGTCCAGAAGAAATGACTCAAAGAGTGGTTGCCTCATGGGAGTGGAGGGGGTGGGGTAGTCAGGGGACTGTTGTCTTTCATTATAATTCTTTCAATATTAATTGATTTTTTTAACCACATGCATTAATTACTTTAACTGCTAGATCTGGAATGCACCCTTTGTGAGTCGAGGCAAGTCACTTAACTCCACAAAGTCTCAGTTCCCTCTCCAGTAAAATGGGAATCATATTAGGATGGTTGAAGACAGAAAGAGACAATACACACAAAGCACTCAGTGCACGCCTGGTATATAATCAGTTCTCAAACAGTCACTGCAGTATCAGGAAAGAGTAAGTTAAGGACTAGGCTAAAGCAGTATTGCGGAAATGACAGCATTTGGTTAGACACCCTGCTTCTTGCCTCCATGGTACATGACACTCATTGGACACATACAAATGGACACCAGGTCAATGACAGCTGGATGAGTTCTGACTCACAGGCCAGACTAGCATTACAGTGAGGATCACTGAAAGGATCAGCAGATTAGCAGCCATGAGGGGAATTACAGTTGGGCCTGGCAAATTCCACTGCAAGAGTACACCTGGTGAGTTACAGTTGCTGGACATTGGGCTATACAGGCTCATCATTTCCCCCTCTTGCTTGTACCTTGTGGGGGATGTGTCAGAAGGAAAAGATTTAGAGGCTGTCAGGGTGAGGGTCAAAGGTCAGCTGGGGTCAGGAAGTCTATTTCACTGAGGTCACTCTAGTCTCCTTTCAATGTAATGAAGCCATTATTGGTGAAAGCAAGTGCCTGGCGTCTTGCTCTGTGAAGCAAGGCCCACATGGGGAGCAGGACTGAAAGAAGGAAGGGGACTCCCTTGGCTCATCTTCTTTCTGCCAGTTCAACAGGCCTAAGAGATGAGAGGTGCACAATCCTGCTTGATGTAGGAAGCCCTAGTCCTTGGAGAGGGATGAAGATGACAGCATGGGGTGAAAACAGATTGTTTCTCAACCTAATTAGGAATAGGGTCTCTCTGTCTCTCTCTCTCTCACACACACACACACACATCATATCACTTTAGAATGTCAGAAATGGAATACGTATTTGTCTAATAACTAATCCAACTTCCTCATTTTACCTTAAAGGTTAAAACTGGGTGCCTTTCTTGAGATCACAGAGCAAGTTAACAGGCTGGAACTATATGTACCACACATTTTACTTAATTATTTGTTTATTATGTGTCCCTCTCCTCTAGAATATAAGTTCTTTGAGCACTGGAACTTCATCTGTTTTGTTCTCTGATGTATCCCCAGTGCTTCAAACAGTGCCACCTGATGCATAATAGATGCTCAATAAATGTTTGTTAGGTGACTTAATGAATGAACAGATGAATGAATGGAAACACTGCACACATCATATTCCCTTTCTGATAAATCACAGGGCACATTACCATATTACAGGCTTTACAAAGTCCTGCAAAGGAAACGTAGTTAACATACCATTTTCCAAACGATTTCATTATAGAAAATGTTTTAAAATGGTAAGATTATTAATCATCCCATAGGACTAGTATCCTGAGGGACACATCGTGGAAAATACTTTCCTCAAATGCATACCATCATTCATATTAGCAGATGGTCAAGGCTTTAATTCCAAACAACCACCCTGGACCCCACCACAGTGTTCTTAAAATACCTCAGAATTAAGAGCTGGATGTGGATGATTGCTCCAAAGAGGACCTGTTTTGGCTCTGGCCATCTCTTTGATTTAGAAAGCCAAGGAGATTGGGGCAGGTGATCGATAGAAACAACAGACTAGAGCTCTGACCCAGGGAGAAGGAATCACAAGCTTGGTTCTATTTACTAATCATATTGACTATATAGTCTCTCCCCACAGTCCTTTGCTTGCACATATTTTGTTCCTCATTGGTAAAATGGGGACAGTACCACTTATGATAACAACATACTAGGACTGTGGAAAGAATGTGAGCTTTGGAGTCAAACATGTGGGTTCAAATATGCCTCTGCCTTGTAGTAGCTGAGCTACATTAGCCAAGCTATATTGGTTCATTAAGCTTCAGTTTCTTCTCCTGTAAGGTGGGAATATTAATATCTATTACTCAGAATTATTGGCAGGCTTGAATGAGATAAGAAAATTGTATTCTTGATAAATAATAGCTGTTATTAGTATTACTTATCAGAATATAAGCTCCACAAAGGTGGAAATTTTTTTTGTATTGCTTATTCCTAACACTTAGAACAATGCCTGCCACAGAGGAAGTGCTGAATAAATATATTTTTTAATGTTAATGAGTTATTATTACTATTACTCTTTCAACTCTTCCTTTTGTGAGGATACAAACCTACACAAGAGGAACTTAGCAAAGTAATTTAAAGGGTAGATGTTCTTTGTGTTGATACTAGACACTATTATCTAAAGAGCCCTCTGGATTTATTTTCCTAGATAATATTATTCCCAGAAACCAATACACAGAAAATATGCAATACTTAGCTATATCAGGTCTTGTCTCCCTCACTAGACTGTAACTTCTTGGAAGGAAGGAAATGTTTCTTCTTTACATTTTCGTTGGTACGCTTATGGTCATTACGGTACTTAGTGCATATTACTTAACTGATTCCTCCACTAAACTTGTGAGGTAGCACAGTGACTGGATCATAGTAGATACCTAAAAAGTTTCCACTGAGACGGGGACCAATGAACGAAGAAAATTTAGTCAAGAGTAACCATCTCCTACATGAACAAACCACTGGGGATGAGAAATCAGTTATGCTTGAAGTCATGTGTCCCTTCCTAAAGCATGCTCTGCCTCCACATATGCAACTTTATGAAGTCCTGACCCCTGCTGGGTTTGTATTCTTTAGACTTGAGAGAGACAGCTGAGAAGAATAAGCATTATGACTATTGTAATAACATTCCTTTTTTCAATCAAATATTCTATTCAGGGAACTCTTCTTGGATGACTTCTGTGGGCCAGGGACTGTGCTAAGCACCAGTAAGGATACGAGAAAAGATGCAGAAAGACATGAATGGCCAAGTTCTCAGGGAGCAAATGATCTAGCATGTTCTAGATCATAGAGACAAGCAAGTGCACAATAGCTATATTAACAGTAATAATTTACATTATTAAGAACTAAGTATATGTCAACTTTTTTTAAAGCTTCACTTACATGATTTAACTTTATCTTCATAATAACTCTGCTAAATCTCACTGTCCCTATTGGGCAGAGGAGGAAACTGAGGTATAGTGAGGTTAAAGAAGTTGCCCCAGATCTCAGAGTTGTAAATAGCTATTCAAACATGGACAATGGGATTCCAATACCTGTGCTCCTATGGAAAGTGCTAATAATTAGAGAAATAATTTGAAAACAGAGACTAGCCTCTCTTCTAGTCTCATTATAAATGAATCAGAAAATATTATCTCCTCTTTCCTCACGCTCTGTGGCTACATACATAACTATACCCATTATTCTGAAGGGGAGATTGAGATACTTCACTATGCTCACAGAATCATGTACTGCTGGAAATACCCTCTTTTTAGAGTTCAAGAAAGTCTCTTCATTCCTCTAAAATGTGTCAAGGTCACTGAGGGGTTAAGAATAACCAGGTTTGCTGGGAAGGACTTGGAGGTGAGAACTCAGGAAGGCATTCTCGAAGCTGGGAGTTGGGAACCAGGAGAACGTGGCTTTATTCAGCACCGTGGACAGAGCTCCCGGAACCCTCAGGACCATGGACAGAGGGGCTGGTTGCTCCTGCCGGGAGCAAGTCCCACTTGAGAGCAGAGCGAGAGAAAGCAGAGCGCTAAATTCCCTTACTCTCTCTTTTCTTCAGCCACACCTCAATCACCTGTTCCTGAATCTCAGGAATAGAGATACAGAGAATGAGTAAATTTTAAGGGCGCTAGTAACGGAAGGAGATAAGACTGTTAGGTGGGGAGGATTATATAAATAAAAATGACTGGCTGATGTACTCGCATAACTCTTGGAAGATTTAAATTAGGGTCCTCACTTGGGAGTGGGGCATTGTTAATGACATTTGTAAATTATTTTTATTTTTTAGGCTGAGTAACAAAGGGTCATAGTTGTCCTTTTTATCACCCAAAGTCCTATCCTCCATCTCTTATTACTCAAGTTTTAGTCTCTTGGAGAGCACTCCAAGTAGGAAAGAGAAATACTCTCTCCTCAGCTCCTTGCTCTCCTCATCTTCTACTTCCCTACCCCAACTCATCCCCTTTCTCTCTTTCTCAAATATGCGCGCGAGCGCGCACACACACAAGCACACACACACGGGCGTAGGGTAAGAGCCACGAGAGGTTCTGCACATTTGGTGGAGAAGATTGAATTCAGAGTGAGCGGATGCCCCTGAAAGCAGGCTCTGTCCCTTTAAATGGGTTGTAGCAGTGGGGGAGGGGAACTGGCCGGAGCTGGCATTGTCCAGTTTGAACTGAGCACCGGAAGTGAAGGGGCAGGGCCAGGGCCGTGCACTGAGCCCGGACCATTGTCCATCTCCGACCAGGGCACTAGCCACCCCCCTGGCCAACCCCCTTTATCTTCTAGAAGGGGAGGGTACGTCTTCAAATGAGGAGATCCTCTACTCCAGTCCCCCCACCAACCTCGGTATGGGGAAGGGAGCGCACTTTAGGATGGGACTCTGAAAAGAGGAGGGTCTAGGAACCTGAGTGTCAGGGTACTGGAGTAAATGCCTCCACCCACCTAACCACCTAGTTCCTCTCCCAGCAACGGATAAGAGATAGGAATGGGGGATGAAGGCAGTTGGCGGAAAGAGGAGCACACTTCAAGCCTCTTAGGGTTCCTTCTGTTCTCTCAGGGAGCTCCACGTGGGGTCAGTTTTAGACACATATTTGGAAGGAAACAAGGAAGGATTCTGTATGCAAAGTCAATTAGGAGAGCTTTGAGAGATCCAAAAAAACTCAGTCGGAAACTCAGGGAGGTACAGATTCAGTTAGTCAGAGAAAGACTTTTGAAAGGCAGCGCCTAGGTCAGGACCGGAGATCAGCCCTGCTGGGTCTCCAGCCTCCCCTCTGCTACCCCACCCTAGGCTTCCTAGTGTCCTAAACTCCAGGTCTATCTAAGCACAAGGAGGTGGGGGGTGAGAGCGGGTCAGCGCCGAGCTGCCGGGTCAGTTCGGAGGCCTGAAGGGGAAGGGAGGGGGAGGGGCGCTCAAGGGCTGGAGGAGGGGGAGGGCTCATCCATTTCTCCCTTGACAGGTGGTTTGTGTCTCTGATTGGCCAGCTCTGCCAGGCTCACACCTCCCTCCCCCAACTCTCTGGAATGTATAATTATCAGCACGGGGGGTGGGGGTGGTGTGTGAGTGTGTGTGGGAGCAGTCACGTGGCTTTAAAACTACCCCCCCACAGGCCCCCCCACATGTATGCTGCTTTGGGGACCCCCACTGAGTCCTTAAAGTGCAGGATCCCAAATTCCCGGGTACTCAAGACTTCTAGGGCTGACGGCCCCCATTTCCAGATGTGTGTGTGGGGAGGGGGTGTCAAGCCTCAAGGTTCTGAGAAGGGACACCCCAGAGGTGTCAGAGACCGCGGCGGTGGGGGAGGGCCAGAGCTGGAGCCGGAGGGAAAGGGAGGGGAAAGAAGAGGGAGGGGAGGGGAGGGGGGCTGCCCGCGGGGGGTTGGGTCATTGTCTTTTAGAATTTGGGAGCCTTTGAAAAGCCGTGGGCCCTCCCACCGCTATTGTGCTGGGGAAGATGTAGCAGCCTCTTCTTCGAGCCACCCCTTTGCCTTCGGACTTCTCTGGGGCCAGCAGCCGCCGGACCAGGGGCCCGGGGCCGCGGGCTCAGCCGACTACCATGGGCTCTGTGTCAAACCAGCAGTTTGCAGGTTCGACCTCGGGACTTACTAGGGACACCTTGGGCTGCAGGGACGCCCGGAAGCCACATAAAAGGGAGAAGGGGAACTGTCCCCCAGACTAGCCGAAGGACCTTAAGTCTGTGCGGCCTCCAGCTTCAGGGGGCCACCTCTGGAGCAAGGAACCCTGGTGTCCCAGAGGCGTGCAAGCCGAGGCTACGGGGGCGGAGGGAGAGAAGAGGAGGGGCCTGTCCGGCCGTCTGTCCCCGGGCAACGTGTTGTGGGAAGATGAGCAAAACTTTCGGGGCACCACTGGCCTCAGTGTAAGCTTGGGGAACGCGGGAGGAGGCCGGGACAGGTATTTTCTCGCCGGCTCCTTGGTAGCTGCAGCCTCCTGGGTGTCCACTCACGGGCTAGACACTCGGGTCTCCCTGCTGGGTCTCTGATAGGGTCCTCCAATTCCGTGGCCCCCCACCCCCAGCTGAGCGCCCTCCCAATCTCCAGGTGGCTGCGCCAAGGCGCCGGAGGAGGCGCCGGAGGACGCGGCCCGGGCGGCCGAGGAGCCGCAGCTGCTGCACGGTGCCGGCATCTGTAAGTGGTTCAACGTGCGCATGGGTTTCGGCTTCCTGTCCATGACCGCCCGTGCCGGGGTCGCACTCGACCCCCCGGTGGATGTATTTGTGCACCAGGTGAGACCGAATCTGGTAACTTTGCCTGGGTAAGGGGATATTGGCGGGCGCATCCAAGGGTGGGCGGAAGGATTCGGCTGTTGCATTGAGGCATATCAAGGGTCCTCATTGTGCGTTCCCATGTTTGCCGTGGCACACCAGTTCCAAATCCCCGTTAACTTCAACGGAACAAGAGTTGGGGGCAGAGCCGATTATCAGCACCCCCATCGCCTTCCAGGAACCCGCTGGCTTACCACGTGTCTGTTACCTCTTTCCCCTGGGCAGGGGGCAGGGAGGTGACCCCATGTGGCAGAACTAAGGTTGTATTGTGCTTGCCGGTGGGGGGAGGGCGAGGAGGCCGGCCAGGGAAGCACATGCCCGGCTGGAACACGGCCCTGAGCATCCGCGCCTTTCACTAACCAGTGAATTGAGCTTCTCTCCTGGAGAGAGGGAGGGAGACCACTCTGGGATCCAACGGGGTAAAGCTGAGAAGTTAGCAGGGTCTCTTCACCCAGGTGGTCACCCAAAACTCAACCTCTGAGGCCTGGGTGAATTTGGCAGATCCTTAAAAGAATTTGGGGGCCTGAAAACTCCCCAAGAGGACACCTCTCAGGCACACAGTTGACCAGCTGGGCTTTAGTTGTCCATTTCCTATCAGGAAAGAAAACTCAAAGAATCCAGGCCTTAGATTCCTGGGCCAGGCTGGGAGGGAGTTAGGTCACAACCCCAAGTTCTCAGTTAAAGCAAGGCAGCACAGTGGGGGTGAAATTCAGTGTCGCAGGGCAGGGGGTGGAGGGAGGCTAGCTCCTGGACCTGTTCTCCTCAGCTTGGCATTTATGGCCCCAGACAGCCATTGACTGCTGTCCTAACAGTCCCAGCCTCAAACAAGGAACCAGAGACTTCAGGTTTCCCTCCTCCTCCGTGGCCACCCTTTCCTGAATATCTTATAAGTGTTTCTGGGGTCCTGGGACACCAGCCACACAAAACAACCATGTAAAGGAAGTTGTGGCATGTGTTCCCTCCACCTTTAGAGGTTTGGAGTAGGACCTAAGAAGAAATTGCTAACCCCAGACCCAGTAGGCTGACACCCAGGCCGGGCATGGAGGGGTTACTTCGGGGAGGTTGGCTTTAGGAGCTGTGGGGGAGGGGAAAGGAGGATGTGGGGATTAAGGGTTGGAGCCTGAGGGATGGTATTCTGGAGGGGGAGGGGTGGAGAAGGGAGATGCTGGGTGGACTGGTTGGAGGCAGCAAGGAAGTCTCTGAGCATGGCCCTCAGTGAGGACACAGAATAGGGGGAACAAGAGAGATAGAGGATGCAGGGAGATAGGGACCCACCAGTTAATGTTGGGGTCACTGGGCTACCAGTACATCTGCCAGAAAGGTCTGCAGCAGGATGCTTGGCTATCACCTTGCTTCGCCCAATCCCCTCCTTTACCTCCTTCCCATCAGACACCTAATTCTGGCTGGTGGCTTTCACCCCCTCTCTGTCTCATTTACATATGTGAATGATAACCCACAGGAAGTAATTGTGGCAGAAAGAGGGGAATTGGCCTCTTCAGATCTATTAAATCACTTTATTACAGGAACCAGCTTTGAATGGCCCTCCTCAGCAGGGTGGCCAGCTCCCCCACTCTCCCATTTATCTGATCACAAAGAGATTAAAATCTCTCCTGGTCTGGAGACAGCTTCCCCAACTTTGGGAGGTTTGGAATAAGTCAGACCCAACATTTTCTTGCCTTCCTTCCAAAGGTTGCTAAATAGGAAAGGCAGAGGGGAATGTAGTCCCTCTGGGGTTCTTTGGTGATATCCAACTCCCAAGAAAGGGTTTCCTGAGCAAATGAATCTGTGCCTCAGCCCACCTACTATTAGGATCTAAAGCAGCTGGGAAATACTGGATGGCATAAAGGAAAGGAGGATCTTCAGGTCTGGGGAGTGGAGCCCACACTACGCTGTTCCAGATGGGTTAGCTAGGAGATAATCTGGACTTCGGGGTCTTGGAATGTCCAGGGACATTCCACAGTTGAATAAGTTATCAAGAGAAAGTTGAGCTGGGATAAGGAATCAAGAGTTTGTCTCCCTAACACCCCCACCAACAGTCACAGAGGACAATGGTGGAAATTCCCTGAGCCTTACCTGGCAGCTCTGTCTTTAGACAGCATGCTGCTGGGGCTTAGGTTGATCCTCAACCCCTATTGCAGCAATTAGACTAGTGATCCCAGCTCTTGCACTCGAGAAATTTGAAATATCTCCCTGGGGATCTAATGTAGAAGAATTAGGTAGACGTAGGACAACCCTTAAAAATTGTCCTGGGGGAGGAGAGTGTGCCCAAAGTTGGCGAGAGAGTAAGACATTTCTCTTTAACAAGAAAACCTCCCCTTTGGCTGCTGCTGGTGGGCACCTTGGAGTTGCTGTGTCGGTGGTGAGAAGGATAATTGTCCTAAGATAGTATCTGCCAGGGGAGGGAATCAGGGATCCCCTTTCCTAAGGAAAGAAGAAAGAGGGAGAAAGCAATTAAACATTTTCTTCCCTTCCAAGGTTGTGGCTATTTGGTTCCCAACACACTGTTCACTACTCTTATGCTCCTTGTCAAACACTCAGTGTCCGATGCCAGCAATGGATAAATGGGAAAGAAAACCCATCCTTAGCCTTAAAGAAATGAGTAAATAAAACCCATAAAGCAAAGAGACTATAACAACCCTTTCACTCAACCACAGGTCTTAAGCTAGAACTCTCCTTGTCCCTGAATTTGGAGGAATTTAAGAATCATAATAATGGCAGGTGGCCAGCTCTTAAACAAAGGTTCCTTAACCTCAGCATTATTGACATTTTGAGCTGGATAATTTCTCATTATGGGCATCTCTCAGTTGTGACATCCTAAAACATCTCCAGACATTGCCAAATGCCTTTGGGGAGGCAAAATCACCCCTAGTTAAGAAACACCAAAAGCTGGAGCAAGAAAGAGCTAACTATCCTGTTTTCCTGAGATTCACCAAGAATTCTGAGTTCTCCATGGCCATTTTATAAGTTTTGACTTATCTCATGTTTCCTGTGGCTCAACTCCCAACCGCCCAAGATTTGTAGAATTTTAAAATGAGGAAATGAGTCCCTGCTTTCTCCCACAGCTCCTTAGAACCCAAATCTGTTTAAAATGGCTTTCTGGCTAAAATGCTGTCATAGAAGGTTTGGAGGTGAAAGAAGGGCCCGAATTTGACCAAGGGACCAAGTTGGAGTTAGGAGAAGAAATGTCCATTATTGAGAAACTGCTGAAGCCACGTGGCCTACTTTTTCTAAGAAGGATGAGTGGGGGTGGTGAGAACAAACTCAGGCCAGTCTAGATTAGGACTCTGGGTTTGGGGGCAGGGAGAATGTAAAGGTTTATAACCTTATCAGTGCCTCTGATTGCCAGCCTTAGGTTTAGTTATTGATGTCCTCCTCTCATCCCCTCCCCTTAATAAACTATAAGTTCTTTGAAGAGAGCGACCAGCAGTCTGGTTAGTTTTCTAGTATGCACTTTGTGGGCTGAATAAATGAATATGGAGAACTAAGGGGCCCCTGAGGAATCTGGAGTACACTAACAGTTGGGGGTCCTTGTCAGCAGAAGTCTTCCTCCAGACAAAACGACTGGAGATAAAGAGGAAATGTTAAATGATAGTTGCTCTCTTTCTGGACTAGTGTCTGAATAGGGCCTGGCACTCAGTAGAAACACCACGAAAGTTTGTAGAGTGAATGTCAGTGGATCACAGTTGTGCTGCAGATAGGATATTGAAGCCACAGGTTTGGCAGTCATTCATCAGTTATTTCATTTCTATCTTAAGGAAAGTTTGTTTTTAATGAGTGAATTCTTTTAGGAAGTTGGTAGAGAAGCTGAGTTAGTTTGAGCATTATGGCATCTTCTTGGGTGCTTCCCTTTCTGAAGAGACATGCTTTCTAGATAATGTCTCAAGTAAAGGCTGTGCCACCATCCTGAGCAAAGCTTCTACTGTGAGAAACTTTGGTGACACTACTGCTTGCCATATAAGTGGTTTTCAGTGACTTTCCCCATGGCAATGTTTCTGGAACCTTCCTAGTCAAACTGTCATACTCCTCAGCCTATTGGAATTCAGTGTTGTTTTTTTTTGAAAAACAGCCCTAGGCAAATCACCCCTCCCTTCTTCCTGCAGGCATGAGTAGCAATTACTATCAGTGTTAAATCTGGGAGGTCAAAGGAGGTGGGGAAGGACAAAACTTTCTAGAATAGAACGTAATTAGTACATATGAATTTTAAATTATCTCAGATTGGAGTTACTTAATTCAAACTGGAAAAGAGAGTAAATGGCTTTTGTCAACAGAGCAGAAAAACTGGGTTTCTGGCTTAAAACTCCAGGGTCCTTTCTTCACTCTTTGGGTGGGTGGGGTGAGGAATGAACACCCCAACTTTATAGGGACCTACCCTGAGGTGGCTCATCTTTAGAGTTCAGCCGCCTTGCAACTCCATCTTCCTAAGGACAGAGAAGAGCTGTGAAGATCAGCGAATACTTGTGCTCACAGTTGAGAACCAGGCAGCTCCTTCCTCTCCTGCTCCTGGCTTCCTCTGACTGCCTTTGTGCAGACAGGCTGATGAGCAGCACCACCTGGTGGAGAACTCCAGGCAGGAGCTGGTGGTCCTGACTGTGTCTTAGCAAAGGTGATGGGGGAGTTGTCTGCTGGTAGCCTTTGGTTCTAGACAGATCTCTTTCCCCACCCTTCCTGACACACACTATAAAAATAAACTGTTTCTGGCAGAACCGGTTGGTTTCCTAGCCCCTACCAAACCCCACCTTCAGGTATAAAGCTTAGGTTGGACTGTGAGGACATCTTGGGACTAAGTCATTAAAATTACTTTCATCTATTCATCAGCTGCATTTTACTTTTTAAATGTAGCTATTCAAAAGTTGTAAAATGTCTATGCGTCTGTGCATCTTGCGTCTTACTGCATAGTGTTGGACATAGTCAGGCTAGTTGAAATCAGCCTGGTGCTCTCACACTGAATTTGGGCAAGGGTTTAACCACTCTGCCTCCATGACCTCAGCTGTAACACAGGAGTCACAATAAGGCCTACTTTATAGGCTCGGTGTGAGGTGTTAACAACATGTATAGTGCTTAAAACACTGCTTCTTAGCCTATAGTAAGCATTAATAAATATTAGCAGTTTTGAGTACACTTAGATTAGTCTACAAATGTTTGTGCACTGCTAGGCACCTAGAACTGGGGGTGTAGACATGCACTAGGTAGTCTCGAGCTGGAATGGCCCTGGCTATTAAAAGACAAAAACCCAGGCCTCAATCCTTGTGAACAAAGGGAGTGCCCTGAAATCCTGACTATCACTTATTGTCAGAAGGAGCAATGTGACTAAATATGGGCAATGTTAGATCTAGATGGTTAAGATTAAGTCTGATCCCTTGCTCTTACAAATGATTCTATAACCAGAACTTATCCAAATTTTATAGAACAAGTTGAGGGGAACTCAGGATTTTGTGGGCTTTTTACTGAACATTCCCTGAGTCACCCTTAAGGTCTTTTCCATCACTAAACTTATATAAACAGAAGTTGATGCTGGGATGGGGTACTTGATGTTAGGGGAAGATTAGATTAGGCAGTGGTGAGGTCTTAGGAAAGCAGAAGACCTGAGCCCTTCCCTGCCTCCCTGCCAACTAAAAAAAGGGTAAAGAAATGCCTCCTGTAACTGTATTCCGCTACCTTCCCTTCTTGCCCCCTACAGGCTGCCCACCTTCCTATTTCCTATCTTGAACAAATGGGGAAAGGAAGTTCAGAGGCCTGCCTCCCTCTCACCTTTAATATAATTTATCTGAAAAAGTCAAATATTTTACTTCAGGTCCCTGAGTAAAAGATTTGACTGAAGGCAACAGAGGGGAGGGTGAATCCTGTTTAGTTCTATCCCTGGAAGGGTGGGAGTGCAGGTCAGAAGGAAAGATGGCTGCTGGTGGTGACTGGCAGAACAGCAAGCTTGACTAGGGAAGAAAGGTGTCTCTGTATCCATTTCTCTTACCGTGACCATAACCCCTACATGGAGAGGAAGGAAGGAACTGATGAATGTGGTGAGTGTAGGGTGGGGGGAGTCAGGGGGGATCTGCAGCCTCTGGAACTCTAGGAATCTGACCACCAGAACCAACCAGTGTCAACTCTTTGTTTCCCAGGGCTGGGCTCTATTGGGGGAGCTCAAGCCTTGCCCCTCCCCCTTAGGTCTTTTCTTTTTTGGAGGGGATGGAGGGGGCGGGGTTTGGGTCCTGCTTTGTGTGTGGTTGGGGGTGGGGTGGGGGTGGTAGCAAGAATTTCAGGCTCCTTTCTGATGCAGGCCCTGTGAGGCAGGCTCAGTGGGACTGCACGCTGATTACCTATCTGATAAGAGAGGAATTCAAAGTATGTGTTTTAGAAAGGGGCGGGGTAGGGGGGCTGGGAGCCACCCTTGGAGACCACCAGTCTAAATCTTGACTGGTCATGGTGAGGTGCCTGCAGGGTGTTTTGTTTTGTTTTGCTTTGCTTTGTTTTCTTTTACTCTTTGAAAATCTTGAGCAGATCTCCAATTCTCCAGTGATCCAGTGAGTGGGTGAGCGGAAAGAACTAGTCAATTACATATGTCCCCATTTATATTATCCTCTTGTTCTTACAGTAAGCCTGGGAGGTGTAGATGGAGGAAAGTGTTGTCCTCGGTAAACTGGAGATCAAAGAGGGGATATTTTTCTGATTTTCCACTGCTAGTTAAGTGATAAACACCAGAGTTAAAATTCCAAGTCTCTTGACACTTTTTTCTCACTGTTACCCCACCCTCATCCAGTCTGAAGAAGTTGATGGTAATTGCCACTCAGGATTTATGTGTGGCAGGCTATGTGTTAACTACTTTTCATGCATAAAACCTCACAGCACCACCATAAAATCAGTATTTACTCCATTTTGTAGGTTAGCACATATAGCAGGGAGAGGCTGTCAGACTCCAAATTCTTGCTCTTAATCACTTATCTGCCTTCTAAATCAGAGGGAGAACTGGGAGTGTTCCAGCCTAAGAGCCCACCAGGTAAATGAGAGAAGCTGGGTTTGCCTGGGTCAAGAATGCTCTTGGTCTGGCTCCTCCAGCACCTCCTGACTCACTGGCTTGTCCCAGCTCAATAAGACAAGTCAGATTTAACATCAAATTCAGGGTGGTTATTATGCAACCATGAGGGGGAATGAGCCTTTCAGCTTTCTGCAATGTTTTTATTTTCTGCTTTAATTCTCTACCCCTTCCCCAACATCAAGATTGGTAGGGAAAGTCACCACATCCCGTGTTCCTGTGGGAGTAAGAGAGGAAAGGATCCCTAACCTTCAGGATATTTCATTGATGGAATTGGTGGACAAAAGCTACAGATGATAATACATGAAATATTTACTGAGCATACATTCTTGATGTTTTCTTGCCCACATATTCTTCATTAAAACCTCAGGTAGACGGCTACTGTTAAACCATTCTCTGAAGGATCTGAGGCCCAGAGGTGGGTGAGTGACCAAGGTCACACCTGAAGACAAAAATTGGTAGAACCAGCGTTTTGTTAACCAGGATGTATCTGACACCTGAGCCTTTGCTCTTAACCGGTTACCTCGATGGAAGTTTTGTATTAAGTAATATCATCTAAATTAAAACAAAGATGTAAAGGACTGAGGAATTGGGGAACCCATCTGGTTAAAGAGCATGTTTCACCTAAGTCCCAGTTTGAAATATCCAACGCCTCCACCCCTTCAACCCCCAATAGCATAAATTGCCTCGAGCCAGGACTAGATGCACCTTGATCCCTCCTGCTTCTGAATGCCATTTTCTGTGATGACCACACCTTGTTGACATATTTGACACACTCTGGATGTTTTGGAAGTTATCTATAATGAAGTCTGTTCTGGGCAGGGTCTGGGAGAGGCCCTCACTCCACTAACGTGTTGATGCAGTTAGTAGCAGGGTGAAATGGGCTACAAACTGTTAAGTCGGAACCCTGGGTTCTTCTGAACCTGGTTTTACCACTCAACTAGCTCTGTGAATAATCTTTTTTTTTTTTTTTAATTTTGGTTCAAACCTGCAGTGTTTTAGTGAGATCAAGCCACACATTATTCGGTATCTTTTCCTTTAACAATATTTGATCATCTTCCCAAGTTAAATAATTAAAATCTACCTCCTTGTTCATTAATTCATCCAAAATCTGCTAGGCATGATTTAGGTATCAACACAGCAGTGAGCAAAAACAGTGACCTGACATTCTTTTTAACGGCTGCATGGTATTTTTGTCTTCTCGTGTTTTTTGAACCAGTAAGATATTGAACATGTGTCATGCTAAGTCCTCCTGTAAATTATCTACTTATATTCTGTGATTCTTTTTTCTTACTAACTTAAAGTAGCTTTTTGTAGTTTTGTCAGCTTAATTATGTCTTAAAATTAAAAAACTGTCTCAGTTTTTTCCTCTTAATATTTAGATATAGCTCTGAAATTTATTTTGCATACATATGATATAAAGTGTAGGATTCTGGTTTCATTTCCAAGTGAATAACTGGTTTTATCAATAATATTTATGAAGTTGTTTTCCTCACCTGTTGACTTCACTTATTCTTCAATCTCCCGGTAGACTTTCATTCTAATCTACTGATCTGTCTGCTTCGGTCAGTGTCTTCTTCCTTCAACTTTCAGCAACATTATTTTGATATAATTTCAAGCCTGGGAAAGCGTTGCAAGAACAGTACTAAAGACTCCCATATAACCTTTACCCAAATTCATCAGTTCTTAACATTTTGTCCCATTTGCTTTACTATTTTCCTTTGTACAGATAAACTTAAACATCAAGCACCTTTATCTCTAAATATTTCAGCATGTATTTTCTGAAACAGGGCCATTCTCTTATCTTATCTCAGTACAAAGATCAAAATCAGGGAATTTAACACTGACACATTTATCTACATTTCATATGCAAATTTTATCAGCTGTCCTAGTGTTCTTTTCCTGTTTCAGAATCCAGTCCCGGAATCATGCTCTTTTTTTAATTATTCAGTTTCTTTACTTCTTTGGGGTTTGTCTTTCATGATTGACTTTTTTTAAGTGTATAGGCCTGTTACTTTATATTTTACAATTTTACATTTGTTGATTTCATACAAATGCTATGTTTAAGAATTTCCCTTCTGTTCTACTTAGAACTTTACATGAGACCAGCTACAAAAAATGTTATGGCATCTGTTTATATAGAGATTGTTCTTAATTGTGGCGACTCTTTGAGTCACAGTGTCTTTACTGATGAAATGGAAGTATTATACACTTGTTCTTTCAACCTTAGAGGAGTATGTGTATGCAGTTTTTTGTTCTGGGTGTAATAATGGAGACTATCATTAAAATCTACCATGTTTCCCTCCTCCAGAGTAAGCTTCACATGGAGGGCTTCAGGAGCCTGAAGGAGGGTGAGGCTGTGGAGTTCACCTTTAAGAAGTCTGCCAAGGGCCTGGAATCTATCCGAGTCACCGGTCCTGGTGGGGTGTTCTGTATTGGGAGTGAGAGGCGGCCCAAAGGGAAGAACATGCAGAAGCGCAGATCAAAGGGAGACAGGTATGGACTGGAAGGTGGCTTCAGTGGGTCTGTAGGGACATGCTGAGGATAAGGAGAGCTCTCCCAATCTTGCCCCTTTCTTGGACCAGACTGCCAAAGATAAAATAAAGCCTGGTCCCTGGGCAACATCTAGATGGTTGGGGAACCTGCTGTAGATGTGGGCAGTGAAGAGGGGGCAGTATGGGAGGAGGGTACTTCATGACCTGGCTCTTTTACTTGACGAGTAATTTTGTTGTTCTGTGAGTTCTAGCCTCAATTGCTAAATGGGAATCGTGACACTAATCTCACATGATTATTTTAGAACTAAAGGAGACCATAGATGTGTAAGTGGTGGGGACAGGGTGGTGTATCTATACACGTTTCTTCTTCACCAAGTCTCCTAATGGTTGATTGGTTTGATCTTAGTATGTTCTAGTTGATGTGACTCTGAAGATCTCATCTGGACAATACTAGATTTGGAAAGGACTTAGGTATCTAGTCATATTCCTCCTTTTGTAAGTGGGAAAACAGTCTCCAGGAAGGGAAGGGGGTATAGTAACAACCTGGACCAGAACCCAGGTGTCCTCACTCAGAAGAAGGCCTCTGGCTTCTTCTCACTCTCTCAACTTTACCATCTTGCTTGGTACTAGGTGCTACAACTGTGGAGGTCTAGACCATCATGCCAAGGAATGCAAACTGCCACCCCAGCCCAAGAAGTGCCACTTCTGCCAGAGTATCAACCATATGGTGGCCTCGTGTCCATTGAAGGCCCAGCAAGCTCCCAGCTCACAGGGAAAGCCAGCCTACTTTCGGGAGGAGGAAGAAGAGATCCATAGCCCTGCCATGCTGCCAGAGGCCCAGAATTGAGCCACAGTGGGTGGGGGCTATCATTTTGAGATCAGGAAGTTTTGAGGAGCAGGCATCAATCGGCAGAATGGAGAAAGTGGGGACAGGGTGGGTAGGGGGCAGCTAACACTGCCATGTATCTCAGGCCGGGGTCCACAGCATCACCCCCTCTTCCCTCTTGGTGGGGGGAAGGGGTGAGGCAAAGGAACTCCAATTATGCTCTATCCAAATGCATGTGAGGGCTTTAGGGGTAGCCCCTCCCTGCATGATAGTTATCTGAGTCTCCACCCCAAGAATCTCCAGCTTTTGAAAGCAGCCTGGATATAGGGAAGTTGTTTCACTCTTAAAGAAGGATATGGAATAATATTTCCCATGCCAGAGTGAAAAGATTCAGCATGAGACAAGATTGATGGACCCAGCCCACAAGCCACTACATTCTGTGGGAGGGAGTATCTCAGGGGTAAGGCAGGGTTTTCCACATTTTGTCTTCTCATAACCCACTCTTGGGATGGCGTGCTGAGAACTGTCCCAAGCAGCGGGTTGTGATGATAGGCAAAAGGGGTGGTTGAGGTAATAGCTGCAGACCTGCTGCTTCAAAGCTCACTCCCACCCCATTCTGGGCCAATACAATTTTATTTATTTGCTCCCTTGGATGACTATACCTTGGGTCCCACTTTCTCCAGGATGCCAACTGCACTAGTTGTGTGCGAATGACGTATCTTGTGCATTTTAACTTTTTTTTCGTAATATAAATATTCTGGTTTTGTATTTTTGTGTATTTTAATCTAAGGCCCTCATTCCTGCACTGTGTTCTCAGGTACGTGAGCAATCTCAGGGATAAGTTGGCAGCAGCTCCGGGTCTGCACAGCAGGAATATTTTTTGTTGCTGTATCACCAGAGAGAACAACTATATGGAGTGTATAGCCTATTGAACTACCTCATTTTGCCAATTAGAGCTGGCTTTTCTGCCATAGTGTCCTCTTGAAACCCCTCCATCTTCAATGTTTCATGGGAGACTAAGTTTTAACTGGGTTACCTCATGATTTGGTCTCCTTGTACTGAAAGATTGGAAATTGGTCTGAACAGGAAAATGTGGTGCACAGAGGTTAGGAGAGGCTAGGCCAGGTAAAAGGTGCAGAGAGGGGAAGCCAAGATTAGGCAAAGGTCATCTGTATATGTGATAAAGGATTCCTGTTCCAGACCTCTAATCCCAGGCATGTTACTCAATTTACATACCAGATCCATCCTTCACTGGATTGGGCTAGGCCTACCATGCACAACAGGGTGTATGTGTGTGTTTTTGGGGAAGAAAAATGTGAGTTGGTAAGGATAGGTTTTAAGAACGGTACCTCTGTACCCATCTTGAGCTGCCCAGGGATGGATATTATGAAGCAAAGACAAAATCCTTAACCTTTAACAATTTTGGGCTTTTCCTCTTTGGCTTCTAGAGAGACCATCAGTGATGGCTTCTTTGTGATTCCCAGAGCCAGTGTTCTGCCCTGCTGCAGCGGTGATTAGTGTCATGGTAACTAAAGGAGAAAAGGGGGTTTCGTTTACATGCTGTGAGATCACTGCAAACCTACCTCACTGTGTTGTAACGGGGCAAATGCAATAGAACGCATTGGGTGATGTGTGTCTGATCCTGGGTTCTTGTCTCCCCCAATTGCTGCCCCCCCTAGTTATTGTATTTGTCTGGGCTTTGTAGGACTTCACAAGTAGCTGATTTGGTGATTGCTAGGTGGCCTAGTTTGTGTAAATATAATATGTGGTCTTCTCCATGTTCTTTGGGGTTTTATTGTTTACAAACTTTTTATATTGAGAAAAATAGCCAAAGCATCTTTGACAAAAGGTTCTGCACCAGGCAAAAAGATCTGAAACATAAGCTTGGGGGCCCCTCTTCTTGAAGGAGGGGTCTTGAAGCACACTTTCTTTTGTGTTCCCCTTCCTCTATTTCCTATTTTGAACAAGAACTCCCGTCCTAAAAACTAGATTCCTACCCCTTCCTCTATTTCCCCCTTCACTACATCCCCTAGAAAATTGCCCATATGCCTATACATTTAATTTGTGGGGTGTCTGCAATTCTTGAATGATCTGTGCAAAAATCCTGAAGAAGCTAAGAACTGTCCATCCCTTGTTCCCAATCTTCTGAGTCAAGACCGTTCCTTGATGTGATTCATGCCAAATAAACATACTGCTGTCTTTAGAATGGATTAAACCTACTTTAATCTCTAATCCTAGGGTAGAGAGAAGCAATGAGGGGGCTTTCCATGCAGAAAGTGGGGTCGGGAGACCAAGAAAGGGAAGATGAATGTATATCCAAGTCACTCAGGAACTTTTATGCAGGTGTAAGAAACTTATGTCAAAGTGGCCACAAGATTGTTTAATAGGAGACGGACGAATGTAACTCCATGTTTACTGCTAGAAACCAAAGCTTTGTGTGAAATCTTGAATTTATGGGGAGGGAGGGAGGGTAGGAAAGCATGTACCTGTCTGTTCTTTCCCTCGCCCATTCCCCTCATTCCTGAACTGTGGGAGACTAAGCCCCCTGGGCTTTGGCGACCCCATCTGGAGAGTGTTTATTTGATGGTTGATTTTGCTGTGCCAGGTACTTCCTTTCCCATTTGCTATCATTTTGTAACACATATGCTGACCCTTTTCCCCTTCCCTTCTCTTTCCCTGGGAAAATACAATGAATAAAGACTTATTGGTACTGAAACTGTCATCTCCTTGTTCGATATTTAGGGTGCTCTCCTCCCCCCATTATTCCCACCTTCTTGGATTGGGACTCAGAAGTTACAGAAGAACCATTAAGTTTCCTATTCAGCCATTTTGTCAGGAGTGAATTTTGAGAGTTTAGTTCTTTTAGTACCTCATTATAGTGGATTTTTGTTTCTAGTTAAGGCCTCTTGTCCTTTCCTTGGAAGCTGCCACATTCAAGAGGGGATTAAAGGCTTGGCATGCATAAGAATGGGGTTGCCTGTGCCACTGGCTGGGATGAAAGGATGGGGCCATAGTTTGGGGCATGAGACCCTAATAATACTTTGTCCCCTGCTCTTCAAAGCTCTTTACAAATCTTAATTAATTAACCCCGTGCAGCAACCCAGGGAAGGAAATATGTGGAACCGGGGAAATTGAGGCCAGTGGAGGTATACCGACTAGCTATAAACACATGTTAACATTTTGTTTGAACCCAAGTTTGCTAGCCTTCTAATGAACATTCATTGTATTTTTAAACACCTAGCCCCCCCTAAGGGAAGGAGGGTTTAAAAAAGACTTAATTGGAGGCATACTAATTGTTACACAAGGGGCAACGAAACATTAACAGAACAAGGCCAAGTTTCATACATCATTCCAAGGACTTCATACCAAAAGTCAAAAGCTGACCAAGGAAGCTGCTAAAAGTAGCAAACTAATACTGGGCTTCAGTAAATGGTTTTCCTGCAAAATTGAAGTTATCAGCTAGGCAGAAACTTACCCAGATGCAAAGCAGAAAGGATGGAAAAGCTTAAGGCTATTCGTGGGTGGGTTACTCACCTCCAGAGGGCTTTCTCTGACGGTTTACTCTGTCAAAAGTAGCCCTTTCATCAGAAAGTGGAAAACCCAATGAATTGCGGGTCACCACAGCAGTATCTCTTCTTTGCCTTGTTTCCTTGATGAGGCTGCAACCCAAAGTAAGAAACTACAAGAAGGTTCTTTGAAAATGGCAATTATATTTCTTAATGTTGAGAAAACTAAACTCCCAATTTCTTTTGTGACTCAAACTCCTGCAACCCTTTTCCTTAAAGGTTTGGTACAGAACGAATGCCTCTGATTTTTCTGTCAGGTCTTCCTGATATTTTAGAAGTCATTCTTAGAGTTCTTTCTGGCCTTAACCCTTTTGAGTTCTTTGGGTATGTCCTGAGAATGAAAATCCTAAAATCTTGAGTGCTTTAAGTCAACACAAAATACTGGTATTAAATGCCTCTGTGAGACTGACTAGGGCTAAGAAATTCGCTAACGATTAAATCCTCTAAATAAAACAAAACAGTATAAAACCAGAATTTTTAAGACTTGCTCCAGAGTGCTAAAGCCAGTTCTTCGGACTTCTGGCTAGGAGACGCTCCCCTACCCCTTTTCTCAACAGTCCTAAACTGCCACCAGCAGCTGAGAGAAATCCCTGCATTTCTGAGGAGTTCCCCGAACTCTTGCCCTGTAACCTAACATGCCGGACGGTCTACAAACTTCTTGGCTCTCCCAGGTGGTCTGGACACCGCCTTCCCCCGCCGGGTCCCCAGCACGTGGCTCAGAACCCTGACGCCCGCCACACCCAGTCACATGCTTTCCCCTTGTTCTCTTGCTCCGCCCCGCCCCAACCCGGGAAAGCGAACCTCCCAGAATGCTTGCGCCACTCTGGCGCGCCACTCCTCTGAGTGCGCAGGCGCAAACCCGGCCCTGCCCATTTGGTGAGGGGGCGTGTCACAGCGCCCAGCGATGACGTGTTCTTCCAGCGCCACGTCGTGAAGAAGTGTCGGCGCGCTGGAGCGGTTGGAAGGTGCTGGAGGAGCCTGTCAAGGTGCTGGGTTCAAGGTGTGAACCAGGAGGAGAGAGATGACTGAGCGAGAGGCAGCTGTGAGAGAGACAAAGGGGACAGTGGAAGAGACAAGTGAGGGAGTAAATAATTGAGAGACCTCTGAGGTAGGAGGTAACGGGTGCTACAACTGAAGGGGTTAGTGACCCGGAGGGCCGAAATGGGTGAAGATAGAGCAGGAAGAAGCGGTGAAGGATCAGGATGTAGGCACTACGATATGGCAGGAAGCCAGCTTAGATGTTCAGAAAAAGTCAGTGCATATACTGAGGGAAAGGGGATGGGAGCGGGGTCCACCAAGTAAGCAGAACCAAGGCATGGCCTCTGCCCTAAAGATCCCATTGGCTTATAAACTATGGGAAGTGAAAGACTAGAGGCTTAGACAATTGTGTTTGGATTCGAATGCTGGCTGCTCCCTACAGTTTTGGTGAATCTCTGCAAGTCAGCCATCGTTGTTTGCAGGCCCTGGTGACCTCTAATTCTCTTTCTTGTTTATACAAGGTTGTCTGGCTGGTGTCTAATTGTCCTGTGCTGCTTCTGCTGGGGAAAGAACTATGTCATGGATCAAGGAAGGAGAGTTGTCATTTTGGGAGCGGTTCTGTGCCAACATCATAAAGGTGAGCAGTGACCCACAGCACCAGTTTGCCTTGGGTCAGTTGGGTAATCTGTCAAAACCTGTTATTAAGATTGAGTAACCTATGATGTTTACGGATTTGTGATAAACTTTAGCAGTGGAATCAAAGAGTCTTAGAATTGCAGGTAAATTTCAGGTCTACATTTCTGGCAGATTATTGTTCTAACTTAAATTTTCAGGAAGCCCAGAACCTCCTAATATCATTAGGCATCATAGACTGTTAGATCTTCTTTATAAAGAACTTAAATTTGTTTCCCTAGAACTTTGATCTATTATTCCTAGTACTGTCCTCTAAGTTTAGATAAAATAATTCATCTTTAATGTGGCAGGAGAGCATAATGGTTAAGAATTTGGCTTTGGAGGCAAACATGAATGAAAGTCCTATCATTTATTAACCATGTGACTTTATATGGTAGTTTTGAGGGTTAAATGAAACTACATAAAAGCACTCAGCACAGTGTCTAGCAGTTCTTAATTACTATTACTGGGGCTGTCTTTCAACCATTTGAAGACTACAGTCACTCTGTTTACTACACTCCCTCTGGTTCCCCAGCTCTTCCTTCAGCTTTTTCTCTAGGAATGACAAAAATGTTATATCCTGTTTATGAAAGGTTTGAGATTGGAGTCAGTCAGCTTGGTTTTATTTTTCAGCCACAGGCTGTCAAGCAGCAGGTAGCAGTGAATTTATGAGTCAGTAAGTCTTGTACACACACACACACACACACACACACACACACACACACACACTCTCACACATAAATGCCAAGTGATCTCAGGCAGGCCAGGAAATGGAAATAATCTCCTCAGGGAACCACTGCATCGTGTGTTGGGAAGAACAAGCTGCATGACTTGACTAGAATTTTTTTTTTTAATGCCTACATATAGGGGACAAAAATAGGAAACGTTAGAGAGGAGCGGGGGAAGCGGTCTATGAAGAGCCCCTCGAGTGACAGAAAATAGGCTAAAGAGTGGATTTTTGCTATGATACACAACAAAATGCTGCTCTAAGCCAGATAAGTTTTGTTTGCCCCAAAATGTCTTTTTTGTTTGTTTTGAAATGGCTCCTGACACTTGAATTTTTATAAAAATCCTGACTGGCTTCTCTTGTAAACTAAGAGGATTCAACAACATTAGGCCCTTATCCCTGTGTGGCAGGACTTGGATAAAACTGAGGAATGGATGCTTCTCTTACGTAAAGGATGTCCTCTACATTTGACTACATCCATCATTATCCTTCCTGTGCCTTCCATTTGGAGGCTAATGAAACCAAGGTGGTAGTTAAGGTCATATGCTTAAGAGATGAGCTCTGAAGGAATATAGACCTCAGTTTGAATCCCCACTTTGCCTCTCCTTGGCTATGTGACTTATGAAAGTCACTTGACCTCTCTGAGCCTCAATTTTTTCACCTGTAAAAATGAAAATAATATTAATCTTTGTATGATAAAAATCTAAGATGAAATGTAAAAAGCTCAGCATAGTACTTGACATGTAGTAAGTGCTCAATAAACATATAAATAAAAATAAATAAAAGTGCTTAATACCTATATATTGAGCTAGAAGTGGAAAATACCCAATTCCCTTCCTCAGGGCTTTTATCATATAGGTCAAGCCTATAAGCTTGAGGTATTGTCTCCCTTTCTCCCTGAAGAGCATGTGATATGTTCATTTGTCTTCTTACTTCACAGGCAGGCCCAATGCCCAAACACATTGCATTTATAATGGATGGGAACCGTCGCTATGCCAAGAAGTGCCAAGTAGAACGGCAGGAGGGCCACTCACAGGGCTTCAACAAACTCGCTGAGGTAGGTTGGGCAGGAGAACCCCCGGTGAATGGTCTGTGGAGAATTGGATTATAGCTAGAAAACCAGGCCCTGTATTTACTGAGGTTTGAGAGTGTTGTTTTGGGGGGTTTTTTAATGGTTGTTTGTCTGTTTTATTGCTTGTTTGCTAGCTATTGGTCTGATGTCAACATTAACAAAAAATTGAGTCATCCAGTGAATCATCACAAAAGATTAGAAGTAAGAACAAAATTGTCTTCTCTTACCACTGTAATAAACAGTTTATGTTTTTCTGTGCCTCATCCCAGTCCTTATATGTTGAACATCACTTAACATTTATAAAATTACATCTAGAGCTTTGATAACCTTATTTTTACTTGACATTTTGGCAAGCATTTTTCTAGGTTGATATATAGCCTTTTCAACTATGTTTTAATGGTTGTAGAATATTAGGTCCTGAGGATCTGGCATAGTTTGTTTAGCTGCTCCGCTATTGTTGGACATTATAAATGGTACTATTTTAGAATTAATTCTTGAATGTGCCATTTTGAGAGCAATGGTAGGGGGTGACGACCCATCCTGAGGCTGAGGCATTTCTCAGGACACAGGCCTTTACTTCTTAAACTAAGAAAAGTGCCACATAAACCAGGTCATCACTCCAAGCAAAGGTCATCAACATTCTATGGTTTTAATACACATTGCAAATCGGGAACATTAAATTTAACAGTAACAGTGAAATATGTCAATCTTTGTGAAACTAACTTTAACAAGAATGGAAATACAATCTGTAGCCCACAGATCTCAGCTTCCTGGCATAAGAGCACGGCCTGAATCCAGGACAGTGATATTTTTTGCCTTGAGTGAGTGGCTGTAGGGTTCTCTCCTTCACTCTATGGAGGTCTTTAGTTTTGTTGACTTCACTTTCTCTTTCATTAATAAGAGGCAGGTTTTGCCTAGTGCTTAAGCTCTATAGTCATTCAGAGCTCATTGGCACCCCTGTTCTCCATTTCCTGGCTCTATGACCTGCTGCAAATGACATACCTTTCCTTTGCCTCAGTTTCTTCCTCTGTAAAATGGGATTATATGAAGATTAAACAAGATGGCACAAGGAAAAGCATGTGGCACAAGACCTGTCATAAAGGAAGTACTCAAAAAATTGAAGCTATTGTTATTTTAGCATATGTACTGACTGAAGTCAGTGGTGGGTTCCAACCCAGATGTATCCTCCAAGTTGGCTGCCTAGTAAGATCTGCAGGGCCCAAGCCTATTCGAGTGTCAGGTTCTCACTGGTTATTTTCCTAAGGTGGCAATGAATTGTTTGGGGTATCTGTCTGCTAAGGGATTAGAAAGGCAGCTCTTCAGCTTTGTTTCTTCAGTTCTGTTTGAATGTCTTCTATCCCCTACCTTTATCCTCCAGGCTCCCCATCTCAACAGTTATTTTCAGCTCTAGTTTGTTCTCTACCTTTAGTGATACTGGATTAGACCAGTACCAGAGAACCAAGTTTGAGTTTGAGTTTCACTTCTTTTTTCATTGAGGTATAATATCATACAGGGGAATGCACAGATTTTGGGTTTTGACAGTTACATTTCCATCTGTCTAGAAAGTTCCTCTGTTCCCCTTCCCAGTCAAACCCTGTCCTGTCTCTTCCCCTCTCCAGACAACCACTGTTCTGATTTTTGTCACTATAGATGAGTTTTTGCTGTTCTAGAACTTCATATAATGGATCCATAAAGTAAAGCTGTGAACTTTTGACACATTTCTTTAGCTTTCTGAGTCTCAGTTTTATCATCTATAAAGTAGGCATGAAAACAATAATGCCTTTCTCAAGAGGTTGTCTGAAGAATTAAATGAAATAATATATGTGACCCTTTACAGACTTAAATGCTGCACAGCTATGCAATTGTTGCTTTTATTCTTATAACTCTTTGGCCTTTCAGTCTACTGGAATAATGATGTTATGCTGTGAGTAATAATACCTTGTGTTTTTATATTGTTCTTTAGCCACCTTGTGAGGGATGGATTGTGATTCCATTTTTACAGATAAGGAGACTTAGGCCCTGAGGTTAAATGATATGCCTGTAGTCACATAGCAAGTGCATGACAGAGTCAGGGACTACAACCTAGATCTTTACTCTCTCTGTGAATAGTTCTTTCCTGTAAAACCACGACAGTATTAGCATAGTAGTACTCATTAAGTCCACATTTTTCAGTTTCTCAAGTGGTGGCTTTCTGCTTATTTGTTTCATTATTCTGACAGAAGTATTGGTATTATCCTAGCCTCACCCATTTTGGGGAGGAGAAAAGTCTGTCTCTCACTGAGTTGGGGCTGAGGCATCTCCCGTTCCCCTTCTTGCTCTTCCTTGTACCCTAGCTCCTTGCCTTCTCCCTTCTCAGACTCTGCGTTGGTGTTTGAACCTGGGCGTCCTAGAGGTGACGGTCTACGCGTTCAGCATTGAGAACTTCAAACGCTCCAAGGGTGAGGTAGACGGGCTAATGGATCTGGCACGGCAGAAGTTCAGCCGCTTGATGGAAGAACAGTAAGATGCTGTCAGAGGGGCGAGCGTGTTCTTCCACCACTTCCAGCCTTACCCTAACTCACTTCTCTGAGGCTTATTTAAGGGACTCTAACCCCTTCTACTGTTAGTCAGACCTCTTCAGTGGCAAATATGGCAAGCTAGTTTTTCTTTTCATTTTTCTTTCTTTTTTTTAAGGGGGCATTTGTTTGAGGATATAGAAGTATTTCACAGAATTCAAGGACAAGTACAGCCAGCCTCAGGCAAAACTGAAGCCAGGAATTGAAATCAATTAGGTGGAGCCTCCTCATACATTTACTTCTCTCTGTGGACTAGCTTTGTCTCCTTCAAGAGAGCAGCCCAACCCAGAATGAACTAAAACCCTTAATTGGCCCACCTTAGATCAGATTTCTACCCCAGGACCAGTAAACTGTGACCAGAGGCATAGAGCGAGAGAAACTTTGATAAACTCTTTTTCTGCTTTGCAGTCATCCCTAAAAATCTACTGTGCTTCCCTGCATATTCACTTGGAAGGGACAGAATGATGCATAGAGGTCTTGATGGGGACGAATCTTAGCTGTTACTAAGTTTAAGCTTAACTTAAGGTACAAAGCCAGAATGAGGATAGGGGAAGTTTGATGGAAATTGTTTACTTTGAAGTATGGAAACTTCTCGAGTCAGGACTGCCCCAAAGTCTTCATTACAACCATTCTCTGCCCAGCTCCTCCCATGCCAGGATCAGGAAGATGAGAGAACAGAGATCTTAGAACTCTAGCAGAGCTGGGCCTAGACTAGTTCTGTTATTTCTGTCCCTGTGTGGGTCAGGGTCAGGGAAGCGTAGCCAGGCTTCTCTCTGTCCATATTAGGATGATGAGACTATGGGCCACAGACATTACTCCCTCCTGTGTGGCTCAGAGTTCACACTCAAGGGGTCGGGGATGGACATAATGGGGGCACATTCCACATATTCAGATTCTTCTGTACTTCACACTAATTTTACCTTTGTTAAGTGCTTATACTATGTGCCAGGCCCTGAGCCTAACATGTATTCTCATTTAACATTCACATTATCCTGTGAGAAAAATACTATTATCCCAATTGTAGAGAGGAGGAAAGTAAAAACTAGAGAAGTTTAGGTGTGTATCCTGGGTCACACAGCTGTCAGACAGACAGGATCTCTTTCTGACTCTAGAGCTGAGCTGGTGTCTACTATGCTGTACTCCAAGAGGCAGGAGGCAATCTTACAGTCCCTGAACAATCAAAATGCATGGCAACAGAGGTGGTACTGAGATTGTTCTAATCAAGTCAGTAGTAGAGAAAATGTTCTTAGGTTATGAAGTCCTGGACAGAGTGAGAAGAAACTTCAGTGGTGGTTTTCCAACAATGTGCCACAGAACCCCAGAGTTCTGAGGAATGGTCATGCAAAGAACCCAGAGGGAATAGGGTGTACAGTGCTGGTTTGCATTTATCTGTTTTATATATTGGGTTTCTGTTTAAGATTTGGTTTGAAGAAAAAGTTGTTTGGCTAGATGAAGTTTGGAAAACCACTGACCTAGTTCAGTTTCATCCATTGGAAAACTAACCCTGGTGAAGGGAAGAGAAAGGCTTGCCCATGGTCACACAGCAAGCTAGTGGCTGAGTCAGGATGTGAACCCAGGTCTCCTGGCTCCTCTCCAGGGTTTTTGAAGCTCCTTCTCTATAGACCTCACTCAAGTCACACGCCTAATGTCTAAAATAAACACTTTCATGTACTTTGTCTCACTTAACACAAGCCAGTGAGAATAGCATGGCAGGAATGGTTATCACTCCCAGTTACAAGGTAAGAGGAACTGAGGCCCAGAGAGGCTAAGTGAGTATTCAAGGTCAGCTAGTAAGCAGTGGCACTAGGGCTTGAACCTGGGTGTTCTCATTCAAATGTTGCCTTGATTGGAGTATCCATTTGTCTACTATAACTCCAGTAGACTCTCAGACCTGATGATTAGATCTTGCTTCACCCTTGAAGAAATGTGGTTGAGGGTTATAGTGTGGATGGGCTGCGAGTGCAGCCTTCAGCTCTGGATCAGGGTTCTCTAGGACCTGCCAGATGCCCCTACCCCACAGTATACTTCTTGTTGTGAAGCTCCCATTTTCAAAACATTAGTCATTCAGTTTCTCCATAGCATTCCCAGGTGAAGGAAGCTGGCTGGGTAACAGTGAGTTCATGGTCACTGAGCAGAGTTTGAGAGTTATTACATGGAGGCAGTGTAATGTTGAATTAAAAAGACAGGCCATGGAACCAGACTCCCTAGGTTCAGTTTCTGGCTTTCTACTCACCAGCTGTCTGCGTACAAAAGTAACCAATAATATAACTCCTGCCCTTGAGGAGTTTATTCACCTGTCAAGATGGGACAAACATAGTACAGAATATGAAAAAGCAACTTGTCAACAAGGACACACAAGGTTGTGTAATATGTAGTAAAGAGTTTAGGTTCTCAAATCAGACAGACCTCGGTTTCAGTCCTTACACAGCACTTGATGGCTGTGTGACCTTGGGCAATACCTATCTGACTATTCTGTTGGAGTCTCAGTTTCTTACTATAGAAAAGGGAATGTAGGAAACTCCTTTCAGAGTTGTTGAGGGTGTGCAGTGAAATAATACATGTAGAATAGTGCCTGACACACAGGAAAACACACAAAAACTGGTAGTTGAGTATCATCTAAGCACCTTGCTCTCTCCAGCTCAGCAGGCGCTCTGTCCCATCTCCCAACCCTGCCTCCTTTCCGCCCTGATCAGGGAGAAACTGCAGAAGCATGGGGTATGTATCCGGGTCCTGGGTGATCTGCATTTGTTGCCCTTGGATCTTCAGGAGCTGATTGCACAGGCTGTGCAGGCCACCAAGAACTATAACAAGTAAGTTTTCAGATTTCCCCTCAGGGACCTGTATCAATCTTTGACTCCCTGCCAGCTTTAGGAAGACTTCCTGGGCTTTCCTTGGTCTGCATTTGGTGTAAGAAGTAATGAAGAGGTGGTTTTGAATGCTTAGAGACTTTCTCCTCCAACTGCAGGGCAGACCAGAGATGGCTCTGCAATACCATGTTGCATGTGTATATACTCACACATACAGTTTCTCATCTTTCTGCTTTATGTGCCTACTCCCCAAACATGTGTATTTTAATATGTAAATATATGTGTGTATTTTTTTTTTAATTGACAGAAGATGGAATGGGAATGCAGCAGACTTTATCCCTGTCTCTGAAGACAGATCCTTAAAGGAATTATTTTTCTGTCCCACTCCTTTAACCAGTGGTTGGGATGACCTTGGGAAGATGTGCAGATGCAAAGGGGAACAGAATTCAATAATCCAAACTTCATTATAGGTGGCTTAGGCATATAATGTATATTTGGCAGTAGATTTGTTTCACATCAAATTTCTTTCCTGTTCTCCTTTGCATGTGCTAATTCACAGTGAATTCACAACCTCTGAAAGCTGGGTGTTAGCAGAAGGGAAGAGGATTAGGAGGGTAATAAGGGTCAATTAGTATTTTTCTTATTACAGAACTAATATGTTTTTTCCAAGAAAACTTGGAAAACATAAAAAATTCATAATCTCACCTTTCAGAGATATCCATGATTAACATTTGATGTGTGTTTGTTCTGCCACAGAAGCGGTGCTCTGTAATCATTGACTCACTTGTTAGTCCCTGTCCCCCTTTGGTAAATTATTCTGTTCTTCCCTTCTCAGGTGTTTCCTGAATGTCTGCTTTGCATACACATCCCGTCATGAGATCAGCAATGCTGTCAGAGAGATGGCCTGGGGAGTAGAGCAAGGCCTGCTGGATCCCAGGTATCCACAGTTGTTCAGCATGGTAACTGATAGCGGAAACGAGCATACTCCAAAACATAAAAATCCCTTCTAAGTCCTGTACTTGGGCCAGAAGTCAAATCAGGAATGAATGTGGAAAGATTTGTGTGTGTGTGTGGTGGTGGGGGTTCCCCCACACTTAGTGCTTCAGAATGGCTGTAGCCTGCTTCAGAATTTCTCTGCATTCACCACTCACCAAGAAGCCCCAGAAAAACAGTATACCAGGTAGCAGCAGTGTGACATTCAATTAAAAAATGATGCCCTCCTGGCCCCTTGGCAGAATTTTTCTAATGATTTTTCAGGAATGCAGCTTTTGAGGGGTTTAGTCCTTTAGGCCTCGCATTGCAGTTTCATGCAAGATTCAGGTATTTTTCAAAAAGAAAGTTGTTAATTATTAGCAACATAGTGGAATAATCGGAACTTAGGAGAGACTTTAGAAGCCATCTGTTTACTCAGTCCCTCTCCTGTCATTATTAGTGTAGCCTTTGGTAATAATATTAGTAAACTAACAACACCAGTAGTAAAATAATAGTAGCAAAAATAACCCAGGCAGTGTGTTATGTTCTGTATGAAGTCATTATTCTCATGTGTAAAAGATTCAAGTCTTTTCTCCCTTTTACAGTTGAGAAAACTGAGCTTACATTGAAATGACTTTCCCAAGGTCATCCTGCTAGTAAGTGCCAGAGCTGGGCTTCATATTAAAAACTGTCTGATTCCAGTCTGCTTTTTTTTAATTCCCTTTATTCTTTTTTAAAATGTTTTATTTATTTCGAGGGGGGGTAATTAGGTTTGTTTGTTTATTTATTGATTTTTAATGGAGGTACTGGGGATTGAACCCAGGATTATCACTGAGCTATACCCTCCCCACCCCTATACCCCGATTCCAGAGTTTTTGCCTTGAATTTTATTATATGGGATCTTGGGACCCAGGAATTTTTCTGATTCCCTTCAAGGGTATAATTTGATTTTCCTAGGAAACTAAATTAAAAATCAAGAAGTTTTTTCAATGATAATGAAAATAAGAAGAAAAGCAGACAGTTTTTAAAGCTATTTTATAAATCCCTCTCCTCCAACAGCAGGGTGATCTTTTTGTGCCAGATAGTTTATTCATTTAATCAATCATTTATTCATTTAGCAAATATTTTTTAAGTGCCAGCTAAATGCCAGGCACATTGCTGCACATACGTGTAAGAAGAAAAACACGTATTTCCTGCTTTCATGGAGCTCTAGTAAGGAAAATAAACATTAATCAAGATTACACAAATTGGCATAAAATTATAATGATGATAAGTGTGATAAAGGCATTGGTGCATGGTACAACAAGAATTTATAATAAAAGGAGTGGACCTGGTAGGGAGGGCTCCCCAAAGGAAATGATAAGTGACCTAAGAAGTAGGGGAGGATAAGTAATAACTGGGGAAAGAGGCAGTAGAATGAGGAGCTTGTTGGTTGCACAAAGATTGTTGGAATAATTCAAGTAGAGAGTATTTGGAAGGGAGCTTGGATTATGGTGGTGATGGTAGAATAAACCAAATAGACTGTATCAGGAGCTACAAAGCAGATAAAACTGGAGGACTTGATGGACTGACTCTGGGGAAAGGATGTATTATGGGTGACTCCAGGGTTTTTTACTTATAAAAGAGTGGATAGTGGTGCCCTTCACTGTGCCAAGAACCCTAAGAGGATGCAGTTTGAAGAGGAAGTTCAGGAGTTTGGTTTGGGATATACTGTAGATATTGAAATTAGATATAAGTTCAATAGTTGAAAGGGGAGGTTGGGGTATCAGTATGGAGATCATCTGTGTTTAGGTGGTAACTGAAGCTAAGAGAAGGCATGAGGAATCTAAGGAGAGTCTGGAGTGAGAAGAAGAGAGGGCCTAGGATGAAGTTTTGAGAAACTCAGAAGTTTTACTGGCTAGGTTGAGGAAAATGAGCCTTAAGGAAAAAAGATAATGAACAACCAGAAAGGTAGAAGGAAAACCAGGACTGCCAGTATTACAGAAGCCAAGAAGAAAGGGCATTGGTTGATGCAGGTGGGGTGGGGCATGGGCATTGCTGGAAGCAAGTGTCAAAAGCTGTAGAGAGATCAGTTAATATGCGTATTGAAAATTAGCTATGGGGGAAAAAATTAAGATTTTGGTTAGGTTGGCAGCATGGGAGCTGGGCAGGAAGATGAGATACAAGGAGATGAGAGATGTATAAGTAGATGCAAGTATTGGTGATTTTCTAATTCTTGGCTTGTAGGATGATTTCATAGTTGCTCATTATATTTTTAGTGCTTTACAATTAATGTTTTATATAATTTTTGTTTAAATTAACTAATATAGTTAAAATAATAGGGGGAAAATATTTATGCTAAAAAGAAAGAAAGCTGTGTTGCAAGCACATTTAATATACGTTCATGCCTGGGACTAGTGTGATTTATACTCATACCACATTGCAGTGGCCACTGACCTTTATCTCCTGCTTCTTTCCCAGCAAGTTTTCTCATATCCATTTTCTCTGCCCTGTGTAGTTTAGTAACTTGCCTGTGTGGGGTTAGTCATACAGACATACATGGGCTGGGCAGGTTACTAAGGTAAGAAGGCTGATGCCTCAACTCACCTGCTGTGGAAGCTTGGTGCTCAGCTCAGACTGGGCTAATCAGGGCCCCAAACAGGGCTCCTTACATTATTTGATTTTAGACAAATCCATATTTATAACAGTCGGTGAGTTAATTACAGTCCTTCCCATAACTGGAATTTTTCTGTTCTCTCATCACTATCTAATAACTCTTCATTTTTCTTTCTTCCAGGGTATTCTTTTTTTCTAGCAGTCGAATTAATAGATTGTTTTTGAGTCTGGAATTATAGAAGAAGGAATTGGATTGAGTCTGGAATTATAGAAGGAGGAATTAGGTTGCGTTAATAAACTCTCTAGAGCAGGTCTTCACCTTCCCTATAGACTTCTGCCTTCCTCTTAAAACAGTAATAATGATATTAATAATAATGGCTAATATTTACTAAGCATTTACTCTGTGCTAGGAACTTGCTAAGTATTCCACGTGCATTATTTCATTTAATCCTTAGACCCTTTGCGGTAGATACTGTTTTTATCTTCATTTTAAAGACGAGACTCCTAAGACACAGCACGGTTAAATAACTAGTCCAAGTTCGCATAGTTGACCAGGATTTCCAGCCTGGCTCCAGGGCCTGTAGTATACTGACTACCTTATCAGACGATTGAAATGAATAATAACACAGTATAAAAATCAATAACTAATATTTATCATCTTATTATGAGGCAGGCACAAGGCTGAGAGCTTAATCATGCATATTCTCATCTGATTTTCGTAAGATATTGAGTATTTGTCCCATTTTATAAGACCGGTTAACTAAGATTTAAAGATTTAAAGACCTGCCCAAAGTCAAATAAGCTACTAAGTGGAATAGCCTGGACTCCAGCTCAGGTGCATCTACCTCGAAAGCCTATGTACTTCACCATCTTCTTTATAAATTGAATGCCAGAGAAATGTATTATGTTGTTATCACAGGGCACATTTCTGTGTATCTTTGTACCTTCTAGAAAGGATCTGTCTTTCCAAGACAGTCCTGGGAACACACCGACATGTTCTTACTCTCCCTTACACTGTTGCCAGGTCTCCCTTCCCAAAGTTGTTGCCATATCTCCATTATAGGTTTTAATTGATTTTATTTTAGGTTGGCCATTTCCTGGGAGGAGCTATTATCTTGTTGAATGCTTGTATCTTTCCAGAAGATGCATTTTTAAAAAATTGTGATAAGATACATATAACATAAATTATACTATTTTAACCATTTTAAAGTATACATTTCAGTGGCATAAAGTACGTTCAGAATGTTATGTAATCATCACCACTATCTATTTCCAGAACTTTTTCATTATCCCAAATAGAAATACTTCTTTTAAAAAGAATACAACCTCCCTCCAATACATACACACTTTTATAATTATAAAGGTCATTCATGTTCATTAGAGATAATTTGCAGGCTGTATAAAAATGAAAAATTAAATCTCCCAGGATTCTATCCTCAGCAACAACCCTGGTAACACTTTTGATTTTAGGTATTTCCTTCCAGCTCTTCCTGTGTGGCTGTATGTGTGTGTGTGTGTGTGTGTGTGTGTGTGTGTGTGTGTTTAATTACTATGTTGATTTTTCCCATCAAGTTGTGACAATGTCTGTTACCTGTGTTTGGATTCTAGGTTGTTAAGAAAGTACATAGTCAAAGACTTTCTTTAGCCTGTATGTATTCAGTTTCATAAAACCAATATGTATTTCTGAGATCTATTTTTAATGGTTCATTCATTAATTTATTCAAACATATATTGAGTCTTTTTCTGTCACAGGAAGGTCCTACAGTGAAAGAACAGGATAAGGGTTTGCCCTCAAGCAGCTCACAGTCTGATCTGTGTACACTAATTAGTCCATGATGCCATGTAACACAGTAAGGGATATGATATCTAGGGTACAGAGCAGGTACTGAAAAAAGTGGTCATCAACTATGGTTGGGAGTTAAGCCAGCGTCATTTTTTAAAACACAAATCTAATTATGACATAAATATTTATAACAAAAAAATCACACTGTGAACAGTTAATAACCTGAATCATGCTTTGTTCGCTTAATGTTGTAATGTGAGCACTTTTCCATGTTCCATGTTTTAATAATTCTTCACATCATTATTTTTAATGGCTACAGAATATATCTTGCTTTAATTTCCTTAACTGTTTTGCTATTGGTTATGTAGGCTGTTTCTTTTTTTTTCATTTTTCAGTTTTATTAGGTAGAATTGTTACAATTTGACTGCACATATACAATATATTGCATATAAATACATATATACAGGATACTGCACATTTTTAAAAATTTATATATATGTACTATTCATTGTGTCTAAGAACGTTTAGAGCTTTAGCTTTCTTACATAGTTAACAAAGGAATAAAGTCAACCGCAAAATAAGAATTCAGAAAGATACATACATCCCTCTGTTAACAGCCACATTCTTTCTAATTACCAAGATACAGAAGCATCCTAAGTGCACATCAATAGATGAATGGGTAAAGAAGATGCAGCATATATATGTAATGGAATACAACTCACCCATAAGAAGTATATTTTGCCATTTGCAGCCCTTCCTTTGCCTTTTTTTTTTTTCTCTTTATGCAGGCTGTTTCTAATTACTCCTTATTACAAATAGGGCTACAATGAAATATATAACCTTAACTGTTGTCTGCATTTTGGATTGTCTCTTTGGGATCTGGGTCTGGATGTGTTCATTTCACCTCATTCTTGCCAAGATTTTTTTTTTAATGTAGACTTCTAATTTTTAGGTGAAAATTGGTATTTTACTTTTATGTAACAAATTATTTCTTAGAAGTTTTCACTTAGACAGCTATTGCTGTTTAGTTGGTAGATTTTTGTTGGCCAAAGCACAGGTGTTTAATTTTCAATTTGTCAGTTTTATCTTTACCCACTTAGAGTTATCTCCTTTTCAAAAAGAATTCTGCCCACTGCATGAAGTAGATAGAACAAACTTTTTGCAGGAACATTTGAAATTCAGAGTGGTTAAGCGGGGTTCCAAAGTCCCATAGCAAAGTGATGGGTCTGGAGATAATTTTTATTTTCCTTATTTATATAGCACTTTATAGTTCCCAAGTACACTCAAATCTATTATTTCATTTGATTTGACCCTCACAATAACCTATAAGTAGATAGGACAAATGTGCCCATTTCAAAAATAAGGGAGCTGAGAAATTATGTTGATTACACAGAGTTTTACATTTCTTATTAAGAGAATTAAGACCATTCTGCCAAGACAAGACTCAGATTATCAGGGAAATCTGAACCAGAGTCCTTCTTATTGCCCAGTCATAAGTGAGTATTGTTTCTCATGTGGTAGTACAGAAAATAAAGCTTCCTCTGTGGTTTGCAAACAGATAACTGAGAGATGGAGTAACCTACCCACAGGCACACAGCTAATGAGTGTAGAGCCTTGTTTGGAACACTCAGCCCAGATCTGTCTGCTTTTTTTTTTTACTATGCTCCCAGAATAATGTTCCCTTCCCAAGATGCAATTCTTACTACTTGGAGATTCCAAATTCTGCCTCTGGGTACTTGGTAGGATTGATAAACAGTGTTCTTGGAACCACCAGATACCAGTCTTGCAAATACTATCTTTCCATGGATACAAAGGTTTAAAAGAAGGTTCAAATAAATGCTGCCAGTCCCCATTCTTCCTTCATTCCATCTTCTTTATGAGTGTCTGCTTGAGCGAGTAGCTCTTAACGCACACAGGAGGGATGATCATTTTGCTGTTTTTTTAAATCCTAAGTAAAGTGGATTTTTGCAGTGTTTCAGGGTCCATATGACTTAAATTTAAGGTTTTAAAAATATTTTTTATAGTAAATTCAAACAATAATGGAAATACATGAAATAAAAAGAGATGGTTTTCCTTTACTTATCCAACCTTCCAGGGGTAATCACTGTTATTAGTATGGTGTATGTCTTTCTAGACTACATGAATTCACATGTGTGAGTATTAGAGTTTGTGTGTATATTTTCCACACTGTATTTTTCTGAAACTTGCTGCTTTTTCATTTAATATTAGATCTTAGACATCTTTCCAAATCAGAGCATTTAGATTTATCTTTATTAAAAACCAGTTCCATAGTATTTCATTAAATTGCAGGGTCTTAGGGTGTATGCATTTTAAAAACAAGATGTTCTAAGTGAAGGGTAACACATGTTCTAGTGGATGCATCTTGTTTTAGGCCTGCTACTAAAATGACTGGGCAAATTACTCATCTTCTCTGAGCCTCAGTTTCCTTATCTATAAAGTGAGGATCAAAATACCTTATGTAGTGTGAGAATTAAAGTCATTCATTAATTTATCAAGCATTTGTTGAGGGCCTTCTGCATACCAGGTAGTATTGACCAATGTATTTCATGGTGTTCTATAAACTGGGAAGTCTTATATAAGGAAGTTCACCATGAGAATCATCCAAAAAGAGATATGTGCTTATCTTTGTCTCTTCCTCACTCACCTTAGTGATGTCTCTGAGTCTCTGCTCGATAAGTGCCTCTATACCAACCACTCTCCTCATCCTGACATCCTGATCCGGACTTCTGGGGAAGTGAGGCTCAGCGACTTCCTCCTCTGGCAGGTAGGTAGTTTCCAACCACTGTTCTGTTTGTGTCAGAACTGAAAACTGTGACTGCACCCATAGAAGATTGGAGGGGGAGCTAAAATCCAGAGAAATGTCTCCAGACTATGCCTGGTAACATTTTCTGTCCCTTCCTCATCTGTCCCTTGCTTTGTGAGCTTGTGTGGTTCTTGCTCTCTAAAGTGTCCAGAGGAAAAGTCAAGGCTATCTAGCTGGGGTGAAAACTTTGCTTGTCCCTCTGTTCAAGGAACTGGACTTCTGCCTAATGTCCCTGAGCATAAGCTTCTGCCATGGTAACCTGCCACATACTCAGCACCTCTGTGCTAGAACCTTGCCTTGCAGTTACTAATCTCTCTCCTTCAGAATAAAGGGGCTGTATCTATACAGGCACAGTCCACAGGGATATAAACTATATGCAGACTCTTTTTTAGGTACCTGCCATTGCCTCTCAGCTCAGTTATCCCAGTGTAGGTAGTCCTCTAAAAGCTCCTATTCAAATAAATTTATCTCTGCTTGAGAATCTCCATCATCTATTAACTTGGCTCCTGGGTAGCACTTGGCTAGGGGAAACCTTGTTCAAGAAGAAACTGGAGGGAGAGATGCAGCTTGGAAGCAATTCACATGATAAAGTGCCAGAAATTTTAATGGACCACAGTCTTAAAAGTGAACTAACGATATTTAGCTATTGAAGATACTTTCAGTCTTTTGCTATATTGAAGGAAGTGTAATGTGCAGCTTATAGTTCTATGGCCCTCTCTGCTGCTTAGATTATATCTGGAGTGTTTTCTTCTGAGCACTGAGGTTTTTGTTTTTGTTTATTGTTTTTAACCATTTTTAATTCATTAGTCACAATTTCACATTTGGAAATATCTCACAGCAATTTGTTTTTTTGTTTGTTTGGTTTTTTGGGGAGTGGTAATTAGATTTGATTGATTGATTGATGGTATACTAGGGATTGAACCCAGGGCCTCAAGCATACTGAGCATGTGCTCTACTACTGAGCTATACCCTCTCCCCCACCCCGAGCACTGAGTTTTAAGAGACTGCACTGATAAATTAGAGGACTTAGCAGAAGAGGCCAACCTGGATGACACAGAATCATGTCCTGTAAAAGAAATGAGTGAAGGATAGTGGTCTGGAGAAGAGAAGCATAGTGACAGTTTATTCCCTTTGAAGAAAATACTGAGTTCTTCCTTTGTGCTGGGAATATGGCAGTGACCAACTTAGAAATAATCCCTCCTATCTTAAAACTTTGTTGGCAAAGACAAACTGAACAAGTCATTACAACCTTGGGAACAGATAGCAAGCAGCTCTAATCTAGCCTTCAAATATTTGAAAGAATGTCACTTTGAAGAAGAAATAAACTTTTTCCAGAGAAAAGACCTGAGACCTTGGTAGAAGTTCCAGAGAAGGTGACATTGGTTTAGCGTGCTATGTGACAACTAAAATTATCCCCCTTGAGGCACTGAATTCCTCATCACTAAAGGTATCAAGCAGTGACTGTCAAGAATGTTCCAAGAGGGATGATTTTTATTAAAAGCTTACCCAGCTCTGTGCTGTGCTTTATGTATGTTATCTTGTTAAATTTTCACAGTACCTTAAAAACTAGATATTCTTATTACCCAGTTTTATAGTTGAGGACACTGAGGCCCAGAGAGGTTAAGTAACTTCTCTCAAGTCACATAGATGTTAAGTGGTGGAGCCAAAATTCGAAGCCAGGCAGTCTGGCCCCAGAGCCCATGCTCTTAACCACTGTGCCTACTCTGCTACTTAAAAATAACAAAGGCAGTTACCATTTGTTCATTGCTGACTTTTATCAGACACTGTGTCTCCCAGATGACCTCTAAGGGCCAAGAGCCAATAACATAATCCAGATGTTATTTCACAGCCCTAAAATTGGCTCTTAGAAAAATCCTGGTGGAAATGTTGATGTAGCCTCCCTTTAGTCTTGTCTTGCTACAGGCAGGTGATCTTACTGCCTCAGATGATCCCTACCCCTATTAGTGAATCAGGGCCGGCAGCAGCAGCTGCAGCTCAGGATGCTTGCGCCATCTCATCTCAGTGTGATCAGCCTACTTCTTCCTTGGAGCCTGACCAGGGATATGTTCCAGTATCATGTTACTAAACCATACTCTTTCTTCTCCACTTTTGCCAGACCTCCCACTCCTGCTTGGTGTTCCAGCCTGTTCTGTGGCCAGAATATACATTTTGGAACCTCTGTGAGGCCATCCTGCAGTTCCAAATGAACCATAGTGTGCTTCAGGTAAGAGTTCAGGGCTGGCCTGACTGGATGGGATGGAAGAAAGGGTTAGCATTGATTGACCACCTACTACTATATATGTCAGGAACTTGCTAATAAGCATATTAATGATAATGACAGTAGCTACCACTTACTGAGTATTTACTACATATCAGGCACTGTGAACAGTTTATATGCACTATCTCATTTAATGCTCCCGAGAACCCAATGAGGTGGGTCTTATTGGCCCCATTTATGCAAATGAATAAATCAAAATTATTTAGTTAAGGACACATAACCAATAAAAGACAGACCTGGGATTCATGTTACAAGTCTTTAATCTCTTTACTATGGAAACCCAGGAAAGGCTTCTCAGAAAGATTGGCCATTATTCTCTGAATAAATTAGCCTAATAAAAGATTGTAGAAGTGAAAGTATACAAAATCCAAGATTCTTCCAGAGGGATTAAGAACAAAATAGCACTGTCTTTCTGTTGTATAAAACTATGTTCTGCCAAGGTTTGGAGTTCCGCTCACAGTTTTGATCACCGGATCTTGAAACAGGCTTCCTTAGGAGGCAGAGTCACCTGCATTAGATTAGGACTCTTCATAATAATGGTGTGTGGTGGTGGCACTAAGATATTGAAGATCTACTAAGTCACCTCAGTTTTTTCATGTAAGTTTTCTTATTTAACCCTTCCAACAATATAGCAGGTTTGGTGCCCTCATTTTTCAGATATGGAAACAGAGTGGCAGAGTAACTGTCCCAAGGCCACAGAATTTTAAACTAAAAGCTGGCACTGCTTCTTGAATCTGGAGAGATAATGGCCAGGAGGAAATTACGATGTAAATCAGGACTTCTTCGTCCTCTTGACATCAGGGCTTCCTTGGAGAATTTGATGAAAGCCATAGACTGTCTCCCTAGAAAAATTTCACAGGTCACTCTAACACATGGCATTTTGCAAAGAATTGCACTAATCACTGAAACACATAAAATACTTCCAGGGGTTCACATAACCCCTGAAATCTTTCCAGGAATCCCAAGTCCACAACTGCTAGAATAAGTCAGTCAGATCATGAAGGTTTGCTCGTGTGCTTAATCATTTAGTTTCAGAATATGAGGAAATTGAGTTCAAGTGAAGGGAAAAACAGCAGTCTCTTATCCACCATCAGTGAGGAATGAGTATCAGATTTTTCCACATGACCAAATCTCCCTTTAAAAACTAAAACTTTTTCTTAATCCTTTTTTGATAGAAAACTTCCTGAAATCTATTTTGTGCATAATTTATGGACACCTACTGTATTCCAGGCACTTGCTAATAATGATGATGACTAGAATAATCACATTCTAAGAAAGCCGATAATGATAATAGTAACTGCCATCTTGAAGCACTTTACTGTACAGGGTGGCCTTGAATGGTGGGACTCTTTGTCTAAGCTAGATGGTCCCAAAATAATTGGCTTTGGGGTTTCTTGTAAATTTTTCTGTGCCTTCCCTCTCATTCCCAGCCATGGTCAATGGCTCATTTTGACAGCATCCCTTCTTCCCTTCTCTTCCTATTTACTATTTTAAATCAGCTACAGGCAAGGAAACCAGTCAATCAACTTGTTAGAATGATTTCTGTAAAGTGAGAGTAAACCAGCCTTGTCTGAAGCCCAGAGTATCTTGGTGCACGAGGTTTTTTGTGTATGGGTATTCTTGTCTCTAATTTGGCTATTCAGAAGCCTTTTAGTAGTTTCAGGTTTCTCAGATACATTCCCACAAGGCTGTCAGAGGAGTTACCTCAATTTTCATTAATTCCATAAATATCTATTATTGAGTACCTGGTCTGAGTCAGGCACTAATAATATTATATTAGTATTAGTATTATATTAGTATTAGGCACAAGAAATTCAGCAGTTAGTTGGCCAGACAACATTTCTACCTTCATGGAGCTTATATTTTCACTTGAGGAGACAGATAACAAACAAGTAAACAAATATATATGTATAATTTTGGATTGTAGTAAGGCAGTAAAGAATAGAGCAATGTGCTAGAAAGTATTGAGGAGAACGAGAGGTACTGAATACAGCAGTCAAGGAAGGCCTCTCTAAGAAGGTCTTTTTTAAGCCCTCCTTAGATGAGAAGTAGCCAGACATGTAAAAATCTGGGGGAAAAGAATTATTCTCTGCAGAGGGAGCAGCAAGTGCAAGGATACTAAGGTTATAAACTTTAGGTCTTGGAAGAACAAAGAAAGGTCCAGCATACATGAGAGAGAAGGATACAACATGAGGCTGGATAGGAGTCAGGCCTCTGGTCACTTAGGGCTTTGTAGGCCATGGTGACACATCTGAAGGCTTCTGATAAAGGGAATGACAGGATCTGACTTATATTTTGTAAAAGTCAGTCAGGATTTTCAGAGGGCAGGAGTTAGAGACCAAACTCCTACAATAGTCCAGGTGAGAGGATGTGCTATCGGGAACGGGAGGGCTGTGTGGACGGAGGTGGAGGAAAAACAAATGTTAAAACAGAAACAAACGAAACTAACTTTAAGTTGATAATATAACCCCCAGAGAAAGAGATTAATTCAAGTTACCTGGACACAGTTCTCTGATTATACATCTTTAGTGGGATATGTTCTAAGGATGATACAAACTGGAAAGCAAACTCTTAAACATCACTTGAGAGGTTTATTAGTGGGAATGTCGATGATGTAATTCTGAAACTCTTATGCATCTTGTAGGATAAAATAAATGAGTACAAATATTAATGTTATTAGGAAACAAAGCATTTAGGTTTTGGCCTGGGCAGTTGGTTCTGCTGTTTTCTAGGATGAGGTGGAATGTGTTTGTGGATAACCATTTAAGAGTTCCATTTGAGAAGGAAGGGTATAGTTCAAGTGGTACAATGCATGCTTAGCGTACACAAGGTCCTGGGTTCAATCCCCAGTACCTCCTCTAAAAATAAGTAAATAAGTAAACCTAATTACCTCCCCCCAAAAATAAAATTTAAAAAATTTACAAAAAGAGTTCCATTTGGTACCCAAGAATCATAATTTAAAACATTTATTGAACTCTTACCATGTGTCAGGAATCCTTTACTTAGATTCTGTATAGTGCTATAAGGTAGATACTATTATTAATTGCCCCCATTCTTTTGAATGCTGAAACCAAAGTAATAACAGTGATCTTGACTGTCCTGAACCTTTCTTCAGCAGACCTCATGGAGTTCTGGCCAGGCTTTTTCTACCCAGGAGCCCTCAAACTCTGTTTATAGAAATCTTAGCACCTCCGCAGAAGCACTAAGGGTACAATCCAGACTAACAACATCCTGGCCAGTTTGACCTCAGACCAGAAAGCTATCTTTCTGATATCTCCCTTTTATATATCGTGTATCATCACCAGACTGGACTCTTCACAGTTCCTTTGCCCATACCCTTTCATTGTCAACCTCTCCATCTGGTTCTTGCCCTGTCTCCCAATTCCCATTATTAAATTCTGAGCTGCTCTGTCTCTAAGTCCAGCCCAGTATGTCCCCATTCCCTGCAGGAAGCCAGAGTAAGTTGGGTTCTTGATCATTAGTAGCTCACTGGGATGAGGGCAGATGCTAATGGAAGCAGGGACTCAGCCACAAATCGTGGGAGGCTAGACCTTGGTATCTAAAGGGACCATGAGTCTCCAGGTGGTCACCCATTAGTCTTAGAGAATGGGGGCTGGCAAAGGGAAGAAATCTCAACTATGAAACAGTAGAACAGACAGAAAATCAGGGCAGGGAAGGAGTAGGCGTAGTACAGAGCCACTGATCCTCAGTTACAAGATGCATGTATGGGAGGTTCATGAGGGGTCATTGACAGATGAGGAATAAATGCTCCACAAAATCTGTAATGATATAGAGGGAAAAGATACGTGCCCCGAGTAAACATCCTTTGATGCATTTGTCAGAGATTAAACACCAGGCTGGATCAATCGACCATTTTATTTCTAGTGCTCTTCAGGTAGTCACTATCTTTTCCTCAAGGTGCTGACTACTAGCTTTGTGACTAACTGGACAACTATTTAACCCTTCAGAGCATCATTTTCCTCATCTGTGAAATGAGAGGGGTAATAATAATAACAATAATACCTGCCTTACAGGTTTATAAGGGTTCAGTAAGCTAATACACTAAAAGTGTTGAGTGTGGTGCTGGAACAGAGTTTATTCTCAGAAAATAGTGGCCAGTATTGTTCACCATGTGTGTCTCTGGGCTCTTCATCAGACTTCACCTGTCTGCAGCCATAGACGCGTAGCGCCCTGCTCATCTGGTGTCCTGGCCCTAGTACAATTCCCTAGGCAGGGAGACTCTGGGTGCTTGTCAGAACATATTTCCAGCAGGAGGTGCTCTCTCTCAGATAACCCTCCGAAATGCATCCCCCATGCTACTGACCTGGGCATACTGATTATGGCAAATGGGGACTTATGAGAGGGCTTGTCATTAGCTAATGAATGTTTTGAAGCCCAATACATGCATCCTCTCTCCACCCCCCATTGAGGTCAGAGGGCTTGAGGATTTATGTACTCGAGGGGCTATTATATCTTGTTCCCTAATTCTGCTGAGGAGAGAACAGGAACAGAGGCTTAATGCCCAGGAGAGGTTTAGATCAGTATATTAGAGCCCCATTTCTCAAAATGAGTTCCATGGAGTCCCTACACCAAGACCACATAAGGTCTGTACAGGAAGTATTAAAGCCCTCACCTCTGATCGGTCATTTTAAAGAGACAGTAGACAGTATAGTCCAGAAGAGAGAAATTGACCATTAGGACTTCTGTTAGCCTAGATTTTCAGAGGCTGAGTCCCTGAGAAGAACTTAGAATGTCTCTGAGGTGGGGAGGTAGATCCAGACCATGTGGAGATTGCACAGAGGCCTCTAGATGCAGGCCACTGGTTCCCCACTTCACTCCTAGAAAATACAGCTTATCCAGAGGCACAAAACACATTTTTCATAGATCTCTCAAGAAGCCACTTTTGTGGAGGAACCAAGGGAACTTCAACCCAGTGAGTGACATAGGCCAAGTCCCTCCCTGCCTCAGCCTTGGTGTCCTTGTCTGTATAGTAGGAGGTGGAGCCAGTGGTCTTTACGAGTTCCTCTGACTCTGTCATCTTACCAGTGAATCAGTGATTCCTGGCAAATAGGAGCAAGGCTCTGCCTGGCTACCCACTCCCTGCTCAGCACTCAGTCCAGGGCTGCCATTTGGAAGAAGCCTAAGCCTCATGGAGCAATTTTAATCAGCTCCACATTTCCTCCCTCTGTGGCTGGATGCCCTCATCCTTTCTGTCCAGCCAGAATTTAGCCTACTTTGCCCTAGCCATAAGCAGTGGTGATAGAAGAACAGCTGTTAATAGCCAGCCATCAGGTTGGGCATTCATTATCTCATTTTTCCTCAAACCACCCAGAGAGATGGATACTATCATCCCCATTTTGCAGATGAAGAAGTCGGCTTAGAGAGGTAAGGGAGTCCTGTGGATAGGAACTTCTCAAACCCTAGTGCTCCAGGCATATTCACACTGGCCTGATCACGTTCTTTGATTTTATGAGTCTTTGCCCATTATTCCCCTGCCTGAAGGCCTCCCACCATACCCTCTACCTTTATCTGAATCACCCCCATTGGTTAAAGCTCAGATGAAATTCTGCCTGTCCATGAGATTTCACTGCCCCCAGCCTTCATCAATCACAATTTCTGTCTCTTCTGAACTACATGTCCCTTTCTCTTGCCTCTCTGATGACCTTACCACATTCTACCTGGTATTATGGTATTTGTGTACATATTCGTGTCCCACTCAGCCTGTAAGTTCATGGATTGTGGTGACTGTATCATGTGCATTTTCACACCCCCGATAAAGTCCTGTGTGTAGGACCCAGGGTTCTTCCTGACCAAAGCCAGGATGAAGCCCCTCCAGCAAGATGGAGACCCTTAGCAGCAACTTCTCAAGCTTGTTTTAGTCTTCATAGCTCCATATGTGTGAGCTTATTATCATAGCAGAAGAGTACCCCTGAATCATTCAAGAGCCTAGAGGGGAGATTTTCCAGTTTTTTTCACTTGTCATCTTTATTCATGCAGTAAATCTTTATTGCTGAGAGACCTTAGCAAATCACTTCACTACTCTGAACCTCCATATTTGTCTCCAACAGATGGGAAGTACCTCCCTAGATGTATTGTGAGGGTCAAGTGAGACAACAGATGAAGTGCTTGTGCATATGTAAGATATTCCTTCAAGGGTGAAAACAGAGCAATCCAGGTGTTTACAGGCTGAGTAGGACACAGACAGGTACACAAATACCACGATACAGGGTAGAATGTGGTAAGGGTCTTCAAGGATACAGAATGCCAAGTCCACAGCAAAATGGGAGTTTCTCACACATGGAATAGGTTTGGCAGGAGGAACTCTGGTGCGAAGGCTCTGCAGCCTGTTAGAGCAGCAGGAGCAGCAGAGAGCATTGGTGAGGCACACAGCAAGACCTTGGTTCTTCTCCAAAGGGATTTCCCCCTCCTGTACCAGGAGCATCCTCCTTGTCCTCCTGGTATCATGGTCAGTTGATTGAGTACTTCACATGTACAGGCACTCCAAGTACCAGAGAGGAAAAGCCACAGTCTTTATCCTCTAGGAGGTTATGGTTTGTCTGGAGACACACACAGGGTATAAGAAGTGCTGCCCAGCCTATAGTCACCCACCTGGTGTCAGAACTGGTTCCAGGAGCCCTGAGGGCTCTATTGAGCGTTCAAGGGCTCATTTCCTAACAGAAAAAGTGGACTATCGACACTAATGCCTACTCTAGAGGCAGAATGTCGTAAGTGGCTTAAAAGAGCTGAACCTACTTCACAGAATGTTCACAGGAGGGTCAATTGCTGGGTGAAACAGGTTGGTCTCCATATGAGAGGCAGTTCTGGAGCCAAACTCTGAAAAATAACTTAGGGAGTTGGGAAGATGGCACCTTTAGAGCAACCTAGGAAGCCCAAGGAAATGACCTAATGGATGTGCCCCAGGCAGGAATAGGACCTTCCTTGCATCAGAGAATGGGCAGTAATAACTTGTAAATTTGCTGTTTCTGTTTGAGAGCCTGCTAATATGCCAGAGGGGTTTTGCATATATTATCTCTAATCCTTAAAACCACTGTTTAAGGTAGGCACAACCCCCACTTTACAGATGAAGAAATGAGGTTAGGAGAGGATTTGCCCAAAGCTACAAAGCTAGGTGGTGGGGGAACCAGAAGTCAGACCTATATCTGCCTGGTTCCCTTCCAAGTACAAACCTGAGAATTTCAAGAAATATAGATGCTCCCAACCAAAACAAACCAGGATGGACCCAAAACTGCCACAGCCCTGCCTGTACAACATGGGCACCACCCATTACACACCTACTTCCAAACCTTTCCAAATCTGGTATAAACTCCCCACTGTTCCACTCAACTTGGCCAGTCCTATGCCCCGCCTCTATCCCAATTCCACCCACACTTAAAAATGATCTCCCTACCCCAACCCCCACTTTTCTCTAGCAGAAGGCCCGAGACATGTATGCAGAGGAGCGGAAGAGGCAGCAGCTGGAGAGGGACCAGGCTGCAGTGACAGAGCAGCTGCTGCAAGAGGGGCTCCAGGCCAGTGGGGACGCTCAGCTCCGATGGACACGCTTGCACAAACTATCAGCCAGACGGGAAGAGCGGGTCCAAGGCTTCCTGCAGGCCTTGGAGCTCAAGCGGGCTGACTGGCTGGCACGTCTGGGCACTGCATCAGCCTGAGGCTGGCCTCCTGCCACTTTGCCCTGCCCTCTATCTCCAGGGCCCCACTCCCCTTTCTTTTCTTGGTGAAAGGCACCTCCCTCTTGATGATGAATTGTGTTTCCTTTGCTTGGCAAGGGAGCCCCAAAGGCCAGATCTGCTGGCCATAGATACCTCTGGGCTGCTTGGGACAGTGCCCTGGGGAGGGTTGAGGGTGAGAGTCTCCCACAAGTACACTAAACCCAGCTCTCATCACCAATAGGTTTGAAGAGCAGGAGGACCCGGCACTTCTGCTGCCTGCTCCTTCCATCTTTTCCACCTCTACCAGTGCTCCTAGCTGCAGTTTCTTTTTCCACCAGCATATCCTTCAACACACAGAATTTCAGAGAAGTCTCCCCAAAACCCTAGCCCTTTTCCCATCCATCTTAGCCTCTACAAAAGATGTGGCTCCACCTTGGATCTGCTGGTAAATAGCTAATAGACAGCCAGCATTATCTGGGCAAGGAAGGGGAGGGAGAGACAGAAAGAAAATTTGCCCATCTGCTGCTCCTCCCCCTTGGCTCTCCACCTGGGATTTGCTATTGAATCTCTACCCCCTCCCACCACGCAGTGCTGATTGCTCACTGGAAGGCTCAGCGCCCCCAATGGCGCGCGGAAGCCAGGCGGGTGATTACAATCCAATTACCTATTGTCGACTCAGCCCACACAAGCTTTTCTCCTCCTCTTGCAGGGCATGGGGCCAGGGCTCCACTCCCCTGTGAGACTGGCCCCCTCCATGGCTACAGGGTAACAGAAGGCCTATAGGCCCTGGTGCATCTAATCCAGCACAGGCTTCCTTCCCTGGAACACATCAGGACCAAGAGCACAGAAACAAGCACTTCTCCCAAATTACTGCCTCCTGCCCTCAGTATCTCAGACTCTGCTTCCCACCTCCTCAGGCTTTGAGGCTTCTCTTGGCTTTTGACCTGGCCCCCTACGTAGGCCCTGAGACAATTTATTCTCAGCATGGCAGGGTCTCAGCTTGTGAGGGCCAAGGCTGCCCAGCAGGGACAAGATAACCAAGTCAAGGGTTGTGTCCTTTCCCTTACCTCTCCCAGCCAGGCCTCGCTGCAGAGCTGCTGAGAGGATTAGTGTCTTTGAAGAGCTGTCTGCCTGAGCAACTCTGTGCTTCAGGTTCCCCAGAGCAGCGAGCACTAGCCAGTAATAACCAAAAGCTACTCTGTTAGGTCTTCCCATTTTACTTTCTGCAAACTGTTTTCCCAGCACCTCCCTCTAGGGGAGAGTTGGGGTCTTGCAAGCAGTGCTAAGAGCGTGCTCTAAAACCCCTAACTTCCATATACTCCAGTCTCCTCCTCCCCTTCCTATGCCTGTATACCTGGCACAAGAGACCCCTTGGCCATCATCCCTGCTCTTAAAATCTAGCATAAATGCCAGACACTGCGATTGAGAAGCCAATCAATGCACCCTTTGGCAGGTCCCCCGTGCACACCTGGCACTCCCCACTACCAATCCCTGGCACAGGGTTCCCAGAGAGCAGGTGCTGTACATTTTCCAGCTTTACAATGGGGCTGTTGACAGCCTTAATTAGGGAGGCATAAATTATGCCGCTATAATGCAGAGCCCTACAATTAAGGCGGGAATGAGGGGCTGGAGGCAGCAAATGGAATCGGTCCTGTGAGCATGATTGTTGAGTCCTATCCCCTCTGTGTGTCTGACTTTCCCTAATACGATCAGGGTACAGCAGAGGTGATTAATGGGGCTGGTATCTTTCTTCAGCCTGAGGACCTGTATTCTGGGAAAGGTACAGAGTCGGGTGGGGTGAGGAGGGGCTGCCCCAAGAGGCACGGTAGGTAATGGAAAGTAGTAAGGCTAAGGGAGCATTGCTGCCCAGGAACAGGGACTGCAAATAGTTAATATAAACTCATTATGCTTACTTTATACCCATGTGATTTGTACAAACCAGCTAAACCCTTGCCTCAAGAAATTAGGTGGGTCCTATTTAAATGTCCTCCCACCTGTGAGCCAAGCCCCCCACTTGAGGATATTTATCCTGTTCTTGTGTTCTCTTGGGTGTCAAAGAGAATTTTAAAAATTCTTAGATGTAAAATTTGTTTGCTAACAGTGCAACAGAAGAAGACCGTGTTTTGCTGCTGTTGTCTACCCCTCCCTCAGGTGCGCTAGGCTACCTCTAGGATCCCTAGCTTTGGGGACAGGGTAGCCCTGGAAGAGCCCTTTTGCCATCCATCGCAACACCTGTTCCTCTGCTTGTTTCCTAATCCCCGGACGCTTTCCTCCACGCTCCTTTTCCTCGCGTAAGTGAAAGGAAGCCAGCCTGCCAGTGTGGAAGGAGGGATTTCGCCAGCTGCGTTTGCAGCTCCCAGGCTTGGTGGCCGTGTCGGGTGGGGGCAGCTGAGCTTTAAGTCTCTGAAGCGGGTGGAGCTTAGGGGGAGGGAAGTGCCAGTAGGCCTTCTTGGCGGCCACTCTCCATCATTCTGTGGCGGGGTTCTGAGGTCTGAGAATACAGGGGCAAAAGGGAGCCGCCCGACAGGCTTGTGGGGGGCTTCGTTGGCATTTGGGGAGGCGGCTGAGCAACGGTGCTGAAGGGACAGCTCCTACCTGCCCCACTGCACCCGAAAGGCACCTCCGCGTGTAAAGTCTCTTCCTCGAACCCCCCCCCCAACCAACTTCGAGTGGACCGCCTTCTAGGTGAGGTGCATGAAAGGCTTCCTCCGAGTGGCAGTTTGGAAGGATGCACGTCCGGCTGCGCCAAGCTGGTTTCCTTGCTTTTTACCCCACTTCAGCGTCAGCCTTGGCGCTGGAAACTGCAGCCGTGCTTCCAAGCCGCGCGCTTCCTCCCGCCTCCAGCGGATAAGGGCAGTGCAGCCAGGCCTAGCAAACCCTTCTTCTGGGGCCCCCAGCGGGAACAGGAAGGAAAGCTGCTGAGATGAGCCCTAAGTGTCGCACGGCTTGAAGTGGGTAGCTCGGTTGCATAAGGTGGAAGGAACTTGGTAGTTTGCAAAAGCCAGCTCTTGGCGGGAGCCGAAACCCGGAGCCAGCCGACTCGCACCACCCCCAGCTCATTTATTGCCTTTGACGCGCGCCTCCCCCACTGCGCCCCCACCCCCTAGGCGCCCTGCCTTCTCGCGTGCCCTCCCCCCCATACCCCCCTCCTCACTCCCTCCAGAGGAGGTGAGTTTAAACCCCGCCCACGTGACCCCAGCTGGGCCAATGAGCGGCGGCGGGAGGTGAAATCCGGTTCTAACCGGTCCGGGGCTCCCAGCGCTATAAAAACTTTATAAACCCCCCGGAGCCCGAGCAGTGTGAAGAAGAGGCGAGAGCGACCCCTGGACCGACCAAAGCCCGCGCGCCACTGCATCCCCGCGTCCAGTGTCTACGTCCCACCGTCGTCGCCACCATGCCCAAGAGAAAGGTACGTGGCGCGAGGGCCCCAGGCGCTGGGCCGCCGCCGCTGCCGCCGCCACCACCAATGCTACTGCCGCCGCTTCCCCGGCTTTAGGACGCAAGAATTGGCGCCGAGCTGGAGCAGACTCAGCCGCCCGGCGCGGTAGCTCGAGGCGGTGTCAGGCGGCCCGGGGCTAACCCTCCGCAGCTTGGCTGCCCGCGGGCGCCAGAGGCCATATTGGAGGAGCGGCGGCCGCGGCGGGAGGAGCCATGTTGGCGGCTGTTTATCGCGCTCCCCTTGGGCTCGACGTGCCCGCCCCGCGCCCTCTCCCCCTCGTCTCCAGGTCCCCTCCCCTCCCCGCGGGCGGGCAATTCAAACCCGTAAGGGCGGGAAGGCGGTGTTTGGGGTTGGCGGGCGGGGGATCGCGCTGCCGCCAAAAAACCGCCGCCGTGAGGGGGCGGGGGCCCGCCCCTGGGGGTGGGGCTTCGCGGTGTGGCCCCACCTCCGCCCGCGCACCGCCCACGGCCCCCGCGCGCCAGACTCGCGCCGGTGCGCGCCGCTGCCGCCCACGAGTTCCCCGGCTGCGTACTCCTCCTGTCTCCCTCCCTCGACGGCTGCCATGGCAACGGTGCTCAGGCCCCGCCTCCGGAGGGGTTTGTTTGCTGCTTCTGCAGCTGTTGCTTCTGCCTGGCGCGGCGGCGCGGGCTGCACTTCTCTGCGCGCCTTGCTCCAGCTTTGCGCGCGCTTCCCGGGGCGGTTGGAGCTCCAACACTAGCGGTCCCTACGCGCTTTGGGCCGGATTGACGCTGACACAAAAGAGCACTCCTAGAGCTTCTCAGTACTTTGGGTTTTTGCATAGGAGCCGGGAATGCTACATACCGGCGATCTGTGTGTCCTTGAAAAGTTGTGTACAAGATTCCCTTCGATATTTTTCCCTTAGGAGTTTGTTACGCTTAGTGAATCATTAAGAATTGCTTCAGAAGTTGCAACTCTTAGTTTTTGTCTGTTTTTTTATAGGCTGAAGGGGATGCTAAAGGAGATAAAGCCAAGGTGAAGGACGAAGTAAGTCTTCTCACTTTTGGAGTCTCACAAAGCCTTGGGCTCCTTTAGTGATAGTTAACCATATCCTTAGTCCTGAATTTTCCTAAGTAAGTTCTCTTCAGTTCATATTGTCTAGAACAAATTGGCACCAAAACTTTTTTTAAGTGGCTCAACTGTCCTATTTGTAATTTATTTATTTTTTTTTAATAGCCACAGAGAAGATCGGCAAGGTTATCTGCTGTAAGTATATCTGCTTTTAAATTTTCATATTTATCTCTGAAACTGAGAAGCATTGAAAAACGATTCCCTTTATTTCCCATGAATTATGTTCAGTGGTTGGTATTGAATGACTTTGCTTTGGACTCTTGCCCATTTGGAATTTGCTGGTTCTGAAATTGTGATGACTGTATCCAAAGGGGGACACTTGAATATTACTTGAGTGGGCTTCCGAAGATAGGAAGTTTTAATGGAAAGCCTGCCACAGACTTTACAAAGTAGGAGAAACTTATGTGCCAGTGGTACTGTGGTTTGGTTGTGGATTGTCTTCTTTGGTCCATTGTACTAATGTTCTTTTTCCTTTCTTTCCCCCAAATAAAAGAAACCTGCTCCTCCAAAGCCAGAGCCCAAGCCTAAAAAGGCCCCTGCAAAGGTGAGCAGGACAGTGAAACACGTGTGTCTAGGAGTTACATAAAAGCCTGAGCGCATCTGTTGGCACAAAGTGAGATATATGACAAAAGTTAGTAGGACTGGACCTTAACTAAGAACTTGGTCATCAATTTATAGAAAACTCTGCGCTTGCGTTTTAAACACTCCAGCATTTAAGCTGTCTTGTTCTTTTATCATTTATGCTCAGATAAAAATTTTTGTATATTGAAGACCACAGCAAATTATAGATAATTTGGCCTAGTTTTGATGAGTTGTTGTTTTTTTATCATTGGGGGAGGATGTGTAGTTTATCAGTGTCTTATCTATGATAGATAATTCTACCTTGTACAGAGCTTGGCAGACTGTATCCTGGTGATTTGAAACAATAAACAGATCTTTTTTCCCCCTCCACCCATTTTAGAAGGGAGAGAAGGTACCCAAAGGGAAAAAGGGGAAAGCTGATGCTGGCAAGGATGGGAATAATCCTGCAGAAAATGGAGATGCCAAAACAGACCAGGTATAACTTATTTTGCTTTTTCATTGTGCGTTTTAGTCCAGCGTTTGCTTCTCTTTTTTTCTGAGTTTAAATCTGGATTCTTGAAAGAGTCTGCCATCCAATAAAGAGAGCTGTTGTGTGAGATCTTCGTCCTGTCTTTAGGTGTCACACTCATACTACACCATAGTTTTCAAGCCGGGAATAACCTCAGATCTTATAATGTTGATGTGTGCCCTCTTCTCCAGTTTTATAGTAAGGTCCAGATGGGGAGGTGACCTACAAAGTTATTTTCAAGAGAAGTACTGAGTCTCAGTGTCAAAGTACCTAAAACCTCAACTTTGGCTTGGGGGCAGGATAATGGTATAAATGAAACATGAATGAAGATAGTTACATCTTGTATTAATCTGTCTATTTTTCTTTTAGGCACAGAAAGCTGAAGGTGCTGGAGATGCCAAGTGAAGTGTGTGCATTTTTGATAACTGTGTACTTCTGGTGACTGTACAGTTTGAAATACTATTTTTTATCAAGTTTTATAAAAATGCAGAATTTTGTTTTACTTTTTTTTTTTAAGCTATGTTGTTAGCACACAGAACACTTCATTGTTGTTTTTTGGAGAAGGGCACATGTCGCTAATAGAATGTCTCCAAAGCTGGATTGCTGGGGGAAAAACACCTCTCCTGTCTAGTATTGAGAGACTGCCTCTTGGTTCCCAGGAAGGAGGGATTCCTTGATGTTGACACACATTAGCCATCTTGGCACACACGCCTTATGGTGTGGAAAAACTAAAATTAGTTTTTATGTCCTCTTCTCCCTCTCCTTCAGCATAGACTTGACTCCCTTGAACCCAGAGACCTGTTGGGACCGGACCCCAAAAATTGGTTATCAGTAATGTCGGGCAATCTGGACTTACAGTGTCACCATTGAGATGGCATCCCTCAAAAGAGCAGCAGTTCCTTTTTTAGATTGTGGATCTTCAGATTGATAATTCTGACATTTTCATTTCCATTTCCTGAAAGTCAGGGTCAGCTTGTGAAAAGTTGTTAAACAACATGCTAAATGTGAAATGTCAACCCTCACTCTAAACTTTCCCTGTTCAGAGCATCACATGAAGACTTCATTGGGTTTTATAGTGGCTTTCTGATTTTGGTAGTCCATTGAAAAAGGGAGTTTGAAAGTTGTTGTATACTGTTAACGATTGTCTGCCCATGTCCTGCCTGAAATACCATGATTGTTTATGAAAAGTATCTTTAATAAAGCTGGATACAGTTTGGCTTGGAATGCTGCTTCTAATCTTTTCCCAGGAGTGGGGGAGCCTGGTTTCTCCAAGTCTCTTGGGACAGGATGCTTTTTGGTGTGAGGTGTAGAGATTCCATGTTCAGTCAATCTTTATAGTCCATCTGTAGAACACAGTGCTATGTGAAGTTAGGAAAGATCCCAGGAGTGGACAGATGGTGAGATGCTGGGAGCAGAGAAGTGGTTTCTGTGTTTTGCAGCACTCCGTGAAGCGTATTTTTAAGTGCAGATTTTTGGTTGATCTGAGGGTTTGGCCTGGTAGCTATCAGTAAAAGGGCCTCCATTTCATTCACATTGAAGACCTCTGTAATATTAGTAAATTAATAGATAAGGCTCTAGTTCTTGTTTGAGGAGAAAGTGCTTCTTTGTCTACACAAATGGCCATAAGATCTATAAGGCAGATGGCACCCTGCTCTCCTGCAAATTAGTTAAATTCTTGTCCTTGACGGTCACCTGCTCTGTACCAGAAACAAAAGTGTTAATGGGGACTTTTCTGATTGCTTTAGTTTAGAGACCCTGCAGAAAACCTCTTTCCTCTAGGAAGCAAGAAGTTATCTGTTAGGAAACAGAACTTGTAATAAGTTGATGCTTGCAATTTGGATTTGCTTTCAGCTCTGTTGTTTGAGGGGAGTAAAGTAAGTTGGAGACTGAAAAAAAAACCTTGCTTTGTTTATCTCTTTAATCAAAAAGGTGGAGCTTTTATATCAGGTAAGCTCTTCCTTGATAAGTTTTCTATAGATTATCTCCAATCTTCAGTTTTGAGACAATTGTGTAATGTAAGCGTTAACACCCTTTTTACAGATGAGGAAACAGCTCAGATGAAGAAACCTATCCAGGGTATGTGCACATCTAAAGAAAAGCGGTTATGTGTACATCTCACGAGTAGCAAGGTCCCAGTTCAAACCCCCAACTTTAGTGAAAAATAATTTCTGACATTGACTTCTTTTAGGGGGCACATTTTGGGTAAAGTAAAATTTGCCCAGTTAGGCAATTTCCAGGCATTTACCTCTTGTTATTGCTGAAATATTTCTAGGCTATAAGTTGTTAGTTTTTATTTAGGGATGGTGTCATCTTCCAGAGTGGAGCCCATTACAGCTGTTAGAAGTAGGGATGTGGCAGTTTGATATTTGCCCAGAAGTTGCAGAATTTGAGAAAGCCACAGCTGGGGCTACCTTGTCAGTATAAGAGTTCAGATTGTTGAGATGTGTTGAGCCGTGGACCATGGTAGGAGTTTTTCCACATGATCTCATTTAATCTTTGGATCAATCCTGTGTAGTGACTAGCTGAGGTTATACTCAGTAGTAATCATCTTTTTCTGTTACCTAGAAATTAGGATGAGTAGGGTGAGCTTAGACTTTTTTCTCCTTCCTGGAAAATACTGATTCGACTGGCTGTGGACCATTAGAATGCTTGGTTTACACTCGGGACCAAAATCAAGAAGCCAGACATGAAAACCTGGTATGAACATTTAAGATAGCCATAATAGCATGATCAGTGGCAGTCCTGACCTGGATTAAAAATAATCTCAGAATAATTTCATAAAATAAGATAATATAGAAACAGATTCCCTTCCCTTTAGCCCTGTCTCCAAGTCTATTTGGGATGAGCTGCCAATAACCTGCATTTGGGTGCTTTAAGTAAAAGAAATAAAATGGCTTAAACAGCAGAGGTTTTATCTCCCTAAGAAGAGTCCTGGGAGTGGTTCTAAGGACCCAGATGGTTTTTTCCAACTTCGCTGCTCTCAGAATGTCCAGCCCTATCTCATCCAAGTCAGCTTCTCCAGACCTCAACTTGATATTAATGTTCAGAGACGGAAGAGCTGTTAATTCACTTTTTCTCCTTAAGAATAATGAATTATTTCCCAGAAGCCCCTCAGCTTGTGTTTGGGCAGAAGTAGATCACCTGCCCAATCATGGCAAGAGGGATGGGACCACAAAATCCGTTTAGGATTCAGCCAGAATTATTGGAATTAATTAGGAGGAGGGATAGATTATGACAGAAGAAGGAAAGGACTGTTGAATAGACAATCTTTCCTGCTACACTCAGTTCCTGTGTTGTCTCTAGGACTCGCCTTGCCTTGCTTGACTGCAGCTTTTTTTTTTTTAACTATTTTTTTTAATTTTTTCATTTTTTAGGTGGGGAGGGAGATAATTAGGTATATTTGGTTTATTTATTTTTAGAGGAGGTACTGGGGATTGAACCCAGGACCTCGTGCACGCTAAGCATGCACTCTACTACTTGAGCTATACCCTCCCCTTGACGGAGCTTTTGACTGCTGAGCACAAGTCCCCCCACCTTTATTTAAGTTGAGAAATAAGTCACACACCATAAAACTCACTGTCTTAAAGCATGCAGTTGAGTGGGTTTTCTTACATTGACAAAGTTGTGCGATAATCACCACTAATTCCAGAGTGTTTTCATCACTCCAAAGAGAACCCCCATACCTACTAGTCATCCCTCATTCCCCCAGGCCTAGGCAATGGCTTTCAGGGCTCATCTACATTGTAGCATGTATTTCATTCCTTTTATTGCCAAATACCCATTGTATGGTTATACCATATTTTATGCATTGATGAGTTGGATGTTTAGATTGTTTCTACTTTCTGGCTATTAAGAATACTGCTGTGAGTGTTGTGTGCAAGTTTTTGTGTAGGCATATGTTCAGTTCTTTTGGGCACATATCTAGGAGTGGAATTGCCTGGTCATAAGGTATCTCTTAATGTTGAACTTTTTGAGGAACTGAGTGACTTCCACAGCAGCCGTGCCATTTTACATTCCCACCAGCAATATACGAGGGATCCAATTTCCCCATGTCCTTGTCAGCACATTTTTCTGTTTTATTATAGGCATCTTGGTGGGTATGAAATGATATTTCATTGTGGTATTGATCTGTATTTCCCTGGTAACTAGGATGTTGAGCATCTTTTTATGTGCTTCTGACCATTTGTGTATGTTTTTTTGTGGATCCTTTACCCATTTTTAATCGGATTATTTATCTTTATTGTTGAGGCATAGGGGTTCTTTATATATTCAGGATACTAGATTCTTTATTCTCTCCCATCCTGTGGGTTTTCTTCACTTATTTGATAGTGTCCTTTGCCCAGTGGTTTTTTATTTTGATGAAGTCCAGTTTATTTCATTTTTGATTGCTTGTGCTTTGGTGTCATATCTAAATCCATTACCTAGTCCAAGGTCTTAAGATTTACACCTGTGTTTTCTAAGAGTTTTAAATAATTTTAGCTATTAAATTTAGGTCTTTGGACCATTTTGAGTTAATTTTTGTATATCGTGAGAGGTGTACATCCAGGCATTCCCTCCTTTTAAACCTCTTGACCTCTCTCTGGGCCTTCCATTTTTCTAAGACACCATTTGTCTAAGCCTTTGCTTTGTGAACACTGAGGCCCTGTTGAGACCCCCTTCTCTACCGTTTCTCCTATGATGTCATCCAGTGACTCACATTTTCATCTCCCATCCACATCTTTTGAGTTAACTATTCCCACCAACTCCTGTGCAGTCCCACGTAGATGTACCACAGGCACCCCAAATTCAGCATGACCAAAATGGAACTCATCTTGTTCTTCATAAACCCACCTCCCCTGCTGGTCCCAGTGCCACCATTCACCCATTCCATCCCTCAAGCAAGAATCCTGAAAGTTACCACAGATACCTCCTTCCCTCTCCATCATCACACATTTCCAGTGAGTGCCTAAATCATGGTTACTTGACTTTGGGAAAAAATTTTTTTTTGTCATGGGAAATTTCAAATATGTTCAAAAGTAGAATAATGTAGTAAAACCCCATGTACCTGTTACATAGCTTCAGTAATTATCAACTCGTGCCAGTCTTATACTACTGTCTCTTTATTCCTCTTACCATAACCTGATATCATTGCATTCATAAATATTTCAGTATATATCCTTAAAGGATATGGACCTTTAAAAATACACAGTCATACCATTAGCATAACCAAAAACATAAATTCCTTAATATGAAATGTTCAAGTTCTTAAATTTCTAATTGCCTAAATGTCTTTTTTTTTTTAAGTAATTTATTTATTTGAAAATCCAAACAGGGTCTCATATTATAATTGGTTGGCATATTTCTTGGAATCTCTTTGAGCCTATAGGTTCCTCTCCGTATCTTTCCCAGTTTGGATTTTGCTATTATAGTTCTGTGATGTCATTTAGTAAGTTTCTCTATCCTTTGTATTTCATGTTAATTAGACCTAGAGGTGTGATTGGATTCAGATTTAGTGGCAAGAAAACCTCATAAATGATGTTATATGTGTTTATCAGGAGACATCATGTCTGATTGTCTCCTTTTATATGTTGCAGCCGTTGAAGTTCAGTGCCTAGATCCAAGGTTGCAAAATGGTAATATTCTCATTTTACCATTCCTCCTCCTCATAATACCTGATGTACCACTCTAGAGAGAAACTTTAATTTATTGGTTCTTTGGTTACCCAGAATTACAGTTCACTTTGGAAAAAGAGGATAAATGTCCAGATCTTTTGCCAATTTTTAAATAATGAGTTGGTTTACTCGCATCCTCCAAAAGTGACAGGTGGGTTGTTTTTTATATTTTTAGTATCATGATTAGTAAAACATACGTGTATTTCATTTCATTTCATTGCAGTTGTTAAACTCAGTGATGCCCAAATTGTCATTTTTGCCCTCTCCAAGTTGGCTCCTTTGTCCTTTTGATACAACCCTTTTGATAGTAGTTATTTGGTAACTTCCTTGCTATATCTCGTATGATAGTTTTCTGGATTTGTCTTGTACATTTCCTGTTCTGGAGTCAGCTGTTTCTAGGGGTGGAGGGGGGAATAAAATCCCTCATTCCTTTTAGTGGTGAGTGGTAAATCTAGGCTCTAGAATGCCCATTGCTGTTGTTTTGGTCATTGTTTCTAGGCCTTTTTGATGCGCAGAGCTAAGACACAGCACTGAGAATCTCAGTTCTCTTTTGTACCCTAAATTATAAAATTAGAATATTACAGTTACTCAGTTGTTTTATCCTGTATTACACAACAGTATCAGAATAACAAAAGGCAGTTGAGGTTTTGTCTGCAGTTCTTTTTGTTCTTGGAACTATTTCCCACTGGCATGGCTAATCAGTTTACTCTGTTTTAAATTTACTTAGTATAGTTCCTCTCTTTATGGCTTGCTCCTAACTGGATACACATTTACATTAACCTGTTTTATTTTTCCATTTTTTAAGAATTTGTTTTAGTTTAATTATGTAAAATATTTACATAATTCCAAGTCTAACCTACAGAACAAGATATATTCAGAGAAGTCTAGTTTCTGTTCCTATATCATCCTCCACCTCATTCCCTCCTTCCCCATTGAGTGACCCTTTGGTTTGATTGAATCTTTTCTTTTTAAAAAAAATTTTTTTTAACATAAATAATGTTATATTCCCCTTTTCTTATATGAAGATAGCATACTATACATTTCTTTACCTCACTTACTTAATATAATCTGGAGATGTGTTGAGAAATATTTGGGGGGAGGGGCATAATTCAGTGGTAGAGCGTATGCTTAGCATGCATGAGGTCATGGGTTCGATTGCCAGCAGCACTTAAATAAAAAACTAAATAAACCCAATTACCTTCCCCCAAAAAAACAAATTTTAATGAGAAATTTTTGGCCTTGATTCATCATACTATTTTGTTATGTTTACATGTATTCCAAGACTTGAGTGTATAGACCTTATGTATGTATTTTTCTCTTTTAGTTCTTTTTTTTTTTTTCACTTGTTTTTGGTATTTAGAATGGTTAACTTTATAGTAATGCCTTTACATGATAACCTTAGTCTCTCCCAACCTTACTGAAACTCCCAATTCACTGACCCTCTTCACCTTTTCCCTACCAGTCCCTTCCTTTCTTATGTCTCCATTTCCCTTCTTGCCCACCTTAGGTTCCACTGTCCAGCACTAAAACCACACTCAGCAACCTTCTCCCTCCTCCATCACTCTTACCAGCACTTAGCTGCACCTGCACACAAACAGCTGAAGATACCACCACCATTCTAACCAGACTCCCTTCATAGTTTGACTACATTTCAAATGGGCCCTGAACACTACCAACCTCCCTCTCCTACACTTCCCTACAATGTTCACCTTTCCTCTCAGATAACCTACTTCACACCTTCACCTCATCTCCCATCCTCAACACCCCGGTCTTCTCATTGATGACTTCCCCTCAAACTTCATAGTCATGGAAGATGCAGTCAGAGAGGAGCTCCCTCATCTTCCTACCCCCACCATAGTGTGTACCCCTCTGCGTCCTCTCTTATAGGGGAACTGCTCTCTGAGTCTAGGCCTTTGACTTGTCATCCACAGCCATCCCTCTCAGCTCCTCTAAAACTAAACCCATGCTGATGTCTCCTTTCTCTCTCCTTATCCATTCTCTGCTGGACCATTCTCACCTACAAACACACTAAGCCTCAAAAGCATCCTCCCTTGGCCCTTGTGAGCCACCACCCCATTTCTCTGCTCCCCTTTACAGCAAAATTACTCAGCGAAGTTGTTTGTACTCTCCATCACCACTTCCTCTCCTCTCATTCTCTCGTTAACCCTCTCCAGTAAGGACAAGCCACAGTGGTGTACATCTTACTAGAGTCAGAAAAGATTCTGCCTCATCTTCTTTGTCCTCTTAACCAATTTCTTTTCTTAGGTGTCCACAACCAGTATTTTGGCTATAAATACCATCTACGTGACAATGACTCAAATTCTTGTCTTCATACAAAACCTCTCCCCTCAGATCCAGACATGGACCACTTAATAGACTTCACCAATCTAACAATGCCAAAGTTTTACTAATTTTCCTAACAAAGTCACTTTCCTTCAAGATTTCCCCATCTAAGTAAATGGCACAATCATCCACCAAGACCTTAATTTCTCTCTCTCCCAGTCCGGTAGTCCATGGATGATCAATCCATCGATAAATCCTATTGGTTCAATTTTGAAAAATCTGTTTTGGACCCAGCCAGTTTACATTGCTATACCTGCAGTGGACAGGAACTATGAGATCCCTCAATTCCTCAACTGCCTCTTCAGCACTCTCATTTGGACCCCACCTGCACCAAGTTGCTTTGCCACTTTCAGACTTGGATAGAAAGCCACTCCTGGGCCATAAGCTGTGGCTTCCTAAAAGGCAGCCAAGCGGCTGGTTGATCTTGTCCAGAACTGTAGAGACATAAGCTTCCCAGAGGCAGCCACTGAAAAAGGAAATAGGTGGAAGGGTAGGGAACTGTGCTGATAACTGCCTCCTCCCTCTCCAAGATTCCTCCTTTCAGCCCTTCTAGAAAAGTTTTGGGCCAAGTGAAGACTCACGCTCAATGGCCTACTGTGTCTCTGCAGCTTGCTGGGCAGCAATAGCCAGTGCATAATTCAGCCCACCTCGTGCACTGTGTCTTCCCTTCTCCCTCACCCTCGTCACGCTGGGCTTACATACCCCAAGTAAAGTGTCAGTACTTTAATCCTTTCCTTAAGGAACAAGGCAAGCCACCGTTAACTCTCTGGGGCGATACCTCAGCACACCTGTAAACTTGTGAGCAGTGCCATTCTGGAGTCCCACCCCAGACCCAGGGTCAGAATTGCTGGTCGAGGAGCCCAGGACTCTGCTTTTAAAAGCTGTTGAGGTGATTCTTGTGCCTACTACAGTTTGAAGATTTTCTTGAGGAAAAAAGTTTGTAGAGGAGAAAAACTTGTCGCTGTCCCCTTGGGAGAGGTATGAGGATGTGAATCTTGGAGCTGCAGCGACTCCTTTGTGACCATAAGTCATATGTAGCCAATATACAGGGGATGACAGAGCAGAAAGCCTGGAGCAGCACCAAGCTACTGAGCTCGTTTTAGAGCTATCAGACTCCAGATATTCATGTGAGATAGTGAAATGCCTCTATTTTTGTCAGGTAATCTGTTGCATTTGAAAACAGTCCTGATTCTGTAGATTGGTTCATTTTATCCTCAATGCTGATGAGAAGTGGGAAGTAATTCTCCATTTTACAGGTGAAGAAACTGAGTCTTGGAGAGGTTGAGGTCTTACAAGGTCATGCATGCTGTAGTGGTGTAGCCAGGAGTCCAGCACAAGCCCATCTGGCTCCTGTCTCCCAAACCATGACTGTTTGGCAAACTGGCTCAGATAACATTGAATTTGTGTGAATTCATGAATGAGTTGGGCTTGAAAATGTGAATGTGAACTATCAGCCTGGACTGAGCTGTAGACTGGAAGGTTGGAGCACTATTTACTGACTACAGCAGAAACGTTCACTTTCCCACAAAAATGCAGTGGGTAGAGGGTAATTTTTTTTTCAGTTGTTCAAAAGCTTTGTCATTCTTCAGGGTCACAGGTAAGAACTGAAGAGGAGGGATGGGTCTTAAATTGCCTTCTAAGAAGGCTAGGTCAAACACTTGAAAGATGATGACTTTTAAAACCAGGAATAACCTCAGGGATCATCTGCCACTCTTAATGATGCAGATAGGAAATAGTAACAACTCTGCATCCTTACTGAGCCTTCATAATAAGTCTGCTACTCTTCCAAATGCTTTATGTGAATTACTTAGTTCTCACAGCCAGTAACATCATTATTCCCATTTCACAGATGGGAGAATGAGGCACAAGAGAGTTAAGTAACTTGCCCCAAATCACATAGTTAGCAGGTAACTAAACTTGACTTGAGCTTGGGTGGTCTGAGCCTGACGGCTGCATTAAAAAACTGTACTATTGTGAGTCCCAGCAGCACTCGCTGGGCCACACCGATGGCAGAGTGAGGACTAGAAACCTGCCTCCACACTAGTCTGTCCCCATGATATGCCCCAGTCTTTAAAGCTGCCAACTCCCGGCCCACCATCCACCAATTTCTAACCACTGAACCTCTGGAAATGTCCAGCTTCCCTTCTGGTGCCACCACTGCAGAGGAGCCCCAGTAACTGTCTCTTTCTGCTCCTACTAGACAAAACCAGCCCTTGGGACCCCATCTCCCACTCTGTGTTTAAGAGGGAAAAACTTTATCAACTCTCACCTCATTCATCAGGGTTAGAGGTTTCACTGAGCAAAGACTAGTTCCTGGAATGTTTTTATTCTTACTGAGATCACTTTGTGCTAAATGTATGACATATGTCATCTCACTTAACCCTCACAATGTTTTACAAAAAAACCCTGAAGCTCAGAATGGTCAGGTAACTTGCTCATGGTTACAAAGTTGTCCAAACTCCTGACCTCTGCCAGAGAAGGCAGTGTCCACGGTACCATGGGTGGGCTCCTAGCACAGCCCCACTCAGCCCAGACATCCCTGGGCCCACAGTAGGCCCTGTGCCAAAGCAAGAGCCCCATTTCCACTCCTGGCATAGGGGCCAACACCCCTTATAGCCCCCAGGCCCTAAATGGAAACTTTTTTGGCTACTTTGGCCTTTGGCTCTGGGGCTAGGCCAAAATGGGGCCCCCATCAGGGCCTGCACTGCAGGGGACCAGCCAGAGGCTGACGCTTCCTCAGCTTTAGCAGCAGTCGAGGACTGAGCGGGCACTGCTGGTCACATAATGACTTGTTTATTACTTGCCTGCTCATACGTTCTAAATTTCCACACTGCCCTGTATTCCTTGAGTGAGGGAGGTGCAGGGGGAGTGTTTTCTTTGCCTTCCACACATAAATGTACTGCCTGCTCACTATGAGAATGTCCTTTGAAACAATTTAAGGATTACAGGTAAGAGCAACTGTGAACATCTCTGTCCTCCCAGAGGCAGCCACCGCTATGTTTGTATGGACCCCTCCAGGCTTTTTTCTGGGCATTTACAGAGGAGTCCCCGTGTCTTCTGAGGTCCCCTTTACCTCTGCGATGTAGCAGAGGTACTGAGATTGGCTCAAACCACCACCTGCACAAACCATGGGAAGGCAAATGTCACCTCCAGATTTCTTTAGGCCCCAAGAAGGGCGAGGGGGGACAGAGGTGGGCCCGAGTATCTCTTCAGTCAAATTCTCCCTCCTTTATCCAAGCAGTTCAGCTCCCCAGCTCCTCGTGGAGCCAACACAAAGGCCTTCCATTGTCCAGGGCCCCCCTCCTCAGCCGGCATCTGTGGTTGTACATTTCATTTTTCCTTGCTGCTTTTGTGGATTGGGATTGGAGCTCTGGTAAAAAGGCGTCTGCTTACATCTGGTTACCTGGTTAACATATATAAATAGTTCAGGGGTGGGGTTTTTCTTTGTTTGCACAAGTGAAATCATGTGCCCAGTGCCCAGCAACTGGCTGGTTTCACTCAACTTCAAGTCAAGCACACACATCTTTCAGATCACCAGTAAAAATGGCTAAATTT